>NW_026778203.1:1200000-2400000 GCF_025265405.1 Mesoplodon densirostris
CAGGCATAAGAGTGTTTTCTAAATGTGAGACTCTGTTCTCTTTCCTAACTCAGTTCACGTGTAGCCATGTTTACAGGATCTTCATAAGTGATATCTTATGATAAGTTTCTTTTTCTGTGTGACTTATTTCACTTAGAATCATCGTACCTGAATCCACTCACTTTGTTGCTACTGGTCTTATGACATTGATTTCATGGCTGAGGGATATTTCATCGTACGTAAGTACCACAATGTTTTGAACCATTTTTATATTTCCTGGGATATTTAAGGTGTACCCAAGTTGAGGTTCTTGTAGTCAGTGCAGCCCTAAATTTGGAGGTGGCTCTTTCTTATTGATTTTCAGTTTTCCCAAGGTATATTCCCTAGACTGGAAGTGGCCTTGGCTCTGTAGCTCTGTTGTTTACTTGTTTTAGGGAACACAATGCACTCCTCCAGTGAGGCAGTTGGCAATTTACATCCCGCCCATCAGCATAACAAGGCTCCCAGTTCCTCAGGGCCTGTCTTGCCTTTCTGGTTTTTACACATTTTGTGGATGTCCCTTTTGACCGGTGGGATGTGATACTTCTTTGTAGTGCAGATTTGCATTGCCCGCTTGCTTGCTTGGCCAAAAAGGGCGTATGCGTTTTCTCCTGAATATATTCAGGAGAAAACGCATACGCCCTTTTTGGCCAAGTGCACCATTGTCCAAGTTGTGCCCCTCTTCCTGTGCTTTACAGGCGATTCCAAGGTACCTCTTGAAATCTGTTTCCTGCTATTTTGCCTCGCTTTCAAGTCCGCCTAGTTGACTTCCCTCAACAGATTTTTGGACGATAGTTGTCCTTTATCACTCTGCCAGTTTGTGAATTGCTGTGCCCCTGAGCTCCATTTCTCAACTCGTTTTTTGTGAGCTGAACACAAGTCCAAAATTTTGGATCATGTCCTATACTGGTTCCCGGTGGGTGGCTGAGACTTTGGTTAATTCTTCTTCCTGCCGGGAAATTAGAGTGACATGTGCCCGTCCAAATGCCTAACAGCTACTCTCTCATGGGTTCTCCCTCGTCCCTTCCATCCTCTGGCAAATTGGGAACCTGTGCAAACCAGGAGGTTAAAGGGCCTGTCTCTCCAAGTTGGGAGATTGATAGTAAGGCAGTTGGAAAGTCAAACTGGAGCACCAGGAGAGGGACTATTCGTTGAGTTTTAGAAACCTTTCGTATTCACAGTGTGTCCATTCTCTAGGTTTCCTGTACATGTTATAGCTGTAGTAATATTCCCTTGAACCTGGAGAGTTGGGACCCATGGAATGGGGGCCATGCATTATTGCTTGAAAGGGTCTGCATTTGCTCACCCAATCTCACCAATCCTCTCAGTCCCAAGTGTCCAGCCTTATGCCACATCCAGCTGTCATTGTAGATAGGGTCTTTCCAGGTTTCCTCAGACACCCTGAAGGAATTGTAAAGAATTTCCCTGTTTTTTGGTTTTGCTTTTGAAATTCCTTTTTATAGTGGGTTTGAGCTGATTCTCGCTGCCATGTTTATGCCACTCTAGACACACTTGATTCCCTTATGGAGACATATCAATACATAGGTTTTAAGATTCTTACTAGTCAGATATATTCCTCTGTGGGAAATATGGGGTTTTGAGTCTCTTTCACTGAGGAAGGTGTCGGTCTTGTCAGTTCCAAAGTTGGTTTTTGAAACGGTCCCTGTGCTTATATCAAACTCTGGTTTTATGCATCACCCCACCTCTCCTTCCCCTTTATGCAGGCATAAGAGTGTTTTCTAAATGTGAGACTCTGTTCTCTTTCCTAACTCAGTTCACGTGTAGCCATGTTTACAGGATCTTCATAAGTGATATCTTATGATAAGTTTCTTTTTCTGTGTGACTTATTTCACTTAGAATCATCGTACCTGAATCCACTCACTTTGCTGCTACTGGTCTTATGACATTGATTTCATCGCTGAGGGATATTCCATCATACGTAAGTACCACAATGTTTTGAACCATTTTTATATTTCCTGGGATATTTAAGGTGTACCCAAGTTGAGGTTCTTGTAGTCAGTGCAGCCCTAAATTTGGAGGTGGCTCTTTCTTATTGATTTTCAGTTTTCCCAAGGTATATTCCCTAGACTGGAAGTGGCCTTGGCTCTGTAGCTCTGTTGTTTACTTGTTTTAGGGAACACAATGCACTCCTCCAGTGAGGCAGTTGGCAGTTTACATCCCGCCCATCAGCATAACAAGGCTCCCAGTTCTCCCGGTCCTGTCTTGCCTTTCTGGTTTTTACACATTTTGTGGATGTCCCTTTTGACCGGTGGGAAGTGATACTTCTTTGTAGTGCAGATTTGCATTGCCCGCTTGCTTGCTTGGCCAAAAAGGGCGTATGCGTTTTCTCCTGAATATATTCAGGAGAAAACGCATACGCCCTTTTTGGCCAAGTGCACCATTGTCCAAGTTGTGCCCCTCTTCCTGTGCTTTACATGCGATTCCAAGGTACCTCTTGAAATCTGTTTCCTGCTATTTTGCCTCGCTTTCAAGTCCGCCTCGTTGACTTCCCTCAACAGATTTTTGGACGATAGTTGTCCTTTATCACTCTGCCAGTTTGTGAATTGCTGTGCCCCTGAGCTCCATTTCTCAACTCGTTTTTTGTGAGCTGAACGCAAGTCCAAAATTTTGGATCATGTCCTATACTGGTTCCCGGTGGGTGGCTGAGACTTTGGTTAATTCTTCTTCCTGCCGGGAAATTAGAGTGACATGTGCCCGTCCAAATGCCTAACAGCTACTATCTCATGGGTTCTCCCTCGTCCCTTCCATCCTCTGCCAAATTGGGAACCTGTGCAAACCAGGAGGTTAAAGGGCCTGTCTCTCCAAGTTGGGAGATTGATAGTAAGGCAGTTGGAAAGTCAAACTGGAGCACCAGGAGAGGGACTATTCGTTGAGTTTTAGAAACCTTTCGTATTCACAGTGTGTCCATTCTCTAGGTTTCCTGTACATGTTATAGCTGTAGTAATATTCCCTTGAACCTGGAGAGTTGGGACCCATGGAATGGGGGCCATGCATTATTGCTTGCAAGGGTCTGCATTTGCTCACCAAATCTCACCAATCCTCTCAGTCCCAAGTGTCCAGCCTTATGCCACATCCAGCTGTCATTGTAGATAGGGTCTTTCCAGGTTTCCTCAGACACCCTGAAGGAATTGTAAAGAATTTCCCTGTTTTTTGGTTTTGCTTTTGAAATTCCTTTTTATAGTGGGTTTCAGCTGATTCTCGCTGCCATGTTTATGCCACTCTAGACACACTTGATTCCCTTATGGAGACATATCAATACATAGGTTTTAAGATTCTTACTAGTCAGATATATTCCTCTGTGGGAAATATGGGGTTTTGAGTCTCTTTCACTGAGGAAGGTGTAGGTCTTGTCTATTCCAAAGTTGGTTTTTGAAACGGTCCCTCTGCTTATATCAAACTCTGGTTTTATGCATCACCCCACCTCTCCTTCCCCTTTATGCAGGCATAAGAGTGTTTTCTAAATGTGAGACTCTGTTCTCTTTCCTAACTCAGTTCACGTGTAGCCATGTTTACAGGATCTTCATAAGTGATATCTTATGATAAGTTTCTTTTTCTGTGTGACTTATTTCACTTAGAATCATCGTACCTGAATCCACTCACTTTGCTGCTACTGGTCTTATGACATTGATTTCATGGCTGAGGGATATTCCATCGTACGTAAGTACCACAATGTTTTGAACCATTTTTATATTTCCTGGGATATTTAAGGTGTACCCAAGTTGAGGTTCTTGTAGTCAGTGCAGCCCTAAATTTGGAGGTGGCTCTTTCTTATTGATTTTCAGTTTTCCCAAGGTATATTCCCTAGACTGGAAGTGGCCTTGGCTCTGTAGCTCTGTTGTTTACTTGTTTTAGGGAACACAATGCACTCCTCCAGTGAGGCAGTTGGCAATTTACATCCCGCCCATCAGCATAACAAGGCTCCCAGTTCTCCAGGGCCTGTCTTGCCTTTCTGGTTTTTACACATTTTGTGGATGTCCCTTTTGACCGGTGGGAAGTGATACTTCTTTGTAGTGCAGATTTGCATTGCCCGCTTTCTTGCTTGGCCAAAAAGGGCGTATGCGTTTTCTCCTGAATATATTCAGGAGAAAACGCATACGCCCTTTTTGGCCAAGTGCACCATTGTCCAAGTTGTGCCCCTCTTCCTGTGCTTTACAGGCGATTCCAAGGTACCTCTTGAAATCTGTTTCCTGCTATTTTGCCTCGCTTTCAAGTCCGCCTCGTTGACTTCCCTCAACAGATTTTTGGACGATAGTTGTCCTTTATCACTCTGCCAGTTTGTGAATTGCTGTGCCCCTGAGCTCCATTTCTCAACTCGTTTTTTGTGAGCTGAACGCAAGTCCAAAATTTTGGATCATGTCCTATACTGGTTCCCGGTGGGTGGCTGAGACTTTGGTTAATTCTTCTTCCTGCCGGGAAATTAGAGTGACATGTGCCCGTCCAAATGCCTAACAGCTACTCTCTCATGGGTTCTCTCTCGTCCCTTCCATCATCTGCCAAATTGGGAACCTGTGCAAACCAGGAGGTTAAAGGGCCTGTCTCTCCAAGTTGGGAGATTGATAGTAAGGCAGTTGGAAAGTCAAACTGGAGCACCAGGAGAGGGACTATTCGTTGAGTTTTAGAAACCTTTCGTATTCACAGTGTGTCCATTCTCTAGGTTTCTTGTACATGTTATAGCTGTAGTAATATTCCCTTGAACATGGAGAGTTGGGACCCATGGAATGGGGGCCATGCATTATTGCTTGAAAGGGTCTGCATTCGCTCACCCAATCTCACCAATCCTCTCAGTCCCAAGTGTCCAGCCTTATGCCACATCCAGCTGTCATTGTAGATAGGGTCTTTCCAGGTTTCCTCAGACACCCTGAAGGAATTGTAAAGAATTTCCCTGTTTTTTGGTTTTGCTTTTGAAATTCCTTTTTATAGTGGGTTTGAGCTGATTCTCGCTGCCATGTTTATGCCACTCTAGACACACTTGATTCCCTTATGGAGTCATATCAATACATAGGTTTTAAGATTCTTACTAGTCAGATATATTCCTCTGTGGGAAATATGGGGTTTTGAGTCTCTTTCACTGAGGAAGGTGTCGGTCTTGTCAATTCCAAAGTTGGTTTTTGAAACGGTCCCTGTGCTTATATCAAACTCTCGTTTTATGCATCACCCCACCTCTCCTTCCCCTTTATGCAGGCATAAGAGTGTTTTCTAAATGTGAGACTCTGTTCTCTTTCCTAACTCAGTTCACGTGTAGCCATGTTTACAGGATCTTCATAAGTGATATCTTATGATAAGTTTCTTTTTCTGTGTGACTTATTTCACTTAGAATCATCGTACCTGAATCCACTCACTTTGTTGCTACTGGTCTTATGACATTGATTTCATGGCTGAGGGATATTCCATCGTATGTAAGTACCACAATGTTTTGAACCATTTTTATATTTCCTGGGATATTTAAGGTGTACCCAAGTTGAGGTTCTTGTAGTCAGTGCAGCCCTAAATTTGGAGGTGGCTCTTTCTTATTGATTTTCAGTTTTCCCAAGGTATATTCCCTAGACTGGAAGTGGCCTTGGCTCTGTAGCTCTGTTGTTTACTTGTTTTAGGGAACACAATGCACTCCTCCAGTGAGGCAGTTGGCAGTTTACATCCCGCCCATCAGCATAACAAGGCTCCCAGTTCTCCAGGTCCTGTCTTGCCTTTCTGGTTTTTACACATTTTGTGGATGTCCCTTTTGACCGGTGGGAAGTGATACTTCTTTGTAGTGCAGATTTGCATTGCCCGCTTGCTTGCTTGGCCAAAAAGGGCGTATGCGTTTTCTCCTGAATATATTCAGGAGAAAACGCATACGCCCTTTTTGGCCAAGTGCACCATTGTCCAAGTTGTGCCCCTCTTCCTGTGCTTTACATGCGATTCCAAGGTACCTCTTGAAATCTGTTTCCTGCTATTTTGCCTCACTTTCAAGTCCGCCTCGTTGACTTCCCTCAACAGATTTTTGGACGATAGTTGTCCTTTATCACTCTGCCAGTTTGTGAATTGCTGTGCCCCTGAGCTCCATTTCTCAACTCGTTTTTTGTGAGCTGAACGCAAGTCCAAAATTTTGGATCATGTCCTATACTGGTTCCCGGTGGGTGGCTGAGACTTTGGTTAATTCTTCTTCCTGCCGGGAAATTAGAGTGACATGTGCCCGTCCAAATGCCTAACAGCTACTCTCTCATGGGTTCTCCCTCGTCCCTTCCATCCTCTGCCAAATTGGGAACCTGTGCAAACCAGGAGGTTAAAGGGCCTGTCTCTCCAAGTTGGGAGATTGATAGTAAGGCAGTTGGAAAGTCAAACTGGAGCACCAGGAGAGGGACTATTCGTTGAGTTTTAGAAACCTTTCGTATTCACAGTGTGTCCATTCTCTAGGTTTCCTGTACATGTTATAGCTGTAGTAATATTCCCTTGAACATGGAGAGTTGGGACCCATGGAATGGGGGCCATGCATTATTGCTTGAAAGGGTCTGCATTCGCTCACCCAATCTCACCAATCCTCTCAGTCCCAAGTGTCCAGCCTTATGCCACATCCAGCTGTCATTGTAGATAGGGTCTTTCCAGGTTTCCTCAGACACCCTGAAGGAATTGTAAAGAATTTCCCTGTTTTTTGGTTTTGCTTTTGAAATTCCTTTTTATAGTGGGTTTGAGCTGATTCTCGCTGCCATGTTTATGCCACTCTAGACACACTTGATTCCCTTATGGAGTCATATCAATACATAGGTTTTAAGATTCTTACTAGTCAGATATATTCCTCTGTGGGAAATATGGGGTTTTGAGTCTCTTTCACTGAGGAAGGTGTCGGTCTTGTCAATTCCAAAGTTGGTTTTTGAAACGGTCCCTGTGCTTATATCAAACTCTCGTTTTATGCATCACCCCACCTCTCCTTCCCCTTTATGCAGGCATAAGAGTGTTTTCTAAATGTGAGACTCTGTTCTCTTTCCTAACTCAGTTCACGTGTAGCCATGTTTACAGGATCTTCATAAGTGATATCTTATGATAAGTTTCTTTTTCTGTGTGACTTATTTCACTTAGAATCATCGTACCTGAATCCACTCACTTTGTTGCTACTGGTCTTATGACATTGATTTCATGGCTGAGGGATATTTCATCGTACGTAAGTACCACAATGTTTTGAACCATTTTTATATTTCCTGGGATATTTAAGGTGTACCCAAGTTGAGGTTCTTGTAGTCAGTGCAGCCCTAAATTAGGAGGTGGCTCTTTCTTATTGATTTTCAGTTTTCCCAAGGTATATTCCCTAGACTGGAAGTGGCCTTGGCTCTGTAGCTCTGTTGTTTACTTGTTTTAGGGAACACAATGCACTCCTCCAGTGAGGCAGTTGGCAATTTACATCCCACCCATCAGCATAACAAGGCTCCCAGTTCCTCAGGGCCTGTCTTGCCTTTCTGGTTTTTACACATTTTGTGGATGTCCCTTTTGACCGGTGGGAAGTGATACTTCTTTGTAGTGCAGATTTGCATTGCCCGCTTGCTTGCTTGGCCAAAAAGGGCGTATGCGTTTTCTCCTGAATATATTCAGGAGAAAACGCATACGCCCTTTTTGGCCAAGTGCACCATTGTCCAAGTTGTGCCCCTCTTCCTGTGCTTTACAGGTGATTCCAAGGTACCTCTTGAAATCTGTTTCCTGCTATTTTGCCTCGCTTTCAAGTCCGCCTAGTTGACTTCCCTCAACAGATTTTTGGACGATAGTTGTCCTTTATCACTCTGCCAGTTTGTGAATTGCTGTGCCCCTGAGCTCCATTTCTCAACTCGTTTTTTGTGAGCTGAACACAAGTCCAAAATTTTGGATCATGTCCTATACTGGTTCCCGGTGGGTGGCTGAGACTTTGGTTAATTCTTCTTCCTGCCGGGAAATTAGAGTGACATGTGCCCGTCCAAATGCCTAACAGCTACTCTCTCATGGGTTCTCCCTCGTCCCTTCCATCCTCTGGCAAATTGGGAACCTGTGCAAACCAGGAGGTTAAAGGGCCTGTCTCTCCAAGTTGGGAGATTGATAGTAAGGCAGTTGGAAAGTCAAACTGGAGCACCAGGAGAGGGACTATTCGTTGAGTTTTAGAAACCTTTCGTATTCACAGTGTGTCCATTCTCTAGGTTTCCTGTACATGTTATAGCTGTAGTAATATTCCCTTGAACCTGGAGAGTTGGGACCCATGGAATGGGGGCCATGCATTATTGCTTGAAAGGGTCTGCATTTGCTCACCCAATCTCACCAATCCTCTCAGTCCCAAGTGTCCAGCCTTATGCCACATCCAGCTGTCATTGTAGATAGGGTCTTTCCAGGTTTCCTCAGACACCCTGAAGGAATTGTAAAGAATTTCCCTGTTTTTTGGTTTTGCTTTTGAAATTCCTTTTTATAGTGGGTTTGAGCTGATTCTCGCTGCCATGTTTATGCCACTCTAGACACACTTGATTCCCTTATGGAGACATATCAATACATAGGTTTTAAGATTCTTACTAGTCAGATATATTCCTCTGTGGGAAATATGGGGTTTTGAGTCTCTTTCACTGAGGAAGGTGTCGGTCTTGTCAGTTCCAAAGTTGGTTTTTGAAACGGTCCCTGTGCTTATATCAAACTCTGGTTTTATGCATCACCCCACCTCTCCTTCCCCTTTATGCAGGCATAAGAGTGTTTTCTAAATGTGAGACTCTGTTCTCTTTCCTAACTCAGTTCACGTGTAGCCATGTTTACAGGATCTTCATAAGTGATATCTTATGATAAGTTTCTTTTTCTGTGTGACTTATTTCACTTAGAATCATCGTACCTGAATCCACTCACTTTGCTGCTACTGGTCTTATGACATTGATTTCATCGCTGAGGGATATTCCATCATACGTAAGTACCACAATGTTTTGAACCATTTTTATATTTCCTGGGATATTTAAGGTGTACCCAAGTTGAGGTTCTTGTAGTCAGTGCAGCCCTAAATTTGGAGGTGGCTCTTTCTTATTGATTTTCAGTTTTCCCAAGGTATATTCCCTAGACTGGAAGTGGCCTTGGCTCTGTAGCTCTGTTGTTTACTTGTTTTAGGGAACACAATGCACTCCTCCAGTGAGGCAGTTGGCAGTTTACATCCCGCCCATCAGCATAACAAGGCTCCCAGTTCTCCAGGTCGTGTCTTGCCTTTCTGGTTTTTACACATTTTGTGGATGTCCCTTTTGACCGGTGGGAAGTGATACTTCTTTGTAGTGCAGATTTGCATTGCCCGCTTGCTTGCTTGGCCAAAAAGGGCGTATGCGTTTTCTCCTGAATATATTCAGGAGAAAACGCATACGCCCTTTTTGGCCAAGTGCACCATTGTCCAAGTTGTGCCCCTCTTCCTGTGCTTTACATGCGATTCCAAGGTACCTCTTGAAATCTGTTTCCTGCTATTTTGCCTCACTTTCAAGTCCGCCTCGTTGACTTCCCTCAACAGATTTTTGGACGATAGTTGTCCTTTATCACTCTGCCAGTTTGTGAATTGCTGTGCCCCTGAGCTCCATTTCTCAACTCGTTTTTTGTGAGCTGAACGCAAGTCCAAAATTTTGGATCATGTCCTATACTGGTTCCCGGTGGGTGGCTGAGACTTTGGTTAATTCTTCTTCCTGCCGGGAAATTAGAGTGACATGTGCCCGTCCAAATGCCTAACAGCTACTCTCTCATGGGTTCTCCCTCGTCCCTTCCATCCTCTGCCAAATTGGGAACCTGTGCAAACCAGGAGGTTAAAGGGCCTGTCTCTCCAAGTTGGGAGATTGATAGTAAGGCAGTTGGAAAGTCAAACTGGAGCACCAGGAGAGGGACTATTCGTTGAGTTTTAGAAACCTTTCGTATTCACAGTGTGTCCATTCTCTAGGTTTCCTGTACATGTTATAGCTGTAGTAATATTCCCTTGAACCTGGAGAGTTGGGACCCATGGAATGGGGGCCATGCATTATTGCTTGAAAGGGTCTGCATTTGCTCACCCAATCTCACCAATCCTCTCAGTCCCAAGTGTCCAGCCTTATGCCACATCCAGCTGTCATTGTAGATAGGGTCTTTCCAGGTTTCCTCAGACACCCTGAAGGAATTGTAAAGAATTTCCCTGTTTTTTGGTTTTGCTTTTGAAATTCCTTTTTATAGTGGGTTTGAGCTGATTCTCGCTGCCATGTTTATGCCACTCTAGACACACTTGATTCCCTTATGGAGACATATCAATACATAGGTTTTAAGATTCTTACTAGTCAGATATATTCCTCTGTGGGAAATATGGGGTTTTGAGTCTCTTTCACTGAGGAAGGTGTCGGTCTTGTCAGTTCCAAAGTTGGTTTTTGAAACGGTCCCTGTGCTTATATCAAACTCTGGTTTTATGCATCACCCCACCTCTCCTTCCCCTTTATGCAGGCATAAGAGTGTTTTCTAAATGTGAGACTCTGTTCTCTTTCCTAACTCAGTTCACGTGTAGCCATGTTTACAGGATCTTCATAAGTGATATCTTATGATAAGTTTCTTTTTCTGTGTGACTTATTTCACTTAGAATCATCGTACCTGAATCCACTCACTTTGCTGCTACTGGTCTTATGACATTGATTTCATCGCTGAGGGATATTCCATCATACGTAAGTACCACAATGTTTTGAACCATTTTTATATTTCCTGGGATATTTAAGGTGTACCCAAGTTGAGGTTCTTGTAGTCAGTGCAGCCCTAAATTTGGAGGTGGCTCTTTCTTATTGATTTTCAGTTTTCCCAAGGTATATTCCCTAGACTGGAAGTGGCCTTGGCTCTGTAGCTCTGTTGTTTACTTGTTTTAGGGAACACAATGCACTCCTCCAGTGAGGCAGTTGGCAGTTTACATCCCGCCCATCAGCATAACAAGGCTCCCAGTTCTCCAGGTCGTGTCTTGCCTTTCTGGTTTTTACACATTTTGTGGATGTCCCTTTTGACCGGTGGGAAGTGATACTTCTTTGTAGTGCAGATTTGCATTGCCCGCTTGCTTGCTTGGCCAAAAAGGGCGTATGCGTTTTCTCCTGAATATATTCAGGAGAAAACGCATACGCCCTTTTTGGCCAAGTGCACCATTGTCCAAGTTGTGCCCCTCTTCCTGTGCTTTACATGCGATTCCAAGGTACCTCTTGAAATCTGTTTCCTGCTATTTTGCCTCACATTCAAGTCCGCCTCGTTGACTTCCCTCAACAGATTTTTGGACGATAGTTGTCCTTTATCACTCTGCCAGTTTGTGAATTGCTGTGCCCCTGAGCTCCATTTCTCAACTCGTTTTTTGTGAGCTGAACGCAAGTCCAAAATTTTGGATCATGTCCTATACTGGTTCCCGGTGGGTGGCTGAGACTTTGGTTAATTCTTCTTCCTGCCGGGAAATTAGAGTGACATGTGCCCGTCCAAATGCCTAACAGCTACTCTCTCATGGGTTCTCCCTCGTCCCTTCCATCCTCTGCCAAATTGGGAACCTGTGCAAACCAGGAGGTTAAAGGGCCTGTCTCTCCAAGTTGGGAGATTGATAGTAAGGCAGTTGGAAAGTCAAACTGGAGCACCAGGAGAGGGACTATTCGTTGAGTTTTAGAAACCTTTCGTATTCACAGTGTGTCCATTCTCTAGGTTTCCTGTACATGTTATAGCTGTAGTAATATTCCCTTGAACCTGGAGAGTTGGGACCCATGGAATGGGGGCCATGCATTATTGCTTGCAAGGGTCTGCATTTGCTCACCCAATCTCACCAATCCTCTCAGTCCCAAGTGTCCAGCCTTATGCCACATCCAGCTGTCATTGTAGATAGGGTCTTTCCAGGTTTCCTCAGACACCCTGAAGGAATTGTAAAGAATTTCCCTGTTTTTTGGTTTTGCTTTTGAAATTCCTTTTTATAGTGGGTTTCAGCTGATTCTCGCTGCCATGTTTATGCCACTCTAGACACACTTGATTCCCTTATGGAGACATATCAATACATAGGTTTTAAGATTCTTACTAGTCAGATATATTCCTCTGTGGGAAATATGGGGTTTTGAGTCTCTTTCACTGAGGAAGGTGTAGGTCTTGTCTATTCCAAAGTTGGTTTTTGAAACGGTCCCTCTGCTTATATCAAACTCTGGTTTTATGCATCACCCCACCTCTCCTTCCCCTTTATGCAGGCATAAGAGTGTTTTCTAAATGTGAGACTCTGTTCTCTTTCCTAACTCAGTTCACGTGTAGCCATGTTTACAGGATCTTCATAAGTGATATCTTATGATAAGTTTCTTTTTCTGTGTGACTTATTTCACTTAGAATCATCGTACCTGAATCCACTCACTTTGCTGCTACTGGTCTTATGACATTGATTTCATGGCTGAGGGATATTCCATCGTACGTAAGTACCACAATGTTTTGAACCATTTTTATATTTCCTGGGATATTTAAGGTGTACCCAAGTTGAGGTTCTTGTAGTCAGTGCAGCCCTAAATTTGGAGGTGGCTCTTTCTTATTGATTTTCAGTTTTCCCAAGGTATATTCCCTAGACTGGAAGTGGCCTTGGCTCTGTAGCTCTGTTGTTTACTTGTTTTAGGGAACACAATGCACTCCTCCAGTGAGGCAGTTGGCAATTTACATCCCACCCATCAGCATAACAAGGCTCCCAGTTCTCCAGGGCCTGTCTTGCCTTTCTGGTTTTTACACATTTTGTGGATGTCCCTTTTGACCGGTGGGAAGTGATACTTCTTTGTAGTGCAGATTTGCATTGCCCGCTTGCTTGCTTGGCCAAAAAGGGCGTATGCGTTTTCTCCTGAATATATTCAGGAGAAAACGCATACGCCCTTTTTGGCCAAGTGCACCATTGTCCAAGTTGTGCCCCTCTTCCTGTGCTTTACAGGCGATTCCAAGGTACCTCTTGAAATCTGTTTCCTGCTATTTTGCCTCGCTTTCAAGTCCGCCTCGTTGACTTCCCTCAACAGATTTTTGGACGATAGTTGTCCTTTATCACTCTGCCAGTTTGTGAATTGCTGTGCCCCTGAGCTCCATTTCTCAACTCGTTTTTTGTGAGCTGAACGCAAGTCCAAAATTTTGGATCATGTCCTATACTGGTTCCCGGTGGGTGGCTGAGACTTTGGTTAATTCTTCTTCCTGCCGGGAAATTAGAGTGACATGTGCCCGTCCAAATGCCTAACAGCTACTCTCTCATGGGTTCTCCCTCGTCCCTTCCATCCTCTGGCAAATTGGGAACCTGTGCAAACCAGGAGGTTAAAGGGCCTGTCTCTCCAAGTTGGGAGATTGATAGTAAGGCAGTTGGAAAGTCAAACTGGAGCACCAGGAGAGGGACTATTCGTTGAGTTTTAGAAACCTTTCGTATTCACAGTGTGTCCATTCTCTAGGTTTCCTGTACATGTTATAGCTGTAGTAATATTCCCTTGAACCTGGAGAGTTGGGACCCATGGAATGGGGGCCATGCATTATTGCTTGAAAGGGTCTGCATTTGCTCACCCAATCTCACCAATCCTCTCAGTCCCAAGTGTCCAGCCTTATGCCACATCCAGCTGTCATTGTAGATAGGGTCTTTCCAGGTTTCCTCAGACACCCTGAAGGAATTGTAAAGAATTTCCCTGTTTTTTGGTTTTGCTTTTGAAATTCCTTTTTATAGTGGGTTTGAGCTGATTCTCGCTGCCATGTTTATGCCACTCTAGACACACTTGATTCCCTTATGGAGACATATCAATACATAGGTTTTAAGATTCTTACTAGTCAGATATATTCCTCTGTGGGAAATATGGGGTTTTGAGTCTCTTTCACTGAGGAAGGTGTCGGTCTTGTCAGTTCCAAAGTTGGTTTTTGAAACGGTCCCTGTGCTTATATCAAACTCTGGTTTTATGCATCACCCCACCTCTCCTTCCCCTTTATGCAGGCATAAGAGTGTTTTCTAAATGTGAGACTCTGTTCTCTTTCCTAACTCAGTTCACGTGTAGCCATGTTTACAGGATCTTCATAAGTGATATCTTATGATAAGTTTCTTTTTCTGTGTGACTTATTTCACTTAGAATCATCGTACCTGAATCCACTCACTTTGCTGCTACTGGTCTTATGACATTGATTTCATCGCTGAGGGATATTCCATCATACGTAAGTACCACAATGTTTTGAACCATTTTTATATTTCCTGGGATATTTAAGGTGTACCCAAGTTGAGGTTCTTGTAGTCAGTGCAGCCCTAAATTTGGAGGTGGCTCTTTCTTATTGATTTTCAGTTTTCCCAAGGTATATTCCCTAGACTGGAAGTGGCCTTGGCTCTGTAGCTCTGTTGTTTACTTGTTTTAGGGAACACAATGCACTCCTCCAGTGAGGCAGTTGGCAGTTTACATCCCGCCCATCAGCATAACAAGGCTCCCAGTTCTCCAGGTCGTGTCTTGCCTTTCTGGTTTTTACACATTTTGTGGATGTCCCTTTTGACCGGTGGGAAGTGATACTTCTTTGTAGTGCAGATTTGCATTGCCCGCTTGCTTGCTTGGCCAAAAAGGGCGTATGCGTTTTCTCCTGAATATATTCAGGAGAAAACGCATACGCCCTTTTTGGCCAAGTGCACCATTGTCCAAGTTGTGCCCCTCTTCCTGTGCTTTACATGCGATTCCAAGGTACCTCTTGAAATCTGTTTCCTGCTATTTTGCCTCACTTTCAAGTCCGCCTCGTTGACTTCCCTCAACAGATTTTTGGACGATAGTTGTCCTTTATCACTCTGCCAGTTTGTGAATTGCTGTGCCCCTGAGCTCCATTTCTCAACTCGTTTTTTGTGAGCTGAACGCAAGTCCAAAATTTTGGATCATGTCCTATACTGGTTCCCGGTGGGTGGCTGAGACTTTGGTTAATTCTTCTTCCTGCCGGGAAATTAGAGTGACATGTGCCCGTCCAAATGCCTAACAGCTACTCTCTCATGGGTTCTCCCTCGTCCCTTCCATCCTCTGCCAAATTGGGAACCTGTGCAAACCAGGAGGTTAAAGGGCCTGTCTCTCCAAGTTGGGAGATTGATAGTAAGGCAGTTGGAAAGTCAAACTGGAGCACCAGGAGAGGGACTATTCGTTGAGTTTTAGAAACCTTTCGTATTCACAGTGTGTCCATTCTCTAGGTTTCCTGTACATGTTATAGCTGTAGTAATATTCCCTTGAACCTGGAGAGTTGGGACCCATGGAATGGGGGCCATGCATTATTGCTTGAAAGGGTCTGCATTTGCTCACCCAATCTCACCAATCCTCTCAGTCCCAAGTGTCCAGCCTTATGCCACATCCAGCTGTCATTGTAGATAGGGTCTTTCCAGGTTTCCTCAGACACCCTGAAGGAATTGTAAAGAATTTCCCTGTTTTTTGGTTTTGCTTTTGAAATTCCTTTTTATAGTGGGTTTGAGCTGATTCTCGCTGCCATGTTTATGCCACTCTAGACACACTTGATTCCCTTATGGAGACATATCAATACATAGGTTTTAAGATTCTTACTAGTCAGATATATTCCTCTGTGGGAAATATGGGGTTTTGAGTCTCTTTCACTGAGGAAGGTGTCGGTCTTGTCAGTTCCAAAGTTGGTTTTTGAAACGGTCCCTGTGCTTATATCAAACTCTGGTTTTATGCATCACCCCACCTCTCCTTCCCCTTTATGCAGGCATAAGAGTGTTTTCTAAATGTGAGACTCTGTTCTCTTTCCTAACTCAGTTCACGTGTAGCCATGTTTACAGGATCTTCATAAGTGATATCTTATGATAAGTTTCTTTTTCTGTGTGACTTATTTCACTTAGAATCATCGTACCTGAATCCACTCACTTTGCTGCTACTGGTCTTATGACATTGATTTCATCGCTGAGGGATATTCCATCATACGTAAGTACCACAATGTTTTGAACCATTTTTATATTTCCTGGGATATTTAAGGTGTACCCAAGTTGAGGTTCTTGTAGTCAGTGCAGCCCTAAATTTGGAGGTGGCTCTTTCTTATTGATTTTCAGTTTTCCCAAGGTATATTCCCTAGACTGGAAGTGGCCTTGGCTCTGTAGCTCTGTTGTTTACTTGTTTTAGGGAACACAATGCACTCCTCCAGTGAGGCAGTTGGCAGTTTACATCCCGCCCATCAGCATAACAAGGCTCCCAGTTCTCCAGGTCGTGTCTTGCCTTTCTGGTTTTTACACATTTTGTGGATGTCCCTTTTGACCGGTGGGAAGTGATACTTCTTTGTAGTGCAGATTTGCATTGCCCGCTTGCTTGCTTGGCCAAAAAGGGCGTATGCGTTTTCTCCTGAATATATTCAGGAGAAAACGCATACGCCCTTTTTGGCCAAGTGCACCATTGTCCAAGTTGTGCCCCTCTTCCTGTGCTTTACATGCGATTCCAAGGTACCTCTTGAAATCTGTTTCCTGCTATTTTGCCTCACATTCAAGTCCGCCTCGTTGACTTCCCTCAACAGATTTTTGGACGATAGTTGTCCTTTATCACTCTGCCAGTTTGTGAATTGCTGTGCCCCTGAGCTCCATTTCTCAACTCGTTTTTTGTGAGCTGAACGCAAGTCCAAAATTTTGGATCATGTCCTATACTGGTTCCCGGTGGGTGGCTGAGACTTTGGTTAATTCTTCTTCCTGCCGGGAAATTAGAGTGACATGTGCCCGTCCAAATGCCTAACAGCTACTCTCTCATGGGTTCTCCCTCGTCCCTTCCATCCTCTGCCAAATTGGGAACCTGTGCAAACCAGGAGGTTAAAGGGCCTGTCTCTCCAAGTTGGGAGATTGATAGTAAGGCAGTTGGAAAGTCAAACTGGAGCACCAGGAGAGGGACTATTCGTTGAGTTTTAGAAACCTTTCGTATTCACAGTGTGTCCATTCTCTAGGTTTCCTGTACATGTTATAGCTGTAGTAATATTCCCTTGAACCTGGAGAGTTGGGACCCATGGAATGGGGGCCATGCATTATTGCTTGCAAGGGTCTGCATTTGCTCACCCAATCTCACCAATCCTCTCAGTCCCAAGTGTCCAGCCTTATGCCACATCCAGCTGTCATTGTAGATAGGGTCTTTCCAGGTTTCCTCAGACACCCTGAAGGAATTGTAAAGAATTTCCCTGTTTTTTGGTTTTGCTTTTGAAATTCCTTTTTATAGTGGGTTTCAGCTGATTCTCGCTGCCATGTTTATGCCACTCTAGACACACTTGATTCCCTTATGGAGACATATCAATACATAGGTTTTAAGATTCTTACTAGTCAGATATATTCCTCTGTGGGAAATATGGGGTTTTGAGTCTCTTTCACTGAGGAAGGTGTAGGTCTTGTCTATTCCAAAGTTGGTTTTTGAAACGGTCCCTCTGCTTATATCAAACTCTGGTTTTATGCATCACCCCACCTCTCCTTCCCCTTTATGCAGGCATAAGAGTGTTTTCTAAATGTGAGACTCTGTTCTCTTTCCTAACTCAGTTCACGTGTAGCCATGTTTACAGGATCTTCATAAGTGATATCTTATGATAAGTTTCTTTTTCTGTGTGACTTATTTCACTTAGAATCATCGTACCTGAATCCACTCACTTTGCTGCTACTGGTCTTATGACATTGATTTCATGGCTGAGGGATATTCCATCGTACGTAAGTACCACAATGTTTTGAACCATTTTTATATTTCCTGGGATATTTAAGGTGTACCCAAGTTGAGGTTCTTGTAGTCAGTGCAGCCCTAAATTTGGAGGTGGCTCTTTCTTATTGATTTTCAGTTTTCCCAAGGTATATTCCCTAGACTGGAAGTGGCCTTGGCTCTGTAGCTCTGTTGTTTACTTGTTTTAGGGAACACAATGCACTCCTCCACTGAGGCAGTTGGCAATTTACATCCCACCCATCAGCATAACAAGGCTCCCAGTTCTCCAGGGCCTGTCTTGCCTTTCTGGTTTTTACACATTTTGTGGATGTCCCTTTTGACCGGTGGGAAGTGATACTTCTTTGTAGTGCAGATTTGCATTGCCCGCTTGCTTGCTTGGCCAAAAAGGGCGTATGCGTTTTCTCCTGAATATATTCAGGAGAAAACGCATACGCCCTTTTTGGCCAAGTGCACCATTGTCCAAGTTGTGCCCCTCTTCCTGTGCTTTACAGGCGATTCCAAGGTACCTCTTGAAATCTGTTTCCTGCTATTTTGCCTCGCTTTCAAGTCCGCCTCGTTGACTTCCCTCAACAGATTTTTGGACGATAGTTGTCCTTTATCACTCTGCCAGTTTGTGAATTGCTGTGCCCCTGAGCTCCATTTCTCAACTCGTTTTTTGTGAGCTGAACGCAAGTCCAAAATTTTGGATCATGTCCTATACTGGTTCCCGGTGGGTGGCTGAGACTTTGGTTAATTCTTCTTCCTGCCGGGAAATTAGAGTGACATGTGCCCGTCCAAATGCCTAACAGCTACTCTCTCATGGGTTCTCTCTCGTCCCTTCCATCATCTGCCAAATTGGGAACCTGTGCAAACCAGGAGGTTAAAGGGCCTGTCTCTCCAAGTTGGGAGATTGATAGTAAGGCAGTTGGAAAGTCAAACTGGAGCACCAGGAGAGGGACTATTCGTTGAGTTTTAGAAACCTTTCGTATTCACAGTGTGTCCATTCTCTAGGTTTCTTGTACATGTTATAGCTGTAGTAATATTCCCTTGAACATGGAGAGTTGGGACCCATGGAATGGGGGCCATGCATTATTGCTTGAAAGGGTCTGCATTCGCTCACCCAATCTCACCAATCCTCTCAGTCCCAAGTGTCCAGCCTTATGCCACATCCAGCTGTCATTGTAGATAGGGTCTTTCCAGGTTTCCTCAGACACCCTGAAGGAATTGTAAAGAATTTCCCTGTTTTTTGGTTTTGCTTTTGAAATTCCTTTTTATAGTGGGTTTGAGCTGATTCTCGCTGCCATGTTTATGCCACTCTAGACACACTTGATTCCCTTATGGAGTCATATCAATACATAGGTTTTAAGATTCTTACTAGTCAGATATATTCCTCTGTGGGAAATATGGGGTTTTGAGTCTCTTTCACTGAGGAAGGTGTCGGTCTTGTCAATTCCAAAGTTGGTTTTTGAAACGGTCCCTGTGCTTATATCAAACTCTCGTTTTATGCATCACCCCACCTCTCCTTCCCCTTTATGCAGGCATAAGAGTGTTTTCTAAATGTGAGACTCTGTTCTCTTTCCTAACTCAGTTCACGTGTAGCCATGTTTACAGGATCTTCATAAGTGATATCTTATGATAAGTTTCTTTTTCTGTGTGACTTATTTCACTTAGAATCATCGTACCTGAATCCACTCACTTTGTTGCTACTGGTCTTATGACATTGATTTCATGGCTGAGGGATATTCCATCGTACGTAAGTACCACAATGTTTTGAACCATTTTTATATTTCCTGGGATATTTAAGGTGTACCCAAGTTGAGGTTCTTGTAGTCAGTGCAGCCCTAAATTTGGAGGTGGCTCTTTCTTATTGATTTTCAGTTTTCCCAAGGTATATTCCCTAGACTGGAAGTGGCCTTGGCTCTGTAGCTCTGTTGTTTACTTGTTTTAGGGAACACAATGCACTCCTCCAGTGAGGCAGTTGGCAATTTACATCCCAACCATCAGCATAACAAGGCTCCCATTTCCTCAGGGCCTGTCTTGCCTTTCTGGTTTTTACACATTTTGTGCATGTCCCTTTTGACCGGTGGGAAATGATACTTCTTTGTAGTGCAGATTTGCATTGCCCGCTTGCTTGCTTGGCCAAAAAGGGCGTATGCATTTTCTCCTGAATATATTCAGGAGAAAACGCATACGCCCTTTTTGGCCAAGTGCACCATTGTCCAAGTTGTGCCCCTCTTCCTGTGCTTTACAGGCGATTCCAAGGTACCTCTTGAAATCTGTTTCCTGCTATTTTGCCTCGCTTTCAAGTCCGCCTCGTTGACTTCCCTCAACAGATTTTTGGACGATAGTTGTCCTTTATCACTCTGCCAGTTTGTGAATTGCTGTGCCCCTGAGCTCCATTTCTCAACTCGTTTTTTGTGAGCTGAACGCAAGTCCAAAATTTTGGATCATGTCCTATACTGGTTCCCGGTGGGTGGCTGAGACTTTGGTTAATTCTTCTTCCTGCTGGGAAATTAGAGTGACATGTGCCCGTCCAAATGCCTAACAGCTACTCTCTCATGGGTTCTCCCTCGTCCCTTCCATCCTCTGCCAAATTGGGAACCTGTGCAAACCAGGAGGTTAAAGGGCCTGTCTCTCCAAGTTGGGAGATTGATAGTAAGGCAGTTGGAAAGTCAAACTGGAGCACCAGGAGAGGGACTATTCGTTGAGTTTTAGAAACCTTTCGTATTCACAGTGTGTCCATTCTCTAGGTTTCCTGTACATGTTATAGCTGTAGTAATATTCCCTTGAACCTGGAGAGTTGGGACCCATGGAATGGGGGCCATGCATTATTGCTTGAAAGGGTCTGCATTTGCTCACCCAATCTCACCAATCCTCTCAGTCCCAAGTGTCCAGCCTTATGCCACATCCAGCTGTCATTGTAGATAGGGTCTTTCCAGGTTTCCTCAGACACCCTGAAGGAATTGTAAAGAATTTCCCTGTTTTTTGGTTTTGCTTTTGAAATTCCTTTTTATAGTGGGTTTGAGCTGATTCTCGCTGCCATGTTTATGCCACTCTAGACACACTTGATTCCCTTATGGAGTCATATCAATACATAGGTTTTAAGATTCTTACTAGTCAGATATATTCCTCTGTGGGAAATATGGGGTTTTGAGTCTCTTTCACTGAGGAAGGTGTCGGTCTTGTCAATTCCAAAGTTGGTTTTTGAAACGGTCCCTGTGCTTATATCAAACTCTGGTTTTATGCATCACCCCACCTCTCCTTCCCCTTTATGCAGGCATAAGAGTGTTTTCTAAATGTGAGACTCTGTTCTCTTTCCTAACTCAGTTCACGTGTAGCCATGTTTACAGGATCTTCATAAGTGATATCTTATGATAAGTTTCTTTTTCTGTGTGACTTATTTCACTTAGAATCATCGTACCTGAATCCACTCACTTTGTTGCTACTGGTCTTATGACATTGATTTCATGGCTGAGGGATATTCCATCGTACGTAAGTAACACAATGTTTTGAACCATTTTTATATTTCCTGGGATATTTAAGGTGTACCCAAGTTGAGGTTCTTGTAGTCAGTGCAGCCCTAAATTTGGAGGTGGCTCTTTCTTATTGATTTTCAGTTTTCCCAAGGTATATTCCCTAGACTGGAAGTGGCCTTGGCTCTGTAGCTCTGTTGTTTACTTGTTTTAGGGAACACAATGCACTCCTCCAGTGAGGCAGTTGGCAATTTACATCCCATCCATCAGCATAACAAGGCTCCCATTTCCTCAGGGCCTGTCTTGCCTTTCTGGTTTTTACACATTTTGTGCATGTCCCTTTTGACCGGTGGGAAATGATACTTCTTTGTAGTGCAGATTTGCATTGCCCGCTTGCTTGCTTGGCCAAAAAGGGCGTATGCATTTTCTCCTGAATATATTCAGGAGAAAACGCATACGCCCTTTTTGGCCAAGTGCACCATTGTCCAAGTTGTGCCCCTCTTCCTGTGCTTTACAGGCGATTCCAAGGTACCTCTTGAAATCTGTTTCCTGCTATTTTGCCTCGCTTTCAAGTCCGCCTCGTTGACTTCCCTCAACAGATTTTTGGACGATAGTTGTCCTTTATCACTCTGCCAGTTTGTGAATTGCTGTGCCCCTGAGCTCCATTTCTCAACTCGTTTTTTGTGAGCTGAACGCAAGTCCAAAATTTTGGATCATGTCCTATACTGGTTCCCGGTGGGTGGCTGAGACTTTGGTTAATTCTTCTTCCTGCTGGGAAATTAGAGTGACATGTGCCCGTCCAAATGCCTAACAGCTACTCTCTCATGGGTTCTCCCTCGTCCCTTCCATCCTCTGCCAAATTGGGAACCTGTGCAAACCAGGAGGTTAAAGGGCCTGTCTCTCCAAGTTGGGAGATTGATAGTAAGGCAGTTGGAAAGTCAAACTGGAGCACCAGGAGAGGGACTATTCGTTGAGTTTTAGAAACCTTTCGTATTCACAGTGTGTCCATTCTCTAGGTTTCCTGTACATGTTATAGCTGTAGTAATATTCCCTTGAACCTGGAGAGTTGGGACCCATGGAATGGGGGCCATGCATTATTGCTTGAAAGGGTCTGCATTTGCTCACCCAATCTCACCAATCCTCTCAGTCCCAAGTGTCCAGCCTTATGCCACATCCAGCTGTCATTGTAGATAGGGTCTTTCCAGGTTTCCTCAGACACCCTGAAGGAATTGTAAAGAATTTCCCTGTTTTTTGGTTTTGCTTTTGAAATTCCTTTTTATAGTGGGTTTGAGCTGATTCTCGCTGCCATGTTTATGCCACTCTAGACACACTTGATTCCCTTATGGAGTCATATCAATACATAGGTTTTAAGATTCTTACTAGTCAGATATATTCCTCTGTGGGAAATATGGGGTTTTGAGTCTCTTTCACTGAGGAAGGTGTCGGTCTTGTCAATTCCAAAGTTGGTTTTTGAAACGGTCCCTGTGCTTATATCAAACTCTGGTTTTATGCATCACCCCACCTCTCCTTCCCCTTTATGCAGGCATAAGAGTGTTTTCTAAATGTGAGACTCTGTTCTCTTTCCTAACTCAGTTCACGTGTAGCCATGTTTACAGGATCTTCATAAGTGATATCTTATGATAAGTTTCTTTTTCTGTGTGACTTATTTCACTTAGAATCATCGTACCTGAATCCACTCACTTTGTTGCTACTGGTCTTATGACATTGATTTCATGGCTGAGGGATATTCCATCGTACGTAAGTAACACAATGTTTTGAACCATTTTTATATTTCCTGGGATATTTAAGGTGTACCCAAGTTGAGGTTCTTGTAGTCAGTGCAGCCCTAAATTTGGAGGTGGCTCTTTCTTATTGATTTTCAGTTTTCCCAAGGTATATTCCCTAGACTGGAAGTGGCCTTGGCTCTGTAGCTCTGTTGTTTACTTGTTTTAGGGAACACAATGCACTCCTCCAGTGAGGCAGTTGGCAATTTACATCCCATCCATCAGCATAACAAGGCTCCCATTTCCTCAGGGCCTGTCTTGCCTTTCTGGTTTTTACACATTTTGTGCATGTCCCTTTTGACCGGTGGGAAATGATACTTCTTTGTAGTGCAGATTTGCATTGCCCGCTTGCTTGCTTGGCCAAAAAGGGCGTATGCATTTTCTCCTGAATATATTCAGGAGAAAACGCATACGCCCTTTTTGGCCAAGTGCACCATTGTCCAAGTTGTGCCCCTCTTCCTGTGCTTTACAGGCGATTCCAAGGTACCTCTTGAAATCTGTTTCCTGCTATTTTGCCTCGCTTTCAAGTCCGCCTCGTTGACTTCCCTCAACAGATTTTTGGACGATAGTTGTCCTTTATCACTCTGCCAGTTTGTGAATTGCTGTGCCCCTGAGCTCCATTTCTCAACTCGTTTTTTGTGAGCTGAACGCAAGTCCAAAATTTTGGATCATGTCCTATACTGGTTCCCGGTGGGTGGCTGAGACTTTGGTTAATTCTTCTTCCTGCCGGGAAATTAGAGTGACATGTGCCCGTCCAAATGCCTAACAGCTACTCTCTCATGGGTTCTCCCTCGTCCCTTCCATCCTCTGCCAAATTGGGAACCTGTGCAAACCAGGAGGTTAAAGGGCCTGTCTCTCCAAGTTGGGAGATTGATAGTAAGGCAGTTGGAAAGTCAAACTGGAGCACCAGGCGAGGGACTATTCGTTGAGTTTTAGAAACCTTTCGTATTCACAGTGTGTCCATTCTCTAGGTTTCCTGTACATGTTATAGCTGTAGTAATATTCCCTTGAACCTGGAGAGTTGGGACCCATGGAATGGGGGCCATGCATTATTGCTTGAAAGGGTCTGCATTTGCTCACCCAATCTCACCAATCCTCTCAGTCCCAAGTGTCCAGCCTTATGCCACATCCAGCTGTCATTGTAGATAGGGTCTTTCCAGGTTTCCTCAGACACCCTGAAGGAATTGTAAAGAATTTCCCTGTTTTTTGGTTTTGCTTTTGAAATTCCTTTTTATAGTGGGTTTGAGCTGATTCTCGCTGCCATGTTTATGCCACTCTAGACACACTTGATTCCCTTATGGAGTCATATCAATACATAGGTTTTAAGATTCTTACTAGTCAGATATATTCCTCTGTGGGAAATATGGGGTTTTGAGTCTCTTTCACTGAGGAAGGTGTCGGTCTTGTCAATTCCAAAGTTGGTTTTTGAAACGGTCCCTGTGCTTATATCAAACTCTGGTTTTATGCATCACCCCACCTCTCCTTCCCCTTTATGCAGGCATAAGAGTGTTTTCTAAATGTGAGACTCTGTTCTCTTTCCTAACTCAGTTCACGTGTAGCCATGTTTACAGGATCTTCATAAGTGATATCTTATGATAAGTTTCTTTTTCTGTGTGACTTATTTCACTTAGAATCATCGTACCTGAATCCACTCACTTTGTTGCTACTGGTCTTATGACATTGATTTCATGGCTGAGGGATATTCCATCGTACGTAAGTAACACAATGTTTTGAACCATTTTTATATTTCCTGGGATATTTAAGGTGTACCCAAGTTGAGGTTCTTGTAGTCAGTGCAGCCCTAAATTTGGAGGTGGCTCTTTCTTATTGATTTTCAGTTTTCCCAAGGTATATTCCCTAGACTGGAAGTGGCCTTGGCTCTGTAGCTCTGTTGTTTACTTGTTTTAGGGAACACAATGCACTCCTCCAGTGAGGCAGTTGGCAATTTACATCCCATCCATCATCATAACAAGGCTCCCATTTCCTCAGGGCCTGTCTTGCCTTTCTGGTTTTTACACATTTTGTGCATGTCCCTTTTGACCGGTGGGAAATGATACTTCTTTGTAGTGCAGATTTGCATTGCCCGCTTGCTTGCTTGGCCAAAAAGGGCGTATGCATTTTCTCCTGAATATATTCAGGAGAAAACGCATACGCCCTTTTTGGCCAAGTGCACCATTGTCCAAGTTGTGCCCCTCTTCCTGTGCTTTACAGGCGATTCCAAGGTACCTCTTGAAATCTGTTTCCTGCTATTTTGCCTCGCTTTCAAGTCCGCCTCGTTGACTTCCCTCAACAGATTTTTGGACGATAGTTGTCCTTTATCACTCTGCCAGTTTGTGAATTGCTGTGCCCCTGAGCTCCATTTCTCAACTCGTTTTTTGTGAGCTGAACGCAAGTCCAAAATTTTGGATCATGTCCTATACTGGTTCCCGGTGGGTGGCTGAGACTTTGGTTAATTCTTCTTCCTGCCGGGAAATTAGAGTGACATGTCCCCGTCCAAATGCCTAACAGCTACTCTCTCATGGGTTCTCCCTCGTCCCTTCCATCCTCTGCCAAATTGGGAACCTGTGCAAACCAGGAGGTTAAAGGGCCTGTCTCTCCAAGTTGGGAGATTGATAGTAAGGCAGTTGGAAAGTCAAACTGGAGCACCAGGCGAGGGACTATTCGTTGAGTTTTAGAAACCTTTCGTATTCACAGTGTGTCCATTCTCTAGGTTTCCTGTACATGTTATAGCTGTAGTAATATTCCCTTGAACCTGGAGAGTTGGGACCCATGGAATGGGGGCCATGCATTATTGCTTGAAAGGGTCTGCATTTGCTCACCCAATCTCACCAATCCTCTCAGTCCCAAGTGTCCAGCCTTATGCCACATCCAGCTGTCATTGTAGATAGGGTCTTTCCAGGTTTCCTCAGACACCCTGAAGGAATTGGAAAGAATTTCCCTGTTTTTTGGTTTTGCTTTTGAAATTCCTTTTTATAGTGGGTTTGAGCTGATTCTCGCTGCCATGTTTATGCCACTCTAGACACACTTGATTCCCTTATGGAGTCATATCAATACATAGGTTTTAAGATTCTTACTAGTCAGATATATTCCTCTGTGGGAAATATGGGGTTTTGAGTCTCTTTCACTGAGGAAGGTGTCGGTCTTGTCAATTCCAAAGTTGGTTTTTGAAACGGTCCCTGTGCTTATATCAAACTCTCGTTTTATGCATCACCCCACCTCTCCTTCCCCTTTATGCAGGCATAAGAGTGTTTTCTAAATGTGAGACTCTGTTCTCTTTCCTAACTCAGTTCACGTGTAGCCATGTTTACAGGATCTTCATAAGTGATATCTTATGATAAGTTTCTTTTTCTGTGTGACTTATTTCACTTAGAATCATCGTACCTGAATCCACTCACTTTGTTGCTACTGGTCTTATGACATTGATTTCATGGCTGAGGGATATTCCATCGTACGTAAGTACCACAATGTTTTGAACCATTTTTATATTTCCTGGGATATTTAAGGTGTACCCAAGTTGAGGTTCTTGTAGTCAGTGCAGCCCTAAATTTGGAGGTGGCTCTTTCTTATTGATTTTCAGTTTTCCCAAGGTATATTCCCTAGACTGGAAGTGGCCTTGGCTCTGTAGCTCTGTTGTTTACTTGTTTTAGGGAACACAATGCACTCCTCCAGTGAGGCAGTTGGCAATTTACATCCCAACCATCAGCATAACAAGGCTCCCAGTTCCTCAGGGCCTGTCTTGCCTTTCTGGTTTTTACACATTTTGTGGATGTCCCTTTTGACCGGTGGGAAATGATACTTCTTTGTAGTGCAGATTTGCATTGCCCGCTTGCTTGCTTGGCCAAAAAGGGCGTATGCATTTTCTCCTGAATATATTCAGGAGAAAACGCATACGCCCTTTTTGGCCAAGTGCACCATTGTCCAAGTTGTGCCCCTCTTCCTGTGCTTTACAGGCGATTCCAAGGTACCTCTTGAAATCTGTTTCCTGCTATTTTGCCTCGCTTTCAAGTCCGCCTCGTTGACTTCCCTCAACAGATTTTTGGACGATAGTTGTCCTTTATCACTCTGCCAGTTTGTGAATTGCTGTGCCCCTGAGCTCCATTTCTCAACTCGTTTTTTGTGAGCTGAACGCAAGTCCAAAATTTTGGATCATGTCCTATACTGGTTCCCGGTGGGTGGCTGAGACTTTGGTTAATTCTTCTTCCTGCCGGGAAATTAGAGTGACATGTGCCCGTCCAAATGCCTAACAGCTACTCTCTCATGGGTTCTCCCTCGTCCCTTCCATCCTCTGCCAAATTGGGAACCTGTTCAAACCAGGAGGTTAAAGGGCCTGTCTCTCCAAGTTGGGAGATTGATAGTAAGGCAGTTGGAAAGTCAAACTGGAGCACCCGGAGAGGGACTATTCGTTGAGTTTTAGAAACCTTTCGTATTCACAGTGTGTCCATTCTCTAGGTTTCCTGTACATGTTATAGCTGTAGTAATATTCCCTTGAACCTGGAGAGTTGGGACCCATGGAATGGGGGCCATGCATTATTGCTTGAAAGGGTCTGCATTTGCTCACCCAATCTCACCAATCCTCTCAGTCCCAAGTGTCCAGCCTTATGCCACATCCAGCTGTCATTGTAGATAGGGTCTTTCCAGGTTTCCTCAGACACCCTGAAGGAATTGTAAAGAATTTCCCTGTTTTTTGGTTTTGCTTTTGAAATTCCTTTTTATAGTGGGTTTGAGCTGATTCTCGCTGCCATGTTTATGCCACTCTAGACACACTTGATTCCCTTATGGAGTCATATCAATACATAGGTTTTAAGATTCTTACTAGTCAGATATATTCCTCTGTGGGAAATATGGGGTTTTGAGTCTCTTTCACTGAGGAAGGTGTCGGTCTTGTCAATTCCAAAGTTGGTTTTTGAAACGGTCCCTGTGCTTATATCAAACTCTGGTTTTATGCATCACCCCACCTCTCCTTCCCCTTTATGCAGGCATAAGAGTGTTTTCTAAATGTGAGACTCTGTTCTCTTTCCTAACTCAGTTCACGTGTAGCCATGTTTACAGGATCTTCATAAGTGATATCTTATGATAAGTTTCTTTTTCTGTGTGACTTATTTCACTTAGAATCATCGTACCTGAATCCACTCACTTTGTTGCTACTGGTCTTATGACATTGATTTCATGGCTGAGGGATATTCCATCGTACGTAAGTACCACAATGTTTTGAACCATTTTTATATTTCCTGGGATATTTAAGGTGTACCCAAGTTGAGGTTCTTGTAGTCAGTGCAGCCCTAAATTTGGAGGTGGCTCTTTCTTATTGATTTTCAGTTTTCCCAAGGTATATTCCCTAGACTGGAAGTGGCCTTGGCTCTGTAGCTCTGTTGTTTACTTGTTTTAGGGAACACAATGCACTCCTCCAGTGAGGCAGTTGGCAATTTACATCCCAACCATCAGCATAACAAGGCTCCCAGTTCCTCAGGGCCTGTCTTGCCTTTCTGGTTTTTACACATTTTGTGGATGTCCCTTTTGACCGGTGGGAAATGATACTTCTTTGTAGTGCAGATTTGCATTGCCCGCTTGCTTGCTTGGCCAAAAAGGGCGTATGCATTTTCTCCTGAATATATTCAGGAGAAAACGCATACGCCCTTTTTGGCCAAGTGCACCATTGTCCAAGTTGTGCCCCTCTTCCTGTGCTTTACAGGCGATTCCAAGGTACCTCTTGAAATCTGTTTCCTGCTATTTTGCCTCGCTTTCAAGTCCGCCTCGTTGACTTCCCTCAACAGATTTTTGGACGATAGTTGTCCTTTATCACTCTGCCAGTTTGTGAATTGCTGTGCCCCTGAGCTCCATTTCTCAACTCGTTTTTTGTGAGCTGAACGCAAGTCCAAAATTTTGGATCATGTCCTATACTGGTTCCCGGTGGGTGGCTGAGACTTTGGTTAATTCTTCTTCCTGCCGGGAAATTAGAGTGACATGTGCCCGTCCAAATGCCTAACAGCTACTCTCTCATGGGTTCTCCCTCGTCCCTTCCATCCTCTGCCAAATTGGGAACCTGTGCAAACCAGGAGGTTAAAGGGCCTGTCTCTCCAAGTTGGGAGATTGATAGTAAGGCAGTTTGAAAGTCAAACTGGAGCACCCGGAGAGGGACTATTCGTTGAGTTTTAGAAACCTTTCGTATTCACAGTGTGTCCATTCTCTAGGTTTCCTGTACATGTTATAGCTGTAGTAATATTCCCTTGAACCTGGAGAGTTGGGACCCATGGAATGGGGGCCATGCATTATTGCTTGAAAGGGTCTGCATTTGCTCACCCAATCTCACCAATCCTCTCAGTCCCAAGTGTCCAGCCTTATGCCACATCCAGCTGTCATTGTAGATAGGGTCTTTCCAGGTTTCCTCAGACACCCTGAAGGAATTGTAAAGAATTTCCCTGTTTTTTGGTTTTGCTTTTGAAATTCCTTTTTATAGTGGGTTTGAGCTGATTCTCGCTGCCATGTTTATGCCACTCTAGACACACTTGATTCCCTTATGGAGTCATATCAATACATAGGTTTTAAGATTCTTACTAGTCAGATATATTCCTCTGTGGGAAATATGGGGTTTTGAGTCTCTTTCACTGAGGAAGGTGTCGGTCTTGTCAATTCCAAAGTTGGTTTTTGAAACGGTCCCTGTGCTTATATCAAACTCTGGTTTTATGCATCACCCCACCTCTCCTTCCCCTTTATGCAGGCATAAGAGTGTTTTCTAAATGTGAGACTCTGTTCTCTTTCCTAACTCAGTTCACGTGTAGCCATGTTTACAGGATCTTCATAAGTGATATCTTATGATAAGTTTCTTTTTCTGTGTGACTTATTTCACTTAGAATCATCGTACCTGAATCCACTCACTTTGTTGCTACTGGTCTTATGACATTGATTTCATGGCTGAGGGATATTCCATCGTACGTAAGTACCACAATGTTTTGAACCATTTTTATATTTCCTGGGATATTTAAGGTGTACCCAAGTTGAGGTTCTTGTAGTCAGTGCAGCCCTAAATTTGGAGGTGGCTCTTTCTTATTGATTTTCAGTTTTCCCAAGGTATATTCCCTAGACTGGAAGTGGCCTTGGCTCTGTAGCTCTGTTGTTTACTTGTTTTAGGGAACACAATGCACTCCTCCAGTGAGGCAGTTGGCAATTTACATCCCACCCATCAGCATAACAAGGCTCCCAGTTCCTCAGGGCCTGTCTTGCCTTTCTGGTTTTTACACATTTTGTGGATGTCCCTTTTGACCGGTGGGAAATGATACTTCTTTGTAGTGCAGATTTGCATTGCCCGCTTGCTTGCTTGGCCAAAAAGGGCGTATGCATTTTCTCCTGAATATATTCAGGAGAAAACGCATACGCCCTTTTTGGCCAAGTGCACCATTGTCCAAGTTGTGCCCCTCTTCCTGTGCTTTACAGGCGATTCCAAGGTACCTCTTGAAATCTGTTTCCTGCTATTTTGCCTCGCTTTCAAGTCCGCCTCGTTGACTTCCCTCAACAGATTTTTGGACGATAGTTGTCCTTTATCACTCTGCCAGTTTGTGAATTGCTGTGCCCCTGAGCTCCATTTCTCAACTCGTTTTTTGTGAGCTGAACGCAAGTCCAAAATTTTGGATCATGTCCTATACTGGTTCCCGGTGGGTGGCTGAGACTTTGGTTAATTCTTCTTCCTGCCGGGAAATTAGAGTGACATGTGCCCGTCCAAATGCCTAACAGCTACTCTCTCATGGGTTCTCCCTCGTCCCTTCCATCCTCTGCCAAATTGGGAACCTGTGCAAACCAGGAGGTTAAAGGGCCTGTCTCTCCAAGTTGGGAGATTGATAGTAAGGCAGTTGGAAAGTCAAACTGGAGCACCAGGAGAGGGACTATTCGTTGAGTTTTAGAAACCTTTCGTATTCACAGTGTGTCCATTCTCTAGGTTTCCTGTACATGTTATAGCTGTAGTAATATTCCCTTGAACCTGGAGAGTTGGGACCCATGGAATGGGGGCCATGCATTATTGCTTGAAAGGGTCTGCATTTGCTCACCCAATCTCACCAATCCTCTCAGTCCCAAGTGTCCAGCCTTATGCCACATCCAGCTGTCATTGTAGATAGGGTCTTTCCAGGTTTCCTCAGACACCCTGAAGGAATTGTAAAGAATTTCCCTGTTTTTTGGTTTTGCTTTTGAAATTCCTTTTTATAGTGGGTTTGAGCTGATTCTCGCTGCCATGTTTATGCCACTCTAGACACACTTGATTCCCTTATGGAGACATATCAATACATAGGTTTTAAGATTCTTACTAGTCAGATATATTCCTCTGTGGGAAATATGGGGTTTTGAGTCTCTTTCACTGAGGAAGGTGTCGGTCTTGTCAGTTCCAAAGTTGGTTTTTGAAACGGTCCCTGTGCTTATATCAAACTCTGGTTTTATGCATCACCCCACCTCTCCTTCCCCTTTATGCAGGCATAAGAGTGTTTTCTAAATGTGAGACTCTGTTCTCTTTCCTAACTCAGTTCACGTGTAGCCATGTTTACAGGATCTTCATAAGTGATATCTTATGATAAGTTTCTTTTTCTGTGTGACTTATTTCACTTAGAATCATCGTACCTGAATCCACTCACTTTGTTGCTACTGGTCTTATGACATTGATTTCATGGCTGAGGGATATTCCATCGTACGTAAGTACCACAATGTTTTGAACCATTTTTATATTTCCTGGGATATTTAAGGTGTACCCAAGTTGAGGTTCTTGTAGTCAGTGCAGCCCTAAATTTGGAGGTGGCTCTTTCTTATTGATTTTCAGTTTTCCCAAGGTATATTCCCTAGACTGGAAGTGGCCTTGGCTCTGTAGCTCTGTTGTTTACTTGTTTTAGGGAACACAATGCATTCCTCCAGTGAGGCAGTTGGCAATTTACATCCCACCCATCAGCATAACAAGGCTCCCAGTTCCTCAGGGCCTGTCTTGCCTTTCTGGTTTTTACACATTTTGTGGATGTCCCTTTTGACCGGTGGGAAATGATACTTCTTTGTAGTGCAGATTTGCATTGCCCGCTTGCTTGCTTGGCCAAAAAGGGCGTATGCATTTTCTCCTGAATATATTCAGGAGAAAACGCATACGCCCTTTTTGGCCAAGTGCACCATTGTCCAAGTTGTGCCCCTCTTCCTGTGCTTTACAGGCGATTCCAAGGTACCTCTTGAAATCTGTTTCCTGCTATTTTGCCTCGCTTTCAAGTCCGCCTCGTTGACTTCCCTCAACAGATTTTTGGACGATAGTTGTCCTTTATCACTCTGCCAGTTTGTGAATTGCTGTGCCCCTGAGCTCCATTTCTCAACTCGTTTTTTGTGAGCTGAACGCAAGTCCAAAATTTTGGATCATGTCCTATACTGGTTCCCGGTGGGTGGCTGAGACTTTGGTTAATTCTTCTTCCTGCCGGGAAATTAGAGTGACATGTGCCCGTCCAAATGCCTAACAGCTACTCTCTCATGGGTTCTCTCTCGTCCCTTCCATCCTCTGCCAAATTGGGAACCTGTGCAAACCAGGAGGTTAAAGGGCCTGTCTCTCCAAGTTGGGAGATTGATAGTAAGGCAGTTGGAAAGTCAAACTGGAGCACCAGGAGAGGGACTATTCGTTGAGTTTTAGAAACCTTTCGTATTCACAGTGTGTCCATTCTCTAGGTTTCCTGTACATGTTATAGCTGTAGTAATATTCCCTTGAACCTGGAGAGTTGGGACCCATGGAATGGGGGCCATGCATTATTGCTTGAAAGGGTCTGCATTTGCTCACCCAATCTCACCAATCCTCTCAGTCCCAAGTGTCCAGCCTTATGCCACATCCAGCTGTCATTGTAGATAGGGTCTTTCCAGGTTTCCTCAGACACCCTGAAGGAATTGTAAAGAATTTCCCTGTTTTTTGGTTTTGCTTTTGAAATTCCTTTTTATAGTGGGTTTGAGCTGATTCTCGCTGCCATGTTTATGCCACTCTAGACACACTTGATTCCCTTATGGAGACATATCAATACATAGGTTTTAAGATTCTTACTAGTCAGATATATTCCTCTGTGGGAAATATGGGGTTTTGAGTCTCTTTCACTGAGGAAGGTGTCGGTCTTGTCAATTCCAAAGTTGGTTTTTGAAACGGTCCCTGTGCTTATATCAAACTCTCGTTTTATGCATCACCCCACCTCTCCTTCCCCTTTATGCAGGCATAAGAGTGTTTTCTAAATGTGAGACTCTGTTCTCTTTCCTAACTCAGTTCACGTGTAGCCATGTTTACAGGATCTTCATAAGTGATATCTTATGATAAGTTTCTTTTTCTGTTTGACTTATTTCACTTAGAATCATCGTACCTGAATCCACTCACTTTGTTGCTACTGGTCTTATGACATTGATTTCATGGCTGAGGGATATTCCATCGTACGTAAGTACCACAATGTTTTGAACCATTTTTATATTTCCTGGGATATTTAAGGTGTACCCAAGTTGAGGTTCTTGTAGTCAGTGCAGCCCTAAATTTGGAGGTGGCTCTTTCTTATTGATTTTCAGTTTTCCCAAGGTATATTCCCTAGACTGGAAGTGGCCTTGGCTCTGTAGCTCTGTTGTTTACTTGTTTTAGGGAACACAATGCACTCCTCCAGTGAGGCAGTTGGCAATTTACATCCCACCCATCAGCATAACAAGGCTCCCAGTTCCTCAGGGCCTGTCTTGCCTTTCTGGTTTTTACACATTTTGTGGATGTCCCTTTTGACCGGTGGGAAATGATACTTCTTTGTAGTGCAGATTTGCATTGCCCGCTTGCTTGCTTGGCCAAAAAGGGCGTATGCATTTTCTCCTGAATATATTCAGGAGAAAACGCATACGCCCTTTTTGGCCAAGTGCACCATTGTCCAAGTTGTGCCCCTCTTCCTGTGCTTTACAGGCGATTCCAAGGTACCTCTTGAAATCTGTTTCCTGCTATTTTGCCTCGCTTTCAAGTCCGCCTCGTTGACTTCCCTCAACAGATTTTTGGACGATAGTTGTCCTTTATCACTCTGCCAGTTTGTGAATTGCTGTGCCCCTGAGCTCCATTTCTCAACTCGTTTTTTGTGAGCTGAACGCAAGTCCAAAATTTTGGATCATGTCCTATACTGGTTCCCGGTGGGTGGCTGAGACTTTGGTTAATTCTTCTTCCTGCCGGGAAATTAGAGTGACATGTGCCCGTCCAAATGCCTAACAGCTACTCTCTCATGGGTTCTCCCTCGTCCCTTCCATCCTCTGCCAAATTGGGAACCTGTGCAAACCAGGAGGTTAAAGGGCCTGTCTCTCCAAGTTGGGAGATTGATAGTAAGGCAGTTGGAAAGTCAAACTGGAGCACCAGGAGAGGGACTATTCGTTGAGTTTTAGAAACCTTTCGTATTCACAGTGTGTCCATTCTCTAGGTTTCCTGTACATGTTATAGCTGTAGTAATATTCCCTTGAACCTGGAGAGTTGGGACCCATGGAATGGGGGCCATGCATTATTGCTTGAAAGGGTCTGCATTTGCTCACCCAATCTCACCAATCCTCTCAGTCCCAAGTGTACAGCCTTATGCCACATCCAGCTGTCATTGTAGATAGGGTCTTTCCAGGTTTCCTCAGACACCCTGAAGGAATTGTAAAGAATTTCCCTGTTTTTTGGTTTTGCTTTTGAAATTCCTTTTTATAGTGGGTTTGAGCTGATTCTCGCTGCCATGTTTATGCCACTCTAGACACACTTGATTCCCTTATGGAGACATATCAATACATAGGTTTTAAGATTCTTACTAGTCAGATATATTCCTCTGTGGGAAATATGGGGTTTTGAGTCTCTTTCACTGAGGAAGGTGTCGGTCTTGTCAGTTCCAAAGTTGGTTTTTGAAACGGTCCCTGTGCTTATATCAAACTCTGGTTTTATGCATCACCCCACCTCTCCTTCCCCTTTATGCAGGCATAAGAGTGTTTTCTAAATGTGAGACTCTGTTCTCTTTCCTAACTCAGTTCACGTGTAGCCATGTTTACAGGATCTTCATAAGTGATATCTTATGATAAGTTTCTTTTTCTGTGTGACTTATTTCACTTAGAATCATCGTACCTGAATCCACTCACTTTGCTGCTACTGGTCTTATGACATTGATTTCATCGCTGAGGGATATTCCATCATACGTAAGTACCACAATGTTTTGAACCATTTTTATATTTCCTGGGATATTTAAGGTGTACCCAAGTTGAGGTTCTTGTAGTCAGTGCAGCCCTAAATTTGGAGGTGGCTCTTTCTTATTGATTTTCAGTTTTCCCAAGGTATATTCCCTAGACTGGAAGTGGCCTTGGCTCTGTAGCTCTGTTGTTTACTTGTTTTAGGGAACACAATGCACTCCTCCAGTGAGGCAGTTGGCAGTTTACATCCCGCCCATCAGCATAACAAGGCTCCCAGTTCTCCAGGTCCTGTCTTGCCTTTCTGGTTTTTACACATTTTGTGGATGTCCCTTTTGACCGGTGGGAAGTGATACTTCTTTGTAGTGCAGATTTGCATTGCCCGCTTGCTTGCTTGGCCAAAAAGGGCGTATGCGTTTTCTCCTGAATATATTCAGGAGAAAACGCATACGCCCTTTTTGGCCAAGTGCACCATTGTCCAAGTTGTGCCCCTCTTCCTGTGCTTTACATGCGATTCCAAGGTACCTATTGAAATCTGTTTCCTGCTATTTTGCCTCACTTTCAAGTCCGCCTCGTTGACTTCCCTCAACAGATTTTTGGACGATAGTTGTCCTTTATCACTCTGCCAGTTTGTGAATTGCTGTGCCCCTGAGCTCCATTTCTCAATTCGTTTTTTGTGAGCTGAACGCAAGTCCAAAATTTTGGATCATGTCCTATACTGGTTCCCGGTGGGTGGCTGAGACTTTGGTTAATTCTTCTTCCTGCCGGGAAATTAGAGTGACATGTGCCCGTCCAAATGCCTAACAGCTACTCTCTCATGGGTTCTCCCTCGTCCCTTCCATCCTCTGCCAAATTGGGAACCTGTGCAAACCAGGAGGTTAAAGGGCCTGTCTCTCCAAGTTGGGAGATTGATAGTAAGGCAGTTGGAAAGTCAAACTGGAGCACCAGGAGAGGGACTATTCGTTGAGTTTTAGAAACCTTTCGTATTCACAGTGTGTCCATTCTCTAGGTTTCCTGTACATGTTATAGCTGTAGTAATATTCCCTTGAACATGGAGAGTTGGGACCCATGGAATGGGGGCCATGCATTATTGCTTGAAAGGGTCTGCATTTGTTCACCCAATCTCACCAATCCTCTCAGTCCCAAGTGTACAGCCTTATGCCACATCCAGCTGTCATTGTAGATAGGGTCTTTCCAGGTTTCCTCAGACACCCTGAAGGAATTGTAAAGAATTTCCCTGTTTTTTGGTTTTGCTTTTGAAATTCCTTTTTATAGTGGGTTTGAGCTGATTCTCGCTGCCATGTTTATGCCACTCTAGACACACTTGATTCCCTTATGGAGACATATCAATACATAGGTTTTAAGATTCTTACTAGTCAGATATATTCCTCTGTGGGAAATATGGGGTTTTGAGTCTCTTTCACTGAGGAAGGTGTAGGTCTTGTCTATTCCAAAGTTGGTTTTTGAAACGGTCCCTCTGCTTATATCAAACTCTGGTTTTATGCATCACCCCACCTCTCCTTCCCCTTTATGCAGGCATAAGAGTGTTTTCTAAATGTGAGACTCTGTTCTCTTTCCTAACTCAGTTCACGTGTAGCCATGTTTACAGGATCTTCATAAGTGATATCTTATGATAAGTTTCTTTTTCTGTGTGACTTATTTCACTTAGAATCATCGTACCTGAATCCACTCACTTTGCTGCTACTGGTCTTATGACATTGATTTCATGGCTGAGGGATATTCCATCGTACGTAAGTACCACAATGTTTTGAACCATTTTTATATTTCCTGGGATATTTAAGGTGTACCCAAGTTGAGGTTCTTGTAGTCAGTGCAGCCCTAAATTTGGAGGTGGCTCTTTCTTATTGATTTTCAGTTTTCCCAAGGTATATTCCCTAGACTGGAAGTGGCCTTGGCTCTGGAGCTCTGTTGTTTACTTGTTTTAGGGAACACAATGCACTCCTCCAGTGAGGCAGTTGGCAGTTTACATCCCGCCCATCAGCATAACAAGGCTCCCAGTTCTCCAGGTCCTGTCTTGCCTTTCTGGTTTTTACACATTTTGTGGATGTCCCTTTTGACCGGTGGGAAGTGATACTTCTTTGTAGTGCAGATTTGCATTGCCCGCTTGCTTGCTTGGCCAAAAAGGGCGTATGCGTTTTCTCCTGAATATATTCAGGAGACAACGCATACGCCCTTTTTGGCCAAGTGCACCATTGTCCAAGTTGTGCCCCTCTTCCTGTGCTTTACAGGCGATTCCAAGGTACCTCTTGAAATCTGTTTCCTGCTATTTTGCCTCGCTTTCAAGTCCGCCTCGTTGACTTCCCTCAACAGATTTTTGGACGATAGTTGTCCTTTATCACTCTGCCAGTTTGTGAATTGCTGTGCCCCTGAGCTCCATTTCTCAACTCGTTTTTTGTGAGCTGAACGCAAGTCCAAAATTTTGGATCATGTCCTATACTGTTTCCCGGTGGGTGGCTGAGACTTTGGTTAATTCTTCTTCCTGCCGGGAAATTAGAGTGACATGTGCCCGTCCAAATGCCTAACAGCTACTCTCTCATGGGTTCTCTCTTGTCCCTTCCATCCTCTGCCAAATTGGGAACCTGTGCAAACCAGGAGGTTAAAGGGCCTGTCTCTCCAAGTTGGGAGATTGATAGTAAGGCAGTTGGAAACTCAAACTGGAGCACCAGGAGAGGGACTATTCGTTGAGTTTTAGAAACCTTTCGTATTCACAGTGTGTCCATTCTCTAGGTTTCCTGTACATGTTATAGCTGTAGTAATATTCCCTTGAACATGGAGAGTTGGGACCCATGGAATGGGGGCCATGCATTATTGCTTGAAAGGGTCTGCATTCGCTCACCCAATCTCACCAATCCTCTCAGTCCCAAGTGTCCAGCCTTATGCCACATCCAGCTGTCATTGTAGATAGGGTCTTTCCAGGTTTCCTCAGACACCCTGAAGGAATTGTAAAGAATTTCCCTGTTTTTTGGTTTTGCTTTTGAAATTCCTTTTTATAGTGGGTTTGAGCTGATTCTCGCTGCCATGTTTATGCCACTCTAGACACACTTGATTCCCTTATGGAGTCATATCAATACATAGGTTTTAAGATTCTTACTAGTCAGATATATTCCTCTGTGGGAAATATGGGGTTTTGAGTCTCTTTCACTGAGGAAGGTGTCGGTCTTGTCAATTCCAAAGTTGGTTTTTGAAACGGTCCCTGTGCTTATATCAAACTCTCGTTTTATGCATCACCCCACCTCTCCTTCCCCTTTATGCAGGCATAAGAGTGTTTTCTAAATGTGAGACTCTGTTCTCTTTCCTAACTCAGTTCACGTGTAGCCATGTTTACAGGATCTTCATAAGTGATATCTTATGATAAGTTTCTTTTTCTGTGTGACTTATTTCACTTAGAATCATCGTACCTGAATCCACTCACTTTGTTGCTACTGGTCTTATGACATTGATTTCATGGCTGAGGGATATTCCATCGTACGTAAGTACCACAATGTTTTGAACCATTTTTATATTTCCTGGGATATTTAAGGTGTACCCAAGTTGAGGTTCTTGTAGTCAGTGCAGCCCTAAATTTGGAGGTGGCTCTTTCTTATTGATTTTCAGTTTTCCCAAGGTATATTCCCTAGACTGGAAGTGGCCTTGGCTCTGTAGCTCTGTTGTTTACTTGTTTTAGGGAACACAATGCACTCCTCCAGTGAGGCAGTTGGCAATTTACATCCCACCCATCAGCATAACAAGGCTCCCAGTTCCTCAGGGCCTGTCTTGCCTTTCTGGTTTTTACACATTTTGTGGATGTCCCTTTTGACCGGTGGGAAATGATACTTCTTTGTAGTGCAGATTTGCATTGCCCGCTTGCTTGCTTGGCCAAAAAGGGCGTATGCATTTTCTCCTGAATATATTCAGGAGAAAACGCATACGCCCTTTTTGGCCAAGTGCACCATTGTCCAAGTTGTGCCCCTCTTCCTGTGCTTTACAGGCGATTCCAACGTACCTGTTGAAATCTGTTTCCTGCTATTTTGCCTCACTTTCAAGTCCGCCTCGTTGCCTTCCCTCAACAGATTTTTGGACGATAGTTGTCCTTTATCACTCTGCCAGTTTGTGAATTGCTGTGCCCCTGAGCTCCATTTCTCAACTCGTTTTTTGTGAGCTGAACGCAAGTCCAAAATTTTGGATCATGTCCTATACTGGTTCCCGGTGGGTGGCTGAGACTTTGGTTAATTCTTCTTCCTGCCGGGAAATTAGAGTGACATGTGCCCGTCCAAATGCCTAACAGCTACTCTCTCATGGGTTCTCCCTCGTCCCTTCCATCCTCTGCCAAATTGGGAACCTGTGCAAACCAGGAGGTTAAAGGGCCTGTCTCTCCAAGTTGGGAGATTGATAGTAAGGCAGTTGGAAAGTCAAACTGGAGCACCAGGAGAGGGACTATTCGTTGAGTTTTAGAAACCTTTCGTATTCACAATGTGTCCAATCTCTAGGTTTCCTGTACATGTTATAGCTGTAGTAATATTCCCTTGAACCTGGAGAGTTGGGACCCATGGAATGGGGGCCATGCATTATTGCTTGAAAGGGTCTGCATTTGCTCACCCAATCTCACCAATCCTCTCAGTCCCAAGTGTCCAGCCTTATGCCACATCCAGCTGTCATTGTAGATAGGGTCTTTCCAGGTTTCCTCAGACACCCTGAAGGAATTGTAAAGAATTTCCCTGTTTTTTGGTTTTGCTTTTGAAATTCCTTTTTATAGTGGGTTTGAGCTGATTCTCGCTGCCATGTTTATGCCACTCTAGACACACTTGATTCCCTTATGGAGACATATCAATACATAGGTTTTAAGATTCTTACTAGTCAGATATATTCCTCTGTGGGAAATATGGGGTTTTGAGTCTCTTTCACTGAGGAAGGTGTCGGTTTTGTCAATTCCAAAGTTGGTGTTTGAAACGGTCCCTGTGCTTATATCAAACTCTGGTTTTATGCATCACCCCACCTCTCCTTCCCCTTTATGCAGGCATAAGAGTGTTTTCTAAATGTGAGACTCTGTTCTCTTTCCTAACTCAGTTCACGTGTAGCCATGTTTACAGGATCTTCCTAAGTGATATCTTATGATAAGTTTCTTTTTCTGTGTGACTTATTTCACTTAGAATCATCGTACCTGAATCCACTCACTTTGCTGCTACTGGTCTTATGACATTGATTTCATGGCTGAGGGATATTCCATCGTACGTAAGTACCACAATGTTTTGAACCATTTTTATATTTCCTGGGATATTTAAGGTGTACCCAAGTTGAGGTTCTTGTAGTCAGTGCAGCCCTAAATTTGGAGGTGGCTCTTTCTTATTGATTTTCAGTTTTCCCAAGGTATATTCCCTAGACTGGAAGTGGCCTTGGCTCTGTAGCTCTGTTGTTTACTTGTTTTAGGGAACACAATGCACTCCTCCAGTGAGGCAGTTGGCAATTTACATCCCGCCCATCAGCATAACAAGGCTCCCAGTTCTCCAGGGCCTGTCTTGCCTTTCTGGTTTTTACACATTTTGTGGATGTCCCTTTTGACCGGTGGGAAGTGATACTTCTTTGTAGTGCAGATTTGCATTGCCCGCTTGCTTGCTTGGCCAAAAAGGGCGTATGCGTTTTCTCCTGAATATATTCAGGAGAAAACGCATACGCCCTTTTTGGCCAAGTGCACCATTGTCCAAGTTGTGCCCCTCTTCCTGTGCTTTACAGGCGATTCCAAGGTACCTCTTGAAATCTGTTTCCTGCTATTTTGCCTCACTTTCAAGTCCGCCTCGTTGACTTCCCTCAACAGATTTTTGGACGATAGTTGTCCTTTATCACTCTGCCAGTTTGTGAATTGCTGTGCCCCTGAGCTCCATTTCTCAACTCGTTTTTTGTGAGCTGAACGCAAGTCCAAAATTTTGGATCATATCCTATACTGGTTCCCGGTGGGTGGCTGAGACTTTGGTTAATTCTTTTTCCTGCCGGGAAATTAGAGTGACATGTGCCCGTCCAAATGCCTAACAGCTACTCTCTCATGGGTTCTCCCTCGTCCCTTCCATCCTCTGCCAAATTGGGAACCTGTGCAAACCAGGAGGTTAAAGGGCCTGTCTCTCCAAGTTGGGAGATTGATAGTAAGGCAGTTGGAAAGTCAAACTGGAGCACCAGGAGAGGGACTATTCGTTGAGTTTTAGAAACCTTTCGTATTCACAGTGTGTCCATTCTCTAGGTTTCCTGTACATGTTATAGCTGTAGTAATATTCCCTTGAACCTGGAGAGTTGGGACCCATGGAATGGGGGCCATGCATTATTGCTTGAAAGGGTCTGCATTTGCTCACCCAATCTCACCAATCCTCTCAGTCCCAAGTGTCCAGCCTTATGCCACATCCAGCTGTCATTGTAGATAGGGTCTTTCCAGGTTTCCTCAGACACCCTGAAGGAATTGTAAAGAATTTCCCTGTTTTTTCGTTTTGCTTTTGAAATTCCTTTTTATAGTGGGTTTGAGCTGATTCTCGCTGCCATGTTTATGCCACTCTAGACACACTTGAATCCCTTATGGAGTCATATCAATACATAGGTTTTAAGATTCTTACTAGTCAGATATATTCCTCTGCGGGAAATATGGGGTTTTGAGTCTCTTTCACTGAGGAAGGTGTAGGTCTTGTCTATTCCAAAGTTGGTTTTTGGAACGGTCCCTGTGCTTATATCAAACTCTGGTTTTATGCATCACCCGACCTCTCCATCCCCTTTATGCAGGCATAAGAGTGTTTTCTAAATGTGAGACTCTGTTCTCTTTCCTAACTCAGTTCACGTGTAGCCATGTTTACAGGATCTTCATAAGTGATATCTTATGATAAGTTCCTTTTTCTGTGTGACTTATTTCACTTAGAATCATCGTACCTGAATCCACTCACTTTGCTGCTACTGGTCTTATGACATTGATTTCATGGCTGAGGGATATTCCATCGTACGTAAGTACCACAATGTTTTGAACCATTTTTATGTTTCCTGGGATATTTAAGGTGTACCCAAGTTGAGGTTCTTGTAGCCAGTGCAGCCCTAAATTTGGAGGTGGCTGTTTCTTATTGATTTTCAGTTTTCCCAAGGTATATTCCCTAGACTGGAAGTGGCCTTGGCTCTGTAGCTCTGTTGTTTACTTGTTTTAGGGAACACAATGCACTCCTCCAGTGAGGCAGTTGGCAATTGACATCCCGCCCATCAGCATAACAAGGCTCCCTGTTCTCAAGGGCCTGTCTTGCCTTTCTGGTTTTTACACATTTTGTGGATGTCCCTTTTGACCGGTGGGAAATGATACTTCTTTGTAGTGCAGATTTGCATTACCCGCTTGCTTGCTTGGCCAAAAAGGGCGTATGCGTTTTCTCCTGAATATATTCAGGAGAAAACGCATACGCCCTTTTTGGCCAAGTGCATCATTGTCCAAGTTGTGCCCCTCTTCCTGTGCTTTACAGGCGATTCCAATGTACCTCTTGAAATCTGTTTCCTGCTATTTTGCCTCGCTTTCAAGTCCGCCTCGTTGACTTCCCTCAACAGATTTTTGGACGATAGTTGTCCTTTATCACTCTGCCAGTTTGTGAATTGCTGTGCCCCTGAGCTCCATTTCTCAACTCGTTTTTTGTGAGCTGAACGCAAGTCCAAAATTTTGGATCATGTCCTATACTGGTTCCCGGTGGGTGGCTGAGACTTTGGTTAATTCTTCTTCCTGCCGGGAAATTAGAGTGACATGTGCCCGTCCAAATGCCTAACAGCTACTCTCTCATGGGTTCTACCTCGTCCCTTCCATCCTCTGCCAAATTGGGAACCTGTGCAAACCAGGAGGTTAAAGGGCCTGTCTCTCCAAGTTGGGAGATTGATAGTAAGGCAGTTGGAAAGTCAAACTGGAGCACCAGGAGAGGGACTATTCGTTGAGTTTTAGAAACCTTTCGTATTCACAGTGTGTCCATTCTCTAGGTTTCCTGTACATGTTATAGCTGTAGTAATATTCCTTTGAACATGGAGAGTTGGGACCCATGGAATGGGGGCCATGCATTATTGCTTGAAAGGGTCTGCATTTGCTCACCCAATCTCACCAATCCTCTCAGTCCCAAGTGTCCAGCCTTATGCCACATCCAGCTGTCATTGTAGATAGGGTCTTTCCAGGTTTCCTCAGACACCCTGAAGGAATTGTAAAGAATTTCCCTGTTTTTTGGTTTTGCTTTTGAAATTCCTTTTTATAGTGGGTTTGAGCTGATACTCGCTGCCATGTTTATGCCACTCTAGACACACTTGATTCCCTTATGGAGACATATCAATACATAGGTTTTAAGATTCTTACTAGTCAGATATATTCCTCTGTGGGAAATATGGGGTTTTGAGTCTCTTTCACTGAGGAAGGTGTCGGTCTTGTCAATTCCAAAGTTGGTTTTTGAAACGGTCCCTGTGCTTATATCAAACTCTGGTTTTATGCATCACCCCACCTCTCCTTCCCCTTTATGCAGGCATAAGAGTGTTTTCTAAATGTGAGACTCTGTTCTCTTTCCTAACTCAGTTCACGTGTAGCCATGTTTACAGGATCTTCATAAGTGATATCTTATGATAAGTTTCTTTTTCTGTGTGACTTATTTCACTTAGAATCATCGTACCTGAATCCACTCACTTTGCTGCTACTGGTCTTATGACATTGATTTCATCGCTGAGGGATATTCCATCATACGTAAGTACCACAATGTTTTGAACCATTTTTATATTTCCTGGGATATTTAAGGTGTACCCAAGTTGAGGTTCTTGTAGTCAGTGCAGCCCTAAATTTGGAGGTGGCTCTTTCTTATTGATTTTCAGTTTTCCCAAGGTATATTCCCTAGACTGGAAGTGGCCTTGGCTCTGTAGCTCTGTTGTTTACTTGTTTTAGGGAACACAATGCACTCCTCCAGTGAGGCAGTTGGCAGTTTACATCCCGCCCATCAGCATAACAAGGCTCCCAGTTTTCCAGGTCCTGTCTTGCCTTTCTGGTTTTTACACATTTTGTGGATGTCCCTTTTGACCGGTGGGAAGTGATACTTCTTTGTAGTGCAGATTTGCATTGCCCGCTTGCTTGCTTGGCCAAAAAGGGCGTATGCGTTTTCTCCTGAATATATTCAGGAGAAAACGCATACGCCCTTTTTGGCCAAGTGCACCATTGTCCAAGTTGTGCCCCCTTCCTGTGCTTTACATGCGATTCCAACGTACCTCTTGAAATCTGTTTCCTGCTATTTTGCCTCACTTTCAAGTCCGCCTCGTTGACTTCCCTCAACAGATTTTTGGACGATAGTTGTCCTTCATCACTCTGCCAGTTTGTGAATTGCTGTGCCCCTGAGCTCCATTTCTCAACTCGTTTTTTGTGAGCTGAACGCAAGTCCAAAATTTTGGATCATGTCCTATACTGGTTCCCGGTGGGTGGCTGAGACTTTGGTTAATTCTTCTTCCTGCCGGGAAATTAGAGTGACATGTGCCCGTCCAAATGCCTAACAGCTACTCTCTCATGGGTTCTCCCTCGTCCCTTCCATCCTCTGCCAAATTGGGAACCTGTGCAAACCAGGAGGTTAAAGGGCCTGTCTCTCCAAGTTGGGAGATTGATAGTAAGGCAGTTGGAAAGTCAAACTGGAGCACCAGGAGAGGGACTATTCGTTGAGTTTTAGAAACCTTTCGTATTCACAGTGTGTCCATTCTCTAGGTTTCCTGTACATGTTATAGCTGTAGTAATATTCCCTTGAACCTGGAGAGTTGGGACCCATGGAATGGGGGCCATGCATTATTGCTTGAAAGGGTCTGCATTTGCTCACCCAATCTCACCAATCCTCTCAGTCCCAAGTGTCCAGCCTTATGCCACATCCAGCTGTCATTGTAGATAGGGTCTTTCCAGGTTTCCTCAGACACCCTGAAGGAATTGTAAAGAATTTCCCTGTTTTTTGGTTTTGCTTTTGAAATTCCTTTTTATAGTGGGTTTGAGCTGATTCTCGCTGCCATGTTTATGCCACTCTAGACACACTTGATTCCCTTATGGAGTCATATCAATACATAGGTTTTAAGATTCTTACTAGTCAGATATATTCCTCTGTGGGAAATATGGGGTTTTGAGTCTCTTTCACTGAGGAAGGTGTCGGTCTTGTCAATTGCAAAGTTGGTTTTTGAAACGGTCCCTGTGCTTATATCAAACTCTGGTTTTATGCATCACCCCACCTCTCCTTCCCCTTTATGCAGGCATAAGAGTGTTTTCTAAATGTGAGACTCTGTTCTCTTTCCTAACTCAGTTCACGTGTAGCCATGTTTACAGGATCTTCATAAGTGATATCTTATGATAAGTTTCTTTTTCTGTGTGACTTATTTCACTTAGAATCATCGTACCTGAATCCACTCACTTTGCTGCTACTGGTCTTATGACATTGATTTCATGGCTGAGGGATATTCCATCGTACGTAAGTACCACAATGTTTTGAACCATTTTTATATTTCCTGGGATATTTAAGGTGTACCCAAGTTGAGGTTCTTGTAGTCAGTGCAGCCCTAAATTTGGAGGTGGCTCTTTCTTATTGATTTTCAGTTTTCCCAAGGTATATTCCCTAGACTGGAAGTGGCCTTGGCTCTGTAGCTCTGTTGTTTACTTGTTTTAGGGAACACAATGCACTTCTCCAGTGAGGCAGTTGGCAATTTACATCCCACCCATCAGCATAACAAGGCTCCCAGTTCCTCAGGGCCTGTCTTGCCTTTCTGGTTTTTACACATTTTGTGGATGTCCCTTTTGACCGGTGGGAAATGATACTTCTTTGTAGTGCAGATTTGCATTGCCCGCTTGCTTGCTTGGCCAAAAATGGCGTATGCATTTTCTCCTGAATATATTCAGGAGAAAACACATACGCCCTTTTTGGCCAAGTGCACCATTGTCCAAGTTGTGCCCCTCTTCCTGTGCTTTACAGGCGATTCCAAGGTACCTCTTGAAATCTGTTTCCTGCTATTTTGCCTCGCTTTCAAGTCCGCCTCGTTGACTTCCCTCAACAGATTTTTGGACGATAGTTGTCCTTTATCACTCTGCCAGTTTGTGAATTGCTGTGCCCCTGAGCTCCATTTCTCAACTCGTTTTTTGTGAGCTGAACGCAAGTCCAAAATTTTGGATCATGTCCTATACTGGTTCCCGGTGGGTGGCTGAGACTTTGGTTAATTCTTCTTCCTGCCGGGAAATTAGAGTGACATGTGCCCGTCCAAATGCCTAACAGCTACTCTCTCATGGGTTCTCCCTCGTCCCTTCCATCCTCTGCCAAATTGGGAACCTGTGCAAACCAGGAGGTTAAAGGGCCTGTCTCTCCAAGTTGGGAGATTGATAGTAAGGCAGTTGGAAAGTCAAACTGGAGCACCAGGAGAGGGACTATTCGTTGAGTTTTAGAAACCTTTCGTATTCACAGTGTGTCCATTCTCTAGGTTTCCTGTACATGTTATAGCTGTAGTAATATTCCCTTGAACCTGGAGAGTTGGGACCCATGGAATGGGGGCCATGCATTATTGCTTGAAAGGGTCTGCATTCGCTCACCCAATCTCACCAATCCTCTCAGTCCCAAGTGTCCAGCCTTATGCCACATCCAGCTGTCATTGTAGATAGGGTCTTTCCAGGTTTCCTCAGACACCCTGAAGGAATTGTAAAGAATTTCCCTGTTTTTTGGTTTTGCTTTTGAAATTCCTTTTTATAGTGGGTTTGAGCTGATTCTCGCTGCCATGTTTATGCCACTCTAGACACACTTGATTCCCTTATGGAGTCATATCAATACATAGGTTTTAAGATTCTTACTAGTCAGATATATTCCTCTGTGGGAAATATGGGGTTTTGAGTCTCTTTCACTGAGGAAGGTGTCGGTCTTGTCAATTCCAAAGTTGGTTTTTGAAACGGTCCCTGTGCTTATATCAAACTCTGGTTTTATGCATCACCCCACCTCTCCTTCCCCTTTATGCAGGCATAAGAGTGTTTTCTAAATGTGAGACTCTGTTCTCTTTCCTAACTCAGTTCACGTGTAGCCATGTTTACAGGATCTTCATAAGTGATATCTTATGATAAGTTTCTTTTTCTGTGTGACTTATTTCACTTAGAATCATCGTACCTGAATCCACTCACTTTGCTGCTACTGGTCTTATGACATTGATTTCATGGCTGAGGGATATTCCCTCGTACGTAAGTACCACAATGTTTTGAACCATTTTTATATTTCCTGGGATATTTAAGGTGTACCCAAGTTGAGGTTCTTGTAGTCAGTGCAGCCCTAAATTTGGAGGTGGCTCTTTCTTATTGATTTTCAGTTTTCCCAAGGTATATTCCCTAGACTGGAAGTGGCCTTGGCTCTGTAGCTCTGTTGTTTACTTGTTTTAGGGAACACAATGCACTTCTCCAATGAGGCAGTTGGCAATTTACATCCCACCCATCAGCATAACAAGGCTCCCAGTTCCTCAGGGCCTGTCTTGCCTTTCTGGTTTTTACACATTTTGTGGATGTCCCTTTTGACCGGTGGGAAATGATACTTCTTTGTAGTGCAGATTTGCATTGCCCGCTTGCTTGCTTGGCCAAAAATGGCGTATGCATTTTCTCCTGAATATATTCAGGAGAAAACGCATACGCCCTTTTTTGCCAAGTGCACCATTGTCCAAGTTGTGCCCCTCTTCCTGTGCTTTACAGGCGATTCCAAGGTACCTCTTGAAATCTGTTTCCTGCTATTTTGCCTCGCTTTCAAGTCCGCCTCGTTGACTTCCCTCAACAGATTTTTGGACGATAGTTGTCCTTTATCACTCTGCCAGTTTGTGAATTGCTGTGCCCCTGAGCTCCATTTCTCAACTCGTTTTTTTGTGAGCTGAACGCAAGTCCAAAATTTTGGATCATGTCCTATACTGGTTCCCGGTGGGTGGCTGAGACTTTGGTTAATTCTTCTTCCTGCCGGGAAATTAGAGTGACATGTGCCCGTCCAAATGCCTAACAGCTACTCTCTCATGGGTTCTACCTCGTCCCTTCCATCCTCTGCCAAATTGGGAACCTGTGCAAACCAGGAGGTTAAAGGGCCTGTCTCTCCAAGTTGGGAGATTGATAGTAAGGCAGTTGGAAAGTCAAACTGGAGCACCAGGAGAGGGACTATTCGTTGAGTTTTAGAAACCTTTCGTATTCACAGTGTGTCCATTCTCTAGGTTTCCTGTACATGTTATAGCTGTAGTAATATTCCTTTGAACATGGAGAGTTGGGACCCATGGAATGGGGGCCATGCATTATTGCTTGAAAGGGTCTGCATTTGCTCACCCAATCTCACCAATCCTCTCAGTCCCAAGTGTCCAGCCTTATGCCACATCCAGCTGTCATTGTAGATAGGGTCTTTCCAGGTTTCCTCAGACACCCTGAAGGAATTGTAAAGAATTTCCCTGTTTTTTGGTTTTGCTTTTGAAATTCCTTTTTATAGTGGGTTTGAGCTGATACTCGCTGCCATGTTTATGCCACTCTAGACACACTTGATTCCCTTATGGAGACATATCAATACATAGGTTTTAAGATTCTTACTAGTCAGATATATTCCTCTGTGGGAAATATGGGGTTTTGAGTCTCTTTCACTGAGGAAGGTGTCGGTCTTGTCAGTTCCAAAGTTGGTTTTTGAAACGGTCCCTGTGCTTATATCAAACTCTGGTTTTATGCATCACCCCACCTCTCCTTCCCCTTTATGCAGGCATAAGAGTGTTTTCTAAATGTGAGACTCTGTTCTCTTTCCTAACTCAGTTCACGTGTAGCCATGTTTACAGGATCTTCATAAGTGATATCTTATGATAAGTTTCTTTTTCTGTGTGACTTATTTCACTTAGAATCATCGTACCTGAATCCACTCACTTTGCTGCTACTGGTCTTATGACATTGATTTCATCGCTGAGGGATATTCCATCATACGTAAGTACCACAATGTTTTGAACCATTTTTATATTTCCTGGGATATTTAAGGTGTACCCAAGTTGAGGTTCTTGTAGTCAGTGCAGCCCTAAATTTGGAGGTGGCTCTTTCTTATTGATTTTCAGTTTTCCCAAGGTATATTCCCTAGACTGGAAGTGGCCTTGGCTCTGTAGCTCTGTTGTTTACTTGTTTTAGGGAACACAATGCACTCCTCCAGTGAGGCAGTTGGCAGTTTACATCCCGCCCATCAGCATAACTAGGCTCCCAGTTCTCCAGGTCCTGTCTTGCCTTTCTGGTTTTTACACATTTTGTGGATGTCCCTTTTGACCGGTGGGAAGTGATACTTCTTTGTAGTGCAGATTTGCATTGCCTGCTTGCTTGCTTGGCCAAAAAGGGCGTATGCGTTTTCTCCTGAATATATTCAGGAGAAAACGCATACGCCCTTTTTGGCCAAGTGCACCATTGTCCAAGTTGTGCCCCCTTCCTGTGCTTTACATGCGATTCCAACGTACCTCTTGAAATCTGTTTCCTGCTATTTTGCCTCACTTTCAAGTCTGCCTCGTTGACTTCCCTCAACAGATTTTTGGACGATAGTTGTCCTTTATCACTCTGCCAGTTTGTGAATTGCTGTGCCCCTGAGCTCCATTTCTCAACTCGTTTTTTGTGAGCTGAACGCAAGTCCAAAATTTTGGATCATGTCCTATACTGGTTCCCGGTGGGTGGCTGAGACTTTGGTTAATTCTTCTTCCTGCCGGGAAATTAGAGTGACATGTGCCCGTCCAAATGCCTAACAGCTACTCTCTCATGGGTTCTCCCTCGTCCCTTCCATCCTCTGCCAAATTGGGAACCTGTGCAAACCAGGAGGTTAAAGGGCCTGTCTCTCCAAGTTGGGAGATTGATAGTAAGGCAGTTGGAAAGTCAAACTGGAGCACCAGGAGAGGGACTATTCGTTGAGTTTTAGAAACCTTTCGTATTCACAGTGTGTCCATTCTCTAGGTTTCCTGTACATGTTATAGCTGTAGTAATATTCCCTTGAACCTGGAGAGTTGGGACCCATGGAATGGGGGCCATGCATTATTGCTTGAAAGGGTCTGCATTTGCTCACCCAATCTCACCAATCCTCTCAGTCCCAAGTGTCCAGCCTTATGCCACATCCAGCTGTCATTGTAGATAGGGTCTTTCCAGGTTTCCTCAGACACCCTGAAGGAATTGTAAAGAATTTCCCTGTTTTTTGGTTTTGCTTTTGAAATTCCTTTTTATAGTGGGTTTGAGCTGATTCTCGCTGCCATGTTTATGCCACTCTAGACACACTTGATTCCCTTATGGAGTCATATCAATACATAGGTTTTAAGATTCTTACTAGTCAGATATATTCCTCTGTGGGAAATATGGGGTTTTGAGTCTCTTTCACTGAGGAAGGTGTCGGTCTTGTCAATTGCAAAGTTGGTTTTTGAAACGGTCCCTGTGCTTATATCAAACTCTGGTTTTATGCATCACCCCACCTCTCCTTCCCCTTTATGCAGGCATAAGAGTGTTTTCTAAATGTGAGACTCTGTTCTCTTTCCTAACTCAGTTCACGTGTAGCCATGTTTACAGGATCTTCATAAGTGATATCTTATGATAAGTTTCTTTTTCTGTGTGACTTATTTCACTTAGAATCATCGTACCTGAATCCACTCACTTTGCTGCTACTGGTCTTATGACATTGATTTCATGGCTGAGGGATATTCCATCGTACGTAAGTACCACAATGTTTTGAACCATTTTTATATTTCCTGGGATATTTAAGGTGTACCCAAGTTGAGGTTCTTGTAGTCAGTGCAGCCCTAAATTTGGAGGTGGCTCTTTCTTATTGATTTTCAGTTTTCCCAAGGTATATTCCCTAGACTGGAAGTGGCCTTGGCTCTGTAGCTCTGTTGTTTACTTGTTTTAGGGAACACAATGCACTTCTCCAGTGAGGCAGTTGGCAATTTACATCCCACCCATCAGCATAACAAGGCTCCCAGTTCCTCAGGGCCTGTCTTGCCTTTCTGGTTTTTACACATTTTGTGGATGTCCCTTTTGACCGGTGGGAAATGATACTTCTTTGTAGTGCAGATTTGCATTGCCCGCTTGCTTGCTTGGCCAAAAATGGCGTATGCATTTTCTCCTGAATATATTCAGGAGAAAACACATACGCCCTTTTTGGCCAAGTGCACCATTGTCCAAGTTGTGCCCCTCTTCCTGTGCTTTACAGGCGATTCCAAGGTACCTCTTGAAATCTGTTTCCTGCTATTTTGCCTCGCTTTCAAGTCCGCCTCGTTGACTTCCCTCAACAGATTCTTGGACGATAGTTGTCCTTTATCACTCTGCCAGTTTGTGAATTGCTGTGCCCCTGAGCTCCATTTCTCAACTCGTTTTTTGTGAGCTGAACGCAAGTCCAAAATTTTGGATCATGTCCTATACTGGTTCCCGGTGGGTGGCTGAGACTTTGGTTAATTCTTCTTCCTGCCGGGAAATTAGAGTGACATGTGCCCGTCCAAATGCCTAACAGCTACTCTCTCATGGGTTCTCCCTCGTCCCTTCCATCCTCTGCCAAATTGGGAACCTGTGCAAACCAGGAGGTTAAAGGGCCTGTCTCTCCAAGTTGGGAGATTGATAGTAAGGCAGTTGGAAAGTCAAACTGGAGCACCAGGAGAGGGACTATTCGTTGAGTTTTAGAAACCTTTCGTATTCACAGTGTGTCCATTCTCTAGGTTTCCTGTACATGTTATAGCTGTAGTAATATTCCCTTGAACCTGGAGAGTTGGGACCCATGGAATGGGGGCCATGCATTATTGCTTGAAAGGGTCTGCATTCGCTCACCCAATCTCACCAATCCTCTCAGTCCCAAGTGTCCAGCCTTATGCCACATCCAGCTGTCATTGTAGATAGGGTCTTTCCAGGTTTCCTCAGACACCCTGAAGGAATTGTAAAGAATTTCCCTGTTTTTTGGTTTTGCTTTTGAAATTCCTTTTTATAGTGGGTTTGAGCTGATTCTCGCTGCCATGTTTATGCCACTCTAGACACACTTGATTCCCTTATGGAGTCATATCAATACATAGGTTTTAAGATTCTTACTAGTCAGATATATTCCTCTGTGGGAAATATGGGGTTTTGAGTCTCTTTCACTGAGGAAGGTGTCGGTCTTGTCAATTCCAAAGTTGGTTTTTGAAACGGTCCCTGTGCTTATATCAAACTCTGGTTTTATGCATCACCCCACCTCTCCTTCCCCTTTATGCAGGCATAAGAGTGTTTTCTAAATGTGAGACTCTGTTCTCTTTCCTAACTCAGTTCACGTGTAGCCATGTTTACAGGATCTTCATAAGTGATATCTTATGATAAGTTTCTTTTTCTGTGTGACTTATTTCACTTAGAATCATCGTACCTGAATCCACTCACTTTGCTGCTACTGGTCTTATGACATTGATTTCATGGCTGAGGGATATTCCCTCGTACGTAAGTACCACAATGTTTTGAACCATTTTTATATTTCCTGGGATATTTAAGGTGTACCCAAGTTGAGGTTCTTGTAGTCAGTGCAGCCCTAAATTTGGAGGTGGCTCTTTCTTATTGATTTTCAGTTTTCCCAAGGTATATTCCCTAGACTGGAAGTGGCCTTGGCTCTGTAGCTCTGTTGTTTACTTGTTTTAGGGAACACAATGCACTTCTCCAATGAGGCAGTTGGCAATTTACATCCCACCCATCAGCATAACAAGGCTCCCAGTTCCTCAGGGCCTGTCTTGCCTTTCTGGTTTTTACACATTTTGTGGATGTCCCTTTTGACCGGTGGGAAATGATACTTCTTTGTAGTGCAGATTTGCATTGCCCGCTTGCTTGCTTGGCCAAAAATGGCGTATGCATTTTCTCCTGAATATATTCAGGAGAAAACGCATACGCCCTTTTTTGCCAAGTGCACCATTGTCCAAGTTGTGCCCCTCTTCCTGTGCTTTACAGGCGATTCCAAGGTACCTCTTGAAATCTGTTTCCTGCTATTTTGCCTCGCTTTCAAGTCCGCCTCGTTGACTTCCCTCAACAGATTTTTGGACGATAGTTGTCCTTTATCACTCTGCCAGTTTGTGAATTGCTGTGCCCCTGAGCTCCATTTCTCAACTCGTTTTTTTGTGAGCTGAACGCAAGTCCAAAATTTTGGATCATGTCCTATACTGGTTCCCGGTGGGTGGCTGAGACTTTGGTTAATTCTTCTTCCTGCCGGGAAATTAGAGTGACATGTGCCCGTCCAAATGCCTAACAGCTACTCTCTCATGGGTTCTACCTCGTCCCTTCCATCCTCTGCCAAATTGGGAACCTGTGCAAACCAGGAGGTTAAAGGGCCTGTCTCTCCAAGTTGGGAGATTGATAGTAAGGCAGTTGGAAAGTCAAACTGGAGCACCAGGAGAGGGACTATTCGTTGAGTTTTAGAAACCTTTCGTATTCACAGTGTGTCCATTCTCTAGGTTTCCTGTACATGTTATAGCTGTAGTAATATTCCTTTGAACATGGAGAGTTGGGACCCATGGAATGGGGGCCATGCATTATTGCTTGAAAGGGTCTGCATTTGCTCACCCAATCTCACCAATCCTCTCAGTCCCAAGTGTCCAGCCTTATGCCACATCCAGCTGTCATTGTAGATAGGGTCTTTCCAGGTTTCCTCAGACACCCTGAAGGAATTGTAAAGAATTTCCCTGTTTTTTGGTTTTGCTTTTGAAATTCCTTTTTATAGTGGGTTTGAGCTGATACTCGCTGCCATGTTTATGCCACTCTAGACACACTTGATTCCCTTATGGAGACATATCAATACATAGGTTTTAAGATTCTTACTAGTCAGATATATTCCTCTGTGGGAAATATGGGGTTTTGAGTCTCTTTCACTGAGGAAGGTGTCGGTCTTGTCAGTTCCAAAGTTGGTTTTTGAAACGGTCCCTGTGCTTATATCAAACTCTGGTTTTATGCATCACCCCACCTCTCCTTCCCCTTTATGCAGGCATAAGAGTGTTTTCTAAATGTGAGACTCTGTTCTCTTTCCTAACTCAGTTCACGTGTAGCCATGTTTACAGGATCTTCATAAGTGATATCTTATGATAAGTTTCTTTTTCTGTGTGACTTATTTCACTTAGAATCATCGTACCTGAATCCACTCACTTTGCTGCTACTGGTCTTATGACATTGATTTCATCGCTGAGGGATATTCCATCATACGTAAGTACCACAATGTTTTGAACCATTTTTATATTTCCTGGGATATTTAAGGTGTACCCAAGTTGAGGTTCTTGTAGTCAGTGCAGCCCTAAATTTGGAGGTGGCTCTTTCTTATTGATTTTCAGTTTTCCCAAGGTATATTCCCTAGACTGGAAGTGGCCTTGGCTCTGTAGCTCTGTTGTTTACTTGTTTTAGGGAACACAATGCACTCCTCCAGTGAGGCAGTTGGCAGTTTACATCCCGCCCATCAGCATAACTAGGCTCCCAGTTCTCCAGGTCCTGTCTTGCCTTTCTGGTTTTTACACATTTTGTGGATGTCCCTTTTGACCGGTGGGAAGTGATACTTCTTTGTAGTGCAGATTTGCATTGCCTGCTTGCTTGCTTGGCCAAAAAGGGCGTATGCGTTTTCTCCTGAATATATTCAGGAGAAAACGCATACGCCCTTTTTGGCCAAGTGCACCATTGTCCAAGTTGTGCCCCCTTCCTGTGCTTTACATGCGATTCCAACGTACCTCTTGAAATCTGTTTCCTGCTATTTTGCCTCACTTTCAAGTCTGCCTCGTTGACTTCCCTCAACAGATTTTTGGACGATAGTTGTCCTTTATCACTCTGCCAGTTTGTGAATTGCTGTGCCCCTGAGCTCCATTTCTCAACTCGTTTTTTGTGAGCTGAACGCAAGTCCAAAATTTTGGATCATGTCCTATACTGGTTCCCGGTGCGTGGCTGAGACTTTGGTTAATTCTTCTTCCTGCCGGGAAATTAGAGTGACATGTGCCCGTCCAAATGCCTAACAGCTACTCTCTCATGGGTTCTCCCTCGTCCCTTCCATCCTCTGCCAAATTGGGAACCTGTGCAAACCAGGAGGTTAAAGGGCCTGTCTCTCCAAGTTGGGAGATTGATAGTAAGGCAGTTGGAAAGTCAAACTGGAGCACCAGGAGAGGGATTATTCGTTGAGTTTTAGAAACCTTTCGTATTCACAGTGTGTCCATTCTCTAGGTTTCCTGTACATGTTATAGCTGTAGTAATATTCCCTTGAACCTGGAGAGTTGGGACCCATGGAATGGGGGCCATGCATTATTGCTTGAAAGGGTCTGCATTTGCTCACCCAATCTCACCAATCCTCTCAGTCCCAAGTGTCCAGCCTTATGCCACATCCAGCTGTCATTGTAGATAGGGTCTTTCCAGGTTTCCTCAGACACCCTGAAGGAATTGTAAAGAATTTCCCTGTTTTTTGGTTTTGCTTTTGAAATTCCTTTTTATAGTGGGTTTGAGCTGATTCTCGCTGCCATGTTTATGCCACTCTAGACACACTTGATTCCCTTATGGAGTCATATCAATACATAGGTTTTAAGATTCTTACTAGTCAGATATATTCCTCTGTGGGAAATATGGGGTTTTGAGTCTCTTTCACTGAGGAAGGTGTCGGTCTTGTCAATTCCAAAGTTGGTTTTTGAAACGGTCCCTGTGCTTATATCAAACTCTGGTTTTATGCATCACCCCACCTCTCCTTCCCCTTTATGCAGGCATAAGAGTGTTTTCTAAATGTGAGACTCTGTTCTCTTTCCTAACTCAGTTCACGTGTAGCCATGTTTACAGGATCTTCATAAGTGATATCTTATGATAAGTTTCTTTTTCTGTGTGACTTATTTCACTTAGAATCATCGTACCTGAATCCACTCACTTTGCTGCTACTGGTCTTATGACATTGATTTCATGGCTGAGGGATATTCCATCGTACGTAAGTACCACAATGTTTTGAACCATTTTTATATTTCCTGGGATATTTAAGGTGTACCCAAGTTGAGGTTCTTGTAGTCAGTGCAGCCCTAAATTTGGAGGTGGCTCTTTCTTATTGATTTTCAGTTTTCCCAAGGTATATTCCCTAGACTGGAAGTGGCCTTGGCTCTGTAGCTCTGTTGTTTACTTGTTTTAGGGAACACAATGCACTCCTCCAGTGAGGCAGTTGGCAGTTTACATCCCGCCCATCAGCATAACAAGGCTCCCAGTTCTCCAGGGCCTGTCTTGCCTTTCTGGTTTGTACACATTTTGTGGATGTCCCTTTTGACCGGTGGGAAGTGATACTTCTTTGTAGTGCAGATTTGCATTGCCCTCTTGCTTGCTTGGCCAAAAAGGGCGTATGCGTTTTCTCCTGAATATATTCAGGAGAAAACGCATACGCCCTTTTTGGCCAAGTGCACCATTGTCCAAGTTGTGCCCCTCTTCCTGTGCTTTACAGGCGATTCCAAGGTACCTCTTGAAATCTGTTTCCTGCTATTTTGCCTCGCTTTCAAGTCCGCCTCGTTGACTTCCCTCAACAGATTTTTGGACGATAGTTGTCCTTTATCACTCTGCCAGTTTGTGAATTGCTGTGCCCCTGAGCTCCATTTCTCAACTCGTTTTTTGTGAGCTGAACGCAAGTCCAAAATTTTGGATCATGTCCTATACTGGTTCCCGGTGCGTGGCTGAGACTTTGGTTAATTCTTCTTCCTGCCGGGAAATTAGAGTGACATGTGCCCGTCCAAATGCCTAACAGCTACTCTCTCATGGGTTCTCCCTCGTCCCTTCCATCCTCTGCCAAATTGGGAACCTGTGCAAACCAGGAGGTTAAAGGGCCTGTCTCTCCAAGTTGGGAGATTGATAGTAAGGCAGTTGGAAAGTCAAACTGGAGCACCAGGAGAGGGACTATTCGTTGAGTTTTAGAAACCTTTCGTATTCACAGTGTGTCCATTCTCTAGGTTTCCTGTACATGTTATAGCTGTAGTAATATTCCCTTGAACCTGGAGAGTTGGGACCCATGGAATGGGGGCCATGCATTATTGCTTGAAAGGGTCTGCATTCGCTCACCCAATCTCACCAATCCTCTCAGTCCCAAGTGTCCAGCCTTATGCCACATCCAGCTGTCATTGTAGATAGGGTCTTTCCAGGTTTCCTCAGACACCCTGAAGGAATTGTAAAGAATTTCCCTGTTTTTTGGTTTTGCTTTTGAAATTCCTTTTTATAGTGGGTTTGAGCTGATTCTCGCTGCCATGTTTATGCCACTCTAGACACACTTGATTCCCTTATGGAGTCATATCAATACATAGGTTTTAAGATTCTTACTAGTCAGATATATTCCTCTGTGGGAAATATGGGGTTTTGAGTCTCTTTCACTGAGGAAGGTGTCGGTCTTGTCAATTCCAAAGTTGGTTTTTGAAACGGTCCCTGTGCTTATATCAAACTCTGGTTTTATGCATCACCCCACCTCTCCTTCCCCTTTATGCAGGCATAAGAGTGTTTTCTAAATGTGAGACTCTGTTCTCTTTCCTAACTCAGTTCACGTGTAGCCATGTTTACAGGATCTTCATAAGTGATATCTTATGATAAGTTTCTTTTTCTGTGTGACTTATTTCACTTAGAATCATCGTACCTGAATCCACTCACTTTGCTGCTACTGGTCTTATGACATTGATTTCATGGCTGAGGGATATTCCATCGTACGTAAGTACCACAATATTTTGAACCATTTTTATATTTCCTGGGATATTTAAGGTGTACCCAAGTTGAGGTTCTTGTAGTCAGTGCAGCCCTAAATTTGGAGGTGGCTCTTTCTTATTGATTTTCAGTTTTCCCAAGGTATATTCCCTAGACTGGAAGTGGCCTTGGCTCTGTAGCTCTGTTGTTTACTTGTTTTAGGGAACACAATGCACTCCTCCAGTGAGGCAGTTGGCAATTTACATCCCACCCATCAGCATAACAAGGCTCCCAGTTCCTCAGGGCCTGTCTTGCCTTTCTGGTTTTTACACATTTTGTGGATGTCCCTTTTGACCGGTGGGAAATGATACTTCTTTGTAGTGCAGATTTGCATTGCCCGCTTGCTTGCTTGTCCAAAAAGGGCGTATGCGTTTTCTCCTGAATATATTCAGGAGAAAACGCATACGCCCTTTTTGGCCAAGTGCACCATTGTCCAAGTTGTGCCCCTCTTCCTTTGCTTTACAGGCGATTCCAAGGTACCTCTTGAAATCTGTTTCCTGCTATTTTGCCTCACTTTCAAGTCCGCCTCGTTGACTTCCCTCAACAGATTTTTGGACGATAGTTGTCCTTTATCACTCTGCCAGTTTGTGAATTGCTGTGCCCCTGAGCTCCATTTCTCAACTCGTTTTTTGTGAGCTGAACGCAAGTCCAAAATTTTGGATCATGTCCTATACTGGTTCCCGGTGGGTGGCTGAGACTTTGGTTAATTCTTCTTCCTGCCGGGAAATTAGAGTGACATGTGCCCGTCCAAATGCCTAACAGCTACTCTCTCATGGGTTCTCCCTCGTCCCTTCCATCCTCTGGCAAATTGGGAACCTGTGCAAACCAGGAGGTTAAAGGGCCTGTCTCTCCAAGTTGGGAGATTGATAGTAAGGCAGTTGGAAAGTCAAACTGGAGCACCAGGAGAGGGACTATTCGTTGAGTTTTATAAACCTTTCGTATTCACAGTGTGTCCATTCTCTAGGTTTCCTGTACATGTTATAGCTGTAGTAATATTCCCTTGAACCTGGAGAGTTGGGACCCATGGAATGGGGGCCATGCATTATTGCTTGAAAGGGTCTGCATTTGCTCACCCAATCTCACCAATCCTCTCAGTCCCAAGTGTCCAGCCTTATGCCACATCCAGCTGTCATTGTAGATAGGGTCTTTCCAGGTTTCCTCAGACACCCTGAAGGAATTGTAAAGAATTTCCCTGTTTTTTGGTTTTGCTTTTGAAATTCCTTTTTATAGTGGGTTTGAGCTGATTCTCGCTGCCATGTTTATGCCACTCTAGACACACTTGATTCCCTTATGGAGACATATCAATACATAGGTTTTAAGATTCTTACTAGTCAGATATATTCCTCTGTGGGAAATATGGGGTTTTGAGTCTCTTTCACTAAGGAAGGTGTCGGTCTTGTCAATTCCAAAGTTGGTTTTTGAAACGGTCCCTGTGCTTATATCAAACTCTGTTTTTATGCATCACCCCACCTCTCCTTCCCCTTTATGCAGGCATAAGAGTGTTTTCTAAATGTGAGACTCTGTTCTCTTTCCTAACTCAATTCACGTGTAGCCATGTTTACAGGATCTTCATAAGTGATATCTTATGATAAGTTTCTTTTTCTGTGTGACTTATTTCACTTAGAATCATCGTACCTGAATCCACTCACTTTGCTGCTACTGGTCTTATGACATTGATTTCATGGCTGAGGGATATTCCATCGTACGTAAGTACCACAATGTTTTGAACCATTTTTATATTTCCTGGGATATTTAAGGTGTACCCAAGTTGAGGTTCTTGTAGTCAGTGCAGCCCTAAATTTGGAGGTGGCTCTTTCTTATTGATTTTCAGTTTTCCCAAGGTATATTCCCTAGACTGGAAATGGCCTTGGCTCTGTAGCTCTGTTGTTTACTTGTTTTAGGGAACACAATGCACTCCTCCAGTGAGGCAGTTGGCAATTTACATCCCACCCATCAGCATAACAAGGCTCCCTGTTCCTCAGGGCCTGTCTTGCCTTTCTGGTTTTTACACATTTTGTGGATGTCCCTTTTGACCGGTGGGAAATGATACTTCTTTGTAGTGCAGATTTGCATTGCCCGCTTGCTTGCTTGGCCAAAAAGGGCGTATGCATTTTCTCCTGAATATATTCAGGAGAAAACGCATATGCCCTTTTTGGCCAAGTGCACCATTGTCCAAGTTGTGCCCCTCTTCCTGTGCTTTACAGGCGATTCCAAGGTACCTCTTGAAATCTGTTTCCTGCTATTTTGCCTCGCTTTCAAGTCCGCCTCGTTGACTTCCCTCAACAGATTTTTGGACGATAGTTGTCCTTTATCACTCTGCCAGTTTGTGAATTGCTGTGCCCCTGAGCTCCATTTCTCAACTCGTTTTTTGTGAGCTGAACGCAAGTCCAAAATTTTGGATCATGTCCTATACTGGTTCCCGGTGGGTGGCTGAGACTTTGGTTAATTCTTCTTCCTGCCGGGAAATTAGAGTGACATGTGCCCGTCCAAATGCCTAACAGCTACTCTCTCATGGGTTCTCCCTCGTCCCTTCCATCCTCTGCCAAATTGGGAACCTGTGCAAACCAGGAGGTTAAAGGGCCTGTCTCTCCAAGTTGGGAGATTGATAGTAAGGCAGTTGGAAAGTCAAACTGGAGCACAAGGAGAGGGACTATTCGTTGAGTTTTAGAAACCTTTCGTATTCACAGTGTGTCCATTCTCTAGGTTTCCTGTACATGTTATAGCTGTAGTAATATTCCCTTGAACATGGAGAGTTGGGACCCATGGAATGGGGGCCATGCATTATTGCTTGAAAGGGTCTGCATTTGCTCACCCAATCTCACCAATCCTCTCAGTCCCAAGTGTCCAGCCTTATGCCACATCCAGCTGTCATTGTAGATAGGGTCTTTCCAGGTTTCCTCAGACACCCTGAAGGAATTGTAAAGAATTTCCCTGTTTTTTCGTTTTGCTTTTGAAATTCCTTTTTATAGTGGGTTTGAGCTGATTCTCGCTGCCATGTTTATGCCACTCTAGACACACTTGATTCCCTTATGGAGTCATATCAATACATAGGTTTTAAGATTCTTACTAGTTAGATATATTCCTCTGCGGGAAATATGGGGTTTTGAGTCTCTTTCACTGAGGAAGGTGTAGGTCTTCTCTATTCCAAAGTTGGTTTTTGGAACGGTCCCTGTGCTTATATCAAACTCTGGTTTTATGCATCACCCCACCTCTCCTTCCCCTTTATGCAGGCATAAGAGTGTTTTCTAAATGTGAGACTCTGTTCTCTTTCCTAACTCAGTTCACGTGTAGCCATGTTTACAGGATCTTCATAAGTGATATCTTATGATAAGTTTCTTTTTCTGTGTGACTTATTTCACTTAGAATCATCGTACCTGAATCCACTCACTTTGTTGCTACTGGTCTTATGACATTGATTTCATGGCTGAGGGATATTCCTTCGTACGTAAGTACCACAATGTTTTGAACCATTTTTATATTTCCTGGGATATTTAAGGTGTACCCAAGTTGAGGTTCTTGTAGTCAGTGCAGCCCTAAATTTGGAGGTGGCTCTTTCTTATTGATTTTCAGTTTTCCCAAGGTATATTCCCTAGACTGGAAGTGGCCTTGGCTCTGTAGCTCTGTTGTTTACTTGTTTTAGGGAACACAATGCACTTCTCCAATGAGGCAGTTGGCAATTTACATCCCACCCATCAGCATAACAAGGCTCCCAGTTCCTCAGGGCCTGTCTTGCCTTTCTGGTTTTTACACATTTTGTGGATGTCCCTTTTGACCGGTGGGAAATGATACTTCTTTGTAGTGCAGATTTGCATTGCCCGCTTGCTTGCTTGGCCAAAAATGGCGTATGCATTTTCTCCTGAATATATTCAGGAGAAAACGCATACGCCCTTTTTTGCCAAGTGCACCATTGTCCAAGTTGTGCCCCTCTTCCTGTGCTTTACAGGCGATTCCAAGGTACCTCTTGAAATCTGTTTCCTGCTATTTTGCCTCGCTTTCAAGTCCGCCTCGTTGACTTCCCTCAACAGATTTTTGGACGATAGTTGTCCTTTATCACTCTGCCAGTTTGTGAATTGCTGTGCCCCTGAGCTCCATTTCTCAACTCGTTTTTTTGTGAGCTGAACGCAAGTCCAAAATTTTGGATCATGTCCTATACTGGTTCCCGGTGGGTGGCTGAGACTTTGGTTAATTCTTCTTCCTGCCGGGAAATTAGAGTGACATGTGCCCGTCCAAATGCCTAACAGCTACTCTCTCATGGGTTCTACCTCGTCCCTTCCATCCTCTGCCAAATTGGGAACCTGTGCAAACCAGGAGGTTAAAGGGCCTGTCTCTCCAAGTTGGGAGATTGATAGTAAGGCAGTTGGAAAGTCAAACTGGAGCACCAGGAGAGGGACTATTCGTTGAGTTTTAGAAACCTTTCGTATTCACAGTGTGTCCATTCTCTAGGTTTCCTGTACATGTTATAGCTGTAGTAATATTCCTTTGAACTTGGAGAGTTGGGACCCATGGAATGGGGGCCATGCATTATTGCTTGAAAGGGTCTGCATTTGCTCACCCAATCTCACCAATCCTCTCAGTCCCAAGTGTCCAGCCTTATGCCACATCCAGCTGTCATTGTAGATAGGGTCTTTCCAGGTTTCCTCAGACACCCTGAAGGAATTGTAAAGAATTTCCCTGTTTTTTGGTTTTGCTTTTGAAATTCCTTTTTATAGTGGGTTTGAGCTGATACTCGCTGCCATGTTTATGCCACTCTAGACACACTTGATTCCCTTATGGAGACATATCAATACATAGGTTTTAAGATTCTTACTAGTCAGATATATTCCTCTGTGGGAAATATGGGGTTTTGAGTCTCTTTCACTGAGGAAGGTGTCGGTCTTGTCAGTTCCAAAGTTGGTTTTTGAAACGGTCCCTGTGCTTATATCAAACTCTGGTTTTATGCATCACCCCACCTCTCCTTCCCCTTTATGCAGGCATAAGAGTGTTTTCTAAATGTGAGACTCTGTTCTCTTTCCTAACTCAGTTCACGTGTAGCCATGTTTACAGGATCTTCATAAGTGATATCTTATGATAAGTTTCTTTTTCTGTGTGACTTATTTCACTTAGAATCATCGTACCTGAATCCACTCACTTTGCTGCTACTGGTCTTATGACATTGATTTCATCGCTGAGGGATATTCCATCATACGTAAGTACCACAATGTTTTGAACCATTTTTATATTTCCTGGGATATTTAAGGTGTACCCAAGTTGAGGTTCTTGTAGTCAGTGCAGCCCTAAATTTGGAGGTGGCTCTTTCTTATTGATTTTCAGTTTTCCCAAGGTATATTCCCTAGACTGGAAGTGGCCTTGGCTCTGTAGCTCTGTTGTTTACTTGTTTTAGGGAACACAATGCACTCCTCCAGTGAGGCAGTTGGCAGTTTACATCCCGCCCATCAGCATAACTAGGCTCCCAGTTCTCCAGGTCCTGTCTTGCCTTTCTGGTTTTTACACATTTTGTGGATGTCCCTTTTGACCGGTGGGAAGTGATACTTCTTTGTAGTGCAGATTTGCATTGCCTGCTTGCTTGCTTGGCCAAAAAGGGCGTATGCGTTTTCTCCTGAATATATTCAGGAGAAAACGCATACGCCCTTTTTGGCCAAGTGCACCATTGTCCAAGTTGTGCCCCCTTCCTGTGCTTTACATGCGATTCCAACGTACCTCTTGAAATCTGTTTCCTGCTATTTTGCCTCACTTTCAAGTCTGCCTCGTTGACTTCCCTCAACAGATTTTTGGACGATAGTTGTCCTTTATCACTCTGCCAGTTTGTGAATTGCTGTGCCCCTGAGCTCCATTTCTCAACTCGTTTTTTGTGAGCTGAACGCAAGTCCAAAATTTTGGATCATGTCCTATACTGGTTCCCGGTGCGTGGCTGAGACTTTGGTTAATTCTTCTTCCTGCCGGGAAATTAGAGTGACATGTGCCCGTCCAAATGCCTAACAGCTACTCTCTCATGGGTTCTCCCTCGTCCCTTCCATCCTCTGCCAAATTGGGAACCTGTGCAAACCAGGAGGTTAAAGGGCCTGTCTCTCCAAGTTGGGAGATTGATAGTAAGGCAGTTGGAAAGTCAAACTGGAGCACCAGGAGAGGGATTATTCGTTGAGTTTTAGAAACCTTTCGTATTCACAGTGTGTCCATTCTCTAGGTTTCCTGTACATGTTATAGCTGTAGTAATATTCCCTTGAACCTGGAGAGTTGGGACCCATGGAATGGGGGCCATGCATTATTGCTTGAAAGGGTCTGCATTTGCTCACCCAATCTCACCAATCCTCTCAGTCCCAAGTGTCCAGCCTTATGCCACATCCAGCTGTCATTGTAGATAGGGTCTTTCCAGGTTTCCTCAGACACCCTGAAGGAATTGTAAAGAATTTCCCTGTTTTTTGGTTTTGCTTTTGAAATTCCTTTTTATAGTGGGTTTGAGCTGATTCTCGCTGCCATGTTTATGCCACTCTAGACACACTTGATTCCCTTATGGAGTCATATCAATACATAGGTTTTAAGATTCTTACTAGTCAGATATATTCCTCTGTGGGAAATATGGGGTTTTGAGTCTCTTTCACTGAGGAAGGTGTCGGTCTTGTCAATTCCAAAGTTGGTTTTTGAAACGGTCCCTGTGCTTATATCAAACTCTGGTTTTATGCATCACCCCACCTCTCCTTCCCCTTTATGCAGGCATAAGAGTGTTTTCTAAATGTGAGACTCTGTTCTCTTTCCTAACTCAGTTCACGTGTAGCCATGTTTACAGGATCTTCATAAGTGATATCTTATGATAAGTTTCTTTTTCTGTGTGACTTATTTCACTTAGAATCATCGTACCTGAATCCACTCACTTTGCTGCTACTGGTCTTATGACATTGATTTCATGGCTGAGGGATATTCCATCGTACGTAAGTACCACAATGTTTTGAACCATTTTTATATTTCCTGGGATATTTAAGGTGTACCCAAGTTGAGGTTCTTGTAGTCAGTGCAGCCCTAAATTTGGAGGTGGCTCTTTCTTATTGATTTTCAGTTTTCCCAAGGTATATTCCCTAGACTGGAAGTGGCCTTGGCTCTGTAGCTCTGTTGTTTACTTGTTTTAGGGAACACAATGCACTCCTCCAGTGAGGCAGTTGGCAGTTTACATCCCGCCCATCAGCATAACAAGGCTCCCAGTTCTCCAGGGCCTGTCTTGCCTTTCTGGTTTGTACACATTTTGTGGATGTCCCTTTTGACCGGTGGGAAGTGATACTTCTTTGTAGTGCAGATTTGCATTGCCCTCTTGCTTGCTTGGCCAAAAAGGGCGTATGCGTTTTCTCCTGAATATATTCAGGAGAAAACGCATACGCCCTTTTTGGCCAAGTGCACCATTGTCCAAGTTGTGCCCCTCTTCCTGTGCTTTACAGGCGATTCCAAGGTACCTCTTGAAATCTGTTTCCTGCTATTTTGCCTCGCTTTCAAGTCCGCCTCGTTGACTTCCCTCAACAGATTTTTGGACGATAGTTGTCCTTTATCACTCTGCCAGTTTGTGAATTGCTGTGCCCCTGAGCTCCATTTCTCAACTCGTTTTTTGTGAGCTGAACGCAAGTCCAAAATTTTGGATCATGTCCTATACTGGTTCCCGGTGCGTGGCTGAGACTTTGGTTAATTCTTCTTCCTGCCGGGAAATTAGAGTGACATGTGCCCGTCCAAATGCCTAACAGCTACTCTCTCATGGGTTCTCCCTCGTCCCTTCCATCCTCTGCCAAATTGGGAACCTGTGCAAACCAGGAGGTTAAAGGGCCTGTCTCTCCAAGTTGGGAGATTGATAGTAAGGCAGTTGGAAAGTCAAACTGGAGCACCAGGAGAGGGACTATTCGTTGAGTTTTAGAAACCTTTCGTATTCACAGTGTGTCCATTCTCTAGGTTTCCTGTACATGTTATAGCTGTAGTAATATTCCCTTGAACCTGGAGAGTTGGGACCCATGGAATGGGGGCCATGCATTATTGCTTGAAAGGGTCTGCATTCGCTCACCCAATCTCACCAATCCTCTCAGTCCCAAGTGTCCAGCCTTATGCCACATCCAGCTGTCATTGTAGATAGGGTCTTTCCAGGTTTCCTCAGACACCCTGAAGGAATTGTAAAGAATTTCCCTGTTTTTTGGTTTTGCTTTTGAAATTCCTTTTTATAGTGGGTTTGAGCTGATTCTCGCTGCCATGTTTATGCCACTCTAGACACACTTGATTCCCTTATGGAGTCATATCAATACATAGGTTTTAAGATTCTTACTAGTCAGATATATTCCTCTGTGGGAAATATGGGGTTTTGAGTCTCTTTCACTGAGGAAGGTGTCGGTCTTGTCAATTCCAAAGTTGGTTTTTGAAACGGTCCCTGTGCTTATATCAAACTCTGGTTTTATGCATCACCCCACCTCTCCTTCCCCTTTATGCAGGCATAAGAGTGTTTTCTAAATGTGAGACTCTGTTCTCTTTCCTAACTCAGTTCACGTGTAGCCATGTTTACAGGATCTTCATAAGTGATATCTTATGATAAGTTTCTTTTTCTGTGTGACTTATTTCACTTAGAATCATCGTACCTGAATCCACTCACTTTGCTGCTACTGGTCTTATGACATTGATTTCATGGCTGAGGGATATTCCATCGTACGTAAGTACCACAATATTTTGAACCATTTTTATATTTCCTGGGATATTTAAGGTGTACCCAAGTTGAGGTTCTTGTAGTCAGTGCAGCCCTAAATTTGGAGGTGGCTCTTTCTTATTGATTTTCAGTTTTCCCAAGGTATATTCCCTAGACTGGAAGTGGCCTTGGCTCTGTAGCTCTGTTGTTTACTTGTTTTAGGGAACACAATGCACTCCTCCAGTGAGGCAGTTGGCAATTTACATCCCACCCATCAGCATAACAAGGCTCCCAGTTCCTCAGGGCCTGTCTTGCCTTTCTGGTTTTTACACATTTTGTGGATGTCCCTTTTGACCGGTGGGAAATGATACTTCTTTGTAGTGCAGATTTGCATTGCCCGCTTGCTTGCTTGGCCAAAAAGGGCGTATGCGTTTTCTCCTGAATATATTCAGTAGAAAACGGATACGCCCTTTTTGGCCAAGTGCACCATTGTCCAAGTTGTGCCCCTCTTCCTTTGCTTTACAGGCGATTCCAAGGTACCTCTTGAAATCTGTTTCCTGCTATTTTGCCTCACTTTCAAGTCCGCCTCGTTGACTTCCCTCAACAGATTTTTGGACGATAGTTGTCCTTTATCACTCTGCCAGTTTGTGAATTGCTGTGCCCCTGAGCTCCATTTCTCAACTCGTTTTTTGTGAGCTGAACGCAAGTCCAAAATTTTGGATCATGTCCTATACTGGTTCCCGGTGGGTGGCTGAGACTTTGGTTAATTCTTCTTCCTGCCGGGAAATTAGAGTGACATGTGCCCGTCCAAATGCCTAACAGCTACTCTCTCATGGGTTCTCCCTCGTCCCTTCCATCCTCTGGCAAATTGGGAACCTGTGCAAACCAGGAGGTTAAAGGGCCTGTCTCTCCAAGTTGGGAGATTGATAGTAAGGCAGTTGGAAAGTCAAACTGGAGCACCAGGAGAGGGACTATTCGTTGAGTTTTATAAACCTTTCGTATTCACAGTGTGTCCATTCTCTAGGTTTCCTGTACATGTTATAGCTGTAGTAATATTCCCTTGAACCTGGAGAGTTGGGACCCATGGAATGGGGGCCATGCATTATTGCTTGAAAGGGTCTGCATTTGCTCACCCAATCTCACCAATCCTCTCAGTCCCAAGTGTCCAGCCTTATGCCACATCCAGCTGTCATTGTAGATAGGGTCTTTCCAGGTTTCCTCAGACACCCTGAAGGAATTGTAAAGAATTTCCCTGTTTTTTGGTTTTGCTTTTGAAATTCCTTTTTATAGTGGGTTTGAGCTGATTCTCGCTGCCATGTTTATGCCACTCTAGACACACTTGATTCCCTTATGGAGACATATCAATACATAGGTTTTAAGATTCTTACTAGTCAGATATATTCCTCTGTGGGAAATATGGGGTTTTGAGTCTCTTTCACTAAGGAAGGTGTCGGTCTTGTCAATTCCAAAGTTGGTTTTTGAAACGGTCCCTGTGCTTATATCAAACTCTGTTTTTATGCATCACCCCACCTCTCCTTCCCCTTTATGCAGGCATAAGAGTGTTTTCTAAATGTGAGACTCTGTTCTCTTTCCTAACTCAATTCACGTGTAGCCATGTTTACAGGATCTTCATAAGTGATATCTTATGATAAGTTTCTTTTTCTGTGTGACTTATTTCACTTAGAATCATCGTACCTGAATCCACTCACTTTGCTGCTACTGGTCTTATGACATTGATTTCATGGCTGAGGGATATTCCATCGTACGTAAGTACCACAATGTTTTGAACCATTTTTATATTTCCTGGGATATTTAAGGTGTACCCAAGTTGAGGTTCTTGTAGTCAGTGCAGCCCTAAATTTGGAGGTGGCTCTTTCTTATTGATTTTCAGTTTTCCCAAGGTATATTCCCTAGACTGGAAATGGCCTTGGCTCTGTAGCTCTGTTGTTTACTTGTTTTAGGGAACACAATGCACTCCTCCAGTGAGGCAGTTGGCAATTTACATCCCACCCATCAGCATAACAAGGCTCCCTGTTCCTCAGGGCCTGTCTTGCCTTTCTGGTTTTTACACATTTTGTGGATGTCCCTTTTGACCGGTGGGAAATGATACTTCTTTGTAGTGCAGATTTGCATTGCCCGCTTGCTTGCTTGGCCAAAAAGGGCGTATGCATTTTCTCCTGAATATATTCAGGAGAAAACGCATATGCCCTTTTTGGCCAAGTGCACCATTGTCCAAGTTGTGCCCCTCTTCCTGTGCTTTACAGGCGATTCCAAGGTACCTCTTGAAATCTGTTTCCTGCTATTTTGCCTCGCTTTCAAGTCCGCCTCGTTGACTTCCCTCAACAGATTTTTGGACGATAGTTGTCCTTTATCACTCTGCCAGTTTGTGAATTGCTGTGCCCCTGAGCTCCATTTCTCAACTCGTTTTTTGTGAGCTGAACGCAAGTCCAAAATTTTGGATCATGTCCTATACTGGTTCCCGGTGGGTGGCTGAGACTTTGGTTAATTCTTCTTCCTGCCGGGAAATTAGAGTGACATGTGCCCGTCCAAATGCCTAACAGCTACTCTCTCATGGGTTCTCCCTCGTCCCTTCCATCCTCTGCCAAATTGGGAACCTGTGCAAACCAGGAGGTTAAAGGGCCTGTCTCTCCAAGTTGGGAGATTGATAGTAAGGCAGTTGGAAAGTCAAACTGGAGCACAAGGAGAGGGACTATTCGTTGAGTTTTAGAAACCTTTCGTATTCACAGTGTGTCCATTCTCTAGGTTTCCTGTACATGTTATAGCTGTAGTAATATTCCCTTGAACATGGAGAGTTGGGACCCATGGAATGGGGGCCATGCATTATTGCTTGAAAGGGTCTGCATTTGCTCACCCAATCTCACCAATCCTCTCAGTCCCAAGTGTCCAGCCTTATGCCACATCCAGCTGTCATTGTAGATAGGGTCTTTCCAGGTTTCCTCAGACACCCTGAAGGAATTGTAAAGAATTTCCCTGTTTTTTCGTTTTGCTTTTGAAATTCCTTTTTATAGTGGGTTTGAGCTGATTCTCGCTGCCATGTTTATGCCACTCTAGACACACTTGATTCCCTTATGGAGTCATATCAATACATAGGTTTTAAGATTCTTACTAGTTAGATATATTCCTCTGCGGGAAATATGGGGTTTTGAGTCTCTTTCACTGAGGAAGGTGTAGGTCTTCTCTATTCCAAAGTTGGTTTTTGGAACGGTCCCTGTGCTTATATCAAACTCTGGTTTTATGCATCACCCCACCTCTCCTTCCCCTTTATGCAGGCATAAGAGTGTTTTCTAAATGTGAGACTCTGTTCTCTTTCCTAACTCAGTTCACGTGTAGCCATGTTTACAGGATCTTCATAAGTGATATCTTATGATAAGTTTCTTTTTCTGTGTGACTTATTTCACTTAGAATCATCGTACCTGAATCCACTCACTTTGTTGCTACTGGTCTTATGACATTGATTTCATGGCTGAGGGATATTCCTTCGTACGTAAGTACCACAATGTTTTGAACCATTTTTATATTTCCTGGGATATTTAAGGTGTACCCAAGTTGAGGTTCTTGTAGTCAGTGCAGCCCTAAATTTGGAGGTGGCTCTTTCTTATTGATTTTCAGTTTTCCCAAGGTATATTCCCTAGACTGGAAGTGGCCTTGGCTCTGTAGCTCTGTTGTTTACTTGTTTTAGGGAACACAATGCACTCCTCCAGTGAGGCAGTTGGCAATTTACATCCCACCCATCAGCATAACAAGGCTCCCTGTTCCTCAGGGCCTGTCTTGCCTTTCTGGTTTTTACACATTTTGTGGATGTCCCTTTTGACCGGTGGGAAATGATACTTCTTTGTAGTGCAGATTTGCATTGCCCGCTTGCTTGCTTGGCCAAAAAGGGCGTATGCATTTTCTCCTGAATATATTCAGGAGAAAACGCATACGCCCTTTTTGGCCAAGTGCACCATTGTCCAAGTTGTGCCCCTCTTCCTGTGCTTTACAGGCGATTCCAAGGTACCTCTTGAAATCTGTTTCCTGCTATTTTGCCTCGCTTTCAAGTCCGCCTCGTTGACTTCCCTCAACAGATTTTTGGACGATAGTTGTCCTTTATCACTCTGCCAGTTTGTGAATTGCTGTGCCCCTGAGCTCCATTTCTCAACTCGTTTTTTGTGAGCTGAACGCAAGTCCAAAATTTTGGATCATGTCCTATACTGGTTCCCGGTGGGTGGCTGAGACTTTGGTTAATTCTTCTTCCTGCCGGGAAATTAGAGTGACATGTGCCCGTCCAAATGCCTAACAGCTACTCTCTCATGGGTTCTCCCTCGTCCCTTCCATCCTCTGGCAAATTGGGAACCTGTGCAAACCAGGAGGTTAAAGGGCCTGTCTCTCCAAGTTGGGAGATTGATAGTAAGGCAGTTGGAAAGTCAAACTGGAGCACCAGGAGAGGGACTATTCGTTGAGTTTTAGAAACCTTTCGTATTCACAGTGTGTCCATTCTCTAGGTTTCCTGTACATGTTATAGCTGTAGTAATATTCCCTTGAACATGGAGAGTTGGGACCCATGGAATGGGGGCCATGCATTATTGCTTGAAAGGGTCTGCATTTGCTCACCCAATCTCACCAATCCTCTCAGTCCCAAGTGTCCAGCCTTATGCCACATCCAGCTGTCATTGTAGATAGGGTCTTTCCAGGTTTCCTCAGACACCCTGAAGGAATTGTAAAGAATTTTCCTGTTTTTTCGTTTTGCTTTTGAAATTCCTTTTTATAGTGGGTTTGAGCTGATTCTCGCTGCCATGTTTATGCCACTCTAGACACACTTGATTCCCTTATGGAGACATATCAATACATAGGTTTTAAGATTCTTACTAGTCATATATATTCCTCTGTGTGAAATATGGGGTTTTGAGTCTCTTTCACTGAGGAAGGTGTCGGTCTTGTCAATTCCAAAGTTGGTTTTTGAAACGGTCCCTGTGCTTATATCAAACTCTGGTTTTATGCATCACCCCACCTCTCCTTCCCCTTTATGCAGGCATAAGAGTGTTTTCTAAATGTGAGACTCTGTTCTCTTTCCTAACTCAGTTCACGTGTAGCCATGTTTACAGGATCTTCATAAGTGATATCTTATGATAAGTTTCTTTTTCTGTGTGACTTATTTCACTTAGAATCATCGTACCTGAATCCACTCACTTTGTTGCTACTGGTCTTATGACATTGATTTCATGGCTGAGGGATATTCCATCGTACGTAAGTACCACAATGTTTTGAACCATTTTTATATTTCCTGGGATATTTAAGGTGTACCCAAGTTGAGGTTCTTGTAGTCAGTGCAGCCCTAAATTTGGAGGTGGCTCTTTCTTATTGATTTTCAGTTTTCCCAAGGTATATTCCCTAGACTGGAAGTGGCCTTGGCTCTGTAGCTCTGTTGTTTACTTGTTTTAGGGAACACAATGCACTCCTCCAGTGAGGCAGTTGGCAATTTACATCCCACCCATCAGCATAACAAGGCTCCCTGTTCCTCAGGGCCTGTCTTGCCTTTCTGGTTTTTACACATTTTGTGGATGTCCCTTTTGACCGGTGGGAAATGATACTTCTTTGTAGTGCAGATTTGCATTGCCCGCTTGCTTGCTTGGCCAAAAAGGGCGTATGCATTTTCTCCTGAATATATTCAGGAGAAAACGCATACGCCCTTTTTGGCCAAGTGCACCATTGTCCAAGTTGTGCCCCTCTTCCTGTGCTTTACAGGCGATTCCAAGGTACCTCTTGAAATCTGTTTCCTGCTATTTTGCCTCGCTTTCAAGTCCGCCTCGTTGACTTCCCTCAACAGATTTTTGGACGATAGTTGTCCTTTATCACTCTGCCAGTTTGTGAATTGCTGTGCCCCTGAGCTCCATTTCTCAACTCGTTTTTTGTGAGCTGAACGCAAGTCCAAAATTTTGGATCATGTCCTATACTGGTTCCCGGTGGGTGGCTGAGACTTTGGTTAATTCTTCTTCCTGCCGGGAAATTAGAGTGACATGTGCCCATCCAAATGCCTAACAGCTACTCTCTCATGGGTTCTCCCTCGTCCCTTCCATCCTCTGGCAAATTGGGAACCTGTGCAAACCAGGAGGTTAAAGGGCCTGTCTCTCCAAGTTGGGAGATTGATAGTAAGGCAGTTGGAAAGTCAAACTGGAGCACCAGGAGAAGGACTATTCGTTGAGTTTTAGAAACCTTTCGTATTCACAGTGTGTCCATTCTCTAGGTTTCCTGTACATGTTATAGCTGTAGTAATATTCCCTTGAACATGGAGAGTTGGGACCCATGGAATGGGGGCCATGCATTATTGCTTGAAAGGGTCTGCATTTGCTCACCCAATCTCACCAATCCTCTCAGTCCCAAGTGTCCAGCCTTATGCCACATCCAGCTGTCATTGTAGATAGGGTCTTTCCAGGTTTCCTCAGACACCCTGAAGGAATTGTAAAGAATTTCCCTGTTTTTTGGTTTTGCTTTTGAAATTCCTTTTTATAGTGGGTTTGAGCTGATTCTCGCTGCCATGTTTATGCCACTCTAGACACACTTGATTCCCTTATGGAGACATATCAATACATAGGTTTTAAGATTCTTACTAGTCATATATATTCCTCTGTGTGAAATATGGGGTTTTGAGTCTCTTTCACTGAGGAAGGTGTCGGTCTTGTCAATTCCAAAGTTGGTTTTTGAAACGGTCCCTGTGCTTATATCAAACTCTGGTTTTATGCATCACCCCACCTCTCCTTCCCCTTTATGCAGGCATAAGAGTGTTTTCTAAATGTGAGACTCTGTTCTCTTTCCTAACTCAGTTCACGTGTAGCCATGTTTACAGGATCTTCATAAGTGATATCTTATGATAAGTTTCTTTTTCTGTGTGACTTATTTCACTTAGAATCATCGTACCTGAATCCACTCACTTTGTTGCTACTGGTCTTATGACATTGATTTCATGGCTGAGGGATATTCCATCGTACGTAAGTACCACAATGTTTTGAACCATTTTTATATTTCCTGGGATATTTAAGGTGTACCCAAGTTGAGGTTCTTGTAGTCAGTGCAGCCCTAAATTTGGAGGTGGCTCTTTCTTATTGATTTTCAGTTTTCCCAAGGTATATTCCCTAGACTGGAAGTGGCCTTGGCTCTGTAGCTCTGTTGTTTACTTGTTTTAGGGAACACAATGCACTCCTCCAGTGAGGCAGTTGGCAATTTACATCCCACCCATCAGCATAACAAGGCTCCCTGTTCCTCAGGGCCTGTCTTGCCTTTCTGGTTTTTACACATTTTGTGGATGTCCCTTTTGACCGGTGGGAAATGATACTTCTTTGTAGTGCAGATTTGCATTGCCCGCTTGCTTGCTTGGCCAAAAAGGGCGTATGCGTTTTCTCCTGAATATATTCAGGAGAAAACGCATACGCCCTTTTTGGCCAAGTGCACCATTGTCCAAGTTGTGCCCCTCTTCCTGTGCTTTACAGGCAATTCCAAGGTACCTCTTGAAATCTGTTTCCTGCTATTTTGCCTCGCTTTCAAGTCCGCCTCGTTGACTTCCCTCAACAGATTTTTGGACGATAGTTGTCCTTTATCACTCTGCCAGTTTGTGAATTGCTGTGCCCCTGAGCTCCATTTCTCAACTCGTTTTTTGTGAGCTGAACGCAAGTCCAAAATTTTGGATCATGTCCTATACTGGTTCCCGGTGGGTGGCTGAGACTTTGGTTAATTCTTCTTCCTGCCGGGAAATTAGAGTGACATGTGCCCATCCAAATGCCTAACAGCTACTCTCTCATGGGTTCTCCCTCGTCCCTTCCATCCTCTGCCAAATTGGGAACATGTGCAAACCAGGAGGTTAAAGGGCCTGTCTCTCCAAGTTGGGAGATTGATAGTAAGGCAGTTGGAAAGTCAAACTGGAGCACCAGGAGAGGGACTATTCGTTGAGTTTTAGAAACCTTTCGTATTCACAGTGTGTCCATTCTCTAGGTTTCCTGTACATGTTATAGCTGTAGTAATATTCCCTTGAACATGGAGAGTTGGGACCCATGGAATGGGGGCCATGCATTATTGCTTGAAAGGGTCTGCATTTGCTCACCCAATCTCACCAATCCTCTCAGTCCCAAGTGTCCAGCCTTATGCCACATCCAGCTGTCATTGTAGATAGGGTCTTTCCAGGTTTCCTCAGACACCCTGAAGGAATTGTAAAGAATTTTCCTGTTTTTTCGTTTTGCTTTTGAAATTCCTTTTTATAGTGGGTTTGAGCTGATTCTCGCTGCCATGTTTATGCCACTCTAGACACACTTGATTCCCTTATGGAGTCATATCAATACATAGGTTTTAAGATTCTTACTAGTCAGATATATTCCTCTGCGGGAAATATGGGGTTTTGAGTCTCTTTCACTGAGGAAGGTGTAGGTCTTGTCTATTCCAAAGTTGGTTTTTGGAACGGTCCCTGTGCTTATATCAAACTCTGGTTTTATGCATCACCCCACCTCTCCATCCCCTTTATGCAGGCATAAGAGTGTTTTCTAAATGTGAGACACTGTTCTCTTTCCTAACTCAGTTCACGTGTAGCCATGTTTACAGGATCTTCATAAGTGATATCTTATGATAAGTTTCTTTTTCTGTGTGACTTATTTCACTTAGAATCATCGTACCTGAATCCACTCACTTTACTGCTACTGGTCTTATGACATTGATTTCATGGCTGAGGGATATTCCATCGTACGTAAGTACCACAATGTTTTGAACCATTTTTATATTTCCTGGGATATTTAAGGTGTACCCAAGTTGAGGTTCTTGTAGTCAGTGCAGCCCTAAATTTGGAGGTGGCTCTTTCTTATTGATTTTCAGTTTTCCCAAGGTATATTCCCTAGACTGGAAGTGGCCTTGGCTCTGTAGCTCTGTTGTTTACTTGTTTTAGGGAACACAATGCACTCCTCCAGTGAGGCAGTTGGCAATTTACATCCCGCCCATCAGCATAACAAGGCTCCCAGTTCTCCAGGGCCTGTCTTGCCTTTCTGGTTTTTACACATTTTGTGGATGTCCCTTTTGACCGGTGGGAAGTGATACTTCTTTGTAGTGCAGATTTGCATTGCCCGCTTGCTTGCTTGGCCAAAAAGGGCGTATGCGTTTTCTCCTGAATATATTCAGGAGAAAACGCATACGCCCTTTTTGGCCAAGTGCACCATTGTCCAAGTTGTGCCCCTCTTCCTGTGCTTTACAGGCGATTCCAAGGTACCTCTTGAAATCTGTTTCCTGCTATTTTGCCTCGCTTTCAAGTCCGCCTCGTTGACTTCCCTCAACAGATTTTTGGACGATAGTTGTCCTTTATCACTCTGCCAGTTTGTGAATTGCTGTGCCCCTGAGCTCCATTTCTCAACTCGTTTTTTGTGAGCTGAACACAAGTCCAAAATTTTGGATCATGTCCTATACTGGTTCCCGGTGGGTGGCTGAGACTTTGGTTAATTCTTCTTCCTGCCGGGAAATTAGAGTGACATGTGCCCGTCCAAATGCCTAACAGCTACTCTCTCATGGGTTCTCCCTCGTCCCTTCCATCCTCTGGCAAATTGGGAACCTGTGCAAACCAGGAGGTTAAAGGGCCTGTCTCTCCAAGTTGGGAGATTGATAGTAAGGCAGTTGGAAAGTCAAACTGGAGCACCAGGAGAGGGACTATTCATTGAGTTTTAGAAACCTTTCGTATTCACAGTGTGTCCATTCTCTAGGTTTCCTGTACATGTTATAGCTGTAGTAATATTCCCTTGAACCTGGAGAGTTGGGACCCATGGAATGGGGGCCATGCATTATTGCTTGAAAGGGTCTGCATTTGCTCACCCAATCTCACCAATCCTCTCAGTCCCAAGTGTCCAGCCTTATGCCACATCCAGCTGTCATTGTAGATAGGGTCTTTCCAGGTTTCCTCAGACACCCTGAAGGAATTGTAAAGAATTTCCCTGTTTTTTCGTTTTGCTTTTGAAATTCCTTTTTATAGTGGGTTTGAGCTGATTCTCGCTGCCATGTTTATGCCACTCTAGACACACTTGATTCCCTTATGGAGTCATATCAATACATAGGTTTTAAGATTCTTACTAGTCAGATATATTCCTCTGCGGGAAATATGGGGTTTTGAGTCTCTTTCACTGAGGAAGGTGTAGGTCTTGTCTATTCCAAAGTTGGTTTTTGGAACGGTCCCTGTGCTTATATCAAACTCTGGTTTTATGCATCACCCGACCTCTCCATCCCCTTTATGCAGGCATAAGAGTGTTTTCTAAATGTGAGACTCTGTTCTCCTTCCTAACTCAGTTCACGTGTAGCCATGTTTACAGGATCTTCCTAAGTGATATCTTATGATAAGTTTCTTTTTCTGTGTGACTTATTTCACTTAGAATCATCGTACCTGAATCCACTCACTTTGCTGCTACTGGTCTTATGACATTGATTTCATGGCTGAGGGATATTCCATCATACGTAAGTACCACAATGTTTTGAACCATTTTTATATTTCCTGGGATATTTAAGGTGTACCCAAGTTGAGGTTCTTGTAGTCAGTGCAGCCCTAAATTTGGAGGTGGCTTTTTCTTATTGATTTTCAGTTTTCCCAAGGTATATTCCCTAGACTGGAAGTGGCCTTGGCTCTGTAGCTCTGTTGTTTACTTGTTTTAGGGAACACAATGCACTCCTCCAGTGAGGCAGTTGGCAATTTACATCCCGCCCATCAGCATAACAAGGCTCCCAGTTCTCCAGGGCCTGTCTTGCCTTTCTGGTTTTTACACATTTTGTGGATGTCCCTTTTGACCGGTGGGAAGTGATACTTCTTTGTAGTGCAGATTTGCATTGCCCGCTTGCTTGCTTGGCCAAAATGGGCGTATGCGTTTTCTCCTGAATATATTCAGGAGAAAACGCATACGCCCTTTTTGGCCAAGTGCACCATTGTCCAAGTTGTGCCCCTCTTCCTGTGCTTTACAGGCGATTCCAAGGTACCTCTTGAAATCTGTTTCCTGCTATTTTGCCTCGCTTTCAAGTCCGCCTCGTTGACTTCCCTCAACAGATTTTTGGACGATAGTTGTCCTTTATCACTCTGCCAGTTTGTGAATTGCTGTGCCCCTGAGCTCCATTTCTCAACTCGTTTTTTGTGAGCTGAACACAAGTCCAAAATTTTGGATCATGTCCTATACTGGTTCCCGGTGGGTGTCTGAGACTTTGGTTAATTCTTCTTCCTGCCGGGAAATTAGAGTGACATGTGCCCGTCCAAATGCCTAACAGCTACTCTCTCATGGGTTCTCCCTCGTCCCTTCCATCCTCTGCCAAATTGGGAACCTGTGCAAACCAGGAGGTTAAAAGGCCTGTCTCTCCAAGTTGGGAGATTGATAGTAAGGCAGTTGGAAAGTCAAACTGGAGCACCAGGAGAGGGACTATTCATTGAGTTTTAGAAACCTTTCGTATTCACAGTGTGTCCATTCTCTAGGTTTCCTGTACATGTTATAGCTGTAGTAATATTCCCTTGAACCTGGAGAGTTGGGACCCATGGAATGGGGGCCATGCATTATTGCTTGAAAGGGTCTGCATTTGCTCACCCAATCTCACCAATCCTCTCAGTCCCAAGTGTCCAGCCTTATGCCACATCCAGCTGTCATTGTAGATAGGGTCTTTCCAGGTTTCCTCAGACACCCTGAAGGAATTGTAAAGAATTTCCCTGTTTTTTGGTTTTGCTTTTGAAATTCCTTTTTATAGTGGGTTTGAGCTGATTCTCGCTGCCATGTTTATGCCACTCTAGACACACTTGATTCCCTTATGGAGTCATATCAATACATAGGTTTTAAGATTCTTACTAGTCAGATATATTCCTCTGCGGGAAATATGGGGTTTTGAGTCTCTTTCACTGAGGAAGGTGTAGGTCTTGTCTATTCCAAAGTTGGTTTTTGGAACGGTCCCTGTGCTTATATCAAACTCTGGTTTTATGCATCACCCGACCTCTCCATCCCCTTTATGCAGGCATATGAGGGTTTTCTAAATGTGAGACTCTGTTCTCTTTCCTAACTCAGTTCACGTGTAGCCATGTTTACAGGATCTTCCTAAGTGATATCTTATGATAAGTTTCTTTTTCTGTGTGACTTATTTCACTAAGAATCATCGTACCTGAATCCACTCACTTTGCTGCTACTGGTCTTATGACATTGATTTCATGGCTGAGGGATATTCCATCATACGTAAGTACCACAATGTTTTGAACCATTTTTATATTTCCTGGGATATTTAAGGTGTACCCAAGTTGAGGTTCTTGTAGTCAGTGCAGCCCTAAATTTGGAGGTGGCTCTTTCTTATTGATTTTCAGTTTTCCCAAGGTATATTCCCTAGACTGGAAGTGGCCTTGGCTCTGTAGCTCTGTTGTTTACTTGTTTTAGGGAACACAATGCACTCCTCCAGTGAGGCAGTTGGCAATTTACATCCCGCCCATCAGCATAACAAGGCTCCCAGTTCTCCAGGGCCTGTCTTGCCTTTCTGGTTTTTACACATTTTGTGGATGTCCCTTTTGACCGGTGGGAAGTGATACTTCTTTGTAGTGCAGATTTGCATTGCCCGCTTGCTTGCTTGGCCAAAAAGGGCGTATGCGTTTTCTCCTGAATATATTCAGGAGAAAACGCATACGCCCTTTTTGGCCAAGTGCACCATTGTCCAAGTTGTGCCCCTCTTCCTGTGCTTTACAGGCGATTCCAAGGTACCTCTTGAAATCTGTTTCCTGCTATTTTGCCTCACTTTCAAGTCCGCCTCGTTGACTTCCCTCAACAGATTTTTGGACGATACTTGTCCTTTATCACTCTGCCAGTTTGTGAATTGCTGTGCCCCTGAGCTCCATTTCTCAACTCGTTTTTTTGTGAGGTGAACGCAAGTCCAAAATTTTGGATCATGTCCTATACTGGTTCCCGGTGGGTGGCTGAGACTTTGGTTAATTCTTCTTCCTGCCGGGAAATTAGAGTGACATGTTCCCGTCCAAATGCCTAACAGCTACTCTCTCATGGGTTCTCCCTCGTCCCTTCCATCCTCTGCCAAATTGGGAACCTGTGCAAACCAGGAGGTTAAAGGGCCTGTCTCTCCAAGTTGGGAGATTGATAGTAAGGCAGTTGGAAAGTCAAACTGGAGCACCAGGAGAGGGACTATTCGTTGAGTTTTAGAAACCTTTCGTATTCACAGTGTGTCCATTCTCTAGGTTTCCTGTACATGTTATAGCTGTAGTAATATTCCCTTGAACCTGGACAGTTGGGACCCATGGAATGGGGGCCATGCATTATTGCTTGAAAGGGTCTGCATTTGCTCACCCAATCTCACCAATCCTCTCAGTCCCAAGTGTCCAGCCTTATGCCACATCCAGCTGTCATTGTAGATAGGGTCTTTCCAGGTTTCCTCAGACACCCTGAAGGAATTGTAAAGAATTTCCCTGTTTTTTGGTTTTGCTTTTGAAATTCCTTCTTATAGTGGGTTTGAGCTGATTCTCGCTGCCATGTTTATGCCACTCTAGACACACTTGATTCCCTTATGGAGACATATCAATACATAGGTTTTAAGATTCTTACTAGTCAGATATATTCCTCTGTGGGAAATATGGGGTTTTGAGTCTCTTTCACTGAGGAAGGTGTAGGTCTTGTCTATTCCAAAGTTGGTTTTTGAAACGGTCCCTGTGCTTATATCAAACTCTGGTTTTATGCATAACCCCACCTCTCCTTCCCCTTTATGCAGGCATAAGAGTGTTTTCTAAATGTGAGACTCTGTTCTCTTTCCTAACTCAGTTCACGTGTAGCCATGTTTACAGGATCTTCATAAGTGATATCTTATGATAAGTTTCTTTTTCTGTGTGACTTATTTCACTTAGAATCATCGTACCTGAATCCACTCACTTTGCTGCTACTGGTCTTATGACATTGATTTCATGGCTGAGGGATATTCCATCGTACGTAAGTACCACAATGTTTTGAACCATTTTTATATTTCCTGGGATATTTAAGGTGTACCCAAGTTGAGGTTCTTGTAGTCAGTGCAGCCCTAAATTTGGAGGTGGCTCTTTCTTATTGATTTTCAGTTTTCCCAAGGTATATTCCCTAGACTGGAAGTGGCCTTGGCTCTGTAGCTCTGTTGTTTACTTGTTTTAGGGAACACAATGCATTCCTCCAGTGAGGCAGTTGGCAATTTACATCCCCCCCATCAGCATAACAAGGCTCCCAGTTCTCCAGGGCCTGTCTTGCCTTTCTGGTTTTTACACATTTTGTGGATGTCCCTTTTGACCGGTGGGAAGTGATACTTCTTTGTAGTGCAGATTTGCATTGCCCGCTTGCTTGCTTGGCCAAAAAGGGCGTATGCGTTTTCTCCTGAATATATTCAGGAGAAAACGCATACGCCCTTTTTGGCCAAGTGCACCATTGTCCAAGTTGTGCCCCTCTTCCTGTGCTTTACAGGCGATTCCAAGGTACCTCTTGAAATCTGTTTCCTGCTATTTTGCCTCACTTTCAAGTCCGCCTCGTTGACTTCCCTCAACAGATTTTTGGACGATAGTTGTCCTTTATCACTCTGCCAGTTTGTGAATTGCTGTGCCCCTGAGCTCCATTTCTCAACTCGTTTTTTGTGAGCTGAACACAAGTCCAAAATTTTGGATCATGTCCTATACTGGTTCCCGGTGGGTGGCTGAGACTTTGGTTAATTCTTCTTCCTGCCGGGAAATTAGAGTGACATGTGCCCGTCCAAATGCCTAACAGCTACTATCTCATGGGTTCTCCCTCGTCCCTTCCATCCTCTGCCAAATTGGGAACCTGTGCAAACCAGGAGGTTAAAGGGCCTGTCTCTCCAAGTGGGGAGATTGATAGTAAGGCAGTTGGAAAGTCAAACTGGAGCACCAGGAGAGGGACTATTCATTGAGTTTTAGAAACCTTTCGTGTTCACAGTGTGTCCATTCTCTAGGTTTCCTGTACATGTTATAGCTGTAGTAATATTCCCTTGAACCTGGAGAGTTGGGACCCATGGAATGGGGGCCATGCATTATTGCTTGAAAGGGTCTGCATTTGCTCACCCAATCTCACCAATCCTCTCAGTCCCAAGTGTCCAGCCTTATGCCACATCCAGCTGTCATTGTAGATAGGGTCTTTCCAGGTTTCCTCAGACACCCTGAAGGAATTGTAAAGAATTTCCCTGTTTTTTGGTTTTGCTTTTGAAATTCCTTTTTATAGTGGGTTTGAGCTGATTCTCGCTGCCATGTTTATGCCACTCTAGACACACTTGATTCCCTTATGGAGTCATATCAATACATAGGTTTTAAGATTCTTACTAGTCAGATATATTCCTCTGTGGGAAATATGGGATTTTGAGTCTCTTTCACTGAGGAAGGTGTAGGTCTTGTCTATTCCAAAGTTGGTTTTTGAAACGGTCCCTGTGCTTATATCAAACTCTGGTTTTATGCATCACCCCACCTCTCCTTCCCCTTTATGCAGGCATAAGAGTGTTTTCTAAATGTGAGACTCTGTTCTCTTTCCTAACTCAGTTCACGTGTAGCCATGTTTACAGGATCTTCATAAGTGATATCTTATGATAAGTTTGTTTTTCTGTATGACTTATTTCACTTAGAATCATCGTACCTGAATCCACTCACTTTGCTGCTACTGGTCTTATGACATTGATTTCATGGCTGAGGGATATTCCATCGTACGTAAGTACCACAATGTTTTGAACCATTTTTATATTTCCTGGGATATTTAAGGTGTACCCAAGTTGAGGTTCTTGTAGTCAGTGCAGCCCTAAATTTGGAGGTGGCTCTTTCTTATTGATTTTCAGTTTTCCCAAGGTATATTCCCTAGACTGGAAGTGGCCTTGGCTCTGTAGCTCTGTTGTTTACTTGTTTTAGGGAACACAATGCACTCCTCCAGTGAGGCAGTTGGCAATTTACATTCCGCCCATCAGCATAACAAGGCTCCCAGTTCTCCAGGGCCTGTCTTGCCTTTCTGGTTTTTACACATTTTGTGGATGTCCCTTTTGACCGGTGGGAAGTGATACTTCTTTGTAGTGCAGATTTGCATTGCCCGCTTGCTTGCTTGGCCAAAAAGGGCGTATGCATTTTCTCCTGAATATATCCAGGAGAAAACGCATACGCCCTTTTTGGCCAAGTGCACCATTGTCCAAGTTGTGCCCCTCTTCCTGTGCTTTACAGGCGATTCCAAGGTACCTCTTGAAATCTGTTTCCTGCTATTTTGCCTCGCTTTCAAGTCCGCCTCGTTGACTTCCCTCAACAGATTTTTGGACGATAGTTGTCCTTTATCACTCTGCCAGTTTGTGAATTGCTGTGCCCCTGAGCTCCATTTCTCAACTCGTTTTTTGTGAGCTGAACGCAAGTCCAAAATTTTGGATCATGTCCTATACTGGTTCCCGGTGGGTGGCTGAGACTTTGGTTAATTCTTCTTCCTGCCGGGAAATTAGAGTGACATGTGCCCGTCCAAATGCCTAACAGCTACTCTCTCATGGGTTCTCCCTCGTCCCTTCCATCCTCTGCCAAATTGGGAACCTGTGCAAACCAGGAGGTTAAAGGGCCTGTCTCTCCAAGTTGGGAGATTGATAGTAAGGCAGTTGGAAAGTCAAACTGGAGCACCAGGAGAGGGACTATTCGTTGAGTTTTAGAAGCCTTTCGTATTCACAGTGTGTCCATTCTCTAGGTTTCCTGTACATGTTATAGCTGTAGTAATATTCCCTTGAACCTGGACAGTTGGGACCCATGGAATGGGGGCCATGCATTATTGCTTGAAAGGGTCTGCATTTGCTCACCCAATCTCACCAATCCTCTCAGTCCCAAGTGTCCAGCCTTATGCCACATCCAGCTGTCATTGTAGATAGGGTCTTTCCAGGTTTCCTCAGACACCCTGAAGGAATTGTAAAGAATTTCCCTGTTTTTTGGTTTTGCTTTTGAAATTCCTTCTTATAGTGGGTTTGAGCTGATTCTCGCTGCCATGTTTATGCCACTCTAGACACACTTGATTCCCTTATGGAGACATATCAATACATAGGTTTTAAGATTCTTACTAGTCAGATATATTCCTCTGTGGGAAATATGGGGTTTTGAGTCTCTTTCACTGAGGAAGGTGTAGGTCTTGTCTATTCCAAAGTTGGTTTTTGAAACGGTCCCTGTGCTTATATCAAACTCTGGTTTTATGCATAACCCCACCTCTCCTTCCCCTTTATGCAGGCATAAGAGTGTTTTCTAAATGTGAGACTCTGTTCTCTTTCCTAACTCAGTTCACGTGTAGCCATGTTTACAGGATCTTCATAAGTGATATCTTATGATAAGTTTCTTTTTCTGTGTGACTTATTTCACTTAGAATCATCGTACCTGAATCCACTCACTTTGCTGCTACTGGTCTTATGACATTGATTTCATGGCTGAGGGATATTCCATCGTACGTAAGTACCACAATGTTTTGAACCATTTTTATATTTCCTGGGATATTTAAGGTGTACCCAAGTTGAGGTTCTTGTAGTCAGTGCAGCCCTAAATTTGGAGGTGGCTCTTTCTTATTGATTTTCAGTTTTCCCAAGGTATATTCCCTAGACTGGAAGTGGCCTTGGCTCTGTAGCTCTGTTGTTTACTTGTTTTAGGGAACACAATGCATTCCTCCAGTGAGGCAGTTGGCAATTTACATCCCCCCCATCAGCATAACAAGGCTCCCAGTTCTCCAGGGCCTGTCTTGCCTTTCTGGTTTTTACACATTTTGTGGATGTCCCTTTTGACCGGTGGGAAGTGATACTTCTTTGTAGTGCAGATTTGCATTGCCCGCTTGCTTGCTTGGCCAAAAAGGGCGTATGCGTTTTCTCCTGAATATATTCAGGAGAAAACGCATACGCCCTTTTTGGCCAAGTGCACCATTGTCCAAGTTGTGCCCCTCTTCCTGTGCTTTACAGGCGATTCCAAGGTACCTCTTGAAATCTGTTTCCTGCTATTTTGCCTCACTTTCAAGTCCGCCTCGTTGACTTCCCTCAACAGATTTTTGGACGATAGTTGTCCTTTATCACTCTGCCAGTTTGTGAATTGCTGTGCCCCTGAGCTCCATTTCTCAACTCGTTTTTTGTGAGCTGAACACAAGTCCAAAATTTTGGATCATGTCCTATACTGGTTCCCGGTGGGTGGCTGAGACTTTGGTTAATTCTTCTTCCTGCCGGGAAATTAGAGTGACATGTGCCCGTCCAAATGCCTAACAGCTACTATCTCATGGGTTCTCCCTCGTCCCTTCCATCCTCTGCCAAATTGGGAACCTGTGCAAACCAGGAGGTTAAAGGGCCTGTCTCTCCAAGTGGGGAGATTGATAGTAAGGCAGTTGGAAAGTCAAACTGGAGCACCAGGAGAGGGACTATTCATTGAGTTTTAGAAACCTTTCGTGTTCACAGTGTGTCCATTCTCTAGGTTTCCTGTACATGTTATAGCTGTAGTAATATTCCCTTGAACCTGGAGAGTTGGGACCCATGGAATGGGGGCCATGCATTATTGCTTGAAAGGGTCTGCATTTGCTCACCCAATCTCACCAATCCTCTCAGTCCCAAGTGTCCAGCCTTATGCCACATCCAGCTGTCATTGTAGATAGGGTCTTTCCAAGTTTCCTCAGACACCCTGAAGGAATTGTAAAGAATTTCCCTGTTTTTTGGTTTTGCTTTTGAAATTCCTTTTTATAGTGGGTTTGAGCTGATTCTCGCTGCCATGTTTATGCCACTCTAGACACACTTGATTCCCTTATGGAGTCATATCAATACATAGGTTTTAAGATTCTTACTAGTCAGATATATTCCTCTGTGGGAAATATGGGATTTTGAGTCTCTTTCACTGAGGAAGGTGTAGGTCTTGTCTATTCCAAAGTTGGTTTTTGAAACGGTCCCTGTGCTTATATCAAACTCTGGTTTTATGCATCACCCCACCTCTCCTTCCCCTTTATGCAGGCATAAGAGTGTTTTCTAAATGTGAGACTCTGTTCTCTTTCCTAACTCAGTTCACGTGTAGCCATGTTTACAGGATCTTCATAAGTGATATCTTATGATAAGTTTGTTTTTCTGTATGACTTATTTCACTTAGAATCATCGTACCTGAATCCACTCACTTTGCTGCTACTGGTCTTATGACATTGATTTCATGGCTGAGGGATATTCCATCGTACGTAAGTACCACAATGTTTTGAACCATTTTTATATTTCCTGGGATATTTAAGGTGTACCCAAGTTGAGGTTCTTGTAGTCAGTGCAGCCCTAAATTTGGAGGTGGCTCTTTCTTATTGATTTTCAGTTTTCCCAAGGTATATTCCCTAGACTGGAAGTGGCCTTGGCTCTGTAGCTCTGTTGTTTACTTGTTTTAGGGAACACAATGCACTCCTCCAGTGAGGCAGTTGGCAATTTACATTCCGCCCATCAGCATAACAAGGCTCCCAGTTCTCCAGGGCCTGTCTTGCCTTTCTGGTTTTTACACATTTTGTGGATGTCCCTTTTGACCGGTGGGAAGTGATACTTCTTTGTAGTGCAGATTTGCATTGCCCGCTTGCTTGCTTGGCCAAAAAGGGCGTATGCATTTTCTCCTGAATATATCCAGGAGAAAACGCATACGCCCTTTTTGGCCAAGTGCACCATTGTCCAAGTTGTGCCCCTCTTCCTGTGCTTTACAGGCGATTCCAAGGTACCTCTTGAAATCTGTTTCCTGCTATTTTGCCTCGCTTTCAAGTCCGCCTCGTTGACTTCCCTCAACAGATTTTTGGACGATAGTTGTCCTTTATCACTCTGCCAGTTTGTGAATTGCTGTGCCCCTGAGCTCCATTTCTCAACTCGTTTTTTGTGAGCTGAACGCAAGTCCAAAATTTTGGATCATGTCCTATACTGGTTCCCGGTGGGTGGCTGAGACTTTGGTTAATTCTTCTTCCTGCCGGGAAATTAGAGTGACATGTGCCCGTCCAAATGCCTAACAGCTACTCTCTCATGGGTTCTCCCTCGTCCCTTCCATCCTCTGCCAAATTGGGAACCTGTGCAAACCAGGAGGTTAAAGGGCCTGTCTCTCCAAGTTGGGAGATTGATAGTAAGGCAGTTGGAAAGTCAAACTGGAGCACCAGGAGAGGGACTATTCGTTGAGTTTTAGAAGCCTTTCGTATTCACAGTGTGTACATCCTCTTGGTCTCCTGTACATGTTATAGCTGTAGTAATATTCCCTTGAACCTGGAGAGTTGGGACCCATGGAATGGGGGCCATGCATTATTGCTTGAAAGGGTCTGCATTTGCTCACCCAATCTCACCAATCCTCTCAGTCCCAAGTGTCCAGCCTTATGCCACATCCAGCTGTCATTGTAGATAGGGTCTTTCCAGGTTTCCTCAGACACCCTGAAGGAATTGTAAAGAATTTCCCTGTTTTTTGGTTTTGCTTTTGAAATTCCTTTTTATAGTGGGTTTGAGCTGATTCTCGCTGCCATGTTTATGCCACTCTAGACACACTTGATTCCCTTATGGAGACATATCAATACATAGGTTTTAAGATTCTTACTAGTCAGATATATTCCTCTGTGGGAAATATGGGGTTTTGAGTCTCTTTCACTGAGGAAGGTGTAGGTCTTGTCTATTCCAAAGTTGGTTTTTGAAACGGTCCCTGTGCTTATATCAAACTCTGGTTTTATGCATCACCCCACCTCTCCTTCCCCTTTATGCAGGCATAAGAGTGTTTTCTAAATGTGAGACTCTGTTCTCTTTCCTAACTCAGTTCACGTGTAGCCATGTTTACAGGATCTTCATAAGTGATATCTTATGATAAGTTTCTTTTTCTGTGTGACTTATTTCACTTAGAATCATCGTACCTGAATCCACTCACTTTGCTGCTACTGGTCTTATGACATTGATTTCATGGCTGAGGGATATTCCATCGTACGTAAGTACCACAATGTTTTGAACCATTTTTATATTTCCTGGGATATTTAAGGTGTACCCAAGTTGAGGTTCTTGTAGTCAGTGCAGCCCTAAATTTGGAGGTGGCTCTTTCTTATTGATTTTCAGTTTTCCCAAGGTATATTCCCTAGACTGGAAGTGGCCTTGGCTCTGTAGCTCTGTTGTTTACTTGTTTTAGGGAACACAATGCATTCCTCCAGTGAGGCAGTTGGCAATTTACATCCCGCCCATCAGCATAACAAGGCTCCCAGTTCTCCAGGGCCTGTCTTGCCTTTCTGGTTTTTACACATTTTGTGGATGTCCCTTTTGACCGGTGGGAAGTGATACTTCTTTGTAGTGCAGATTTGCATTGCCCGCTTGCTTGCTTGGCCAAAAAGGGCGTATGCGTTTTCTCCTGAATATATTCAGGAGAAAACGCATACGCCCTTTTTGGCCAAGTGCACCATTGTCCAAGTTGTGCCCCTCTTCCTGTGCTTTACAGGCGATTCCAAGGTACCTCTTGAAATCTGTTTCCTGCTATTTTGCCTCACTTTCAAGTCCGCCTCGTTGACTTCCCTCAACAGATTTTTGGACGATAGTTGTCCTTTATCACTCTGCCAGTTTGTGAATTGCTGTGCCCCTGAGCTCCATTTCTCAACTCGTTTTTTGTGAGCTGAACACAAGTCCAAAATTTTGGATCATGTCCTATACTGGTTCCCGGTGGGTGGCTGAGACTTTGGTTAATTCTTCTTCCTGCCGGGAAATTAGAGTGACATGTGCCCGTCCAAATGCCTAACAGCTACTATCTCATGGGTTCTCCCTCGTCCCTTCCATCCTCTGCCAAATTGGGAACCTGTGCAAACCAGGAGGTTAAAGGGCCTGTCTCTCCAAGTGGGGAGATTGATAGTAAGGCAGTTGGAAAGTCAAACTGGAGCACCAGGAGAGGGACTATTCATTGAGTTTTAGAAACCTTTCGTATTCACAGTGTGTCCATTCTCTAGGTTTCCTGTACATGTTATAGCTGTAGTAATATTCCCTTGAACCTGGAGAGTTGGGACCCATGGAATGGGGGCCATGCATTATTGCTTGAAAGGGTCTGCATTTGCTCACCCAATCTCACCAATCCTCTCAGTCCCAAGTGTCCAGCCTTATGCCACATCCAGCTGTCATTGTAGATAGGGTCTTTCCAGGTTTCCTCAGACACCCTGAAGGAATTGTAAAGAATTTCCCTGTTTTTTGGTTTTGCTTTTGAAATTCCTTTTTATAGTGGGTTTGAGCTGATTCTCGCTGCCATGTTTATGCCACTCTAGACACACTTGATTCCCTTATGGAGTCATATCAATACATAGGTTTTAAGATTCTTACTAGTCAGATATATTCCTCTGTGGGAAATATGGGATTTTGAGTCTCTTTCACTGAGGAAGGTGTAGGTCTTGTCTATTCCAAAGTTGGTTTTTGAAACGGTCCCTGTGCTTATATCAAACTCTGGTTTTATGCATCACCCCACCTCTCCTTCCCCTTTATGCAGGCATAAGAGTGTTTTCTAAATGTGAGACTCTGTTCTCTTTCCTAACTCAGTTCACGTGTAGCCATGTTTACAGGATCTTCATAAGTGATATCTTATGATAAGTTTGTTTTTCTGTATGACTTATTTCACTTAGAATCATCGTACCTGAATCCACTCACTTTGCTGCTACTGGTCTTATGACATTGATTTCATGGCTGAGGGATATTCCATCGTACGTAAGTACCACAATGTTTTGAACCATTTTTATATTTCCTGGGATATTTAAGGTGTACCCAAGTTGAGGTTCTTGTAGTCAGTGCAGCCCTAAATTTGGAGGTGGCTCTTTCTTATTGATTTTCAGTTTTCCCAAGGTATATTCCCTAGACTGGAAGTGGCCTTGGCTCTGTAGCTCTGTTGTTTACTTGTTTTAGGGAACACAATGCACTCCTCCAGTGAGGCAGTTGGCAATTTACATTCCGCCCATCAGCATAACAAGGCTCCCAGTTCTCCAGGGCCTGTCTTGCCTTTCTGGTTTTTACACATTTTGTGGATGTCCCTTTTGACCGGTGGGAAGTGATACTTCTTTGTAGTGCAGATTTGCATTGCCCGCTTGCTTGCTTGGCCAAAAAGGGCGTATGCGTTTTCTCCTGAATATATTCAGGAGAAAACGCATACGCCCTTTTTGGCCAAGTGCACCATTGTCCAAGTTGTGCCCCTCTTCCTGTGCTTTACAGGCGATTCCAAGGTACCTCTTGAAATCTGTTTCCTGCTATTTTGCCTCGCTTTCAAGTCCGCCTCGTTGACTTCCCTCAACAGATTTTTGGACGATAGTTGTCCTTTATCACTCTGCCAGTTTGTGAATTGCTGTGCCCCTGAGCTCCATTTCTCAACTCGTTTTTTGTGAGCTGAACACAAGTCCAAAATTTTGGATCATGTCCTATACTGGTTCCCGGTGGGTGGCTGAGACTTTGGTTAATTCTTCTTCCTGCCGGGAAATTAGAGTGACATGTGCCCGTCCAAATGCCTAACAGCTACTCTCTCATGGGTTCTCCCTCGTCCCTTCCATCCTCTGCCAAATTGGGAACCTGTGCAAACCAGGAGGTTAAAGGGCCTGTCTCTCCAAGTTGGGAGATTGATAGTAAGGCAGTTGGAAAGTCAAACTGGAGCACCAGGAGAGGGACTATTCATTGAGTTTTAGAAACCTTTCGTATTCACAGTGTGTCCATTCTCTAGGTTTCCTGTACATGTTATAGCTGTAGTAATATTCCCTTGAACCTGGAGAGTTGGGACCCATGGAATGGGGGCCATGCATTATTGCTTGAAAGGGTCTGCATTTGCTCACCCAATCTCACCAATCCTCTCAGTCCCAAGTGTCCAGCCTTATGCCACATCCAGCTGTCATTGTAGATAGGGTCTTTCCAGGTTTCCTCAGACACCCTGAAGGAATTGTAAAGAATTTCCCTGTTTTTTGGTTTTGCTTTTGAAATTCCTTTTTATAGTGGGTTTGAGCTGATTCTCGCTGCCATGTTTATGCCACTCTAGACACACTTGATTCCCTTATGGAGACATATCAATACATAGGTTTTAAGATTCTTACTAGTCAGATATATTCCTCTGTGGGAAATATGGGGTTTTGAGTCTCTTTCACTGAGGAAGGTGTCGGTCTTGTCAATTCCAAAGTTGGTTTTTGAAACGGTCCCTGTGCTTATATCCAACTCTGGTTTTATGCATCACCCCACCTCTCCTTCCCCTTTATGCAGGCATAAGAGTGTTTTCTAAATGTGAGACTCTGTTCTCTTTCCTAACTCAGTTCACGTGTAGCCATGTTTACAGGATCTTCATAAGTGATATCTTATGATAAGTTTCTTTTTCTGTGTGACTTATTTCACTTAGGATCATCGTACCTGAATCCACTCACTTTGCTGCTACTGGTCTTATGACATTGATTTCATGGCTGAGGGATATTCCATCGTACGTAAGTACCACAATGTTTTGAACCATTTTTATATTTCCTGGGATATTTAAGGTGTACCCAAGTTGAGGTTCTTGTAGTCAGTGCAGCCCTAAATTTGGAGGTGGCTCTTTCTTATTGATTTTCAGTTTTCCCAAGGTATATTCCCTAGACTGGAAGTGGCCTTGGCTCTGTAGCTCTGTTGTTTACTTGTTTTAGGGAACACAATGCACTCCTCCAGTGAGGCAGTTGGCAATTTACATCCCGCCCATCAGCATAACAAGGCTCCCAGTTCTCCAGGGCCTGTCTTGCCTTTCTGGTTTTTACACATTTTGTGGATGTCCCTTTTGACCGGTGGGAAGTGATACTTCTTTGTAGTGCAGATTTGCATTGCCCGCTTGCTTGCTTGGCCAAAAAGGGCGTATGCATTTTCTCCTGAATATATCCAGGAGAAAACGCATACGCCCTTTTTGGCCAAGTGCACCATTGTCCAAGTTGTGCCCCTCTTCCTGTGCTTTACAGGCGATTCCAAGGTACCTCTTGAAATCTGTTTCCTGCTATTTTGCCTCGCTTTCAAGTCCGCCTCGTTGACTTCCCTCAACAGATTTTTGGACGATAGTTGTCCTTTATCACTCTGCCAGTTTGTGAATTGCTGTGCCCCTGAGCTCCATTTCTCAACTCGTTTTTTGTGAGCTGAACGCAAGTCCAAAATTTTGGATCATGTCCTATACTGGTTCCCGGTGGGTGGCTGAGACTTTGGTTAATTCTTCTTCCTGCCGGGAAATTACAGTGACATGTGCCCGTCCAAATGCCTAACAGTTACTCTCTCATGGGTTCTCCCTCGTCCCTTCCATCCTCTGCCAAATTGGGAACCTGTGCAAACCAGGAGGTTAAAGGGCCTGTCTCTCCAAGTTGGGAGATTGATAGTAAGGCAGTTGGAAAGTCAAACTGGAGCACCAGGAGAGGGACTATTACTTGAGTTTTAGAAGCCTTTCGTATTCACAGTGTGTACATCCTCTTGGTCTCCTGTACATGTTATAGCTGTAGTAATATTCCCTTGAACCTGGAGAGTTGGGACCCATGGAATGGGGGCCATGCATTATTGCTTGAAAGGGTCTGCATTTGCTCACCCAATCTCACCAATCCTCTCAGTCCCAAGTGTCCAGCCTTATGCCACATCCAGCTGTCATTGTAGATAGGGTCTTTCCAGGTTTCCTCAGACACCCTGAAGGAATTGTAAAGAATTTCCCTGTTTTTTGGTTTTGCTTTTGAAATTCCTTTTTATAGTGGGTTTGAGCTGATTCTCGCTGCCATGTTTATGCCACTCTAGACACAGTTGATTCCCTTATGGAGACATATCAATACATAGGTTTTAAGATTCTTACTAGTCAGATATATTCCTCTGCGGGAAATATGGGGTTTTGAGTCTCTTTCACTGAGGAAGGTGTCGGTCTTGTCTATTCCAAAGTTGGTTTTTGGAACGATCCCTGTGCTTATATCAAACTCTGGTTTTATGCATCACCCCACCTCTCCTTCCCCTTTATGCAGGCATAAGAGTGTTTTCTAAATGTGAGACTCTGTTCTCTTTCCTAACTCAGTTCATGTGTAGCCATGTTTACAGGATCTTCATAAGTGATATCTTATGATAAGTTTCTTTTTCTGTGTGACTTATTTGACTTAGAATCATCGTACCTGAATCCACTCATTTTGCTGCTACTGGTCTTATGACATTCATTTCATGGCTGAGGGATATTCCATCGTATGTAAGTACCACAATTTTTTGAACCATTTTTATATTTCCTGGGATATTTAAGGTGTACCCAAGTTGAGGTTCTTGTAAGCAATTCATCCCTAAATTTTGGCGTGGCTCTGTCTTATTGATTTTCAGTTTTCCCAAGGTATATTCCCTAGACTGGAGGCGCCCTTGGCTCTGTAGCTCTCTTGTTTACTTGTTTTAGGGAACACAATGCACTCCTCCAGTGAGGCAGTTGGCAATTTACATCCTGCCCATCAGCATAACAAGGCTCCCTGTTCTCCAGGGCCTGTCTTGCCTTTCTGGTTTTTACACATTTTGTGGATGTCCCTTTTGACCAGTGGGAAGTGATACTTCTTTGTAGTGCAGATTTGCATTGCCCGCTTGCTTGCTTGGCCAAAAAGGGTGTATGCGTTTTCTCCTGAATATATTCAGGAGAATACGCATACGGCCTTTTTGGCCAAGTGCATCAGTGTCAATGTTGTGCCCCTCTTCCTGTGCTTTCAATGTGATTGCAACGTACCTCTTGAAATCTGTTTCCTGCTATTCAGCCTCACTTTCAAGTCCGCCTCGTTGCCTTCCCTAAACAGATTTTTGGACGATAGTTGTCCTTTATTACTCTGCCAGTTTGTGAATTGCTGTGCCCCTGAGCTCTATTTTTCCACTCGTATTTTGTGAGCTGAACGCAAGTCCAAAATTTTGGTTCAGGACCTATACTGGTTCCCAGTGGGTGGCTGAGACTTTGGTAAATTCTTCTTCCTGCCAGGATATTAGAGTGACATGTGCTAGTCCAAATGCCTAAGAGCTACTCTCTCATTGGTACTCCCTCTTCCCTTTCATCCTCTGCCAAATTGGCAACCTGTGTGAACCAGGAGGTTAAGGGGCTGTCTCTCCAAGTTGGGGGATTGATAGTAAAGCAGTTGGAAATACAAAACGGAGCACCAGGTGAGGGACTATTCATTGAGGTTTAGAAACCTTTCGTATTCACCCTGTGTCCATTCTCTAGGTTTTTCGTACATGTTATAGCTGTTGTAATATTCCCTTCAACCTGGAGAGTTGGGACCCAAGGAATGTGTGCCATGCCTTATTGCTTTAAAGGGTCTGCATTTGCTCACCCAATCTCACCAATCCTCTCAGTCCCAAGTGTCCAGCCTTATGCCACATCCAGCTGTCATTGTCGATAGTGTCATTCCACGTTTCATCAGAGACCCTGAAGGATTTGTAAAGAATTTCCCTGTTTTTTTGTTTTGTTTTTGAAATTCCTTTTTATAGTCGGTTTGAGCTGATTCTCGCTGCCATGTTTATGCCAGTCTAGACACACTTGATTCCCTTACGCAGACATATCAATACATAGGTTTTAAGATTCTTACTAGTGAGATATATTCCTCTGCGGTAAATATGGGGGTTTGAGTCCCTTTCACTGAGGAAGTTGTAGGTCTTGTCTGTTCCATAGTTGGTTTCTGGAACGTTATTTGTACTTATATCAAACTCTGGTTTTATGCATCACCCCACCTCTCCTTCCCCCTTAAGCAGTCATAAGAGTTTTTTCTAAATGAGAGACTCTGTTCTCTTTCCTAACTCAGTTCATGTGTAGCCATGTTTACAGGATCTTCATAAGTGATATCTTATGATAAGATTATTTTTCTGTGTGACTAATTTCCCTTAGATTCATCATACCTAAATCCACTCCTTATGCTGCTACTGGCCTTATATACATTGATTTCATGTCTGAGTGATATTCCATTGTGCAAAATTACCACAAGTTCTTTATGCATTTCTCTTTTTCCTGGCATATTTTAGGTGTACCAAAGTTGAGGTCCTTGTATGCAGAGCAGCCCTAAATTTTGGGGTGCCTGTGTCTTATTGATATTTAATCTTCCCAAGTTATATACCCATGAGTTGAAGTCCCCTTTGCTCGGGGGCTTTGTATTTTAGATGTTTTAGGAAACAGCATACACTTCTTCAGAATGGCTCTTGGATATTTATACCCCACCCATCAGCGTGACTAGGCTCCCTGTTTTCCATGGCCTCTCCTGCATTTCTGGTTTGCACACATTTTTTGGATGGCCTTTCTGAGCAGTGGAAATTGAGACTTCTTTGTTGTGTGGATTTGCATTTCCCTCTTGTTTGGTTGGCCAAAATCTCTGTATGTGTTTTTTTCCTGAAGATATTCACGAAAAAAACGCATACACCCTTTTGCCCAACTGCATCATTTTAGAAATTCTGCTGCTTTTCATATGCTTTAAATGTGAGTAGAATCTACCTTTTGAAATCTGTTTCCTGCAATTCTGCCTCTCATTCAGATCCTCTTCGTTGCCTTACCTGAATATATTTTTGGACGTTGGTTATCATTTATATCTTTGCAGGTCTTTGAGTTGTCTGCTCCTGAGCTCCATTTTGCAACTCGCTTTTTTTGTGAGCTGGCCGCCAAACCATTGGATTGCTTCCGGCCCTATTCTGGTTCTGGGGAGGCAGGCTGAGCCTTTGGTTAATTCTTCTTCCTAATGGGAAATTAGAGTGACATATGCCTGTCAAAACTCCTACAGCTAATCTCTCATTGGTTCCCCCTCTTCCCATTTATCCTCTGCACAAATTGAAAACTGTGTAAAACAGGAGGTTAAAGGTGCTGATTCTCCAAGTGGGGAGATTGTTAGTAATGTAGCTGGAATGGCGAACCCCAGCACCAGGAGATCAAAAATGAGGTGCATTTTAGACACCTTTCCTGAGCACACGGTGTACATTCATCTCGGTTTCCCAGGCATGTATTCACTGTCAGAAGATTCCCTTGAACCTGCAGATTTGGGACCCATGGAATGGGTACCAGGCAGTATTACTTTAAAAGGTCTGCATTTCCTCACCCAGCCTCTCTAACATCTCTTAGCGTGCATAGCTTCCAGCCTTATATATCATCCTGCTGTGGGTCTACATGTGTTCAATCCATATTACATCGTAGCCCTTCAACAAAAGTTGTAAGAATTTTTGTCTGTCTCACTGTTTTTATAAATATTTTTAAATTTATTTTTATATTGGTTACAGCTGATTTTCAAAGCTCTGTGTTTTGCTGCTGTACATCCACTTGATTCATGTACTGTGAGACAACAATAAATTCTTTTTCAGATGCTTACCAGTCTTATGTATTATTTTCCAGTGACTTGAGTGGGCTGAGTGCAGTTCTTTGAGGTACCGTGTAGGCCTTGTCAGTTATTCAATGTGGTACTTGGAATGGTATCTTTGCTAATTTCAACCTCCTCGATAATACCTCACCATTCCCCACCTTTCCCATTTAGCAGCCTTATGTCTATTTTCTACATATTTGAGTATGTTTCTGTTTTGTAATTTATTTCATGTGTAGCCATTTTTGATTCCACCTTTAAGTGACATCTTATGATATGTGTCTTTTTCTTTCTGACATATGTCACTTAGAATGATCGTAGGTAACTCCTCCAGAGTTGTTCCAACTGGCCTTATTTCATTGATTTCTGGATGAGTAATATTCCACTCTACATAAGTACCCCATCTCTTTTATCCATTTTATCCTTCCAGGGACATTTAGGTTATATCCAAGTGGAGGCCCTTTTTATCAGAGAGGTGGTAAACGTTGGGGTGCCTGTTTTCTTTTGATTTTTGTTTTTCCCAAGGTATATGCGCATGAGTGCAAGTGCCCTATGCTCTGTAGATCATTTTTTAGATGTTTTAGCAAACACAATACACTTCTCCAGAGTGGCCATTGGCAAATTACATTTCCACTATCAGCCTCACAGGGCTCCCTTTTCTCCTCGCCCTGTCCTGCATTTCTGGTGTTTACACTTTATGTGGATGGCCCTTCTGACTGATGTGAAGTGATATATTTTGTAGTATTGATTTCCAGTGTCCACCTGTTTGGTTGGATAAAAAGTGTGTATGGCCTTTACTTGAATATATTCAGAAAAAATGCATACGCCCTTTTTGGCCAACTGCATCATTGGCGACGTTCAGCCCCTTTTCTTGTGCTTTAATGGGGAGTCCTTTCTACCTCTTCAAATATGTTTCCTGCCACTCTCCCTTGCTTACAAGTCTTTTTCTGTGGCTTACCTCAAGACATTTTTCGACGATAGATATTTTCAACTCTGCAGTTTCATGAATTTTAGTGCCCCTGAGTTCCATTTTTCAACTTGTGTTTTTGGAAACTGGACACAAAACAGCGGGATTTCCTCTAGCCCTATTCTGTTTCCGTGGGCAATTCTAGCCTTTGATGAATTTTTCTTCCGGATTGGAAATTAGAGTGACATGTGCCTGTCCGCACACCTAAGACTGGTCTCTAAATTTTTCTCATCCTTCCGCTTCATGCTCTGGACAAATTCCAAACTCTGTGCAACAGGATGTTGACGGTGTTGATATCCCCAAGTGAGGAGATTGTTAGGAAAGATGCTGGCGGGGTGAACCCGAGCACCAGGCGATGAGGAGATGAGGTGCCTTTTCCAAACTCTTTCCGATCAAATGGTGTACCATCCTCTAGGTGTGACAGGCATGTTTTAGCTGTAGGAAGGGTCATGTGCATGTAAGGAGAACACCAGGGATTTTTCCAAATCAGTGCCTCCCCGAACCCCAAACTGGGGAATTTTTAAGCTACGGCTACACGTATGTCCATTAAGATCCTTGGGAAATAGGCAGAGCCCAAACTTTAGATGATTGAAATCTTCAGGGTCAGAAGCGCTCACCATCGGCCTTGCTTAGGTTACATTTTATCTGTCATTGATAGATGATGTCAATAAAAATATCGATTCTTTTTCAGATTATTTCCCCTTATAGGTTATTGCAAAATATTCAGTGTAGTTCCCTGGGCTATACAGTAGTTCCTTGTTGATGATCTATTTTATACATAGCAGTGTGTATGTGTTAATCCCAAACTGTTAATTTATCCCTTCTCCTACCTTTCCCCTTTGGTAATAATAAATTATAAGATTTTATACTTCTCAGAAATGGGGGAGCTGAAAGAGAGGTATCCTTTTCAATGGAAAAGCATTCAAAACAAGATTGAAGCTTCAGCCAAGAGTATTCGATCTACATCCATGGAAATAAATCACTTCATTTATCTAATGTTGACCTGACAAATAAGACAGACGTCTTCACTGAACTTGCTTATAGGAAAGTGATGGAAATATCAAATGTAAGTCTTAAAAACATCTTATTTTACCCGAGCATTATACACTGCTCTATGTTAACTACAGTTTGGCTCACACACCTGTTCATTGAAGTTACAATGTTCTCAATTTCTGTTACTGATCCTCCAGAGTGGACCCCAACAGGAGTCCCCGTGCCCAGTGTCATTGGAGCCAACAGATCAAGACTGAGTTTGGTTCAGAAGCAAAGGAAACATTATTTTGAAAACAGAATGGAGAGGTGAGAACGTGCACTGCCCCACGGGCTGTGGGCTGGGCTGCTGTGTAGGGATCCCGGCAGCGTCAGTGGGAGGGAGGGGATGGAGCTCTCGAGGGCTGGGTTGGCTGCAGCTCGGGCTCTATGCCGCAGAGTTTGCATGGGACCCCGCTAGCTGAGGTGTCGACCCAGCCATTCTGCACTAGGAAATCGGGTCTGAAGTGACGGGTGTGGGACCTCTGCATGCGGAACCCTAGGAACACGTGAAATTAGACAAAGCACAAAGGAAAAACAGGTTAGACTTTATTTTATTGCCCAGATTCTCTTTTTATCTCCCAGGAATTTTTAATGAACGTTGCCGGAGATGAACACCTCCTCTGCTTTTTGTTCCATTCCTCATCCTTGGGGTGTTGAGGGTGCAGACCCCTCTTTTGTAACTGCTTCATGCTGTGGTGGGAGCCCTGATACATGGGGGGAGGGGCAAAATGTCTCCCCACCAGCCTCCAGGTGAGGTTGATTGTCCCAAGGCCTCCTGCCTCACTTCTCGTCCGCCTGAGCACCAGCATTGGAAGTGTTATAGATTCTAATGACCTTTAAGGTCCGGGAAAGAGATGCACAGAGATGCTGCGGTGGCAGGTTTCACCCCACCCCACATTTGTTCGGCGACCTTAGGCTGACGGATTTTGCCAGCCTAGATGCTCTGACCAGTAGTCTGTGCTTTCTTTAATTAGGTCCCTGAATTAATGTACAAACAGCACCATGTGTGAGAGCCCTGCCTGCACAACTCCCAGACAGTCCAGGGCCAGTGGTGATCCAGGGCCATGAGGTCCACTGAGTCAACGGCCTTTAGAAGTAGCCAGCAGTCCAGCCGGTCATATTGGCCACCATCACCGTGGTGTCTGTAGGGTTTTCTATGGTGAAAGCATGATATACATTTCCCCCGCCAAGCTTATTAGCTCCCCTCTGGGTGCAGTAAGTCCTGCAAGCAGTAGTCTGCTCTTTCGGGGCACAGTCTTGTTGTTTTCTGAGAGAAACTCCAGGTCAAGTGATGGTCACACGAGTCATCTTGGTGGCCCGTTGCCCCCGTTTGTCTCTCTGGAGGTTGGCGTTGGAGGGCCTCCTCACTCGAGGTCAGTGTGTCCACAGAGTGACCCCTGCAACTTCAGGGCATGATGCGTGGTTAGGATCACCACGTGGGGTCCTTTTCCCTTAGGAGGGAGCTGGCCTTGTGGGCTGCTGATTTCCATCTTTTTAGATACCCCAGTATCCTGGCCTGATGAGTCGGTGGGCAAAGCCCTTGGTGACCATAGTTTATCATACCTGAAGGGCATTCTTGTGTTGCTCCATTTCAAGTGGTCCCAGTTTTTGCACTAAGGCTCCAAGGGCAATTAACCTTTGACCGGGTATGTAAAGGTCAAAGGGTTTAGCTAAATTAGGGAGTTCCTGGGCAAGGGTCTGAATTGACTGCTCTTTCCATTCTTGAGAGGCTGCTTCTGGATTCTATTCAAAAGGATCATCATCTTTTCATGTCAGTGTTTCATGTAGAGGCCCAGCTATTAGACTGTAGTTAGGGATCCAGATGCAGAAAACCTTGGCCTCCCCAGGAACCCCTAAGCTGTCCTCTAGGTTTAGAAGAGGTAAGGCTGCAAATGGCTTCTTCCCTATCCTGGGATGCGTTTCTCCGAATATCTGTGAGAATGAAGCTCAGGCATGTCACCTTAGCCTGGGATATTTGAGCCTTTTTCTTGGACACCTTCTATCCTTTCTTGGCTAGGTAGTTCAGAGGCGTCTTTAGTAGGCCTGGCGATCAGAATGTCCGCTGCATATTGAAGGAGGGTTCCCTTTCACAGAGGTAGAACTTTTAGGTCTTTAGAGGACATTTCCCCAATGATGGTGTGGGGATTTTTGAACCATTGGGGCAGGACGGCCCAGCATTATTGCTTTGGTTGCATGTTGTGTCCTGCCACTCACAAGCCAAAAATTCTTGTGACTCTGAGATGAATTGAATACAGAAGAAGGCATCATTGAAGTCTAATACAGAATGCCATGGCCTGGTGGATGGTAGAATGACCAGCAGGGTGTAGGAAATAGGAGCTACTGGATGTATATCCTCGGTGGCTTCACTGACTGTCCTGATATCCTTTACCAGGTTTCCAGCAGCCCATGGGGCTCTCGTGGTCAGGCCAATCCCAGGATATGGAGCTCACCTGGGCTGCACCCCCACCCCACAGCCCACGGGGCTCTCGTGGTCAAGTCCCTCCCAGGGTATGGAGCTCACCTGTGCAGCTACCCAGCAGCCCATGGGGCTCTCATAGTCAGGCCCTTCCCAGGATACGGAGCTCCCCTGGGCAGGTACCCCAGCAGGGCTGGAAACACAGGAACTGTGCACATAGCCCACCATGCAGAGAACCCCCAGCTCACCTGTCGCTCACAGCTGACACAGAACACCACAGAGCAGGACTTGAACTAACAAACAGCAGCTCTGACAGGTCTGTGACCCTGGCTATCACTCTGTGCAGCCTCTCTCTGCCTGGTCTTCCAGACACTTCCACTGCAGCCAGGCACCAGACCTCTGTCTCCACCCACCATCACTCCTCTCCCTGACTCCTGGGTTCCTCTCATTAGTATAGGGTCTTCTTGAAGTTGTTTTCCACTCATGGACCAGATAAAATGAGAAGAAAACAAGCTGCAGCTGCAGCCCCTTGTCTATCCTGACTCTCAAGAGCCCACACCTGTTCCTTGGGCGTGGCCCGTTTAGCAAGGTTCATTTTCTGCAACTGTGAGTCCCTGAGGGGTGAGGATTGGCTGATTTGGGCAGCCTGACGCTGCCTGCCAGCCCTCCCCACGTGTGCCTGGTTGAGGTCAATATAAACACCTCTCCAGTCAGCAAGAGCCCCTGTAGCTGTACCTGACGCCATATTCTCGGCCCCGTCAGCAGTGTCGGGGCTGGGATGGTGGGAGGGAGTGAGGGGCCGTGGCTTTGTGGGTGGCCCATTGTGAGTGGGGCTCTGCTGGACTTTCTGCAGGAGTTGCCAGGCTGCCACCTGCTAAAGAAGAGGATGTGTCACCCATACCTGCCACTGGAATGTCTCCCCAGGCAGAGGTGAGGAAGTAAAAAAGCAGTGGGGGCCGTGGCAGGAGGGGTATCACAGGTAGGGAAATGGAAAGCTTCCAGAAGAGCATCTGAGGCCAGGACCATCCTGGCTGGCCTGCAGGCACCAAGTCGGCCTGCGTGCTGTCGCTGGTGTGGCTCCACAGCCCTTCCTCTAGGCTTGCAAGTTCTTGTGCATATTCATGTGTTTTACCTGGAAAGGGTGGGAAGAGTTCAGCTGCAGCAGGACTGGGGCTCAGCTCACATTTACTCACAGACGCCTCGACACAGTCCCCCAGCTTTGCAATGAGGTTGCTCCTTGTGGGGCTGACTGCATGGGAGAAGATTTCCCACCTCTGACCAACTTAAGAATCTTTTACCACTGGAGCAAGTGCCCTGATATGATTTTCCTCTGTATAACTGGTGGGTTCTGTTTTTTTCTTTTTTCTTTTTTTTTATTTTTGGTTCAAGGTAGATTTTATTTATTCCTCTTTTTTTTAATTTGGAAATATAAACATGGAAATAATGCATTAAGATAAAGACGTCTATGTGAAGGGAAAAACTTTTTTTGGTTTATTTTATTAAATGTTATTTATTTATTTTTAATTTTTTTAAAATTTATTTATTTCTTTTATACAGCAGGTTCTTATTGGATATCTATTTTATACATATAAGTGTGCACATGTGAATCCCAGTCTCCCAATTCATCCCACCACCACCCTCACATGGCATTACCCCCTTGGTGTCCATATGTTTGTTCTCTACATCTGTGTCTCTATCTCTGCCCTGCAAACCGGTTCATCTGTACCATTTTTCTAGGTTCCACATATATGCATTAACATACAATATTTGTTTTTCTCTTTCTGACTTACTTCACTCTGTATGACAGTCTCTAGATCCATCAAGGTCTCTACAAATGACCCAATTTCATTCCTATGTATGGCTGAGTAATATTCCATTGTATATATGTACCACATCTTTATCCATTCATCTGTCTGTGGGCACTTAGGTTGCTTTCATTACCTGGCTATTGTAAATAGTGCTGCAATGAACATTGTGGTGAATGTGTCTTTTTGATTTATGGTTTTCTCTGGGTATATGCCCAGTAGTGGGATTGCTGGATTATATGGTAATTCTATTTTTAGTTTTTTAAGGAACCTCCATACTGTTCTCCATAGAGACTATATCAATTTACATTCCCAACAATAGTGGAAGAAGGTTCCTTTTCTCCACAGCGTCTCCAGCATTTGTTGTTTGTAGATTTTCTGATGATGCCCATTCTAACAGATGTGACGTGATACCTCATTGTAGTTTCGATTTCCATTTCTCTAATAATTAGTGATGTTGAGCAGATTTTCATGTGTGTACTGGCCATCTCTATGTCTTCTTGGAAGAAATGTCTATTTAGATCTTCTTCCATTTTTGTATTGGGTTGTTTGTTGTATTAATATTGAGCTGCATGAGCTGTTTATATATATATATATTGGAGATTAATTATTTGTCCATTGATTCATTTGCAAATATTTTCTGCCATTCTGAGGGTTGTCTTTTCGTCTTGTTTGTAGTTTCCTTTGCTTTGTAAAAGCTTTTACATTTCATTAGGTCCCATCTGTTTAGTTTTCTTTTTTATTTCATTACTACAGGAGGTGGATCAAAAAAGATCTTGCTGTGATTTACGTCAGAGTATCCTTCGTAAGTTTTCCTCTCAGAGTTTTATACTGTCCCGTCTTACATTAAGGTCTCTAATCCATTTTGAATATATTTTTATGTATGGTGTTGGGGAGTGTTCTAATTTCATTCTTTTACATGTAGCTGTCCATATTTCCCAGCACCAATGATTGAAGAGACTGTCTTATCTCCATTGTATAGTCTTGCCTCCTTTGTCATAGATTAGTTGACCATAGGTGTGTAGGTTTATCCCTGGGCATTCTTTTTTTTTTTTCCTTTTACACGTTTATTGGAGTATAATTGTTTTACAATGGAGTGTTAGTTTCTGCTGTATAACAAAGTGAATCAGCTATACATATACAAATATCACCAGATCCCCTCCCTCTTGCATCTCCCTCCCACACTCCATATCCCACCCCTTTATGTGGTCACAAAGCACCGAGCTGATCTCCCTGTTCTATGTGGCTGCTTTCCAGTAGCTATCAGTGTTACATTTGGTAATGTATTTATGTCCATGCCACTCTGTCACTTCGTCTCAGCTTACCCATCCCCCTTCCAGTGTCCTCAAGTCCTTTCTCTACGTCTGTGTCCTTAATCCTGTCCTGCCACTAGGTTCTTCAAAATCTTTTTTTTTCTTCATTAGATTCCGTATATCTCTGTTAACATACAGTATTTGTTTTTCCCTTTCTGACTTACTTCACTTTGTAGGACAGATTCTAAGTCCATCCACCTCAGTACAAATAACTCAGTTTTGCTTCTTTTTATGGCTGAGTAATATTCCATTGTATATATGTGCCAGATCTTCTTTATCCATTCATCTGTCGATGGACACTTAGGTTGCTTCTATGTCCTGGCTATTGTAAATAGAGCTGCAATGAACATTTTTGTACATAACTCTTTTTGAATTATGGTTTTCGCAAGGCAAATGCCCAGTAGTTGGATTGTTGTGTCGTATGGTACCTCTATTGTTAGCTATTTAGAGGAACCTCCGGAGTGTTCTCCCTAGTGCCCATATCAATTTACATTCCCACCCACAGTGCAAGTGTGTTCCCTTTTCTCCAATAAAGGCCTCTCCAGCATTTATTGTTTTGTAGATTTTTTTGGATGATTGCCACTCTGACTGCTGTGCGGTGATACCTCACGGTAGTTTTGATTTGCATTTCTCTAATGATTAGTGATGTTCAGCATCCTTTCATGTGTTTCTTGGTAATCTGTATATCTTCTTTGGAGAAATGTCTATTTAAGTCTTCTGCCCGTTTTTGGATTGGGTTGTTTGTTTTTGTGATATTGAGCTACATGTGGTGCTTGTAAAGTTTGGAGATTAATCCTTTGTCAATTGCTTCATTTGAAAATATTTTCTCCCATTCTGAGGGTTGTTTCTGCATCTTGTTTATGTTTTCCTATACTGTGTAAAAGCTTTTAAGTTTCATTAGGTCCCATTTGTTGATTTCTGTTTTTATTTCCATTTCTCTAGGAGGTGAGTCAAAAAGGATCTTGCTGTGATTTATGTCATAGAGTGTTCTGCCTATGGTTTCCTCTAAGTGTTTTATAGTGTCTGGTCTTCTATTTAGATCTCTAATCCATTTAGAGTTTATTTTTGTGTATGGTGTTATGGAGTGTTCTAATTTCATTCTTTTATGTGTAGGGGTCCAGTTTTCCCAGCACCAATTACTGAAGAGACTGTCTTTTCTCCATTGTATATCCTTAGCTCCTTTGTCATAGATGAGATAGCCATAGGTATGTAGGTTTATCTCTGGGCTTTCTGTCCTGTTCCATTGATCTGTGTTTATGCCAATCTACATACACTTGATTCCATTATGGAGACTTATAAATACATAGGTTTCAAGATTATTACCAGTCAGATATATTCCTCTTCAGTGAATAGGGTGTTTTGTGTCCAGTTCATTGAGAAAGGAGTAGGCCTTGTCTATTACATATTTGGTATATGGAATGGTATCTGTGCTAATTTCAAACTCTGCTTTTACACATCACCCCACGTCACCTTTACCCTTAAGGAGGCATAAGTGTGTTTTCTAAATGTGTAACTCTGTTCTCTTTTGTAATTCAGTTCATGTGTAGCCATGTTTACATTCCCTCTATAAGTGATATATTACAATAAGTTTCTTTTTCTTTGAGGCTCATTTCACTTAGCATCATCGTACCTAAAGCCACTCATTATGCTGCTATTGGCCTTATGACATTGATTTTATGTCTGAGTGACATTCCATTGTATATAAGTACCACAACATCTATATCAATTTTTTTCCTTTCCTGGGATATTTAAAGTGTACCAAAGTCGAGGTTCTTGTAAACAGAGCAGCCCTAAACTTTGGGCTGGCTGTGTGTTGTGGATTTTTAGTTTTCCCAAAATACACGCCCATGAGTGGAAGTGTGCTATGCTCTGTAGCTCTGTTTTAGAAAACAACATACAGTTCTCCAGAGAGGCTGTTGGCAATTTACATCCTCTCCATCGGTGTAACCAGGCTCCCTTTTCTCCATGGCCTGTCCTGCATTTGTGGTTTTTACACTGTTTGTGGATGGCCCTTTTGACTGGAGGTAAGGGACACTTCTATGTGGTGTGGATTTTCAATGCCTGATGGCTTGCTTGGCCAAAAAGGGCGTATGCATTTTTTCCCAATTATATTCAAGAAAATACACATAATCCCTTTTCGGTCAAGGGCAACATTGTTGAAGTTCTGTCGCTTTTCATGTGCTTTAAAGATGACTCCAGTGTACCTCTTGAAATCTGTTTCCTTCAATTCTGCCTTGCATTCAAATCCTCTTCACTGCCTTACCTCAATATATTTCTGGATGATAGTTGTCCTTTAAAACTCTGCAAGTTTGTGAATTGCTGTGTCCCTGAGCTCCATTTTTCAACTCGCCTATTTGTGAGCTGGCTGCAATACCGCAGGATGGCTTTAGGGCCTAGTCTGGTTCCAGGGCTTCAGGCTGAGCCTTTGGTTAATTCTTCTTCCTGATGGGAAACTAGAGTGACATGTGCCCATCCAAACACCTACAGCTAATCTCTCATTTGTTTCCCCTCTTCCTTTTCATCCTCTGCACAATTTGCAAACTGTGCATACAGGAGGGTAAAGGCGCTGACATTCCAAGTGGGGAGATTTTTAGTAATGCAGATGGAATGGTGAAGCCGAGCACGACGAAAGGAAAAATGAGGTACCTTTTAGAAAACTTTCCCAATCGCACAGTGTACCATCCACTGGGTGTCCCATGCATGTTTTAACTGTAGGAAGATTCCCTTAAACCTGGAGAGTTGGCACCACTAGAATGGGTAGCACACAGTATTGCTCTAAGTGGTGTTCTTTTGCTCACACAACCTCAGCAAACTTGTCAGCCCCAAGTGTCCAGTCTTATGTCTCATCCAGCTGTGGGTGTAAAGGTGGTCAATCCAGGTGGGATCACAGGCCCTGAATGTAATTTTTAAGGCTTTCTCTCTGTTTCGCTGTTTTTGCATTTTGCTTTTGAAACTTAATTTTATAAGGGGGTTTAGTTGAATTTCAGTGCTGTGTTCATGCAATTATACACAAATATGATACCTTTATGGAGACATGAGAATACATATGTTTTAAAATTCTAGAGTCAGATATATTCCTCTGCAATGAATAGGGGGCGTTAAGTCCAGTTCATTGTTCCGGCAGTAGGTGTTGTCTATTACATACTTGGTTTATGTAACAGTATCTGTGCTAATTTAAAACTGTGGTTTTATGCATCACTCCACCTCGCCTTTCCCCTTAAGCAGGCAGAAGATTGTTTTCTAAATGTATGACTCTATTGTGTTTGAAATTCAGTTCATGTTTACATTCACACTATGAGTGATATCTTATGATAAGATTTGTTATTCTGTTATCTTTCCTAACTCAGTTCATGTGTAGCCATGTTTACAGGATTTTCATAAGTGATATCTTATGATAAGTTTCTTTTTCAGTGTGACTTATTTCACTTAGAATCATCGTACGTGAATCCACTCATTTTGCTGCTACTTGCCTTATGACATTGATTTCATGGCTAACGGATATTACATCGTACGTAAGTACCACAGTTTCTTGAAATATTTTTGTCTTTCCTGGGATATATAAGGTGTACCCACGATGAGGTTCTTGTAAGCAGTGCAGCCTTAAATTTTGGCATGCCTGTGTCTTATTGATTTTCAGTTTTCCAAAGATATATTCCCTAGACTGGAACACCCCATTGCTCTGTAGCTCTGTTGTTTATTTGTTTTAGGGAACACAATGCACTCCTCCAGAGAGGCAGTTAGCAATTTACATGCCACCCATTAGCCTAAAAAAGCTCCCTGTTCTCCAGGACCTGTCTTGCCTTTCTGGTTTTTACACATTTTGTGGATGTCCCTTTTGACCGGTGGGAACTGAAACTTATTTGTAGTGCAGATTTGCATTGCCTGCTTGCTTGCTTGGCCAAAAAGGGCGTATGCGTTTTCTCCTGAATATATTCAGGAGAAAACGCATACGCCCTTTTTGGCCAAGTGCATCATTGTTGAAGTTGTGCCCCTCTTCCTGTGCTTTCAAGGCGATTCCAAGGTATCTCTTGAAATCTGTTTCCTGCTATTCTGGCTCGCTTTCAAGTCCACCTCATTGCCTTGCCTCAACAGATTTTTTGACGATGCTTGTCCTTTATTACTCTGCCAGTTTGTGAATTGCTGTGCCCCTGAGCTCCATTTTTCAACTCGTTTTTTGTGAGCTGAACGCAAGTCCAAAATTTTGGTTCAGGGCATATACTGGTTTCCGGTGGGTGGCTGAGACTTTGGATAATTTTTCTTCCTGCTGGGAAATTAGAGTGAAATGTGCCCGTCCAAATGCCTAACAGCTACTCTCTCATAGGTTCTCCCTCTTCCATTTCATCCTCTGCCAAATTGGCAACCTGTGCGAACCAGGAGGTTAAAGGGGCTGTCTCTCCAAGTTGGGAGGTTGATAGTAAAGCAGTTGGAAAGTCAAACTGGAGCACCAGGAGAGGGACTATTCGTTGAGTTTTAGAAACCTTTCGTATTCACAGTGTGTCCATTCTCTAGGTTTCCCATACATGTTATAGCTGTAGTAATATTCCCTTCAACCTGGAGAGTTGGGACCCATGGAATGGGGGCCATGCATTATTGCTTGAAAGGGTCTGCATTTGCTCACCCAATCTCACCAATCCTCTCAGTCCCAAGTGTCCAGCCTTATGCCACATACAGCTGTCATTGTAGATAGGGTCTTTCCAGGTTTCCTCAGACACCCTGAAGGAATTGTAAAGAATTTCCCTGTTTTTTGGTTTTGCTTTTGAAATTCCTTTTTATAGTGGGTTTGAGCTGATTCTCGCTGCCATGTTTATGCCACTCTAGACACACTTGATTCCCTTATGGAGACATATCAATACATAGGTTTTAAGATTCTTACTAGTCAGATATATTCCTCTGTGGGAAATATGGGGTTTTGAGTCTCTTTCACTGAGGAAGGTGTCGGTCTTGTCAATTCCAAAGTTGGTTTTTGAAACGGTCCCTGTGCTTATATCCAACTCTGGTTTTATGCATCACCCCACCTCTCCTTCCCCTTTATGCAGGCATAAGAGTGTTTTCTAAATGTGAGACTCTGTTCTCTTTCCTAACTCAGTTCACGTGTAGCCATGTTTACAGGATCTTCATAAGTGATATCTTATGATAAGTTTCTTTTTCTGTGTGACTTATTTCACTTAGAATCATCGTACCTGAATCCACTCACTTTGCTGCTACTGGTCTTATGACATTGATTTCATGGCTGAGGGATATTCCATCGTACGTAAGTACCACAATGTTTTGAACCATTTTTATATTTCCTGGGATATTTAAGGTGTACCCAAGTTGAGGTTCTTGTAGTCAGTGCAGCCCTAAATTTGGAGGTGGCTCTTTCTTATTGATTTTCAGTTTTCCCAAGGTATATTCCCTAGACTGGAAGTGGCCTTGGCTCTGTAGCTCTGTTGTTTACTTGTTTTAGGGAACACAATGCACTCCTCCAGTGAGGCAGTTGGCAATTTATATCCCGCCCATCAGCATAAAAAGGCTCCCAGTTCTCCAGGGCCTGTCTTGCCTTTCTGTTTTTTACACATTTTGTGGATGTCCCTTTTGACCGGTGGGAAGTGATACTTATTTGTAGTGCAGATTTGCATTGCCCGCTTGCTTGCTTGGCCAAAAAGGGCGTATGCGTTTTCTCCTGAATATATTCAGGAGAAAACGCATACGCCCTTTTTGGCCAAGTGCACCATTGTCCAAGTTGTGCCCCTCTTCCTGTGCTTTACAGGCGATTCCAAGGTACCTCTTGAAATCTGTTTCCTGCTATTTTGCCTCGCTTTCAAGTCCGCCTCGTTGACTTCCCTCAACAGATTTTTGGACGATAGTTGTCCTTTATCACTCTGCCAGTTTGTGAATTGCTGTGCCCCTGAGCTCCATTTCTCAACTCGTTTTTTTGTGAGCTGAACACAAGTCCAAAATTTTGGATCATGTCCTATACTGGTTCCCGGTGGGTGGCTGAGACTTTGGTTAATTCTTCTTCCTGCCGGGAAATTAGAGTGACATGTGCCCGTCCAAATGCCTAACAGCTACTCTCTCATGGGTTCTCCCTCGTCCCTTCCATCCTCTGCCAAATTGGGAACCTGTGCAAACCAGGAGGTTAAAGGGCCTGTCTCTCCAAGTTGGGAGATTGATAGTAAGGCAGTTGGAAAGTCAAACTGGAGCACCAGGAGAGGGACTATTCGTTGAGTTTTAGAAACCTTTCGTATTCACAGTGTGTCCATTCTCTAGGTTTCCTGTACATGTTATAGCTGTAGTAATATTCCCTTGAACCTGGAGAGTTGGGACCCATGGAATGGGGGCCATGCATTATTGCTTGAAAGGGTCTGCATTTGCTCACCCAATCTCACCAATCCTCTCAGTCCCAAGTGTCCAGCCTTATGCCACATCCAGCTGTCATTGTAGATAGGGTCTTTCCAGGTTTCCTCAGACACCCTGAAGGAATTGTAAAGAATTTCCCTGTTTTTTGGTTTTGCTTTTGAAATTCCTTTTTATAGTGGGTTTGAGCTGATTCTCGCTGCCATGTTTATGCCACTCTAGACACACTTGATTCCCTTATGGAGACATATCAATACATAGGTTTTAAGATTCTTACTAGTCAGATATATTCCTCTGTGGGAAATATGGGGTTTTGAGTCTCTTTCACTAAGGAAGGTGTCGGTCTTGTCAATTCCAAAGTTGGTTTTTGAAACGGTCCCTGTGCTTATATCAAACTCTGGTTTTATGCATCACCCCACCTCTCCTTCCCCTTTATGCAGGCATAAGAGTGTTTTCTAAATGTGAGACTCTGTTCTCTTTCCTAACTCAATTCACGTGTAGCCATGTTTACAGGATCTTCATAAGTGATATCTTATGATAAGTTTCTTTTTCTGTGTGACTTATTTCACTTAGAATCATCGTACCTGAATCCACTCACTTTGCTGCTACTGGTATTATGACATTGATTTCATGGCTGAGGGATATTCCATCGTACGTAAGTACCACAATGTTTTGAACCATTTTTATATTTCCTGGGATATTTAAGGTGTACCCAAGTTGAGGTTCTTGTAGTCAGTGCAGCCCTAAATTTGGAGGTGGCTCTTTCTTATTGATTTTCAGTTTTCCCAAGGTATATTCCCTAGACTGGAAGTGGCCTTGGCTCTGCAGCTCTGTTGTTTACTTGTTTTAGGGAACACAATGCACTCCTCCAGTGAGGCAGTTGGCAATTTACATCCCGCCCATCAGCATAACAAGGCTCCCAGTTCTCCAGGGCCTGTCTTGCCTTTCTGGTTTTTACACATTTGTGGATGTCCCTTTTGACCGGTGGGAAGTGATACTTCTTTGTAGTGCAGATTTGCATTGCCCGCTTGCTTGCTTGGCCAAAAAGGGCGTATGCGTTTTCTCCTGAATATATTCAGGAGAAAGCGCATACGCCCTTTTTGGCCAAGTGCACCATTGTCCAAGTTGTGCCCCTCTTCCTGTGCTTTACAGGCGATTCCAAGGTACCTCTTGAAATCTGTTTCCTGCTATTTTGCCTCGCTTTCAAGTCCGCCTCGTTGACTTCCCTCAACAGATTTTTGGACGATAGTTGTCCTTTATCACTCTGCCAGTTTGTGAATTGCTGTGCCCCTGAGCTCCATTTCTCAACTCGTTTTTTGTGAGCTGAACACAAGTCCAAAATTTTGGATCATGTCCTATACTGGTTCCCGGTGGGTGGCTGAGACTTTGGTTAATTCTTCTTCCTGCCGGGAAATTAGAGTGACATGTGCCCGTCCAAATGCCTAACAGCTATTCTCTCATGGGTTCTCCCTTGTCCCTTCCATCCTCTAGCAAATTGGGAACCTGTGCAAACCAGGAGGTTAAAGGGCCTGTCTCTCCAAGTTGGGAGATTGATAGTAAGGCAGTTGGAAAGTCAAACTGGAGCACCAGGAGAGGGACTATTCGTTGAGTTTTAGAAACCTTTCGTATTCACAGTGTGTCCATTCTCTAGGTTTCCTGTACATGTTATAGCTGTAGTAATATTCCCTTCAACCAGGAGAGTTGGGACCCATGGAATGGGGGCCATGCATTATTGCTTGAAAGGGTCTGCATTTGCTCACCCAATCTCACCAATCCTCTCAGTCCCAAGTGTCCAGCCTTATGCCACATCCAGCTGTCATTGTAGATAGGGTCTTTCCAGGTTTCCTCAGACACCCTGAAGGAATTGTAAAGAATTTCCCTGTTTTTTGGTTTTGCTTTTGAAATTCCTTTTTATAGTGGGTTTGAGCTGATTCTCGCTGCCATGTTTATGCCACTCTAGACACACTTGATTCCCTTATGGAGTCATATCAATACATAGGTTTTAAGATTCTTACTAGTCAGATATATTCCTTTGCGGGAAATATGGGGTTTTGAGTCTCTTTCACTGAGGAAGGTGTAGGTCTTGTCTATTCCAAAGTTGGTTTTTGGAACGGTCCCTGTGCTTATATCAAACTCTGGTTTTATGCATCACCCGACCTCTCCATCCCCTTTATGTAGGCATAAGAGTGTTTTCTAAATGTGAGACTCTGTTCTTTCCTAACTCAGTTCACGTGTAGCCATGTTTATAGGATCTTCATAAGTGATATCTTATGATAAGTTTGTTTTTCTGTGTGACTTATTTCACTTAGAATCATCGTACCTGAATCCACTCACTTTGCTGCTACTGGTCTTATGACATTGATTTCATCGCTGAGGGATATTCCATCGTACGTAAGTACCACAATGTTTTGAACCATTTTTATATTTCCTGGGATATTTAAGGTGTACCCAAGTTGAGGTTCTTGTAGTCAGTGCAGCCCTAAATTTGGAGGTGGTTCTTTCTTATTGATTTTCAGTTTTCCCAAGGTATATTCCCTTGACTGGAAGTGGCCTTGGCTCTGTAGCTCTGTTGTATACTTGTTTTAGGGAACACAATGCACTCCTCCAGTGAGGCAGTTGGCAATTTATATCCCACCCATCAGCATAACAAGGCTCCCAGTTCTCCAGGGCCTGTCTTGCCTTTCTGGTTTTTACACATTTTGTGGATGTCCCTTTTGACCGGTGGGAAATGATACTTCTTTGTAGTGCAGATTTGCATTGCCCGCTTGCTTGCTTGGCCAAAAAGGGCGTATGCGTTTTCTCCTGAATATATTCAGGAGAAAACGCATACGCCCTTTTTGGCCAAGTGCACCATTGTCCAAGTTGTGCCCCTCTTCCTGTGCTTTACAGGCGATTCCAAGGTACCTCTTGAAATCTGTTTCCTGCTATTTTGCCTCGCTTTCAAGTCCGCCTCGTTGACTTCCCTCAACAGATTTTTGGACGATAGTTGTCCTTTATCACTCTGCCAGTTTGTGAATTGCTGTGCCCCTGAGCTCCATTTCTCAACTCGTTTTTTGTGAGCTGAACACAAGTCCAAAATTGTGGATCATGTCCTATACTGGTTCCCGGTGGGTGGCTGAGACTTTGGTTAATTCTTCTTCCTGCCGGGAAATTAGTGTGACATGTGCCCGTCCAAATGCCTAACAGCTACTCTCTCATGGGTTCTCCCTCGTCCCTTCCATCCTCTAGCAAATTGGGAACCTGTGCAAACCAGGAGGTTAAAGGGCCTGTCTCTCCAAGTTGGGAGATTGATAGTAAGGCAGTTGGAAAGTCAAACTGGAGCACCAGGAGAGGGACTATTCGTTGAGTTTTAGAAACCTTTCGTATTCACAGTGTGTCCATTCTCTAGGTTTCCTGTACATATTATAGCTGTAGTAATATTCCCTTGAACCTGGAGAGTTGGGACCCATGGAATGGGGGCCATGCATTATTGCTTGAAAGGGTCTGCATTTGCTCACCCAATCTCACCAATCCTCTCAGTCCCAAGTGTCCAGCCTTATGCCACATCCAGCTGTCATTGTAGATAGGGTCTTTCCAGGTTTCCTCAGACACCCTGAAGGAATTGTAAAGAATTTCCCTGTTTTTTGGTTTTGCTTTTGAAATTTCTTTTTATAGTGGGTTTGAGCTGATTCTCGCTGCCATGTTTATGCCACTCTAGACACACTTGATTCCCTTATGGAGACATATCAATACATAGGTTTTAAGATTCTTACTAGTCAGATATATTCCTCTGTGGGAAATATGGGGTTTTGAGTCTCTTTCACTAAGGAAGGTGTCGGTCTTGTCAATTCCAAAGTTGGTTTTTGAAACGGTCCCTGTGCTTATATCAAACTCTGGTTTTATGCATCACCCCACCTCTCCTTCCCCTTTATGCAGGCATAAGAGTGTTTTCTAAATGTGAGACTCTGTTCTCTTTCCTAACTCAATTCACGTGAAGCCATGTTTACAGGATCTTCATAAGTGATATCTTATGATAAGTTTCTTTTTCTGTGTGACTTATTTCACTTAGAATCATCGTACCTGAATCCACTCACTTTGCTGCTACTGGTATTATGACATTGATTTCATGGCTGAGGGATATTCCATCGTACGTAAGTACCACAATGTTTTGAACCATTTTTATATTTCCTGGGATATTTAAGGTGTACCCAAGTTGAGGTTCTTGTAGTCAGTGCAGCCCTAAATTTGGAGGTGGCTCTTTCTTATTGATTTTCAGTTTTCCCAAGGTATATTCCCTAGACTGGAAGTGGCCTTGGCTCTGCAGCTCTGTTGTTTACTTGTTTTAGGGAACACAATGCACTCCTCCAGTGAGGCAGTTGGCAATTTACATCCCGCCCATCAGCATAACAAGGCTCCCAGTTCTCCAGGGCCTGTCTTGCCTTTCTGGTTTTTACACATTTTGTGGATGTCCCTTTTGACCGGTGGGAAGTGATACTTCTTTGTAGTGCAGATTTGCATTGCCCGCTTGCTTGCTTGGCCAAAAAGGGCGTATGCGTTTTCTCCTGAATATATTCAGGAGAAAGCGCATACGCCCTTTTTGGCCAAGTGCACCATTGTCCAAGTTGTGCCCCTCTTCCTGTGCTTTACAGGCGATTCCAAGGTACCTCTTGAAATCTGTTTCCTGCTATTTTGCCTCGCTTTCAAGTCCGCCTCGTTGACTTCCCTCAACAGATTTTTGGACGATAGTTGTCCTTTATCACTCTGCCAGTTTGTGAATTGCTGTGCCCCTGAGCTCCATTTCTCAACTCGTTTTTTGTGAGCTGAACACAAGTCCAAAATTTTGGATCATGTCCTATACTGGTTCCCGGTGGGTGGCTGAGACTTTGGTTAATTCTTCTTCCTGCCGGGAAATTAGAGTGACATGTGCCCGTCCAAATGCCTAACAGCTACTCTCTCATGGGTTCTCCCTCGTCCCTTCCATCCTCTAGCAAATTGGGAACCTGTGCAAACCAGGAGGTTAAAGGGCCTGTCTCTCCAAGTTGGGAGATTGATAGTAAGGCAGTTGGAAAGTCAAACTGGAGCACCAGGAGAGGGACTATTCGTTGAGTTTTAGAAACCTTTCATATTCACAGTGTGTCCATTCTCTAGGTTTCCTGTACATGTTATAGCTGTAGTAATATTCCCTTGAACCTGGAGAGTTGGGACCCATGGAATGGGGGCCATGCATTATTGCTTGAAAGGGTCTGCATTTGCTCACCCAATCTCACCAATCCTCTCAGTCCCAAGTGTCCAGCCTTATGCCACATCCAGCTGTCATTGTAGATAGGGTCTTTCCAGGTTTCCTCAGACACCCTGAAGGAATTGTAAAGAATTTCCCTGTTTTTTGGTTTTGCTTTTGAAATTCCTTTTTATAGTGGGTTTGAGCTGATTCTCGCTGCCATGTTTATGCCACTCTAGACACACTTGATTCCCTTATGGAGTCATATCAATACATAGGTTTTAAGATTCTTCCTAGTCAGATATATTCCTCTGCGGGAAATATGGGGTTTTGAGTCTCTTTCACTGAGGAAGGTGTAGGTCTTGTCTATTCCAAAGTTGGTTTTTGGAACGGTCCCTGTGCTTATATCAAACTCTGGTTTTATGCATCACCCGACCTCTCCATCCCCTTTATGCAGGCATAAGAGTGTTTTCTAAATATGAGACTCTGTTCTTTCCTAACTCAGTTCACGTGTAGCCATGTTTACAGGATCTTCATAAGTGATATCTTATGATAAGTTTGTTTTTCTGTGTGACTTATTTCACTTAGAATCATCGTACCTGAATCCACTCACTTTGCTGCTACTGGTCTTATGACATTGATTTCATCGCTGAGGGATATTCCATCGTACGTAAGTACCACAATGTTTTGAACCATTTTTATATTTCCTGGGATATTTAAGGTGTACCCAAGTTGAGGTTCTTGTAGTCAGTGCAGCCCTAAATTTGGAGGTGGTTCTTTCTTATTGATTTTCAGTTTTCCCAAGGTATATTCCCTTGACTGGAAGTGGCCTTGGCTCTGTAGCTCTGTTGTATACTTGTTTTAGGGAACACAATGCACTCCTCCAGTGAGGCAGTTGGCAATTTATATCCCACCCATCAGCATAACAAGGCTCCCAGTTCTCCAGGGCCTGTCTTGCCTTTCTGGTTTTTACACATTTTGTGGATGTCCCTTTTGACCGGTGGGAAATGATACTTCTTTGTAGTGCAGATTTGCATTGCCCGCTTGCTTGCTTGGCCAAAAAGGGCGTATGCGTTTTCTCCTGAATATATTCAGGAGAAAACGCATACGCCCTTTTTGGCCAAGTGCACCATTGTCCAAGTTGTGCCCCTCTTCCTGTGCTTTACAGGCGATTCCAAGGTACCTCTTGAAATCTGTTTCCTGCTATTTTGCCTCGCTTTCAAGTCCGCCTCGTTGACTTCCCTCAACAGATTTTTGGACGATAGTTGTCCTTTATCACTCTGCCAGTTTGTGAATTGCTGTGCCCCTGAGCTCCATTTCTCAACTCGTTTTTTGTGAGCTGAACACAAGTCCAAAATTTTGGATCATGTCCTATACTGGTTCCCGGTGGGTGGCTGAGACTTTGGTTAATTCTTCTTCCTGCCGGGAAATTAGAGTGACATGTGCCCGTCCAAATGCCTAACAGCTACTCTCTCATGGGTTCTCCCTCGTCCCTTCCATCCTCTAGCAAATTGGGAACCTGTGCAAACCAGGAGGTTAAAGGGCCTCTCTCTCCATGTTGGGAGATTGATAGTAAGGCAGTTGGAAAGTCAAACTGGAGCACCAGGAGAGGGACTATTCATTGAGTTTTAGAAACCTTTCGTATTCACAGTGTGTCCATTCTCTAGGTTTCCTGTACATGTTATAGCTGTAGTAATATTCCCTTCAACCTGAAGAGTTGGGACCCATGGAATGGGGGCCATGCATTATTGCTTGAAAGGGTCTGCATTTGCTCACCCAATCTCACCAATCCTCTCAGTCCCAAGTGTCCAGCCTTATGCCACATCCAGCTGTCATTGTAGATAGGGTCTTTCCAGGTTTCCTCAGACACCCTGAAGGAATTGTAAAGAATTTGCCTGTTTTTTGATTTTGCTTTTGAAATTCCTCTTTATAGTGGGTTTGAGCTGATTCTCGCTGCCATGTTTATGCCACTCTAGACACACTTGATTCCCTTATGGAGTCATATCAATACATAGGTTTTAAGATTCTTACTAGTCAGATATATTCCTCTGCGGGAAATATGGGGTTTTGAGTCTCTTTCACTGAGGAAGGTGTAGGTCTTGTCTATTCCAAAGTTGGTTTTTGGAACGGTCCCTGTGCTTATATCAAACTCTGGTTTTATGCATCACCCGACCTCTCCATCCCCTTTATGAAGGCATAAGAGTGTTTTCTAAATGTGAGACTCTGTTCTTTCCTAACTCAGTTCACCTGTAGCCATGTTTACAGGATCTTCATAAGTGATATCTTATGATAAGTTTCTTTTTCTGTGTGACTTATTTCACTTAGAATCATCGTACCTGAATCCACTCACTTTGCTGCTACTGGTCTTATGACATTGATTTCATCGCTGAGGGATATTCCATCGTACGTAAGTACCACAATGTTTTGAACCATTTTTATATTTCCTGGGATATTTAAGGTGTACCCAAGTTGAGGTTCTTGTAGTCAGTGCAGCCCTAAATTTGGAGGTGGCTCTTTCTTATTGATTTTCAGTTTTCCCAAGGTATATTCCCTAGACTGGAAGTGGCCTTGGCTCTGTAGCTCTGTTGTTTACTTTTTTTAGGGAACACAATGCACTCCTCCAGTGAGGCAGTTGGCAATTTACATCCCGCCCATCAGCATAACAAGGCTCCCAGTTCTCCAGGGCCTGTCTTGCCTTTCTGGTTTTTACACATTTTGTGGATGTCCCTTTTGACCGGTGGGAAGTGATACTTCTTTGTAGTGCAGATTTGCATTGCTCGCTTGCTTGCTTGGCCAAAAAGGGTGTATGCGTTTTCTCCTAAATATATTCAGGAGAAAACGCATACGCCCTTTTTGGCCAAGTGTACCATTGTACAAATTGTGCCCCTCTTCCTGTGCTTTACAGGCGATTCCAAGGTACCTCTTGAAATCTGTTTCCTGCTATTTTGCCTCGCTTTCAAGTCCGCCTCGTTGACTTCCCTCAACAGATTTTTGGACGATAGTTGTCCTTTATCACTCTGCCAGTTTGTGAATTGCTGTGCCCCTGAGCTCCATTTCTCAACTCGTTTTTTGTGAGCTGAACGCAAGTCCAAAATTTTGGATCATGTCCTATACTGGTTCCCGGTGGGTGGCTGAGACTTTGGTTAATTCTTCTTCCTGCCGGGAAATTAGAGTGACATGTGCCCGTCCAAAGGCCTAAAAGCTACTCTCTCATGGGTTCTCCCTCGTCCCTTCCATCCTCTGCCAAATTGGGAACCTGTGCAAACCAGGAGGTTAAAGGGCCTGTCTCTCCAAGTTGGGAGATTGATAGTAAGGCAGTTGGAAAGTCAAACTGGAGCACCAGGAGAGGGACTATTCGTTGAGTTTTAGAAACCTTTCGTATTCACAGTGTGTCCATTCTCTAGGTTTCCTGTACATATTATAGCTGTAGTAATATTCCCTTGAACCTGGAGAGTTGGGACCCATGGAATGGGGGCCATGCATTATTGCTTGAAAGGGTCTGCATTTGCTCACCCAATCTCACCAATCCTCTCAGTCCCAAGTGTCCAGCCTTATGCCACATCCAGCTGTCATTGTAGATAGGGTCTTTCCAGGTTTCCTCAGACACCCTGAAGGAATTGTAAAGAATTTCCCTGTTTTTTGGTTTTGCTTTTGAAATTCCTTTTTATAGTGGGTTTGAGCTGATTCTCGCTGCCATGTTTATGCCACTCTAGACACACTTGATTCCCTTATGGAGACATATCAATACATAGGTTTTAAGATTCTTACTAGTCAGATATATTCCTCTGTGGGAAATATGGTGTTTTGAGTCTCTTTCACTAAGGAAGGTGTCGGTCTTGTCAATTCCAAAGTTGGTTTTTGAAACGGTCCCTGTGCTTATATCAAACTCTGGTTTTATGCATCACCCCACCTCTCCTTCCCCTTTATGCAGGCATAAGAGTGTTTTCTAAATGTGAGACTCTGTTCTCTTTCCTAACTCAATTCACGTGTAGCCATGTTTACAGGATCTTCATAAGTGATATCTTATGATAAGTTTCTTTTTCTGTGTGACTTATTTCACTTAGAATCATCGTACCTGAATCCACTCACTTTGCTGCTACTGGTATTATGACATTGATTTCATGGCTGAGGGATATTCCATCGTACGTAAGTACCACAATGTTTTGAACCATTTTTATATTTCCTGGGATATTTAAGGTGTACCCAAGTTGAGGTTCTTGTAGTCAGTGCAGCCCTAAATTTGGAGGTGGCTCTTTCTTATTGATTTTCAGTTTTCCCAAGGTATATTCCCTAGACTGGAATTGGCCTTGGCTCTGCAGCTCTGTTGTTTACTTGTTTTAGGGAACACAATGCACTCCTCCAGTGAGGCAGTTGGCAATTTACATCCCGCCCATCAGCATAACAAGGCTCCCAGTTCTCCAGGGCCTGTCTTGCCTTTCTGGTTTTTACACATTTTGTGGATGTCCCTTTTGACCGGTGGGAAGTGATACTTCTTTGTAGTGCAGATTTGCATTGCCCGCTTGCTTGCTTGGCCAAAAAGGGCGTATGCGTTTTCTCCTGAATATATTCAGGAGAAAGCGCATACGCCCTTTTTGGCCAAGTGCACCATTGTCCAAGTTGTGCCCCTCTTCCTGTGCTTTACAGGCGATTCCAAGGTACCTCTTGAAATCTGTTTCCTGCTATTTTGCCTCGCTTTCAAGTCCGCCTCGTTGACTTCCCTCAACAGATTTTTGGACGATAGTTGTCCTTTATCACTCTGCCAGTTTGTGAATTGCTGTGCCCCTGAGCTCCATTTCTCAACTCGTTTTTTGTGAGCTGAACACAAGTCCAAAATTTTGGATCATGTCCTATACTGGTTCCCGGTGGGTGGCTGAGACTTTGGTTAATTCTTCTTCCTGCCGGGAAATTAGAGTGACATGTGCCCGTCCAAATGCCTAACAGCTACTCTCTCATGGGTTCTCCCTCGTCCCTTCCATCCTCTAGCAAATTGGGAACCTGTGCAAACCAGGAGGTTAAAGGGCCTGTCTCTCCAAGTTGGGAGATTGATAGTAAGGCAGTTGGAAAGTCAAACTGGAGCACCAGGAGAGGGACTATTCGTTGAGTTTTAGAAACCTTTCGTATTCACAGTGTGTCCATTCTCTAGGTTTCCTGTACATGTTATAGCTGTAGTAATATTCCCTTGAACCTGGAGAGTTGGGACCCATGGAATGGGGGCCATGCATTATTGCTTGAAAGGGTCTGCATTTGCTCACCCAATCTCACCAATCCTCTCAGTCCCAAGTGTCCAGCCTTATGCCACATCCAGCTGTCATTGTAGATAGGGTCTTTCCAGGTTTCCTCAGACACCCTGAAGGAATTGTAAAGAATTTCCCTGTTTTTTGGTTTTGCTTTTGAAATTCCTTTTTATAGTGGGTTTGAGCTGATTCTCGCTGCCATGTTTATGCCACTCTAGACACACTTGATTCCCTTATGGAGTCATATCAATACATAGGTTTTAAGATTCTTCCTAGTCAGATATATTCCTCTGCGGGAAATATGGGGTTTTGAGTCTCTTTCACTGAGGAAGGTGTAGGTCTTGTCTATTCCAAAGTTGGTTTTTGGAACGGTCCCTGTGCTTATATCAAACTCTGGTTTTATGCATCACCCGACCTCTCCATCCCCTTTATGCAGGCATAAGAGTGTTTTCTAAATATGAGACTCTGTTCTTTCCTAACTCAGTTCACGTGTAGCCATGTTTACAGGATCTTCATAAGTGATATCTTATGATAAGTTTGTTTTTCTGTGTGACTTATTTCACTTAGAATCATCGTACCTGAATCCACTCACTTTGCTGCTACTGGTCTTATGACATTGATTTCATCGCTGAGGGATATTCCATCGTACGTAAGTACCACAATGTTTTGAACCATTTTTATATTTCCTGGGATATTTAAGGTGTACCCAAGTTGAGGTTCTTGTAGTCAGTGCAGCCCTAAATTTGGAGGTGGTTCTTTCTTATTGATTTTCAGTTTTCCCAAGGTATATTCCCTTGACTGGAAGTGGCCTTGGCTCTGTAGCTCTGTTGTATACTTGTTTTAGGGAACACAATGCACTCCTCCAGTGAGGCAGTTGGCAATTTATATCCCACCCATCAGCATAACAAGGCTCCCAGTTCTCCAGGGCCTGTCTTGCCTTTCTGGTTTTTACACATTTTGTGGATGTCCCTTTTGACCGGTGGGAAATGATACTTCTTTGTAGTGCAGATTTGCATTGCCCGCTTGCTTGCTTGGCCAAAAAGGGCGTATGCGTTTTCTCCTGAATATATTCAGGAGAAAACGCATACGCCCTTTTTGGCCAAGTGCACCATTGTCCAAGTTGTGCCCCTCTTCCTGTGCTTTACAGGCGATTCCAAGGTACCTCTTGAAATCTGTTTCCTGCTATTTTGCCTCGCTTTCAAGTCCGCCTCGTTGACTTCCCTCAACAGATTTTTGGACGATAGTTGTCCTTTATCACTCTGCCAGTTTGTGAATTGCTGTGCCCCTGAGCTCCATTTCTCAACTCGTTTTTTGTGAGCTGAACACAAGTCCAAAATTTTGGATCATGTCCTATACTGGTTCCCGGTGGGTGGCTGAGACTTTGGTTAATTCTTCTTCCTGCCGGGAAATTAGAGTGACATGTGCCCGTCCAAATGCCTAACAGCTACTCTCTCATGGGTTCTCCCTCGTCCCTTCCATCCTCTAGCAAATTGGGAACCTGTGCAAACCAGGAGGTTAAAGGGCCTCTCTCTCCATGTTGGGAGATTGATAGTAAGGCAGTTGGAAAGTCAAACTGGAGCACCAGGAGAGGGACTATTCATTGAGTTTTAGAAACCTTTCGTATTCACAGTGTGTCCATTCTCTAGGTTTCCTGTACATGTTATAGCTGTAGTAATATTCCCTTCAACCTGAAGAGTTGGGACCCATGGAATGGGGGCCATGCATTATTGCTTGAAAGGGTCTGCATTTGCTCACCCAATCTCACCAATCCTCTCAGTCCCAAGTGTCCAGCCTTATGCCACATCCAGCTGTCATTGTAGATAGGGTCTTTCCAGGTTTCCTCAGACACCCTGAAGGAATTGTAAAGAATTTGCCTGTTTTTTGATTTTGCTTTTGAAATTCCTCTTTATAGTGGGTTTGAGCTGATTCTCGCTGCCATGTTTATGCCACTCTAGACACACTTGATTCCCTTATGGAGTCATATCAATACATAGGTTTTAAGATTCTTACTAGTCAGATATATTCCTCTGCGGGAAATATGGGGTTTTGAGTCTCTTTCACTGAGGAAGGTGTAGGTCTTGTCTATTCCAAAGTTGGTTTTTGGAACGGTCCCTGTGCTTATATCAAACTCTGGTTTTATGCATCACCCGACCTCTCCATCCCCTTTATGAAGGCATAAGAGTGTTTTCTAAATGTGAGACTCTGTTCTTTCCTAACTCAGTTCACCTGTAGCCATGTTTACAGGATCTTCATAAGTGATATCTTATGATAAGTTTCTTTTTCTGTGTGACTTATTTCACTTAGAATCATCGTACCTGAATCCACTCACTTTGCTGCTACTGGTCTTATGACATTGATTTCATCGCTGAGGGATATTCCATCGTACGTAAGTACCACAATGTTTTGAACCATTTTTATATTTCCTGGGATATTTAAGGTGTACCCAAGTTGAGGTTCTTGTAGTCAGTGCAGCCCTAAATTTGGAGGTGGCTCTTTCTTATTGATTTTCAGTTTTCCCAAGGTATATTCCCTAGACTGGAAGTGGCCTTGGCTCTGTAGCTCTGTTGTTTACTTTTTTTAGGGAACACAATGCACTCCTCCAGTGAGGCAGTTGGCAATTTACATCCCGCCCATCAGCATAACAAGGCTCCCAGTTCTCCAGGGCCTGTCTTGCCTTTCTGGTTTTTACACATTTTGTGGATGTCCCTTTTGACCGGTGGGAAGTGATACTTCTTTGTAGTGCAGATTTGCATTGCTCGCTTGCTTGCTTGGCCAAAAAGGGTGTATGCGTTTTCTCCTAAATATATTCAGGAGAAAACGCATACGCCCTTTTTGGCCAAGTGTACCATTGTACAAATTGTGCCCCTCTTCCTGTGCTTTACAGGCGATTCCAAGGTACCTCTTGAAATCTGTTTCCTGCTATTTTGCCTCGCTTTCAAGTCCGCCTCGTTGACTTCCCTCAACAGATTTTTGGACGATAGTTGTCCTTTATCACTCTGCCAGTTTGTGAATTGCTGTGCCCCTGAGCTCCATTTCTCAACTCGTTTTTTGTGAGCTGAACGCAAGTCCAAAATTTTGGATCATGTCCTATACTGGTTCCCGGTGGGTGGCTGAGACTTTGGTTAATTCTTCTTCCTGCCGGGAAATTAGAGTGACATGTGCCCGTCCAAAGGCCTAAAAGCTACTCTCTCATGGGTTCTCCCTCGTCCCTTCCATCCTCTGCCAAATTGGGAACCTGTGAAAACCAGGAGGTTAAAGGGCCTGTCTCTCCAAGTTGGGAGATTGATAGTAAGGCAGTTGGAAAGTCAAACTGGAGCACCAGGAGAGGGACTATTCGTTGAGTTTTAGAAACCTTTCGTATTCACAGTGTGTCCATTCTCTAGGTTTCCTGTACATATTATAGCTGTAGTAATATTCCCTTGAACCTGGAGAGTTGGGACCCATGGAATGGGGGCCATGCATTATTGCTTGAAAGGGTCTGCATTTGCTCACCCAATCTCACCAATCCTCTCAGTCCCAAGTGTCCAGCCTTATGCCACATCCAGCTGTCATTGTAGATAGGGTCTTTCCAGGTTTCCTCAGACACCCTGAAGGAATTGTAAAGAATTTCCCTGTTTTTTGGTTTTGCTTTTGAAATTCCTTTTTATAGTGGGTTTGAGCTGATTCTCGCTGCCATGTTTATGCCACTCTAGACACACTTGATTCCCTTATGGAGACATATCAATACATAGGTTTTAAGATTCTTACTAGTCAGATATATTCCTCTGTGGGAAATATGGTGTTTTGAGTCTCTTTCACTAAGGAAGGTGTCGGTCTTGTCAATTCCAAAGTTGGTTTTTGAAACGGTCCCTGTGCTTATATCAAACTCTGGTTTTATGCATCACCCCACCTCTCCTTCCCCTTTATGCAGGCATAAGAGTGTTTTCTAAATGTGAGACTCTGTTCTCTTTCCTAACTCAATTCACGTGTAGCCATGTTTACAGGATCTTCATAAGTGATATCTTATGATAAGTTTCTTTTTCTGTGTGACTTATTTCACTTAGAATCATCGTACCTGAATCCACTCACTTTGCTGCTACTGGTATTATGACATTGATTTCATGGCTGAGGGATATTCCATCGTACGTAAGTACCACAATGTTTTGAACCATTTTTATATTTCCTGGGATATTTAAGGTGTACCCAAGTTGAGGTTCTTGTAGTCAGTGCAGCCCTAAATTTGGAGGTGGCTCTTTCTTATTGATTTTCAGTTTTCCCAAGGTATATTCCCTAGACTGGAATTGGCCTTGGCTCTGCAGCTCTGTTGTTTACTTGTTTTAGGGAACACAATGCACTCCTCCAGTGAGGCAGTTGGCAATTTACATCCCGCCCATCAGCATAACAAGGCTCCCAGTTCTCCAGGGCCTGTCTTGCCTTTCTGGTTTTTACACATTTTGTGGATGTCCCTTTTGACCGGTGGGAAGTGATACTTCTTTGTAGTGCAGATTTGCATTGCCCGCTTGCTTGCTTGGCCAAAAAGGGCGTATGCGTTTTCTCCTGAATATATTCAGGAGAAAACGCATACGCCCTTTTTGGCCAAGTGCACCATTGTCCAAGTTGTGCCCCTCTTCCTGTGCTTTACAGGCGATTCCAAGGTACCTCTTGAAATCTGTTTCCTGCTATTTTGCCTCGCTTTCAAGTCCGCCTCGTTGACTTCCCTCAACAGATTTTTGGACGATAGTTGTCCTTTATCACTCTGCCAGTTTGTGAATTGCTGTGCCCCTGAGCTCCATTTCTCAACTCGTTTTTTGTGAGCTGAACGCAAGTCCAAAATTTTGGATCATGTCCTATACTGGTTCCCGGTGGGTGGCTGAGACTTTGGTTAATTCTTCTTCCTGCCGGGAAATTAGAGTGACATGTGCCCGTCCAAATGCCTAACAGCTACTCTCTCATGGGTTCTCCCTCGTCCCTTCCATCCTCTGCCAAATTGGGAACCTGTGCAAACCAGGAGGTTAAAGGGCCTGTCTCTCCAAGTTGGGAGATTGATAGTAAGGCAGTTGGAAAGTCAAACTGGAGCACCAGGAGAGGGACTATTCGTTGAGTTTTAGAAACCTTTCGTATTCACAGTGTGTCCATTCTCTAGGTTTCCTGTACATGTTATAGCTGTAGTAATATTCCCTTGAACATGGAGAGTTGGGACCCATGGAATGGGGGCCATGCATTATTGCTTGAAAGGGTCTGCATTCGCTCACCCAATCTCACCAATCCTCTCAGTCCCAAGTGTCCAGCCTTATGCCACATCCAGCTGTCATTGTAGATAGGGTCTTTCCAGGTTTCCTCAGACACCCTGAAGGAATTGTAAAGAATTTCCCTGTTTTTTGGTTTTGCTTTTGAAATTCCTTTTTATAGTGGGTTTGAGCTGATACTCGCTGCCATGTTTATGCCACTCTAGACACACTTGATTCCCTTATGGAGACATATCAATACATAAGTTTTAAGATTCTTACTAGTCAGATATATTCCTCTGTGGGAAATATGGGGTTTTGAGTCTCTTTCACTGAGGAAGGTGTCAGTCTTGTCAATTCCAAAGTTGGTTTTTGAAACGGTCCCTGTGCTTATATCAAACTCTGGTTTTATGCATCACCCCACCTCTTCTTCCCCTTTATGCAGGGATAAGAGTGTTTTCTAAATGTGAGACTCTGTTCTCTTTCCTAACTCAGTTCACGTGTAGCCATGTTTACAGGATCTTCATAAGTGATATCTTATGATAAGTTTCTTTTTCTGGGTGACTTATTTCACTTAGAATCATCGTACCTGAACCCACTCACTTTGTTGCTACTGGTCTTATGACATTGATTTCATGGCTGAGGGATATTCCATCGTACGTAAGTACCACAATGTTTTGAACCATTTTTATATTTCCTGAGATATTTAAGGTGTACCCAAGTTGAGGTTCTTGTAGTCAGTGCAGCCCTAAATTTGGAGGTGGTTCTTTCTTATTGATTTTCAGTTTTCCCAAGGTATATTCCCTAGACTGGAAGTGGCCTTGGCTCTGTAGCTCTGTTGTTTACTTGTTTTAGGGAACACAATGCACTCCTCCAGTGAGGCAGTTGGCAATTTACATCCCGCCCATCAGCATAACAAGGCTCCCAGTTCTCCAGGGCCTGTCTTGCCTTTCTGGTTTTTACACATTTTGTGGATGTCCCTTTTGACCGGTGGGAAGTGATACTTCTTTGTAGTGCAGATTTGCATTGCCCGCTTGCTTGCTTGGCCAAAAAGGGCGTATGCGTTTTCTCCTGAATATATTCAGGGGAAAACGCATACGCCCTTTTTGGCCAAGTGCACCATTGTCCAAGTTGTGCCCCTCTTCCTGTGCTTTACAGGCGATTCCAACGTACCTCTTGAAATCTGTTTCGTGCTATTTTGCCTCACTTTCAAGTCCGCCTCGTTGACTTCCCTCAACAGATTTTTGGACGATAGTTGTCCTTTATCACTCTGCCAGTTTGTGAATTGCTGTGCCCCTGAGCTCCATTTCTCAACTCGTTTTTTGTGAGCTGAACGCAAGTCCAAAATTTTGGATCGTGTCCTATACTGGTTCCCGGTGGTTGGCTGAGACTTTGGTTAATTCTTCTTCCTGCTGGGAAATTAGAGTGACATGTGCCCGTCCAAATGCCTAACAGCTACTCTCTCATGGGTTCTCCCTCGTCCTTTCCTTCCTCTGGCAATTTGGGAACCTGTGCAAACCAGGAGGTTAAACGGCCTGTCTCTCCAAGTTGGGAGATTGATAGTAAGGCAGTTGGAAAGTCAAACTGGAGCACCAGGAGAGGGACTATTCGTTGAGTTTTAGAAACCTTTCGTATTCACAGTGTGTCTATTCTCTAGGTTTCCTGTACATGTTATAGCTGTAGTAATATTCCCTTGAACCTGGAGAGTTGGGACCCATGGAATGGGGGCCATGCATTATTGCTTGAAAGGATCTGCATTTGCTCACCCAATCTCACCAATCCTCTCAGTCCCAAGTGTCCAGCCTTATGCCACATCCAGCTGTCATTGTAGATAGGGTCTTTCCAGGTTTCCTCAGACACCCTGAAGGAATTGTAAAGAATTTCCCTGTTTTTTGGGTTTGCTTTTGAAATTCCTTTTTATAGTGGGTTTGAGCTGATTCTCGTTGCCATGTTTATGCCACTCTAGACACACTTGATTCCCTTATGGAGTCATATCAATACATAGGTTTTAAGATTCTTACTAGTCAGATATATTCCTCTGCGGGAAATATGGGGTTTTGAGTCTCTTTCACTGAGGAAGGTGTAGGTCTTGTCTATTCCAAAGTTGGTTTTTGGAACGGTCCCTGTGCTTATATCAAACTCTGGTTTTATGCATCACCCCACCTCTCCATCCCCTTTATGCAGGCATAAGAGTGTTTTCTAAATGTGAGACTCTGTTCTCTTTCCTAACTCAGTTCACGTGTAGCCATGTTTACAGGATCTTCATAAGTGATATCTTATGATAAGTTTCTTTTTCTGTGTGACTTATTTCACTTAGAATCATCGTACCTGAATCCACTCACTTTGCTGCTACTGGTCTTATGACATTGATTTCATGGCTGAGGGATATTCCATCGTACGTAAGTACCACAATGTTTTGAACCATTTTTATATTTCCTGGGATATTTAAGGTGTAACCAAGTTGAGGTTCTTGTAGTCAGTGCAGCCCTAAATTTGGAGGTGGCTCTTTCTTATTGATTTTCAGTTTTCCCAAGGTATATTCCCTAGACTGGAAGTGGCCTTGGCTCTGTAGCTCTGTTGTTTACTTGTTTTAGGGAACACAATGCACTCCTCCAGTGAGGCAGTTGGCAATTTACATCCCGCCCATCACAATAACAAGGCTCCCAGTTCTCCAGGGCCTGTCTTGCCTTTCTGGTTTTTACACATTTTGTGGATGTCCCTTTTGACCGGTGGGAAGTGATACTTCTTTGTAGTGCAGATTTGCATTGCCCGCTTGCTTGCTTGGCCAAAAAGGGCGTATGCGTTTTCTCCTGAATATATTCAGGAGAAAGCGCATACGCCCTTTTTGGCCAAGTGCACCATTGTCCAAGTTGTGCCCCTCTTCCTGTGCTTTACAGGCGATTCCAAGGTACCTCTTGAAATCTGTTTCCTGCTATTTTGCCTCACTTTCAAGTCTGCCTCGTTGACTTCCCTCAACAGACTTTTGGACGATAGTTGTCCTTTATCACTCTGCCAGTTTGTGAATTGCTGTGCCCCTGAGCTCCATTTCTCAACTCGTTTTTTGTGAGCTGAACGCAAGTCCAAAATTTTGGATGATGTCCTCTACTGGTTCCCGGTGGGTGGCTGAGACTTTGGTTAATTCTTCTTCCTGCCTGGAAATTAGAGTGACATGGCCCGTCCAAATGCCTAACAGCTACTCTCTCATGGGTTCTCCCTCGTCCCTTCCATCCTCTGGCAAATTGGGAACCTGTGCAAACCAGGAGGTTAAAGGGCCTGTCTCTCCAAGTTGGGAGATTGATAGTAAGGCAGTTGGAAAGTCAAACTGGAGCACCAGGAGAGGGACTATTCATTGAGTTTTAGAAACCATTCGTATTCACAGTGTGTCCATTCTCTAGGTTTCCTGTACATGTTATAGCTGTAGTAATATTCCCTTGAACCTGGAGAGTTGGGACCCATGGAATGGGGGCCATGCATTATTGCTTGAAAGGGTCTGCATTCGCTCACCCAATCTCACCAATCCTCTCAGTCCCAAGTGTCCAGCCTTATGCCACATCCAGCTGTCATTGTAGATAGGGTCTTTCCAGGTTTCCTCAGACACCCTGAAGGAATTGTAAAGAATTTCCCTGTTTTTTGGTTTTGCTTTTGAAATTCCTTTTTATAGTGGGTTTGAGCTGATTCTCGCTGCCATGTTTATGCCACTCTAGACACACTTGATTCCCTTATGGAGACATATCAATACATAGGTTTTAAGATTCTTACTAGTCAGATATATTCCTCTGTGGGAAATATGGGGTTTTGAGTCTCTTTCACTGAGGAAGGTGTCGGTCTTGTCAATTCCAAAGTTGGTTTTTGAAACGGTCCCTGTGCTTATATCAAACTCTGGTTTTATGCATCACCCCACCTCTCCTTCCCCTTTATGCAGGCATAAGAGTGTTTTCTAAATGTGAGACTCTGTTCTCTTTCCTAACTCAGTTCACGTGTAGACATGTTTACAGGATCTTCATAAGTGATATCTTATGATAAGTTTCTTTTTCTGTGTGACTTATTTCACTTAGAATCATCGTACCTGAATCCACTCACTTTGCTGCTACTGGTCTTATGACATTGATTTCATGGCTGAGGGATATTCCATCGTACGTAAGTACCACAATGTTTTGAACCATTTTTATATTTCCTGGGATATTTAAGGTGTACCAAAGTTGAGGTTCTTGTAGTCAGTGCAGCCCTAAATTTGGAGGTGGCTCTTTCTTATTGATTTTCAGTTTTCCCAAGGTATATTCCCTAGACTGGAAGTGGCCTTGGCTCTGTAGCTCTGTTGTTTACTTGTTTTAGGGAACACAATGCACTCCTCCAGTGAGGCAGTTGGCAATTTACATCCCGCCCATCAGCATAACAAGGCTCCCAGTTCTCCAGGGCCTGTCTTGCCTTTCTGGTTTTTACACATTTTGTGGATGTCCCTTTTGACCGGTGGGAAGTGATACTTCTTTGTAGTGCAGATTTGCATTGCCCGCTTGCTTGCTTGGCCAAAAAGGGCGTATGCGTTTTCTCCTGAATATATTCAGGAGAAAACGCATACGCCCTTTTTGGCCAAGTGCACCATTGTCCAAGTTGTGCCCCTCTTCCTGTGCTTTACAGGCGATTCCAAGGTACCTCTTGAAATCTGTTTCCTGCTATTTTGCCTCGCTTGCAAGTCCGCCTCGTTGACTTCCCTCAAGAGATTTTTGGACGATAGTTGTCCTTTATCACTCTGCCAGTTTGTGAATTGCTGTGCCGCTGAGCTCCATTTCTCAACTCGTTTTTTGTGAGCTGAACGCAAGTCCAAAATTTTGGATCGTGTCCTATACTGGTTCCCGGTGGGTGGCTGAGACTTTGGTTAATTCTTCTTCCTGCCGGCAAATTAGAGTGACATGTGCCCGTCCAAATGCCCAACAGCTACTCTCTCATGGGTTCTCCCTCGTCCCTTCCATCCTCTGGCAAATTGGGAACCTGTGCAAACCAGGAGGTTAAAGGGCCTGTCTCTCCAAGTTGGGAGATTGATAGTAAGGCAGTTGGAAAGTCAAACTGGAGCACCAGGAGAGGGACTATTCATTGAGTTTTAGAAACCATTCGTATTCACAGTGTGTCCATTCTCTAGGTTTCCTGTACATGTTATAGCTGTAGTAATATTCCCTTGAACCTGGAGAGTTGGGACCCATGGAATGGGGGCCATGCATTATTGCTTGAAAGGGTCTGCATTTGCTCACCCAATCTCACCAATCCTCTCAGTCCCAAGTGTCCAGCCTTATGCCACATCCAGCTGTCATTGTAGATAGTGTCTTTCCAGGTTTCCTCAGACACCCTGAAGGAATTGTAAAGAATTTCCCTGTTTTTTGGTTTTGCTTTTGAAATTCCTTTTTATAGTGGGTTTGAGCTGATTCTCGCTGCCATGTTTATGCCACTCTAGACACACTTGATTCCCTTATGGAGTCATATCAATACATAGGTTTTAAGATTCTTACTAGTCAGATATATTCCTCTGCGGGAAATATGGGGTTTTGAGTCTCTTTCACTGAGGAAGGTGTAGGTCTTGTCTATTCCAAAGTTGGTTTTTGGAACGGTCCCTGTGCTTATATCAAACTCTGGTTTTATGCATCACCCCACCTCTCCATCCCCTTTATGCAGGCATAAGAGTGTTTTCTAAATGTGAGACTCTGTTCTCTTTCCTAACTCTGTTCACGTGTAGCCATGTTTACAGGATCTTCATAAGTGATATCTTATGATAAGTTTCTTTTTCTGTGTGACTTATTTCACTTAGAATCATCGTACCTGAATCCACTCCCTTTGCTTCTACTGGTCTTATGACATTGATTTCATGGCTGAGGGATATTCCATCGTACGTAAGTACCACAATGTTTTGAACCATTTTTATATTTCGTGGGATATTTAAGGTGTACCCAAGTTGAGGTTCTTGTAGTCAGTGCAGCCCTAAATTTGGAGGTGGCTCTTTCTTATTGATTTTCAGTTTTCCCAAGGTATATTCCCTAGACTGGAAGTGGCCTTGGCTCTGTAGCTCTGTTGTTTACTTGTTTTAGGGAACACAATGCACTCCTCCAGTGAGGCAGTTGGCAGTTTACATCCCGCCCATCAGCATAACAAGGCTCCCAGTTCTCCAGGGCCTGTCTTGCCTTTCTGGTTTTTACACATTTTGTGGATGTCCCTTTTGACCGGTGGGAAGTGATACTTCTTTGTAGTGCAGATTTGCATTGCCCGCTTGCTTGCTTGGCCAAAAAGGGCGTATGCGTTTTCTCCTGAATATATTCAGGAGAAAACACATACGCCCTTTTTGGCCAAGTGCACCATTGTCCAAGTTGTGCCCCTCTTCCTGTGCTTTACAGGCGATTCCAACGTACCTCTTGAAATCTGTTTCCTGCTATTTTGCCTCGCTTTCAAGTCCGCCTCATTGACTTCCCTCAACAGATTTTTGGACGATAGTTGTCCTTTATCACTCTGCCAGTTTGTGAATTGCTGTGCCCCTGAGCTCCATTTCTCAACTCGTTTTTTGTGAGCTGAACGCAAGTCCAAAATTTTGGATCATGTCCTATACTGGTTCCCGGTGGGTGGCTGAGACTTTGGTTAATTCTTCTTCCTGCCGGGAAATTAGAGTGACATGTGCCCGTCCAAATGCCTAACAGCTACTCTCTCATGGGTTCTCCCTCGTCCCTTCCATCCTCTGCCAAATTGGGAACCTGTGCAAACCAGGAGGTTAAAGGGCCTGTCTCTCCAAGTTGGGAGATTGATAGTAAGGCAGTTGGAAAGTCAAACTGGAGCACCAGGAGAGGGACTATTCGTTGAGTTTTAGAAGCCTTTCGTATTCACAGTGTGTACATCCTCTTGGTCTCCTGTACATGTTATAGCTGTAGTAATATTCCCTTGAACCTGGAGAGTTGGGACCCATGGAATGGGGGCCATGCATTATTGCTTGAAAGGGTCTGCAATTGCTCACCCAATCTCACCAATCCTCTCAGTCCCAAGTGTCCAGCCCTATGCCACATCCAGCTGTCATTATAGATAGGGTCTTTCCAGGTTTCCTCAGACACCCTGAAGGAATTGTAAAGAATTTCCCTGTTTTTTGGTTTTGCTTTTGAAATTCCTTTTTATAGTGGGTTTGAGCTGATTCTCGCTGCCAGGTTTATGCCACTCTAGACACAGTTGATTCCCTTATGGAGACATATCAATACATAGGTTTTAAGATTCTTACTAGTCAGATATATTCCTCTGCGGGAAATATGGGGTTTTGAGTCTCTTTCACTGAGGAAGGTGTCGGTCTTGTCAATTCCAAAGTTGGTTTTTGGAACGATCCCTGTGCTTATATCAAACTCTGGTTTTATGCATCACCCCACCTCTCCTTCCCCTTTATGCAGGCATAAGAGTGCTTTCTAAATGTGAGACTCTGTTCTCTTTCCTAACTCAGTTCATGTGTAGCCATGTTTACAGGATCTTCATAAGTGATATCTTATGATAAGTTTCTTTTTCTGTGTGACTTATTTGACTTAGAATCATCGTACCTGAATCCACTCATTTTGCTGCTACTGGTCTTATGACATTCATTTCATGGCTGAGGGATATTCCATCGTATGTAAGTACCACAATTTTTTGAACCATTTTTATATTTCCTGGGATATTTAAGGTGTACCCAAGTTGAGGTTCTTGTAAGCAATTCAGCCCTAAATTTTGGCGTGGCTCTGTCTTATTGATTTTCAGTTTTCCCAAGGTATATTCCCTAGACTGGAGGCGCCCTTGGCTCTGTAGCTCTGTTGTTTACTTGTTTTAGGGAACACAATGCACTCCTCCAGTGAGGCAGTTGGCAATTTACATCCTGCCCATCAGCATAACAAGGCTCCCTGTTCTCCAGGGCCTGTCTTGCCTTTCTGGTTTTTACACATTTTGTGGATGTCCCTTTTGACCAGTGGGAAGTGATACTTCTTTGTAGTGCAGATTTGCATTGCCCGCTTGCTTGCTTGGCCAAAAAGGGTGTATGCGTTTTCTCCTGAATATATTCAGAAGAATACGCATACGGCCTTTTTGGCCAAGTGCATCAGTGTCAAAGTTGTGCCCCTCTTCCTGTGCTTTCAATGTGATTGCAACGTACCTCTTGAAATCTGTTTCCTGCTATTCAGCCTCGCTTTCAAGTCCGCCTCGTTGCCTTCCCTAAACAGATTTTTGGACGATAGTTGTCCTTTATTACTCTGCCAGTTTGTGAATTGCTGTGTCCCTGAGCTCCATTTTTCACTCGTTTTTTGTGAGCTGAACGCAAGTCCAAAATTTTGGTTCAGGACCTATACTGGTTCCCAGTGGGTGGCTGAGACTTTGGTAAATTCTTCTTCCTGCCAGGATATTAGAGTGACATGTGCTAGTCCAAATGCCTAAGAGCTACTCTCTCATTGGTACTCCCTCTTCCCTTTCATCCTCTGCCAAATTGGCAACCTGTGTGAACCAGGAGGTTAAGGGGCTGTCTCTCCAAGTTGGGGGATTGATAATAAAGCAGTTGGAAATTCAAAACGGAGCACCAGGTGAGGGACTATTCATTGAGGTTTAGAAACCTTTCGTATTCACCCTGTGTCCATTCTCTAGGTTTTTCGTACATGTTAAAGCTGTTGTAATATTCCCTTCAACCTGGAGAGTTGGGACCCAAGGAATGGGTGCCATGCCTTATTGCTTTAAAGGGTCTGCATTTGCTCACCCAATCTCACCAATCCTCTCAGTCCCAAGTGTCCAGCCTTATGCCACATCCAGCTGTCATTGTCGATAGGGTCATTCCACGTTTCATCAGAGACCCTGAAGGATTTGTAAAGAATTTCCCTGTTTTTTTGTTTTGTTTTTGAAATTCCTTTTTATAGTGGGTTTGAGCTGATTCTCGCTGCCATGTTTATGCCAGTCTAGACACACTTGATTCCCTTACGCAGACATATCAATACATAGGTTTTAAGATTCTTACTAGTGAGATATATTCCTCTCCGGTAAATATGGGGTTTTGAGTCCCTTTCACTGAGGAAGTTGTAGGTCTTGTCTGTTCCATAGTTGGTTTCTGGAACGTTATTTGTACTTATATCAAACTCTGGTTTTATGCATCACCCCACCTCTCCTTCCCCCTTAAGCAGTCATAAGAGTTTTTACTAAATGAGAGACTCTGTTCTCTTTCCTAACTCAGTTCATGTGTAGCCATGTTTACAGGATCTTCATAAGTGATATCTTATGATAAGATTATTTTTCTGTGTGACTAATTTCCCTTAGATTCATCATACCTAAATCCACTCCTTATGCTGCTACTGGCCTTATATACATTGATTTCATGTCTGAGTGATATTCCATTGTGCAAAATTACCACAAGTTCTTTATGCATTTCTCTTTTTCCTGGCATATTTTAGGTGTACCAAAGTTGAGGTCCTTGTATGCAGAGCAGCCCTAAATTTTGGGGTGCCTGTGTCTTATTGATATTTAATCTTCCCAAGTTATATACCCATGAGTTGAAGTCCCCTTTGCTCGGGGGCTTTGTATTTTAGATGTTTTAGGAAACAGCATACACTTCTTCAGAATGGCTCTTGGATATTTATACCCCACCCATCAGCGTGACTAGGCTCCCTGTTTTCCATGGCCTCTCCTGCATTTCTGGTTTGCACACATTTTTTGGATGGCCTTTCTGAGCAGTGGAAATTGAGACTTCTTTGTTGTGTGGATTTGCATTTCCCTCTTGTTTGGTTGGCCAAAATCTCTGTATGTGTTTTTTTCCTGAAGATATTCACGAAAAAAACGCATACACCCTTTTGCCCAACTGCATCATTTTAGAAATTCTGCTGCTTTTCATATGCTTTAAATGTGAGTAGAATCTACCTTTTGAAATCTGTTTCCTGCAATTCTGCCTCTCATTCAGATCCTCTTCGTTGCCTTACCTGAATATATTTTTGGACGTTGGTTATCATTTATATCTTTGCAGGTCTTTGAGTTGTCTGCTCCTGAGCTCCATTTTGCAACTCGCTTTTTTTGTGAGCTGGCCGCCAAACCATTGGATTGCTTCCGGCCCTATTCTGGTTCTGGGGAGGCAGGCTGAGCCTTTGGTTAATTCTTCTTCCTAATGGGAAATTAGAGTGACATATGCCTGTCAAAACTCCTACAGCTAATCTCTCATTGGTTCCCCCTCTTCCCATTTATCCTCTGCACAAATTGAAAACTGTGTAAAACAGGAGGTTAAAGGTGCTGATTCTCCAAGTGGGGAGATTGTTAGTAATGTAGCTGGAATGGCGAACCCCAGCACCAGGAGATCAAAAATGAGGTGCATTTTAGACACCTTTCCTGAGCACACGGTGTACATTCATCTCGGTTTCCCAGGCATGTATTCACTGTCAGAAGATTCCCTTGAACCTGCAGATTTGGGACCCATGGAATGGGTACCAGGCAGTATTACTTTAAAAGGTCTGCATTTCCTCACCCAGCCTCTCTAACATCTCTTAGCGTGCATAGCTTCCAGCCTTATATATAATCCTGCTGTGGGTCTACATGTGTTCAATCCATATTACATCGTAGCCCTTCAACAAAAGTTGTAAGAATTTTTGTCTGTCTCACTGTTTTTATAAATATTTTTAAATTTATTTTTATATTGGTTACAGCTGATTTTCAAAGCTCTGTGTTTTGCTGCTGTACATCCACTTGATTCATGTACTGTGAGACAACAATAAATTCTTTTTCAGATGCTTACCAGTCTTATGTATTATTTTCCAGTGACTTGAGTGGGCTGAGTGCAGTTCTTTGAGTTACCGTGTAGGCCTTGTCAGTTATTCAATGTGGTACTTGGAATGGTATCTTTGCTAATTTCAACCTCCTCGATAATACCTCACCATTCCCCACCTTTCCCATTTAGCAGCCTTATGTCTATTTTCTACATATTTGAGTATGTTTCTGTTTTGTAATTTATTTCATGTGTAGCCATTTTTGATTCCACCTTTAAGTGACATCTTATGATATGTGTCTTTTTCTTTCTGACATATGTCACTTAGAATGATCGTAGGTAACGCCTCCAGAGTTGTTCCAACTGGCCTTATTTCATTGATTTCTGGATGAGTAATATTCCACTCTACATAAGTACCCCATCTCTTTTATCCATTTTATCCTTCCAGGGACATTTAGGTTATATCCAAGTGGAGGCCCTTTTTAACAGAGAGGTGGTAAACGTTGGGGTGCCTGTTTTCTTTTGATTTTTGTTTTTCCCAAGGTATATGCGCATGAGTGCAAGTGCCCTATGCTCTGTAGATCATTTTTTAGATGTTTTAGCAAACACAATACACTTCTCCAGAGTGGCCATTGGCAAATTACATTTCCACTATCAGCCTCACAGGGCTCCCTTTTCTCCTCGCCCTGTCCTGCATTTCTGGTGTTTACACTTTATGTGGATGGCCCTTCTGACTGATGTGAAGTGATATATTTTGTAGTATTGATTTCCAGTGTCCACCTGTTTGGTTGGATAAAAAGTGTGTATGGCCTTTACTTGAATATATTCAGAAAAAATGCATACACCCTTTTTGGCCAACTGCATCATTGGCGACGTTCAGCCCCTTTTCTTGTGCTTTAATGGGGAGTCCTTTCTACCTCTTCAAATATGTTTCCTGCCACTCTCCCTTGCTTACAAGTCTTTTTCTGTGGCTTACCTCAAGACATTTTTCGACGATGGATATTTTCAACTCTGCAGTTTCATGAATTTTAGTGCCCCTGAGTTCCATTTTTCAACTTGTGTTTTTGGAAACTGGACACAAAACAGCGGGATTTCCTCTAGCCCTATTCTGTTTCCGTGGGCAATTCTAGCCTTTGATGAATTTTTCTTCCGGATTGGAAATTAGAGTGACATGTGCCTGTCCACACACCTAAGACTGGTCTCTAAATTTTTCTCATCCTTCCGCTTCATGCTCTGGACAAATTCCAAACTCTGTGCAACAGGATGTTGACGGTGTTGATATCCCCAAGTGAGGAGATTGTTAGGAAAGATGCTGGCGGGGTGAACCCGAGCACCAGGCGATGAGGAGATGAGGTGCCTTTTCCAAACTCTTTCTGATCAAATGGTGTACCATCCTCTAGGTGTGACAGGCATGTTTTAGCTGTAGGAAGGGTCATGTGCATGTAAGGAGAACACCAGGGATTTTTCCAAATCAGTGCCTCCCCGAACCCCAAACTGGGGAATTTTTAAGCTACGGCTACACGTATGTCCATTAAGATCCTTGGGAAATAGGCAGAGCCCAAACTTTAGATGATTGAAATCTTCAGGGTCAGAAGCGCTCACCATCGGCCTTGCTTAGGTTACATTTTATCTGTCATTGATAGATGATGTCAATAAAAATATCGATTCTTTTTCAGATTATTTCCCCTTATAGGTTATTGCAAAATATTCAGTGTAGTTCCCTGGGCTATACAGTAGTTCCTTGTTGATTATCTATTTTATACATAGCAGTGTGTATGTGTTAATCCCAAACTGTTAATTTATCCCTTCTCCTACCTTTCCCCTTTGGTAATAATAAATTATAAGATTTTATACTTCTCAGAAATGGGGGAGCTGAAAGAGAGGTATCCTTTTCAATGGAAAAGCATTCAAAACAAGATTGAAGCTTCAGCCAAGAGTATTCGATCTACATCCATGGAAATAAATCACTTCATTTATCTAATGTTGACCTGACAAATAAGACAGACGTCTTCACTGAACTTGCTTATAGGAAAGTGATGGAAATATCAAATGTAAGTCTTAAAAACATCTTATTTTACCCGAGCATTATACACTGCTCTATGTTAACTACAGTTTGGCTCACACACCTGTTCATTGAAGTTACAATGTTCTCAATTTCTGTTACTGATCCTCCAGAGTGGACCCCAACAGGAGTCCCCATGCCCAGTGTCATTGGAGCCAACAGATCAAGACTGAGTTTGGTTCAGAAGCAAAGGAAACATTATTTTGAAAACAGAATGGAGAGGTGAGAACGTGCACTGCCCCACGGGCTGTGGGCTGGGCTGCTGTGTAGGGATCCCGGCAGCGTCAGTGGGAGGGAGGGGATGGAGCTCTCGAGGGCTGGGTTGGCTGCAGCTCGGGCTCTATGCCGCAGAGTTTGCATGGGACCCCGCTAGCTGAGGTGTCGACCCAGCCATTCTGCACTAGGAAATCGGGTCTGAAGTGACGGGTGTGGGACCTCTGCATGCGGAACCCTAGGAACACGTGAAATTAGACAAAGCACAAAGGAAAAACAGGTTAGACTTTATTTTATTGCCCAGATTCTCTTTTTATCTCCCAGGAATTTTTAATGAACGTTGCCGGAGATGAACACCTCCTCTGCGTTTTGTTCCATTCCTCATCCTTGGGGTGTTGAGGGTGCAGACCCCTCTTTTGTAACTGCTTCATGCTGTGGTGGGAGCCCTGATACATGGGGGGAGGGGCAAAATGTCTCCCCACCAGCCTCCAGGTGAGGTTGATTGTCCCAAGGCCTCCTGCCTCACTTCTCGTCCGCCTGAGCACCAGCATTGGAAGTGTTATAGATTCTAATGACCTTTAAGGTCCGGGAAAGAGATGCGCAGAGATGCTGCGGTGGCAGGTTTCACCCCACCCCACATTTGTTCGGCGACCTTAGGCTGACGGATTTTGCCAGCCTAGATGCTCTGACCAGTAGTCTGTGCTTTCTTTAATTAGGTCCCTGAATTAATGTACAAACAGCACCATGTGTGAGAGCCCTGCCTGCACAACTCCCAGACAGTCCAGGGCCAGTGGTGATCCAGGGCCATGAGGTCCACTGAGTCAACGGCCTTTAGAAGTAGCCAGCAGTCCAGCCGGTCATATTGGCCACCATCACCGTGGTGTCTGTAGGGTTTTCTATGGTGAAAGCATGATATACATTTCCCCCGCCAAGCTTATTAGCTCCCCTCTGGGTGCAGTAAGTCCTGCAAGCAGTAGTCTGCTCTTTCGGGGCACAGTCTTGTTGTTTTCTGAGAGAAACTCCAGGTCAAGTGATGGTCACACGAGTCATCTTGGTGGCCCGTTGCCCCCGTTTGTCTCTCTGGAGGTTGGCGTTGGAGGGCCTCCTCACTCGAGGTCAGTGTGTCCACAGAGTGACCCCTGCAACTTCAGGGCATGATGCGTGGTTAGGATCACCACGTGGGGTCCTTTTCCCTTAGGAGGGAGCTGGCCTTGTGGGCTGCTGATTTCCATCTTTTTAGATACCCCAGTATCCTGGCCTGATGAGTCGGTGGGCAAAGCCCTTGGTGACCATAGTTTATCATACCTGAAGGGCATTCTTGTGTTGCTCCATTTCAAGTGGTCCCAGTTTTTGCACTAAGGCTCCAAGGGCAATTAACCTTTGACCGGGTATGAAAAGGTCAAAGGGTTTAGCTAAATTAGGGAGTTCCTGGGCAAGGGTCTGAATTGACTGCTCTTTCCATTCTTGAGAGGCTGCTTCTGGATTCTATTCAAAAGGATCATCATCTTTTCATGTCAGTGTTTCATGTAGAGGCCCAGCTATTAGACTGTAGTTAGGGATCCAGATGCAGAAAACCTTGGCCTCCCCAGGAACCCCTAAGCTGTCCTCTAGGTTTAGAAGAGGTAAGGCTGCAAATGGTTTCTTCCCTATCCTGGGATGCGTTTCTCCAAATATCTGTGAGAATGAAGCTCAGGCATGTCACCTTAGCCTGGGATATTTGAGCCTTTTTCTTGGACACCTTCTATCCTTTCTTGGCTAGGTAGTTCAGAGGCGTCTTTAGTAGGCCTGGCGATCAGAATGTCCGCTGCATATTGAAGGAGGGTTCCCTTTCACAGAGGTAGAACTTTTAGGTCTTTAGAGGACATTTCCCCAATGATGGTGTGGGGATTTTTGAACCATTGGGGCAGGACGGCCCAGCATTATTGCTTTGGTTGCATGTTGTGTCCTGCCACTCACAAGCCAAAAATTCTTGTGACTCTGAGATGAATGGAATACAGAAGAAGGCATCATTGAAGTCTAATACAGAATGCCATGGCCTGGTGGATGGTAGAATGACCAGCAGGGTGTAGGAAATAGGAGCTACTGGATGTATATCCTCGGTGGCTTCACTGACTGTCCTGATATCCTTTACCAGGTTTCCAGCAGCCCATGGGGCTCTCGTGGTCAGGCCAATCCCAGGATATGGAGCTCACCTGGGCTGCACCCCCACCCCACAGCCCACGGGGCTCTCGTGGTCAAGTCCCTCCCAGGGTATGGAGCTCACCTGTGCAGTTACCCAGCAGCCCATGGGGCTCTCATAGTCAGGCCCTTCCCAGGATACGGAGCTCCCCTGGGCAGGTACCCCAGCAGGGCTGGAAACACAGGAACTGTGCACATAGCCCACCATGCAGAGAACCCCCAGCTCACCTGTCGCTCACAGCTGACACAGAACACCACAGAGCAGGACTTGAACTAACAAACAGCAGCTCTGACAGGTCTGTGACCCTGGCTATCACTCTGTGCAGCCTCTCTCTGCCTGGTCTTCCAGACACTTCCACTGCAGCCAGGCACCAGACCTCTGTCTCCACCCACCATCACTCCTCTCCCTGACTCCTGGGTTCCTCTCATTAGTATAGGGTCTTCTTGAAGTTGTTTTCCACTCATGGACCAGATAAAATGAGAAGAAAACAAGCCGCAGCTGCAGCCCCTTGTCTATCCTGACTCTCAAGAGCCCACACCTGTTCCTTGGGCGTGGTCCGTTTAGCAAGGTTCATTTTCTGCAACTGTGAGTCCCTGAGGGGTGAGGATTGGCTGATTTGGGCAGCCTGACGCTGCCTGCCAGCCCTCCCCACGTGTGCCTGGTTGAGGTCAATATAAACACCTCTCCAGTCAGCAAGAGCCCCTGTAGCTGTACCTGACGCCATATTCTCGGCCCCGTCAGCAGTGTCGGGGCTGGGGTGGTGGGAGGGAGTGAGGGGCCGTGGCTTTGTGGGTGGCCCATTGTGAGTGGGGCTCTGCTGGACTCTCTGCAGGAGTTGCCAGGCTGCCACCTGCTAAAGAAGAGGATGTGTCACCCATACCTGCCACTGGAATGTCTCCCCAGGCAGAGGTGAGGAAGTAAAAAAGCAGTGGGGGCCGTGGCAGGAGGGGTATCACAGGTAGGGAAATGGAAAGCTTCCAGAAGAGCATCTGAGGCCAGGACCATCCTGGCTGGCCTGCAGGCACCAAGTCGGCCTGCGTGCTGTCGCTGGTGTGGCTCCACAGCCCTTCCTCTAGGCTTGCAAGTTCTTGTGCATATTCATGTGTTTTACCTGGAAAGGGTGGGAAGAGTTCAGCTGCAGCAGGACTGGGGCTCAGCTCACATTGACTCACAGACGCCTCGACACAGTCCCCCAGCTTTGCAGTGAGGTTGCTCCTTGTGGGGCTGACTGCATGGGAGAAGATTTCCCACCTCTGACCAACTTAAGAATCTTTTACCACTGGAGCAAGTGCCCTGATACGATTTTCCTCTGTATAACTGGTGGGTTCTGTTTTTTTCTTTTTTCTTTTTTTTTTATTTTTGGTTCAAGGTAGATTTTATTTATTCCTCTTTTTTTTAATTTGGAGATATAAACATGGAAATAATGCATTAAGATAAAGACGTCTATGTGAAGGGAAAAACTTTTTTTGGTTTATTTTATTAAATGTTATTTATTTATTTTTAATTTTTTTAAAATTTATTTATTTCTTTTATACAGCAGGTTCTTATTGGATATCTATTTTATACATATAAGTGTGCACATGTGAATCCCAGTCTCCCAATTCATCCCACCACCACCCTCACATAGCATTACCCCCTTGGTGTCCATATGTTTGTTCTCTACATCTGTGTCTCTATCTCTGCCCTGCAAACCGGTTCATCTGTACCATTTTTCTAGGTTCCACATATATGCATTAACATACAATATTTGTTTTTCTCTTTCTGACTTACTTCACTCTGTATGACAGTCTCTAGATCCATCAAGGTTTCTACAAATGACCCAATTTCATTCCTATGTATGGCTGAGTAATATTCCATTGTATATATGTACCACATCTTTATCCATTCATCTGTCTGTGGGCACTTAGGTTGCTTTCATTACCTGGCTATTGTAAATAGTGCTGCAATGAACATTGTGGTGAATGTGTCTTTTTGATTTATGGTTTTCTCTGGGTATATGCCCAGTAGTGGGATTGCTGGATTATATGGTAATTCTATTTTTAGTTTTTTAAGGAACCTCCATACTGTTCTCCATAGAGACTATATCCATTTACATTCCCAACAATAGTGGAAGAAGGTTCCTTTTCTCCACAGCGTCTCCAGCATTTGTTGTTTGTAGATTTTCTGATGATGCCCATTCTAACAGGTGTGACGTGATACCTCATTGTAGTTTCGATTTCCATTTCTCTAATAATTAGTGATGTTGAGCAGATTTTCATGTGCGTACTGGCCATCTCTATGTCTTCTTGGAAGAAATGTCTATTTAGATCTTCTTCCATTTTTGTATTGGGTTGTTTGTTTTATTAATATTGAGCTGCATGAGCTGTTTATATATATATTTTGGAGATTAATTATTTGTCCATTGATTCATTTGCAAATATTTTCTGCCATTCTGAGGGTTGTCTTTTCGTCTTGTTTGTAGTTTCCTTTGCTTTGTAAAAGCTTTTACATTTCATTAGGTCCCATCTGTTTAGTTTTCTTTTTTATTTCATTACTACAGGAGGTGGATCAAAAAAGATCTTGCTGTGATTTACGTCAGAGTATCCTTCGTAAGTTTTCCTCTCAGAGTTTTATACTGTCCCGTCTTACATTAAGGTCTCTAATCCATTTTGAATATATTTTTATGTATGGTGTTGGGGAGTGTTCTAATTTCATTCTTTTACATGTAGCTGTCCATATTTCCCAGCACCAATGATTGAAGAGACTGTCTTATCTCCATTGTATAGTCTTGCCTCCTTTGTCATAGATTAGTTGACCATAGGTGTGTAGGTTTATCCCTGGGTATTCTTTTTTTTTTTTTTTTCCTTTTACACGTTTATTGGAGTATAATTGTTTTACAATGGAGTGTTAGTTTCTGCTGTATAACAAAGTGAATCAGCTATACATATACAAATATCACCAGATCCCCTCCCTCTTGCATCTCCCTCCCACACTCCATATCCCACCCCTTTATGTGGTCACAAAGCACCGAGCTGATCTCCCTGTTCTATGTGGCTGCTTTCCAGTAGCTATCAGTGTTACATTTGGTAATGTATTTATGTCCATGCCACTCTGTCACTTCGTCTCAGCTTACCCATCCCCCTTCCAGTGTCCTCAAGTCCTTTCTCTATGTCTGTGTCCTTAATCCTGTCCTGCCACTAGGTTCTTCAAAATCTTTTTTTTTCTTCATTAGATTCCGTATATCTCTGTTAACATACAGTATTTGTTTTTCCCTTTCTGACTTACTTCACTTTGTAGGACAGATTCTAAGTCCATCCACCTCAGTACAAATAACTCAGTTTTGCTTCTTTTTATGGCTGAGTAATATTCCATTGTATATATGTGCCAGATCTTCTTTATCCATTCATCTGTCGATGGACACTTAGGTTGCTTCTATGTCCTGGCTATTGTAAATAGAGCTGCAATGAACATTTTTGTACATAACTCTTTTTGAATTATGGTTTTCGCAAGGCAAATGCCCAGTAGTTGGATTGTTGTGTCGTATGGTACCTCTATTGTTAGCTATTTAGAGGAACCTCCGGAGTGTTCTCCCTAGTGCCCATATCAATTTACATTCCCACCCACAGTGCAAGTGTGTTCCCTTTTCTCCAATAAAGGCCTCTCCAGCATTTATTGTTTTGTAGATTTTTTTGGATGATTGCCACTCTGACTGCTGTGCGGTGATACCTCACGGTAGTTTTGATTTGCATTTCTCTAATGATTAGTGATGTTCAGCATCCTTTCATGTGTTTCTTGGTAATCTGTATATCTTCTTTGGAGAAATGTCTATTTAAGTCTTCTGCCCGTTTTTGGATTGGGTTGTTTGTTTTTGTGATATTGAGCTACATGTGGTGCTTGTAAAGTTTGGAGATTAATCCTTTGTCAATTGCTTCATTTGAAAATATTTTCTCCCATTCTGAGGGTTGTTTCTGCATCTTGTTTATGTTTTCCTATACTGTGTAAAAGCTTTTAAGTTTCATTAGGTCCCATTTGTTGATTTCTGTTTTTATTTCCATTTCTCTAGGAGGTGAGTCAAAAAGGATCTTGCTGTGATTTATGTCATAGAGTGTTCTGCCTATGGTTTCCTCTAAGTGTTTTATAGTGTCTGGTCTTCTATTTAGATCTCTAATCCATTTAGAGTTTATTTTTGTGTATGGTGTTATGGAGTGTTCTAATTTCATTCTTTTATGTGTAGGGGTCCAGTTTTCCCAGCACCAATTACTGAAGAGACTGTCTTTTCTCCATTGTATATCCTTAGCTCCTTTATAGATGAGATAGCCATAGGTATGTAGGTTTATCTCTGGGCTTTCTGTCCTGTTCCATTGATCTGTGTTTATGCCAATCTACATACACTTGATTCCATTATGGAGACTTATAAATACATAGGTTTCAAGATTATTACCAGTCAGATATATTCCTCTTCAGTGAATAGGGTGTTTTGTGTCCAGTTCATTGAGAAAGGAGTAGGTCTTGTCTATTACATATTTGGTATATGGAATGGTATCTGTGCTAATTTCAAACTCTGCTTTTACACATCACCCCACGTCACCTTTCCCCTTAAGGAGGCATAAGTGTGTTTTCTAAATGTGTAACTCTGTTCTCTTTTGTAATTCAGTTCATGTGTAGCTATGTTTACATTCCCTCTATAAGTGATATATTACAATAAGTTTCTTTTTCTTTGAGGCTCATTTCACTTAGCATCATCGTACCTAAAGCCACTCATTATGCTGCTATTGGCCTTATGACATTGATTTTATGTCTGAGTGACATTCCATTGTATATAAGTACCACAACATCTATATCAATTTTTTTCCTTTCCTGGGATATTTAAAGTGTACCAAAGTCGAGGTTCTTGTAAACAGAGCAGCCCTAAACTTTGGGCTGGCTGTGTGTTGTGGATTTTTAGTTTTCCCAAAATACACGCCCATGAGTGGAAGTGTGCTATGCTCTGTAGCTCTGTTTTAGAAAACAACATACAGTTCTCCAGAGAGGCTGTTGGCAATTTACATCCTCTCCATCGGTGTAACCAGGCTCCCTTTTCTCCATGGCCTGTCCTGCATTTGTGGTTTTTACACTGTTTGTGGATGGCCCTTTTGACTGGAGGTAAGGGACACTTCTATGTGGTGTGGATTTTCAATGCCTGATGGCTTGCTTGGCCAAAAAGGGCGTATGCATTTTTTCCCGATTATATTCAAGAAAATACACATAATCCCTTTTCGGTCAAGGGCAACATTGTTGAAGTTCTGTCGCTTTTCATGTGCTTTAAAGATGACTCCAGTGTACCTCTTGAAATCTGTTTCCTTCAATTCTGCCTTGCATTCAAATCCTCTTCACTGCCTTACCTCAATATATTTCTGGATGATAGTTGTCCTTTAAAACTCTGCAAGTTTGTGAATTGCTGTGTCCCTGAGCTCCATTTTTCAACTCGCCTATTTGTGAGCTGGCTGCAATACCGCAGGATGGCTTTAGGGCCTAGTCTGGTTCCAGGGCTTCAGGCTGAGCCTTTGGTTAATTCTTCTTCCTGATGGGAAACTAGAGTGACATGTGCCCATCCAAACACCTACAGCTAATCTCTCATTTGTTTCCCCTCTTCCTTTTCATCCTCTGCACAATTTGCAAACTGTGCATACAGGAGGGTAAAGGCGCTGACATTCCAAGTGGGGAGATTTTTAGTAATGCAGATGGAATGGTGAAGCCGAGCACGACGAAAGGAAAAATGAGGTACCTTTTAGAAAACTTTCCCAATCGCACAGTGTACCATCCACTGGGTGTCCCATGCATGTTTTAACTATAGGAAGATTCCCTTAAACCTGGAGAGTTGGCACCACTAGAATGGGTAGCACACAGTATTGCTCTAAGTGGTGTTCTTTTGCTCACACAACCTCAGCAAACTTGTCAGCCCCAAGTGTCCAGTCTTATGTCTCATCCAGCTGTGGGTGTAAAGGTGGTCAATCCAGGTGGGATCACAGGCCCTGAACGTAATTTTTAAGGCTTTCTCTCTGTTTCGCTGTTTTTGCATTTTGCTTTTGAAACTTAATTTTATAAGGGGGTTTAGTTGAATTTCAGTGCTGTGTTCATGCCATTATACACACATATGATACCTTTATGGAGACATGAGAATACATATGTTTTAAAATTCCAGAGTCATATATATTCCTCTGCAATGAATAGGGGGCGTTAAGTCCAGTTCATTGTTCCGGCAGTAGGTGTTGTCTATTACATACTTGGTTTATGTAACAGTATCTGTGCTAATTTAAAACTGTGGTTTTATGCATCACCCCACCTCGCCTTTCCCCTTAAGCAGGCAGAAGATTGTTTTCTAAATGTATGACTCTATTGTGTTTGAAATTCAGTTCATGTTTACATTCACACTATGAGTGATATCTTATGATAAGATTTGTTATTCTGTTATCTTTCCTAACTCAGTTCATGTGTAGCCATGTTTACAGGATTTTCATAAGTGATATCTTATGATAAGTTTCTTTTTCAGTGTGACTTATTTCACTTAGAATCATCGTACGTGAATCCACTCATTTTGCTGCTACTTGCCTTATGACATTGATTTCATGGCTAACGGATATTACATCGTACGTAAGTACCACAGTTTCTTGAAATATTTTTGTCTTTCCTGGGATATATAAGGTGTACCCACGATGAGGTTCTTGTAAGCAGTGCAGCCTTAAATTTTGGCATGCCTGTGTCTTATTGATTTTCAGTTTTCCAAAGATATATTCCCTAGACTGGAACACCCCATTGCTCTGTAGCTCTGTTGTTTATTTGTTTTAGGGAACACAATGCACTCCTCCAGAGAGGCAGTTAGCAATTTACATGCCACCCATTAGCCTAAAAAAGCTCCCTGTTCTCCAGGACCTGTCTTGCCTTTCTGGTTTTTACACATTTTGTGGATGTCCCTTTTGACCGGTGGGAACTGAAACTTATTTGTAGTGCAGATTTGCATTGCCTGCTTGCTTGCTTGGCCAAAAAGGGCGTATGCGTTTTCTCCTGAATATATTCAGGAGAAAACGCATACGCCCTTTTTGGCCAAGTGCATCATTGTTGAAGTTGTGCCCCTCTTCCTGTGCTTTCAAGGCGATTCCAAGGTATCTCTTGAAATCTGTTTCCTGCTATTCTGGCTCGCTTTCAAGTCCACCTCATTGCCTTGCCTCAACAGATTTTTTGACGATGCTTGTCCTTTATTACTCTGCCAGTTTGTGAATTGCTGTGCCCCTGAGCTCCATTTTTCAACTCGTTTTTTGTGAGCTGAACGCAAGTCCAAAATTTTGGTTCAGGGCATATACTGGTTTCCGGTGGGTGGCTGAGACTTTGGATAATTTTTCTTCCTGCTGGGAAATTAGAGTGAAATGTGCCCGTCCAAATGCCTAACAGCTACTCTCTCATAGGTTCTCCCTCTTCCATTTCATCCTCTGCGAAATTGGCAACCTGTGCGAACCAGGAGGTTAAAGGGGCTGTCTCTCCAAGTTGGGAGGTTGATAGTAAAGCAGTTGGAAAGTCAAACTGGAGCACCAGGAGAGGGACTATTCGTTGAGTTTTAGAAACCTTTCGTATTCACAGTGTGTCCATTCTCTAGGTTTCCCATACATGTTATAGCTGTAGTAATATTCCCTTCAACCTGGAGAGTTGGGACCCATGGAATGGGGGCCATGCATTATTGCTTGAAAGGGTCTGCATTTGCTCACCCAATCTCACCAATCCTCTCAGTCCCAAGTGTCCAGCCTTATGCCACATCCAGCTGTCATTGTAGATAGGGTCTTTCCAGGTTTCCTCAGACACCCTGAAGGAATTGTAAAGAATTTCCCTGTTTTTTGGTTTTGCTTTAGAAATTCCTTTTTATAGTGGGTTTGAGCTGATTCTCGCTGCCATGTTTATGCCACTCTAGACACACTTGATTCCCTTATGGAGACATATCAGTACATAGGTTTTAAGATTCTTACTAGTCAGATATATTCCTCTGTGGGAAATATGGGGTTTTGAGTCTCTTTCACTGAGGAAGGTGTCGGTCTTGTCAATTCCAAAGTTGGTTTTTGAAACCGTCCCTGTGCTTATATCAAACTCTGGTTTTATGCATCACCCCACCTCTCCTTCCCCTTTATGCAGGCATAAGAGTGTTTTCTAAATGTGAGACTCTGTTCTCTTTCCTAACTCAGTTCACGTGTAGCCATGTTTACAGGATCTTCATAAGTGATATCTTATGATAAGTTTCTTTTTCTGTGTGACTTATTTCACTTAGAATCATCGTACCTGAATCCACTCACTTTGCTGCTACTGGTCTTATGACATTGATTTCATGGCTGAGGGATATTCCATCGTACGTAAGTACCACAATGTTTTGAACCATTTTTATATTTCCTGGGATATTTAAGGTGTACCCAAGTTGAGGTTCTTGTAGCCAGTGCAGCCCTAAATTTGGAGGTGGCTCTTTCTTATTAATTTTCAGTTTTCCCAATGTATATTCCCTAGACTGGAAGTGGCCTTGGCTCTGTAGCTCTGTTGTTTACTTGTTTTAGGGAACACAATGCACTCCTCCAGTGAGGCAGTTGGCAATTTACATCTCGATCATCAGCATAACAAGGCTCCTTGTTCTCCAGGGCCTGTCTTGCCTTTCTGGTTTTTACACATTTTTTGGATGTCCCTTTGACCGGTGTGAAATGATACTTCTTTGTAGTGCAGATTTGCATTGCCCGCTTGCTTGCTTGGCCAAAAAGGGCGTATGCGTTTTCTCCTGAATATATTCAGGAGAAAACGCATACGCCCTTTTTGGCCAAGTGCACCATTGTCCAAGTTGTGCCCCTCTTCCTGTGCTTTACACGCGATTCCAAGGTACCTCTTGAAATCTGTTTCCTGCTATTTTGCCTCGCTTTCAAGTCCGCCTCGTTGACTTCCCTCAACAGATTTTTGGACGATAGTTGTCCTTTATCACTCTGCCAGTTTGTGAATTGCTGTGCCCCTGAGCTCCATTTCTCAACTCGTTTTTTGTGAGCTGAACGCAAGTCCAAAATTTTGGATCATGTCCTATACTGGTTCCCGGTGGGTGGCTGAGACTTTGGTTAATTCTTCTTCCTGCCGGGAAATTAGAGTGACATGTGCCCGTCCAAATGCCTAACAGCTACTCTCTCATGGGTTCTCCCTCGTCCCTTCCATCCTCTGCCAAATTGGGAACCTGTGCAAACCAGGAGGTTAAAGGGCCTGTCTCTCCAAGTTGGGAGATTGATAGTAAGGCAGTTGGAAAGTCAAACTGGAGCACCAGGAGAGGGACTATTCGTTGAGTTTTAGAAACCTTTCGTATTCACAGTGTGTCCATTCTCTAGGTTTCCTGTACATGTTATAGCTGTAGTAATATTCCCTTAAACATGGAGAGTTGGGACCCATGGAATGGGGGCCATGCATTATTGCTTGAAAGGGTCTGCATTTGCTCACCCAATCTCACCAATCCTCTCAGTCCCAAGTGTCCAGCCTTATGCCACATCCAGCTGTCATTGTAGATAGGGTCTTTCCAGGTTTCCTCAGACACCCTGAAGGAATTGTAAAGAATTTCCCTGTTTTTTGGTTTTGCTTTTGAAATTCCTTTTTATAGTGGGTTTGAGCTGATTCTCGCTGCCATGTTTATGCCACTGTAGACACACTTGATTCCCTTATGGAGACATATCAATACATAGGTTTTAAGATTCTTACTAGTCAGATATATTCCTCTGTGGGAAATATGGGGTTTTGAGTCTCTTTCACTGAGGAAGGTGTAGGTCTTGTCTATTCCAAAGTTGGTTTTTGAAACGGTCCCTGTGCTTATATCAAACTCTGGTTTTATGCATCACCCCACCTCTCCTTCCCCTTTATGCAGGCATAAGAGTGTTTTCTAAATGTGAGACTCTGTTCTCTTTCCTAACTCAGTTCACGTGTAGCCATGTTTACAGGATCTTCATAAGTGATATCTTATGATAAGTTTCTTTTTCTGTGTGACTTATTTCACTTAGAATCATCGTACCTGAATCCACTCACTTTGCTGCTACTGGTCTTATGACATTGATTTCATGGCTGAGGGATATTCCATCGTACGTAAGTACCACAATGTTTTGAACCATTTTTATATTTCCTGGGATATTTAAGGTGTACCCAAGTTGAGGTTCTTGTAGTCAGTGCAGCCCTAAATTTGGAGGTGGCTCTTTCTTATTGATTTTCAGTTTTCCCAAGGTATATTCCCTAGACTGGAAGTGGCCTTGGCTCTGTAGCTCTGTTGTTTACTTGTTTTAGGGAACACAATGCACTCCTCCAGTGAGGCAGTTGGCAATTTACATCCCGCCCATCAGCATAACAAGGCTCCCAGTTCTCCAGGGCCAGTCTTGCCTTTCTGGTTTTTACACATTTTGTGGATGTCCCTTTTGACCGGTGGGAAGTGATACTTCTTTGTAGTGCAGATTTGCATTGCCCGCTTGCTTGCTTGGCCAAAAAGGGCGTATGCGTTTTCTCCTGAATATATTCAGGAGAAAACGCATACGCCCTTTTTGGCCAAGTGCACCATTGTCCAAGTTGTGCCCCTCTTCCTGTGCTTTACAGGCGATTCCAAGGAACATCTTGAAATCTGTTTCCTGCTATTTTGCCTCGCTTTCAAGTCCGCCTCGTTGACTTCCCTCAACAGATTTTTGGACGATAGTTGTCCTTTATCACTCTGCCAGTTTGTGAATTGCTGTGCCCCTGAGCTCCATTTCTCAACTCGTTTTTTGTGAGCTGAACGCAAGTCCAAAATTTTGGATCATGTCCTATACTGGTTCCCGGTGGGTGGCTGAGACTTTGGTTAATTCTTCTTGCTGCCGGGAAATTAAAGTGACATGTGCCCGTCCAAATGCCTAACAGCTACTCTCTCATGGGTTCTCCCTCGTCCCTTCCATCCTCTGCCAAATTGGGAACCTGTGCAAACCAGGAGGTTAAAGGGCCTGTCTCTCCAAGTTGGGAGATTGATAGTAAGGCAGTTGGAAAGTCAAACTGGAGCACCAGGAGAGGGACTATTCATTGAGTTTTAGAAACCTTTCGTATTCACTGTGTGTCCATTCTCTAGGTTTCCTGTACATGTTATAGCTGTAGTAATATTCCCTTCAACCTGGAGAGTTGGGACCCATGGAATGGGGGCCATGCATTATTGCTTGAAAGGGTCTGCATTTGCTCACCCAATCTCACCAATCCTCTCAGTCCCAAGTGTCCAGCCTTATGCCACATCCAGCTGTCATTGTAGATAGGGTCTTTCCAGGTTTCCTCAGACACCCTGAAGGAATTGTAAAGAATTTCCCTGTTTTTTGGTTTTGCTTTAGAAATTCCTTTTTATAGTGGGTTTGAGCTGATTCTCGCTGCCATGTTTATGCCACTCTAGACACACTTGATTCCCTTATGGAGACATATCAATACATAGGTTTTAAGATTCTTACTAGTCAGATATATTCCTCTGTGGGAAATATGGGGTTTTGAGTCTCTTTCACTGAGGAAGGTGTCGGTCTTGTCAATTCCAAAGTTGGTTTTTGAAACCGTCCCTGTGCTTATATCAAACTCTGGTTTTATGCATCACCCCACCTCTCCTTCCCCTTTATGCAGGCATAAGAGTGTTTTCTAAATGTGAGACTCTGTTCTCTTTCCTAACTCAGTTCACGTGTAGCCATGTTTACAGGATCTTCATAAGTGATATCTTATGATAAGTTTCTTTTTCTGTGTGACTTATTTCACTTAGAATCATCGTACCTGAATCCACTCACTTTGCTGCTACTGGTCTTATGACATTGATTTCATGGCTGAGGGATATTCCATCGTACGTAAGTACCACAATGTTTTGAACCATTTTTATATTTCCTGGGATATTTAAGGTGTACCCAAGTTGAGGTTCTTGTAGCCAGTGCAGCCCTAAATTTGGAGGTGGCTCTTTCTTATTGATTTTCAGTTTTCCCAATGTATATTCCCTAGACTGGAAGTGGCCTTGGCTCTGTAGCTCTGTTGTTTACTTGTTTTAGGGAACACAATGCACTCCTCCAGTGAGGCAGTTGGCAATTTACATCTCGATCATCAGCATAACAAGGCTCCTTGTTCTCCAGGGCCTGTCTTGCCTTTCTGGTTTTTACACATTTTTTGGATGTCCCTTTGACCGGTGTGAAATGATACTTCTTTGTAGTGCAGATTTGCATTGCCCGCTTGCTTGCTTGGCCAAAAAGGGCGTATGCGTTTTCTCCTGAATATATTCAGGAGAAAACGCATACGCCCTTTTTGGCCAAGTGCACCATTGTCCAAGTTGTGCCCCTCTTCCTGTGCTTTACAGGCGATTCCAAGGAACCTCTTGAAATCTGTTTCCTGCTATTTTGCCTCGCTTTCAAGTCCGCCTCGTTGACTTCCCTCAACAGATTTTTGGACGATAGTTGTCCTTTATCACTCTGCCAGTTTGTGAATTGCTGTGCCCCTGAGCTCCATTTCTCAACTCGTTTTTTGTGAGCTGAACGCAAGTCCAAAATTTTGGATCATGTCCTATACTGGTTCCCGGTGGGTGGCTGAGACTTTGGTTAATTCTTCTTCCTGCCGGGAAATTAGAGTGACATGTGCCCGTCCAAATGCCTAACAGCTACTCTCTCATGGGTTCTCCCTCGTCCCTTCCATCCTCTGCCAAATTGGGAACCTGTGCAAACCAGGAGGTTAAAGGGCCTGTCTCTCCAAGTTGGGAGATTGATAGTAAGGCAGTTGGAAAGTCAAACTGGAGCACCAGGAGAGGGACTATTCGTTGAGTTTTAGAAACCTTTCGTATTCACAGTGTGTCCATTCTCTAGGTTTCCTGTACATGTTATAGCTGTAGTAATATTCCCTTAAACATGGAGAGTTGGGACCCATGGAATGGGGGCCATGCATTATTGCTTGAAAGGGTCTGCATTTGCTCACCCAATCTCACCAATCCTCTCAGTCCCAAGTGTCCAGCCTTATGCCACATCCAGCTGTCATTGTAGATAGGGTCTTTCCAGGTTTCCTCAGACACCCTGAAGGAATTGTAAAGAATTTCCCTGTTTTTTGGTTTTGCTTTTGAAATTCCTTTTTATAGTGGGTTTGAGCTGATTCTCGCTGCCATGTTTATGCCACTGTAGACACACTTGATTCCCTTATGGAGACATATCAATACATAGGTTTTAAGATTCTTACTAGTCAGATATATTCCTCTGTGGGAAATATGGGGTTTTGAGTCTCTTTCACTGAGGAAGGTGTAGGTCTTGTCTATTCCAAAGTTGGTTTTTGAAACGGTCCCTGTGCTTATATCAAACTCTGGTTTTATGCATCACCCCACCTCTCCTTCCCCTTTATGCAGGCATAAGAGTGTTTTCTAAATGTGAGACTCTGTTCTCTTTCCTAACTCAGTTCACGTGTAGCCATGTTTACAGGATCTTCATAAGTGATATCTTATGATAAGTTTCTTTTTCTGTGTGACTTATTTCACTTAGAATCATCGTACCTGAATCCACTCACTTTGCTGCTACTGGTCTTATGACATTGATTTCATGGCTGAGGGATATTCCATCGTACGTAAGTACCACAATGTTTTGAACCATTTTTATATTTCCTGGGATATTTAAGGTGTACCCAAGTTGAGGTTCTTGTAGTCAGTGCAGCCCTAAATTTGGAGGTGGCTCTTTCTTAATGATTTTCAGTTTTCCCAAGGTATATTCCCTAGACTGGAAGTGGCCTTGGCTCTGTAGCTCTGTTGTTTACTTGTTTTAGGGAACACAATGCACTCCTCCAGTGAGGCAGTTTGCAATTTACATCCCGCCCATCAGCATAACAAGGCTCCCAGTTCTCCAGGGCCTGTCTTGCCTTTCTGTTTTTTACACATTTTGTGGATGTCCCTTTTGACCGGTGGGAAGTGATACATATTTGTAGTGCAGATTTGCATTGCCCGCTTGCTTGCTTGGCCAAACAGGGCGTATGCGTTTTCTCCTGAATATATTCAGGAGAAAACGCATACGCCCTTTTTGGCCAAGTGCACCATTGTCCAAGTTGTGCCCCTCTTCCTGTGCTTTACAGGCGATTCCAAGGTACCTCTTGAAATCTGTTTCCTGCTATTTTGCCTCGCTTGCAAGTCCGCCTCGTTGACTTCCCTCAACAGATTTTTGGACGATAGTTGTCCTTTATCACTCTGCCAGTTTGTGAATTGCTGTGCCCCTGAGCTCCATTTCTCAACTCGTTTTTTTGTGAGCTGAACACAAGTCCAAAATTTTGGATCATGTCCTATACTGGTTCCCGGTGGGTGGCTGAGACTTTGGTTAATTCTTCTTCCTGCCGGGAAATTAGAGTGACATGTGCCCGTCCAAATGCCTAACAGCTACTCTCTCATGGGTTCTCCCTCGTCCCTTCCATCCTCTGCCAAATTGGGAACCTGTGCAAACCAGGAGGTTAAAGGGCCTGTCTCTCCAAGTTGGGAGATTGATAGTAAGGCAGTTGGAAAGTCAAACTGGAGCACCAGGAGAGGGACTATTCGTTGAGTTTTAGAAACCTTTCGTATTCAAAGTGTGTCCATTCTCTAGGTTTCCTGTACATGTTATAGCTGTAGTAATATTCCCTTGAACCTGGACAGTTGGGACCCATGGAATGGGGGCCATGCATTATTGCTTGAAAGGGTCTGCATTTGCTCACCCAATCTCACCAATCCTCTCAGTCCCAAGTGTCCAGCCTTATGCCACATCCAGCTGTCATTGTAGATAGGGTCTTTCCAGGTTTCCTCAGACACCCTGAAGGAATTGTAAAGAATTTCCCTGTTTTTTGGTTTTGCTTTTGAAATTCCTTTTTATAGTGGGTTTGAGCTGATTCTCGCTGCCATGTTTATGCCACTCTAGACACACTTGATTCCCTTATGGAGTCATATCAATACATAGGTTTTAAGATTCTTACTAGTCAGATATATTCCTCTGCGGGAAATATGGGGTTTTGAGTCTCTTTCACTGAGGAAGGTGTAGGTCTTGTCTATTCCAAAGTTGGTTTTTGGAACGGTCCCTGTGCTTATATCAAACTCTGGTTTTATGCATCACCCCACCTCTCCTTCCCCTTTATGCAGGCATAAGAGTGTTTTCTAAATGTGAGACACTGTTTTCTTTCCTAACTCAATTCACGTGTAGCCATGTTTACAGGATCTTCATAAGTGATATCTTATGATAAGTTTCTTTTTCTGTGTGACTTATTTCACTTAGAATCATCGTACCTGAATCCACTCACTTTGCTGCTACTGGTCTTATGACATTGATTTCATGGCTGAGGGATATTCCATCGTACGTAAGTACCACAATGTTTTGAACCATTTTTATATTTCCTGGGATATTTAAGGTGTACCCAAGTTGAGGTTCTTGTAGTCAGTGCAGCCCTAAATTTGGAGGTGGCTCTTTCTTATTGATTTTCAGTTTTCCCAAGGTATATTCCCTAGACTGGAAGTGGCCTTGGCTCTGTAGCTCTGTTGTTTACTTGTTTTAGGGAACACAATGCACTCCTCCAGTGAGGCAGTTGGCAATTTACATCCCGCCCATCAGCATAACAAGGCTCCCAGTTCTCCAGGGCCAGTCTTGCCTTTCTGGTTTTTACACATTTTGTGGATGTCCCTTTTGACCGGTGGGAAGTGATACTTCTTTGTAGTGCAGATTTGCATTGCCCGCTTGCTTGCTTGGCCAAAAAGGGCGTATGCGTTTTCTCCTGAATATATTCAGGAGAAAACGCATACGCCCTTTTTGGCCAAGTGCACCATTGTCCAAGTTGTGCCCCTCTTCCTGTGCTTTACAGGCGATTCCAAGGAACCTCTTGAAATCTGTTTCCTGCTATTTTGCCTCGCTTTCAAGTCCGCCTCGTTGACTTCCCTCAACAGATTTTTGGACGATAGTTGTCCTTTATCACTCTGCCAGTTTGTGAATTGCTGTGCCCCTGAGCTCCATTTCTCAACTCGTTTTTTGTGAGCTGAACGCAAGTCCAAAATTTTGGATCATGTCCTATACTGGTTCCCGGTGGGTGGCTGAGACTTTGGTTAATTCTTCTTGCTGCCGGGAAATTAAAGTGACATGTGCCCGTCCAAATGCCTAACAACTACTCTCTCATGGGTTCTCCCTCGTCCCTTCCATCCTCTGCCAAATTGGGAACCTGTGCAAACCAGGAGGTTAAAGGGCCTGTCTCTCCAAGTTGGGAGATTGATAGTAAGGCAGTTGGAAAATCAAACTGGAGCACCAGGAGAGGGACTATTCATTGAGTTTTAGAAACCTTTCGTATTCACTGTGTGTCCATTCTCTAGGTTTCCTGTACATGTTATAGCTGTAGTAATATTCCCTTCAACCTGGAGAGTTGGGACCCATGGAATGGGGGCCATGCATTATTGCTTGAAAGGGTCTGCATTTGCTCACCCAATCTCACCAATCCTCTCAGTCCCAAGTGTCCAGCCTTATGCCACATCCAGCTGTCATTGTAGATAGGGTCTTTCCAGGTTTCCTCAGACACCCTGAAGGAATTGTAAAGAATTTCCCTGTTTTTTGGTTTTGCTTTTGAAATTCCTTTTTATAGTGGGTTTGAGCTGATTCTCGCTGCCATGTTTATGCCACTCTAGACACACTTGATTCCCTTATGGAGTCATATCAATACATAGGTTTTAAGATTCTTACTAGTCAGATATATTCCTCTGCGGGAAATATGGGGTTTTGAGTCTCTTTCACTGAGGAAGGTGTAGGTCTTGTCTATTCCAAAGTTGGTTTTTGGAACGGTCCCTGTGCTTATATCAAACTCTGGTTTTATGCATCACCCGACCTCTCCATCCCCTTTATGCAGGCATAAGAGTGTTTTCTAAATGTGAGACTCTGTTCTTTCCTAACTCAGTTCACGTGTAGCCATGTTTACAGGATCTTCATAAGTGATATCTTATGATAAGTTTCTTTTTCTGTGTGACTTATTTCACTTAGAATCATCGTACCTGAATCCACTCACTTTGCTGCTACTGGTCTTATGACATTGATTTCATCGCTGAGGGATATTCCATCGTACGTAAGTACCACAATGTTTTGAACCATTTTTATATTTCCTGGGATATTTAAGGTGTACCCAAGTTGAGGTTCTTGTAGTCAGTGCAGCCCTAAATTTGGAGGTGGCTCTTTCTTATTGATTTTCAGTTTTCCCCAGGTATATTCCCTAGACTGGAAGTGGCCTTGGCTCTGTAGCTCTGTTGTTTACTTGTTTTAGGGAACACAATGCACTCCTCCAGTGAGGCAGTTGGCAATTTACATCCCGCCCATCAGCATAACAAGGCTCCCAGTTCTCCAGGGCCTGTCTTGCCTTTCTGATTTTTACACATTTTGTGGATGTCCCTTTTGACCGGTGGGAAGTGATACTTCTTTGTAGTGCAGAGTTGCATTGCTCGCTTGCTTGCTTGGCCAAAAAGGGTGTATGCGTTTTCTCCTAAATATATTCAGGAGAAAACGCATACGCCCTTTTTGGCCAAGTGTACCATTGTCCAAATTGTGCCCCTCTTCCTGTGCTTTACAGGCGATTCCAAGGTACCTCTTGAAATCTGTTTCCTGCTATTTTGCCTCACTTTCAAGTCCGCCTCGTTGACTTCCCTCAACAGATTTTTGGACGATAGTTGTCCTTTATCACTCTGCCAGTTTGTGAATTGCTGTGCCCCTGAGCTCCATTTCTCAACTCGTTTTTTTGTGAGCTGAACGCAAGTCCAAAATTTTGGATCATATCCTATACTGGTTCCCGTTGGGTGGCTGAGACTTTGGTTAATTCTTCTTCCTGCCGGGAAATTAGAGTGACATGTGCCCGTCCAAATGCCTAACAGCTACTCTCTCATGGGTTCTCCCTCGTCCCTTCCATCCTCTGCCAAATTGGGAACCTGTGCAAACCAGGAGGTTAAAGGGCCTTTCTCTCCAAGTTGGGAGATTGATAGTAAGGCAGTTGGAAAGTCAAACTGGAGCACCAGGAGAGGGACTATTCGTTGAGTTTTAGAAACCTTTCGTATTCACAGTGTGTCCATTCTCTAGGTTTCCTGTACATGTTATAGCTGTAGTAATATTCCCTTGAACCTGGAGAGTTGGGACCCATGGAATGGGGGCCATGCATTATTGCTTGAAAGGGTCTGCATTCGCTCACCCAATCTCACCAATCCTCTCAGTCCCAAGTGTCCAGCCTTATGCCACATCCAGCTGTCATTGTAGATAGGGTCTTTCCAGGTTTCCTCAGACACCCTGAAGGAATTGTAAAGAATTTCCCTGTTTTTTGGTTTTGCTTTTGAAATTCCTTTTTATAGTGGGTTTGAGCTGATTCTCGCTGCCATGTTTATGCCACTCTAGACACACTTGATTCCCTTATGGAGACATATCAATACATAGGTTTTAAGATTCTTACTAGTCAGATATATTCCTCTGTGGGAAATATGGGGTTTTGAGTCTCTTTCACTAAGGAAGGTGTCGGTCTTGTCAATTCCAAAGTTAGTTTTTGAAACGGTCCCTGTGCTTATATCAAACTCTGGTTTTATGCATCACCCCACCTCTCCTTCCCCTTTATGCAGGCATAAGAGTGTTTTCTAAATGTGAGACTCTGTTCTCTTTCCTAACTCAATTCACGTGTAGCCATGTTTACAGGATCTTCATAAGTGATATCTTATGATAAGTTTCTTTTTCTTTGTGACTTATTTCACTTAGAATCATCGTACCTGAATCCACTCACTTTGCTGCTACTGGTCTTATGACATTGATTTCATGGCTGAGGGATATTCCATCGTACGTAAGTACCACAATGTTTTGAACCATTTTTATATTTCCTGGGATATTTAAGGTGTACCCAAGTTGAGGTTCTTGTAGTCAGTGCAGCCCTAAATTTGGAGGTGGCTCTTTCTTATTGATTTTCAGTTTTCCCAAGGTATATTCCCTAGACTGGAAGTGGCCTTGGCTCTGTAGCTCTGTTGTTTACTTGTTTTAGGGAACACAATGCACTCCTCCAGTGAGGCAGTTGGCAATTTACATACCGCCAATCAGCATAACAAGGCTCCCAGTTCTCCAGGGCCTCTCTTGCCTTTCTGGTTTTTACACATTTTGTGGATGTCCCTTTTGACCGGTGGGAAGTGATACTTCTTTGTAGTGGAGATTTGCATTGCCCGATTGCTTGCTTGGCCAAAAAGGGCGTATGCGTTTTCTCCTGAATATATTCAGGAGAAAACGCATACGCCCTTTTTGGCCAAGTGCACCATTGTCCAAGTTGTGCCCCTCTTCCTGTGCTTTACAGGCGATTCCAAGGTACCTCTTGAAATCTGTTTCCTGCTATTTTGCATCGCTTTCAAGTCCGCCTCGTTGACTTCCCTCAACAGATTTTTGGACGATAGTTGTCCTTTATCACTCTGCCAGTTTGTGAATTGCTGTGCCCCTGAGCTCCATTTCTCAACTCGTTTTTTGTGAGCTGAACGCAAGTCCAAAATTTTGGATCATGTCCTATACTGGTTCCCGGTGGGTGGCTGAGACTTTGGTTAATTCTTCTTCCTGCCGGGAAATTAGAGTGACATGTGCCCGTCCATATGCCTAAAAGCTACTCTCTCATGGGTTCTCCCTCGTCCCTTCCATCCTCTGAGAAATTGGGAACCTGTGAAAACCAGGAGGTTAAAGGGCCTGTCTCTCCAAGTTGGGAGATTGATAGTAAGGCAGTTGGAAAGTCAAACTGGAGCACCAGGAGAGGGACTATTCGTTGAGTTTTAGAAACTTTTCGTATTCACAGTGTGTCCATTCTCTAGGTTTCCTGTACATATTATAGCTGTAGTAATATTCCCTTGAACCTGGAGAGTTGGGACCCATGGAATGGGGGCCATGCATTATTGCTTGAAAGGGTCTGCATTTGCTCACCCAATCTCACCAATCCTCTCAGTCCCAAGTGTCCAGCCTTATGCCACATCCAGCTGTCATTGTAGATAGGGTCTTTCCAGGTTTCCTCAGACACCCTGAAGGAATTGTAAAGAATTTCCCTGTTTTTTGGTTTTGCTTTTGAAATTCCTTTTTATAGTGGGTTTGAGCTGATTCTCGCTGCCATGTTTATGCCACTCTAGACACACTTGATTCCCTTATGGAGACATATCAATACATAGGTTTTAAGATTCTTACTAGTCAGATATATTCCTCTGTGGGAAATATGGGGTTTTGAGTCTCTTTCACTAAGGAAGGTGTCGGTCTTGTCAATTCCAAAGTTGGTTTTTGAAACGGTCCCTGTGCTTATATCAAACTCTGGTTTTATGCATCACCCCACCTCTCCTTCCCCTTTATGCAGGCATAAGAGTGTTTTCTAAATGTGAGACTCTGTTCTCTTTCCTAACTCAATTCACGTGTAGCCATGTTTACAGGATCTTCATAAGTGATATCTTATGATAAGTTTCTTTTTCTGTGTGACTTATTTCACTTAGAATCATCGTACCTGAATCCACTCACTTTGCTGCTACTGGTATTATGACATTGATTTCATGGCTGAGGGATATTCCATCGTACGTAAGTACCACAATGTTTTGAACCATTTTTATATTTCCTGGGATATTTAAGGTGTACCCAAGTTGAGGTTCTTGTAGTCAGTGCAGCCCTAAATTTGGAGGTGGCTCTTTCTTATTGATTTTCAGTTTTCCCAAGGTATATTCCCTAGACTGGAAGTGGCCTTGGCTCTGTAGCTCTGTTGTTTACTTGTTTTAGGGAACACAATGCACTCCTCCAGTGAGGCAGTTGGCAATTTACATCCCGCCCATCAGCATAACAAGGCTCCCAGTTCTCCAGGGCCTGTCTTGCCTTTCTGGTTTTTACACATTTTGTGGATGTCCCTTTTGACCGGTGGGAAGTGATACTTCTTTGTAGTGCAGATTTGCATTGCCTGCTTGCTTGCTTGGCCAAAAAGGGCGTATGCGTTTTCTCCTGAATATATTCAGGAGAAAGCGCATACGCCCTTTTTGGCCAAGTGCACCATTGTCCAAGTTGTGCCCCTCTTCCTGTGCTTTACAGGCGATTCCAAGGTACCTCTTGAAATCTGTTTCCTGCTATTTTGCCTCTCTTTCAAGTCCGCCTCGTTGACTTCCCTCAACAGACTTTTGGACGATAGTTGTCCTTTATCACTCTGCCAGTTTGTGAATTGCTGTGCCCCTGAGCTCCATTTCTCAACTCGTTTTTTGTGAGCTGAACACAAGTCCAAAATTTTGGATCATGTCCTATACTGGTTCCCGGTGGGTGGCTGAGACTTTGGTTAATTCTTCTTCCTGCCGGGAAATTAGAGTGACATGTGCCCGTCCAAATGCCTAACAGCTACTCTCTCATGGGTTCTCCCTCGTCCCTTCCATCCTCTAGCAAATTGGGAACCTGTGCAAACCAGGAGGTTAAAGGGCCTGTCTCTCCAAGTTGGGAGATTGATAGTAAGGCAGTTGGAAAGTCAAACTGGAGCACCAGGAGAGGGACTATTCGTTGAGTTTTAGAAACCTTTCGTATTCACAGTGTGTCCATTCTCTAGGTTTCCTGTACATGTTATAGCTGTAGTAATATTCCCTTCAACCTGGAGAGTTGGGACCCATGGAATGGGGGCCATGCATTATTGCTTGAAAGGGTCTGCATTTGCTCACCCAATCTCACCAATCCTCTCAGTCCCAAGTGTCCAGCCTTATGCCACATCCAGCTGTCATTGTAGATAGGGTCTTTCCAGGTTTCCTCAGACACCGTGAAGGAATTGTAAAGAATTTCCCTGTTTTTTGGTTTTGCTTTTGAAATTCCTTTTTATAGTGGGTTTGAGCTGATTCTCGCTGCCATGTTTATGCCACTCTAGACACACTTGATTCCCTTATGGAGTCATATTAATACATAGGTTTTAAGATTCTTACTAGTCAGATATATTCCTCTGTGGGAAATATGGGGTTTTGAGTCTCTTTCACTGAGGAAGGTGTAGGTCTTGTCTATTCCAAAGTTGGTTTTTGGAACGGTCCCTGTGCTTATATCAAACTCTGGTTTTATGCATCACCCGACCTCTCCATCCCCTTTATGCAGGCATAAGAGTGTTTTCTAAATGTGAGACTCTGTTCTTTCCTAACTCAGTTCACGTGTAGCCATGTTTACAGGATCTTCATAAGTGATATCTTATGATAAGTTTGTTTTTCTGTGTGACTTATTTCACTTAGAATCATCGTACCTGAATCCACTCACTTTGCTGCTACTGGTCTTATGACATTGATTTCATGGCTGAGGGATATTCCATCGTACGTAAGTACCACAATGTTTTGAACCATTTTTATATTTCCTGGGATATTTAAGGTGTACCCAAGTTGAGGTTCTTGTAGTCAGTGCAGCCCTAAATTTGGAGGTGGCTCTTTCTTATTGATTTTCAGTTTTCCCAAGGTATATTCCCTAGACTGGAAGTGGCCTTGGCTCTGTAGCTCTGTTGTTTACTTGTTTTAGGGAACACAATGCACTCCTCCAGTGAGGCAGTTGGCAATTTACATCCCGCCCATCAGCATAACAAGGCTCCCTGTTCTCCAGGGCCTGTCTTGCCTTTCTGGTTTTTACACATTTTGTGGATGTCCCTTTTGACCGGTGGGAAGTGATACTTCTTTGTAGTGCAGATTTGCATTGCCCGCTTGCTTGCTTGGCCAAAAAGGGCGTATGCGTTTTCTCCTGAATATATTCAGGAGAAAACGCATACGCCCTTTTTGGCCAAGTGCACCATTGTCCAAGTTGTGCCCCTCTTCCTGAGCTTTACAGGCGATTCCAAGGTACCTCTTGAAATCTGTTTCCTGCTATTTTGCCTCACTTTCAAGTCCGCCTCGTTGACTTCCCTCAACAGATTTTTGGATGATAGTTGTCCTTTATCACTCTGCCAATTTGTGAATTGCTGTGCCCCTGAGCTCCATTTCTCAACTCGTTTTTTGTGAGCTGAACGCAAGTCCAAAATTTTGGATCATGTCCTATACTGGTTCCCGGTGGGTGGCTGAGACTTTGGTTAATTCTTCTTCCTGCCGGGAAATTAGAGTGACATGTGCCCGTCCAAATGCCTAACAGCTACTCTCTCATGGGTTCTCCCTCGTCCCTTCCATCCTCTGCCAAATTGGGAACCTGTGCAAACCAGGAGGTTAAAGGGCCTGTCTCTCCAAGTTGGGAGATTGATAGTAAGGCAGTTGGAAAGTCAAACTGGAGCACCAGGAGAGGGACTATTCGTTGAGTTTTAGAAACCTTTCGTATTCACAGTGTGTCCATTCTCTAGGTTTCCTGTACATATTATAGCTGTAGTAATATTCCCTTGAACCTGGAGAGTTGGGACCCATGGAATGGGGGCCATGCATTATTGCTTGAAAGGGTCTGCATTTGCTCACCCAATCTCACCAATCCTCTCAGTCCCAAGTGTCCAGCCTTATGCCACATCCAGCTGTCATTGTAGATAGGGTCTTTCCAGGTTTCCTCTGACACCCTGAAGGAATTGTAAAGAATTTCCCTGTTTTTTGGTTTTGCTTTTGAAATTCCTTTTTATAGTGGGTTTGAGCTGATTCTCGCTGCCATGTTTATGCCACTCTAGACACACTTGATTCCCTTATGGAGACATATCAATACATAGGTTTTAAGATTCTTACTAGTCAGATATATTCCTCTGTGGGAAATATGGGGTTTTGAGTCTCTTTCACTGAGGAAGGTGTCGGTCTTGTCAATTCCAAAGTTGGTTTTTGAAACGGTCCCTGTGCTTATATCAAACTCTGGTTTTATGCATCACCCCACCTCTCCTTCCCCTTTATGCAGGCATAAGAGTGTTTTCTAAATGTGAGACTCTGTTCTCTTTCCTAACTCAATTCACGTGTAGCCATGTTTACAGGATCTTCATAAGTGATATCTTATGATAAGTTTCTTTTTCTTTGTGACTTATTTCACTTAGAATCATCGTACCTGAATCCACTCACTTTGCTGCTACTGGTCTTATGACATTGATTTCATGGCTGAGGGATATTCCATCGTACGTAAGTACCACAATGTTTTGAACCATTTTTATATTTCCTGGGATATTTAAGGTGTACCCAAGTTGAGGTTCTTGTAGTCAGTGCAGCCCTAAATTTGGAGGTGGCTCTTTCTTATTGATTTTCAGTTTTCCCAAGGTATATTCCCTAGACTGGAAATGGCCTTGGCTCTGTAGCTCTGTTGTTTACTTGTTTTAGGGAACACAATGCACTCCTCCAGTGAGGCAGTTGGCAATTTACATCCCGCCCATCAGCATAACAAGGCTCCCAGTTCTCCAGGGCCTGTCTTGCCTTTCTGGTTTTTACACATTTTGTGGATGTCCCTTTTGACCGGTGGGAAGTGATACTTCTTTGTAGTGCAGATTTGCATTGCCCGCTTGCTTGCTTGGCCAAAAAGGGCGTATGCGTTTTCTCCTGAATATATTCAGGAGAAAACGCATACGCCCTTTTTGGCCAAGTGCACCATTGTCCAAGTTGTGCCCCTCTTCCTGTGCTTTACAGGCGATTCCAAGGTACCTCTTGAAATCTGTTTCCTGCTATTTTGCCTCGCTTTCAAGTCCGCCTCGTTGACTTCCCTCAACAGATTTTTGGACGATAGTTGTCCTTTATCACTCTGCCAGTTTGTGAATTGCTGTGCCCCTGAGCTCCATTTCCCAACTCGTTTTTTGTGAGCTGAACACAAGTCCAAAATTTTGGATCATGTCCTATACTGGTTCCCGGTGGGTGGCTGAGACTTTGGTTAATTCTTCTTCCTGCCGGGAAATTAGAGTGACATGTACCCGTCCAAATGCCTAACAGCTACTCTCTCATGGGTTCTCCCTCGTCCCTTCCATCCTCTAGCAAATTGGGAACCTGTGCAAACCAGGAGGTTAAAGGGCCTGTCTCTCCAAGTTGGGAGATTGATAGTAAGGCAGTTGGAAAGTCAAACTGGAGCACCAGGAGAGGGACTATTCATTGAGTTTTAGAAACCTTTCGTATTCACAGTGTGTACATACTCTAGGTTTCCTGTACATGTTATAGCTGTAGTAATACTCCCTTGAACCTGGAGAGTTGGGACCCATGGAATGCGGGCCATGCATTATTGCTTGAAAGGGTCTGCATTTGCTCACCCAATCTCACCAATCCTCTCAGTCCCAAGTGTCCAGCCTTATGCCACATCCAGCTGTCATTGTAGATAGGGTCTTTCCAGGTTTCCTCAGACACCCTGAAGGAATTGTAAAGAATTTCCCTGTTTTTTGGTTTTGCTTTTGAAATTCCTTTTTATAGTGGGTTTGAGCTGATTCTCGCTGCCATGTTTATGCCACTCTAGACACACTTGATTCCCTTATGGAGTCATATCAATACATAGGTTTTAAGATTCTTACTAGTCAGATATATTCCTGTGCGGGAAATATGGGGTTTTGAGTCTCTTTCACTGAGGAAGGTGTAGGTCTTGTCTATTCCAAAGTTGGTTTTTGAAACGGTCCCTGTGCTTATATCAAACTCTGGTTTTATGCATCACCCCACCTCTCCTTCCCCTTTATGCAGGCATAAGAGTGTTTTCTAAATGTGAGACTCTGTTCTCTTTCCTAACTCAGTTCACGTGTAGCCATGTTTACAGGATCTTCATAAGTGATATCTTATGATAAGTTTCTTTTTCTGTGTGACTTATTTCACTTAGAATCATCGTACCTGAATCCACTCACTTTGCTGCTACTGGTCTTATGACATTGATTTCATGGCTGAGGGATATTCCATCGTACGTAAGTACCACAATGTTTTGAACCATTTTTATATTTCCTGGGATATTTAAGGTGTACCCAAGTTGAGGTTCTTGTAGTCAGTGCAGCCCTAAATTTGGAGGTGGCTCTTTCTTAATGATTTTCAGTTTTCCCAAGGTATATTCCCTAGACTGGAAGTGGCCTTGGCTCTGTAGCTCTGTTGTTTACTTGTTTTAGGGAACACAATGCACTCCTCCAGTGAGGCAGTTGGCAATTTACATCCCGCCCATCAGCATAACAAGGCTCCCAGTTCTCCAGGGCCTGTCTTGCCTTTCTGGTTTTTACACATTTTGTGAATGTCCCTTTTGACCGGTGGGAAGTGATACTTCTTTGTAGTGCAGATTTGCATTGCTCGCTTGCTTGCTTGGCCAAAAAGGGCGTATGCGTTTTCTCCTGAATATATTCAGGAGAAAACGCATACGCCCTTTTTGGCCAAGTGCACCATTGTCCAAGTTGTGCCCCTCTTCCTGTGCTTTACAGGCGATTCCAAGGTACCTCTTGAAATCTGTTTCCTGCTATTTTGCCTCACTTTCAAGTCCGCCTCGTTGACTTCCCTCAACAGATTTTTGGACGATAGTTGTCCTTTATCACTCTGCCAGTTTGTGAATTGCTGTGCCCCTGAGCTCCATTTCTCAACTCGTTTTTTGTGAGCTGAACGCAAGTCCAAAATTTTGGATCATGTCCTATACTGGTTCCCGTTGGGTGGCTTAGACTTTGGTTAATTCTTCTTCCTGCCGGGAAATTAGAGTGACATGTGCCCGTCCAAATGCCTAACAGCTACTCTCTCATGGGTTCTCCCTCGTCCCTTCCATCCTCTGGCAAATTGGGAACCTGTGCAAACCAGGAGGTTAAAGGGCCTGTCTCTCCAAGTTGGGAGATTGATAGTAAGGCAGTTGGAAAGTCAAACTGGAGCACCAGGAGAGGGACTATTCGTTGAGTTTTAGAAACCTTTCGTATTCACAGTGTGTCCATTCTCTAGGTTTCCTGTACATGTTATAGCTGTAGTAATATTCCCTTGAACCTGGAGAGTTGGGACCCATGGAATGGGGGCCATGCATTATTGCTTGAAAGGGTCTGCATTCGCTCACCCAATCTCACCAATCCTCTCAGTCCCAAGTGTCCAGCCTTATGCCACATCCAGCTGTCATTGTAGATAGGGTCTTTCCAGGTTTCCTCAGACACGCTGAAGGAATTGTAAAGAATTTCCCTGTTTTTTGGTTTTGCTTTTGAAATTCCTTTTTAAAGTCGGTTTGAGCTGATTCTCGCTGCCATGTTTATGCCACTCTAGACACACTTGATTCCCTTATGGAGACATATCAATACATAGGTTTTAAGATTCTTACTAGTCAGATATATTCCTCTGTGGGAAATATGGGGTTTTGAGTCTCTTTCACTGAGGAATGTGTAGGTCTTGTCTATTCCAAAGTTGGTTTTTGAAACGGTCCCTGTGCTTATATCAAACTCTGGTTTTATGCATCACCCCACCTCTCCATCAGGAGAAAACGCTTACGCCCTTTTTGGCCAAGTGCACCATTGTCCAAGTTGTGCCCCTCTTCCTGTGCTTTACAGGCGATTCCAAGGTACCTCTTGAAATCTGTTTCCTGCTATTTTGCCTCGCTTTCAAGTCCGCCTCGTTGACTTCCCTCAACAGATTTTTGGACGATAGTTGTCCTTTATCACTCTGCCAGTTTGTGAATTGCTGTGCCCCTGAGCTCCATTTCTCAACTCGTTTTTTGTGAGCTGAACGCAAGTCGAAAATTTTGGATCATGTCCTATACTGGTTCCCGGTGGGTGGCTGAGACTTTGGTTAATTCTTCTTCCTGCCGGGAAATTAGAGTGACATGTGCCCGTCCAAATGCCTAACAGCTACTCTCTCATGGGTTCTCTCTCGTCCCTTCCATCCTCTGCCAAATTGGGAACCTGTGCAAACCAGGAGGTTAAAGGGCCTGTCTCTCCAAGTTGGGAGATTGATAGTAAGGCAGTTGGAAAGTCAAACTGGAGCACCAGGAGAGGGACTATTCGTTGAGTTCTAGAAACCTTTCGTATTCACAGTGTGTCCATTCTCTAGGTTTCCTGTACATGTTATAGCTGTAGTAATATTCCCTTGAACCTGGAGAGTTGGGACCCATGGAATGGGGGCCATGCATTATTGCTTGAAAGGGTCTGCATTTGCTCACCCAATCTCACCAATCCTCTCAGTCCCAAGTGTCCAGCCTTATGCCACATCCAGCTGTCATTGTAGATAGGGTCTTTCCAGGTTTCCTCAGACACCCTGAAGGAATTGTAAAGAATTTCCCTGTTTTTTGGTTTTGCTTTTGAAATTCCTTTTTATAGTGGGTTTGAGCTGATTCTCGCTGCCATGTTTATGCCACTCTAGACACACTTGATTCCCTTATGGAGACATATCAATACATAGGTTTTAAGATTCTTACTAGTCAGATATATTCCTCTGTGGGAAATATGGGGTTTTGAGTCTCTTTCACTGAGGAAGGTGTAGGTCTTGTCTATTCCAAAGTTGGTCTTTGAAACGTTCCCTGTGATTATATCAAACTCTGGTTTTATGCATCACCCCACCTCTCCTTCCCCTTTATGCAGGCATAAGAGTGTTTTCTAAATGTGAGACTCTGTTCTCTTTCCTAACTCAGTTCACGTGTAGCCATGTTTACAGGATCTTCATAAGTGATATCTTATGATAAGTTTCTTTTTCTGTGTGACTTATTTCACTTAGAATCATCGTACCTGAATCCACTCACTTTGCTGCTACTGGTCTTATGACATTGATTTCATGGCTGAGGGATATTCCATCGTACGTAAGTACCACAATGTTTTGAACCATTTTTATATTCCCTGGGATATTTAAGGTGTACCCAAGTTGAGGTTCTTGTAGTCAGTGCAGCCCTAAATTTGGAGGTGGCTCTTTCTTATTGATTTTCAGTTTTCCCAAGGTATATTCCCTAGACTGGAAGTGGCCTTGGCTCTGTAGCTCTGTTGTTTACTTGTTTTAGGGAACACAATGCACTCCTCCAGTGAGGCAGTTGGCAATTTACATCCCGCCCATCAGCATAACAATGTTCCCAGTTCTCCAGGGCCTGTCTTGCCTTTCTGGTTTTTACACATTTTGTGGATGTCCCTTTTGACCGGTGGGAAGTGATACTTCTTTGTAGTGCAGATTTGCATTGCCCGCTTGCTTGCTTGGCCAAAAAGGGCGTATGCGTTTTCTCCTGAATATATTCAGGAGAAAACACATACGCCCTTTTTGGCCAAGTGCACCATTGTCCAAGTTGTGCCCCTCTTCCTGTGCTTTACAGGCGATTCCAAGGTACCTCTTGAAATCTGTTTCCTGCTATTTTGCCTCGCTTTCAAGTCCGCCTCGTTGACTTCCCTCAACAGATTTTTGGACGATAGTTGTCCTTTATCACTCTGCCAGTTTGTGAATTGCTGTGCCCCTGAGCTCCATTTCTCAACTCGTTTTTTGTGAGCTGAACGCAAGTCCAAAATTTTGGATCATGTCCTATACTGGTTCCCGGTGGGTGGCTGAGACTTTGGTTAATTCTTCTTCCTGCCGGGAAATTAGAGTGACATGTGCCCGTCCAAATGCCTAACAGCTACTCTCTCATGGGTTCTCTCTGGTCCCTTCCATCCTCTGCCAAATTGGGAACCTGTGCAAACCAGGAGGTTAAAGGGCCTGTCTCTCCAAGTTGGGAGATTGATAGTAAGGCAGTTGGAAAGTCAAACTGGAGCACCAGGAGAGGGACTATTCGTTGAGTTTTAGAAACCTTTCGTATTCACAGTGTGTCCATTCTCTAGGTTTCCTGTACATGTTATAGCTGTAGTAATATTCCCTTGAACCTGGAGAGTTGGGACCCATGGAATTGGGGCCATGCATTATTGCTTGAAAGGGTCTGCATTTGCTCACCCAATCTCACCAATCCTCTCAGTCCCAAGTGTCCAGCCTTATGCCACATCCAGCTGTCATTGTAGATAGGGTCTTTCCAGGTTTCCTCAGACACCCTGAAGGAATTGTAAAGAATTTCCCTGTTTTTTCGTTTTGCTTTTGAAATTCCTTTTTATACTGGGTTTGAGCTGATTCTCGCTGCCATGTTTATGCCACTCTAGAAACACTTGATTCCCTTATGGAGTCATATCAATACATAGGTTTTAAGATTCTTACTAGTCAGATATATTCCTCTGTGGGAAATATGGGGTTTTGAGTCTCTTTCACTGAGGAAGGTGTAGGTCTTGTCTATTCCAAAGTTGGTCTTTGAAACGGTCCCTGTGCTTATATCAAACTCTGGTTTTATGCATCACCCCACCTCTCCTTCCCCTTTATGCAGGCATAAGAGTGTTTTCTAAATGTGAGACTCTGTTCTCTTTCCTAACTCAGTTCACGTGTAGCCATGTTTACAGGATCTTCATAAGTGATATCTTATGATAAGTTTCTTTTTCTGTGTGACTTATTTCACTTAGAATCATCGTACCTGAATCCACTCACTTTGCTGCTACTGGTCTTATGACATTGATTTCATGGCTGAGGGATATTCCATCGTACGTAAGTACCACAATGTTTTGAACCATTTTTATATTTCCTGGGATATTTAAGGTGTACCCAAGTTGAGGTTCTTGTAGTCAGTGCAGCCCTAAATTTGGAGGTGGCTCTTTCTTATTGATTTTCAGTTTTCCCAAGGTATATTCCCTAGACTGGAAGTGGCCTTGGCTCTGTAGCTCTGTTGTTTACTTGTTTTAGGGAACACAATGCACTCCTCCAGTGAGGCAGTTGGCAATTTACATCCCGCCCATCAGCATAACAAGGTTCCCAGTTCTCCAGGGCCTGTCTTGCCTTTCTGGTTTTTACACATTTTGTGGATGTCCCTTTTGACCGGTGGGAAGTGATACTTCTTTGTAGTGCAGATTTGCATTGCCCGCTTGCTTGCTTGGCCAAAAAGGGCGTATGCGTTTTCTCCTGAATATATTCAGGAGAAAACACATACGCCCTTTTTGGCCAAGTGCACCATTGTCCAAGTTGTGCCCCTCTTCCTGTGCTTTACAGGCGATTCCAAGGTACCTCTTGAAATCTGTTTCCTGCTATTTTGCCTCGCTTTCAAGTCCGCCTCGTTGACTTCCCTCAACAGATTTTTGGACGATAGTTGTCCTTTATCACTCTGCCAGTTTGTGAATTGCTGTGCCCCTGAGCTCCATTTCTCAACTCGTTTTTTTGTGAGCTGAACGCAAGTCCAAAATTTTGGATCATGTCCTATACTGGTTCCCGGTGGGTGGCTGAGACTTTGGTTAATTCTTCTTCCTGCCGGGAAATTAGAGTGACATGTGCCCGTCCAAATGCCTAACAGCTACTCTCTCATGGGTTCTCCCTCGTCCCTTCCATCCTCTGGCAAATTGGGAACCTGTGCAAACCAGGAGGTTAAAGGGCCTGTCTCTCCAAGTTGGGAGATTGATAGTAAGGCAGTTGGAAAGTCAAACTGGAGCACCAGGAGAGGGACTATTCATTGAGTTTTAGAAACCTTTCGTATTCACAGTGTGTCCATTCTCTAGGTTTCCTGTACATGTTATAGCTATAGTAATATTCCCTTGAACCTGGAGAGTTGGGACCCATGGAATGGGGGCCATGCATTATTGCTTGAAAGGGTCTGCATTTGCTCACCCAATCTCACCAATCCTCTCAGTCCCAAGTGTCCAGCATTATGCCACATCCAGCTGTCATTGTAGATAGGGTCTTTCCAGGTTTCCTCAGACACCCTGAAGGAATTGTAAAGAATTTCCCTGTTTTTTGGTTTTGCTTTTGAAATTCCTTTTTATAGTGGGTTTGAGCTGATTCTCGCTGCCATGTTTATGCCACTCTAGACACACTTGATTCCCTTATGGAGTCATATCAATACATAGGTTTTACGATTCTTACTAGTCAGATATATTCCTCTGCGGGAAATATGGGGTTTTGAGTCTCTTTCACTGAGGAAGGTGTAGGTCTTGTCTATTCCAAAGTTGGTTTTTGGAACGGTCCCTGTGCTTATATCAAACTCTGGTTTTATGCATCACCCCACCTCTCCATCCCCTTTATGCAGGCATAAGAGTGTTTTCTAAATGTGAGACTCTGTTCTCTTTCCTAACTCAGTTCACGTGTAGCCATGTTTACAGGATCTTCATAAGTGATATCTTATGATAAGTTTCTTTTTCTGTGTGACTTATTTCACATAGAATCATCGTACCTGAATCCACTCACTTTGCTGCTACTGGTCTTATGACATTGATTTCATGGCTGAGGGATATTCCATCGTTCGTAAGTACCACAATGTTTTGAACCATTTTTATATTTCCTGGGATATTTAAGGTGTACCCAAGTTGAGGTTTTTGTAGTCAGTGCAGCCCTAAATTTGGAGGTGGCTCTTTCTTATTGATTTTCAGTTTTCCCAAGGTATATTCCCTAGACTGGAAGTGGCCTTGGCTCTGTAGCTCTGTTGTTTACTTGTTTTAGGGAACACAATGCACTCCTCCAGTGAGGCAGTTGGCAGTTTACATCCCGCCCATCAGCATAACAAGGCTCCCAGTTCTCCAGGGCCTGTCTTGCCTTTCTGGTTTTTACACTTTTTGTGGATGTCCCTTTTGACCGGTGGGAAGTGATACTTCTTTGTAGTGCAGATTTGCATTGCCTGCTTGCTTGCTTGGCCAAAATGGGCGTATGCGTTTTCTCCTGAATATATTCAGGAGAAAACGCATACGCCCTTTTTGGCCAAGTGCACCATTGTCCAAGTTGTGCCCCTCTTCCTGTGCTTTACAGGCGATTCCAAGGTACCTCTTGAAATCTGTTTCCTGCTATTTTGCCTCACTTTCAAGTCCGCCTCGTTGACTTCCCTCAACAGATTTTTGGACGATAGTTGTCCTTTATCACTCTGCCAGTTTGTGAATTGCTGTGCCCCTGAGCTCCATTTCTCAACTCGTTTTTTGTGAGCTGAACGCAAGTCCAAAATTTTGGATCATGTCCTATACTGGTTCCCGGTGGTTGGCTGAGACTTTGGTTAATTCTTCTTCCTGCCGGGAAATTAGAGTGACATGTGCCCGTCCAAATGCCTAACAGCTACTCTCTCATGGGTTCTCCCTCGTCCCTTCCATCCTCTGCCAAATTGGGAACCTGTGTAAACCAGGAGGTTAAAGGGCCTGTCTCTCCAAGTTGGGAGATTGATAGTAAGGCAGTTGGAAAGACAAACTGGAGCACCAGGAGAGGGACTATTCGTTGAGTTTTAGAAACCTTTCGTATTCACAGTGTGTCCATTCTCTAGGTTTCCTGTACATGTTATAGCTGTAGTAATATTCCCTTGAACCTGGAGAGTTGGGACCCATGGAATGGGGGCCATGCATTATTGCTTGAAAGGGTCTGCATTCGCTCACCCAATCTCACCAATCCTCTCAGTCCCAAGTGTCCAGCCTTATGCCACATACAGCTGTCATTGTAGATAGGGTCTTTCCAGGTTTCCTCAGACACCCTGAAGGAATTGTAAAGAATTTCCCTGTTTTTTGGTTTTGCTTTTGAAATTCCTTTTTATAGTGGGTTTGAGCTGATTCTCGCTGCCATGTTTATGCCACTCTAGACACACTTGATTCCCTTATGGAGACATATCAATACATAGGTTTTAAGTTTCTTACTAGTCAGATATATTCCTCTGTGGGAAATATGGGGTTTTGAGTCTCTTTCACTGAGGAAGGTGTAGGTCTTGTCTATTCCAAAGTTGGTTTTTGAAACGGTCCCTGTGCTTATATCAAACTCTGGTTTTATGCATCACCCCACCTCTCCTTCCCCTTTATGCAGGCATAAGAGTGTTTTCTAAATGTGAGACTCTGTTCTCTTTCCTAACTCAGTTCACGTGTAGCCATGTTTACAGGATCTTCATAAGTGATATCTTATGATAAGTTTCTTTTTCTGTGTGACTTATTTCACTTAGAATCATCGTACCTGAATCCACTCACTTTGCTGCTACTGGTCTTATGACATTGATTTCATGGCTGAGGGATATTCCATCGTACGTAAGTACCACAATGTTTTGAACCATTTTTATATTCCCTGGGATATTTAAGGTGTACCCAAGTTGAGGTTCTTGTAGTCAGTGCAGCCCTAAATTTGGAGGTGGCTCTTTCTTATTGATTTTCAGTTTTCCCAAGGTATATTCCCTAGACTGGAAGTGGCCTTGGCTCTGTAGCTCTGTTGTTTACTTGTTTTAGGGAACACAATGCACTCCTCCAGTGAGGCAGTTGGCAATTTACATCCCGCCCATCAGCATAACAATGTTCCCAGTTCTCCAGGGCCTGTCTTGCCTTTCTGGTTTTTACACATTTTGTGGATGTCCCTTTTGACCGGTGGGAAGTGATACTTCTTTGTAGTGCAGATTTGCATTGCCCGCTTGCTTGCTTGGCCAAAAAGGGCGTATGCGTTTTCTCCTGAATATATTCAGGAGAAAACACATACGCCCTTTTTGGCCAAGTGCACCATTGTCCAAGTTGTGCCCCTCTTCCTGTGCTTTACAGGCGATTCCAAGGTACCTCTTGAAATCTGTTTCCTGCTATTTTGCCTCGCTTTCAAGTCCGCCTCGTTGACTTCCCTCAACAGATTTTTGGACGATAGTTGTCCTTTATCACTCTGCCAGTTTGTGAATTGCTGTGCCCCTGAGCTCCATTTCTCAACTCGTTTTTTGTGAGCTGAACGCAAGTCCAAAATTTTGGATCATGTCCTATACTGGTTCCCGGTGGGTGGCTGAGACTTTGGTTAATTCTTCTTCCTGCCGGGAAATTAGAGTGACATGTGCCCGTCCAAATGCCTAACAGCTACTCTCTCATGGGTTCTCTCTGGTCCCTTCCATCCTCTGCCAAATTGGGAACCTGTGCAAACCAGGAGGTTAAAGGGCCTGTCTCTCCAAGTTGGGAGATTGATAGTAAGGCAGTTGGAAAGTCAAACTGGAGCACCAGGAGAGGGACTATTCGTTGAGTTTTAGAAACCTTTCGTATTCACAGTGTGTCCATTCTCTAGGTTTCCTGTACATGTTATAGCTGTAGTAATATTCCCTTGAACCTGGAGAGTTGGGACCCATGGAATTGGGGCCATGCATTATTGCTTGAAAGGGTCTGCATTTGCTCACCCAATCTCACCAATCCTCTCAGTCCCAAGTGTCCAGCCTTATGCCACATCCAGCTGTCATTGTAGATAGGGTCTTTCCAGGTTTCCTCAGACACCCTGAAGGAATTGTAAAGAATTTCCCTGTTTTTTCGTTTTGCTTTTGAAATTCCTTTTTATACTGGGTTTGAGCTGATTCTCGCTGCCATGTTTATGCCACTCTAGAAACACTTGATTCCCTTATGGAGTCATATCAATACATAGGTTTTAAGATTCTTACTAGTCAGATATATTCCTCTGTGGGAAATATGGGGTTTTGAGTCTCTTTCACTGAGGAAGGTGTAGGTCTTGTCTATTCCAAAGTTGGTCTTTGAAACGGTCCCTGTGCTTATATCAAACTCTGGTTTTATGCATCACCCCACCTCTCCTTCCCCTTTATGCAGGCATAAGAGTGTTTTCTAAATGTGAGACTCTGTTCTCTTTCCTAACTCAGTTCACGTGTAGCCATGTTTACAGGATCTTCATAAGTGATATCTTATGATAAGTTTCTTTTTCTGTGTGACTTATTTCACTTAGAATCATCGTACCTGAATCCACTCACTTTGCTGCTACTGGTCTTATGACATTGATTTCATGGCTGAGGGATATTCCATCGTACGTAAGTACCACAATGTTTTGAACCATTTTTATATTTCCTGGGATATTTAAGGTGTACCCAAGTTGAGGTTCTTGTAGTCAGTGCAGCCCTAAATTTGGAGGTGGCTCTTTCTTATTGATTTTCAGTTTTCCCAAGGTATATTCCCTAGACTGGAAGTGGCCTTGGCTCTGTAGCTCTGTTGTTTACTTGTTTTAGGGAACACAATGCACTCCTCCAGTGAGGCAGTTGGCAATTTACATCCCGCCCATCAGCATAACAAGGTTCCCAGTTCTCCAGGGCCTGTCTTGCCTTTCTGGTTTTTACACATTTTGTGGATGTCCCTTTTGACCGGTGGGAAGTGATACTTCTTTGTAGTGCAGATTTGCATTGCCCGCTTGCTTGCTTGGCCAAAAAGGGCGTATGCGTTTTCTCCTGAATATATTCAGGAGAAAACACATACGCCCTTTTTGGCCAAGTGCACCATTGTCCAAGTTGTGCCCCTCTTCCTGTGCTTTACAGGCGATTCCAAGGTACCTCTTGAAATCTGTTTCCTGCTATTTTGCCTCGCTTTCAAGTCCGCCTCGTTGACTTCCCTCAACAGATTTTTGGACGATAGTTGTCCTTTATCACTCTGCCAGTTTGTGAATTGCTGTGCCCCTGAGCTCCATTTCTCAACTCGTTTTTTTGTGAGCTGAACGCAAGTCCAAAATTTTGGATCATGTCCTATACTGGTTCCCGGTGGGTGGCTGAGACTTTGGTTAATTCTTCTTCCTGCCGGGAAATTAGAGTGACATGTGCCCGTCCAAATGCCTAACAGCTACTCTCTCATGGGTTCTCCCTCGTCCCTTCCATCCTCTGGCAAATTGGGAACCTGTGCAAACCAGGAGGTTAAAGGGCCTGTCTCTCCAAGTTGGGAGATTGATAGTAAGGCAGTTGGAAAGTCAAACTGGAGCACCAGGAGAGGGACTATTCATTGAGTTTTAGAAACCTTTCGTATTCACAGTGTGTCCATTCTCTAGGTTTCCTGTACATGTTATAGCTATAGTAATATTCCCTTGAACCTGGAGAGTTGGGACCCATGGAATGGGGGCCATGCATTATTGCTTGAAAGGGTCTGCATTTGCTCACCCAATCTCACCAATCCTCTCAGTCCCAAGTGTCCAGCATTATGCCACATCCAGCTGTCATTGTAGATAGGGTCTTTCCAGGTTTCCTCAGACACCCTGAAGGAATTGTAAAGAATTTCCCTGTTTTTTGGTTTTGCTTTTGAAATTCCTTTTTATAGTGGGTTTGAGCTGATTCTCGCTGCCATGTTTATGCCACTCTAGACACACTTGATTCCCTTATGGAGTCATATCAATACATAGGTTTTACGATTCTTACTAGTCAGATATATTCCTCTGCGGGAAATATGGGGTTTTGAGTCTCTTTCACTGAGGAAGGTGTAGGTCTTGTCTATTCCAAAGTTGGTTTTTGGAACGGTCCCTGTGCTTATATCAAACTCTGGTTTTATGCATCACCCCACCTCTCCATCCCCTTTATGCAGGCATAAGAGTGTTTTCTAAATGTGAGACTCTGTTCTCTTTCCTAACTCAGTTCACGTGTAGCCATGTTTACAGGATCTTCATAAGTGATATCTTATGATAAGTTTCTTTTTCTGTGTGACTTATTTCACATAGAATCATCGTACCTGAATCCACTCACTTTGCTGCTACTGGTCTTATGACATTGATTTCATGGCTGAGGGATATTCCATCGTTCGTAAGTACCACAATGTTTTGAACCATTTTTATATTTCCTGGGATATTTAAGGTGTACCCAAGTTGAGGTTTTTGTAGTCAGTGCAGCCCTAAATTTGGAGGTGGCTCTTTCTTATTGATTTTCAGTTTTCCCAAGGTATATTCCCTAGACTGGAAGTGGCCTTGGCTCTGTAGCTCTGTTGTTTACTTGTTTTAGGGAACACAATGCACTCCTCCAGTGAGGCAGTTGGCAGTTTACATCCCGCCCATCAGCATAACAAGGCTCCCAGTTCTCCAGGGCCTGTCTTGCCTTTCTGGTTTTTACACTTTTTGTGGATGTCCCTTTTGACCGGTGGGAAGTGATACTTCTTTGTAGTGCAGATTTGCATTGCCTGCTTGCTTGCTTGGCCAAAAAGGGCGTATGCGTTTTCTCCTGAATATATTCAGGAGAAAACGCATACGCCCTTTTTGGCCAAGTGCACCATTGTCCAAGTTGTGCCCCTCTTCCTGTGCTTTACAGGCGATTCCAAGGTACCTCTTGAAATCTGTTTCCTGCTATTTTGCCTCACTTTCAAGTCCGCCTCGTTGACTTCCCTCAACAGATTTTTGGACGATAGTTGTCCTTTATCACTCTGCCAGTTTGTGAATTGCTGTGCCCCTGAGCTCCATTTCTCAACTCGTTTTTTGTGAGCTGAACGCAAGTCCAAAATTTTGGATCATGTCCTATACTGGTTCCCGGTGGTTGGCTGAGACTTTGGTTAATTCTTCTTCCTGCCGGGAAATTAGAGTGACATGTGCCCGTCCAAATGCCTAACAGCTACTCTCTCATGGGTTCTCCCTCGTCCCTTCCATCCTCTGCCAAATTGGGAACCTGTGTAAACCAGGAGGTTAAAGGGCCTGTCTCTCCAAGTTGGGAGATTGATAGTAAGGCAGTTGGAAAGACAAACTGGAGCACCAGGAGAGGGACTATTCGTTGAGTTTTAGAAACCTTTCGTATTCACAGTGTGTCCATTCTCTAGGTTTCCTGTACATGTTATAGCTGTAGTAATATTCCCTTGAACCTGGAGAGTTGGGACCCATGGAATGGGGGCCATGCATTATTGCTTGAAAGGGTCTGCATTCGCTCACCCAATCTCACCAATCCTCTCAGTCCCAAGTGTCCAGCCTTATGCCACATACAGCTGTCATTGTAGATAGGGTCTTTCCAGGTTTCCTCAGACACCCTGAAGGAATTGTAAAGAATTTCCCTGTTTTTTGGTTTTGCTTTTGAAATTCCTTTTTATAGTGGGTTTGAGCTGATTCTCGCTGCCATGTTTATGCCACTCTAGACACACTTGATTCCCTTATGGAGACATATCAATACATAGGTTTTAAGTTTCTTACTAGTCAGATATATTCCTCTGTGGGAAATATGGGGTTTTGAGTCTCTTTCACTGAGGAAGGTGTAGGTCTTGTCTATTCCAAAGTTGGTTTTTGAAACGGTCCCTGTGCTTATATCAAACTCTGGTTTTATGCATCACCCCACCTCTCCTTCCCCTTTATGCAGGCATAAGAGTTTTTTCTAAATGTGAGACTCTGTTCTCTTTCCTAACTCAGTTCACGTGTAGCCATGTTTACAGGATCTTCATAAGTGATATCTTATGATAAGTTTCTTTTTCTGTGTGACTTATTTCACATAGAATCATCGTACCTGAATCCACTCACTTTGCTGCTACTGGTCTTATGACATTGATTTCATGGCTGAGGGATATTCCATCGTTCGTAAGTACCACAATGTTTTGAACCATTTTTATATTTCCTGGGATATTTAAGGTGTACCCAAGTTGAGGTTTTTGTAGTCAGTGCAGCCCTAAATTTGGAGGTGGCTCTTTCTTATTGATTTTCAGTTTTCCCAAGGTATATTCCCTAGACTGGAAGTGGCCTTGGCTCTGTAGCTCTGTTGTTTACTTGTTTTAGGGAACACAATGCACTCCTCCAGTGAGGCAGTTGGCAGTTTACATCCCGCCCATCAGCATAACAAGGCTCCCAGTTCTCCAGGGCCTGTCTTGCCTTTCTGGTTTTTACACTTTTTGTGGATGTCCCTTTTGACCGGTGGGAAGTGATACTTCTTTGTAGTGCAGATTTGCATTGCCTGCTTGCTTGCTTGGCCAAAAAGGGCGTATGCGTTTTCTCCTGAATATATTCAGGAGAAAACGCATACGCCCTTTTTGGCCAAGTGCACCATTGTCCAAGTTGTGCCCCTCTTCCTGTGCTTTACAGGCGATTCCAAGGTACCTCTTGAAATCTGTTTCCTGCTATTTTGCCTCGCTTTCAAGTCCGCCTCGTTGACTTCCCTCAACAGATTTTTGGACGATAGTTGTCCTTTATCACTCTGCCAGTTTGTGAATTGCTGTGCCCCTGAGCTCCATTTCTCAACTCGTTTTTTGTGAGCTGAACACAAGTCCAAAATTTTGGATCATGTCCTATACTGGTTCCCGGTGGGTGGCTGAGACTTTGGTTAATTCTTCTTCCTGCCGGGAAATTAGAGTGACATGTGCCCGTCCAAATGCCTAACAGCTACTCTCTCATGGGTTCTCCCTCGTCCCTTCCATCCTCTGCCAAATTGGGAACCTGTGCAAACCAGGAGGTTAAAGGGCCTGTCTCTCCAAGTTGGGAGATTGATAGTAAGGCAGTTGGAAAGTCAAACTGGAGCACCAGGAGAGGGACTATTCGTTGAGTTTTAGAAACCTTTCGTATTCACAGTGTGTCCATTCTCTAGGTTTCCTGTACATGTTATAGCTGTAGTAATATTCCCTTGAACATGGAGAGTTGGGACCCATGGAATGGGGGCCATGCATTATTGCTTGAAAGGGTCTGCATTTGCTCACCCAATCTCACCAATCCTCTCAGTCCCAAGTGTCCAGCCTTATGCCACATCCAGCTGTCATTGTAGATAGGGTCTTTCCAGGTTTCCTCAGACACCCTGAAGGAATTGTAAAGAATTTCCCTGTTTTTTGGTTTTGCTTTTGAAATTCCTTTTTATAGTGGGTTTGAGCTGATTCTCGCTGCCATGTTTATGCCACTCTAGACACACTTGATTCTCTTATGGTGACATATCAATACATAGGTTTTAAGATTCTTACTAGTCAGATATATTCCTCTGTGGGAAATATGGGGTTTTGAGTCTCTTTCACTGAGGAAGGTGTCGGTCTTGTCTATTCCAAAGTTGGTTTTTGAAACGGTCCCTCTGCTTATATCAAACTCTGGTTTTATGCATCACCCCACCTCTCCTTCCCCTTTATGCAGGCATAAGAGTGTTTTCTAAATGTGAGACTCTGTTCTCTTTCCTAACTCAGTTCACGTGTAGCCATGTTTACAGGATCTTCATAAGTGATATCTTATGATAAGTTTCTTTTTCTGTGTGACTTATTTCACTTAGAATCATCGTACCTGAATCCACTCACTTTGCTGCTACTGGTCTTATGACATTGATTTCATGGCTGAGGGATATTCCATCGTACGTAAGTACCACAATGTTTTGAACCATTTTTATATTTCCTGGGATATTTAAGGTGTACCCAAGTTGAGGTTCTTGTAGTCAGTGCAGCCCTAAATTTGGAGGTGGCTCTTTCTTATTGATTTTCAGTTTTCCCCAGGTATATTCCCTAGACTGGAAGTGGCCTTGGCTCTGTAGCTCTGTTGTTTACTTGTTTTAGGGAACACAATGCACTCCTCCAGTGAGGCAGTTGGCAGTTTACATCCCGCCCATCAGCATAACAAGGCTCCCAGTTCTCCAGGGCCTGTCTTGCCTTTCTGGTTTTTACACTTTTTGTGGATGTCCCTTTTGACCGGTGGGAAGTGATACTTCTTTGTAGTGCAGATTTGCATTGCCTGCTTGCTTGCTTGGCCAAAAAGGGCGTATGCGTTTTCTCCTGAATATATTCAGGAGAAAACGCATACGCCCTTTTTGGCCAAGTGCACCATTGTCCAAGTTGTGCCCCTCTTCCTGTGCTTTACAGGCGATTCCAAGGTACCTCTTGAAATCTGTTTCCTGCTATTTTGCCTCGCTTTCAAGTCCGCCTCGTTGACTTCCCTCAACAGATTTTTGGACGATAGTTGTCCTTTATCACTCTGCCAGTTTGTGAATTGCTGTGCCCCTGAGCTCCATTTCTCAACTCGTTTTTTGTGAGCTGAACACAAGTCCAAAATTTTGGATCATGTCCTATACTGGTTCCCGGTGGGTGGCTGAGACTTTGGTTAATTCTTCTTCCTGCCGGGAAATTAGAGTGACATGTGCCCGTCCAAATGCCTAACAGCTACTCTCTCATGGGTTCTCCCTCGTCCCTTCCATCCTCTGCCAAATTGGGAACCTGTGCAAACCAGGAGGTTAAAGGGCCTGTCTCTCCAAGTTGGGAGATTGATAGTAAGGCAGTTGGAAAGTCAAACTGGAGCACCAGGAGAGGGACTATTCGTTGAGTTTTAGAAACCTTTCGTATTCACAGTGTGTCCATTCTCTAGGTTTCCTGTACATGTTATAGCTGTAGTAATATTCCCTTGAACATGGAGAGTTGGGACCCATGGAATGGGGGCCATGCATTATTGCTTGAAAGGGTCTGCATTTGCTCACCCAATCTCACCAATCCTCTCAGTCCCAAGTGTCCAGCCTTATGCCACATCCAGCTGTCATTGTAGATAGGGTCTTTCCAGGTTTCCTCAGACACCCTGAAGGAATTGTAAAGAATTTCCCTGTTTTTTGGTTTTGCTTTTGAAATTCCTTTTTATAGTGGGTTTGAGCTGATTCTCGCTGCCATGTTTATGCCACTCTAGACACACTTGATTCTCTTATGGTGACATATCAATACATAGGTTTTAAGATTCTTACTAGTCAGATATATTCCTCTGTGGGAAATATGGGGTTTTGAGTCTCTTTCACTGAGGAAGGTGTCGGTCTTGTCTATTCCAAAGTTGGTTTTTGAAACGGTCCCTCTGCTTATATCAAACTCTGGTTTTATGCATCACCCCACCTCTCCTTCCCCTTTATGCAGGCATAAGAGTGTTTTCTAAATGTGAGACTCTGTTCTCTTTCCTAACTCAGTTCACGTGTAGCCATGTTTACAGGATCTTCATAAGTGATATCTTATGATAAGTTTCTTTTTCTGTGTGACTTATTTCACTTAGAATCATCGTACCTGAATCCACTCACTTTGCTGCTACTGGTCTTATGACATTGATTTCATGGCTGAGGGATATTCCATCGTACGTAAGTACCACAATGTTTTGAACCATTTTTATATTTCCTGGGATATTTAAGGTGTACCCAAGTTGAGGTTCTTGTAGTCAGTGCAGCCCTAAATTTGGAGGTGGCTCTTTCTTATTGATTTTCAGTTTTCCCCAGGTATATTCCCTAGACTGGAAGTGGCCTTGGCTCTGTAGCTCTGTTGTTTACTTGTTTTAGGGAACACAATGCACTCCTCCAGTGAGGCAGTTGGCAATTTACATCCCGCCCATCAGCATAACAAGGCTCCCAGTTCTCCAGGGCCTGTCTTGCCTTTCTGGTTTTTACACATTTTGTGGATGTCCCTTTTGACCGGTGGGAAGTGATACTTCTTTGTAGTGCAGATTTGCATTGCCCGCTTGCTTGCTTGGCCAAAAAGGGCGTATGCGTTTTCTCCTGAATATATTCAGGAGAAAACGCATACGCCCTTTTTGGCCAAGTGCACCATTGTCCAAGTTGTGCCCCTCTTCCTGTGCTTTACAGGCGATTCCAAGGTACCTCTTGAAATCTGTTTCCTGCTATTTTGCCTCGCTTTCAAGTCCGCCTCGTTGACTTCCCTCAACAGATTTTTGGACGATAGTTGTCCTTTATCACTCTGCCAGTTTCTGAATTGCTGTGCCCCTGAGCTCCATTTCTCAACTCGTTTTTTGTGAGCTGAAAGCAAGTCCAAAATTTTGGATCATGTCCTCTACTGGTTCCCGGTGGGTGGCTGAGTCTTTGGTTAATTCTTCTTCCTGCCGGGAAATTAGATTGACATGTGCCCGTCCAAGTGCCTAACAGCTACTCTCTCATGGGTTCTCCCTCGTCCCTTCCATCCTCTGCCAAATTGGGAACCTGTGCAAACCAGGAAGTTAAAGGGCCTGTCTCTCCAAGTTGGGAGATTGATAGTAAGGCAGTTGGAAAGTCAAACTGGAGCACCAGGAGAGGGACTATTCGTTGAGTTTTAGAAACCTTTCATATTCACAGTGTGTCCATTCTCTAGGTTTCCTGTACATGTTATAGCTGTAGTAATATTCCCTTGAACATGGAGAGTTGGGACCCATGGAATGGGGGCCATGCATTATTGCTTGAAAGGGTCTGCATTTGCTCACCCAATCTCACCAATCCTCTCAGTCCCAAGTGTCCTGCCTTATGCCACATCCAGGTGTCATGGTAGATAGGGTCTTTCCAGGTTTCCTCAGACACCCTGAAGGAATTGTAAAGAATTTCCCTGTTTTTTGGTTTTGCTTTTGAAATTCCTTTTTATAGTGGGTTTGAGCTGATTCTCGCTGCCATGTTTATGCCACTCTAGACACACTTGATTCCCTTATGCAGACATATCAATACATAGGTTTTAAGATTCTTACTAGTCAGATATATTCCTCTGTGGGAAATATGGGGTTTTGAGTCTCTTTCACTGAGGAAGGTGTCGGTCTTGTCAATTCGAAAGTTGGTTTTTGAAACGGTCCCTGTGCTTATATCAAACTCTGGTTTTATGCATCACCCCACCTCTCCTTACCCTTTATGCAGGCATAAGAGTGTTTTCTAAATGTGAGACTCTGTTCTCTTTCCTAACTCAGTTCACGTGTAGCCATGTTTACAGGATCTTCATAAGTGATATCTTATGATAAGTTTCTTTTTCTGTGTGACTTATTTGACTTAGAATCATCGTACCTGAATCCACTCACTTTGCTGCTACTGGTCTTATGACATTGATTTCATGGCTGAGGGATATTCCATCGTACGTAAGTACCACAATGTTTTGAACCATTTTTATATTACCTGGGATATTTAAGGTGTACCCAAGTTGAGGTTCTTGTAGCCAGTGCCGCCCTAAATTTGGAGGTGGCTCTTTCTTATTGATTTTCAGTTTTCCCCAGGTATATTCCCTAGACTGGAAGTGGCCTTGGCTCTGTAGCTCTGTTGTTTACTTGTTTTAGGGAACACAATGCACTCCTCCAGTGAGGCAGTTGGCAATTTACATCCCGCCCATCAGCATAACAAGGCTCCCAGTTCTCCAGGGCCTGTCTTGCCTTTCTGTTTTTTACACATTTTGTGGATGTCCCTTTTGACCGGTGGGAAGTGATACTTCTTTGTAGTGCAGATTTGCATTGCCCGCTTGCTTGCTTGGCCAAAAAGGGCGTATGCGTTTTCTCCTGAATATATTCAGGAGAAAACGCATACGCCCTTTTTGGCCAAGTGCACCATTGTCCAAGTTGTGCCCCTCTTCCTGTGCTTTACAGGCGATTCCAACGTACCTCTTGAAATCTGTTTCCTGCTATTTTGCCTCACTTTCAAGTCCGCCTCGTTGACTTCCCTCAACAGATTTTTGGACGATAGTTGTCCTTTATCACTCTGCCAGTTTGTGAATTGCTGTGCCCCTGAGCTCCATTTCTCAACTCGTTTTTTGTGAGCTGAACGCAAGTCCAAAATTTTGGATCATGTCCTATACTGGTTCCCGGTGGGTGGCTGAGACTTTGGTTAATTCTTCTTCCTGCCGGGAAATTAGATTGACATGTGCCCGTCCAAATGCCTAACAGCTACTCTCTCATGGGTTCTCCCTCGTCCCTTCCATCCTCTGCCAAATTGGGAACCTGTGCAAACCAGGAGGTTAAAGGGCCTGTCTCTCCAAGTTGGGAGATTGATAGTAAGGCAGTTGGAAAGTCAAACTGGAGCACCAGGAGAGGGACTATTCGTTGAGTTTTAGAAACCTTTCGTATTCACAGTGTGTCCATTCTCTAGGTTTCCTGTACATGTAATAGCTGTAGTAATATTCCCTTGAACATGGAGAGTTGGGACCCATGGAATGGGGGCCATGCATTATTGCTTGAAAGGGTCTGCATTTGCTCACCCAATCTCACCAATCCTCTCAGTCCCAAGTGTCCAGCCTTATGCCACATCCAGCTGTCATTGTAGATAGGGTCTTTCCAGGTTTCCTCAGACACCCTGAAGGAATTGTAAAGAATTTCCCTGTTTTTTGGTTTTGCTTTTGAAATTCCTTTTTATAGTGGGTTTGAGCTGATTCTCGCTGCCATGTTTATGCCACTCTAGACACACTTGATTCCCTTATGGAGACATATCAATACATAGGTTTTAAGATTCTTACTAGTCAGATATATTCCTCTGTGGGAAATATGGGGTTTTGAGTCTCTTTCACTGAGGAAGGTGTCGGTCTTGTCAATTCCAAAGTTGGTTTTTGAAACGGTCCCTGTGCTTATATCAAACTCTGGTTTTATGCATCACCCCACCTCTCCTTCCCCTTTATGCAGGCATAAGAGTGTTTTCTAAATGTGAGACTCTGTTCTCTTTCCTAACTCAGTTCACGTGTAGCCATGTTTACAGGATCTTCATAAGTGATATCTTATGATAAGTTTCTTTTTCTGTGTGACTTATTTCACTTAGAATCATCGTATCTGAATCCACTCACTTTGCTGTTACTGGTCTTATGACATTGATTTCATGGCTGAGGGATATTCCATCGTACGTAAGTACCACAATGTTTTGAACCATTTTTATATTTCCTGGGATATTTAAGGTGTACCCAAGTTGAGGTTCTTGTAGCCAGTGCAGAACTAAATTTGGAGGTGGCTCTTTCTTATTGATTTTCAGTTTTCCCCAGGTATATTCCCTAGACTGGAAGTGGCCTTGGCTCTGTAGCTCTGTTGTTTACTTGTTTTAGGGAACACAATGCACTCCTCCAGTGAGGCAGTTGGCAATTTACATCCCGCCCATCAGCATAACAAGGCTCCCAGTTCTCCAGGGCCTGTCTTGCCTTTCTGGTTTTTACACATTTTGTGGATGTCCCTTTTGACCGGTGGGAAGTGATACTTCTTTGTAGTGCAGATTTGCATTGCCCGCTTGCTTGCTTGGCCAAAAAGGGCGTATGCGTTTTCTCCTGAATATATTCAGGAGAAAACGCATACGCCCTTTTTAGCCAAGTGCACCATTGTCCAAGTTGTGCCCCTCTTCCTGTGCTTTACAGGTGATTCCAAGGTACCTCTTGAAATCTGTTTCCTGCTATTTTGCCTCGCTTTCAAGTCCACCTCGTTGACTTGCCTCAATAGATTTTTGGACGATAGTTGTCCTTTATCACTCTGCCAGTTTGTGAATTGCTGTGCCCCTGAGCTCCATTTCTCAACTCGTTTTTTGTGAGCTGAACGCAAGTCCAAAATTTTGGATCATGTCCTATACTGGTTCCCGGTGGGTGGCTGAGACTTTGGTTAATTCTTCTTCCTGCCGGGAAATTAGAGTGACATGTGCCCGTCCAAATGCCTAACAGCTACTCTCTCATGGGTTCTACCTCGTCCCTTCCATCCTCTGCCAAATTGGGAACCTGTGCAAACCAAGAGGTTAAAGGGCCTGTCTCTCCAAGTTGGGAGATTGATAGTAAGGCAGTTGGAAAGTCAAACTGGAGCACCAGGAGAGGGACTATTCGTTGAGTTTTAGAAACCTTTCGTATTCACAGTGTGTCCATTCTCTAGGTTTCCTGTACATGTTATAGCTGTAGTAATATTCCCTTGAACCTGGAGAGTTGGGACCCATGGAATGGGGGCCATGCATTATTGCTTGAAAGGGTCTGCATTTGCTCACCCAATCTCACGAATCCTCTCAGTCCCAAGTGTCCAGCCTTATGCCACATCCAGCTGTCATTGTAGACAGGGTCTTTCCAGGTTTCCTCAGACACCCTGAAGGAATTGTAAAGAATTTCCCTGTTTTTTGGTTTTGCTTTTGAAATTCCTTTTTATAGTGGGTTTGAGCTGATTCTCGCTGCCATGTTTATGCCACTCTAGACACACTTGATTCCCTTATGGAGTCATATCAATACATAGGTTTTAAGATTCTTACTAGTCAGATATATTCCTCTGCGGGAAATATGGGGTTTTGAGTCTCTTTCACTGAGGAAGGTGTAGGTCTTGTCTATTCCAAAGTTGGTTTTTGGAACGGTCCCTGTGCTTATATCAAACTCTGGTTTTATGCATCACCCCACCTCTCCTTCCCCTTTATGCAGGCATAAGAGTGTTTTCTAAATGTGAGACTCTGTTCTCTTTCCTAACTCAGTTCACGTGTAGCCATGTTTACAGGATCTTCATAAGTGATATCTTATGATAAGTTTCTTTTTCTGTGTGACTTATTTCACTTAGAATCATCGTACCTGAATCCACTCACTTTGCTGCTACTGGTCTTATGACATTGATTTCATGGCTGAGGGATATTCCATCGTACGTAAGTACCACAATGTTTTGAACCATTTTTATATTTCCTGGGATATTTAAGGTGTACCCAAGTTGAGGTTCTTGTAGCCAGTGCAGAACTAAATTTGGAGGTGGCTCTTTCTTATTGATTTTCAGTTTTCCCCAGGTATATTCCCTAGACTGGAAGTGGCCTTGGCTCTGTAGCTCTGTTGTTTACTTGTTTTAGGGAACACAATGCACTCCTCCAGTGAGGCAGTTGGCAATTTACATCCCGCCCATCAGCATAACAAGGCTCCCAGTTCTCCAGGGCCTGTCTTGCCTTTCTGGTTTTTACACATTTTGTGGATGTCCCTTTTGACCGGTGGGAAGTGATACTTCTTTGTAGTGCAGATTTGCATTGCCCGCTTGCTTGCTTGGCTAAAAAGGGCGTATGCGTTTTCTCCTAAATATATTCAGGAGAAAACGCATACGCCCTTTTTAGCCAAGTGCACCATTGTCCAAGTTGTGCCCCTCTTCCTGTGCTTTACAGGTGATTCCAAGGTACCTCTTGAAATCTGTTTCCTGCTATTTTGCCTCGCTTTCAAGTCCACCTCGTTGACTTGCCTCAATAGATTTTTGGACGATAGTTGTCCTTTATCACTCTGCCAGTTTGTGAATTGCTGTGCCCATGAGCTCCATTTCTCAAATCGTTTTTTGTGAGCTGAACGCAAGTCCAAAATTTTGGATCATGTCCTATACTGGTTCCCGGTGGGTGGCTGAGACTTTGGTTAATTCTTCTTCCTGCCGGGAAATTAGAGTGACATGTGCCCGTCCAAATGCCTAACAGCTACTCTCTCATGGGTTCTACCTCGTCCCTTCCATCCTCTGCCAAATTGGGAACCTGTGCAAACCAAGAGGTTAAAGGGCCTGTCTCTCCAAGTTGGGAGATTGATAGTAAGGCAGTTGGAAAGTCAAACTGGAGCACCAGGAGAGGGACTATTCGTTGAGTTTTAGAAACCTTTCGTATTCACAGTGTGTCCATTCTCTAGGTTTCCTGTACATGTTATAGCTGTAGTAATATTCCCTTGAACCTGGAGAGTTGGGACCCATGGAATGGGGGCCATGCATTATTGCTTGAAAGGGTCTGCATTTGCTCACCCAATCTCACGAATCCTCTCAGTCCCAAGTGTCCAGCCTTATGCCACATCCAGCTGTCATTGTAGACAGGGTCTTTCCAGGTTTCCTCAGACACCCTGAAGGAATTGTAAAGAATTTCCCTGTTTTTTGGTTTTGCTTTTGAAATTCCTTTTTATAGTGGGTTTGAGCTGATTCTCGCTGCCATGTTTATGCCACTCTAGACACACTTGATTCCCTTATGGAGTCATATCAATACATAGGTTTTAAGATTCTTACTAGTCAGATATATTCCTCTGCGGGAAATATGGGGTTTTGAGTCTCTTTCACTGAGGAAGGTGTAGGTCTTGTCTATTCCAAAGTTGGTTTTTGGAACGGTCCCTGTGCTTATATCAAACTCTGGTTTTATGCATCACCCCACCTCTCCTTCCCCTTTATGCAGGCATAAGAGTGTTTTCTAAATGTGAGACTCTGTTCTCTTTCCTAACTCAGTTCACGTGTAGCCATGTTTACAGGATCTTCATAAGTGATATCTTATGATAAGTTTCTTTTTCTGTGTGACTTATTTGACTTAGAATCATCGTACCTGAATCCACTCACTTTGCTGCTACTGGTCTTATGACATTGATTTCATCGCTGAGGGATATTCCATCGTACGTAAGTACCACAATGTTTTGAACCATTTTTATATTTCCTGGGATATTTAAGGTGTACCCAAGTTGAGCTTCTTGTAGTCAGTGCAGCCCTAAATTTGGAGGTGGCTCTTTCTTATTGATTTTCAGTTTTCCCCAGGTATATTCCCTAGACTGGAAGTGGCCTTGGCTCTGTAGCTCTGTTGTTTACTTGTTTTAGGGAACACAATGCACTCCTCCAGTGAGGCAGTTGGCAATTTACATCCCGCCCATCAGCATAACAAGGCTCCCTGTTCTCCAGGGCCTGTCTTGCCTTTCTGGTTTTTACACATTTTGTGGATGTCCCTTTTGACCGGTGGGAAGTGATACTTCTTTGTAGTGCAGATTTGCATTGCCCGCTTGCTTGCTTGGCCAAAAAGGGCGTATGCGTTTTCTCCTGAATATATTCAGGAGAAAACACATACGCCCTTTTTGGCCAAGTGCACCATTGTCCAAGTTGTGCCCCTCTTCCTGTGCTTTACAGGCGATTCCAAGGTACCTCTTGAAATCTGTTTCCTGCTATTTTGCCTCGCTTTCAAGTCCGCCTCGTTGACTTCCCTCAACAGATTTTTGGACGATAGTTGTCCTTTATCACTCTGCCAGTTTGTGAATTGCTGTGCCCCTGAGCTCCATTTCTCAACTCGTTTTTTGTGAGCTGAACGCAAGTCCAAAATTTTGGATCATGTCCTATACTGGTTCCCGGTGGGTGGCTGAGACTTTGGTTAATTCTTCTTCCTGCCGGGAAATTAGATTGACATGTGCCCGTCCAAATGCCTAACAGCTACTCTCTCATGGGTTCTCCCTGGTCCCTTCCATCCTCTGCCAAATTGGGAACCTGTGCAAACCAGGAGGTTAAAGGGCCTGTCTCTCCAAGTTGGGAGATTGATAGTAAGGCAGTTGGAAAGTCAAACTGGAGCACCAGGAGAGGGACTATTCGTTGAGTTTTAGAAACCTTTCATATTCACAGTGTGTCCATTCTCTAGGTTTCCTGTACATGTAATAGCTGTAGTAATATTCCCTTGAACATGGAGAGTTGGGACCCATGGAATGGGGGCCATGCATTATTGCTTGAAAGGGTCTGCATTTGCTCACCCAATCTCACCAATCCTCTCAGTCCCAAGTGTCCAGCCTTATGCCACATCCAGCTGTCATTGTAGATAGGGTCTTTCCAGGTTTCCTCAGACACCCTGAAGGAATTGTAAAGAATTTCCCTGTTTTTTGGTTTTGCTTTTGAAATTCCTTTTTATAGTGGGTTTGAGCTGAATCTCGCTGCCATGTTTATGCCACTCTAGACACACTTGATTCCCTTATGGAGACATATCAATACATAGGTTTTAAGATTCTTACTAGTCAGATATATTCCTCTGTGGGAAATATGGGGTTTTGAGTCTCTTTCACTGAGGAAGGTGTCGGTCTTGTCAATTCCAAAGTTGGTTTTTGAAACGGTCCCTGTGCTTATATCAAACTCTGGTTTTATGCATCACCCCACCTCTCCTTCCCCTTTATGCAGGCATAAGAGTGTTTTCTAAATGTGAGACTCTGTTCTCTTTCCTAACTCAGTTCACGTGTAGCCATGTTTACAGGATCTTCATAAGTGATATCATATGATAAGTTTCTTTATCTGTGTGACTTATTTCACTTAGAATCATCGTACCTGAATCCACTCACTTTGCTGCTACTGGTCTTATGACATTGATTTCATGATTGAGGAATATTCCATCGTACGTAAGTACCACAATGTTTTGAACCATTTTTATATTTCCTGGGATATTTAAGGTGTACCCAAGTTGAGGTTCTTGTAGTCAGTGCAGCCCTAAATTTGGAGGTGGCTCTTTCTTATTGATTTTCAGTTTTCCCAAGGTATATTCCCTAGACAGGAAGTGGCCTTGGCTCTGTAGCTCTGTTGTTTACTTGTTTTAGGGAACACAATGCACTGCTCCAGTGAGGCAGTTGGCAATTTACATCCCGCCCATCAGCATAACAAGGCTCCCTGTTCTCCAGGGCCTGTCTTGCCTTTCTGGTTTTTACACATTTTGTGGATGTCCCTTTTGACCGGTGGGAAATGATACTTCTTTGTAGTGCAGATTTGCATTGCCCGCTTGCTTGCTTGGCCAAAAAGGGCGTATGCGTTTTCTCCTGAATATATTCAGGAGATAACGCATACGCCCTTTTTGGCCAAGTGCCTCATTGTCCAAGTTGTGCCCCTCTTCCTGTGCTTTACAGGCGATTCCAAGGTACCTCTTGAAATCTGTTTCCTGCTATTTTGCCTCGCTTTCAAGTCCGCCTCGTTGACTTCCCTCAACAGATTTTTGGACGATAGTTGTCCTTTATCACTCTGCCAGTTTGTGAATTGCTGTGCCCCTGAGCTCCATTTCTCAACTCGTTTTTTGTGAGCTGAACGCAAGTCCAAAACTTTGGATCATGTCCTATACTGGTTCCCGGTGGGTGGCTGAGACTTTGGTTAGTTCTTCTTTCTGCTGGGAAATTAGATTGATATGTGCCCGTCCAAATGCCTAACAGCTACCCTCTCATGGGTTCTCCCTCGTCCCTTCCATCCTCTGCCAAATTGGGAACCTGTGCAAACCAGGAGGTTAAAGGGCCTGTCTCTCCAAGTTGGGAGATTGATAGTAAGGCAGTTGGAAAGTCAAACTGGAGTACCAGGAGAGGGACTATTCGTTGAGTTTTAGAAACCTTTCGTATTCACAGTGTGTCCATTCTCTAGGTTTCCTGTACATGTTATAGCTGTAGTAATATTCCCTTGAACCTGGAGAGTTGGGACCCATGGAATGGGGGCCATGCATTATTGCTTGAAAGGGTCTGCATTTGCTCACCCAATCTCACCAATCCTCTCAGTCCCAAGTGTCCAGCCTTATGCCACATCCAGCTGTCATTGTAGATAGGGTCTTTCCAGGTTTCCTCAGACACCCTGAAGGAATTGTAAAGAATTTCCCTGTTTTTTGGTTTTGCTTTTGAAATTCCTTTTTATAGTGGGTTTGAGCTGATTCTCGCTGCCATGTTTATGCCACTCTAGACACACTTGATTCCCTTATGGAGACATATCAATACATAGGTTTTAAGATTCTTACTAGTCAGATATATTCCTCTGTGGGAAATATGGGGTTTTGAGTCTCTTTCACTGAGGAAGGTGTCGGTCTTGTCAATTCCAAAGTTGGTTTTTGAAACGGTCCCTGTGCTTATATCAAACTCTGGTTTTATGCATCACCCCACCTCTCCTTCCCCTTTATGCAGGCATAAGCGTGTTTTCTAAATGTGAGACTCTGTTCTCTTTCCTAACTCAGTTCACGTGTAGCCATGTTTACAGGATCTTCATAAGTGATATCTTATGATAAGTTTCTTTTTCTGTGTGACTTATTTCACTTAGAATCATCGTACCTGAATCCACTCACTTTGCTGCTACTGGTCTTATGACATTGATTTCATGGCTGAGGGATATTCCATCCTACGTAAGTACCACAATGTTTTGAACCATTTTTATATTTCCTGGGATATTTAAGGTGTACCCAAGTTGAGGTTCTTGTAGCCAGTGCAGAACTAAATTTGGAGGTGGCTCTTTCTTATTGATTTTCAGTTTTCCCCAGGTATATTCCCTAGACTGGAAGTGGCCTTGGCTCTGTAGCTCTGTTGTTTACTTGTTTTAGGGAACACAATGCACTCCTCCAGTGAGGCAGTTGGCAATTTACATCCCGCCCATCAGCATAACAAGGCTCCCAGTTCTCCAGGGCCTGTCTTGCCTTTCTGGTTTTTACACATTTTGTGGATGTCCCTTTTGACCGGTGGGAAGTGATACTTCTTTGTAGTGCAGATTTGCATTGCCCGCTTGCTTGCTTGGCCAAAAAGGGCGTATGCGTTTTCTCCTGAATATATTCAGGAGAAAACGCATACGCCCTTTTTGGCCAAGTGCACCATTGTCCAAGTTGTGCCCCTCTTCCTGTGCTTTACAGGTGATTCCAAGGTACCTCTTGAAATCTGTTTCCTGCTATTTTGCCTCGCTTTCAAGTCCACCTCGTTGACTTGCCTCAACAGATTTTTGGACCATAGTTGGCCTTTATCACTCTGCCAGTTTGTGAATTGCTGTGCCCCTGAGCTCCATTTCTCAACTCGTTTTTTGTGAGCTGAATGCAAGTCCAAAATTTTGGATCATGTCCTATACTGGTTCCCGGTGGGTGGCTGAGACTTTGGTTAATTCTTCTTCCTGCCGGGAAATTAGAGTGACATGTGCCCGTCCAAATGCCTAACAGCTACTCTCTCATGGGTTCTACCTCGTCCCTTCCATCCTCTGCCAAATTGGGAACCTGTGCAAACCAAGAGGTTAAAGGGCCTGTCTCTCCAAGTTGGGAGATTGATAGTAAGGCAGTTGGAAAGTCAAACTGGAGCACCAGGAGAGGGACTATTCGTTGAGTTTTAGAAACCTTTCGTATTCACAGTGTGTCCATTCTCTAGGTTTCCTGTACATGTTATAGCTGTAGTAATATTCCCTTGAACCTGGAGAGTTGGGACCCATGGAATGGGGGCCATGCATTATTGCTTGAAAGGGTCTGCATTTGCTCACCCAATCTCACGAATCCTCTCAGTCCCAAGTGTCCAGCCTTATGCCACATCCAGCTGTCATTGTAGACAGGGTCTTTCCAGGTTTCCTCAGACACCCTGAAGGAATTGTAAAGAATTTCCCTGTTTTTTGGTTTTGCTTTTGAAATTCCTTTTTATAGTGGGTTTGAGCTGATTCTCGCTGCCATGTTTATGCCACTCTAGACACACTTGATTCCCTTATGGAGTCATATCAATACATAGGTTTTAAGATTCTTACTAGTCAGATATATTCCTCTGCGGGAAATATGGGGTTTTGAGTCTCTTTCACTGAGGAAGGTGTAGGTCTTGTCTATTCCAAAGTTGGTTTTTGGAACGGTCCCTGTGCTTATATCAAACTCTGGTTTTATGCATCACCCCACCTCTCCTTCCCCTTTATGCAGGCATAAGAGTGTTTTCTAAATGTGAGACTCTGTTCTCTTTCCTAACTCAGTTCACGTGTAGCCATGTTTACAGGATCTTCATAAGTGATATCTTATGATAAGTTTCTTTTTCTGTGTGACTTATTTCACTTAGAATCATCGTACCTGAATCCACTCACTTTGCTGCTACTGGTCTTATGACATTGATTTCATCGCTGAGGGATATTCCATCGTACGTAAGTACCACAATGTTTTGAACCATTTTTATATTTCCTGGGATATTTAAGGTGTACCCAAGTTGAGCTTCTTGTAGTCAGTGCAGCCCTAAATTTGGAGGTGGCTCTTTCTTATTGATTTTCAGTTTTCCCCAGGTATATTCCCTAGACTGGAAGTGGCCTTGGCTCTGTAGCTCTGTTGTTTACTTGTTTTAGGGAACACAATGCACTCCTCCAGTGAGGCAGTTGGCAATTTACATCCCGCCCATCAGCATAACAAGGCTCCCTGTTCTCCAGGGCCTGTCTTGCCTTTCTGGTTTTTACACATTTTGTGGATGTCCCTTTTGACCGGTGGGAAGTGATACTTCTTTGTAGTGCAGATTTGCATTGCCCGCTTGCTTGCTTGGCCAAAAAGGGCGTATGCGTTTTCTCCTGAATATATTCAGGAGAAAACGCATACGCCCTTTTTGGCCAAGTGCACCATTGTCCAAGTTGTGCCCCTCTTCCTGTGCTTTACAGGCGATTCCAACGTACCTCTTGAAATCTGTTTCCTGCTATTTTGCCTCACTTTCAAGTCCGCCTCGTTGACTTCCCTCAACAGATTTTTGGACGATAGTTGTCCTTTATCACTCTGCCAGTTTGTGAATTGCTGTGCCCCTGAGCTCCATTTCTCAACTCGTTTTTTGTGAGCTGAACGCAAGTCCAAAATTTTGGATCATGTCCTATACTGGTTCCCGGTGGGTGGCTGAGACTTTGGTTAATTCTTCTTCCTGCCGGGAAATTAGATTGACATGTGCCCGTCCAAATGCCTAACAGCTACTCTCTCATGGGTTCTCCCTCGTCCCTTCCATCCTCTGCCAAATTGGGAACCTGTGCAAACCAGGAGGTTAAAGGGCCTGTCTCTCCAAGTTGGGAGATTGATAGTAAGGCAGTTGGAAAGTCAAACTGGAGCACCAGGAGAGGGACTATTCGTTGAGTTTTAGAAACCTTTCGTATTCACAGTGTGTCCATTCTCTAGGTTTCCTGTACATGTTATAGCTGTAGTAATATTCCCTTGAACATGGAGAGTTGGGACCCATGGAATGGGGGCCATGCATTATTGCTTGAAAGGGTCTGCATTTGCTCACCCAATCTCACCAATCCTCTCAGTCCCAAGTGTCCAGCCTTATGCCACATCCAGCTGTCATTGTAGATAGGGTCTTTCCAGGTTTCCTCAGACACCCTGAAGGAATTGTAAAGAATTTCCCTGTTTTTTGGTTTTGCTTTTGAAATTCCTTTTTATAGTGGGTTTGAGCTGATTCTCGCTGCCATGTTTATGCCACTCTAGACACACTTGATTCCCTTATGGAGACATATCAATACATAGGTTTTAAAATTCTTACTAGTCAGATATATTCCTCTGTGGGAAATATGGGGTTTTGAGTCTCTTTCACTGAGGAAGGTGTCGGTCTTGTCAATTCCAAAGTTGGTTTTTGAAACGGTCCCTGTGCTTATATCAAACTCTGGTTTTATGCATCACCCCACCTCTCCTTCCCCTTTATGCAGGCATAAGAGTGTTTTCTAAATGTGAGACTCTGTTCTCTTTCCTAACTCAGTTCACGTGTAGCCATGTTTACAGGATCTTCATAAGTGATATCATATGATAAGTTTCTTTATCTGTGTGACTTATTTCACTTAGAATCATCGTACCTGAATCCACTCACTTTGCTGCTACTGGTCTTATGACATTGATTTCATGATTGAGGAATATTCCATCGTACGTAAGTACCACAATGTTTTGAACCATTTTTATATTTCCTGGGATATTTAAGGTGTACCCAAGTTGAGGTTCTTGTAGTCAGTGCAGCCCTAAATTTGGAGGTGGCTCTTTCTTATTGATTTTCAGTTTTCCCAAGGTATATTCCCTAGACAGGAAGTGGCCTTGGCTCTGTAGCTCTGTTGTTTACTTGTTTTAGGGAACACAATGCACTGCTCCAGTGAGGCAGTTGGCAATTTACATCCCGCCCATCAGCATAACAAGGCTCCCTGTTCTCCAGGGCCTGTCTTGCCTTTCTGGTTTTTACACATTTTGTGGATGTCCCTTTTGACCGGTGGGAAATGATACTTCTTTGTAGTGCAGATTTGCATTGCCCGCTTGCTTGCTTGGCCAAAAAGGGCGTATGCGTTTTCTCCTGAATATATTCAGGAGATAACGCATACGCCCTTTTTGGCCAAGTGCCTCATTGTCCAAGTTGTGCCCCTCTTCCTGTGCTTTACAGGCGATTCCAAGGTACCTCTTGAAATCTGTTTCCTGCTATTTTGCCTCGCTTTCAAGTCCGCCTCGTTGACTTCCCTCAACAGATTTTTGGACGATAGTTGTCCTTTATCACTCTGCCAGTTTGTGAATTGCTGTGCCCCTGAGCTCCATTTCTCAACTCGTTTTTTGTGAGCTGAACGCAAGTCCAAAACTTTGGATCATGTCCTATACTGGTTCCCGGTGGGTGGCTGAGACTTTGGTTAATTCTTCTTCCTGCCGGGAAATTAGAGTGACATGTGCCCGTCCAAATGCCTAACAGCTACTCTCTCATGGGTTCTCCCTCGTCCCTTCCATCCTCTGCCAAATTGGGAACCTGTGCAAACCAGGAGGTTAAAGGGCCTGTCTCTCCAAGTTGGGAGATTGATAGTAAGGCAGTTGGAAAGTCAAACTGGAGCACCAGGAGAGGGACTATTCGTTGAGTTTTAGAAACCTTTCGTATTCACAGTGTGTCCATTCTCTAGGTTTCCTGTACATGTTATAGCTGTAGTAATATTCCCTTGAACCTGGAGAGTTGGCACCCATGGAATGGGGGCCATGCATTATTGCTTGAAAGGGTCTGCATTTGCTCACCCAATCTCACCAATCCTCTCAGTCCCAAGTGTCCAGCCTTATGCCACATCCAGCTGTCATTGTAGATAGGGTCTTTCCAGGTTTCCTCAGACACCCTGAAGGAATTGTAAAGGATTTCCCTGTTTTTTGGTTTTGCTTTTGAAATTCCTTTTTATAGTGGGTTTGAGCTGATTCTCGCTGCCATGTTTATGCCACTCTAGACACACTTGATTCCCTTATGGAGTCATATCAATACATAGGTTTTAAGATTCTTACTAGTCAGATATATTCCTCTGCGGGAAATATGGGGTTTTGAGTCTCTTTCACTGAGGAAGGTGTAGGTCTTGTCTATTCCAAAGTTGGTTTTTGGAACGGTCCCTGTGCTTATATCAAACTCTGGTTTTATGCATCACCCCACCTCTCCTTCCCCTTTTTGCAGGCATAAGAGTGTTTTCTAAATGTGAGACTCTGTTCTCTTTCCTAACTCAGTTCACGTGTAGCCATGTTTACAGGATCTTCATAAGTGATATCTTATGATAAGTTTCTTTTTCTGTGTGACTTATTTCACTTAGAATCATCGTACCTGAATCCACTCACTTTGCTGCTACTGGTCTTATGACATTGATTTCATGGCTGAGGGATATTCCATCGTACGTAAGTACCACAATGTTTTGAACCATTTTTATATTTCCTGGGATATTTAAGGTGTACCCAAGTTGAGGTTCTTGTAGCCAGTGCCGCCCTAAATTTGGAGGTGGCTCTTTCTTATTGATTTTCAGTTTTCCCCAGGTATATTCCCTAGACTGGAAGTGGCCTTGGCTCTGTAGCTCTGTTGTTTACTTGTTTTAGGGAACACAATGCACTCCTCCAGTGAGGCAGTTGGCAATTTACATCCCGCCCATCAGCATAACAAGGCTCCCTGTTCTCCAGGGCCTGTCTTGCCTTTCTGGTTTTTACACATTTTGTGGATGTCCCTTTTGACCGGTGGGAGGTGATACTTCTTTGTACTGCAGATTTGCATTGCCCGCTTGCTTGCTTGGCCAAAAAGGGCGTATGCGTTTTCTCCTGAATATATTCAGGAGAAAACGCATACGCCCTTTTTGGCCAAGTGCACCATTGTCCAAGTTGTGCCCCTCTTCCTGTGCTTTACAGGCGATTCCAAGGTACCTCTTGAAATCTGTTTCCTGCTATTTTGCCTCACTTTCAAGTCCGCCTCGTTGACTTCCCTCAACAGATTTTTGGACGATAGTTGTCCTTTATCACTCTGCCAGTTTGTGAATTGCTGTGCCCCTGAGCTCCATTTCTCAACTCGTTTTTTGTGAGCTGAACGCAAGTCCAAAATTTTGGATCATGTCCTATACTGGTTCCCGGTGGGTGGCTGAGACTTTGGTTAATTCTTCTTCCTGCCGGGAAATTAGATTGACATGTGCCCGTCCAAATGCCTAACAGCTACTCTCTCATGGGTTCTCCCTCGTCCCTTCCATCCTCTGCCAAATTGGGAACCTGTGCAAACCAGGAGGTTAAAGGGCCTGTCTCTCCAAGTTGGGAGATTGATAGTAAGGCAGTTGGAAAGTCAAACTGGAGCACCAGGAGAGGGACTATTCGTTGAGTTTTAGAAACCTTTCGTATTCACAGTGTGTCCATTCTCTAGGTTTCCTGTACATGTTATAGCTGTAGTAATATTCCCTTGAACCTGGAGAGTTGGGACCCATGGAATGGGGGCCATGCATTATTGCTTGAAAGGGTCTGCATTTGCTCACCCAATCTCACGAATCCTCTCAGTCCCAAGTGTCCAGCCTTATGCCACATCCAGCTGTCATTGTAGACAGGGTCTTTCCAGGTTTCCTCAGACACCCTGAAGGAATTGTAAAGAATTTCCCTGTTTTTTGGTTTTGCTTTTGAAATTCCTTTTTATAGTGGGTTTGAGCTGATTCTCGCTGCCATGTTTATGCCACTCTAGACACACTTGATTCCCTTATGGAGTCATATCAATACATAGGTTTTAAGATTCTTACTAGTCAGATATATTCCTCTGCGGGAAATATGGGGTTTTGAGTCTCTTTCACTGAGGAAGGTGTAGGTCTTGTCTATTCCAAAGTTGGTTTTTGGAACGGTCCCTGTGCTTATATCAAACTCTGGTTTTATGCATCACCCCACCTCTCCTTCCCCTTTATGCAGGCATAAGAGTGTTTTCTAAATGTGAGACTCTGTTCTCTTTCCTAACTCAGTTCACGTGTAGCCATGTTTACAGGATCTTCATAAGTGATATCTTATGATAAGTTTCTTTTTCTGTGTGACTTATTTCACTTAGAATCATCGTACCTGAATCCACTCACTTTGCTGCTACTGGTCTTATGACATTGATTTCATCGCTGAGGGATATTCCATCGTACGTAAGTACCACAATGTTTTGAACCATTTTTATATTTCCTGGGATATTTAAGGTGTACCCAAGTTGAGCTTCTTGTAGTCAGTGCAGCCCTAAATTTGGAGGTGGCTCTTTCTTATTGATTTTCAGTTTTCCCCAGGTATATTCCCTAGACTGGAAGTGGCCTTGGCTCTGTAGCTCTGTTGTTTACTTGTTTTAGGGAACACAATGCACTCCTCCAGTGAGGCAGTTGGCAATTTACATCCCGCCCATCAGCATAACAAGGCTCCCTGTTCTCCAGGGCCTGTCTTGCCTTTCTGGTTTTTACACATTTTGTGGATGTCCCTTTTGACCGGTGGGAAGTGATACTTCTTTGTAGTGCAGATTTGCATTGCCCGCTTGCTTGCTTGGCCAAAAAGGGCGTATGCGTTTTCTCCTGAATATATTCAGGAGAAAACGCATACGCCCTTTTTGGCCAAGTGCACCATTGTCCAAGTTGTGCCCCTCTTCCTGTGCTTTACAGGCGATTCCAACGTACCTCTTGAAATCTGTTTCCTGCTATTTTGCCTCACTTTCAAGTCCGCCTCGTTGACTTCCCTCAACAGATTTTTGGACGATAGTTGTCCTTTATCACTCTGCCAGTTTGTGAATTGCTGTGCCCCTGAGCTCCATTTCTCAACTCGTTTTTTGTGAGCTGAACGCAAGTCCAAAATTTTGGATCATGTCCTATACTGGTTCCCGGTGGGTGGCTGAGACTTTGGTTAATTCTTCTTCCTGCCGGGAAATTAGATTGACATGTGCCCGTCCAAATGCCTAACAGCTACTCTCTCATGGGTTCTCCCTCGTCCCTTCCATCCTCTGCCAAATTGGGAACCTGTGCAAACCAGGAGGTTAAAGGGCCTGTCTCTCCAAGTTGGGAGATTGATAGTAAGGCAGTTGGAAAGTCAAACTGGAGCACCAGGAGAGGGACTATTCGTTGAGTTTTAGAAACCTTTCGTATTCACAGTGTGTCCATTCTCTAGGTTTCCTGTACATGTTATAGCTGTAGTAATATTCCCTTGAACATGGAGAGTTGGGACCCATGGAATGGGGGCCATGCATTATTGCTTGAAAGGGTCTGCATTTGCTCACCCAATCTCACCAATCCTCTCAGTCCCAAGTGTCCAGCCTTATGCCACATCCAGCTGTCATTGTAGATAGGGTCTTTCCAGGTTTCCTCAGACACCCTGAAGGAATTGTAAAGAATTTCCCTGTTTTTTGGTTTTGCTTTTGAAATTCCTTTTTATAGTGGGTTTGAGCTGATTCTCGCTGCCATGTTTATGCCACTCTAGACACACTTGATTCCCTTATGGAGACATATCAATACATAGGTTTTAAAATTCTTACTAGTCAGATATATTCCTCTGTGGGAAATATGGGGTTTTGAGTCTCTTTCACTGAGGAAGGTGTCGGTCTTGTCAATTCCAAAGTTGGTTTTTGAAACGGTCCCTGTGCTTATATCAAACTCTGGTTTTATGCATCACCCCACCTCTCCTTCCCCTTTATGCAGGCATAAGAGTGTTTTCTAAATGTGAGACTCTGTTCTCTTTCCTAACTCAGTTCACGTGTAGCCATGTTTACAGGATCTTCATAAGTGATATCATATGATAAGTTTCTTTATCTGTGTGACTTATTTCACTTAGAATCATCGTACCTGAATCCACTCACTTTGCTGCTACTGGTCTTATGACATTGATTTCATGATTGAGGAATATTCCATCGTACGTAAGTACCACAATGTTTTGAACCATTTTTATATTTCCTGGGATATTTAAGGTGTACCCAAGTTGAGGTTCTTGTAGTCAGTGCAGCCCTAAATTTGGAGGTGGCTCTTTCTTATTGATTTTCAGTTTTCCCAAGGTATATTCCCTAGACAGGAAGTGGCCTTGGCTCTGTAGCTCTGTTGTTTACTTGTTTTAGGGAACACAATGCACTGCTCCAGTGAGGCAGTTGGCAATTTACATCCCGCCCATCAGCATAACAAGGCTCCCTGTTCTCCAGGGCCTGTCTTGCCTTTCTGGTTTTTACACATTTTGTGGATGTCCCTTTTGACCGGTGGGAAATGATACTTCTTTGTAGTGCAGATTTGCATTGCCCGCTTGCTTGCTTGGCCAAAAAGGGCGTATGCGTTTTCTCCTGAATATATTCAGGAGATAACGCATACGCCCTTTTTGGCCAAGTGCCTCATTGTCCAAGTTGTGCCCCTCTTCCTGTGCTTTACAGGCGATTCCAAGGTACCTCTTGAAATCTGTTTCCTGCTATTTTGCCTCGCTTTCAAGTCCGCCTCGTTGACTTCCCTCAACAGATTTTTGGACGATAGTTGTCCTTTATCACTCTGCCAGTTTGTGAATTGCTGTGCCCCTGAGCTCCATTTCTCAACTCGTTTTTTGTGAGCTGAACGCAAGTCCAAAACTTTGGATCATGTCCTATACTGGTTCCCGGTGGGTGGCTGAGACTTTGGTTAATTCTTCTTCCTGCCGGGAAATTAGAGTGACATGTGCCCGTCCAAATGCCTAACAGCTACTCTCTCATGGGTTCTCCCTCGTCCCTTCCATCCTCTGCCAAATTGGGAACCTGTGCAAACCAGGAGGTTAAAGGGCCTGTCTCTCCAAGTTGGGAGATTGATAGTAAGGCAGTTGGAAAGTCAAACTGGAGCACCAGGAGAGGGACTATTCGTTGAGTTTTAGAAACCTTTCGTATTCACAGTGTGTCCATTCTCTAGGTTTCCTGTACATGTTATAGCTGTAGTAATATTCCCTTGAACCTGGAGAGTTGGCACCCATGGAATGGGGGCCATGCATTATTGCTTGAAAGGGTCTGCATTTGCTCACCCAATCTCACCAATCCTCTCAGTCCCAAGTGTCCAGCCTTATGCCACATCCAGCTGTCATTGTAGATAGGGTCTTTCCAGGTTTCCTCAGACACCCTGAAGGAATTGTAAAGGATTTCCCTGTTTTTTGGTTTTGCTTTTGAAATTCCTTTTTATAGTGGGTTTGAGCTGATTCTCGCTGCCATGTTTATGCCACTCTAGACACACTTGATTCCCTTATGGAGTCATATCAATACATAGGTTTTAAGATTCTTACTAGTCAGATATATTCCTCTGCGGGAAATATGGGGTTTTGAGTCTCTTTCACTGAGGAAGGTGTAGGTCTTGTCTATTCCAAAGTTGGTTTTTGGAACGGTCCCTGTGCTTATATCAAACTCTGGTTTTATGCATCACCCCACCTCTCCTTCCCCTTTTTGCAGGCATAAGAGTGTTTTCTAAATGTGAGACTCTGTTCTCTTTCCTAACTCAGTTCACGTGTAGCCATGTTTACAGGATCTTCATAAGTGATATCTTATGATAAGTTTCTTTTTCTGTGTGACTTATTTCACTTAGAATCATCGTACCTGAATCCACTCACTTTGCTGCTACTGGTCTTATGACATTGATTTCATGGCTGAGGGATATTCCATCGTACGTAAGTACCACAATGTTTTGAACCATTTTTATATTTCCTGGGATATTTAAGGTGTACCCAAGTTGAGGTTCTTGTAGCCAGTGCCGCCCTAAATTTGGAGGTGGCTCTTTCTTATTGATTTTCAGTTTTCCCCAGGTATATTCCCTAGACTGGAAGTGGCCTTGGCTCTGTAGCTCTGTTGTTTACTTGTTTTAGGGAACACAATGCACTCCTCCAGTGAGGCAGTTGGCAATTTACATCCCGCCCATCAGCATAACAAGGCTCCCTGTTCTCCAGGGCCTGTCTTGCCTTTCTGGTTTTTACACATTTTGTGGATGTCCCTTTTGACCGGTGGGAGGTGATACTTCTTTGTACTGCAGATTTGCATTGCCCGCTTGCTTGCTTGGCCAAAAAGGGCGTATGCGTTTTCTCCTGAATATATTCAGGAGAAAACGCATACGCCCTTTTTGGCCAAGTGCACCATTGTCCAAGTTGTGCCCCTCTTCCTGTGCTTTACAGGCGATTCCAAGGTACCTCTTGAAATCTGTTTCCTGCTATTTTGCCTCACTTTCAAGTCCGCCTCGTTGACTTCCCTCAACAGATTTTTGGACGATAGTTGTCCTTTATCACTCTGCCAGTTTGTGAATTGCTGTGCCCCTGAGCTCCATTTCTCAACTCGTTTTTTGTGAGCTGAACGCAAGTCCAAAATTTTGGATCATGTCCTATACTGGTTCCCGGTGGGTGGCTGAGACTTTGGTTAATTCTTCTTCCTGCCGGGAAATTAGATTGACATGTGCCCGTCCAAATGCCTAACAGCTACTCTCTCATGGGTTCTCCCTCGTCCCTTCCATCCTCTGCCAAATTGGGAACCTGTGCAAACCAGGAGGTTAAAGGGCCTGTCTCTCCAAGTTGGGAGATTGATAGTAAGGCAGTTGGAAAGTCAAACTGGAGCACCAGGAGAGGGACTATTCGTTGAGTTTTAGAAACCTTTCGTATTCACAGTGTGTCCATTCTCTAGGTTTCCTGTACATGTTATAGCTGTAGTAATATTCCCTTGAACATGGAGAGTTGGGACCCATGGAATGGGGGCCATGCATTATTGCTTGAAAGGGTCTGCATTTGCTCACCCAATCTCACCAATCCTCTCAGTCCCAAGTGTCCAGCCTTATGCCACATCCAGCTGTCATTGTAGATAGGGTCTTTCCAGGTTTCCTCAGACACCCTGAAGGAATTGTAAAGAATTTCCCTGTTTTTTGGTTTTGCTTTTGAAATTCCTTTTTATAGTGGGTTTGAGCTGATTCTCGCTGCCATGTTTATGCCACTCTAGACACACTTGATTCCCTTATGCAGACATATCAATACATAGGTTTTAAGATTCTTACTAGTCAGATATATTCCTCTGTGGGAAATATGGGGTTTTGAGTGTCTTTCACTGAGGAAGGTGTCGGTCTTGTCAATTCCAAAGTTGGTTTTTGAAACGGTCCCTGTGCTTATATCAAACTCTGGTTTTATGCATCACCCCACCTCTCCTTCCCCTTTATGCAGGCATAAGAGTGTTTTCTAAATGTGAGACTCTGTTCTCTTTCCTAACTCAGTTCACGTGTAGCCATGTTTACAGGATCTTCATAAGTGATATCTTATGATAAGTTTCTTTTTCTGTGTGACTTATTTCACTTAGAATCATCGTACCTGAATCCACTCACTTTGCTGCTACTGGTCTTATGACATTGATTTCATGGCTGAGGGATATTCCATCGTACGTAAGTACCACAATGTTTTGAACCATTTTTATATTTCCTGGGATATTTAAGGTGTACCCAAGTTGAGGTTCTTGTAGCCAGTGCAGCCCTAAATTTGGAGGTGGCCCTTTCTTATTGATTTTCAGTTTTCCCCAGGTATATTCCCTAGACTGGAAGTGGCCTTGGCTCTGTAGCTCTGTTGTTTACTTGTTTTAGGGAACACAATGCACTCCTCCATTGAGGCAGTTGGCAATTTACATCCTGCCCATCAGCATAACAAGGCTCCCTGTTCTCCAGGGCCTGTCTTGCCTTTCTGGTTTTTACACATTTTGTGGATGTCCCTTTTGACCGGTGGGAGGTGATACTTCTTTGTAGTGCAGATTTGCATTGCCCGCTTGCTTGCTTGGCCAAAAAGGGCGTATGCGTTTTCTCCTGAATATATTCAGGAGAAAACGCATACGCCATTTTTGGCCAAGTGCACCATTGTCCAAGTTGTGCCCCTCTTCCTGTGCTTTACAGGCGATTCCAACGTACCTCTTGAAATCTGTTTCCTGCTATTTTGCCTCACTTTCAAGTCCGCCTCGTTGACTTCCCTCAACAGATTTTTGGACGATATTTGTCCTTTATCACTCTGCCAGTTTGTGAATTGCTGTGCCCCTGAGCTCCATTTCTCAACTCGTTTTTTGTGAGCTGAACGCAAGTCCAAAATTTTGGATCATGTCCTATACTGGTTCCCGGTGGGTGGCTGAGACTTTGGTTAATTCTTCTTCCTGCCGGGAAATTAGATTGACATGTGCCCGTCCAAATGCCTAACAGCTACTCTCTCATGGGTTCTCCCTCGTCCCTTCCATCCTCTGCCAAATTGGGAACCTGTGCAAACCAGGAGGTTAAAGGGCCTGTCTCTCCAAGTTGGGAGATTGATAGTAAGGCAGTTGGAAAGTCAAACTGGAGCACCAGGAGAGGGACTATTCGTTGAGTTTTAGAAACCTTTCGTATTCACAGTGTGTCCATTCTCTAGGTTTCCTGTACATGTTATAGCTGTAGTAATATTCCCTTGAACATGGAGAGTTGGGACCCATGGAATGGGGGCCATGCATTATTGCTTGAAAGGGTCTGCATTTGCTCACCCAATCTCACCAATCCTCTCAGTCCCAAGTGTCCAGCCTTATGCCACATCCAGCTGTCATTGTAGATAGGGTCTTTTCAGGTTTCCTCAGACACCCTGAAGGAATTGTAAAGAATTTCCCTGTTTTTTGGTTTTGCTTTTGAAATTCCTTTTTATAGTGGGTTTGAGCTGATTCTCGCTGCCATGTTTATGCCACTCTAGACACACTTGATTCCCTTATGGAGACATATCAATACATAGGTTTTAAGATTCTTACTAGTCAGATATATTCCTCTGTGGGAAATATGGGGTTTTGAGTCTCTTTCACTGAGGAAGGTGTCGGTCTTGTCAATTCCAAAGTTGGTTTTTGAAACGGTCCCTGTGCTTATATCAAACTCTGGTTTTATGCATCACCCCACCTCTCCTTCCCCTTTATGCAGGCATAAGAGTGTTTTCTAAATGTGAGACTCTGTTCTCTTTCCTAACTCAGTTCACGTGTAGCCATGTTTACAGGATCTTCATAAGTGATATCTTATGATAAGTTTCTTTTTCTGTGTGACTTATTTCACTTAGAATCATCGTACCTGAATCCACTCACTTTGCTGCTACTGGTCTTATGACATTGATTTCATGGCTTAGGGATATTCCATCGTACGTAAGTACCACAATGTTTTGAACCATTTTTATATTTCCTGGGATATTTAAGGTGTACCCAAGTTGAGGTTCTTGAAGCCAGTGCAGCCCTAAATTAGGATGTGGCTCTTTCTTATTGATTTTCAGTTTTCCCCAGGTATATTCCCTAGACTGGAAGTGGCCTTGGCTCTGTAGCTCTGTTGTTTACTTGTTTTAGGGAACACAATGCACTCCTCCAGTGAGGCAGTTGGCAATTTACATCCCGCCCATCAGCATAACAAGGCTCCCTGTTCTCCAGGGCCTGTCTTGCCTTTCTGGTTTTTACACATTTTGTGGATGTCCCTTTTGACCGGTGGGAAGTGATACTTCTTTGTAGTGCAGATTTGCATTGCCCGCTTGCTTGCTTGGCCAAAAAGGGCGTATGTGTTTTCTCCTGAATATATTCAGGAGAAAACGCATACGCCCTTTTTGGCCAAGTGCACCATTGTCCAAGTTGTGCCCCTCTTCCTGTGCTTTACAGGCGATTCCAACGTACCTCTTGAAATCTGTTTCCTGCTATTTTGCCTCACTTTCAAGTCCGCCTCGTTGACTTCCCTCAACAGATTTTTGGACGATAGTTGTCCTTTATCACTCTGCCAGTTTGTGAATTGCTGTGCCCCTGAGCTCCATTTCTCAACTCGTTTTTTGTGAGCTGAACGCAAGTCCAAAATTTTGGATCATGTCCTATACTGGTTCCCGGTGGGTGGCTGAGACTTTGGTTAATTCTTCTTCCTGCCGGGAAATTAGATTGACATGTGCCCGTCCAAATGCCTAACAGCTACTCTCTCATGGGTTCTCCCTCGTCCCTTCCATCCTCTGCCAAATTGGGAACCTGTGCAAACCAGGAGGTTAAAGGGCCTGTCTCTCCAAGTTGGGAGATTGATAGTAAGGCAGTTGGAAAGTCAAACTGGAGCACCAGGAGAGGGACTATTCGTTGAGTTTTAGAAACCTTTCGTATTCACAGTGTGTCCATTCTCTAGGTTTCCTGTACATGTTATAGCTGTAGTAATATTCCCTTGAACATGGAGAGTTGGGACCCATGGAATGGGGGCCATGCATTATTGCTTGAAAGGGTCTGCATTTGCTCACCCAATCTCACCAATCCTCTCAGTCCCAAGTGTCCAGCCTTATGCCACATCCAGCTGTCATTGTAGATAGGGTCTTTCCAGGTTTCCTCAGACACCCTGAAGGAATTGTAAAGAATTTCCCTGTTTTTTGGTTTTGCTTTTGAAATTCCTTTTTATAGTGGGTTTGAGCTGATTCTCGCTGCCATGTTTATGCCACTCTAGACACACTTGATTCCCTTATGGAGACATATCAATACATAGGTTTTAAAATTCTTACTAGTCAGATATATTCCTCTGTGGGAAATATGGGGTTTTGAGTCTCTTTCACTGAGGAAGGTGTCGGTCTTGTCAATTCCAAAGGTGGTTTTTGAAACAGTCCCTGTGCTTATATCAAACTCTGGTTTTATGCATCACCCCACCTCTCCTTCCCCTTTATGCAGGCATAAGAGTGTTTTCTAAATGTGAGACTCTGTTCTCTTTCCTAACTCAGTTCACGTGTAGCCATGTTTACAGGATCTTCATAAGTGATATCTTATGATAAGTTTCTTTTTCTGTGTGACTTATTTCACTTAGAATCATCGTACCTGAATCCACTCACTTTGCTGCTACTGGTCTCATGACATTGATTTCATGGCTGAGGGATATTCCATCGTACGTAAGTACCACAATGTTTTGAACCATTTTTATATTTCCTGGGATATTTAAGGTGTACCCAAGTTGAGGTTCTTGTAGCCAGTGCAGCCCTAAATTTGGAGGTGGCTCTTTCTTATTGATTTTCAGTTTTACCCAGGTATATTCCCTAGACTGGAAGTGGCCTTGGCTCTGTAGCTCTGTTGTTTACTTGTTTTAGGGAACACAATGCACTCCTCCAGTGAGGCAGTTGGCAATTTACATCCCGCCCATCAGCATAACAAGGCTCCCTGTTCTCCAGGGCCTGTCTTGCCTTTCTGGTTTTTACACATTTTGTGGATGTCCCTTTTGACCGGTGGGAGGTGACACTTCTTTGTAGTGCAGATTTGCATTGCCCGCTTGCTTGCTTGGCCAAAAAGGGCGTATGCGTTTTCTCCTGAATATATTCAGGAGAAAACGCATATGCCCTTTTTGGCCAAGTGCACCATTGTCCAAGTTGTGCCCCTCTTCCTGTGCTTTACAGGGAATTCCAACGTACCTCTTGAAATCTGTTTCCTGCTATTTTGCCTCACTTTCAAGTCCGCCTCGTTGACTTCCCTCAACAGATTTTTGGACGATAGTTGTCCTTTATCACTCTGCCAGTTTGTGAATTGCTGTGCCCCTGAGCTCCATTTCTCAACTCGTTTTTTGTGAGCTGAACGCAAGTCCAAAATTTTGGATCATGTCCTATACTGGTTCCCGGTGGGTGGCTGAGACTTTGGTTAATTCTTCTTCCTGCCGGGAAATTAGATTGACATGTGCCCGTCCAAATGCCTAACAGCTACTCTCTCATGGGTTCTCCCTCGTCCCTTCCATCCTCTGCCAAATTGGGAACCTGTGCAAACCAGGAGGTTAAAGGGCCTGTCTCTCCAAGTTGGGAGATTGATAGTAAGGCAGTTGGAAAGTCAAACTGGAGCACCAGGAGAGGGACTATTCGTTGAGTTTTAGAAACCTTTCGTATTCACAGTGTGTCCATTCTCTAGGTTTCCTGTACATGTTATAGCTGTAGTAATATTCCCTTGAACATGGAGAGTTGGGACCCATGGAATGGGGGCCATGCATTATTGCTTGAAAGGGTCTGCATTTGCTTACCCAATCTCACCAATCCTCTCAGTCCCAAGTGTCCAGCCTTATGCCACATCCAGCTGTCATTGTAGATAGGGTCTTTCCAGGTTTCCTCAGACACCCTGAAGGAATTGTAAAGAATTTCCCTGTTTTTTGGTTTTGCTTTTGAAATTCCTTTTTATAGTGGCTTTGAGCTGATTCTCGCTGCCATGTTTATGCCACTCTAGACACACTTGATTCCCTTATGCAGACATATCAATACATAGGTTTTAAGATTCTTACTAGTCAGATATATTCCTCTGTGGGGAATATGGGGTTTTGATTCTCTTTCACTGAGGAAGGTGTCGGTCTTGTCAATTCCAAAGTTGGTTTTTGAAATGGTCCCTGTGCTTATATCAAACTCTGGTTTTATGCATCACCCCACCTCTCCTTCCCCTTTATGCAGGCATAAGAGTGTTTTCTAAATGAGAGACTCTGTTCTCTTTCCTAACTCAGTTCACGTGTAGCCATGTTTACAGGATCTTCATAAGTGATATCTTATGATAAGTTTCTTTTTCTGTGTGACTTATTTCACTTAGAATCATCGTACCTGAATCCACTCACTTTGCTGCTACTGGTCTTATGACATTGATTTCATGGCTGAGGGATATTCCATCGTACGTAATTACCACAATGTTTTGAACCATTTTTATATTTCCTGGGATATTTAAGGTGTACCCAAGTTGAGGTTCTTGAAGCCAGTGCAGCCCTAAATTTGGAGGTGGCTCTTTCTTATTGATTTTCAGTTTTCCCCAGGTATATTCCCTAGACTGGAAGTGGACTTGGCTCTGTAGCTCTGTTGTTTACTTGTTTTAGGGAACACAATGCACTCCTCCAGTGAGGCAGTTGGCAATTTACATCCCGCCCATCAGCATAACAAGGCTCCCTGTTCTCCAGGGCCTGTCTTGCCTTTCTGGTTTTTACACATTTTGTGGATGTCCCTTTTGACCGGTGGGAAGTGATACTTCTTTGTAGTGCAGATTTGCATTGCCCGCTTGCTTGCTTGGCCAAAAAGGGCGTATGCGTTTTCTCCTGAATATATTCAGGAGAAAACGCATACGCCCTTTTTGGCCAAGTGCACCATTGTCCAAGTTGTGCCCCTCTTCCTGTGCTTTACAGGCGATTCCAAGGTACCTCATGAAATCTGTTTCCTGCTATTTTGCCTCGCTTTCAAGTCCGCCTCGTTGACTTCCCTCAACAGATTTTTGGACGATAGTTGTCCTTTATCACTCTGCCAGTTTGTGAATTGCTGTGCCCCTGAGCTCCATTTCTCAACTCGTTTTTTGTGAGCTGAACGCAAGTCCAAAACTTTGGATCATGTCCTATACTGGTTCCCGGTGGGTGGCTGAGACTTTGGTTAATTCTTCTTCCTGCCGGGAAATTAGAGTGACATGTGCCCGTCCAAATGCCTAACAGCTACTCTCTCATGTGTTCTCCCTCGTCCCTTCCATCCTCTGCCAAATTGGGAACCTGTGCAAACCAGGAGGTTAAAGGGCCTGTCTCTCCAAGTTGGGAGATTGATAGTAAGGCAGTTGGAAAGTCAAACTGGATCACCAGGAGAGGGACTATTCGTTGAGTTTTAGAAACCTTTCGTATTCACAGTGTGTCCATTCTCTAGGTTTCCTGTACATGTTATAGCTGTAGTAATATTCCCTTGAACCTGGAGAGTTGGGACCCATGGAATGGGGGCCATGCATTATTGCTTGAAAGGGTCTGCATTTGCTCACCCAATCTCACCAATCCTCTCAGTCCCAAGTGTCCAGCCTTATGCCACATCCAGCTGTCATTGTAGATAGGGTCTTTCCAGGTTTCCTCAGACACCCTGAAGGAATTGTAAAGAATTTCCCTGTTTTTTGGTTTTGCTTTTGAAATTCCTTTTTATAGTGGGTTTGAGCTGATTCTCGCTGCCATGTTTATGCCACTCTAGACACACTTGATTCCCTTATGGAGTCATATCAATACATAGGTTTTAAGATTCTTACTAGTCAGATATATTCCTCTGCGGGAAATATGGGGTTTTGAGTCTCTTTCACTGAGGAAGGTGTAGGTCTTGTCTATTCCAAAGTTGGTTTTTGGAACGGTCCCTGTGCTTATATCAAACTCTGGTTTTATGCATCACCCCACCTCTCCTTCCCCTTTATGCAGGCATAAGAGTGTTTTCTAAATGAGAGACTCTGTTCTCTTTCCTAACTCAGTTCACGTGTAGCCATGTTTACAGGATCTTCATAAGTGATATCTTATGATAAGTTTCTTTTTCTGTGTGACTTATTTCACTTAGAATCGTCGTACCTGAATCCACTCACTTTGCTGCTACTGGTCTTATGACATTGATTTCATGGCTGAGGGATATTCCATCGTACGTAAGTACCACAATGTTTTGAACCATTTTTATATTTCCTGGGATATTTAAGGTGTACCCAAGTTGAGGTTCTTGAAGCCAGTGCAGCCCTAAATTTGGAGGTGGCTCTTTCTTATTGATTTTCAGTTTTCCCCAGGTATATTCCCTAGACTGGAAGTGGCCTTGGCTCTGTAGCTCTGTTGTTTACTTGTTTTAGGGAACACAATGCACTCCTCCAGTGAGGCAGTTGGCAATTTACATCCCGCCCATCAGCATAACAAGGCTCCCTGTTCTCCAGGGCCTGTCTTGCCTTTCTGGTTTTTACACATTTTGTGGATGTCCCTTTTGACCGGTGGGAAGTGATACTCCTTTGTAGTGCAGATTTGCATTGCCCGCTTGCTTGCTTGGCCAAAAAGGGCGTATGCGTTTTCTCCTGAATATATTCAGGAGAAAACGCATACGCCCTTTTTGGCCAAGTGCACCATTGTCCAAGTTGTGCCCCTCTTCCTGTGCTTTACAGGCGATTCCAAGGTACCTCTTGAAATCTGTTTCCTGCTATTTTGCCTCGCTTTCAAGTCCGCCTCGTTGACTTCCCTCAACAGATTTTTGGACGATAGTTGTCCTTTATCACTCTGCCAGTTTGTGAATTGCTGTGCCCCTGAGCTCCATTTCTCAACTCGTTTTTTGTGAGCTGAACACAAGTCCAAAATTTTGGATCATGTCCTATACTGGTTCCCGGTGGGTGGCTGAGACTTTGGTTAATTCTTCTTCCTGCCGGGAAATTAGAGTGACATGTGCCCGTCCAAATGCCTAACAGCTACTCTCTCATGGGTTCTCCCTCGTCCCTTCCATCCTCTGCCAAATTGGGAACCTGTGCAAACCAGGAGGTTAAAGGGCCTGTCTCTCCAAGTTGGGAGATTGATAGTAAGGCAGTTGGAAAGTCAAACTGGAGCACCAGGAGAGGGACTATTCGTTGAGTTTTAGAAACCTTTCGTATTCACAGTGTGTCCATTCTCTAGGTTTCCTGTACATGTTATAGCTGTAGTAATATTCCCTTGAACCTGGAGAGTTGGGACCCATGGAATGGGGGCCATGCATTATTGCTTGAAAGGGTCTGCATTTGCTCACCCAATCTCACCAATCCTCTCAGTCCCAAGTGTCCAGCCTTATGCCACATCCAGCTGTCATTGTAGATAGGGTCTTTCCAGGTTTCCTCAGACACCCTGAAGGAATTGTAAAGAATTTCCCTGTTTTTTGGTTTTGCTTTTGAAATTCCTTTTTATAGTGGGTTTGAGCTGATTCTCGCTGCCATGTTTATGCCACACTAGACACACTTGATTCCCTTATGGAGACATATCAATACATAGGTTTTAAGATTCTTACTAGTCAGATATATTCCTCTGTGGGAAATATGGGGTTTTGAGTCTCTTTCACTGAGGAAGGTGTCGGTCTTGTCAATTCCAAAGTTGGTTTTTGAAACGGTCCCTGTGCTTATATCAAACTCTGGTTTTATGCATCACCCCACCTCTCCTTCCCCTTTATGCAGGCATAAGAGTGTTTTCTAAATGTGAGACTCTGTTCTCTTTCCTAACTCAGTTCACGTGTAGCCATGTTTACAGGATCTTCATAAGTGATATCTTATGATAAGTTTCTTTTTCTGTGTGACTTATTTCACTTAGAATCATCGTACCTGAATCCACTCACTTTGCTGCTACTGGTCTCATGACATTGATTTCATGGCTGAGGGATATTCCATCGTACGTAAGTACCACAATGTTTTGAACCATTTTTATATTTCCTGGGATATTTAAGGTGTACCCAAGTTGAGGTTCTTGTAGCCAGTGGATCCCTAAATTTGGAGGTGGCTCTTTCTTATTGATTTTCAGTTTTACCCAGGTATATTCCCTAGACTGGAAGTGGCCTTGGCTCTGTAGCTCTGTTGTTTACTTGTTTTAGGGAACACAATGCACTCCTCCAGTGAGGCAGTTGGCAATTTACATCCCGCCCATCAGCATAACAAGGCTCCCTGTTCTCCAGGGCCTGTCTTGCCTTTCTGGTTTTTACACATTTTGTGGATGTCCCTTTTGACCGGTGGGAAGTGATACTTCTTTGTAGTGCAGATTTGCATTGCCCGCTTGCTTGCTTGGCCAAAAAGGGCGTATGCGTTTTCTCCTGAATATATTCAGGAGAAAACGCATACGCCCTTTTTGGCCAAGTGCACCATTGTCCAAGTTGTGCCCCTCTTCCTGTGCTTTACAGGCGATTCCAACGTACCTCTTGAAATCTGTTTCCTGCTATTTTGCCTCACTTTCAAGTCCGCCTCGTTGACTTCCCTCAACAGATTTTTGGACGATAGTTGTCCTTTATCACTCTGCCAGTTTGTGAATTGCTGTGCCCCTGAGCTCCATTTCTCAACTCGTTTTTTGTGAGCTGAACGCAAGTCCAAAATTTTGGATCATGTCCTATACTGGTTCCCGGTGGGTGGCTGAGACTTTGGTTAATTCTTCTTCCTGCCGGGAAATTAGATTGACATGTGCCCGTCCAAATGCCTAACAGATACTCTCTCATGGGTTCTCCCTCGTCCCTTCCATCCTCTGCCAAATTGGGAACCTGTGCAAACCAGGAGGTTAAAGGGCCTGTCTCTCCAAGTTGGGAGATTGATAGTAAGGCAGTTGGAAAGTCAAACTGGAGCACCAGGAGAGGGACTATTCGTTGAGTTTTAGAAACCTTTCGTATTCACAGTGTGTCCATTCTCTAGGTTTCCTGTACATGTTATAGCTGTAGTAATATTCCCTTGAACATGGAGAGTTGGGACCCATGGAATGGGGGCCATGCATTATTGCTTGAAAGGGTCTGCATTTGCTCACCCAATCTCACCAATCCTCTCAGTCCCAAGTGTCCAGCCTTATGCCACATCCAGCTGTCATTGTAGATAGGGTCTTTCCAGGTTTCCTCAGACACCCTGAAGGAATTGTAAAGAATTTCCCTGTTTTTTGGTTTTGCTTTTGAAATTCCTTTTTATAGTGGGTTTGAGCTGATTCTCGCTGCCATGTTTATGCCACTCTAGACACACTTGATTCCCTTATGGAGACATATCAATACATAGGTTTTAAGATTCTTACTAGTCAGATATATTCCTCTGTGGGAAATATGGGGTTTTGAGTCTCTTTCACTGAGGAAGGTGTCGGTCTTGTCAATTCCAAAGGTGGTTTTTGAAACAGTCCCTGTGCTTATATCAAACTCTGGTTTTATGCATCACCACACCTCTCCTTCCCCTTTATGCAGGCATAAGAGTGTTTTCTAAATGTGAGACTCTGTTCTCTTTCCTAACTCAGTTCACGTGTAGCCATGTTTACAGGATCTTCATAAGTGATATCTTATGATAAGTTTCTTTTTCTGTGTGACTTATTTCACTTAGAATCATCGTACCTGAATCCACTCACTTTGCTTCTACTGGTCTCATGACATTGATTTCATGGCTGAGGGATATTCCATCGTACGTAAGTACCACAATGTTTTGAACCATTTTTATATTTCCTGGGATATTTAAGGTGTACCCAAGTTGAGGTTCTTGTAGCCAGTGGAGCCCTAAATTTGGAGGTGGCTCTTTCTTATTGATTTTCAGTTTTACCCAGGTATATTCCCTAGACTGGAAGTGGCCTTGGCTCTGTAGCTCTGTTGTTTACTTGTTTTAGGGAACACAATGCACTCCTCCAGTGAGGCAGTTGGCAATTTACATCCCGCCCATCAGCATAACAAGGCTCCCTGTTCTCCAGGGCCTGTCTTGCCTTTCTGGTTTTTACACATTTTGTGGATGTCCCTTTTGACCGGTGGGAGGTGATACTTCTTTGTAGTGCAGATTTGCATTGCCCGCTTGCTTGCTTGGCCAAAAAGGGCGTATGCGTTTTCTCCTGAATATATTCAGGAGAAAACGCATACGCCCTTTTTGGCCAAGTGCACCATTGTCCAAGTTGTGCCCCTCTTCCTGTGCTTTACAGGCGATTCCAAGGTACCTCTTGAAATCTGTTTCCTGCTATTTTGCCTCACTTTCAAGTCCGCCTCGTTGACTTCCCTCAACAGATTTTTGGACGATAGTTGTCCTTTATCACTCTGCCAGTTTTTGAATTGCTGTGCCCCTGAGCTCCATTTCTCAACTCGTTTTTTGTGAGCTGAACGCAAGTCCAAAATTTTGGATCATGTCCTATACTGGTTCCCGGTGGGTGGCTGAGACTTTGGTTAATTCTTCTTCCTGCCGGGAAATTAGATTGACATGTGCCCGTCCAAATGCCTAACAGCTACTCTCTCATGGGTTCTCCCTCGTCCCTTCCATCCTCTGCCAAATTGGGAACCTGTGCAAACCAGGAGGTTAAAGGGCCTGTCTCTCCAAGTTGGGAGATTGATAGTAAGGCAGTTGGAAAGTCAAACTGGAGCACCAGGAGAGGGACTATTCGTTGAGTTTTAGAAACCTTTTGTATTCACAGTGTGTCCATTCTCTAGGTTTCCTGTACATGTTATAGCTGTAGTAATATTCCCTTGAACATGGAGAGTTGGGACCCATGGAATGGGGGCCATGCATTATTGGTTGAAAGGGTCTGCATTTGCTCACCCAATCTCACCAATCCTCTCAGTCCCAAGTGTCCAACCTTATGCCACATCCAGCTGTCATTGTAGATAGGGTCTTTCCAGGTTTCCTCAGACACCCTGAAGGAATTGTAAAGAATTTCCCTGTTTTTTGGTTTTGCTTTTGAAATTCCTTTTTATAGTGGGTTTGAGCTGATTCTCGCTGCCATGTTTATGCCACTCTAGACACACTTGATTCCCTTATGGAGACATATCAATACATAGGTTTTAAGATTCTTACTAGTCAGATATATTCCTCTGTGGGAAATATGGGGTTTTGAGTCTCTTTCACTGAGGAAGGTGTCGGTCTTGTCGATTCCAAAGTTGGTTTTTGAAACGGTCCCTGTGCTTATATCAAACTCTGGTTTTATGCATCACCCCACCTCTCCTTCCCCTTTATGCAGGCATAAGAGTGTTTTCTAAATGTGAGACTCTGTTCTCTTTCCTAACTCAGTTCACGTGTAGCCATGTTTACAGGATCTTCATAAGTGATATCTTATGATAAGTTTCTTTTTCTGTGTGACTTATTTCACTTAGAATCATCGTACCTGAATCCACTCACTTTGCTGCTACTGGTCTCATGACATTGATTTCATGGCTGAGGGATATTCCATCGTACGTAAGTACCACAATGTTTTGAACCATTTTTATATTTCCTGGGATATTTAAGGTGTACCCAAGTTGAGGTTCTTGTAGCCAGTGGAGCCCTAAATTTGGAGGTGGCTCTTTCTTATTGATTTTCAGTTTTACCCAGGTATATTCCCTAGACTGGAAGTGGCCTTGGCTCTGTAGCTCTGTTGTTTACTTGTTTTAGGGAACACAATGCACTCCTCCAGTGAGGCAGTTGGCAATTTACATCCCGCCCATCAGCATAACAAGGCTCCCTGTTCTCCAGGGCCTGTCTTGCCTTTCTGGTTTTTACACATTTTGTGGATGTCCCTTTTGACCGGTGGGAGGTGATACTTCTTTGTAGTGCAGATTTGCATTGCCCGCTTGCTTGCTTGGCCAAAAAGGGCGTATGCGTTTTCTCCTGAATATATTCAGGAGAAAACGCATACGCCCTTTTTGGCCAAGTGCACCATTGTCCAAGTTGTGCCCCTCTTCCTGTGCTTTACAGGCGATTCCAACGTACCTCTTGAAATCTGTTTCCTGCTATTTTGCCTCACTTTCAAGTCCGCCTCGTTGACTTCCCTCAACAGATTTTTGGACGATAGTTGTCCTTTATCACTCTGCCAGTTTGTGAATTGCTGTGCCCCTGAGCTCCATTTCTCAACTCGTTTTTTGTGAGCTGAACGCAAGTCCAAAATTTTGGATCATGTCCTATACTGGTTCCCGGTGGGTGGCTGAGACTTTGGTTAATTCTTCTTCCTGCCGGGAAATTAGATTGACATGTGCCCGTCCAAATGCCTAACAGATACTCTCTCATGGGTTCTCCCTCGTCCCTTCCATCCTCTGCCAAATTGGGAACCTGTGCAAACCAGGAGGTTAAAGGGCCTGTCTCTCCAAGTTGGGAGATTGATAGTAAGGCAGTTGGAAAGTCAAACTGGAGCACCAGGAGAGGGACTATTCGTTGAGTTTTAGAAACCTTTCGTATTCACAGTGTGTCCATTCTCTAGGTTTCCTGTACATGTTATAGCTGTAGTAATATTCCCTTGAACCTGGAGAGTTGGGACCCATGGAATGGGGGCCATGCATTATTGCTTGAAAGGGTCTGCATTTGCTCACCCAATCTCACCAATCCTCTCAGTCCCAAGTGTCCAGCCTTATGCCACATCCAGCTGTCATTGTAGATAGGGTCTTTCCAGGTTTCCTCAGACACCCTGAAGGAATTGTAAAGAATTTCCCTGTTTTTTGGTTTTGCTTTTGAAATTCCTTTTTATAGTGGGTTTGAGCTGATTCTCGCTGCCATGTTTATGCCACTCTAGACACACTTGATTCCCTTATGGAGACATATCAATACATAGGTTTTAAGATTCTTACTAGTCAGATATATTCCTCTGTGGGAAATATGGGGTTTTGAGTCTCTTTCACTGAGGAAGGTGTCGGTCTTGTCAATTCCAAAGGTGGTTTTTGAAACGGTCCCTGTGCTTATATCAAACTCTGGTTTTATGCATCACCCCACCTCTCCTTCCCCTTTATGCAGGCATAAGAGTGTTTTCTAAATGTGAGACTCTGTTCTCTTTCCTAACTCAGTTCACGTGTAGCCATGTTTACAGGATCTTCATAAGTGATATCTTATGATAAGTTTCTTTTTCTGTGTGACTTATTTCACTTAGAATCATCGTACCTGAATCCACTCACTTTGCTGCTACTGGTCTCATGATATTGATTTCATGGCTGAGGGATATTCCATCGTACGTAAGTACCACAATGTTTTGAACCATTTTTATATTTCCTGGGATATTTAAGGTGTACCCAAGTTGAGGTTCTTGTAGCCAGTGGAGCCCTAAATTTGGAGGTGGCTCTTTCTTATTGATTTTCAGTTTTCCCCAGGTATATTCCCTAGACTGGAAGTGGCCTTGGCTCTGTAGCTCTGTTGTTTACTTGTTTTAGGGAACACAATGCACTCCTCCAGTGAGGCAGTTGGCAATTTACATCCCGCCCATCAGCATAACAAGGCTCCCTGTTCTCCAGGGCCTGTCTTGCCTTTCTGGTTTTTACACATTTTGTGGATGTCCCTTTTGACCGGTGGGAGGTGATACTTCTTTGTAGTGCAGATTTGCATTGCCCGCTTGCTTGCTTGGCCAAAAAGGGCGTATGCGTTTTCTCCTGAATATATTCAGGAGAAAACGCATACGCCCTTTTTGGCCAAGTGCACCATTGTCCAAGTTGTGCCCCTCTTCCTGTGCTTTACAGGCGATTCCAACGTACCTCTTGAAATCTGTTTCCTGGTATTTTGCCTCACTTTCAAGTCCGCCTCGTTGACTTCCCTCAACAGATTTTTGGACGATAGTTGTCCTTTATCACTCTGCCAGTTTTTGAATTGCTGTGCCCCTGAGCTCCATTTCTCAACTCGTTTTTTGTGAGCTGAACGCAAGTCCAAAATTTTGGATCATGTCCTATACTGGTTCCCGGTGGGTGGCTGAGACTTTGGTTAATTCTTCTTCCTGCCGGGAAATTAGATTGACATGTGCCCGTCCAAATGCCTAACAGCTACTCTCTCATGGGTTCTCCCTCGTCCCTTCCATCCTCTGCCAAATTGGGAACCTGTGCAAACCAGGAGGTTAAAGGGCCTGTCTCTCCAAGTTGGGAGATTGATAGTAAGGCAGTTGGAAAGTCAAACTGGAGCACCAGGAGAGGGACTATTCGTTGAGTTTTAGAAACCTTTCGTATTCACAGTGTGTCCATTCTCTAGGTTTCCTGTACATGTTATAGCTGTAGTAATATTCCCTTGAACATGGAGAGTTGGGACCCATGGAATGGGGGCCATGCATTATTGCTTGAAAGGGTCTGCATTTGCTCACCCAATCTCACCAATCCTCTCAGTCCCAAGTGTCCAACCTTATGCCACATCCAGCTGTCATTGTAGATAGGGTCTTTCCAGGTTTCCTCAGACACCCTGAAGGAATTGTAAAGAATTTCCCTGTTTTTTGGTTTTGCTTTTGAAATTCCTTTTTATAGTGGGTTTGAGCTGATTCTCGCTGCCATGTTTATGCCACTCTAGACACACTTGATTCCCTTATGGAGACATATCAATACATAGGTTTTAAGATTCTTACTAGTCAGATATATTCCTCTGTGGGAAATATGGGGTTTTGAGTCTCTTTCACTGAGGAAGGTGTCGGTCTTGTCAATTCCAAAGGTGGTTTTTGAAACAGTCCCTGTGCTTATATCAAACTCTGGTTTTATGAATCACCCCACCTCTCCTTCCCCTTTATGCAGGCATAAGAGTGTTTTCTAAATGTGAGACTCTGTTCTCTTTCCTAACTCAGTTCACGTGTAGCCATGTTTACAGGATCTTCATAAGTGATATCTTATGATAAGTTTCTTTTTCTGTGTGACTTATTTCACTTAGAATCATCGTACCTGAATCCACTCACTTTGCTGCTACTGGTCTTATGACATTGATTTCATGGCTGAGGGATATTCCATCGTACGTAAGTACCACAATGTTTTGAACCATTTTTATATTTCCTGGGATATTTAAGGTGTACCCAAGTTGAGGTTCTTGAAGCCAGTGCAGCCCTAAATTTGGAGGTGGCTCTTTCTTATTGATTTTCAGTTTTCCCCAGGTATATTCCCTAGACTGGAAGTGAACTTGGCTCTGTAGCTCTGTTGTTTACTTGTTTTAGGGAACACAATGCACTCCTCCAGTGAGGCAGTTGGCAATTTACATCCCGCCCATCAGCATAACAAGGCTCCCTGTTCTCCAGGGCCTGTCTTGCCTTTCTGGTTTTTACACATTTTGTGGATGTCCCTTTTGACCGGTGGGAAGTGATACTTCTTTGTAGTGCAGATTTGCATTGCCCACTTGCTTGCTTGGCCAAAAAGGGCGTATGCGTTTTCTCCTGAATATATTCAGGAGAAAACGCATACGCCCTTTTTGGCCAAGTGCACCATTGTCCAAGTTGTGCCCCTCTTCCTGTGCTTTACAGGCGATTCCAAGGTACCTCTTGAAATCTGTTTCCTGCTATTTTGCCTCGCTTTCAAGTCCGCCTCGTTGACTTCCCTCAACAGATTTTTGGACGATAGTTGTCCTTTATCACTCTGCCAGTTTGTGAATTGCTGTGCCCCTGAGCTCCATTTCTCAACTCGTTTTTTGTGAGCTGAACGCAAGTCCAAAACTTTGGATCATGTCCTATACTGGTTCCCGGTGGGTGGCTGAGACTTTGGTTAATTCTTCTTCCTGCCGGGAAATTAGAGTGACATGTGCCCGTCCAAATGCCTAACAGCTACTCTCTCATGTGTTCTCCCTCGTCCCTTCCATCCTCTGCCAAATTGGGAACCTGTGCAAACCAGGAGGTTAAAGGGCCTGTCTCTCCAAGTTGGGAGATTGATAGTAAGGCAGTTGGAAAGTCAAACTGGATCACCAGGAGAGGGACTATTCGTTGAGTTTTAGAAACCTTTCGTATTCACAGTGTGTCCATTCTCTAGGTTTCCTGTACATGTTATAGCTGTAGTAATATTCCCTTGAACCTGGAGAGTTGGGACCCATGGAATGGGGGCCATGCATTATTGCTTGAAAGGGTCTGCATTTGCTCACCCAATCTCACCAATCCTCTCAGTCCCAAGTGTCCAGCCTTATGCCACATCCAGCTGTCATTGTAGATAGGGTCTTTCCAGGTTTCCTCAGACACCCTGAAGGAATTGTAAAGAATTTCCCTGTTTTTTGGTTTTGCTTTTGAAATTCCTTTTTATAGTGGGTTTGAGCTGATTCTCGCTGCCATGTTTATGCCACTCTAGACACACTTGATTCCCTTATGGAGTCATATCAATACATAGGTTTTAAGATTCTTACTAGTCAGATATATTCCTCTGCGGGAAATATGGGGTTTTGAGTCTCTTTCACTGAGGAAGGTGTAGGTCTTGTCTATTCCAAAGTTGGTTTTTGGAACGGTCCCTGTGCTTATATCAAACTCTGGTTTTATGCATCACCCCACCTCTCCTTCCCCTTTATGCAGGCATAAGAGTGTTTTCTAAATGTGAGACTCTGTTCTCTTTCCTAACTCAGTTCACGTGTAGCCATGTTTACAGGATCTTCATAAGTGATATCTTATGATAAGTTTCTTTTTCTGTGTGACTTATTTCACTTAGAATCATCGTACCTGAATCCACTCACTTTGCTGCTACTGGTCTTATGACATTGATTTCATGGCTGAGGGATATTCCATCGTACGTAAGTACCACAATGTTTTGAACCATTTTTATATTTCCTGGGATATTTAAGGTGTACCCAAGTTGAGGTTCTTGTAGCCAGTGCAGCCCTAAATTTGGAGGTGGCTCTTTCTTTTTGATTTTCAGTTTTCCCCAGGTATATTCCCTAGACTGGAAGTGGCCTTGGCTCTGTAGCTCTGTTGTTTACTTGTTTTAGGGAACACAATGCACTCCTCCAGTGAGGCAGTTGGCAATTTACATCCCGCCCATCAGCATAACAAGGCTCCCTGTTCTCCAGGGCCTGTCTTGCCTTTCTGGTTTTTACACATTTTGTGGATGTCCCTTTTGACCGGTGGGAAGTGATACTTCTTTGTAGTGCAGATTTCCATTGCCCGCTTGCTTGCTTGGCCAAAAAGGGCGTATGCGTTTTCTCCTGAATATATTCAGGAGAATACGCATACGCCCTTTTTGGCCAAGTGCACCATTGTCCAAGTTGTGCCCCTCTTCCTGTGCTTTACAGGCGATTCCAACGTACCTCTTGAAATCTGTTTCCTGCTATTTTGCCTCACTTTCAAGTCCGCCTCGTTGACTTCCCTCAACAGATTTTTGGACGATAGTTGTCCTTTATCACTCTGCCAGTTTGTGAATTGCTGTGCCCCTGAGCTCCATTTCTCAACTCGTTTTTTGTGAGCTGAACGCAAGTCCAAAATTTTGGATCATGTCCTATACTGGTTCCCGGTGGGTGGCTGAGACTTTGGTTAATTCTTCTTCCTGCCGGGAAATTAGATTGACATGTGCCCGTCCAAATGCCTAACAGCTACTCTCTCATGGGTTCTCCCTCGTCCCTTCCATCCTCTGCCAAATTGGGAACCTGTGCAAACCAGGAGGTTAAAGGGCCTGTCTCTCCAAGTTGGGAGATTGATAGTAAGGCAGTTGGAAAGTCAAACTGGAGCACCAGGAGAGGGACTATTCGTTGAGTTTTAGAAACCTTTCGTATTCACAGTGTGTCCATTCTCTAGGTTTCCTGTACATGTTATAGCTGTAGTAATATTCCCTTGAACATGGAGAGTTGGGACCCATGGAATGGGGGCCATGCATTATTGCTTGAAAGGGTCTGCATTTGCTCACCCAATCTCACCAATCCTCTCAGTCCCAAGTGTCCAGCCTTATGCCACATCCAGCTGTCATTGTAGATAGGGTCTTTCCAGGTTTCCTCAGACACCCTGAAGGAATTGTAAAGAATTTCCCTGTTTTTTGGTTTTGCTTTTGAAATTCCTTTTTATAGTGGGTTTGAGCTGATTCTCGTTGCCATGTTTATGCCACTCTAGACACACTTGATTCCCTTATGCAGACGTATCAATACATAGGTTTTAAGATTCTTACTAGTCAGATATATTCCTCTGTGGGAAATATGGGGTTTTGAGTCTCTTTCACTGAGGAAGGTGTCGGTCTTGTCAATTCCAAAGTTGGTTTTTGAAACGGTCCCTGTGCTTATATCAAACTCTGGTTTTATGCATCACCCCACCTCTCCTTCCCCTTTATGCAGGCATAAGAGTGTTTTCTAAATGTGAGACTCTGTTCTCTTTCCTAACTCAGTTCACGTGTAGCCATGTTTACAGGATCTTCATAAGTGATATCTTAAGATAAGTTTCTTTTTCTGTGTGACTTATTTCACTTAGAATCATCGTACCTGAATCCACTCACTTTGCTGCTACTGGTCTTATGACATTGATTTCATGGCTGAGGGATATTCCATCGTACGTAAGTACCACAATGTTTTGAACCATTTTTATATTTCCTGGGATATTTAAGGTGTACCCAAGTTGAGGTTCTTGTAGCCAGTGCAGCCCTAAATTTGGAGGTGGCTCTTTCTTATTGATTTTCAGTTTTCCCCAGGTATATTCCCTAGACTGGAAGTGGCCTTGGCTCTGTAGCTCTGTTGTTTACTTGTTTTAGGGAACACAATGCACTCCTCCATTGAGGCAGTTGGCAATTTACATCCTGCCCATCAGCATAACAAGGCTCCCTGTTCTCCAGGGCCTGTCTTGCCTTTCTGGTTTTTACACATTTTGTGGATGTCCCTTTTGACCGGTGGGAAGTGATACTTCTTTGTAGTGCAGATTTGCATTGCCCGCTTGCTTGCTTGGCCAAAAAGGGCGTATGCGTTTTCTCCTGAATATATTCAGGAGAAAACGCATACGCCCTTTTTGGCCAAGTGCACCATTGTCCAAGTTGTGCCCCTCTTCCTGTGCTTTACAGGCGATTCCAACGTACCTCTTGAAATCTGTTTCCTGGTATTTTGCCTCACTTTCAAGTCCGCCTCGTTGACTTCCCTCAACAGATTTTTGGACGATAGTTGTCCTTTATCACTCTGCCAGTTTTTGAATTGCTGTGCCCCTGAGCTCCATTTCTCAACTCGTTTTTTGTGAGCTGAACGCAAGTCCAAAATTTTGGATCATGTCCTATACTGGTTCCCGGTGGGTGGCTGAGACTTTGGTTAATTCTTCTTCCTGCCGGGAAATTAGATTGACATGTGCCCGTCCAAATGCCTAACAGCTACTCTCTCATGGGTTCTCCCTCGTCCCTTCCATCCTCTGCCAAATTGGGAACCTGTGCAAACCAGGAGGTTAAAGGGCCTGTCTCTCCAAGTTGGGAGATTGATAGTAAGGCAGTTGGAAAGTCAAACTGGAGCACCAGGAGAGGGACTATTCGTTGAGTTTTAGAAACCTTTCGTATTCACAGTGTGTCCATTCTCTAGGTTTCCTGTACATGTTATAGCTGTAGTAATATTCCCTTGAACATGGAGAGTTGGGACCCATGGAATGGGGGCCATGCATTATTGCTTGAAAGGGTCTGCATTTGCTCACCCAATCTCACCAATCCTCTCAGTCCCAAGTGTCCAACCTTATGCCACATCCAGCTGTCATTGTAGATAGGGTCTTTCCAGGTTTCCTCAGACACCCTGAAGGAATTGTAAAGAATTTCCCTGTTTTTTGGTTTTGCTTTTGAAATTCCTTTTTATAGTGGGTTTGAGCTGATTCTCGCTGCCATGTTTATGCCACTCTAGACACACTTGATTCCCTTATGGAGACATATCAATACATAGGTTTTAAGATTCTTACTAGTCAGATATATTCCTCTGTGGGAAATATGGGGTTTTGAGTCTCTTTCACTGAGGAAGGTGTCGGTCTTGTCAATTCCAAAGGTGGTTTTTGAAACAGTCCCTGTGCTTATATCAAACTCTGGTTTTATGAATCACCCCACCTCTCCTTCCCCTTTATGCAGGCATAAGAGTGTTTTCTAAATGTGAGACTCTGTTCTCTTTCCTAACTCAGTTCACGTGTAGCCATGTTTACAGGATCTTCATAAGTGATATCTTATGATAAGTTTCTTTTTCTGTGTGACTTATTTCACTTAGAATCATCGTACCTGAATCCACTCACTTTGCTGCTACTGGTCTTATGACATTGATTTCATGGCTGAGGGATATTCCATCGTACGTAAGTACCACAATGTTTTGAACCATTTTTATATTTCCTGGGATATTTAAGGTGTACCCAAGTTGAGGTTCTTGAAGCCAGTGCAGCCCTAAATTTGGAGGTGGCTCTTTCTTATTGATTTTCAGTTTTCCCCAGGTATATTCCCTAGACTGGAAGTGGACTTGGCTCTGTAGCTCTGTTGTTTACTTGTTTTAGGGAACACAATGCACTCCTCCAGTGAGGCAGTTGGCAATTTACATCCCGCCCATCAGCATAACAAGGCTCCCTGTTCTCCAGGGCCTGTCTTGCCTTTCTGGTTTTTACACATTTTGTGGATGTCCCTTTTGACCGGTGGGAAGTGATACTTCTTTGTAGTGCAGATTTGCATTGCCCGCTTGCTTGCTTGGCCAAAAAGGGCGTATGCGTTTTCTCCTGAATATATTCAGGAGAAAACGCATACGCCCTTTTTGGCCAAGTGCACCATTGTCCAAGTTGTGCCCCTCTTCCTGTGCTTTACAGGCGATTCCAAGGTACCTCTTGAAATCTGTTTCCTGCTATTTTGCCTCGCTTTCAAGTCCGCCTCGTTGACTTCCCTCAACAGATTTTTGGACGATAGTTGTCCTTTATCACTCTGCCAGTTTGTGAATTGCTGTGCCCCTGAGCTCCATTTCTCAACTCGTTTTTTGTGAGCTGAACGCAAGTCCAAAACTTTGGATCATGTCCTATACTGGTTCCCGGTGGGTGGCTGAGACTTTGGTTAATTCTTCTTCCTGCCGGGAAATTAGAGTGACATGTGCCCGTCCAAATGCCTAACAGCTACTCTCTCATGTGTTCTCCCTCGTCCCTTCCATCCTCTGCCAAATTGGGAACCTGTGCAAACCAGGAGGTTAAAGGGCCTGTCTCTCCAAGTTGGGAGATTGATAGTAAGGCAGTTGGAAAGTCAAACTGGATCACCAGGAGAGGGACTATTCGTTGAGTTTTAGAAACCTTTCGTATTCACAGTGTGTCCATTCTCTAGGTTTCCTGTACATGTTATAGCTGTAGTAATATTCCCTTGAACCTGGAGAGTTGGGACCCATGGAATGGGGGCCATGCATTATTGCTTGAAAGGGTCTGCATTTGCTCACCCAATCTCACCAATCCTCTCAGTCCCAAGTGTCCAGCCTTATGCCACATCCAGCTGTCATTGTAGATAGGGTCTTTCCAGGTTTCCTCAGACACCCTGAAGGAATTGTAAAGAATTTCCCTGTTTTTTGGTTTTGCTTTTGAAATTCCTTTTTATAGTGGGTTTGAGCTGATTCTCGCTGCCATGTTTATGCCACTCTAGACACACTTGATTCCCTTATGGAGTCATATCAATACATAGGTTTTAAGATTCTTACTAGTCAGATATATTCCTCTGCGGGAAATATGGGGTTTTGAGTCTCTTTCACTGAGGAAGGTGTAGGTCTTGTCTATTCCAAAGTTGGTTTTTGGAACGGTCCCTGTGCTTATATCAAACTCTGGTTTTATGCATCACCCCACCTCTCCTTCCCCTTTATGCAGGCATAAGAGTGTTTTCTAAATGTGAGACTCTGTTCTCTTTCCTAACTCAGTTCACGTGTAGCCATGTTTACAGGATCTTCATAAGTGATATCTTATGATAAGTTTCTTTTTCTGTGTGACTTATTTCACTTAGAATCATCGTACCTGAATCCACTCACTTTGCTGCTACTGGTCTTATGACATTGATTTCATGGCTGAGGGATATTCCATCGTACGTAAGTACCACAATGTTTTGAACCATTTTTATATTTCCTGGGATATTTAAGGTGTACCCAAGTTGAGGTTCTTGTAGCCAGTGCAGCCCTAAATTTGGAGGTGGCTCTTTCTTTTTGATTTTCAGTTTTCCCCAGGTATATTCCCTAGACTGGAAGTGGCCTTGGCTCTGTAGCTCTGTTGTTTACTTGTTTTAGGGAACACAATGCACTCCTCCAGTGAGGCAGTTGGCAATTTACATCCCGCCCATCAGCATAACAAGGCTCCCTGTTCTCCAGGGCCTGTCTTGCCTTTCTGGTTTTTACACATTTTGTGGATGTCCCTTTTGACCGGTGGGAAGTGATACTTCTTTGTAGTGCAGATTTCCATTGCCCGCTTGCTTGCTTGGCCAAAAAGGGCGTATGCGTTTTCTCCTGAATATATTCAGGAGAATACGCATACGCCCTTTTTGGCCAAGTGCACCATTGTCCAAGTTGTGCCCCTCTTCCTGTGCTTTACAGGCGATTCCAACGTACCTCTTGAAATCTGTTTCCTGCTATTTTGCCTCACTTTCAAGTCCGCCTCGTTGACTTCCCTCAACAGATTTTTGGACGATAGTTGTCCTTTATCACTCTGCCAGTTTGTGAATTGCTGTGCCCCTGAGCTCCATTTCTCAACTCGTTTTTTGTGAGCTGAACGCAAGTCCAAAATTTTGGATCATGTCCTATACTGGTTCCCGGTGGGTGGCTGAGACTTTGGTTAATTCTTCTTCCTGCCGGGAAATTAGATTGACATGTGCCCGTCCAAATGCCTAACAGCTACTCTCTCATGGGTTCTCCCTCGTCCCTTCCATCCTCTGCCAAATTGGGAACCTGTGCAAACCAGGAGGTTAAAGGGCCTGTCTCTCCAAGTTGGGAGATTGATAGTAAGGCAGTTGGAAAGTCAAACTGGAGCACCAGGAGAGGGACTATTCGTTGAGTTTTAGAAACCTTTCGTATTCACAGTGTGTCCATTCTCTAGGTTTCCTGTACATGTTATAGCTGTAGTAATATTCCCTTGAACATGGAGAGTTGGGACCCATGGAATGGGGGCCATGCATTATTGCTTGAAAGGGTCTGCATTTGCTCACCCAATCTCACCAATCCTCTCAGTCCCAAGTGTCCAGCCTTATGCCACATCCAGCTGTCATTGTAGATAGGGTCTTTCCAGGTTTCCTCAGACACCCTGAAGGAATTGTAAAGAATTTCCCTGTTTTTTGGTTTTGCTTTTGAAATTCCTTTTTATAGTGGGTTTGAGCTGATTCTCGTTGCCATGTTTATGCCACTCTAGACACACTTGATTCCCTTATGCAGACGTATCAATACATAGGTTTTAAGATTCTTACTAGTCAGATATATTCCTCTGTGGGAAATATGGGGTTTTGAGTCTCTTTCACTGAGGAAGGTGTCGGTCTTGTCAATTCCAAAGTTGGTTTTTGAAACGGTCCCTGTGCTTATATCAAACTCTGGTTTTATGCATCACCCCACCTCTCCTTCCCCTTTATGCAGGCATAAGAGTGTTTTCTAAATGTGAGACTCTGTTCTCTTTCCTAACTCAGTTCACGTGTAGCCATGTTTACAGGATCTTCATAAGTGATATCTTATGATAAGTTTCTTTTTCTGTGTGACTTATTTCACTTAGAATCATCGTACCTGAATCCACTCACTTTGCTGCTACTGGTCTTATGACATTGATTTCATGGCTGAGGGATATTCCATCGTACGTAAGTACCACAATGTTTTGAACCATTTTTATATTTCCTGGGATATTTAAGGTGTACCCAAGTTGAGGTTCTTGTAGCCAGTGCAGCCCTAAATTTGGAGGTGGCTCTTTCTTATTGATTTTCAGTTTTCCCCAGGTATATTCCCTAGACTGGAAGTGGCTTTGGCTCTGTAGCTCTGTTGTTTACTTGTTTTAGGGAACACAATGCACTCCTCCATTGAGGCAGTTGGCAATTTACATCCTGCCCATCAGCATAACAAGGCTCCCTGTTCTCCAGGGCCTGTCTTGCCTTTCTGGTTTTTACACATTTTGTGGATGTCCCTTTTGACCGGTGGGAGGTGATACTTCTTTGTAGTGCAGATTTGCATTGCCCGCTTGCTTGCTTGGCCAAAAAGGGCGTATGCGTTTTCTCCTGAATATATTCAGGAGAAAACGCATACGCCCTTTTTGGCCAAGTGCACCATTGTCCAAGTTGTGCCCCTCTTCCTGTGCTTTACAGGCGATTCCAACGTACCTCTTGAAATCTGTTTCCTGGTATTTTGCCTCACTTTCAAGTCCGCCTCGTTGACTTCCCTCAACAGATTTTTGGACGATAGTTGTCCTTTATCACTCTGCCAGTTTTTGAATTGCTGTGCCCCTGAGCTCCATTTCTCAACTCGTTTTTTGTGAGCTGAACGCAAGTCCAAAATTTTGGATCATGTCCTATACTGGTTCCCGGTGGGTGGCTGAGACTTTGGTTAATTCTTCTTCCTGCCGGGAAATTAGATTGACATGTGCCCGTCCAAATGCCTAACAGCTACTCTCTCATGGGTTCTCCCTCGTCCCTTCCATCCTCTGCCAAATTGGGAACCTGTGCAAACCAGGAGGTTAAAGGGCCTGTCTCTCCAAGTTGGGAGATTGATAGTAAGGCAGTTGGAAAGTCAAACTGGAGCACCAGGAGAGGGACTATTCGTTGAGTTTTAGAAACCTTTCGTATTCACAGTGTGTCCATTCTCTAGGTTTCCTGTACATGTTATAGCTGTAGTAATATTCCCTTGAACATGGAGAGTTGGGACCCATGGAATGGGGGCCATGCATTATTGCTTGAAAGGGTCTGCATTTGCTCACCCAATCTCACCAATCCTCTCAGTCCCAAGTGTCCAACCTTATGCCACATCCAGCTGTCATTGTAGATAGGGTCTTTCCAGGTTTCCTCAGACACCCTGAAGGAATTGTAAAGAATTTCCCTGTTTTTTGGTTTTGCTTTTGAAATTCCTTTTTATAGTGGGTTTGAGCTGATTCTCGCTGCCATGTTTATGCCACTCTAGACACACTTGATTCCCTTATGGAGACATATCAATACATAGGTTTTAAGATTCTTACTAGTCAGATATATTCCTCTGTGGGAAATATGGGGTTTTGAGTCTCTTTCACTGAGGAAGGTGTCGGTCTTGTCAATTCCAAAGGTGGTTTTTGAAACAGTCCCTGTGCTTATATCAAACTCTGGTTTTATGAATCACCCCACCTCTCCTTCCCCTTTATGCAGGCATAAGAGTGTTTTCTAAATGTGAGACTCTGTTCTCTTTCCTAACTCAGTTCACGTGTAGCCATGTTTACAGGATCTTCATAAGTGATATCTTATGATAAGTTTCTTTTTCTGTGTGACTTATTTCACTTAGAATCATCGTACCTGAATCCACTCACTTTGCTGCTACTGGTCTTATGACATTGATTTCATGGCTGAGGGATATTCCATCGTACGTAAGTACCACAATGTTTTGAACCATTTTTATATTTCCTGGGATATTTAAGGTGTACCCAAGTTGAGGTTCTTGAAGCCAGTGCAGCCCTAAATTTGGAGGTGGCTCTTTCTTATTGATTTTCAGTTTTCCCCAGGTATATTCCCTAGACTGGAAGTGGACTTGGCTCTGTAGCTCTGTTGTTTACTTGTTTTAGGGAACACAATGCACTCCTCCAGTGAGGCAGTTGGCAATTTACATCCCGCCCATCAGCATAACAAGGCTCCCTGTTCTCCAGGGCCTGTCTTGCCTTTCTGGTTTTTACACATTTTGTGGATGTCCCTTTTGACCGGTGGGAAGTGATACTTCTTTGTAGTGCAGATTTGCATTGCCCGCTTGCTTGCTTGGCCAAAAAGGGCGTATGCGTTTTCTCCTGAATATATTCAGGAGAAAACGCATACGCCCTTTTTGGCCAAGTGCACCATTGTCCAAGTTGTGCCCCTCTTCCTGTGCTTTACAGGCGATTCCAAGGTACCTCTTGAAATCTGTTTCCTGCTATTTTGCCTCGCTTTCAAGTCCGCCTCGTTGACTTCCCTCAACAGATTTTTGGACGATAGTTGTCCTTTATCACTCTGCCAGTTTGTGAATTGCTGTGCCCCTGAGCTCCATTTCTCAACTCGTTTTTTGTGAGCTGAACGCAAGTCCAAAACTTTGGATCATGTCCTATACTGGTTCCCGGTGGGTGGCTGAGACTTTGGTTAATTCTTCTTCCTGCCGGGAAATTAGAGTGACATGTGCCCGTCCAAATGCCTAACAGCTACTCTCTCATGTGTTCTCCCTCGTCCCTTCCATCCTCTGCCAAATTGGGAACCTGTGCAAACCAGGAGGTTAAAGGGCCTGTCTCTCCAAGTTGGGAGATTGATAGTAAGGCAGTTGGAAAGTCAAACTGGATCACCAGGAGAGGGACTATTCGTTGAGTTTTAGAAACCTTTCGTATTCACAGTGTGTCCATTCTCTAGGTTTCCTGTACATGTTATAGCTGTAGTAATATTCCCTTGAACCTGGAGAGTTGGGACCCATGGAATGGGGGCCATGCATTATTGCTTGAAAGGGTCTGCATTTGCTCACCCAATCTCACCAATCCTCTCAGTCCCAAGTGTCCAGCCTTATGCCACATCCAGCTGTCATTGTAGATAGGGTCTTTCCAGGTTTCCTCAGACACCCTGAAGGAATTGTAAAGAATTTCCCTGTTTTTTGGTTTTGCTTTTGAAATTCCTTTTTATAGTGGGTTTGAGCTGATTCTCGCTGCCATGTTTATGCCACTCTAGACACACTTGATTCCCTTATGGAGTCATATCAATACATAGGTTTTAAGATTCTTACTAGTCAGATATATTCCTCTGCGGGAAATATGGGGTTTTGAGTCTCTTTCACTGAGGAAGGTGTAGGTCTTGTCTATTCCAAAGTTGGTTTTTGGAACGGTCCCTGTGCTTATATCAAACTCTGGTTTTATGCATCACCCCACCTCTCCTTCCCCTTTATGCAGGCATAAGAGTGTTTTCTAAATGTGAGACTCTGTTCTCTTTCCTAACTCAGTTCACGTGTAGCCATGTTTACAGGATCTTCATAAGTGATATCTTATGATAAGTTTCTTTTTCTGTGTGACTTATTTCACTTAGAATCATCGTACCTGAATCCACTCACTTTGCTGCTACTGGTCTTATGACATTGATTTCATGGCTGAGGGATATTCCATCGTACGTAAGTACCACAATGTTTTGAACCATTTTTATATTTCCTGGGATATTTAAGGTGTACCCAAGTTGAGGTTCTTGTAGCCAGTGCAGCCCTAAATTTGGAGGTGGCTCTTTCTTTTTGATTTTCAGTTTTCCCCAGGTATATTCCCTAGACTGGAAGTGGCCTTGGCTCTGTAGCTCTGTTGTTTACTTGTTTTAGGGAACACAATGCACTCCTCCAGTGAGGCAGTTGGCAATTTACATCCCGCCCATCAGCATAACAAGGCTCCCTGTTCTCCAGGGCCTGTCTTGCCTTTCTGGTTTTTACACATTTTGTGGATGTCCCTTTTGACCGGTGGGAAGTGATACTTCTTTGTAGTGCAGATTTCCATTGCCCGCTTGCTTGCTTGGCCAAAAAGGGCGTATGCGTTTTCTCCTGAATATATTCAGGAGAATACGCATACGCCCTTTTTGGCCAAGTGCACCATTGTCCAAGTTGTGCCCCTCTTCCTGTGCTTTACAGGCGATTCCAACGTACCTCTTGAAATCTGTTTCCTGCTATTTTGCCTCACTTTCAAGTCCGCCTCGTTGACTTCCCTCAACAGATTTTTGGACGATAGTTGTCCTTTATCACTCTGCCAGTTTGTGAATTGCTGTGCCCCTGAGCTCCATTTCTCAACTCGTTTTTTGTGAGCTGAACGCAAGTCCAAAATTTTGGATCATGTCCTATACTGGTTCCCGGTGGGTGGCTGAGACTTTGGTTAATTCTTCTTCCTGCCGGGAAATTAGATTGACATGTGCCCGTCCAAATGCCTAACAGCTACTCTCTCATGGGTTCTCCCTCGTCCCTTCCATCCTCTGCCAAATTGGGAACCTGTGCAAACCAGGAGGTTAAAGGGCCTGTCTCTCCAAGTTGGGAGATTGATAGTAAGGCAGTTGGAAAGTCAAACTGGAGCACCAGGAGAGGGACTATTCGTTGAGTTTTAGAAACCTTTCGTATTCACAGTGTGTCCATTCTCTAGGTTTCCTGTACATGTTATAGCTGTAGTAATATTCCCTTGAACATGGAGAGTTGGGACCCATGGAATGGGGGCCATGCATTATTGCTTGAAAGGGTCTGCATTTGCTCACCCAATCTCACCAATCCTCTCAGTCCCAAGTGTCCAGCCTTATGCCACATCCAGCTGTCATTGTAGATAGGGTCTTTCCAGGTTTCCTCAGACACCCTGAAGGAATTGTAAAGAATTTCCCTGTTTTTTGGTTTTGCTTTTGAAATTCCTTTTTATAGTGGGTTTGAGCTGATTCTCGTTGCCATGTTTATGCCACTCTAGACACACTTGATTCCCTTATGCAGACGTATCAATACATAGGTTTTAAGATTCTTACTAGTCAGATATATTCCTCTGTGGGAAATATGGGGTTTTGAGTCTCTTTCACTGAGGAAGGTGTCGGTCTTGTCAATTCCAAAGTTGGTTTTTGAAACGGTCCCTGTGCTTATATCAAACTCTGGTTTTATGCATCACCCCACCTCTCCTTCCCCTTTATGCAGGCATAAGAGTGTTTTCTAAATGTGAGACTCTGTTCTCTTTCCTAACTCAGTTCACGTGTAGCCATGTTTACAGGATCTTCATAAGTGATATCTTAAGATAAGTTTCTTTTTCTGTGTGACTTATTTCACTTAGAATCATCGTACCTGAATCCACTCACTTTGCTGCTACTGGTCTTATGACATTGATTTCATGGCTGAGGGATATTCCATCGTACGTAAGTACCACAATGTTTTGAACCATTTTTATATTTCCTGGGATATTTAAGGTGTACCCAAGTTGAGGTTCTTGTAGCCAGTGCAGCCCTAAATTTGGAGGTGGCTCTTTCTTATTGATTTTCAGTTTTCCCCAGGTATATTCCCTAGACTGGAAGTGGCCTTGGCTCTGTAGCTCTGTTGTTTACTTGTTTTAGGGAACACAATGCACTCCTCCATTGAGGCAGTTGGCAATTTACATCCTGCCCATCAGCATAACAAGGCTCCCTGTTCTCCAGGGCCTGTCTTGCCTTTCTGGTTTTTACACATTTTGTGGATGTCCCTTTTGACCGGTGGGAGGTGATACTTCTTTGTAGTGCAGATTTGCATTGCCCGCTTGCTTGCTTGGCCAAAAAGGGCGTATGCGTTTTCTCCTGAATATATTCAGGAGAAAACGCATACGCCGTTTTTGGCCAAGTGCACCATTGTCCAAGTTGTGCCCCTCTTCCTGTGCTTTACAGGCGATTCCAACGTACCTCTTGAAATCTGTTTCCTGCTATTTTGCCTCACTTTCAAGTCCGCCTCGTTGACTTCCCTCAACAGATTTTTGGACGATAGTTGTCCTTTATCACTCTGCCAGTTTGTGAATTGCTGTGCCCCTGAGCTCCATTTCTCAACTCGTTTTTTGTGAGCTGAACGCAAGTCCAAAATTTTGGATCATGTCCTATACTGGTTCCCGGTGGTTGGCTGAGACTTTGGTTAATTCTTCTTCCTGCCGGGAAATTAGATTGACATGTGCCCGTCCAAATGCCTAACAGCTACTCTCTCATGGGTTCTCCCTCGTCCCTTCCATCCTCTGCCAAATTGGGAACCTGTGCAAACCAGGAGGTTAAAGGGCCTGTCTCTCCAAGTTGGGAGATTGATAGTAAGGCAGTTGGAAAGTCAAACTGGAGCACCAGGAGAGGGACTATTCGTTGAGTTTTAGAAACCTTTCGTATTCACAGTGTGTCCATTCTCTAGGTTTCCTGTACATGTTATAGCTGTAGTAATATTCCCTTGAACATGGAGAGTTGGGACCCATGGAATGGGGGCCATGCATTATTGCTTGAAAGGGTCTGCATTTGCTCACCCAATCTCACCAATCCTCTCAGTCCCAAGTGTCCAGCCTTATGCCACATCCAGCTGTCATTGTAGATAGGGTCTTTCCAGGTTTCCTCAGACACCCTGAAGGAATTGTAAAGAATTTCCCTGTTTTTTGGTTTTGCTTTTGAAATTCCTTTTTATACTGGGTTTGAGCTGATTCTCGCTGCCATGTTTATGCCACTCTAGACACACTTGATTCCCTTATGCAGACATATCAATACATAGGTTTTAAGATTCTTACTAGTCAGATATATTCCTCTGTGGGAAATATGGGGTTTTGAGTCTCTTTCACTGAGGAAGGTGTCGGTCTTGTCAATTCCAAAGTTGGTTTTTGAAACGGTCCCTGTGCTTATATCAAACTCTGGTTTTATGCATCACCCCACCTCTCCTTCCCCTTTATGCAGGCATAAGAGTGTTTTCTAAATGTGAGACTCTGTTCTCTTTCCTAACTCAGTTCACGTGTAGCCATGTTTACAGGATCTTCATAAGTGATATCTTATGATAAGTTTCTTTTTCTGTGTGACTTATTTCACTTAGAATCATCGTACCTGAATCCACTCACTTTGCTGCTACTGGTCTTATGACATTGATTTCATGGCTTAGGGATATTCCATCGTACGTAAGTACCACAATGTTTTGAACCATTTTTATATTTCCTGGGATATTTAAGGTGTACCCAAGTTGAGGTTCTTGAAGCCAGTGCAGCCCTAAATTAGGAGGTGGCTCTTTCTTATTGATTTTCAGTTTTCCCCAGGTATATTCCCTAGACTGGAAGTGGCCTTGGCTCTGTAGCTCTGTTGTTTACTTGTTTTAGGGAACACAATGCACTCCTCCAGTGAGGCAGTTGGCAATTTACATCCCGCCCATCAGCATAACAAGGCTCCCTGTTCTCCAGGGCCTGTCTTGCCTTTCTGGTTTTTACACATTTTGTGGATGTCCCTTTTGACCGGTGGGAAGTGATACTTCTTTGTAGTGCAGATTTGCATTGCCCGCTTGCTTGCTTGGCCAAAAAGGGCGTATGCGTTTTCTCCTGAATATATTCAGGAGAAAACGCATACGCCCTTTTTGGCCAAGTGCACCATTGTCCAAGTTGTGCCCCTCTTCCTGTGCTTTACAGGCGATTCCAACGTACCTCTTGAAATCTGTTTCCTGCTATTTTGCCTCACTTTCAAGTCCGCCTCGTTGACTTCCCTCAACAGATTTTTGGACGATAGTTGTCCTTTATCACTCTGCCAGTTTGTGAATTGCTGTGCCCCTGAGCTCCATTTCTCAACTCGTTTTTTGTGAGCTGAACGCAAGTCCAAAATTTTGGATCATGTCCTATACTGGTTCCCGGTGGTTGGCTGAGACTTTGGTTAATTCTTCTTCCTGCCGGGAAATTAGATTGACATGTGCCCGTCCAAATGCCTAACAGCTACTCTCTCATGGGTTCTCCCTCGTCCCTTCCATCCTCTGCCAAATTGGGAACCTGTGCAAACCAGGAGGTTAAAGGGCCTGTCTCTCCAAGTTGGGAGATTGATAGTAAGGCAGTTGGAAAGTCAAACTGGAGCACCAGGAGAGGGACTATTCGTTGAGTTTTAGAAACCTTTCGTATTCACAGTGTGTCCATTCTCTAGGTTTCCTGTACATGTTATAGCTGTAGTAATATTCCCTTGAACATGGAGAGTTGGGACCCATGGAATGGGGGCCATGCATTATTGCTTGAAAGGGTCTGCATTTGCTCACCCAATCTCACCAATCCTCTCAGTCCCAAGTGTCCAGCCTTATGCCACATCCAGCTGTCATTGTAGATAGGGTCTTTCCAGGTTTCCTCAGACACCCTGAAGGAATTGTAAAGAATTTCCCTGTTTTTTGGTTTTGCTTTTGAAATTCCTTTTTATAGTGCGTTTGAGCTGATTCTCGCTGCCATGTTTATGCCACTCTAGACACACTTGATTCCCTTATGGAGACATATCAATACATAGGTTTTAAAATTCTTACTAGTCAGATATATTCCTCTGTGGGAAATATGGGGTTTTGAGTCTCTTTCACTAAGGAAGGTGTCGGTCTTGTCAATTCCAAAGTTGGTTTTTGAAACGGTCCCTGTGCTTATATCAAACTCTGGTTTTATGCATCACCGCACCTCTCCTTCCCCTTTATGCAGGCATAAGAGTGTTTTCTAAATGTGAGACTCTGCTCTCTTTCCTAACTCAGTTCACGTGTAGCCATGTTTACAGGATCTTCATAAGTGATATTTTATGATAAGTTTCTTTTTCTGTGTGACTTATTTCACTTAGAATCATCGTACCTGAATCCACTCACTTTGCTGCTACTGGTCTTATGACATTGATTTCATGGCTGAGGGATATTCCATCGTACGTAAGTACCACAATGTTTTGAACCATTTTTATATTTCCTGGGATATTTAAGGTGTACCCAAGTTGAGGTTCTTGTAGTCAGTGCAGCCCTAAATTTGGAGGTGGCTCTTTCTTATTGATTTTCAGTTTTCCCAAGGTATATTCCCTAGACTGGAAGTGGCCTTGGCTCTGTAGCTCTGTTGTTTACTTGTTTTAGGGAACACAATGCACTCCTCCAGTGAGGCAGTTGGCAATTTACATCCCGCCCATCAGCATAACAAGGCTCCCAGTTCTCCAGGGCCTGTCTTGCCTTTCTGGTTTTTACACATTTTGTGGATGTCCCTTTTGACCGGTGGGAAGTGATACTTCTTTGTAGTGCAGATTTGCATTGCCCGCTTGCTTGCTTGGCCAAAAAGGGCGTATGCGTTTTCTCCTGAATATATTCAGGAGAAAATGCATACGCCCTTTTTGGCCAAGTGCACCATTGTCCAAGTTGTGCCCCTCTTCCTGTGCTTTACAGGCGATTCCAAGGTACCTCTTGAAATCTGTTTCCTGCTATTTTGCCTCGCTTTCAAGTCCGCCTCGTTGACTTCCCTCAACAGATTTTTGGACGATAGTTGTCCTTTATCACTCTGCCAGTTTGTGAATTGCTGTGCCCCTGAGCTCCATTTCTCAACTCGTTTTTTGTGAGCTGAACACAAGTCCAAAATTTTGGATCATGTCCTATACTGGTTCCCGGTGGGTGGCTGAGACTTTGGTTAATTCTTCTTCCTGCCGGGAAATTAGAGTGACATGTGCCCGTCCAAATGCCTAACAGCTACTCTCTCATGGGTTCTCCCTCGTCCCTTCCATCCTCTGCCAAATTGGGAACCTGTGCAAACCAGGAGGTTAAAGGGCCTGTCTCTCCAAGTTGGGAGATTGATAGTAAGGCAGTTGGAAAGTCAAACTGGAGCACCAGGAGAGGGACTATTCGTTGAGTTTTAGAAACCTTTCGTATTCACAGTGTGTCCATTCTCTAGGTTTCCTGTACATGTTATAGCTGTAGTAATATTCCCTTGAACCTGGAGAGTTGGGACCCATGGAATGGGGGCCATGCATTATTGCTTGAAAGGGTCTGCATTTGCTCACCCAATCTCACCAATCCTCTCAGTCCCAAGTGTCCAGCCTTATGCCACATCCAGCTGTCATTGTAGATAGGGTCTTTCCAGGTTTCCTCAGACACCCTGAAGGAATTGTAAAGAATTTCCCTGTTTTTTGGTTTTGCTTTTGAAATTCCTTTTTATAGTGGGTTTGAGCTGATTCTCGCTGCCATGTTTATGCCACTCTAGACACACTTGATTCCCTTATGGAGACATATCAATACATAGGTTTTAAGATTCTTACTAGTCAGATATATTCCTCTGTGGGAAATATGGGGTTTTGAGTCTCTTTCACTGAGGAAGGTGTCGGTCTTGTCAATTCCAAAGGTGGTTTTTGAAACGGTCCCTGTGCTTATATCAAACTCTGGTTTTATGCATCACCCCACCTCTCCTTCCCCTTTATGCAGGCATAAGAGTGTTTTCTAAATGTGAGACTCTGTTCTCTTTCCTAACTCAGTTCACGTGTAGCCATGTTTACAGGATCTTCATAAGTGATATCTTATGATAAGTTTCTTTTTCTGTGTGACTTATTTCACTTAGAATCATCGTACCTGAATCCACTCACTTTGCTGCTACTGGTCTCATGACATTGATTTCATGGCTGAGGGATATTCCATCGTACGTAAGTACCACAATGTTTTGAACCATTTTTATATTTCCTGGGATATTTAAGGTGTACCCAAGTTGAGGTTCTTGTAGCCAGTGGAGCCCTAAATTTGGAGGTGGCTCTTTCTTATTGATTTTCAGTTTTCCCCAGGTATATTCCCTAGACTGGAAGTGGCCTTGGCTCTGTAGCTCTGTTGTTTACTTGTTTTAGGGAACACAATGCACTCCTCCAGTGAGGCAGTTGGCAATTTACATCCCGCCCATCAGCATAACAAGGCTCCCAGTTCTCCAGGGCCTGTCTTGCCTTTCTGGTTTTTACACATTTTGTGGATGTCCCTTTTGACCGGTGGGAAGTGATACTTCTTTGTAGTGCAGATTTGCATTGCCCGCTTGCTTGCTTGGCCAAAAAGGGCGTATGCGTTTTCTCCTGAATATATTCAGGAGAAAATGCATACGCCCTTTTTGGCCAAGTGCACCATTGTCCAAGTTGTGCCCCTCTTCCTGTGCTTTACAGGCGATTCCAAGGTACCTCTTGAAATCTGTTTCCTGCTATTTTGCCTCACTTTCAAGTCCGCCTCGTTGACTTCCCTCAACAGATTTTTGGACGATAGTTGTCCTTTATCACTCTGCCAGTTTGTGAATTGCTGTGCCCCTGAGCTCCATTTCTCAACTCGTTTTTTGTGAGCTGAACACAAGTCCAAAATTTTGGATCATGTCCTATACTGGTTCCCGGTGGGTGGCTGAGACTTTGGTTAATTCTTCTTCCTGCCGGGAAATTAGAGTGACATGTGCCCGTCCAAATGCCTAACAGCTACTCTCTCATGGGTTCTCCCTCGTCCCTTCCATCCTCTGCCAAATTGGGAACCTGTGCAAACCAGGAGGTTAAAGGGCCTGTCTCTCCAAGTTGGGAGATTGATAGTAAGGCAGTTGGAAAGTCAAACTGGAGCACCAGGAGAGGGACTATTCGTTGAGTTTTAGAAACCTTTCGTATTCACAGTGTGTCCATTCTCTAGGTTTCCTGTACATGTTATAGCTGTAGTAATATTCCCTTGAACCTGGAGAGTTGGGACCCATGGAATGGGGGCCATGCATTATTGCTTGAAAGGGTCTGCATTTGCTCACCCAATCTCACCAATCCTCTCAGTCCCAAGTGTCCAGCCTTATGCCACATCCAGCTGTCATTGTAGATAGGGTCTTTCCAGGTTTCCTCAGACACCCTGAAGGAATTGTAAAGAATTTCCCTGTTTTTTGGTTTTGCTTTTGAAATTCCTTTTTATAGTGGGTTTGAGCTGATTCTCGCTGCCATGTTTATGCCACTCTAGACACACTTGATTCCCTTATGGAGACATATCAATACATAGGTTTTAAGATTCTTACTAGTCAGATATATTCCTCTGTGGGAAATATGGGGTTTTGAGTCTCTTTCACTGAGGAAGGTGTCGGTCTTGTCAATTCCAAAGTTGGTTTTTGAAACGGTCCCTGTGCTTATATCAAACTCTGGTTTTATGCATCACCCCACCTCTCCTTCCCCTTTATGCAGGCATAAGAGTGTTTTCTAAATGTGAGACTCTGTTCTCTTTCCTAACTCAGTTCACGTGTAGCCATGTTTACAGGATCTTCATAAGTGATATCTTATGATAAGTTTCTTTTTCTGTGTGACTTATTTCACTTAGAATCATCGTACCTGAATCCACTCACTTTGCTGCTACTGGTCTCATGACATTGATTTCATGGCTGAGGGATATTCCATCGTACGTAAGTACCACAATGTTTTGAACCATTTTTATATTTCCTGGGATATTTAAGGTGTACCCAAGTTGAGGTTCTTGTAGCCAGTGGAGCCCTAAATTTGGAGGTGGCTCTTTCTTATTGATTTTCAGGTTTACCCAGGTATATTCCCTAGACTGGAAGTGGCCTTGGCTCTGTAGCTCTGTTGTTTACTTGTTTTAGGGAACACAATGCACTCCTCCAGTGAGGCAGTTGGCAATTTACATCCCGCCCATCAGCATAACAAGGCTCCCAGTTCTCCAGGGCCTGTCTTGCCTTTCTGGTTTTTACACATTTTGTGGATGTCCCTTTTGACCGGTGGGAAGTGATACTTCTTTGTAGTGCAGATTTGCATTGCCCGCTTGCTTGCTTGGCCAAAAAGGGCGTATGCGTTTTCTCCTGAATATATTCAGGAGAAAATGCATACGCCCTTTTTGGCCAAGTGCACCATTGTCCAAGTTGTGCCCCTCTTCCTGTGCTTTACAGGCGATTCCAAGGTACCTCTTGAAATCTGTTTCCTGCTATTTTGCCTCACTTTCAAGTCCGCCTCGTTGACTTCCCTCAACAGATTTTTGGACGATAGTTGTCCTTTATCACTCTGCCAGTTTGTGAATTGCTGTGCCCCTGAGCTCCATTTCTCAACTCGTTTTTTGTGAGCTGAACACAAGTCCAAAATTTTGGATCATGTCCTATACTGGTTCCCGGTGGGTGGCTGAGACTTTGGTTAATTCTTCTTCCTGCCGGGAAATTAGAGTGACATGTGCCCGTCCAAATGCCTAACAGCTACTCTCTCATGGGTTCTCCCTCGTCCCTTCCATCCTCTGCCAAATTGGGAACCTGTGCAAACCAGGAGGTTAAAGGGCCTGTCTCTCCAAGTTGGGAGATTGATAGTAAGGCAGTTGGAAAGTCAAACTGGAGCACCAGGAGAGGGACTATTCGTTGAGTTTTAGAAACCTTTCGTATTCACAGTGTGTCCATTCTCTAGGTTTCCTGTACATGTTATAGCTGTAGTAATATTCCCTTGAACCTGGAGAGTTGGGACCCATGGAATGGGGGCCATGCATTATTGCTTGAAAGGGTCTGCATTTGCTCACCCAATCTCACCAATCCTCTCAGTCCCAAGTGTCCAGCCTTATGCCACATCCAGCTGTCATTGTAGATAGGGTCTTTCCAGGTTTCCTCAGACACCCTGAAGGAATTGTAAAGAATTTCCCTGTTTTTTGGTTTTGCTTTTGAAATTCCTTTTTATAGTGGGTTTGAGCTGATTCTCGCTGCCATGTTTATGCCACTCTAGACACACTTGATTCCCTTATGGAGACATATCAATACATAGGTTTTAAGATTCTTACTAGTCAGATATATTCCTCTGTGGGAAATATGGGGTTTTGAGTCTCTTTCACTGAGGAAGGTGTCGGTCTTGTCAATTCCAAAGTTGGTTTTTGAAACGGTCCCTGTGCTTATATCAAACTCTGGTTTTATGCATCACCCCACCTCTCCTTCCCCTTTATGCAGGCATAAGAGTGTTTTCTAAATGTGAGACTCTGTTCTCTTTCCTAACTCAGTTCACGTGTAGCCATGTTTACAGGATCTTCATAAGTGATATCTTATGATAAGTTTCTTTTTCTGTGTGACTTATTTCACTTAGAATCATCGTACCTGAATCCACTCACTTTGCTGCTACTGGTCTCATGACATTGATTTCATGGCTGAGGGATATTCCATCGTACGTAAGTACCACAATGTTTTGAACCATTTTTATATTTCCTGGGATATTTAAGGTGTACCCAAGTTGAGGTTCTTGTAGCCAGTGGAGCCCTAAATTTGGAGGTGGCTCTTTCTTATTGATTTTCAGGTTTACCCAGGTATATTCCCTAGACTGGAAGTGGCCTTGGCTCTGTAGCTCTGTTGTTTACTTGTTTTAGGGAACACAATGCACTCCTCCAGTGAGGCAGTTGGCAATTTACATCCCGCCCATCAGCATAACAAGGCTCCCTGTTCTCCAGGGCCTGTCTTGCCTTTCTGGTTTTTACACATTTTGTGGATGTCCCTTTTGACCGGTGGGAGGTGATACTTCTTTGTAGTGCAGATTTGCATTGCCCGCTTGCTTGCTTGGCCAAAAAGGGCGTATGCGTTTTCTCCTGAATATATTCAGGAGAAAACGCATACGCCCTTTTTGGCCAAGTGCACCATTGTCCAAGTTGTGCCCCTCTTCCTGTGCTTTACAGGCGATTCCAACGTACCTCTTGAAATCTGTTTCCTGCTATTTTGCCTCACTTTCAAGTCCGCCTCGTTGACTTCCCTCAACAGATTTTTGGACGATAGTTGTCCTTTATCACTCTGCCAGTTTTTGAATTGCTGTGCCCCTGAGCTCCATTTCTCAACTCGTTTTTTGTGAGCTGAACGCAAGTCCAAAATTTTGGATCATGTCCTATACTGGTTCCCGGTGGGTGGCTGAGACTTTGGTTAATTCTTCTTCCTGCCGGGAAATTAGATTGACATGTGCCCGTCCAAATGCCTAACAGCTACTCTCTCATGGGTTCTCCCTCATCCCTTCCATCCTCTGCCAAATTGGGAACCTGTGCAAACCAGGAGGTTAAAGGGCCTGTCTCTCCAAGTTGGGAGATTGATAGTAAGGCAGTTGGAAAGTCAAACTGGAGCACCAGGAGAGGGACTATTCGTTGAGTTTTAGAAACCTTTCGTATTCACAGTGTGTCCATTCTCTAGGTTTCCTGTACATGTTATAGCTGTAGTAATATTCCCTTGAACCTGGAGAGTTGGGACCCATGGAATGGGGGCCATGCATTATTGCTTGAAAGGGTCTGCATTTGCTCACCCAATCTCACCAATCCTCTCAGTCCCAAGTGTCCAGCCTTATGCCACATCCAGCTGTCATTGTAGATAGGGTCTTTCCAGGTTTCCTCAGACACCCTGAAGGAATTGTAAAGAATTTCCCTGTTTTTTGGTTTTGCTTTTGAAATTCCTTTTTATAGTGGGTTTGAGCTGATTCTCGCTGCCATGTTTATGCCACTCTAGACACACTTGATTCCCTTATGGAGACATATCAATACATAGGTTTTAAGATTCTTACTAGTCAGATATATTCCTCTGTGGGAAATATGGGGTTTTGAGTCTCTTTCACTGAGGAAGGTGTCGGTCTTGTCAATTCCAAAGGTGGTTTTTGAAACGGTCCCTGTGCTTATATCAAACTCTGGTTTTATGCATCACCCCACCTCTCCTTCCCCTTTATGCAGGCATAAGAGTGTTTTCTAAATGTGAGACTCTGTTCTCTTTCCTAACTCAGTTCACGTGTAGCCATGTTTACAGGATCTTCATAAGTGATATCTTATGATAAGTTTCTTTTTCTGTGTGACTTATTTCACTTAGAATCATCGTACCTGAATCCACTCACTTTGCTGCTACTGGTCTCATGACATTGATTTCATGGCTGAGGGATATTCCATCGTACGTAAGTACCACAATGTTTTGAACCATTTTTATATTTCCTGGGATATTTAAGGTGTACCCAAGTTGAGGTTCTTGTAGCCAGTGCAGCCCTAAATTTGGAGGTGGCTCTTTCTTATTGATTTTCAGTTTTCCCCAGGTATATTCCCTAGACTGGAAGTGGCCTTGGCTCTGTAGCTCTGTTGTTTACTTGTTTTAGGGAACACAATGCACTCCTCCAGTGAGGCAGTTGGCAATTTACATCCCGCCCATCAGCATAACAAGGCTCCCTGTTCTCCAGGGCCTGTCTTGCCTTTCTGGTTTTTACACATTTTGTGGATGTCCCTTTTGACCGGTGGGAGGTGACACTTCTTTGTAGTGCAGATTTGCATTGCCCGCTTGCTTGCTTGGCCAAAAAGGGCGTATGCGTTTTCTCCTGAATATATTCAGGAGAAAACGCATACGCCCTTTTTGGCCAAGTGCACCATTGTCCAAGTTGTGCCCCTCTTCCTGTGCTTTACAGGCGATTCCAACGTACCTCTTGAAATCTGTTTCCTGCTATTTTGCCTCACTTTCAAGTCCGCCTCGTTGACTTCCCTCAACAGATTTTTGGACGATAGTTGTCCTTTATCACTCTGCCAGTTTGTGAATTCCTGTGCCCCTGAGCTCCATTTCTCAACTCGTTTTTTGTGAGCTGAACGCAAGTCCAAAATTTTGGATCATGTCCTATACTGGTTCCCGGTGGGTGGCTGAGACTTTGGTTAATTCTTCTTCCTGCCGGGAAATTAGAGTGACATGTGCCCGTCCAAATGCCTAACAGCTACTCTCTCATGGGTTCTCCCTCGTCCCTTCCATCCTCTGCCAAATTGGGAACCTGTGCAAACCAGGAGGTTAAAGGGCCTGTCTCTCCAAGTTGGGAGATTGATAGTAAGGCAGTTGGAAAGTCAAACTGGAGCACCAGGAGAGGGACTATTCGTTGAGTTTTAGAAACCTTTCGTATTCACAGTGTGTCCATTCTCTAGGTTTCCTGTACATGTTATAGCTGTAGTAATATTCCCTTGAACCTGGAGAGTTGGGACCCATGGAATGGGGGCCATGCATTATTGCTTGAAAGGGTCTGCATTTGCTCACCCAATCTCACCAATCCTCTCAGTCCCAAGTGTCCAGCCTTATGCCACATCCAGCTGTCATTGTAGATAGGGTCTTTCCAGGTTTCCTCAGACACCCTGAAGGAATTGTAAAGAATTTCCCTGTTTTTTGGTTTTGCTTTTGAAATTCCTTTTTATAGTGGGTTTGAGCTGATTCTCGCTGCCATGTTTATGCCACTCTAGACACACTTGATTCCCTTATGGAGACATATCAATACATAGGTTTTAAGATTCTTACTAGTCAGATATATTCCTCTGCGGGAAATATGGGGTTTTGAGTCTCTTTCACTGAGGAAGGTGTCGGTCTTGTCAATTCCAAAGTTGGTTTTTGAAACGGTCCCTGTGCTTATATCAAACTCTGGTTTTATGCATCACCCCACCTCTCCTTCCCCTTTATGCAGGCATAAGAGTGTTTTCTAAATGTGAGACTCTGTTCTCTTTCCTAACTCAGTTCACGTGTAGCCATGTTTACAGGATCTTCATAAGTGATATCTTATGATAAGTTTCTTTTTCTGTGTGACTTATTTCACTTAGAATCATCGTACCTGAATCCACTCACTTTGCTGCTACTGGTCTCATGACATTGATTTCATGGCTGAGGGATATTCCATCGTACGTAAGTACCACAATGTTTTGAACCATTTTTATATTTCCTGGGATATTTAAGGTGTACCCAAGTTGAGGTTCTTGTAGCCAGTGGAGCCCTAAATTTGGAGGTGGCTCTTTCTTATTGATTTTCAGGTTTACCCAGGTATATTCCCTAGACTGGAAGTGGCCTTGGCTCTGTAGCTCTGTTGTTTACTTGTTTTAGGGAACACAATGCACTCCTCCAGTGAGGCAGTTGGCAATTTACATCCCGCCCATCAGCATAACAAGGCTCCCTGTTCTCCAGGGCCTGTCTTGCCTTTCTGGTTTTTACACATTTTGTGGATGTCCCTTTTGACCGGTGGGAGGTGATACTTCTTTGTAGTGCAGATTTGCATTGCCCGCTTGCTTGCTTGGCCAAAAAGGGCGTATGCGTTTTCTCCTGAATATATTCAGGAGAAAACGCATACGCCCTTTTTGGCCAAGTGCACCATTGTCCAAGTTGTGCCCCTCTTCCTGTGCTTTACAGGCGATTCCAACGTACCTCTTGAAATCTGTTTCCTGCTATTTTGCCTCACTTTCAAGTCCGCCTCGTTGACTTCCCTCAACAGATTTTTGGACGATAGTTGTCCTTTATCACTCTGCCAGTTTGTGAATTGCTGTGCCCCTGAGCTCCATTTCTCAACTCGTTTTTTGTGAGCTGAACGCAAGTCCAAAATTTTGGATCATGTCCTATACTGGTTCCCGGTGGGTGGCTGAGACTTTGGTTAATTCTTCTTCCTGCCGGGAAATTAGATTGACATGTGCCCGTCCAAATGCCTAACAGCTACTCTCTCATGGGTTCTCCCTCGTCCCTTCCATCCTCTGCCAAATTGGGAACCTGTGCAAACCAGGAGGTTAAAGGGCCTGTCTCTCCAAGTTGGGAGATTGATAGTAAGGCAGTTGGAAAGTCAAACTGGAGCACCAGGAGAGGGACTATTCGTTGAGTTTTAGAAACCTTTCGTATTCACAGTGTGTCCATTCTCTAGGTTTCCTGTACATGTTATAGCTGTAGTAATATTCCCTTGAACATGCAGAGTTGGGACCCATGGAATGGGGGCCATGCATTATTGCTTGAAAGGGTCTGCATTTGCTCACCCAATCTCACCAATCCTCTCAGTCCCAAGTGTCCAGCCTTATGCCACATCCAGCTGTCATTGTAGATAGGGTCTTTCCAGGTTTCCTCAGACACCCTGAAGGAATTGTTTAGAATTTCCCTGTTTTTTGGTTTTGCTTTTGAAATTCCTTTTTATAGTGGGTTTGAGCTGATTCTCGCTGCCATGTTTATGCCACTCTAGACACACTTGATTCCCTTATGGAGACATATCAATACATAGGTTTTAAGATTCTTACTAGTCAGATATATTCCTCTGTGGGAAATATGGGGTTTTGAGTCTCTTTCACTGAGGAAGGTGTCGGTCTTGTCAATTCCAAAGGTGGTTTTTGAAACGGTCCCTGTGCTTATATCAAACTCTGGTTTTATGCATCACCCCACCTCTCCTTCCCCTTTATGCAGGCATAAGAGTGTTTTCTAAATGTGAGACTCTGTTCTCTTTCCTAACTCAGTTCACGTGTAGCCATGTTTACAGGATCTTCATAAGTGATATCTTATGATAAGTTTCTTTTTCTGTGTGACTTATTTCACTTAGAATCATCGTACCTGAATCCACTCACTTTGCTGCTACTGGTCTCATGACATTGATTTCATGGCTGAGGGATATTCCATCGTACGTAAGTACCACAATGTTTTGAACCATTTTTATATTTCCTGGGATATTTAAGGTGTACCCAAGTTGAGGTTCTTGTAGCCAGTGGAGCCCTAAATTTGGAGGTGGCTCTTTCTTATTGATTTTCAGGTTTACCCAGGTATATTCCCTAGACTGGAAGTGGCCTTGGCTCTGTAGCTCTGTTGTTTACTTGTTTTAGGGAACACAATGCACTCCTCCAGTGAGGCAGTTGGCAATTTACATCCCGCCCATCAGCATAACAAGGCTCCCTGTTCTCCAGGGCCTGTCTTGCCTTTCTGGTTTTTACACATTTTGTGGATGTCCCTTTTGACCGGTGGGAGGTGATACTTCTTTGTAGTGCAGATTTGCATTGCCCGCTTGCTTGCTTGGCCAAAAAGGGCGTATGCGTTTTCTCCTGAATATATTCAGGAGAAAACGCATACGCCCTTTTTGGCCAAGTGCACCATTGTCCAAGTTGTGCCCCTCTTCCTGTGCTTTACAGGCGATTCCAACGTACCTCTTGAAATCTGTTTCCTGCTATTTTGCCTCACTTTCAAGTCCGCCTCGTTGACTTCCCTCAACAGATTTTTGGACGATAGTTGTCCTTTATCACTCTGCCAGTTTGTGAATTGCTGTGCCCCTGAGCTCCATTTCTCAACTCGTTTTTTGTGAGCTGAACGCAAGTCCAAAATTTTGGATCATGTCCTATACTGGTTCCCGGTGGGTGGCTGAGACTTTGGTTAATTCTTCTTCCTGCCGGGAAATTAGAGTGACATGTGCCCGTCCAAATGCCTAACAGCTACTCTCTCATGGGTTCTCCCTCGTCCCTTCCATCCTCTGCCAAATTGGGAACCTGTGCAAACCAGGAGGTTAAAGGGCCTGTCTCTCCAAGTTGGGAGATTGATAGTAAGGCAGTTGGAAAGTCAAACTGGAGCACCAGGAGAGGGACTATTCGTTGAGTTTTAGAAACCTTTCGTATTCACAGTGTGTCCATTCTCTAGGTTTCCTGTACATGTTATAGCTGTAGTAATATTCCCTTGAACCTGGAGAGTTGGGACCCATGGAATGGGGGCCATGCATTATTGCTTGAAAGGGTCTGCATTTGCTCACCCAATCTCACCAATCCTCTCAGTCCCAAGTGTCCAGCCTTATGCCACATCCAGCTGTCATTGTAGATAGGGTCTTTCCAGGTTTCCTCAGACACCCTGAAGGAATTGTAAAGAATTTCCCTGTTTTTTGGTTTTGCTTTTGAAATTCCTTTTTATAGTGGGTTTGAGATGATTCTCGCTGCCATGTTTATGCCACTCTAGACACACTTGATTCCCTTATGGAGACATATCAATACATAGGTTTTAAGATTCTTACTAGTCAGATATATTCCTCTGTGGGAAATATGGGGTTTTGAGTCTCTTTCACTGAGGAAGGTGTCGGTCTTGTCAATTCCAAAGTTGGTTTTTGAAATGGTCCCTGTGCTTATATCAAACTCTGGTTTTATGCATCACCCCACCTCTCCTTACCCTTTATGCAGGCATAAGAGTGTTTTCTAAATGTGAGACTCTGTTCTCTTTCCCAACTCAGTTCACGTGTAGCCATGTTTACAGGATCTTCATAAGTGATATCTTATGATAAGTTTCTTTTTCTGTGTGACTTATTTCACTTAGAATCATCCTACCTGAATCCACTCACTTTGCTACTACTGGTCTTATGACAGTGATTTCATGGCTGAGGGATATTCCATCGTACGTAAGTACCACAATGTTTTGAACCATTTTTATATTTCCTGGGATATTTAAGGTGTACCAAAGTTGAGGTTCTTGTAGCCAGTGCAGCCCTAAATTTGGAGGTGGCTCTTTCTTATTGATTTTCAGTTTTCCCCAGGTATATTCCCTAGACTGGAAGTGGCCTTGGCTCTGTAGCTCTGTTGTTTACTTGTTTTAGGGAACACAATGCACTCCTCCAGTGAGGCAGTTGGCAATTTACATCCCGCCCATCAGCATAACAAGGCTCCCTGTTCTCCAGGGCCTGTCTTGCCTTTCTGGTTTTTACACATTTTGTGGATGTCCCTTTTGACCGGTGGGAAGTGATACTTCTTTGTAGTGCAGATTTGCATTGCCCGCTTGCTTGCTTGGCCAAAAAGGGCGTATGCGTTTTCTCCTGAATATATTCAGGAGAAAACGCATACGCCCTTTTTGGCCAAGTGCACCATTGTCCAAGTTGTGCCCCTCTTCCTGTGCTTTACAGGCGATTCCAACGTACCTCTTGAAATCTGTTTCCTGCTATTTTGCCTCACTTTCAAGTCCGCCTCGTTGACTTCCCTCAACAGATTTTTGGACGATAGTTGTCCTTTATCACTCTGCCAGTTTGTGAATTGCTGTGCCCCTGAGCTCCATTTCTCAACTCGTTCTTTGTGAGCTGAACGCAAGTCCAAAATTTTGGATCATGTCCTATACTGGTTCCCGGTGGGTGGCTGAGACTTTGGTTAATTCTTCTTCCTGCCGGGAAATTAGATTGACATGGGCCCGTCCAAATGCCTAACAGCTACTCTCTCATGGGTTCTCCCTCGTCCCTTCCATACTCTGCCAAATTGGGAACCTGTGCAAACCAGGAGGTTAAAGGGCCTGTCTCTCCAAGTTGGGAGATTGATAGTAAGGCAGTTGGAAAGTCAAACTGGAGCACCAGGAGAGGGACTATTCATTGAGTTTTAGAAACCTTTCGTATTCACAGTGTGTCCATTCTCTAGGTTTCCTGTACATGTTATAGCTGTAGTAATATTCCCTTGAACATGGAGAGTTGGGACCCATGGAATGGGGGCCATGCATTATTGCTTGAAAGGGTCTGCATTTGCTCACCCAATCTCACCAATCCTCTCAGTCCCAAGTGTCCAGCCTTATGCCACATCCAGCTGTCATTGTAGATAGGGTCTTTCCAGGTTTCCTCAGACACCCTGAAGGAATTGTTTAGAATTTCCCTGTTTTTTGGTTTTGCTTTTGAAATTCCTTTTTATAGTGGGTTTGAGCTGATTCTCGCTGCCATGTTTATGCCACTCTAGACACACTTGATTCCCTTATGGAGACATATCAATACATAGGTTTTAAGATTCTTACTAGTCAGATATATTCCTCTGTGGGAAATATGGGGTTTTGAGTCTCTTTCACTGAGGAAGGTGTCGGTCTTGTCAATTCCAAAGGTGGTTTTTGAAACGGTCCCTGTGCTTATATCAAACTCTGGTTTTATGCATCACCCCACCTCTCCTTCCCCTTTATGCAGGCATAAGAGTGTTTTCTAAATGTGAGACTCTGTTCTCTTTCCTAACTCAGTTCACGTGTAGCCATGTTTACAGGATCTTCATAAGTGATATCTTATGATAAGTTTCTTTTTCTGTGTGACTTATTTCACTTAGAATCATCGTACCTGAATCCACTCACTTTGCTGCTACTGGTCTCATGACATTGATTTCATGGCTGAGGGATATTCCATCGTACGTAAGTACCACAATGTTTTGAACCATTTTTATATTTCCTGGGATATTTAAGGTGTACCCAAGTTGAGGTTCTTGTAGCCAGTGGAGCCCTAAATTTGGAGGTGGCTCTTTCTTATTGATTTTCAGTTTTCCCCAGGTATATTCCCTAGACTGGAAGTGGCCTTGGCTCTGTAGCTCTGTTGTTTACTTGTTTTAGGGAACACAATGCACTCCTCCAGTGAGGCAGTTGGCAATTTACATCCCGCCCATCAGCATAACAAGGCTCCCTGTTCTCCAGGGCCTGTCTTGCCTTTCTGGTTTTTACACATTTTGTGTATGTCCCTTTTGACCGGTGGGAGGTGATACTTCTTTGTAGTGCAGATTTGCATTGCCCGCTTGCTTGCTTGGCCAAAAAGGGCGTATGCGTTTTCTCCTGAATATATTCAGGAGAAAACGCATACGCCCTTTTTGGCCAAGTGCACCATTGTCCAAGTTGTGCCCCTCTTCCTGTGCTTTACAGGCGATTCCAACGTACCTCTTGAAATCTGTTTCCTGCTATTTTGCCTCACTTTCAAGTCCGCCTCGTTGACTTCCCTCAACAGATTTTTGGACGATAGTTGTCCTTTATCACTCTGCCAGTTTGTGAATTGCTGTGCCCCTGAGCTCCATTTCTCAACTCGTTCTTTGTGAGCTGAACGCAAGTCCAAAATTTTGGATCATGTCCTATACTGGTTCCCGGTGGGTGGCTGAGACTTTGGTTAATTCTTCTTCCTGCCGGGAAATTAGATTGACATGGGCCCGTCCAAATGCCTAACAGCTACTCTCTCATGGGTTCTCCCTCGTCCCTTCCATACTCTGCCAAATTGGGAACCTGTGCAAACCAGGAGGTTAAAGGGCCTGTCTCTCCAAGTTGGGAGATTGATAGTAAGGCAGTTGGAAAGTCAAACTGGAGCACCAGGAGAGGGACTATTCATTGAGTTTTAGAAACCTTTCGTATTCACAGTGTGTCCATTCTCTAGGTTTCCTGTACATGTTATAGCTGTAGTAATATTCCCTTGAACATGGAGAGTTGGGACCCATGGAATGGGGGCCATGCATTATTGCTTGAAAGGGTCTGCATTTGCTCACCCAATCTCACCAATCCTCTCAGTCCCAAGTGTCCAGCCTTATGCCACATCCAGCTGTCATTGTAGATAGGGTCTTTCCAGGTTTCCTCAGACACCCTGAAGGAATTGTTTAGAATTTCCCTGTTTTTTGGTTTTGCTTTTGAAATTCCTTTTTATAGTGGGTTTGAGCTGATTCTCGCTGCCATGTTTATGCCACTCTAGACACACTTGATTCCCTTATGGAGACATATCAATACATAGGTTTTAAGATTCTTACTAGTCAGATATATTCCTCTGTGGGAAATATGGGGTTTTGAGTCTCTTTCACTGAGGAAGGTGTCGGTCTTGTCAATTCCAAAGGTGGTTTTTGAAACGGTCCCTGTGCTTATATCAAACTCTGGTTTTATGCATCACCCCACCTCTCCTTCCCCTTTATGCAGGCATAAGAGTGTTTTCTAAATGTGAGACTCTGTTCTCTTTCCTAACTCAGTTCACGTGTAGCCATGTTTACAGGATCTTCATAAGTGATATCTTATGATAAGTTTCTTTTTCTGTGTGACTTATTTCACTTAGAATCATCGTACCTGAATCCACTCACTTTGCTGCTACTGGTCTCATGACATTGATTTCATGGCTGAGGGATATTCCATCGTACGTAAGTACCACAATGTTTTGAACCATTTTTATATTTCCTGGGATATTTAAGGTGTACCCAAGTTGAGGTTCTTGTAGCCAGTGGAGCCCTAAATTTGGAGGTGGCTCTTTCTTATTGATTTTCAGTTTTCCCCAGGTATATTCCCTAGACTGGAAGTGGCCTTGGCTCTGTAGCTCTGTTGTTTACTTGTTTTAGGGAACACAATGCACTCCTCCAGTGAGGCAGTTGGCAATTTACATCCCGCCCATCAGCATAACAAGGCTCCCTGTTCTCCAGGGCCTGTCTTGCCTTTCTGGTTTTTACACATTTTGTGTATGTCCCTTTTGACCGGTGGGAGGTGATACTTCTTTGTAGTGCAGATTTGCATTGCCCGCTTGCTTGCTTGGCCAAAAAGGGCGTATGCGTTTTCTCCTGAATATATTCAGGAGAAAACGCATACGCCCTTTTTGGCCAAGTGCACCATTGTCCAAGTTGTGCCCCTCTTCCTGTGCTTTACAGGCGATTCCAACGTACCTCTTGAAATCTGTTTCCTGCTATTTTGCCTCACTTTCAAGTCCGCCTCGTTGACTTCCCTCAACAGATTTTTGGACGATAGTTGTCCTTTATCACTCTGCCAGTTTGTGAATTGCTGTGCCCCTGAGCTCCATTTCTCAACTCGTTTTTTGTGAGCTGAACGCAAGTCCAAAATTTTGGATCATGTCCTATACTGGTTCCCGGTGGGTGGCTGAGACTTTGGTTAATTCTTCTTCCTGCCGGGAAATTAGAGTGACATGTGCCCGTCCAAATGCCTAACAGCTACTCTCTCATGGGTTCTCCCTCGTCCCTTCCATCCTCTGCCAAATTGGGAACCTGTGCAAACCAGGAGGTTAAAGGGCCTGTCTCTCCAAGTTGGGAGATTGATAGTAAGGCAGTTGGAAAGTCAAACTGGAGCACCAGGAGAGGGACTATTCGTTGAGTTTTAGAAACCTTTCGTATTCACAGTGTGTCCATTCTCTAGGTTTCCTGTACATGTTATAGCTGTAGTAATATTCCCTTGAACCTGGAGAGTTGGGACCCATGGAATGGGGGCCATGCATTATTGCTTGAAAGGGTCTGCATTTGCTCACCCAATCTCACCAATCCTCTCAGTCCCAAGTGTCCAGCCTTATGCCACATCCAGCTGTCATTGTAGATAGGGTCTTTCCAGGTTTCCTCAGACACCCTGAAGGAATTGTAAAGAATTTCCCTGTTTTTTGGTTTTGCTTTTGAAATTCCTTTTTATAGTGGGTTTGAGATGATTCTCGCTGCCATGTTTATGCCACTCTAGACACACTTGATTCCCTTATGGAGACATATCAATACATAGGTTTTAAGATTCTTACTAGTCAGATATATTCCTCTGTGGGAAATATGGGGTTTTGAGTCTCTTTCACTGAGGAAGGTGTCGGTCTTGTCAATTCCAAAGTTGGTTTTTGAAATGGTCCCTGTGCTTATATCAAACTCTGGTTTTATGCATCACCCCACCTCTCCTTACCCTTTATGCAGGCATAAGAGTGTTTTCTAAATGTGAGACTCTGTTCTCTTTCCTAACTCAGTTCACGTGTAGCCATGTTTACAGGATCTTCATAAGTGATATCTTATGATAAGTTTCTTTTTCTGTGTGACTTATTTCACTTAGAATCATCGTACCTGAATCCACTCACTTTGCTACTACTGGTCTTATGACAGTGATTTCATGGCTGAGGGATATTCCATCGTACGTAAGTACCACAATGTTTTGAACCATTTTTATATTTCCTGGGATATTTAAGGTGTACCTAAGTTGAGGTTCTTGTAGCCAGTGCAGCCCTAAATTTGGAGGTGGCTCTTTCTTATTGATTTTCAGTTTTCCCCAGGTATATTCCCTAGACTGGAAGTGGCCTTGGCTCTGTAGCTCTGTTGTTTACTTGTTTTAGGGAACACAATGCACTCCTCCAGTGAGGCAGTTGGCAATTTACATCCCGCCCATCAGCATAACAAGGCTCCCTGTTCTCCAGGGCCTGTCTTGCCTTTCTGGTTTTTACACATTTTGTGGATGTCCCTTTTGACCGGTGGGAAGTGATACTTCTTTGTAGTGCAGATTTGCATTGCCCGCTTGCTTGCTTGGCCAAAAAGGGCGTATGCGTTTTCTCCTGAATATATTCAGGAGAAAACGCATACGCCCTTTTTGGCCAAGTGCACCATTGTCCAAGTTGTGCCCCTCTTCCTGTGCTTTACAGGCGATTCCAACGTACCTCTTGAAATCTGTTTCCTGCTATTTTGCCTCACTTTCAAGTCCGCCTCGTTGACTTCCCTCAACAGATTTTTGGACGATAGTTGTCCTTTATCACTCTGCCAGTTTGTGAATTGCTGTGCCCCTGAGCTCCATTTCTCAACTCGTTCTTTGTGAGCTGAACGCAAGTCCAAAATTTTGGATCATGTCCTATACTGGTTCCCGGTGGGTGGCTGAGACTTTGGTTAATTCTTCTTCCTGCCGGGAAATTAGATTGACATGTGCCCGTCCAAATGCCTAACAGCTACTCTCTCATGGGTTCTCCCTCGTCCCTTCCATCCTCTGCCAAATTGGGAACCTGTGCAAACCAGGAGGTTAAAGGGCCTGTCTCTCCAAGTTGGGAGATTGATAGTAAGGCAGTTGGAAAGTCAAACTGGAGCACCAGGAGAGGGACTATTCGTTGAGTTTTAGAAACCTTTCGTATTCACAGTGTGTCCATTCTCTAGGTTTCCTGTACATGTTATAGCTGTAGTAATATTCCCTTGAACATGGAGAGTTGGGACCCATGGAATGGGGGCCATGCATTATTGCTTGAAAGGGTCTGCATTTGCTCACCCAATCTCACCAATCCTCTCAGTCCCAAGTGTCCAGCCTTATGCCACATCCAGCTGTCATTGTAGATAGGGTCTTTCCAGGTTTCCTCAGACACCCTGAAGGAATTGTTTAGAATTTCCCTGTTTTTTGGTTTTGCTTTTGAAATTCCTTTTTATAGTGGGTTTGAGCTGATTCTCGCTGCCATGTTTATGCCACTCTAGACACACTTGATTCCCTTATGGAGACATATCAATACATAGGTTTTAAGATTCTTACTAGTCAGATATATTCCTCTGTGGGAAATATGGGGTTTTGAGTCTCTTTCACTGAGGAAGGTGTCGGTCTTGTCAATTCCAAAGGTGGTTTTTGAAACGGTCCCTGTGCTTATATCAAACTCTGGTTTTATGCATCACCCCACCTCTCCTTCCCCTTTATGCAGGCATAAGAGTGTTTTCTAAATGTGAGACTCTGTTCTCTTTCCTAACTCAGTTCACGTGTAGCCATGTTTACAGGATCTTCATAAGTGATATCTTATGATAAGTTTCTTTTTCTGTGTGACTTATTTCACTTAGAATCATCGTACCTGAATCCACTCACTTTGCTGCTACTGGTCTCATGACATTGATTTCATGGCTGAGGGATATTCCATCGTACGTAAGTACCACAATGTTTTGAACCATTTTTATATTTCCTGGGATATTTAAGGTGTACCCAAGTTGAGGTTCTTGTAGCCAGTGGAGCCCTAAATTTGGAGGTGGCTCTTTCTTATTGATTTTCAGTTTTGCCCCGGTATATTCCCTAGACTGGAAGTGGCCTTGGCTCTGTAGCTCTGTTGTTTACTTGTTTTAGGGAACACAATGCACTCCTCCAGTGAGGCAGTTGGCAATTTACATCCCGCCCATCAGCATAACAAGGCTCCCTGTTCTCCAGGGCCTGTCTTGCCTTTCTGGTTTTTACACATTTTGTGGATGTCCCTTTTGACCGGTGGGAGGTGATACTTCTTTGTAGTGCAGATTTGCATTGCCCGCTTGCTTGCTTGGCCAAAAAGGGCGTATGCGTTTTCTCCTGAATATATTCAGGAGAAAACGCATACGCCCTTTTTGGCCAAGTGCACCATTGTCCAAGTTGTGCCCCTCTTCCTGTGCTTTACAGGCGATTCCAACGTACCTCTTGAAATCTGTTTCCTGCTATTTTGTCTCACTTTCAAGTCCGCCTCGTTGACTTCCCTCAACAGATTTTTGGACGATAGTTGTCCTTTATCACTCTGCCAGTTTGTGAATTGCTGTGCCCCTGAGCTCCATTTCTCAACTCGTTTTTTGTGAGCTGAACGCAAGTCCAAAATTTTGGATCATGTCCTATACTGGTTCCCGGTGGGTGGCTGAGACTTTGGTTAATTCTTCTTCCTGCCGGGAAATTAGAGTGACATGTGCCCGTCCAAATGCCTAACAGCTACTCTCTCATGGGTTCTCCCTCGTCCCTTCCATCCTCTGCCAAATTGGGAACCTGTGCAAACCAGGAGGTTAAAGGGCCTGTCTCTCCAAGTTGGGAGATTGATAGTAAGGCAGTTGGAAAGTCAAACTGGAGCACCAGGAGAGGGACTATTCGTTGAGTTTTAGAAACCTTTCGTATTCACAGTGTGTCCATTCTCTAGGTTTCCTGTACATGTTATAGCTGTAGTAATATTCCCTTGAACCTGGAGAGTTGGGACCCATGGAATGGGGGCCATGCATTATTGCTTGAAAGGGTCTGCATTTGCTCACCCAATCTCACCAATCCTCTCAGTCCCAAGTGTCCAGCCTTATGCCACATCCAGCTGTCATTGTAGATAGGGTCTTTCCAGGTTTCCTCAGACACCCTGAAGGAATTGTAAAGAATTTCCCTGTTTTTTGGTTTTGCTTTTGAAATTCCTTTTTATAGTGGGTTTGAGATGATTCTCGCTGCCATGTTTATGCCACTCTAGACACACTTGATTCCCTTATGGAGACATATCAATACATAGGTTTTAAGATTCTTACTAGTCAGATATATTCCTCTGTGGGAAATATGGGGTTTTGAGTCTCTTTCACTGAGGAAGGTGTCGGTCTTGTCAATTCCAAAGTTGGTTTTTGAAATGGTCCCTGTGCTTATATCAAACTCTGGTTTTATGCATCACCCCACCTCTCCTTACCCTTTATGCAGGCATAAGAGTGTTTTCTAAATGTGAGACTCTGTTCTCTTTCCTAACTCAGTTCACGTGTAGCCATGTTTACAGGATCTTCATAAGTGATATCTTATGATAAGTTTCTTTTTCTGTGTGACTTATTTCACTTAGAATCATCGTACCTGAATCCACTCACTTTGCTACTACTGGTCTTATGACAGTGATTTCATGGCTGAGGGATATTCCATCGTACGTAAGTACCACAATGTTTTGAACCATTTTTATATTTCCTGGGATATTTAAGGTGTACCTAAGTTGAGGTTCTTGTAGCCAGTGCAGCCCTAAATTTGGAGGTGGCTCTTTCTTATTGATTTTCAGTTTTCCCCAGGTATATTCCCTAGACTGGAAGTGGCCTTGGCTCTGTAGCTCTGTTGTTTACTTGTTTTAGGGAACACAATGCACTCCTCCAGTGAGGCAGTTGGCAATTTACATCCCGCCCATCAGCATAACAAGGCTCCCTGTTCTCCAGGGCCTGTCTTGCCTTTCTGGTTTTTACACATTTTGTGGATGTCCCTTTTGACCGGTGGGAAGTGATACTTCTTTGTAGTGCAGATTTGCATTGCCCGCTTGCTTGCTTGGCCAAAAAGGGCGTATGCGTTTTCTCCTGAATATATTCAGGAGAAAACGCATACGCCCTTTTTGGCCAAGTGCACCATTGTCCAAGTTGTGCCCCTCTTCCTGTGCTTTACAGGCGATTCCAACGTACCTCTTGAAATCTGTTTCCTGCTATTTTGCCTCACTTTCAAGTCCGCCTCGTTGACTTCCCTCAACAGATTTTTGGACGATAGTTGTCCTTTATCACTCTGCCAGTTTGTGAATTGCTGTGCCCCTGAGCTCCATTTCTCAACTCGTTTTTTGTGAGCTGAACGCAAGTCCAAAATTTTGGATCATGTCCTATACTGGTTCCCGGTGGGTGGCTGAGACTTTGGTTAATTCTTCTTCCTGCCGGGAAATTAGATTGACATGTGCCCGTCCAAATGCCTAACAGCTACTCTCTCATGGGTTCTCCTTCGTCCCTTCCATCCTCTGCCAAATTGGGAACCTGTGCGAACCAGGAGGTTAAAGGGCCTGTCTCTCCAAGTTGGGAGATTGATAGTAAGGCAGTTGGAAAGTCAAACTGGAGCACCAGGAGAGGGACTATTCGTTGAGTTTTAGAAACCTTTCGTATTCACAGTGTGTCCATTCTCTAGGTTTCCTGTACATGTTATAGCTGTAGTAATATTCCCTTGAACCTGGAGAGTTGGGACCCATGGAATGGGGGCCATGCATTATTGCTTGAAAGGGTCTGCATTTGCTCACCCAATCTCACCAATCCTCTCAGTCCCAAGTGTCCAGCCTTATGCCACATCCAGCTGTCATTGTAGATAGGGTCTTTCCAGGTTTCCTCAGACACCCTGAAGGAATTGTAAAGAATTTCCCTGTTTTTTGGTTTTGCTTTTGAAATTCCTTTTTATAGTGGGTTTGAGCTGATTCTCGCTGCCATGTTTATGCCACTCTAGACACACTTGATTCCCTTATGGAGACATATCAATACATAGGTTTTAAGATTCTTACTAGTCAGATATATTCCTCTGTGGGAAATATGGGGTTTTGAGTCTCTTTCACTGAGGAAGGTGTCGGTCTTGTCAATTCCAAAGTTGGTTTTTGAAACGGTCCCTGTGCTTATATCAAACTCTGGTTTTATGCATCACCCCACCTCTCCTTCCCCTTTATGCAGGCATAAGAGTGTTTTCTAAATGTGAGACTCTGTTCTCTTTCCTAACTCAGTTCACGTGTAGCCAAGTTTACAGGATCTTCATAAGTGATATCTTATGATGTTTCTTTTTCTGTGTGACTTATTTCACTTAGAATCATCGTACCTGAATCCACTCACTTTGCTGCTACTGGTCTTATGACATTGATTTCATGGCTGAGGGATATTCCATCGTACGAAAGTACCACAATGTTTTGAACCATTTTTATATTTCCTGGGATATTTAAGGTGTACCCAAGTTGAGGTTCTTGTAGCCAGTGCAGCCCTAAATTTGGAGGTGGCTCTTTCTTATTGATTTTCAGTTTTCCCCAGGTATACTCCCTAGACTGGAAGTGGCCTTGGCTCTGTAGCTCTGTTGTTTACTTGTTTTAGGGAACACAATGCACTCCTCCAGTGAGGAAGTTGGCAATTTACATCCCGCCCATCAGCATAACAAGGCTCCCTGTTCTCCAGGGCCTGTCTTGCCTTTCTGGTTTTTACACATTTTGTGGATGTCCCTTTTGACCGGTGGGAAGTGATACTTCTTTGTAGTGCAGATTTGCATTGCCCGCTTGCTTGCTTGGCCAAAAAGGGCGTATGCGTTTTCTCCTGAATATATTCAGGAGAAAACGCATACGCCCTTTTTGGCCAAGTGCACCATTGTCCAAGTTGTGCCCCTCTTCCTGTGCTTTACAGGCGATTCCAAGGTACCTCTTGAAATCTGTTTCCTGCTATTTTGCCTCGCTTTCAAGTCCGCCTCGTTGACTTCCCTCAACAGATTTTTGGACGATAGTTGTCCTTTATCACTCTGCCAGTTTGTGAATTGCTGTGCCCCTGAGCTCCATTTCTCAACTCGTTTTTTGTGAGCTGAACGCAAGTCCAAAATTTTGGATCATGTCCTATACTGGTTCCCGGTGGGTGGCTGAGACTTTGGTTAATTCTTCTTCCTGCCGGGAAATTAGAGTGACATGTGCCCGTCCAAATGCCTAACAGCTACTCTCTCATGTGTTCTCCCTCGTCCCTTCCATCCTCTGCCAAATTGGGAACCTGTGCAAACCAGGAGGTTAAAGGGCCTGTCTCTCCAAGTTGGGAGATTGATAGTAAGGCAGTTGGAAAGTCAAACTGGAGCACCAGGAGAGGGACTATTCGTTGAGTTTTAGAAACCTTTCGTATTCACAGTGTGTCCATTCTCTAGGTTTCCTGTACATGTTATAGCTGTAGTAATATTCCCTTGAACATGGAGAGTTGGGACCCATGGAATGGGGGCCATGCATTATTGCTTGAAAGGGTCTGCATTTGCTCACCCAATCTCACCAATCCTCTCAGTCCCAAGTGTCCAGCCTTATGCCACATCCAGCTGTCATTGTAGATAGGGTCTTTCCAGGTTTCCTCAGACACCCTGAAGGAATTGTAAAGAATTTCCCTGTTTTTTGGTTTTGCTTTTGAAATTCCTTTTTATAGTGGGTTTGAGCTGATTCTCGCTGCCATGTTTATGCCACTCTAGACACACTTGATTCCCTTATGGAGACATATCAATACATAGGTTTTAAGATTCTTACTAGTCAGATATATTCCTCTGTGGGAAATATGGGGTTTTGAGTCTCTTTCACTGAGGAAGGTGTCGGTCTTGTCAATTCCAAAGTTGGTTTTTGAAACGGTCCCTGTGCTTATATCAAACTCTGGTTTTATGCATCACCCCACCTCTCCTTCCCCTTTATGCAGGCATAAGAGTGTTTTCTAAATGTGAGACTCTGTTCTCTTTCCTAACTCAGTTCACGTGTAGCCATGTTTACAGGATCTTCATAAGTGATATCTTATGATAAGTTTCTTTTTCTGTGTGACTTATTTCATTTAGAATCATCGTACCTGAATCCACTCACTTTGCTACTACTGGTCTTATGACATTGATTTCATGGCTGAGGGATATTCCATCGTACGTAAGTACCACAATGTTTTGAACCATTTTTATATTTCCTGGGATATTTAAGGTGTACCCAAGTTGAGGTTCTTGTAGCCAGTGCAGCCCTAAATTTGCAGGTGGCTCTTTCTTATTGATTTTCAGTTTTCCCCAGGTATATTCCCTAGACTGGAAGTGGCCTTGGCTCTGTAGCTCTGTTGTTTACTTGTTTTAGGGAACACAATGCACTCCTCCAGTGAGGCAGTTGGCAATTTACATCCCGCCCATCAGCATAACAAGGCTCCCTGTTCTCCAGGGCCTGTCTTGCCTTTCTGGTTTTTACACATTTTGTGGATGTCCCTTTTGACCGGTGGGAAGTGATACTTCTTTGTAGTGCAGATTTGCATTGCCCGCTTGCTTGCTTGGCTAAAAAGGGCGTATGCGTTTTCTCCTGAATATATTCAGGAGAAAACGCATACGCCCTTTTTGGCCAAGTGCACCATTGTCCAAGTTGTGCCCCTCTTCCTGTGCTTTACAGGCAATTCCAACGTACCTCTTGAAATCTGTTTCCTGCTATTTTGCCTCACTTTCAAGTCCGCCTCGTTGACTTCCCTCAACAGATTTTTGGACGATAGTTGTCCTTTATCACTCTGCCAGTTTGTGAATTGCTGTGCCCCTGAGCTCCATTTCTCAACTCGTTCTTTGTGAGCTGAACGCAAGTCCAAAATTTTGGATCATGTCCTATACTGGTTCCCGGTGGGTGGCTGAGACTTTGGTTAATTCTTCTTCCTGCCGGGAAATTAGATTGACATGTGCCCGTCCAAATGCCTAACAGCTACTCTCTCATGGGTTCTCCCTCGTCCCTTCCATCCTCTGCCAAATTGGGAACCTGTGCAAACCAGGAGGTTAAAGGGCCTGTCTCTCCAAGTTGGGAGATTGATAGTAAGGCAGTTGGAAAGTCAAACTGGAGCACCAGGAGAGGGACTATTCGTTGAGTTTTAGAAACCTTTCGTATTCACAGTGTGTCCATTCTCTAGGTTTCCTGTACATGTTATAGCTGTAGTAATATTCCCTTGAACATGGAGAGTTGGGACCCATGGAATGGGGGCCATGCATTATTGCTTGAAAGGGTCTGCATTTGCTCACCCAATCTCACCAATCCTCTCAGTCCCAAGTGTCCAGCCTTATGCCACATCCAGCTGTCATTGTAGATAGGGTCTTTCCAGGTTTCCTCAGACACCCTGAAGGAATTGTTTAGAATTTCCCTGTTTTTTGGTTTTGCTTTTGAAATTCCTTTTTATAGTGGGTTTGAGCTGATTCTCGCTGCCATGTTTATGCCACTCTAGACACACTTGATTCCCTTATGGAGACATATCAATACATAGGTTTTAAGATTCTTACTAGTCAGATATATTCCTCTGTGGGAAATATGGGGTTTTGAGTCTCTTTCACTGAGGAAGGTGTCGGTCTTGTCAATTCCAAAGTTGGTTTTTGAAACGGTCCCTGTGCTTATATCAAACTCTGGTTTTATGCATCACCCCACCTCTCCTTCCCCTTTATGCAGGCATAAGAGTGTTTTCTAAATGTGAGACTCTGTTCTCTTTCCTAACTCAGTTCACGTGTAGCCAAGTTTACAGGATCTTCATAAGTGATATCTTATGATAAGTTTCTTTTTCTGTGTGACTTATTTCACTTAGAATCATCGTACCTGAATCCACTCACTTTGCTGCTACTGGTCTTATGACATTGATTTCATGGCTGAGGGATATTCCATCGTACGTAAGTACCACAATGTTTTGAACCATTTTTATATTTCCTGGGATATTTAAGGTGTACCCAAGTTGAGGTTCTTGTAGCCAGTGCAGCCCTAAATTTGGAGGTGGCTCTTTCTTATTGATTTTCAATTTTCCCCAGGTATATTCCCTAGACTGGAAGTGGCCTTGGCTCTGTAGCTCTGTTGTTTACATGTTTTAGGGAACACAATGCACTCCTCCAGTGAGGCAGTTGGCAATTTACATCCCGCCCATCAGCATAACAAGGCTCCCTGTTCTCCAGGGCCTGTCTTGCTTTTCTGGTTTTTAAACATTTTGTGGATGTCCCTTTTGACCGGTGGGAAGTGATACTTCTTTGTAGTGCAGATTTGCATTGCCCGCTTGCTTGCTTGGCCAAAAAGGGCGTATGCGTTTTCTCCTGAATATATTCAGGAGAAAACGCATACGCCCTTTTTGGCCAAGTGCACCATTGTCCAAGTTGTGCCCCTCTTCCTGTGCTTTACAGGCGATTCCAACGTACCTCTTGAAATCTGTTTCCTGCTATTTTGCCTCACTTTCAAGTCCGCCTCGTTGACTTCCCTCAACAGATTTTTGACGATAGTTGTCCTTTATCACTCTGCCAGTTTGTGAATTGCTGTGCCCCTGAGCTCCATTTCTCAACTCGTTTTTTGTGAGCTGAACACAAGTCCAAAATTTAGGATCATGTTCTATACTGGTTCCCGGTGGGTGGCTGAGACTTTGGTTAATTCTTCTTCCTGCCAGGAAATTAGATTGACATGTGCCCGTCCAAATGCCTAACAGCTACTCTCTCATGGGTTCTCCCTCGTCCCTTCCATCCTCTGCCAAATTGGGAACCTGTGCAAACCAGGAGGTTAAAGGGCCTGTCTCTCCAAGTTGGGAGATTGATAGTAAGGCAGTTGGAAAGTCAAACTGGAGCACCAGGAGTGGGACTATTCGTTGAGTTTTAGAAACCTTTCGTATTCACAGTGTGTCCATTCTCTAGGTTTCCTGTACATGTTATAGCTGTAGTAATATTCCCTTGAACATGGAGAGTTGGGACCCATGGAATGGGGGCCATGCATTATTGCTTGAAAGGGTCTGCATTTGCTCACCCAATCTCACCAATCCTCTCAGTCCCAAGTGTCCAGCCTTATGCCACATCCAGCTGTCATTGTAGATAGGGTCTTTCCAGGTTTCCTCAGACACCCTGAAGGAATTGTAAAGAATTTCTCTGTTTTTTGGTTTTGCTTTTGAAATTCCTTTTTATAGTGGGTTTGAGCTGATTCTCGCTGCCATGTTTATGCCACTCTAGACACACTTGATTCCCTTATGGAGACATATCAATACATAGGTTTTAAGATTCTTACTAGTCAGATATATTCCTCTGTGGGAAATATGGGGTTTTGAGTCTCTTTCACTGAGGAAGGTGTCGGTCTTGTCAATTCCAAAGTTGGTTTTTGAAACGGTCCCTGTGGTTATATCAAACTCTGGTTTTATGCATCACCCCACCTCTCCTTCCCCTTTATGCAGGCATAAGAGTGTTTTCTAAATGTGAGACTCTGTTCTCTTTCCTAACTCAGATCACGTGTAGCCAAGTTTACAGGATCTTCATAAGTGATATCTTATGATAAGTTTCTTTTTCTGTGTGACTTATTTCACTTAGAATCATCGTACCTGAATCCACTCACTTTGCTGCTACTGGTCTTATGACATTGATTTCATGGCTGAGGGATATTCCATCGTACGTAAGTACCACAATGTTTTGAACCATTTTTATATTTCCTGGGATATTTAAGGTGTACCCAAGTTGAGGTTTTTGTAGCCAGTGCAGCCCTAAATTTGGAGGTGGCTCTTTCTTATTGATTTTCAGTTTTCCCCAGGTATATTCCCTAGACTGGAAGTGGCCTTGGCTCTGTAGCTCTGTTGTTTACTTGTTTTAGGGAACACAATGCACTCCTCCAGTGAGGCAGTTGGCAATTTACATCCCGCCCATCAGCATAACAAGGCTCCCTGTTCTCCAGGGCCTGTCTTGCCTTTCTGGTTTTTACACATTTTGTGGATGTCCCTTTTGACCGGTGGGAAGTGATACTTCTTTGTAGTGCAGATTTGCATTGCCCGCTTGCTTGCTTGGCCAAAAAGGGCGTATGCGTTTTCTCCTGAATATATTCAGGAGAAAACGCATACGCCCTTTTTGGCCAAGTGCACCATTGTCCAAGTTGTGCCCCTCTTCCTGTGCTTTACAGGCGATTCCAACGTACCTCTTGAAATCTGTTTCCTGCTATTTTGCCTCACTTTCAAGTCCGCCTCGTTGACTTCCCTCAACAGACTTTTGGACGATAGTTGTCCTTTATCACTCTGCCAGTTTGTGAATTGCTGTGCCCCTGAGCTCCATTTCTCAACTCGTTTTTTGTGAGCTGAACGCAAGTCCAAAATTTTGGATCATGTCCTATACTGGTTCCCGGTGGGTGGCTGAGACTTTGGTTAATTCTTCTTCCTGCCGGGAAATTAGATTGACATGTGCCCGTCCAAATGCCTAACAGCTACTCTCTCATGGGTTCTCCCTCGTCCCTTCCATCCTCTGCCAAATTGGGAACCTGTGCAAACCAGGAGGTTAAAGGGCCTGTCTCTCCAAGTTGGGAGATTGATAGTAAGGCAGTTGGAAAGTCAAACTGGAGCACCAGGAGAGGGACTATTCGTTGAGTTTTAGAAACCTTTCGTATTCACAGTGTGTCCATTCTCTAGGTTTCCTGTACATGTTATATCTGTAGTAATATTCCCTTGAACATGGAGAGTTGGGACCCATGGAATGGGGGCCATGCATTATTGCTTGAAAGGGTCTGCATTTGCTCACCCAATCTCACCAATCCTCTCAGTCCCAAGTGTCCAGCCTTATGCCACATCCAGCTGTCATTGTAGATAGGGTCTTTCCAGGTTTCCTCAGACACCCTGAAGGAATTGTAAAGAATTTCCCTGTTTTTTGGTTTTGCTTTTGAAATTCCTTTTTATAGTGGGTTTGAGCTGATTCTCGCTGCCATGTTTATGCCACTCTAGACACACTTGATTCCCTTATGGAGACATATCAATACATAGGTTTTAAGATTCTTACTAGTCAGATATATTCCTCTGTGGGAAATATGGGGTTTTGAGTCTCTTTCACTGAGGAAGGTGTCGGTCTTGTCAATTCCAAAGTTGGTTTTTGAAACTGTCCCTGTGCTTATATCAAACTCTGGTTTTATGCATCACCCCACCTCTCCTTACCCTTTATGCAGGCATAAGAGTGTTTTCTAAATGTGAGACTCTGTTCTCTTTCCTAACTCAGTTCACGTGTAGCCATGTTTACAGGATCTTCATAAGTGATATCTTATGATAAGTTTCTTTTTCTGTGTGACTTATTTCATTTAGAATCATCGTACCTGAATACACTCACTTTGCTACTACTGGTCTTATGACATTGATTTCATGGCTGAGGGATATTCCATCGTACGTAAGTACCACAATGTTTTGAACCATTTTTATATTTCCTGGGATATTTAAGGTGTACCCAAGTTGAGGTTCTTGTAGCCAGTGCAGCCCTAAATTTGGAGGTGGCTCTTTCTTATTGATTTTCAGTTTTCCCCAGGTATATTCCCTAGACTGGATGTGGCCTTGGCTCTGTAGCTCTGTTGTTTACTTGTTTTAGGGAACACAATGCACTCCTCCAGTGAGGCAGTTGGCAATTTACATCCCGCCCATCAGCATAACAAGGCTCCCTGTTCTCCAGGGCCTGTCTTGCCTTTCTGGTTTTTACACATTTTGTGGATGTCCCTTTTGACCGGTGGGAAGTGATACTTCTTTGTAGTGCAGATTTGCATTGCCCGCTTGCTTGCTTGGCCAAAAAGGGCGTATGCGTTTTCTCCTGAATATATTCAGGAGAAAACGCATACGCCCTTTTTGGCCAAGTGCACCATTGTCCAAGTTGTGCCCCTCTTCCTGTGCTTTACAGGCGATTCCAACGTACCTCTTGAAATCTGTTTCCTGCTATTTTGCCTCACTTTCAAGTCCGCCTCGTTGACTTCCCTCAACAGACTTTTGGACGATAGTTGTCCTTTATCACTCTGCCAGTTTGTGAATTGCTGTGCCCCTGAGCTCCATTTCTCAACTCGTTTTTTGTGAGCTGAACGCAAGTCCAAAATTTTGGATCATGTCCTATACTGGTTCCCGGTGGGTGGCTGAGACTTTGGTTAATTCTTCTTCCTGCCGGGAAATTAGATTGACATGTGCCCGTCCAAATGCCTAACAGCTACTCTCTCATGGGTTCTCCCTCGTCCCTTCCATCCTCTGCCAAATTGGGAACCTGTGCAAACCAGGAGGTTAAAGGGCCTGTCTCTCCAAGTTGGGAGATTGATAGTAAGGCAGTTGGAAAGTCAAACTGGAGCACCAGGAGAGGGACTATTCGTTGAGTTTTAGAAACCTTTCGTATTCACAGTGTGTCCATTCTCTAGGTTTCCTGTACATGTTATAGCTGTAGTAATATTCCCTTGAACATGGAGAGTTGGGACCCATGGAATGGGGGCCATGCATTATTGCTTGAAAGGGTCTGCATTTGCTCACCCAATCTCACCAATCCTCTCAGTCCCAAGTGTCCAGCCTTATGCCACATCCAGCTGTCATTGTAGATAGGGTCTTTCCAGGTTTCCTCAGACACCCTGAAGGAATTGTAAAGAATTTCCCTGTTTTTTGGTTTTGCTTTTGAAATTCCTTTTTATAGTGGGTTTGAGCTGATTCTCGCTGCCATGTTTATGCCACTCTAGACACACTTGATTCCCTTATGGAGACATATCAATACATAGGTTTTAAGATTCTTACTAGTCAGATATATTCCTCTGTGGGAAATATGGGGTTTTGAGTCTCTTTCACTGAGGAAGGTGTCGGTCTTGTCAATTCCAAAGTTGGTTTTTGAAATGGTCCCTGTGCTTATATCAAACTCTGGTTTTATGCATCACCCCACCTCTCCTTACCCTTTATGCAGGCATAAGAGTGTTTTCTAAATGTGAGACTCTGTTCTCTTTCCTAACTCAGTTCACGTGTAGCCATGTTTACAGGATCTTCATAAGTGATATCTTATGATAAGTTTCTTTTTCTGTGTGACTTATTTCATTTAGAATCATCGTACCTGAATACACTCACTTTGCTACTACTGGTCTTATGACATTGATTTCATGGCTGAGGGATATTCCATCGTACGTAAGTACCACAATGTTTTGAACCATTTTTATATTTCCTGGGATATTTAAGGTGTACCCAAGTTGAGGTTCTTGTAGCCAGTGCAGCCCTAAATTTGGAGGTGGCTCTTTCTTATTGATTTTCAGTTTTCCCCAGGTATATTCCCTAGACTGGATGTGGCCTTGGCTCTGTAGCTCTGTTGTTTACTTGTTTTAGGGAACACAATGCACTCCTCCAGTGAGGCAGTTGGCAATTTACATCCCGCCCATCAGCATAACAAGGCTCCCTGTTCTCCAGGGCCTGTCTTGCCTTTCTGGTTTTTACACATTTTGTGGATGTCCCTTTTGACCGGTGGGAAGTGATACTTCTTTGTAGTGCATATTTGCATTGCCCGCTTGCTTGCTTGGCCAAAAAGGGCGTATGCGTTTTCTCCTGAATATATTCAGGAGAAAACGCATACGCCCTTTTTGGCCAAGTGCACCATTGTCCAAGTTGTGCCCCTCTTCCTGTGCTTTACAGGCAATTCCAACGTACCTCTTGAAATCTGTTTCCTGCTATTTTGCCTCACTTTCAAGTCCGCCTCGTTGACTTCCCTCAACAGATTTTTGGACGATAGTTGTCCTTTATCACTCTGCCAGTTTGTGAATTGCTGTGCCCCTGAGCTCCATTTCTCAACTCGTTCTTTGTGAGCTGAACGCAAGTCCAAAATTTTGGATCATGTCCTATACTGGTTCCCGGTGGGTGGCTGAGACTTTGGTTAATTCTTCTTCCTGCCGGGAAATTAGATTGACATGTGCCCGTCCAAATGCCTAACAGCTACTCTCTCATGGGTTCTCCCTCGTCCCTTCCATCCTCTGCCAAATTGGGAACCTGTGCAAACCAGGAGGTTAAAGGGCCTGTCTCTCCAAGTTGGGAGATTGATAGTAAGGCAGTTGGAAAGTCAAACTGGAGCACCAGGAGAGGGACTATTCGTTGAGTTTTAGAAACCTTTCGTATTCACAGTGTGTCCATTCTCTAGGTTTCCTGTACATGTTATAGCTGTAGTAATATTCCCTTGAACATGGAGAGTTGGGACCCATGGAATGGGGGCCATGCATTATTGCTTGAAAGGGTCTGCATTTGCTCACGCAATCTCACCAATCCTCTCAGTCCCAAGTGTCCAGCCTTATGCCACATCCAGCTGTCATTGTAGATAGGGTCTTTCCAGGTTTCCTCAGACACCCTGAAGGAATTGTTTAGAATTTCCCTGTTTTTTGGTTTTGCTTTTGAAATTCCTTTTTATAGTGGGTTTGAGCTGATTCTCGCTGCCATGTTTATGCCACTCTAGACACACTTGATTCCCTTATGGAGACATATCAATACATAGGTTTTAAGATTCTTACTAGTCAGATATATTCCTCTGTGGGAAATATGGGGTTTTGAGTCTCTTTCACTGAGGAAGGTGTCGGTCTTGTCAATTCCAAAGTTGGTTTTTGAAACTGTCCCTGTGCTTATATCAAACTCTGGTTTTATGCATCACCCCACCTCTCCTTCCCCTTTATGCAGGCATAAGAGTGTTTTCTAAATGTGAGACTCTGTTCTCTTTCCTAACTCAGTTCACGTGTAGCCAAGTTTACAGGATCTTCATAAGTGATATCTTATGATAAGTTTCTTTTTCTGTGTGACTTATTTCACTTAGAATCATCGTACCTGAATCCACTCACTTTGCTGCTACTGGTCTTATGACATTGATTTCATGGCTGAGGGATATTCCATCGTACGTAAGTACCACAATGTTTTGAACCATTTTTATATTTCCTGGGATATTTAAGGTGTACCCAAGTTGAGGTTCTTGTAGCCAGTGCAGCCCTAAATTTGGAGGTGGCTCTTTCTTATTGATTTTCAGTTTTCCCCAGGTATATTCCCTAGACTGGAAGTGGCCTTGGCTCTGTAGCTCTGTTGTTTACATGTTTTAGGGAACACAATGCACTCCTCCAGTGAGGCAGTTGGCAATTTACATCCCGCCCATCAGCATAACAAGGCTCCCTGTTCTCCAGGGCCTGTCTTGCTTTTCTGGTTTTTACACATTTTGTGGATGTCCCTTTTGACCGGTGGGAAGTGATACTTCTTTGTAGTGCAGATTTGCATTGCCCGCTTGCTTGCGTGGCCAAAAAGTGCGTATGCGTTTTCTCCTGAATATATTCAGGAGAAAACGCATACGCCCTTTTTGGCCAAGTGCACCATTGTCCAAGTTGTGCCCCTCTTCCTGTGCTTTACAGGCGATTCCAACGTACCTCTTGAAATCTGTTTCCTGCTATTTTGCCTCACTTTCAAGTCCGCCTCGTTGACTTCCCTCAACAGATTTTTGGACGATAGTTGTCCTTTATCACTCTGCCAGTTTGTGAATTGCTGTGCCCCTGAGCTCCATTTCTCAACTCGTTTTTTGTGAGCTGAACACAAGTCCAAAATTTTGGATCATGTTCTATACTGGTTCCCGGTGGGTGGCTGAGACTTTGGTTAATTCTTCTTCCTGCCGGGAAATTAGATTCACATGTGCCCGTCCAAATGCCTAACAGCTACTCTCTCATGGGTTCTCCCTCGTCCCTTCCATCCTCTGCCAAATTGGGAACCTGTGCAAACCAGGAGGTTAAAGGGCCTGTCTCTCCAAGTTGGGAGATTGATAGTAAGGCAGTTGGAAAGTCAAACTGGAGCACCAGGAGTGGGACTATTCGTTGAGTTTTAGAAACCTTTCGTATTCACAGTGTGTCCATTCTCTAGGTTTCCTGTACATGTTATAGCTGTAGTAATATTCCCTTGAACATGGAGAGTTGGGACCCATGGAATGGGGGCCATGCATTATTGCTTGAAAGGGTCTGCATTTGCTCACCCAATCTCACCAATCCTCTCAGTCCCAAGTGTCCAGCCTTATGCCACATCCAGCTGTCATTGTAGATAGGGTCTTTCCAGGTTTCCTCAGACACCCTGAAGGAATTGTAAAGAATTTCCCTGTTTTTTGGTTTTGCTTTTGAAATTCCTTTTTATAGTGGGTTTGAGCTGATTCTCGCTGCCATGTTTATGCCACTCTAGACACACTTGATTCCCTTATGGAGACATATCAATACATAGGTTTTAAGATTCTTACTAGTCAGATATATTCCTCTGTGGGAAATATGGGGTTTTGAGTCTCTTTCACTGAGGAAGGTGTCGGTCTTGTCAATTCCAAAGTTGGTTTTTGAAACGGTCCCTGTGCTTATATCAAACTCTGGTTTTATGCATCACCCCACCTCTCCTTCCCCTTTATGCAGGCATAAGAGTGTTTTCTAAATGTGAGACTCTGTTCTCTTTCCTAACTCAGATCACGTGTAGCCAAGTTTACAGGATCTTCATAAGTGATATCTTATGATAAGTTTCTTTTTCTGTGTGACTTATTTCACTTAGAATCATCGTACCTGAATCCACTCACTTTGCTGCTACTGGTCTTATGACATTGATTTCATGGCTGAGGGATATTCCATCGTACGTAAGTACCACAATGTTTTGAACCATTTTTATATTTCCTGGGATATTTAAGGTGTACCCAAGTTGAGGTTTTTGTAGCCAGTGCAGCCCTAAATTTGGAGGTGGCTCTTTCTTATTGATTTTCAGTTTTCCCCAGGTATATTCCCTAGACTGGAAGTGGCCTTGGCTCTGTAGCTCTGTTGTTTACTTGTTTTAGGGAACACAATGCACTCCTCCAGTGAGGCAGTTGGCAATTTACATCCCGCCCATCAGCATAACAAGGCTCCCTGTTCTCCAGGGCCTGTCTTGCCTTTCTGGTTTTTACACATTTTGTGGATGTCCCTTTTGACCGGTGGGAAGTGATACTTCTTTGTAGTGCAGATTTGCATTTCCCGCTTGCTTGCTTGGCCAAAAAGGGCGTATGCGTTTTCTCCTGAATATATTCAGGAGAAAACGCATACGCCCTTTTTGGCCAAGTGCACCATTGTCCAAGTTGTGCCCCTCTTCCTGTGCTTTACAGGCGATTCCAACGTACCTCTTGAAATCTGTTTCCTGCTATTTTGCCTCACTTTCAAGTCCGCCTCGTTGACTTCCCTCAACAGATTTTTGGACGATAGTTGTCCTTTATCACTCTGCCAGTTTGTGAATTGCTGTGCCCCTGAGCTCCATTTCTCAACTCGTTTTTTGTGAGCTGAACGCAAGTCCAAAATTTTGGATCATGTCCTATACTGGTTCCCGGTGGGTGGCTGAGACTTTGGTTAATTCTTCTTCCTGCCGGGAAATTAGATTGACATGTGCCCGTCCAAATGCCTAACAGCTACTCTCTCATGGGTTCTCCCTCGTCCCTTCCATCCTCTGCCAAATTGGGAACCTGTGCAAACCAGGAGGTTAAAGGGCCTGTCTCTCCAAGTTGGGAGATTGATAGTAAGGCAGTTGGAAAGTCAAACTGGAGCACCAGGAGTGGGACTATTCGTTGAGTTTTAGAAACCTTTCGTATTCACAGTGTGTCCATTCTCTAGGTTTCCTGTACATGTTATAGCTGTAGTAATATTCCCTTGAACATGGAGAGTTGGGACCCATGGAATGGGGGCCATGCATTATTGCTTGAAAGGGTCTGCATTTGCTCACCCAATCTCACCAATCCTCTCAGTCCCAAGTGTCCAGCCTTATGCCACATCCAGCTGTCATTGTAGATAGGGTCTTTCCAGGTTTCCTCAGACACCCTGAAGGAATTGTAAAGAATTTCCCTGTTTTTTGGTTTTGCATTTGAAATTCCTTTTTATAGTGGGTTTGAGCTGATTCTCGCTGCCATGTTTATGCCACTCTAGACACACTTGATTCCCTTATGGAGACATATCAATACATAGCTTTTAAGATTCTTACTAGTCAGATATATTCCTCTGTGGGAAATATGGGGTTTTGAGTCTCTTTCACTGAGGAAGGTGTCGGTCTTGTCAATTCCAAAGTTGGTTTTAGAAACGGTCCCTGTGCTTATATCAAACTCTGGTTTTATGCATCACCCCACCTCTCCTTCCCCTTTATGCAGGCATAAGAGTGTTTTCTAAATGTGAGACTCTGTTCTCTTTCCTAACTCAGTTCACGTGTAGCCATGTTTACAGGATCTTCATAAGTGATATCTTATGATAAGTTTCTTTTTCTGTGTGACTTATTTCACTTAGAATCATCGTACCTGAATCCACTCACTTTGCTGCTACTGGTCTTATGACATTGATTTCATGGCTGAGGGATATTCCATCGTACGTAAGTACCACAATGTTTTGAACCATTTTTATATTTCCTGGGATATTTAAGGTGTACCCAAGTTGAGGTTCTTGTAGCCAGTGCAGCCCTAAATTTGGAGGTGGCTCTTTCTTATTGATTTTCAGTTTTCCCCAGGTATATTCCCTAGACTGGAAGTGGCCTTGGCTCTGTAGCTCTGTTGTTTACTTGTTTTAGGGAACACAATGCACTCCTCCAGTGAGGCAGTTGGCAATTTACATCCCGCCCATCAGCATAACAAGGCTCCCTGTTCTCCAGGGCCTGTCTTGCCTTTCTGGTTTTTACACATTTTGTGGATGTCCCTTTTGACTGGTGGGAAGTGATACTTCTTTGTAGTGCAGATTTGCATTGCCCGCTTGCTTGCTTGGCCAAAAAGGGCGTATGCGTTTTCTCCTGAATATATTCAGGAGAAAACGCATACGCCCTTTTTGGCCAAGTGCACCATTGTCCAAGTTGTGCCCCTCTTCCTGTGCTTTACAGGCGATTCCAACGTACCTCTTGAAATCTGTTTCCTGCTATTTTGCCTCACTTTCAAGTCCGCCTCGTTGACTTCCCTCAACAGATTTTTGGACGATAGTTGTCCTTTATCACTCTGCCAGTTTGTGAATTGCTGTGCCCCTGAGCTCCATTTCTCAACTCGTTCTTTGTGAGCTGAACGCAAGTCCAAAATTTTGGATCATGTCCTATACTGGTTCCCGGTGGGTTGCTGAGACTTTGGTTAATTCTTCTTCCTGCCGGGAAATTAGATTGACATGTGCCCGTCCAAATGCCTAACAGCTACTCTCTCATGGGTTCTCCCTCGTCCCTTCCATCCTCTGCCAAATTGGGAACCTGTGCAAACCAGGAGGTTAAAGGGCCTGTCTCTCCAAGTTGGGAGATTGATAGTAAGGCAGTTGGAAAGTCAAACTGGAGCACCAGGAGAGGGACTATTCGTTGAGTTTTAGAAATCTTTCGTATTCACAGTGTGTCCATTCTCTAGGTTTCCTGTACATGTTATAGCTGTAGTAATATTCCCTTGAACATGGAGAGTTGGGACCCATGGAATGGGGGCCATGCATTATTGCTTGAAAGGGTCTGCATTTGCTCACCCAATCTCACCAATCCTCTCAGTCCCAAGTGTCCAGCCTTATGCCACATCCAGCTGTCATTGTAGATAGGGTCTTTCCAGGTTTCCTCAGACACCCTGAAGGAATTGTAAAGAATTTCCCTGTTTTTGGGTTTTGCTTTTGAAATTCCTTTTTTTTTTTTTTTTTTTTTTTTGCGGTATGCGGGCCTCTCACTGTTGTGGCCTCCCCCGTTGCGGAGCACAGGCTCCGGACGCGCAGGCTCCGGACGCGCAGGCTCAGCGGCCATGGCTCACGGGCCCAGCCACTCCGCGGCATATGGGATCCTCCCAGACCGGGGCACGAACCCGTATCCCCTGCATCGGCAGGCGGACTCTCAACCACTTGCGCCACCAGGGAGGCCCTGAAATTCCTTTTTATAGTGGGTTTGAGCTGATTCTCGCTGCCATGTTTATGCCACTCTAGACACACTTGATTCCCTTATGGAGACATATCAATACATAGGTTTTAAGATTCTTACTAGTCAGATATATTCCTCTGTGGGAAATATGGGGTTTTGAGTCTCTTTCACTGAGGAAGGTGTCGGTCTTGTCAATTCCAAAGTTGGTTTTTGAAACTGTCCCTGTGCTTATATCAAACTCTGGTTTTATGCATCACCCCACCTCTCCTTACCCTTTATGCAGGCATAAGTGTGTTTTCTAAATGTGAGACTCTGTTCTCTTTCCTAACTCAGTTCACGTGTAGCCATGTTTACAGGATCTTCATAAGTGATATCTTATGATAAGTTTCTTTTTCTGTGTGACTTATTTCACTTAGAATCATCGTACCTGAATCCACTCACTTTGCTGCTACTGGTCTTATGACATTGATTTCATGGCTGAGGGATATTCCATCGTACGTAAGTACCACAATGTTTTGAACCATTTTTATATTTCCTGGGATATTTAAGGTGTACCCAAGTTGAGGTTCTTGTAGCCATTGCAGCCCTAAATTTGGAGGTGGCTCTTTCTTATTGATTTTCAGTTTTCCCCAGGTATATTCCCTAGACTGGAAGTGGCCTTGGCTCTGAAGCTCTATTGTTTACTTGTTTTAGGGAACACAATGCACTCCTCCAGTGAGGCAGTTGGCAATTTACATCCCGCCCATCAGCATAAAAAGGCTCCCTGTTCTCCAGGGCCTGTCTTGCCTTTCTGGTTTTTACACATTTTGTGGATGTCCCTTTTGACCGGTGGGAAGTGATACTTCTTTGTAGTGCAGATTTGCATTGCCGGCTTGCTTGCTTGGCCAAAAAGGGCGTATGCGTTTTCTCCTGAATATATTCAGGAGAAAACGCATACACCCTTTTTGGCCAAGTGCACCATTGTCCAAGTTGTGCCCCTCTTCCTGTGCTTTACAGGCGATTCCAAGGTACCTCTTGAAATCTGTTTCCTGCTATTTTGCCTCGCTTTCAAGTCCGCCTCGTTGACTTCCCTCAACAGATTTTTGGACGATAGTTGTCCTTTATCACTCTGCCAGTTTGTGAATTGCTGTGCCCCTGAGCTCCATTTCTCAACTCGTTTTTTGTGAGCTGAACGCAAGTCCAAAATTTTGGATCATGTCCTATACTGGTTCCCGGTGGGTGGCTGAGACTTTGGTTAATTCTTCTTCCTGCCGGGAAATTAGAGTGACATGTGCCCGTCCAAATGCCTAACAGCTACTCTCTCATGGGTTCTCCCTCGTCCCTTCCATCCTCAGCCAAATTGGGAACCTGTGCAAACCAGGAGGTTAAAGGGCCTGTCTCTCCAAGTTGGGAGATTGATAGTAAGGCAGTTGGAAAGTCAAACTGGAGCACCAGGAGAGGGACTATTCGTTGAGTTTTAGAAACCTTTCGTATTCACAGTGTGTCCATTCTCTAGGTTTCCTGTACATGTTATAGCTGTAGTAATATTCCCTTGAACATGGAGAGTTGGGACCCATGGAATGGGGGCCATGCATTATTGCTTGAAAGGGTCTGCATTTGCTCACCCAATCTCACCAATCCTCTCAGTCCCAAGTGTCCAGCCTTATGCTACATCCAGCTGTCATTGTAGATAGGGTCTTTCCAGGTTTCCTCAGACACCCTGAAGGAATTGTTTAGAATTTCCCTGTTTTTTGGTTTTGCTTTTGAAATTCCTTTTTATAGTGGGTTTGAGCTGATTCTCGCTGCCATGTTTATGCCACTCTAGACACACTTGATTCCCTTATGGAGACATATCAATACATAGGTTTTAAGATTCTTACTAGTCAGATATATTCCTCTGTGGGAAATATGGGGTTTTGAGTCTCTTTCACTGAGGAAGGTGTCGGTCTTGTCAATTCCAAAGTTGGTTTTTGAAACGGTCCCTGTGCTTATATCAAACTCTGGTTTTATGCATCACCCCACCTCTCCTTCCCCTTTATGCAGGCATAAGAGTGTTTTCTAAATGTGAGACTCTGTTCTCTTTCCTAACTCAGTTCACGTGTAGCCATGTTTACAGGATCTTCATAAGTGATATCTTATGATAAGTTTCTTTTTCTGTGTGACTTATTTCACTTAGAATCATCGTACCTGAATCCACTCACTTTGCTGCTACTGGTCTTATGACATTGATTTCATGGCTGAGGGATATTCCATCGTACGTAAGTACCACAATGTTTTGAACCATTTTTATATTTCCTGGGATATTTAAGGTGTACCCAAGTTGAGGTTCTTGTAGCCAGTGCAGCCCTAAATTTGGAGGTGGCTCTTTCTTATTGATTTTCAGTTTTCCCCAGGTATATTCCCTAGACTGGAAGTGGCCTTGGCTCTGTAGCTCTGTTGTTTACTTGTTTTAGGGAACACAATGCACTCCTCCAGTGAGGCAGTTGGCAATTTACATCCCGCCCATCAGCATAACAAGGCTCCCAGTTCTCCAGGGCCTGTCTTGCCTTTCTGGTTTTTACACATTTTGTGGATGTCCCTTTTGACCGGTGGGAAGTGATACTTCTTTGTAGTGCAGATTTGCATTGCCCGCTTGCTTGCGTGGCCAAAAAGGGCGTATGCGTTTTCTCCTGAATATATTCAGGAGAAAACGCATACGCCCTCTTTGGCCAAGTGCACCATTGTCCAAGTTGTGCCCTTCTTCCTGTGCTTTACAGGCGATTCCAATGTACCTCTTGAAATCTGTTTCCTGCTATTTTGCCTCGCTTTCACTCCACCTCGTTGACTTCCCTCAACAGATTTTTGGACGATAGTTGTCCTTTATCACTCTGCCAGTTTGTGAATTGCTGTGCCCCTGAGCTCCATTTCTCAACTCGTTTTTTGTGAGCTGAACGCAAGTCCAAAATTTTGGATCATGTCCTATACTGGTTCCCGGTGGGTGGCTGAGACTTTGGTTAATTCTTCTTCCTGCCGGGAAATTAGAGTGACATGTGCCCGTCCAAATGCCTAACAGCTACTCTCTCATGGGTTCTCCCTCGTCCCTTCCATCCTCTGCCAAATTGGGAACCTGTGCAAACCAGGAGGTTAAAGGAGCTGTCTGTCCAAGTTGGGAGATTGATAGTAAGGCAGTTGGAAAGTCAAACTGGAGCACCAGGAGAGGGACTATTCGTTGAGTTTTAGAAACCTTTCGTATTCACAGTGTGTCCATTCTCTAGGTTTCCTGTACATGTTATAGCTGTAGTAATATTCCCTTGAACCTGGAGAGTTGGGACCCATGGAATGGGGGCCATGCATTATTGCTTGAAAGGGTCTGCATTTGCTCACCCAATCTCACCAATCCTCTCAGTCCCAAGTGTCCAGCCTTATGCCACATCCAGCTGTCATTGTAGATAGGGTCTTTCCAGGTTTCCTCAGACACCCTGAAGGAATTGTAAAGAATTTCCCTGTTTTTTGGTTTTGCTTTTGAAATTCCTTATATAGTGGGTTTGAGCTGATTCTCGCTGCCATGTTTATGCCACTCTAGACACACTTGATTCCCTTATGGAGACATATCAATACATAGGTTTTAAGATTCTTACTAGTCAGATATATTCCTCTGTGGGAAATATGGGTTTTTGAGTCTCTTTCACTGAGGAAGGTGTCCGTTTTGTCAATTCCAAAGTTGGTGTTTGAAACGGTCCCTGTGCTTATATCAAACTCTGGTTTTATGCATCACCCCACCTCTCCTTCCCCTTTATGCAGGCATAAGAGTGTTTTCTAAATGTGAGACTCTGTTCTCTTTCCTAACTCAGTTCACGTGTAGCCATGTTTACAGGATCTTCATAAGTGATATCTTATGATAAGTTTCTTTTTCTGTGTGACTTATTTCATTTAGAATCATCGTACCTGAATACACTCACTTTGCTACTACTGGTCTTATGACATTGATTTCATGGCTGAGGGATATTCCATCGTACGTAAGTACCACAATGTTTTGAACCATTTTTATATTTCCTGGGATATTTAAGGTGTACCCAAGTTGAGGTTCTTGTAGCCAGTGCAGCCCTAAATTTGGAGGTGGCTCTTTCTTATTGATTTTCAGTTTTCCCCAGGTATATTCCCTAGACTGGATGTGGCCTTGGCTCTGTAGCTCTGTTGTTTACTTGTTTTAGGGAACACAATGCACTCCTCCAGTGAGGCAGTTGGCAATTTACATCCCGCCCATCAGCATAACAAGGCTCCCTGTTCTCCAGGGCCTGTCTTGCCTTTCTGGTTTTTACACATTTTGTGGATGTCCCTTTTGACCGGTGGGAAGTGATACTTCTTTGTAGTGCAGATTTGCATTGCCCGCTTGCTTGCTTGGCCAAAAAGGGCGTATGCGTTTTCTCCTGAATATATTCAGGAGAAAACGCATACGCCCTTTTTGGCCAAGTGCACCATTGTCCAAGTTGTGCCCCTCTTCCTGTGCTTTACAGGCGATTCCAACGTACCTCTTGAAATCTGTTTCCTGCTATTTTGCCTCACTTTCAAGTCCGCCTCGTTGACTTCCCTCAACAGACTTTTGGACGATAGTTGTCCTTTATCACTCGGCCAGTTTGTGAATTGCTGTGCCCCTGAGCTCCATTTCTCAACTCGTTTTTTGTGAGCTGAACGCAAGTCCAAAATTTTGGATCATGTCCTATACTGGTTCCCGGTGGGTGGCTGAGACTTTGGTTAATTCTTCTTCCTGCCGGGAAATTAGATTGACATGTGCCCGTCCAAATGCCTAACAGCTACTCTCTCATGGGTTCTCCCTCGTCCCTTCCATCCTCTGCCAAATTGGGAACCTGTGCAAACCAGGAGGTTAAAGGGCCTGTCTCTCCAAGTTGGGAGATTGATAGTAAGGCAGTTGGAAAGTCAAACTGGAGCACCAGGAGAGGGACTATTCGTTGAGTTTTAGAAACCTTTCGTATTCACAGTGTGTCCATTCTCTAGGTTTCCTGTACATGTTATAGCTGTAGTAATATTCCCTTGAACCTGGAGAGTTGGGACCCATGGAATGGGGGCCATGCATTATTGCTTGAAAGGGTCTGCATTTGCTCACCCAATCTCACCAATCCTCTCAGTCCCAAGTGTCCAGCCTTATGCCACATCCAGCTGTCATTGTAGATAGGGTCTTTCCAGGTTTCCTCAGACACCCTGAAGGAATTGTAAAGAATTTCCCTGTTTTTTGGTTTTGCTTTTGAAATTCCTTTTTATAGTGGGTTTGAGCTGATTCTCGCTGCCATGTTTATGCCACTCTAGACACACTTGATTCCCTTATGGAGACATATCAATACATAGGTTTTAAGATTCTTACTAGTCAGATATATTCCTCTGTGGGAAATATGGGGTTTTGAGTCTCTTTCACTGAGGAAGGTGTCGGTCTTGTCAATTCCAAAGTTGGTTTTTGAAATGGTCCCTGTGCTTATATCAAACTCTGGTTTTATGCATCACCCCACCTCTCCTTACCCTTTATGCAGGCATAAGAGTGTTTTCTAAATGTGAGACTCTGTTCTCTTTCCTAACTCAGTTCACGTGTAGCCATGTTTACAGGATCTTCATAAGTGATATCTTATGATAAGTTTCTTTTTCTGTGTGACTTATTTCATTTAGAATCATCGTACCTGAATACACTCACTTTGCTACTACTGGTCTTATGACATTGATTTCATGGCTGAGGGATATTCCATCGTACGTAAGTACCACAATGTTTTGAACCATTTTTATATTTCCTGGGATATTTAAGGTGTACCCAAGTTGAGGTTCTTGTAGCCAGTGCAGCCCTAAATTTGGAGGTGGCCCTTTCTTATTGATTTTCAGTTTTCCCCAGGTATATTCCCTAGACTGGATGTGGCCTTGGCTCTGTAGCTCTGTTGTTTACTTGTTTTAGGGAACACAATGCACTCCTCCAGTGAGGCAGTTGGCAATTTACATCCCGCCCATCAGCATAACAAGGCTCCCTGTTCTCCAGGGCCTGTCTTGCCTTTCTGGTTTTTACACATTTTGTGGATGTCCCTTTTGACCGGTGGGAAGTGATACTTCTTTGTAGTGCATATTTGCATTGCCCGCTTGCTTGCTTGGCCAAAAAGGGCGTATGCGTTTTCTCCTGAATATATTCAGGAGAAAACGCATACGCCCTTTTTGGCCAAGTGCACCATTGTCCAAGTTGTGCCCCTCTTCCTGTGCTTTACAGGCAATTCCAACGTACCTCTTGAAATCTGTTTCCTGCTATTTTGCCTCACTTTCAAGTCCGCCTCGTTGACTTCCCTCAACAGATTTTTGGACGATAGTTGTCCTTTATCACTCTGCCAGTTTGTGAATTGCTGTGCCCCTGAGCTCCATTTCTCAACTCGTTCTTTGTGAGCTGAACGCAAGTCCAAAATTTTGGATCATGTCCTATACTGGTTCCCGGTGGGTGGCTGAGACTTTGGTTAATTCTTCTTCCTGCCGGGAAATTAGATTGACATGTGCCCGTCCAAATGCCTAACAGCTACTCTCTCATGGGTTCTCCCTCGTCCCTTCCATCCTCTGCCAAATTGGGAACCTGTGCAAACCAGGAGGTTAAAGGGCCTGTCTCTCCAAGTTGGGAGATTGATAGTAAGGCAGTTGGAAAGTCAAACTGGAGCACCAGGAGAGGGACTATTCGTTGAGTTTTAGAAACCTTTCGTATTCACAGTGTGTCCATTCTCTAGGTTTCCTGTACATGTTATAGCTGTAGTAATATTCCCTTGAACATGGAGAGTTGGGACCCATGGAATGGGGGCCATGCATTATTGCTTGAAAGGGTCTGCATTTGCTCACCCAATCTCACCAATCCTCTCAGTCCCAAGTGTCCAGCCTTATGCCACATCCAGCTGTCATTGTAGATAGGGTCTTTCCAGGTTTCCTCAGACACCCTGAAGGAATTGTAAAGAATTTCCCTGTTTTTTGGTTTTGCTTTTGAAATTCCTTTTTATAGTGGGTTTGAGCTGATTCTCGCTGCCATGTTTATGCCACTCTAGACACACTTGATTCCCTTATGGAGACATATCAATACATAGGTTTTAAGATTCTTACTAGTCAGATATATTCCTCTGTGGGAAATATGGGGTTTTGAGTCTCTTTCACTGAGGAAGGTGTCGGTCTTGTCAATTCCAAAGTTGGTTTTTGAAACGGTCCCTGTGCTTATATCAAACTCTGGTTTTATGCATCACCCCACCTCTCCTTCCCCTTTATGCAGGCATAAGAGTGTTTTCTAAATGTGAGACTCTGTTCTCTTTCCTAACTCAGATCACGTGTAGCCAAGTTTACAGGATCTTCATAAGTGATATCTTATGATAAGTTTCTTTTTCTGTGTGACTTATTTCACTTAGAATCATCGTACCTGAATCCACTCACTTTGCTGCTACTGGTCTTATGACATTGATTTCATGGCTGAGGGATATTCCATCGTACGTAAGTACCACAATGTTTTGAACCATTTTTATATTTCCTGGGATATTTAAGGTGTACCCAAGTTGAGGTTTTTGTAGCCAGTGCAGCCCTAAATTTGGAGGTGGCTCTTTCTTATTGATTTTCAGTTTTCCCCAGGTATATTCCCTAGACTGGAAGTGGCCTTGGCTCTGTAGCTCTGTTGTTTACTTGTTTTAGGGAACACAATGCACTCCTCCAGTGAGGCAGTTGGCAATTTACATCCCGCCCATCAGCATAACAAGGCTCCCTGTTCTCCAGGGCCTGTCTTGCCTTTCTGGTTTTTACACATTTTCTGGATGTCCCTTTTGACCGGTGGGAAGTGATACTTCTTTGTAGTGCAGATTTGCATTTCCCGCTTGCTTGCTTGGCCAAAAAGGGCGTATGCGTTTTCTCCTGAATATATTCAGGAGAAAACGCATACGCCCTTTTTGGCCAAGTGCACCATTGTCCAAGTTGTGCCCCTCTTCCTGTGCTTTACAGGCGATTCCAACGTACCTCTTGAAATCTGTTTCCTGCTATTTTGCCTCACTTTCAAGTCCGCCTCGTTGACTTCCCTCAACAGATTTTTGGACGATAGTTGTCCTTTATCACTCTGCCAGTTTGTGAATTGCTGTGCCCCTGAGCTCCATTTCTCAACTCGTTTTTTGTGAGCTGAACGCAAGTCCAAAATTTTGGATCATGTCCTATACTGGTTCCCGGTGGGTGGCTGAGACTTTGGTTAATTCTTCTTCCTGCCGGGAAATTAGATTGACATGTGCCCGTCCAAATGCCTAACAGCTACTCTCTCATGGGTTCTCCCTCGTCCCTTCCATCCTCTGCCAAATTGGGAACCTGTGCAAACCAGGAGGTTAAAGGGCCTGTCTCTCCAAGTTGGGAGATTGATAGTAAGGCAGTTGGAAAGTCAAACTGGAGCACCAGGAGAGGGACTATTCGTTGAGTTTTAGAAACCTTTCGTATTCACAGTGTGTCCATTCTCTAGGTTTCCTGTACATGTTATAGCTGTAGTAATATTCCCTTGAACATGGAGAGTTGGGACCCATGGAATGGGGGCCATGCATTATTGCTTGAAAGGGTCTGCATTTGCTCACCCAATCTCACCAATCCTCTCAGTCCCAAGTGTCCAGCCTTATGCCACATCCAGCTGTCATTGTAGATAGGGTCTTTCCAGGTTTCCTCAGACACCCTGAAGGAATTGTAAAGAATTTCCCTGTTTTTTGGTTTTGCATTTGAAATTCCTTTTTATAGTGGGTTTGAGCTGATTCTCGCTGCCATGTTTATGCCACTCTAGACACACTTGATTCCCTTATGGAGACATATCAATACATAGCTTTTAAGATTCTTACTAGTCAGATATATTCCTCTGTGGGAAATATGGGGTTTTGAGTCTCTTTCACTGAGGAAGGTGTCGGTCTTGTCAATTCCAAAGTTGGTTTTAGAAACGGTCCCTGTGCTTATATCAAACTCTGGTTTTATGCATCACCCCACCTCTCCTTCCCCTTTATGCAGGCATAAGAGTGTTTTCTAAATGTGAGACTCTGTTCTCTTTCCTAACTCAGTTCACGTGTAGCCATGTTTACAGGATCTTCATAAGTGATATCTTATGATAAGTTTCTTTTTCTGTGTGACTTATTTCACTTAGAATCATCGTACCTGAATCCACTCACTTTGCTGCTACTGGTCTTATGACATTGATTTCATGGCTGAGGGATATTCCATCGTACGTAAGTACCACAATGTTTTGAACCATTTTTATATTTCCTGGGATATTTAAGGTGTACCCAAGTTGAGGTTCTTGTAGCCAGTGCAGCCCTAAATTTGGAGGTGGCTCTTTCTTATTGATTTTCAGTTTTCCCCAGGTATATTCCCTAGACTGGAAGTGGCCTTGGCTCTGTAGCTCTGTTGTTTACTTGTTTTAGGGAACACAATGCACTCCTCCAGTGAGGCAGTTGGCAATTTACATCCCGCCCATCAGCATAAAAAGGCTCCCTGTTCTCCAGGGCCTGTCTTGCCTTTCTGGTTTTTACACATTTTGTGGATGTCCCTTTTGACTGGTGGGAAGTGATACTTCTTTGTAGTGCAGATTTGCATTGCCCGCTTGCTTGCTTGGCCAAAAAGGGCGTATGCGTTTTCTCCTGAATATATTCAGGAGAAAACGCATACGCCCTTTTTGGCCAAGTGCACCATTGTCCAAGTTGTGCCCCTCTTCCTGTGCTTTACAGGCGATTCCAACGTACCTCTTGAAATCTGTTTCCTGCTATTTTGCCTCACTTTCAAGTCCGCCTCGTTGACTTCCCTCAACAGATTTTTGGACGATAGTTGTCCTTTATCACTCTGCCAGTTTGTGAATTGCTGTGCCCCTGAGCTCCATTTCTCAACTCGTTCTTTGTGAGCTGAACGCAAGTCCAAAATTTTGGATCATGTCCTATACTGGTTCCCGGTGGGTGGCTGAGACTTTGGTTAATTCTTCTTCCTGCCGGGAAATTAGATTGACATGTGCCCGTCCAAATGCCTAACAGCTACTCTCTCATGGGTTCTCCCTCGTCCCTTCCATCCTCTGCCAAATTGGGAACCTGTGCAAACCAGGAGGTTAAAGGGCCTGTCTCTCCAAGTTGGGAGATTGATAGTAAGGCAGTTGGAAAGTCAAACTGGAGCACCAGGAGAGGGACTATTCGTTGAGTTTTAGAAATCTTTCGTATTCACAGTGTGTCCATTCTCTAGGTTTCCTGTACATGTTATAGCTGTAGTAATATTCCCTTGAACATGGAGAGTTGGGACCCATGGAATGGGGGCCATGCATTATTGCTTGAAAGGGTCTGCATTTGCTCACCCAATCTCACCAATCCTCTCAGTCCCAAGTGTCCAGCCTTATGCCACATCCAGCTGTCATTGTAGATAGGGTCTTTCCAGGTTTCCTCAGACACCCTGAAGGAATTGTAAAGAATTTCCCTGTTTTTGGGTTTTGCTTTTGAAATTCCTTTTTTTTTTTTTTTTTTTTTTTTTTGCGGTATGCGGGCCTCTCACTGTTGTGGCCTCCCCCGTTGCGGAGCACAGGCTCCGGACGCGCAGGCTCCGGACGCGCAGGCTCAGCGGCCATGGCTCACGGGCCCAGCCACTCCGCGGCATATGGGATCCTCCCAGACCGGGGCACGAACCCGTATCCCCTGCATCGGCAGGCGGACTCTCAACCACTTGCGCCACCAGGGAGGCCCTGAAATTCCTTTTTATAGTGGGTTTGAGCTGATTCTCGCTGCCATGTTTATGCCACTCTAGACACACTTGATTCCCTTATGGAGACATATCAATACATAGGTTTTAAGATTCTTACTAGTCAGATATATTCCTCTGTGGGAAATATGGGGTTTTGAGTCTCTTTCACTGAGGAAGGTGTCGGTCTTGTCAATTCCAAAGTTGGTTTTTGAAACTGTCCCTGTGCTTATATCAAACTCTGGTTTTATGCATCACCCCACCTCTCCTTACCCTTTATGCAGGCATAAGTGTGTTTTCTAAATGTGAGACTCTGTTCTCTTTCCTAACTCAGTTCACGTGTAGCCATGTTTACAGGATCTTCATAAGTGATATCTTATGATAAGTTTCTTTTTCTGTGTGACTTATTTCACTTAGAATCATCGTACCTGAATCCACTCACTTTGCTGCTACTGGTCTTATGACATTGATTTCATGGCTGAGGGATATTCCATCGTACGTAAGTACCACAATGTTTTGAACCATTTTTATATTTCCTGGGATATTTAAGGTGTACCCAAGTTGAGGTTCTTGTAGCCATTGCAGCCCTAAATTTGGAGGTGGCTCTTTCTTATTGATTTTCAGTTTTCCCCAGGTATATTCCCTAGACTGGAAGTGGCCTTGGCTCTGAAGCTCTATTGTTTACTTGTTTTAGGGAACACAATGCACTCCTCCAGTGAGGCAGTTGGCAATTTACATCCCGCCCATCAGCATAACAAGGCTCCCTGTTCTCCAGGGCCTGTCTTGCCTTTCTGGTTTTTACACATTTTGTGGATGTCCCTTTTGACCGGTGGGAAGTGATACTTCTTTGTAGTGCAGATTTGCATTGCCGGCTTGCTTGCTTGGCCAAAAAGGGCGTATGCGTTTTCTCCTGAATATATTCAGGAGAAAACGCATACACCCTTTTTGGCCAAGTGCACCATTGTCCAAGTTGTGCCCCTCTTCCTGTGCTTTACAGGCGATTCCAAGGTACCTCTTGAAATCTGTTTCCTGCTATTTTGCCTCGCTTTCAAGTCCGCCTCGTTGACTTCCCTCAACAGATTTTTGGACGATAGTTGTCCTTTATCACTCTGCCAGTTTGTGAATTGCTGTGCCCCTGAGCTCCATTTCTCAACTCGTTTTTTGTGAGCTGAACGCAAGTCCAAAATTTTGGATCATGTCCTATACTGGTTCCCGGTGGGTGGCTGAGACTTTGGTTAATTCTTCTTCCTGCCGGGAAATTAGAGTGACATGTGCCCGTCCAAATGCCTAACAGCTACTCTCTCATGGGTTCTCCCTCGTCCCTTCCATCCTCAGCCAAATTGGGAACCTGTGCAAACCAGGAGGTTAAAGGGCCTGTCTCTCCAAGTTGGGAGATTGATAGTAAGGCAGTTGGAAAGTCAAACTGGAGCACCAGGAGAGGGACTATTCGTTGAGTTTTAGAAACCTTTCGTATTCACAGTGTGTCCATTCTCTAGGTTTCCTGTACATGTTATAGCTGTAGTAATATTCCCTTGAACATGGAGAGTTGGGACCCATGGAATGGGGGCCATGCATTATTGCTTGAAAGGGTCTGCATTTGCTCACCCAATCTCACCAATCCTCTCAGTCCCAAGTGTCCAGCCTTATGCTACATCCAGCTGTCATTGTAGATAGGGTCTTTCCAGGTTTCCTCAGACACCCTGAAGGAATTGTTTAGAATTTCCCTGTTTTTTGGTTTTGCTTTTGAAATTCCTTTTTATAGTGGGTTTGAGCTGATTCTCGCTGCCATGTTTATGCCACTCTAGACACACTTGATTCCCTTATGGAGACATATCAATACATAGGTTTTAAGATTCTTACTAGTCAGATATATTCCTCTGTGGGAAATATGGGGTTTTGAGTCTCTTTCACTGAGGAAGGTGTCGGTCTTGTCAATTCCAAAGTTGGTTTTTGAAACGGTCCCTGTGCTTATATCAAACTCTGGTTTTATGCATCACCCCACCTCTCCTTCCCCTTTATGCAGGCATAAGAGTGTTTTCTAAATGTGAGACTCTGTTCTCTTTCCTAACTCAGTTCACGTGTAGCCATGTTTACAGGATCTTCATAAGTGATATCTTATGATAAGTTTCTTTTTCTGTGTGACTTATTTCACTTAGAATCATCGTACCTGAATCCACTCACTTTGCTGCTACTGGTCTTATGACATTGATTTCATGGCTGAGGGATATTCCATCGTACGTAAGTACCACAATGTTTTGAACCATTTTTATATTTCCTGGGATATTTAAGGTGTACCCAAGTTGAGGTTCTTGTAGCCAGTGCAGCCCTAAATTTGGAGGTGGCTCTTTCTTATTGATTTTCAGTTTTCCCCAGGTATATTCCCTAGACTGGAAGTGGCCTTGGCTCTGTAGCTCTGTTGTTTACTTGTTTTAGGGAACACAATGCACTCCTCCAGTGAGGCAGTTGGCAATTTACATCCCGCCCATCAGCATAACAAGGCTCCCAGTTCTCCAGGGCCTGTCTTGCCTTTCTGGTTTTTACACATTTTGTGGATGTCCCTTTTGACCGGTGGGAAGTGATACTTCTTTGTAGTGCAGATTTGCATTGCCCGCTTGCTTGCGTGGCCAAAAAGGGCGTATGCGTTTTCTCCTGAATATATTCAGGAGAAAACGCATACGCCCTCTTTGGCCAAGTGCACCATTGTCCAAGTTGTGCCCTTCTTCCTGTGCTTTACAGGCGATTCCAATGTACCTCTTGAAATCTGTTTCCTGCTATTTTGCCTCGCTTTCACTCCACCTCGTTGACTTCCCTCAACAGATTTTTGGACGATAGTTGTCCTTTATCACTCTGCCAGTTTGTGAATTGCTGTGCCCCTGAGCTCCATTTCTCAACTCGTTTTTTGTGAGCTGAACGCAAGTCCAAAATTTTGGATCATGTCCTATACTGGTTCCCGGTGGGTGGCTGAGACTTTGGTTAATTCTTCTTCCTGCCGGGAAATTAGAGTGACATGTGCCCGTCCAAATGCCTAACAGCTACTCTCTCATGGGTTCTCCCTCGTCCCTTCCATCCTCTGCCAAATTGGGAACCTGTGCAAACCAGGAGGTTAAAGGAGCTGTCTGTCCAAGTTGGGAGATTGATAGTAAGGCAGTTGGAAAGTCAAACTGGAGCACCAGGAGAGGGACTATTCGTTGAGTTTTAGAAACCTTTCGTATTCACAGTGTGTCCATTCTCTAGGTTTCCTGTACATGTTATAGCTGTAGTAATATTCCCTTGAACCTGGAGAGTTGGGACCCATGGAATGGGGGCCATGCATTATTGCTTGAAAGGGTCTGCATTTGCTCACCCAATCTCACCAATCCTCTCAGTCCCAAGTGTCCAGCCTTATGCCACATCCAGCTGTCATTGTAGATAGGGTCTTTCCAGGTTTCCTCAGACACCCTGAAGGAATTGTAAAGAATTTCCCTGTTTTTTGGTTTTGCTTTTGAAATTCCTTATATAGTGGGTTTGAGCTGATTCTCGCTGCCATGTTTATGCCACTCTAGACACACTTGATTCCCTTATGGAGACATATCAATACATAGGTTTTAAGATTCTTACTAGTCAGATATATTCCTCTGTGGGAAATATGGGTTTTTGAGTCTCTTTCACTGAGGAAGGTGTCCGTTTTGTCAATTCCAAAGTTGGTGTTTGAAACGGTCCCTGTGCTTATATCAAACTCTGGTTTTATGCATCACCCCACCTCTCCTTCCCCTTTATGCAGGCATAAGAGTGTTTTCTAAATGTGAGACTCTGTTCTCTTTCCTAACTCAGTTCACGTGTAGCCATGTTTACAGGATCTTCATAAGTGATATCTTATGATAAGTTTCTTTTTCTGTGTGACTTATTTCACTTAGAATCATCGTACCTGAATCCACTCACTTTGCTGCTACTTGTCTTATGACATTGATTTCATGGCTGAGGGGTATTCCATCGTACGTAAGTACCACAATGTTTTGAACCATTTTTATATTTCCTGGGATATTTAAGGTGTACCCAAGTTGAGGTTCTTGTAGTCAGTGCAGCCCTAATTTTGGAGGTGGCTCTTTCTTATTGATTTTCAGTTTTCCCAAGGTATATTCCCTAGACTGGAAGTGGCCTTGGCTCTGTAGCTCTGTTGTTTACTTGTTTTAGGGAACACAATGCACTCCTCCAGTGAGGCAGTTGGCAATTTACATCCCGCCCATCAGCATAACAAGGCTCCCAGTTCTCCAGGGCCTGTCTTGCCTTTCTGGTTTTTACACATTTTGTGGATGTCCCTTTTGACCGGTGGGAAGTGATACTTCTTTGTAGTGCAGATTTGCATTGCCCGCTTGCTTTCTTGGCCAAAAAGGGCGTATGCGTTTTCTCCTGAATATATTCAGGAGAAAACGCATACGCCCTTTTTGGCCAAGTGCACCATTGTCGAACTTGTGCCCCTCTTCCTGTGCTTTACAGGCCATTCCAAAGTACCTCTTGAAATCTGTTTCCTGCTATTTTGCCTCGCTTTCAAGTCCGCCTCGTTGACTTCCCTCAACAGATTTTTGGGTGATAGTTGTCCTTTATCACTCTGCCAGTTTGTGAATTGCTGTGCCCCTGAGCTCCATTTCTCAACTCGTTTTTTGTGAGCTGAACGCAAGTCCAAAATTTTGGATCATGTCCTATACTGGTTCCCGGTGGGTGGCTGAGACTTTGGTTAATTCTTCTTCCTGCCGGGAAATTAGAGTGACATGTGCCCGTCCAAATGCCTAACAGCTACTCTCTCATGGGTTCTCCCTCGTCCCTTCCATCCTCTGGCAAATTGGGAACCTGTGCAAACCAGGAGGTTAAAGGGCCTGTCTCTCCAAGTTGGGAGATTGATAGTAAGGCAGTTGGAAAGTCAAACTGGAGCACCAGGAGAGGGACTATTCGTTGAGTTTTAGAAACCTTTCGTATTCACAGTGTGTCCATTCTCTAGGTTTCCTGTACATGTTATAGCTGTAGTAATATTCCCTTGAACCTGGAGAGTTGGGACCCATGGAATGGGGGCCATGCATTATTGCTTGAAAGGGTCTGCATTTGCTCACCCAATCTCACCAATCCTCTCAGTCCCAAGTGTCCAGCCTTATGCCACATCCAGCTGTCATTGTAGATAGGGTCTTTCCAGGTTTCCTCAGACACCCTGAAGGAATTGTAAAGAATTTCCCTGTTTTTTGGTTTTGCTTTTGAAATTCCTTTTTATAGTGGGTTTGAGCTGATTCTCGCTGCCATGTTTATGCCACTCTAGACACACTTGATTCCCTTATGGAGTCATATCAATACATAGGTTTTAAGATTCTTACTAGTCAGATATATTCCTCTGCGGGAAATATGGTGTTTTGAGTCTCTTTCACTGAGGAAGGTGTAGGTCTTGTCTATTCCAAAGTTGGTTTTTGGAACGGTCCCTGTGCTTATATCAAACTCTGGTTTTATGCATCACCCCACCTCTCCATCCCCTTTATGCAGGCCTAAGAGTGTTTTCTAAATGTGAGACTCTGTTCTCTTTCCTAACTCAGTTCACGTGTAGCCATGTTTACAGGATCTTCATAAGTGATATCTTATGATAAGTTCCTTTTTCTGTGTGACTTATTTCACTTAGAATCATCGTACCTGAATCCACTCACTTTGCTGCTACTGGTCTTATGACATTGATTTCATGGCTGAGGGGTATTCCATCGTACGTAAGTACCACAATGTTTTGAACCATTTTTATATTTCCTGGGATATTTAAGGTGTACCCAAGTTGAGGTTCTTGTAGTCAGTGCAGCCCTAAATTTGGAGGTGGCTCTTTCTTATTGATTTTCAGTTTTCCCAAGGTATATTCCCTAGACTGGAAGTGGCCTTGGCTCTGTAGCTCTGTTGTTTACTTGTTTTAGGGAACACAATGCACTCCTCCAGTGAGGCAGTTGGCAATTTACATCCCGCCCATCAGCATAACAAGGCTCCCAGTTCTCCAGGGCCTGTCTTGCCTTTCTGGTTTTTACACATTTTGTGGATGTCCCTTTTGACCGGTGGGAAGTGATACTTCTTTGTAGTGCAGATTTGCATTGCCCACTTGCTTGCTTGGCCAAAAAGGGCGTATGCGTTTTCTCCTGAATATATTCAGGAGAAAACGCATACACCCTTTTTGGCCAAGTGCACCATTGTCGAACTTGTGCCCCTCTTCCTGTGCTTTACAGGCGATTCCAAAGTACCTCTTGAAATCTGTTTCCTGCTATTTTGCCTCGCTTTCAAGTCCGCCTCGTTGACTTCCCTCAACAGATTTTTGGGTGATAGTTGTCCTTTATCACTCTGCCAGTTTGTGAATTGCTGTGCCCCTGAGCTCCATTTCTCAACTCGTTTTTTGTGAGCTGAACGCAAGTCCAAAATTTTGGATCATGTCCTATACTGGTTCCCGGTGGGTGGCTGAGACTTTGGTTAATTCTTCTTCCTGCCGGGAAATTAGAGTGACATGTGCCCGTCCAAATGCCTAAAAGCTACTCTCTCATGGGTTCTCCCTCGTCCCTTCCATCCTCTGGCAAATTGGGAACCTGTGCAAACCAGGAGGTTAAAGGGCCTGTCTCTCCAAGTTGGGAGATTGATAGTAAGGCAGTTGGAAAGTCAAACTGGAGCACCAGGAGAGGGACTATTCGTTGAGTTTTAGAAACCTTTCGTATTCACAGTGTGTCCATTCTCTAGGTTTCCTGTACATGTTATAGCTGTAGTAATATTCCCTTGAACCTGGAGAGTTGGGACCCATGGAATGGGGGCCATGCATTATTGCTTGAAAGGGTCTGCATTTGCTCACCCAATCTCACCAATCCTCTCAGTCCCAAGTGTCCAGCCTTATGCCACATCCAGCTGTCATTGTAGACAGGGTCTTTCCAGGTTTCCTCAGACACCCTGAAGGAATTGTAAAGAATTTCCCTGTTTTTTCGTTTTGCGTTTGAAATTCCTTTTTATAGTGGGTTTGAGCTGATTCTCGCTGCCATGTTTATGCCACTCTAGACACACTTGATTCCCTTATGGAGTCATATCAATACATAGGTTTTAAGATTCTTACTAGTCAGATATATTCCTCTGCGGGAAATATGGTGTTTTGAGTCTCTTTCACTGAGGAAGGTGTAGGTCTTGTCTATTCCAAAGTTGGTTTTTGGAACGGTCCCTGTGCTTATATCAAACTCTGGTTTTATGCATCACCCCACCTCTCCTTCCCCTTTATGCAGGCATAAGAGTGTTTTCTAAATGTGAGACTCTGTTCTCTTTCCTAACTCAGTTCACGTGTAGCCATGTTTACAGGATCTTCATAAGTGATATCTTATGATAAGTTCCTTTTTCTGTGTGACTTATTTCACTTAGAATCATCGTACCTGAATCCACTCACTTTGCTGCTACTGGTCTCATGACATTGATTTCATGGCTGAGGGATATTCCATCGTATGTAAGTACCACAATGTTTTGAACCATTTTTATATTTCCTGGGATATTTAAGGTGTACCCAAGTTGAGGTTCTTGTAGCCAGTTCAGCCCTAAATTTGGAGGTGGCTCTTTCTTATTGATTTTCAGTTTTCCCCAGGTATATTCCCTAGACTGGAAGTGGCCTTGGCTCTGTAGCTCTGTTGTTTACTTGTTTTAGGGAACACAATGCACTCCTCCAGTGAGGCAGTTGGCAATTTACATCCCGCCCATCAGCATAACAAGGCTCCCTGTTCTCCAGGGCCTGTCTTGCCTTTCTGGTTTTTACACATTTTGTGGATGTCCCTTTTGACCGGTGGGAAGTGATACTTCTTTGTAGTGCAGATTTGCATTGCCCGCTTGCTTGCTTGGCCAAAAAGGGCGTATGCGTTTTCTCCTGAATATATTCAGGAGAAAACGCATACGCCCTTTTTGGCCAAGTGCACCATTGTCCAAGTTGTGCCCCTCTTCCTGTGCTTTACAGGCGATTCCAAGGTACCTATTGAAATCTGTTTCCTGCTATTTTGCCTCGCTTTCAAGTCCGCCTCGTTGACTTCCCTCAACAGATTTTTGGACGATAGTTGTCCTTTATCACACTGCCAGTTTGTGAATTGCTGTGCCCCTGAGCTCCATTTCTCAACTCGTTTTTTGTGAGCTGAACGCAAGTCCAAAATTTTGGATCATGTCCTATACTGGTTCCCGGTGGGTGGCTGAGACTTTGGTTAATTCTTCTTCCTGCCGGGAAATTAGAGTGACATGTGCCCGTCCAAATGCCTAACAGCTACTCTCTCATGGGTTCTCCCTCGTCCCTTCCATCCTCTGCCAAATTGGGAACCTGTGCAAACCAGGAGGTTAAAGGGCCTGTCTCTCCAAGTTGGGAGATTGATAGTAAGGCAGTTGGAAAGTCAAACTGGAGCACCAGGAGAGGGACTATTCGTTGAGTTTTAGAAACCTTTCGTATTCACAGTGTGTCCATTCTCTAGGTTTCCTGTACATGTTATAGCTGTAGTAATATTCCCTTGAACCTGGAGAGTTGGGACCCATGGAATGGGGGCCATGCATTATTGCTTGAAAGGGTCTGCATTTGCTCACCCAATCTCACCAATCCTCTCAGTCCCAAGTGTCCAGCCTTATGCCACATCCAGCTGTCATTGTAGACAGAGTCTTTCCAGGTTTCCTCAGACACCCTGAAGGAATTGTAAAGAATTTCCCTGTTTTTTGGTTTTGCTTTTGAAATTCCTTTTTATAGTGGGTTTGAGCTGATTCTCGCTGCCATGTTTATGCCACTCTAGACACACTTGATTCCCTTATGGAGTCATATCAATACATAGGTTTTAAGATTCTTACTAGTCAGATATATTCCTCTGCGGGAAATATGGGGTTTTGAGTCTCTTTCACTGAGGAAGGTGTAGGTCTTGTCTATTCCAAAGTTGGTTTTTGGAACGGTCCCTGTGCTTATATCAAACTCTGGTTTTATGCATCACCCCACCTCTCCTTCCCCTTTATGCAGGCATAAGAGTGTTTTCTAAATGTGAGACTCTGTTCTCTTTCCTAACTCAGTTCACGTGTAGCCATGTTTACAGGATCTTCATAAGTGATATCTTATGATAAGTTTCTTTTTCTGTGTGACTTATTTCACTTAGAATCATCGTACCTGAATCCACTCACTTTGCTGCTACTGGTCTTATGACATTGATTTCATGGCTGAGGGATATTCCATCGTATGTAAGTACCACAATGTTTTGAACCATTTTTATATTTCCTGGGATATTTAAGGTGTACCCAAGTTGAGGTTCTTGTAGTCAGTGCAGCCCTAAATTTGGAGGTGGCTCTTTCTTATTGATTTTCAGTTTTCCCCAGGTATATTCCCTAGACTGGAAGTGGCCTTGGCTCTGTAGCTCTGTTGTTTAGTTGTTTTAGGGAACACAATGCACTCCTCCAGTGAGGCAGTTGGCAATTTACATCCCGCCCATCAGCATAACAAGGCTCCCTGTTCTCCAGGGCCTGTCTTGCCTTTCTGGTTTTTACACATTTTGTGGATGTCCCTTTTGACCGGTGGGAAGTGATACTTCTTTGTAGTGCAGATTTGCATTGCCCGCTTGCTTGCTTGGCCAAAAAGGGCGTATGCGTTTTCTCCTGAATATATTCAGGAGAAAACGCATACGCCCTTTTTGGCCAAGTGCACCATTGTCCAAGTTGTGCCCCTCTTCCTGTGCTTTACAGGCGATTCCAACGTACCTCTTGAAATCTGTTTCCTGCTATTTTGCCTCACTTTCAAGTCCGCCTCGTTGACTTCCCTCAACAGATTTTTGGACGATAGTTGTCCTTTATCACTCTGCCAGTTTGTGAATTGCTGTGCCCCTGAGCTCCATTTCTCAACTCGTTTTTTGTGAGCTGAACGCAAGTCCAAAATTTTGGATCATGTCCTATACTGGTTCCCGGTGGGTGGCTGAGACTTTGGTTAATTCTTCTTCCTGCCGGGAAATTAGAGTGACATGTGCCCATCCAAATGACTAACAGCTACTCTCTCATGGGTTCTCCCTCGTCCCTTCCATCCTCTGCCAAATTGGGAACCTGTGCAAACCAGGAGGTTAAAGGGCCTGTCTCTCCAAGTTGGGAGATTGATAGTAAGGCAGTTGGAAAGTCAAACTGGAGCACCAGGAGAGGGACTATTCGTTGAGTTTTAGAAACCTTTCGTATTCACAGTGTGTACATTCTCTAGGTTTCCTGTACATGTTATAGCTGTAGTAATATTCCCTTGAACCTGGAGAGTTGGGACCCATGGAATGGGGGCCATGCATTATTGCTTGAAAGGGTCTGCATTTGCTCACCCAATCTCACCAATCCTCTCAGTCCCAAGTGTCCAGCCTTATGCCACATCCAGCTGTCATTGTACATAGGGTCTTTCCAGGTTTTCTCAGACACCCTGAAGGAATTGTAAAGAATTTCCCTGTTTTTTGGTTTTGCTTTTGAAATTCCTTTTTATAGTGGGTTTGAGCTGATTCTCGCTGCCATTTTTATGCCACTCTAGACACACTTGATTCCCTTATGGAGACATATCAATACATAGGTTTTAAGATTCTTACTAGTCAGATATATTCCTCTGTGGGAAATATGGGGTTTTGAGTCTCTTTCACTAAGGAAGGTGTCGGTCTTGTCAATTCCAAAGTTGGTTTTTGGAACGGTCCCTGTGCTTATATCAAACTCTGGTTTTATGCATCACCCCACCTCTCCTTCCCCTTTATGCAGGCATAAGAGTGTTTTCTAAATGTGAGACTCTGTTCTCTTTCCTAACTCAGTTCACGTGTAGCCATGTTTACAGGATCTTCATAAGTGATATCTTATGATTAGTTTCTTTTTCTGTGTGACTTATTTCACTTAGAATCATCGTACCTGAATCCACTCACTTTGCTGCTACTGGTCTTATGACATTGATTTCATGGCTGAGGGATATTCCATCGTACGTAAGTACCACAATATTTTGAACCATTTTTATATTTCCTGGGATATTTAAGGTGTACCCAAGTTGAGGTTCTTGTAATCAGTGCAGCCCTAAATTTGGAGGTGGCTCTTTCTTATTGATTTTCAGTTTTCCCAATGTATATTCCCTAGACTGGAAGTGGACTTGGCTCTGTAGCTCTGTTGTTTACTTGTTTTAGGGAACACAATGCACTCCTCCAGTGAGGCAGTTGGCAATTTACATCCCGCCCATCAGCATAACAAGGCTCCCAGTTCTCCAGGGCCTGTCTTGCCTTTCTGGTTTTTACACATTTTGTGGATGTCCCTTTTGACCGGTGGGAAATGATACTTCTTTGTAGTGCAGATTTGCATTGCCCGCTTACTTGCTTGGCCAAAAAGGGGCGTATGCGTTTTCTCCTGAATATATTCAGGAGAAAACGCATACTCCCCTTTTTTGGCCAAGTGCACCATTGTCCAAGTTGTGCCCCTCTTCCTGTGCTTTACAGGCGATTCCAACGTACCTCTTGAAATCTATTTCCTGCTATTTTGCCTCGCTTTCAAGTCCGCCTCGTTGACTTCCCTCAACAGATTTTTGGACGATAGTTGTCCTTTATCACTCTGCCAGTTTGTGAATTGCTGTGCCCCTGAGCTCCATTTCTCAACTCGTTTTTTGTGAGCTGAACGCAAGTCCAAAATTTTGGATCATGTCCTATACTGGTTCCCGGTGGGTGGATGAGACTTTGGTTAATTCTTCTTCCTGCCGGGAAACTAGAGTGACATGTGCCCGTCCAAATGCCTAACAGCTACTCTCTCATGGGTTCTCCCTCGTCCCTTCCATCCTCTGCCAAATTGGGAACCTGTGCAAACCAGGAGGTTAAAGGGCCTGTCTCTCCAAGTTGGGAGATTGATAGTAAGGCAGTTGGAAAGTCAAACTGGAGCACCAGGAGAGGGACTATTCGTTGAGTTTTAGAAACCTTTCGTATTCACAGTGTGTCCATTCTCTAGGTTTCCTGTACATGTTATAGCTGTAGTAATATTCCCTTGAACATGGAGAGTTGGGACCCATGGAATGGGGGCCATGCATTATTGCTTGAAAGGGTCTGCATTTGCTCACCCAATCTCACCAATCCTCTCAGTCCCAAGTGTCCAGCCTTATGCCACATCCAGCTGTCATTGTAGATAGGGTCTTTCCAGGTTTCCTCAGACACCCTGAAGGAATTGTAAAGAATTTCCCTGTTTTTTGGTTTTGCTTTTGAAATTCCTTTTTATAGTGGGTTTGAGCTGATACTCGCTGCCATGTTTATGCCACTCTAGACACACTTGATTCCCTTATGGAGACATATCAATACATAGGTTTTAAGATTCTTACTAGTCAGATATATTCCTCTGTGGGAAATATGGGGTTTTGAGTCTCTTTCACTGAGGAAGGTGTCGGTCTTGTCAGTTCCAAAGTTGGTTTTTGAAACGGTCCCTGTGCTTATATCAAACTCTGGTTTCATGCATCACCCCACCTCTCCTTCCCCTTTATGCAGGCATAAGAGTGTTTTCTAAATGTGAGACTCTGTTCTCTTTCCTAACTCAGTTCACGTGTAGCCATGTTTACAGGATCTTCATAAGTGATATCTTATGATAAGTTTCTTTTTCTGTGTGACTTATTTCACTTAGAATCATCGTACCTGAATCCACTCACTTTGCTGCTACTGGTCTTATGACATTGATTTCATGGCTGAGGGATATTCCATCGTACGTAAGTACCACAATGTTTTGAACCATTTATATATTTCCTGGGATATTTAAGGTGTACCCAAGTTGAGGTTCTTGTAGTCAGTGCAGCCCTAAATTTGGAGGTGGCTCTTTCTTATTGATTTTCAGTTTTCCCAAGGTATATTCCCTAGACTGGAAGTGGCCTTGGCTCTGTAGCTCTGTTGTTTACTTGTTTTAGGGAACACAATGCACTCCTCCAGTGAGGCAGTTGGCAATTTACATCCCGCCCATCAGCATAACAAGGCTCCCAGTTCTCCAGGGCCTGTCTTGCCTTTCTGGTTTTTACACATTTTGTGGATGTCCCTTTTGACCGGTGGGAAATGATACTTCTTTGTAGTGCAGATTTGCATTGCCCGCTTGCTTGCTTGGCCAAAAAGGGCGTATGCGTTTTCTCCTGAATATATTCAGGAGAAAACGCATACGCCCTTTTTGGCCAAGTGCACCATTGTCCAAGTTGTGCCCCTCTTCCTGTGCTTTACAGGCGATTCCAACGTACCTCTTGAAATCTGTTTCCTGCTATTTTGCCTCACTTTCAAGTCCTCCTCGTTGACTTCCCTCAACAGATTTTTGGACGATAGTTGTCCTTTATCACTCTGCCAGTTTGTGAATTGCTGTGCCCCTGAGCTCCATTTCTCAACTCGTTTTTTGTGAGCTGAACGCAAGTCCAAAATTTTGGATCATGTCCTATACTGGTTCCCGGTGGGTGGCTGAGACTTTGGTTAATTCTTCTTCCTGCCGGGAAATTAGATTGACATGTGCCCGTCCAAATGCCTAACAGCTACTCTCTCATGGGTTCTCCCTCGTCCCTTCCATCCTCTGCCAAATTGGGAACCTGTGCAAACCAGGAGGTTAAAGGGCCTGTCTCTCCAAGTTGGGAGATTGATAGTAAGGCAGTTGGAAAGTCAAACTGGAGCACCAGGAGAGGGACTATTCGTTGAGTTTTAGAAACCTTTCATATTCACAGTGTGTCCATTCTCTAGGTTTCCTGTACATGTTATAGCTGTAGTAATATTCCCTTGAACATGGAGAGTTGGGACCCATGGAATGGGGGCCATGCATTATTGCTTGAAAGGGTCTGCATTTGCTCACCCAATCTCACCAATCCTCTCAGTCCCAAGTGTCCAGCCTTATGCCACATCCAGCTGTCATTGTAGATAGGGTCTTTCCAGGTTTCCTCAGACACCCTGAAGGAATTGTAAAGAATTTCCCTGTTTTTTGGTTTTGCTTTTGAAATTCCTTTTTATAGTGGGTTTGAGCTGATTCTCGCTGCCATGTTTATGCCACTCTAGACACACTTGATTCCCTTATGGAGACATATCAATACATAGGTTTTAAGATTCTTACTAGTCAGATATATTCCTCTGTGGGAAATATGGGGTTTTGAGTCTCTTTCACTGAGGAAGGTGTCGGTCTTGTCAATTCCAAAGTTGGTTTTTGAAACGGTCCCTGTGCTTATATCAAACTCTGGTTTTATGCATCACCCCACCTCTCCTTCCCCTTTATGCAGGCATAAGAGTGTTTTCTAAATGTGAGACTCTGTTCTCTTTCCTAACTCAGTTCACGTGTAGCCATGTTTACAGGATCTTCCTAAGTGATATCTTATGATAAGTTTCTTTTTCTGTGTGACTTATTTCACTTAGAATCATCGTACCTGAATCCACTCACTTTGCTGCTACTGGTCTTATGACATTGATTTCATGGCTCAGGGATATTCCATCGTACGTAAGTACCACAATGTTTTGAACCATTTTTATATTTCCTGGGATATTTAAGGTGTACCCAAGTTGAGGTTCTTGTAGCCAGTGCAGCCCTAAATTTGGAGGTGGCTCTTTCTTATTGATTTTCAGTTTTCCCCAGGTATATTCCCTAGACTGGAAGTGGCCTTGGCTCTGTAGCTCTGTTGTTTACTTGTTTTAGGGAACACAATGCACTCCTCCAGTGAGGCAGTTGGCAATTTACATCCCACCCATCAGCATAACAAGGCTCCCTGTTCTCCAGGGCCTGTCTTGCCTTTCTGGTTTTTACACATTTTGTGGATGTCCCTTTTGACCAGTGGGAAGTGATACTTCTTTGTAGTGCAGATTTGCATTGCCCGCTTGCTTGCTTGGCCAAAAAGGGCGTATGAGTTTTCTCCTGAATATATTCAGGAGAAAACGCATACGCCCTTTTTGGCCAAGTGCACCATTGTCCAAGTTGTGCCCCTCTTCCAGTGCTTTACAGGCGATTCCAACGTACCTCTTGAAATCTGTTTCCTGCTATTTTGCCTCACTTTCAAGTCCGCCTCGTTGACTTCCCTCAACAGACTTTTGGACGATAGTTGTCCTTTATCACTCTGCCAGTTTGTGAATTGCTGTGCCCCTGAGCTCCATTTCTCAACTCGTTTTTTGTGAGCTGAACGCAAGTCCAAAATTTTGGATCCTGTCCTATACTGGTTCCCGGTGGGTGGCTGAGACTTTGGTTAATTCTTCTTCCTGCCGGGAAATTAGAGTGACATGTGCCCGTCCAAATGCCTAACAGCTACTCTCTCATGGGTTCTCCCTCGTCCCTTCCATCCTCTGCCAAATTGGGAACCTGTGCAAACCAGGAGGTTAAAGGGCCTGTCTCTCCAAGTTGGGAGATTGATAGTAAGGCAGTTGGAAAGTCAAACTGGAGCACCAGGAGAGGGACTATTCGTTGAGTTTTAGAAACCTTTCGTATTCACAGTGTGTCCATTCTCTAGGTTTCCTGTACATGTTATAGCTGTAGTAATATTCCCTTGAACCTGGACAGTTGGGACCCACGGAATGGGGGCCATGCATTATTGCTTGAAAGGGTCTGCATTTGCTCACCCAATCTCACCAATCCTCTCAGTCCCAAGTGTCCAGCCTTATGCCACATCCAGCTGTCATTGTAGATAGGGTCTTTCCAGGTTTCCTCAGACACCCTGAAGGAATTGTAAAGAATTTCCCTGTTTTTTGGTTTTGCTTTTGAAATTCCTTTTTATAGTGGGTTTCAGCTGATTCTCGCTGCCATGTTTATGCCACTCTAGACACACTTGATTCCCTTATGGAGACATATCAATACATAGGTTTTAAGATTCTTACTAGTCATATATATTCCTCTGTGGGAAATATGGGGTTTTGAGTCTCTTTCACGGAGGAAGGTGTTGGTCTTGTCTATTCCAAAGTTGGTTTTTGAAACGGTCCCTGTGCTTATATCAAACTCTGGTTTTATGCATCACCCCACCTCTCCTTCCCCTTTATGCAGGCATAAGAGTGTTTTCTAAATGTGAGACTCTGTTCTCTTTCCTAACTCAGTTCACGTGTAGCCATGTTTACAGGATCTTCATAAGTGATATCTTATGATAAGTTTCTTTTTCTGTGTGACTTATTTCACTTAGAATCATCGTACCTGAATCCACTCACTTTGCTGCTACTGGTCTTATGACATTGATTTCATGGCTGAGGGATATTCCATCGTACGTAAGTACCACAATGTTTTGAACCATTTTTATATTTCCTGGGATATTTAAGGTGTACCCAAGTTGAGGTTCTTGTAGTCAGTGCAGCCCTAAATTTGGAGGTGGCTCTTTCTTATTGATTTTCAGTTTTCCCAAGGTATATTCCCTAGACTGGAAGTGGCCTTGGCTCTGTAGCTCTGTTGTTTACTTGTTTTAGGGAACACAATGCACTCCTCCAGTGAGGCAGTTGGCAATTTACATCCCGCCCATCAGCATAACAAGGCTCCCAGTTCTCCAGGGCCTGTCTTGCCTTTCTGGTTTTTACACATTTTGTGGATGTCCCTTTTGACCGGTGGGAAGTGATACTTCTTTGTAGTGCAGATTTGCATTGCCCGCTTGCTTGCTTGGCCAAAAAGGGCGTATGCGTTTTCTCCTGAATATATTCAGGAGAAAACGCATACGCCCTTTTTGGCCAAGTGCACCATTGTCCAAATTGTGCCCCTCTTCCTGTGCTTTACAGGCGATTCCAACGTACCTCTTGAAATCTGTTTCCTGCTATTTTGCCTCACTTTCAAGTCCTCCTCGTTGACTTCCCTCAACAGATTTTTGGACGATAGTTGTCCTTTATCACTCTGCCAGTTTGTGAATTGCTGTGCCCCTGAGCTCCATTTCTCAACTCGTTTTTTGTGAGCTGAACGCAAGTCCAAAATTTTGGATCATGTCCTATACTGGTTCCCGGTGGGTGGCTGAGACTTTGGTTAATTCTTCTTCCTGCCGGGAAATTAGATTGACATGTGCCCGTCCAAATGCCTAACAGCTACTCTCTCATGGGTTCTCCCTCGTCCCTTCCATCCTCTGCCAAATTGGGAACCTGTGCAAACCAGGAGGTTAAAGGGCCTGTCTCTCCAAGTTGGGAGATTGATAGTAAGGCAGTTGGAAAGTCAAACTGGAGCACCAGGAGAGGGACTATTCGTTGAGTTTTAGAAACCTTTCATATTCACAGTGTGTCCATTCTCTAGGTTTCCTGTACATGTTATAGCTGTAGTAATATTCCCTTGAACATGGAGAGTTGGGACCCATGGAATGGGGGCCATGCATTATTGCTTGAAAGGGTCTGCATTTGCTCACCCAATCTCACCAATCCTCTCAGTCCCAAGTGTCCAGCCTTATGCCACATCCAGCTGTCATTGTAGATAGGGTCTTTCCAGGTTTCCTCAGACACCCTGAAGGAATTGTAAAGAATTTCCCTGTTTTTTGGTTTTGCTTTTGAAATTCCTTTTTATAGTGGGTTTGAGCTGATTCTCGCTGCCATGTTTATGCCACTCTAGACACACTTGATTCCCTTATGGAGACATATCAATACATAGGTTTTAAGATTCTTACTAGTCAGATATATTCCTCTGTGGGAAATATGGGGTTTTGAGTCTCTTTCACTGAGGAAGGTGTCGGTCTTGTCAATTCCAAAGTTGGTTTTTGAAACGGTCCCTGTGCTTATATCAAACTCTGGTTTTATGCATCACCCCACCTCTCCTTCCCCTTTATGCAGGCATAAGAGTGTTTTCTAAATGTGAGACTCTGTTCTCTTTCCTAACTCAGTTCACGTGTAGCCATGTTTACAGGATCTTCCTAAGTGATATCTTATGATAAGTTTCTTTTTCTGTGTGACTTATTTCACTTAGAATCATCGTACCTGAATCCACTCACTTTGCTGCTACTGGTCTTATGACATTGATTTCATGGCTCAGGGATATTCCATCGTACGTAAGTACCACAATGTTTTGAACCATTTTTATATTTCCTGGGATATTTAAGGTGTACCCAAGTTGAGGTTCTTGTAGCCAGTGCAGCCCTAAATTTGGAGGTGGCTCTTTCTTATTGATTTTCAGTTTTCCCCAGGTATATTCCCTAGACTGGAAGTGGGCTTGGCTCTGTAGCTCTGTTGTTTACTTGTTTTAGGGAACACAATGCACTCCTCCAGTGAGGCAGTTGGCAATTTACATCCCGCCCATCAGCATAACAAGGCTCCCTGTTCTCCAGGGCCTGTCTTGCCTTTCTGGTTTTTACACATTTTGTGGATGTCCCTTTTGACCGGTGGGAAGTGATACTTCTTTGTAGTGCAGATTTGCATTGCCCGCTTGCTTGCTTGGCCAAAAAGGGGGTATGCGTTTTCTCCTGAATATATTCCGGAGAAAACGCATACGCCCTTTTTGGCCAAGTGCACCATTGTCCAAGTTGTGCCCCTCTTCCTGTGCTTTACAGGCGATTCCAACGTACCTCTTGAAATCTGTTTCCTGCTATTTTGCCTCACTTTCAAGTCCGCCTCGTTGACTTCCCTCAACAGATTTTTGGACGATAGTTGTCCTTTATCACTCTGCCAGTTTGTGAATTGCTGTGCCCCTGAGCTCCATTTCTCAACTCGTTCTTTGTGAGCTGAACGCAAGTCCAAAATTTTGGATCATGTCCTATACTGGTTCCCGGTGGGTGGCTGAGACTTTGGTTAATTCTTCTTCCTGCCGGGAAATTAGATTGACATGTGCCCGTCCAAATGCCTAACAGCTACTCTCTCATGGGTTCTCCCTCGTCCCTTCCATCCTCTGCCAAATTGGGAACCTGTGCAAACCAGGAGGTTAAAGGGCCTGTCTCTCCAAGTTGGGAGATTGATAGTAAGGCAGTTGGAAAGTCAAACTGGAGCACCAGGAGAGGGACTATTCGTTGAGTTTTAGAAACCTTTCGTATTCACAGTGTGTCCATTCTCTAGGTTTCCTGTACATGTTATAGCTGTAGTAATATTCCCTTGAACATGGAGAGTTGGGACCCATGGAATGGGGGCCATGCATTATTGCTTGAAAGGGTCTGCATTTGCTCACCCAATCTCACCAATCCTCTCAGTCCCAAGTGTCCAGCCTTATGCCACATCCAGCTGTCATTGTAGATAGGGTCTTTCCAGGTTTCCTCAGACACCCTGAAGGAATTGTTTAGAATTTCCCTGTTTTTTGGTTTTGCTTTTGAAATTCCTTTTTATAGTGGGTTTGAGCTGATTCTCGCTGCCATGTTTATGCCACTCTAGACACACTTGATTCCCTTATGGAGACATATCAATACATAGGTTTTAAGATTCTTACTAGTCAGATATATTCCTCTGTGGGAAATATGGGGTTTTGAGTCTCTTTCACTGAGGAAGGTGTCGGTCTTGTCAATTCCAAAGGTGGTTTTTGAAACGGTCCCTGTGCTTATATCAAACTCTGGTTTTATGCATCACCCCACCTCTCCTTCCCCTTTATGCAGGCATAAGAGTGTTTTCTAAATGTGAGACTCTGTTCTCTTTCCTAACTCAGTTCACGTGTAGCCATGTTTACAGGATCTTCATAAGTGATATCTTATGATAAGTTTCTTTTTCTGTGTGACTTATTTCACTTAGAATCATCGTACCTGAATCCACTCACTTTGCTGCTACTGGTCTCATGACATTGATTTCATGGCTGAGGGATATTCCATCGTACGTAAGTACCACAATGTTTTGAACCATTTTTATATTTCCTGGGATATTTAAGGTGTACCTAAGTTGAGGTTCTTGTAGCCAGTGCAGCCCTAAATTTGGAGGTGGCTCTTTCTTATTGATTTTCAGTTTTCCCCAGGTATATTCCCTAGACTGGAAGTGGCCTTGGCTCTGTAGCTCTGTTGTTTACTTGTTTTAGGGAACACAATGCACTCCTCCAGTGAGGCAGTTGGCAATTTACATCCCGCCCATCAGCATAACAAGGCTCCCTGTTCTCCAGGGCCTGTCTTGCCTTTCTGGTTTTTACACATTTTGTGGATGTCCCTTTTGACCGGTGGGAAGTGATACTTCTTTGTAGTGCAGATTTGCATTGCCCGCTTGCTTGCTTGGCCAAAAAGGGGGTATGCGTTTTCTCCTGAATATATTCCGGAGAAAACGCATACGCCCTTTTTGGCCAAGTGCACCATTGTCCAAGTTGTGCCCCTCTTCCTGTGCTTTACAGGCGATTCCAACGTACCTCTTGAAATCTGTTTCCTGCTATTTTGCCTCACTTTCAAGTCCGCCTCGTTGACTTCCCTCAACAGATTTTTGGACGATAGTTGTCCTTTATCACTCTGCCAGTTTGTGAATTGCTGTGCCCCTGAGCTCCATTTCTCAACTCGTTCTTTGTGAGCTGAACGCAAGTCCAAAATTTTGGATCATGTCCTATACTGGTTCCCGGTGGGTGGCTGAGACTTTGGTTAATTCTTCTTCCTGCCGGGAAATTAGATTGACATGTGCCCGTCCAAATGCCTAACAGCTACTCTCTCATGGGTTCTCCCTCGTCCCTTCCATCCTCTGCCAAATTGGGAACCTGTGCAAACCAGGAGGTTAAAGGGCCTGTCTCTCCAAGTTGGGAGATTGATAGTAAGGCAGTTGGAAAGTCAAACTGGAGCACCAGGAGAGGGACTATTCGTTGAGTTTTAGAAACCTTTCGTATTCACAGTGTGTCCATTCTCTAGGTTTCCTGTACATGTTATAGCTGTAGTAATATTCCCTTGAACATGGAGAGTTGGGACCCATGGAATGGGGGCCATGCATTATTGCTTGAAAGGGTCTGCATTTGCTCACCCAATCTCACCAATCCTCTCAGTCCCAAGTGTCCAGCCTTATGCCACATCCAGCTGTCATTGTAGATAGGGTCTTTCCAGGTTTCCTCAGACACCCTGAAGGAATTGTTTAGAATTTCCCTGTTTTTTGGTTTTGCTTTTGAAATTCCTTTTTATAGTGGGTTTGAGCTGATTCTCGCTGCCATGTTTATGCCACTCTAGACACACTTGATTCCCTTATGGAGACATATCAATACATAGGTTTTAAGATTCTTACTAGTCAGATATATTCCTCTGTGGGAAATATGGGGTTTTGAGTCTCTTTCACTGAGGAAGGTGTCGGTCTTGTCAATTCCAAAGGTGGTTTTTGAAACGGTCCCTGTGCTTATATCAAACTCTGGTTTTATGCATCACCCCACCTCTCCTTCCCCTTTATGCAGGCATAAGAGTGTTTTCTAAATGTGAGACTCTGTTCTCTTTCCTAACTCAGTTCACGTGTAGCCATGTTTACAGGATCTTCATAAGTGATATCTTATGATAAATTTCTTTTTCTGTGTGACTTATTTCACTTAGAATCATCGTACCTGAATCCACTCACTTTGCTGCTACTGGTCTCATGACATTGATTTCACGGCTGAGGGATATTCCATCGTACGTAAGTACCACAATGTTTTGAACCATTTTTATATTTCCTGGGATATTTAAGGTGTACCCAAGTTGAGGTTCTTGTAGCCAGTGGAGCCCTAAATTTGGAGGTGGCTCTTTCTTATTGATTTTCAGTTTTCCCCAGGTATATTCCCTAGACTGGAAGTGGCCTTGGCTCTGTAGCTCTGTTGTTTACTTGTTTTAGGGAACACAATGCACTCCTCCAGTGAGGCAGTTGGCAATTTACATCCCGCCCATCAGCATAACAAGGCTCCCTGTTCTCCAGGGCCTGTCTTGCCTTTCTGGTTTTTACACATTTTGTGGATGTCCCTTTTGACCGGTGGGAGGTGATACTTCTTTGTAGTGCAGATTTGCATTGCCCGCTTGCTTGCTTGGCCAAAAAGGGCGTATGCGTTTTCTCCTGAATATATTCAGGAGAAAACGCATACGCCCTTTTTGGCCAAGTGCACCATTGTCCAAGTTGTGCCCCTCTTCCTGTGCTTTACAGGCGATTCCAACGTACCTCTTGAAATCTGTTTCCTGCTATTTTGCCTCACTTTCAAGTCCGCCTCGTTGACTTCCCTCAACAGATTTTTGGACGATAGTTGTCCTTTATCACTCTGCCAGTTTGTGAATTGCTGTGCCCCTGAGCTCCATTTCTCAACTCGTTTTTTGTGAGCTGAACGCAAGTCCAAAATTTTGGATCATGTCCTATACTGGTTCCCGGTGGGTGGCTGAGACTTTGGTTAATTCTTCTTCCTGCCGGGAAATTAGATTGACATGTGCCCGTCCAAATGCCTAACAGCTACTCTCTCATGGGTTCTCCTTCGTCCCTTCCATCCTCTGCCAAATTGGGAACCTGTGCGAACCAGGAGGTTAAAGGGCCTGTCTCTCCAAGTTGGGAGATTGATAGTAAGGCAGTTGGAAAGTCAAACTGGAGCACCAGGAGAGGGACTATTCGTTGAGTTTTAGAAACCTTTCGTATTCACAGTGTGTCCATTCTCTAGGTTTCCTGTACATGTTATAGCTGTAGTAATATTCCCTTGAACCTGGAGAGTTGGGACCCATGGAATGGGGGCCATGCATTATTGCTTGAAAGGGTCTGCATTTGCTCACCCAATCTCACCAATCCTCTCAGTCCCAAGTGTCCAGCCTTATGCCACATCCAGCTGTCATTGTAGATAGGGTCTTTCCAGGTTTCCTCAGACACCCTGAAGGAATTGTAAAGAATTTCCCTGTTTTTTGGTTTTGCTTTTGAAATTCCTTTTTATAGTGGGTTTGAGCTGATTCTCGCTGCCATGTTTATGCCACTCTAGACACACTTGATTCCCTTATGGAGACATATCAATACATAGGTTTTAAGATTCTTACTAGTCAGATATATTCCTCTGTGGGAAATATGGGGTTTTGAGTCTCTTTCACTGAGGAAGGTGTCGGTCTTGTCAATTCCAAAGTTGGTTTTTGAAACGGTCCCTGTGCTTATATCAAACTCTGGTTTTATGCATCACCCCACCTCTCCTTCCCCTTTATGCAGGCATAAGAGTGTTTTCTAAATGTGAGACTCTGTTCTCTTTCCTAACTCAGTTCACGTGTAGCCAAGTTTACAGGATCTTCATAAGTGATATCTTATGATAAGTTTCTTTTTCTGTGTGACTTATTTCACTTAGAATCATCGTACCTGAATCCACTCACTTTGCTGCTACTGGTCTTATGACATTGATTTCATGGCTGAGGGATATTCCATCGTACGAAAGTACCACAATGTTTTGAACCATTTTTATATTTCCTGGGATATTTAAGGTGTACCCAAGTTGAGGTTCTTGTAGCCAGTGCAGCCCTAAATTTGGAGGTGGCTCTTTCTTATTGATTTTCAGTTTTCCCCAGGTATACTCCCTAGACTGGAAGTGGCCTTGGCTCTGTAGCTCTGTTGTTTACTTGTTTTAGGGAACACAATGCACTCCTCCAGTGAGGAAGTTGGCAATTTACATCCCGCCCATCAGCATAACAAGGCTCCCTGTTCTCCAGGGCCTGTCTTGCCTTTCTGGTTTTTACACATTTTGTGGATGTCCCTTTTGACCGGTGGGAAGTGATACTTCTTTGTAGTGCAGATTTGCATTGCCCGCTTGCTTGCTTGGCCAAAAAGGGCGTATGCGTTTTCTCCTGAATATATTCAGGAGAAAACGCATACGCCCTTTTTGGCCAAGTGCACCATTGTCCAAGTTGTGCCCCTCTTCCTGTGCTTTACAGGCGATTCCAAGGTACCTCTTGAAATCTGTTTCCTGCTATTTTGCCTCGCTTTCAAGTCCGCCTCGTTGACTTCCCTCAACAGATTTTTGGACGATAGTTGTCCTTTATCACTCTGCCAGTTTGTGAATTGCTGTGCCCCTGAGCTCCATTTCTCAACTCGTTTTTTGTGAGCTGAACGCAAGTCCAAAATTTTGGATCATGTCCTATACTGGTTCCCGGTGGGTGGCTGAGACTTTGGTTAATTCTTCTTCCTGCCGGGAAATTAGAGTGACATGTGCCCGTCCAAATGCCTAACAGCTACTCTCTCATGTGTTCTCCCTCGTCCCTTCCATCCTCTGCCAAATTGGGAACCTGTGCAAACCAGGAGGTTAAAGGGCCTGTCTCTCCAAGTTGGGAGATTGATAGTAAGGCAGTTGGAAAGTCAAACTGGAGCACCAGGAGAGGGACTATTCGTTGAGTTTTAGAAACCTTTCGTATTCACAGTGTGTCCATTCTCTAGGTTTCCTGTACATGTTATAGCTGTAGTAATATTCCCTTGAACCTGGAGAGTTGGGACCCATGGAATGGGGGCCATGCATTATTGCTTGAAAGGGTCTGCATTTGCTCACCCAATCTCACCAATCCTCTCAGTCCCAAGTGTCCAGCCTTATGCCACATCCAGCTGTCATTGTAGATAGGGTCTTTCCAGGTTTCCTCAGACACCCTGAAGGAATTGGAAAGAATTTCCCTGTTTTTTGGTTTTGCTTTTGAAATTCCTTTTTATAGTGGGTTTGAGCTGATTCTCGCTGCCATGTTTATGCCACTCTAGACACACTTGATTCCCTTATGGAGACATATCAATACATAGGTTTTAAGATTCTTACTAGTCAGATATATTCCTCTGTGGGAAATATGGGGTTTTGAGTCTCTTTCACTGAGGAAGGTGTCGGTCTTGTCAATTCCAAAGTTGGTTTTTGAAACGGTCCCTGTGCTTATATCAAACTCTGGTTTTATGCATCACCCCACCTCTCCTTCCCCTTTATGCAGGCATAAGAGTGTTTTCTAAATGTGAGACTCTGTTCTCTTTCCTAACTCAGTTCACGTGTAGCCATGTTTACAGGATCTTCATAAGTGATATCTTATGATAAGTTTCTTTTTCTGTGTGACTTATTTCATTTAGAATCATCGTACCTGAATCCACTCACTTTGCTACTACTGGTCTTATGACATTGATTTCATGGCTGAGGGATATTCCATCGTACGTAAGTACCACAATGTTTTGAACCATTTTTATATTTCCTGGGATATTTAAGGTGTACCCAAGTTGAGGTTCTTGTAGCCAGTGCAGCCCTAAATTTGCAGGTGGCTCTTTCTTATTGATTTTCAGTTTTCCCCAGGTATATTCCCTAGACTGGAAGTGGCCTTGGCTCTGTAGCTCTGTTGTTTACTTGTTTTAGGGAACACAATGCACTCCTCCAGTGAGGCAGTTGGCAATTTACATCCCGCCCATCAGCATAACAAGGCTCCCTGTTCTCCAGGGCCTGTCTTGCCTTTCTGGTTTTTACACATTTTGTGGATGTCCCTTTTGACCGGTGGGAAGTGATACTTCTTTGTAGTGCAGATTTGCATTGCCCGCTTGCTTGCTTGGCTAAAAAGGGCGTATGCGTTTTCTCCTGAATATATTCAGGAGAAAACGCATACGCCCTTTTTGGCCAAGTGCACCATTGTCCAAGTTGTGCCCCTCTTCCTGTGCTTTACAGGCAATTCCAACGTACCTCTTGAAATCTGTTTCCTGCTATTTTGCCTCACTTTCAAGTCCGCCTCGTTGACTTCCCTCAACAGATTTTTGGACGATAGTTGTCCTTTATCACTCTGCCAGTTTGTGAATTGCTGTGCCCCTGAGCTCCATTTCTCAACTCGTTCTTTGTGAGCTGAACGCAAGTCCAAAATTTTGGATCATGTCCTATACTGGTTCCCGGTGGGTGGCTGAGACTTTGGTTAATTCTTCTTCCTGCCGGGAAATTAGATTGACATGTGCCCGTCCAAATGCCTAACAGCTACTCTCTCATGGGTTCTCCCTCGTCCCTTCCATCCTCTGCCAAATTGGGAACCTGTGCAAACCAGGAGGTTAAAGGGCCTGTCTCTCCAAGTTGGGAGATTGATAGTAAGGCAGTTGGAAAGTCAAACTGGAGCACCAGGAGAGGGACTATTCGTTGAGTTTTAGAAACCTTTCGTATTCACAGTGTGTCCATTCTCTAGGTTTCCTGTACTTGTTATAGCTGTAGTAATATTCCCTTGAACATGGAGAGTTGGGACCCATGGAATGGGGGCCATGCATTATTGCTTGAAAGGGTCTGCATTTGCTCACCCAATCTCACCAATCCTCTCAGTCCCAAGTGTCCAGCCTTATGCCACATCCAGCTGTCATTGTAGATAGGGTCTTTCCAGGTTTCCTCAGACACCCTGAAGGAATTGTTTAGAATTTCCCTGTTTTTTGGTTTTGCTTTTGAAATTCCTTTTTATAGTGGGTTTGAGCTGATTCTCGCTGCCATGTTTATGCCACTCTAGACACACTTGATTCCCTTATGGAGACATATCAATACATAGGTTTTAAGATTCTTACTAGTCAGATATATTCCTCTGTGGGAAATATGGGGTTTTGAGTCTCTTTCACTGAGGAAGGTGTCGGTCTTGTCAATTCCAAAGTTGGTTTTTGAAACGGTCCCTGTGCTTATATCAAACTCTGGTTTTATGCATCACCCCACCTCTCCTTCCCCTTTATGCAGGCATAAGAGTGTTTTCTAAATGTGAGACTCTGTTCTCTTTCCTAACTCAGTTCACGTGTAGCCAAGTTTACAGGATCTTCATAAGTGATATCTTATGATAAGTTTCTTTTTCTGTGTGACTTATTTCACTTAGAATCATCGTACCTGAATCCACTCACTTTGCTGCTACTGGTCTTATGACATTGATTTCATGGCTGAGGGATATTCCATCGTACGTAAGTACCACAATGTTTTGAACCATTTTTATATTTCCTGGGATATTTAAGGTGTACCCAAGTTGAGGTTCTTGTAGCCAGTGCAGCCCTAAATTTGGAGGTGGCTCTTTCTTATTGATTTTCAATTTTCCCCAGGTATATTCCCTAGACTGGAAGTGGCCTTGGCTCTGTAGCTCTGTTGTTTACATGTTTTAGGGAACACAATGCACTCCTCCAGTGAGGCAGTTGGCAATTTACATCCCGCCCATCAGCATAACAAGGCTCCCTGTTCTCCAGGGCCTGTCTTGCTTTTCTGGTTTTTAAACATTTTGTGGATGTCCCTTTTGACCGGTGGGAAGTGATACTTCTTTGTAGTGCAGATTTGCATTGCCCGCTTGCTTGCTTGGCCAAAAAGGGCGTATGCGTTTTCTCCTGAATATATTCAGGAGAAAACGCATACGCCCTTTTTGGCCAAGTGCACCATTGTCCAAGTTGTGCCCCTCTTCCTGTGCTTTACAGGCGATTCCAACGTACCTCTTGAAATCTGTTTCCTGCTATTTTGCCTCACTTTCAAGTCCGCCTCGTTGACTTCCCTCAACAGATTTTTGGACGATAGTTGTCCTTTATCACTCTGCCAGTTTGTGAATTGCTGTGCCCCTGAGCTCCATTTCTCAACTCGTTTTTTGTGAGCTGAACACAAGTCCAAAATTTTGGATCATGTTCTATACTGGTTCCCGGTGGGTGGCTGAGACTTTGGTTAATTCTTCTTCCTGCCAGGAAATTAGATTGACATGTGCCCGTCCAAATGCCTAACAGCTACTCTCTCATGGGTTCTCCCTCGTCCCTTCCATCCTCTGCCAAATTGGGAACCTGTGCAAACCAGGAGGTTAAAGGGCCTGTCTCTCCAAGTTGGGAGATTGATAGTAAGGCAGTTGGAAAGTCAAACTGGAGCACCAGGAGTGGGACTATTCGTTGAGTTTTAGAAACCTTTCGTATTCACAGTGTGTCCATTCTCTAGGTTTCCTGTACATGTTATAGCTGTAGTAATATTCCCTTGAACATGGAGAGTTGGGACCCATGGAATGGGGGCCATGCATTATTGCTTGAAAGGGTCTGCATTTGCTCACCCAATCTCACCAATCCTCTCAGTCCCAAGTGTCCAGCCTTATGCCACATCCAGCTGTCATTGTAGATAGGGTCTTTCCAGGTTTCCTCAGACACCCTGAAGGAATTGTAAAGAATTTCTCTGTTTTTTGGTTTTGCTTTTGAAATTCCTTTTTATAGTGGGTTTGAGCTGATTCTCGCTGCCATGTTTATGCCACTCTAGACACACTTGATTCCCTTATGGAGACATATCAATACATAGGTTTTAAGATTCTTACTAGTCAGATATATTCCTCTGTGGGAAATATGGGGTTTTGAGTCTCTTTCACTGAGGAAGGTGTCGGTCTTGTCAATTCCAAAGTTGGTTTTTGAAACGGTCCCTGTGGTTATATCAAACTCTGGTTTTATGCATCACCCCACCTCTCCTTCCCCTTTATGCAGGCATAAGAGTGTTTTCTAAATGTGAGACTCTGTTCTCTTTCCTAACTCAGATCACGTGTAGCCAAGTTTACAGGATCTTCATAAGTGATATCTTATGATAAGTTTCTTTTTCTGTGTGACTTATTTCACTTAGAATCATCGTACCTGAATCCACTCACTTTGCTGCTACTGGTCTTATGACATTGATTTCATGGCTGAGGGATATTCCATCGTACGTAAGTACCACAATGTTTTGAACCATTTTTATATTTCCTGGGATATTTAAGGTGTACCCAAGTTGAGGTTTTTGTAGCCAGTGCAGCCCTAAATTTGGAGGTGGCTCTTTCTTATTGATTTTCAGTTTTCCCCAGGTATATTCCCTAGACTGGAAGTGGCCTTGGCTCTGTAGCTCTGTTGTTTACTTGTTTTAGGGAACACAATGCACTCCTCCAGTGAGGCAGTTGGCAATTTACATCCCGCCCATCAGCATAACAAGGCTCCCTGTTCTCCAGGGCCTGTCTTGCCTTTCTGGTTTTTACACATTTTGTGGATGTCCCTTTTGACCGGTGGGAAGTGATACTTCTTTGTAGTGCAGATTTGCATTGCCCGCTTGCTTGCTTGGCCAAAAAGGGCGTATGCGTTTTCTCCTGAATATATTCAGGAGAAAACGCATACGCCCTTTTTGGCCAAGTGCACCATTGTCCAAGTTGTGCCCCTCTTCCTGTGCTTTACAGGCGATTCCAACGTACCTCTTGAAATCTGTTTCCTGCTATTTTGCCTCACTTTCAAGTCCGCCTCGTTGACTTCCCTCAACAGACTTTTGGACGATAGTTGTCCTTTATCACTCTGCCAGTTTGTGAATTGCTGTGCCCCTGAGCTCCATTTCTCAACTCGTTTTTTGTGAGCTGAACGCAAGTCCAAAATTTTGGATCATGTCCTATACTGGTTCCCGGTGGGTGGCTGAGACTTTGGTTAATTCTTCTTCCTGCCGGGAAATTAGAGTGACATGTGCCCGTCCAAATGCCTAACAGCTACTCTCTCATGGGTTCTCCCTCGTCCCTTCCATCCTCTGCCAAATTGGGAACCTGTGCAAACCAGGAGGTTAAAGGGCCTGTCTCTCCAAGTTGGGAGATTGATAGTAAGGCAGTTGGAAAGTCAAACTGGAGCACCAGGAGAGGGACTATTCGTTGAGTTTTAGAAACCTTTCGTATTCACAGTGTGTCCATTCTCTAGGTTTCCTGTACATGTTATAGCTGTAGTAATATTCCCTTGAACCTGGAGAGTTGGGACCCATGGAATGGGGGCCATGCATTATTGCTTGAAAGGGTCTGCATTTGCTCACCCAATCTCACCAATCCTCTCAGTCCCAAGTGTCCAGCCTTATGCCACATCCAGCTGTCATTGTAGATAGGGTCTTTCCAGGTTTCCTCAGACACCCTGAAGGAATTGGAAAGAATTTCCCTGTTTTTTGGTTTTGCTTTTGAAATTCCTTTTTATAGTGGGTTTGAGCTGATTCTCGCTGCCATGTTTATGCCACTCTAGACACACTTGATTCCCTTATGGAGACATATCAATACATAGGTTTTAAGATTCTTACTAGTCAGATATATTCCTCTGTGGGAAATATGGGGTTTTGAGTCTCTTTCACTGAGGAAGGTGTCGGTCTTGTCAATTCCAAAGTTGGTTTTTGAAACGGTCCCTGTGCTTATATCAAACTCTGGTTTTATGCATCACCCCACCTCTCCTTCCCCTTTATGCAGGCATAAGAGTGTTTTCTAAATGTGAGACTCTGTTCTCTTTCCTAACTCAGTTCACGTGTAGCCATGTTTACAGGATCTTCATAAGTGATATCTTATGATAAGTTTCTTTTTCTGTGTGACTTATTTCATTTAGAATCATCGTACCTGAATCCACTCACTTTGCTACTACTGGTCTTATGACATTGATTTCATGGCTGAGGGATATTCCATCGTACGTAAGTACCACAATGTTTTGAACCATTTTTATATTTCCTGGGATATTTAAGGTGTACCCAAGTTGAGGTTCTTGTAGCCAGTGCAGCCCTAAATTTGCAGGTGGCTCTTTCTTATTGATTTTCAGTTTTCCCCAGGTATATTCCCTAGACTGGAAGTGGCCTTGGCTCTGTAGCTCTGTTGTTTACTTGTTTTAGGGAACACAATGCACTCCTCCAGTGAGGCAGTTGGCAATTTACATCCCGCCCATCAGCATAACAAGGCTCCCTGTTCTCCAGGGCCTGTCTTGCCTTTCTGGTTTTTACACATTTTGTGGATGTCCCTTTTGACCGGTGGGAAGTGATACTTCTTTGTAGTGCAGATTTGCATTGCCCGCTTGCTTGCTTGGCTAAAAAGGGCGTATGCGTTTTCTCCTGAATATATTCAGGAGAAAACGCATACGCCCTTTTTGGCCAAGTGCACCATTGTCCAAGTTGTGCCCCTCTTCCTGTGCTTTACAGGCGATTCCAACGTACCTCTTGAAATCTGTTTCCTGCTATTTTGCCTCACTTTCAAGTCCGCCTCGTTGACTTCCCTCAACAGATTTTTGGACGATAGTTGTCCTTTATCACTCTGCCAGTTTGTGAATTGCTGTGCCCCTGAGCTCCATTTCTCAACTCGTTCTTTGTGAGCTGAACGCAAGTCCAAAATTTTGGATCATGTTCTATACTGGTTCCCGGTGGGTGGCTGAGACTTTGGTTAATTCTTCTTCCTGCCGGGAAATTAGATTGACATGTGCCCGTCCAAATGCCTAACAGCTACTCTCTCATGGGTTCTCCCTCGTCCCTTCCATCCTCTGCCAAATTGGGAACCTGTGCAAACCAGGAGGTTAAAGGGCCTGTCTCTTCAAGTTGGGAGATTGATAGTAAGGCAGTTGGAAAGTCAAACTGGAGCACCAGGAGAGGGACTATTCGTTGAGTTTTAGAAACCTTTCGTATTCACAGTGTGTCCATTCTCTAGGTTTCCTGTACATGTTATAGCTGTAGTAATATTCCCTTGAACATGGAGAGTTGGGACCCATGGAATGGGGGCCATGCATTATTGCTTGAAAGGGTCTGCATTTGCTCACCCAATCTCACCAATCCTCTCAGTCCCAAGTGTCCAGCCTTATGCCACATCCAGCTGTCATTGTAGATAGGGTCTTTCCAGGTTTCCTCAGACACCCTGAAGGAATTGTTTAGAATTTCCCTGTTTTTTGGTTTTGCTTTTGAAATTCCTTTTTATAGTGGGTTTGAGCTGATTCTCGCTGCCATGTTTATGCCACTCTAGACACACTTGATTCCCTTATGGAGACATATCAATACATAGGTTTTAAGATTCTTACTAGTCAGATATATTCCTCTGTGGGAAATATGGGGTTTTGAGTCTCTTTCACTGAGGAAGGTGTCGGTCTTGTCAATTCCAAAGTTGGTTTTTGAAACGGTCCCTGTGCTTATATCAAACTCTGGTTTTATGCATCACCCCACCTCTCCTTCCCCTTTATGCAGGCATAAGAGTGTTTTCTAAATGTGAGACTCTGTTCTCTTTCCTAACTCAGTTCACGTGTAGCCAAGTTTACAGGATCTTCATAAGTGATATCTTATGATAAGTTTCTTTTTCTGTGTGACTTATTTCACTTAGAATCATCGTACCTGAATCCACTCACTTTGCTGCTACTGGTCTTATGACATTGATTTCATGGCTGAGGGATATTCCATCGTACGTAAGTACCACAATGTTTTGAACCATTTTTATATTTCCTGGGATATTTAAGGTGTACCCAAGTTGAGGTTCTTGTAGCCAGTGCAGCCCTAAATTTGGAGGTGGCTCTTTCTTATTGATTTTCAATTTTCCCCAGGTATATTCCCTAGACTGGAAGTGGCCTTGGCTCTGTAGCTCTGTTGTTTACATGTTTTAGGGAACACAATGCACTCCTCCAGTGAGGCAGTTGGCAATTTACATCCCGCCCATCAGCATAACAAGGCTCCCTGTTCTCCAGGGCCTGTCTTGCTTTTCTGGTTTTTAAACATTTTGTGGATGTCCCTTTTGACCGGTGGGAAGTGATACTTCTTTGTAGTGCAGATTTGCATTGCCCGCTTGCTTGCTTGGCCAAAAAGGGCGTATGCGTTTTCTCCTGAATATATTCAGGAGAAAACGCATACGCCCTTTTTGGCCAAGTGCACCATTGTCCAAGTTGTGCCCCTCTTCCTGTGCTTTACAGGCGATTCCAACGTACCTCTTGAAATCTGTTTCCTGCTATTTTGCCTCACTTTCAAGTCCGCCTCGTTGACTTCCCTCAACAGATTTTTGGACGATAGTTGTCCTTTATCACTCTGCCAGTTTGTGAATTGCTGTGCCCCTGAGCTCCATTTCTCAACGCGTTTTTTGTGAGCTGAACACAAGTCCAAAATTTTGGATCATGTTCTATACTGGTTCCCGGTGGGTGGCTGAGACTTTGGTTAATTCTTCTTCCTGCCAGGAAATTAGATTGACATGTGCCCGTCCAAATGCCTAACAGCTACTCTCTCATGGGTTCTCCCTCGTCCCTTCCATCCTCTGCCAAATTGGGAACCTGTGCAAACCAGGAGGTTAAAGGGCCTGTCTCTCCAAGTTGGGAGATTGATAGTAAGGCAGTTGGAAAGTCAAACTGGAGCACCAGGAGTGGGACTATTCGTTGAGTTTTAGAAACCTTTCGTATTCACAGTGTGTCCATTCTCTAGGTTTCCTGTACATGTTATAGCTGTAGTAATATTCCCTTGAACATGGAGAGTTGGGACCCATGGAATGGGGGCCATGCATTATTGCTTGAAAGGGTCTGCATTTGCTCACCCAATCTCACCAATCCTCTCAGTCCCAAGTGTCCAGCCTTATGCCACATCCAGCTGTCATTGTAGATAGGGTCTTTCCAGGTTTCCTCAGACACCCTGAAGGAATTGTAAAGAATTTCTCTGTTTTTTGGTTTTGCTTTTGAAATTCCTTTTTATAGTGGGTTTGAGCTGATTCTCGCTGCCATGTTTATGCCACTCTAGACACACTTGATTCCCTTATGGAGACATATCAATACATAGGTTTTAAGATTCTTACTAGTCAGATATATTCCTCTGTGGGAAATATGGGGTTTTGAGTCTCTTTCACTGAGGAAGGTGTCGGTCTTGTCAATTCCAAAGTTGGTTTTTGAAACGGTCCCTGTGGTTATATCAAACTCTGGTTTTATGCATCACCCCACCTCTCCTTCCCCTTTATGCAGGCATAAGAGTGTTTTCTAAATGTGAGACTCTGTTCTCTTTCCTAAATCAGATCACGTGTAGCCAAGTTTACAGGATCTTCATAAGTGATATCTTATGATAAGTTTCTTTTTCTGTGTGACTTATTTCACTTAGAATCATCGTACCTGAATCCACTCACTTTGCTGCTACTGGTCTTATGACATTGATTTCATGGCTGAGGGATATTCCATCGTACGTAAGTACCACAATGTTTTGAACCATTTTTATATTTCCTGGGATATTTAAGGTGTACCCAAGTTGAGGTTTTTGTAGCCAGTGCAGCCCTAAATTTGGAGGTGGCTCTTTCTTATTGATTTTCAGTTTTCCCCAGGTATATTCCCTAGACTGGAAGTGGCCTTGGCTCTGTAGCTCTGTTGTTTACTTGTTTTAGGGAACACAATGCACTCCTCCAGTGAGGCAGTTGGCAATTTACATCCCGCCCATCAGCATAACAAGGCTCCCTGTTCTCCAGGGCCTGTCTTGCCTTTCTGGTTTTTACACATTTTGTGGATGTCCCTTTTGACCGGTGGGAAGTGATACTTCTTTGTAGTGCAGATTTGCATTGCCCGCTTGCTTGCTTGGCCAAAAAGGGCGTATGCGTTTTCTCCTGAATATATTCAGGAGAAAACGCATACGCCCTTTTTGGCCAAGTGCACCATTGTCCAAGTTGTGCCCCTCTTCCTGTGCTTTACAGGCGATTCCAACGTACCTCTTGAAATCTGTTTCCTGCTATTTTGCCTCACTTTCAAGTCCGCCTCGTTGACTTCCCTCAACAGACTTTTGGACGATAGTTGTCCTTTATCACTCTGCCAGTTTGTGAATTGCTGTGCCCCTGAGCTCCATTTCTCAACTCGTTTTTTGTGAGCTGAACGCAAGTCCAAAATTTTGGATCATGTCCTATACTGGTTCCCGGTGGGTGGCTGAGACTTTGGTTAATTCTTCTTCCTGCCGGGAAATTAGATTGACATGTGCCCGTCCAAATGCCTAACAGCTACTCTCTCATGGGTTCTCCCTCGTCCCTTCCATCCTCTGCCAAATTGGGAACCTGTGCAAACCAGGAGGTTAAAGGGCCTGTCTCTCCAAGTTGGGAGATTGATAGTAAGGCAGTTGGAAAGTCAAACTGGAGCACCAGGAGAGGGACTATTCGTTGAGTTTTAGAAACCTTTCGTATTCACAGTGTGTCCATTCTCTAGGTTTCCTGTACATGTTATAGCTGTAGTAATATTCCCTTGAACATGGAGAGTTGGGACCCATGGAATGGGGGCCATGCATTATTGCTTGAAAGGGTCTGCATTTGCTCACCCAATCTCACCAATCCTCTCAGTCCCAAGTGTCCAGCCTTATGCCACATCCAGCTGTCATTGTAGATAGGGTCTTTCCAGGTTTCCTCAGACACCCTGAAGGAATTGTAAAGAATTTCCCTGTTTTTTGGTTTTGCTTTTGAAATTCCTTTTTATAGTGGGTTTGAGCTGATTCTCGCTGCCATGTTTATGCCACTCTAGACACACTTGATTCCCTTATGGAGACATATCAATACATAGGTTTTAAGATTCTTACTAGTCAGATATATTCCTCTGTGGGAAATATGGGGTTTTGAGTCTCTTTCACTGAGGAAGGTGTCGGTCTTGTCAATTCCAAAGTTGGTTTTTGAAATGGTCCCTGTGCTTATATCAAACTCTGGTTTTATGCATCACCCCACCTCTCCTTACCCTTTATGCAGGCATAAGAGTGTTTTCTAAATGTGAGACTCTGTTCTCTTTCCTAACTCAGTTCACGTGTAGCCATGTTTACAGGATCTTCATAAGTGATATCTTATGATAAGTTTCTTTTTCTGTGTGACTTATTTCATTTAGAATCATCGTACCTGAATACACTCACTTTGCTACTACTGGTCTTATGACATTGATTTCATGGCTGAGGGATATTCCATCGTACGTAAGTACCACAATGTTTTGAACCATTTTTATATTTCCTGGGATATTTAAGGTGTACCCAAGTTGAGGTTCTTGTAGCCAGTGCAGCCCTAAATTTGGAGGTGGCTCTTTCTTATTGATTTTCAGTTTTCCCCAGGTATATTCCCTAGACTGGATGTGGCCTTGGCTCTGTAGCTCTGTTGTTTACTTGTTTTAGGGAACACAATGCACTCCTCCAGTGAGGCAGTTGGCAATTTACATCCCGCCCATCAGCATAACAAGGCTCCCTGTTCTCCAGGGCCTGTCTTGCCTTTCTGGTTTTTACACATTTTGTGGATGTCCCTTTTGACCGGTGGGAAGTGATACTTCTTTGTAGTGCATATTTGCATTGCCCGCTTGCTTGCTTGGCCAAAAAGGGCGTATGCGTTTTCTCCTGAATATATTCAGGAGAAAACGCATACGCCCTTTTTGGCCAAGTGCACCATTGTCCAAGTTGTGCCCCTCTTCCTGTGCTTTACAGGCAATTCCAACGTACCTCTTGAAATCTGTTTCCTGCTATTTTGCCTCACTTTCAAGTCCGCCTCGTTGAATTCCCTCAACAGATTTTTGGACGATAGTTGTCCTTTATCACTCTGCCAGTTTGTGAATTGCTGTGCCCCTGAGCTCCATTTCTCAACTCGTTCTTTGTGAGCTGAACGCAAGTCCAAAATTTTGGATCATGTCCTATACTGGTTCCCGGTGGGTGGCTGAGACTTTGGTTAATTCTTCTTCCTGCCGGGAAATTAGATTGACATGTGCCCGTCCAAATGCCTAACAGCTACTCTCTCATGGGTTCTCCCTCGTCCCTTCCATCCTCTGCCAAATTGGGAACCTGTGCAAACCAGGAGGTTAAAGGGCCTGTCTCTCCAAGTTGGGAGATTGATAGTAAGGCAGTTGGAAAGTCAAACTGGAGCACCAGGAGAGGGACTATTCGTTGAGTTTTAGAAACCTTTCGTATTCACAGTGTGTCCATTCTCTAGGTTTCCTGTACATGTTATAGCTGTAGTAATATTCCCTTGAACATGGAGAGTTGGGACCCATGGAATGGGGGCCATGCATTATTGCTTGAAAGGGTCTGCATTTGCTCACCCAATCTCACCAATCCTCTCAGTCCCAAGTGTCCAGCCTTATGCCACATCCAGCTGTCATTGTAGATAGGGTCTTTCCAGGTTTCCTCAGACACCCTGAAGGAATTGTTTAGAATTTCCCTGTTTTTTGGTTTTGCTTTTGAAATTCCTTTTTATAGTGGGTTTGAGCTGATTCTCGCTGCCATGTTTATGCCACTCTAGACACACTTGATTCCCTTATGGAGACATATCAATACATAGGTTTTAAGATTCTTACTAGTCAGATATATTCCTCTGTGGGAAATATGGGGTTTTGAGTCTCTTTCACTGAGGAAGGTGTCGGTCTTGTCAATTCCAAAGTTGGTTTTTGAAACTGTCCCTGTGCTTATATCAAACTCTGGTTTTATGCATCACCCCACCTCTCCTTCCCCTTTATGCAGGCATAAGAGTGTTTTCTAAATGTGAGACTCTGTTCTCTTTCCTAACTCAGTTCACGTGTAGCCAAGTTTACAGGATCTTCATAAGTGATATCTTATGATAAGTTTCTTTTTCTGTGTGACTTATTTCACTTAGAATCATCGTACCTGAATCCACTCACTTTGCTGCTACTGGTCTTATGACATTGATTTCATGGCTGAGGGATATTCCATCGTACGTAAGTACCACAATGTTTTGAACCATTTTTATATTTCCTGGGATATTTAAGGTGTACCCAAGTTGAGGTTCTTGTAGCCAGTGCAGCCCTAAATTTGGAGGTGGCTCTTTCTTATTGATTTTCAGTTTTCCCCAGGTATATTCCCTAGACTGGAAGTGGCCTTGGCTCTGTAGCTCTGTTGTTTACATGTTTTAGGGAACACAATGCACTCCTCCAGTGAGGCAGTTGGCAATTTACATCCCGCCCATCAGCATAACAAGGCTCCCTGTTCTCCAGGGCCTGTCTTGCTTTTCTGGTTTTTACACATTTTGTGGATGTCCCTTTTGACCGGTGGGAAGTGATACTTCTTTGTAGTGCAGATTTGCATTGCCCGCTTGCTTGCGTGGCCAAAAAGTGCGTATGCGTTTTCTCCTGAATATATTCAGGAGAAAACGCATACGCCCTTTTTGGCCAAGTGCACCATTGTCCAAGTTGTGCCCCTCTTCCTGTGCTTTACAGGCGATTCCAACGTACCTCTTGAAATCTGTTTCCTGCTATTTTGCCTCACTTTCAAGTCCGCCTCGTTGACTTCCCTCAACAGATTTTTGGACGATAGTTGTCCTTTATCACTCTGCCAGTTTGTGAATTGCTGTGCCCCTGAGCTCCATTTCTCAACTCGTTTTTTGTGAGCTGAACACAAGTCCAAAATTTTGGATCATGTTCTATACTGGTTCCCGGTGGGTGGCTGAGACTTTGGTTAATTCTTCTTCCTGCCGGGAAATTAGATTCACATGTGCCCGTCCAAATGCCTAACAGCTACTCTCTCATGGGTTCTCCCTCGTCCCTTCCATCCTCTGCCAAATTGGGAACCTGTGCAAACCAGGAGGTTAAAGGGCCTGTCTCTCCAAGTTGGGAGATTGATAGTAAGGCAGTTGGAAAGTCAAACTGGAGCACCAGGAGTGGGACTATTCGTTGAGTTTTAGAAACCTTTCGTATTCACAGTGTGTCCATTCTCTAGGTTTCCTGTACATGTTATAGCTGTAGTAATATTCCCTTGAACATGGAGAGTTGGGACCCATGGAATGGGGGCCATGCATTATTGCTTGAAAGGGTCTGCATTTGCTCACCCAATCTCACCAATCCTCTCAGTCCCAAGTGTCCAGCCTTATGCCACATCCAGCTGTCATTGTAGATAGGGTCTTTCCAGGTTTCCTCAGACACCCTGAAGGAATTGTAAAGAATTTCCCTGTTTTTTGGTTTTGCTTTTGAAATTCCTTTTTATAGTGGGTTTGAGCTGATTCTCGCTGCCATGTTTATGCCACTCTAGACACACTTGATTCCCTTATGGAGACATATCAATACATAGGTTTTAAGATTCTTACTAGTCAGATATATTCCTCTGTGGGAAATATGGGGTTTTGAGTCTCTTTCACTGAGGAAGGTGTCGGTCTTGTCAATTCCAAAGTTGGTTTTTGAAACGGTCCCTGTGCTTATATCAAACTCTGGTTTTATGCATCACCCCACCTCTCCTTCCCCTTTATGCAGGCATAAGAGTGTTTTCTAAATGTGAGACTCTGTTCTCTTTCCTAACTCAGATCACGTGTAGCCAAGTTTACAGGATCTTCATAAGTGATATCTTATGATAAGTTTCTTTTTCTGTGTGACTTATTTCACTTAGAATCATCGTACCTGAATCCACTCACTTTGCTGCTACTGGTCTTATGACATTGATTTCATGGCTGAGGGATATTCCATCGTACGTAAGTACCACAATGTTTTGAACCATTTTTATATTTCCTGGGATATTTAAGGTGTACCCAAGTTGAGGTTTTTGTAGCCAGTGCAGCCCTAAATTTGGAGGTGGCTCTTTCTTATTGATTTTCAGTTTTCCCCAGGTATATTCCCTAGACTGGAAGTGGCCTTGGCTCTGTAGCTCTGTTGTTTACTTGTTTTAGGGAACACAATGCACTCCTCCAGTGAGGCAGTTGGCAATTTACATCCCGCCCATCAGCATAACAAGGCTCCCTGTTCTCCAGGGCCTGTCTTGCCTTTCTGGTTTTTACACATTTTGTGGATGTCCCTTTTGACCGGTGGGAAGTGATACTTCTTTGTAGTGCAGATTTGCATTTCCCGCTTGCTTGCTTGGCCAAAAAGGGCGTATGCGTTTTCTCCTGAATATATTCAGGAGAAAACGCATACGCCCTTTTTGGCCAAGTGCACCATTGTCCAAGTTGTGCCCCTCTTCCTGTGCTTTACAGGCGATTCCAACGTACCTCTTGAAATCTGTTTCCTGCTATTTTGCCTCACTTTCAAGTCCGCCTCGTTGACTTCCCTCAACAGATTTTTGGACGATAGTTGTCCTTTATCACTCTGCCAGTTTGTGAATTGCTGTGCCCCTGAGCTCCATTTCTCAACTCGTTTTTTGTGAGCTGAACGCAAGTCCAAAATTTTGGATCATGTCCTATACTGGTTCCCGGTGGGTGGCTGAGACTTTGGTTAATTCTTCTTCCTGCCGGGAAATTAGATTGACATGTGCCCGTCCAAATGCCTAACAGCTACTCTCTCATGGGTTCTCCCTCGTCCCTTCCATCCTCTGCCAAATTGGGAACCTGTGCAAACCAGGAGGTTAAAGGGCCTGTCTCTCCAAGTTGGGAGATTGATAGTAAGGCAGTTGGAAAGTCAAACTGGAGCACCAGGAGTGGGACTATTCGTTGAGTTTTAGAAACCTTTCGTATTCACAGTGTGTCCATTCTCTAGGTTTCCTGTACATGTTATAGCTGTAGTAATATTCCCTTGAACATGGAGAGTTGGGACCCATGGAATGGGGGCCATGCATTATTGCTTGAAAGGGTCTGCATTTGCTCACCCAATCTCACCAATCCTCTCAGTCCCAAGTGTCCAGCCTTATGCCACATCCAGCTGTCATTGTAGATAGGGTCTTTCCAGGTTTCCTCAGACACCCTGAAGGAATTGTAAAGAATTTCCCTGTTTTTTGGTTTTGCATTTGAAATTCCTTTTTATAGTGGGTTTGAGCTGATTCTCGCTGCCATGTTTATGCCACTCTAGACACACTTGATTCCCTTATGGAGACATATCAATACATAGCTTTTAAGATTCTTACTAGTCAGATATATTCCTCTGTGGGAAATATGGGGTTTTGAGTCTCTTTCACTGAGGAAGGTGTCGGTCTTGTCAATTCCAAAGTTGGTTTTAGAAACGGTCCCTGTGCTTATATCAAACTCTGGTTTTATGCATCACCCCACCTCTCCTTCCCCTTTATGCAGGCATAAGAGTGTTTTCTAAATGTGAGACTCTGTTCTCTTTCCTAACTCAGTTCACGTGTAGCCATGTTTACAGGATCTTCATAAGTGATATCTTATGATAAGTTTCTTTTTCTGTGTGACTTATTTCACTTAGAATCATCGTACCTGAATCCACTCACTTTGCTGCTACTGGTCTTATGACATTGATTTCATGGCTGAGGGATATTCCATCGTACGTAAGTACCACAATGTTTTGAACCATTTTTATATTTCCTGGGATATTTAAGGTGTACCCAAGTTGAGGTTCTTGTAGCCAGTGCAGCCCTAAATTTGGAGGTGGCTCTTTCTTATTGATTTTCAGTTTTCCCCAGGTATATTCCCTAGACTGGAAGTGGCCTTGGCTCTGTAGCTCTGTTGTTTACTTGTTTTAGGGAACACAATGCACTCCTCCAGTGAGGCAGTTGGCAATTTACATCCCGCCCATCAGCATAACAAGGCTCCCTGTTCTCCAGGGCCTGTCTTGCCTTTCTGGTTTTTACACATTTTGTGGATGTCCCTTTTGACTGGTGGGAAGTGATACTTCTTTGTAGTGCAGATTTGCATTGCCCGCTTGCTTGCTTGGCCAAAAAGGGCGTATGCGTTTTCTCCTGAATATATTCAGGAGAAAACGCATACGCCGTTTTTGGCCAAGTGCACCATTGTCCAAGTTGTGCCCCTCTTCCTGTGCTTTACAGGCGATTCCAACGTACCTCTTGAAATCTGTTTCCTGCTATTTTGCCTCACTTTCAAGTCCGCCTCGTTGACTTCCCTCAACAGATTTTTGGACGATAGTTGTCCTTTATCACTCTGCCAGTTTGTGAATTGCTGTGCCCCTGAGCTCCATTTCTCAACTCGTTTTTTGTGAGCTGAACGCAAGTCCAAAATTTTGGATCATGTCCTATACTGGTTCCCGGTGGGTGGCTGAGACTTTGGTTAATTCTTCTTCCTGCCGGGAAATTAGATTGACATGTGCCCGTCCAAATGCCTAACAGCTACTCTCTCATGGGTTCTCCCTCGTCCCTTCCATCCTCTGCCAAATTGGGAACCTGTGCAAACCAGGAGGTTAAAGGGCCTGTCTCTCCAAGTTGGGAGATTGATAGTAAGGCAGTTGGAAAGTCAAACTGGAGCACCAGGAGAGGGACTATTCGTTGAGTTTTAGAAATCTTTCGTATTCACAGTGTGTCCATTCTCTAGGTTTCCTGTACATGTTATAGCTGTAGTAATATTCCCTTGAACCTGGAGAGTTGGGACCCATGGAATGGGGGCCATGCATTATTGCTTGAAAGGGTCTGCATTTGCTCACCCAATCTCACCAATCCTCTCAGTCCCAAGTGTCCAGCCTTATGCCACATCCAGCTGTCATTGTAGATAGGGTCTTTCCAGGTTTCCTCAGACACCCTGAAGGAATTGTAAAGAATTTCCCTGTTTTTGGGTTTTGCTTTTGAAATTCCTTTTTTTTTTTTTTTTTTTTTTTTTTTGCGGTATGCGGGCCTCTCACTGTTGTGGCCTCCCCCGTTGCGGAGCACAGGCTCCGGACGCGCAGGCTCCGGACGCGCAGGCTCAGCGGCCATGGCTCACGGGCCCAGCCACTCCGCGGCATATGGGATCCTCCCAGACCGGGGCACGAACCCGTATCCCCTGCATCGGCAGGCGGACTCTCAACCACTTGCGCCACCAGGGAGGCCCTGAAATTCCTTTTTATAGTGGGTTTGAGCTGATTCTCGCTGCCATGTTTATGCCACTCTAGACACACTTGATTCCCTTATGGAGACATATCAATACATAGGTTTTAAGATTCTTACTAGTCAGATATATTCCTCTGTGGGAAATATGGGGTTTTGAGTCTCTTTCACTGAGGAAGGTGTCGGTCTTGTCAATTCCAAAGTTGGTTTTTGAAACTGTCCCTGTGCTTATATCAAACTCTGGTTTTATGCATCACCCCACCTCTCTTTACCCTTTATGCAGGCATAAGTGTGTTTTCTAAATGTGAGACTCTGTTCTCTTTCCTAACTCAGTTCACGTGTAGCCATGTTTACAGGATCTTCATAAGTGATATCTTATGATAAGTTTCTTTTTCTGTGTGACTTATTTCACTTAGAATCATCGTACCTGAATCCACTCACTTTGCTGCTACTGGTCTTATGACATTGATTTCATGGCTGAGGGATATTCCATCGTACGTAAGTACCACAATGTTTTGAACCATTTTTATATTTCCTGGGATATTTAAGGTGTACCCAAGTTGAGGTTCTTGTAGCCATTGCAGCCCTAAATTTGGAGGTGGCTCTTTCTTATTGATTTTCAGTTTTCCCCAGGTATATTCCCTAGACTGGAAGTGGCCTTGGCTCTGAAGCTCTGTTGTTTACTTGTTTTAGGGAACACAATGCACTCCTCCAGTGAGGCAGTTGGCAATTTACATCCCGCCCATCAGCATAACAAGGCTCCCTGTTCTCCAGGGCCTGTCTTGCCTTTCTGGTTTTTACACATTTTGTGGATGTCCCTTTTGACCGGTGGGAAGTGATACTTCTTTGTAGTGCAGATTTGCATTGCCGGCTTGCTTGCTTGGCCAAAAAGGGCGTATGCGTTTTCTCCTGAATATATTCAGGAGAAAACTCATACACCCTTTTTGGCCAAGTGCACCATTGTCCAAGTTGTGCCCCTCTTCCTGTGCTTTACAGGCGATTCCAAGGTACCTCTTGAAATCTGTTTCCTGCTATTTTGCCTCGCTTTCAAGTCCGCCTCGTTGACTTCCCTCAACAGATTTTTGGACGATAGTTGTCCTTTATCACTCTGCCAGTTTGTGAATTGCTGTGCCCCTGAGCTCCATTTCTCAACTCGTTTTTTGTGAGCTGAACGCAAGTCCAAAATTTTGGATCATGTCCTATACTGGTTCCCGGTGGGTGGCTGAGACTTTGGTTAATTCTTCTTCCTGCCTGGAAATTAGAGAGACATGTGCCCGTCCAAATGCCTAACAGCTACTCTCTCATGGGTTCTCCCTCGTCCCTTCCATCCTCAGCCAAATTGGGAACCTGTGCAAACCAGGAGGTTAAAGGGCCTGTCTCTCCAAGTTGGGAGATTGATAGTAAGGCAGTTGGAAAGTCAAACTGGAGCACCAGGAGACGGACTATTCGTTGAGTTTTAGAAACCTTTCGTATTCACAGTGTGTCCATTCTCTAGGTTTCCTGTACATGTTATAGCTGTAGTAATATTCCCTTGAACCTGGAGAGTTGGGACCCATGGAATGGGGGCCATGCATTATTGCTTGAAAGGGTCTGCATTTGCTCACCCAATCTCACCAATCCTCTCAGTCCCAAGTGTCCAGCCTTATGCTACATCCAGCTGTCATTGTAGATAGGGTCTTTCCAGGTTTCCTCAGACACCCTGAAGGAATTGTTTAGAATTTCCCTGTTTTTTGGTTTTGCTTTTGAAATTCCTTTTTATAGTGGGTTTGAGCTGATTCTCGCTGCCATGTTTATGCCACTCTAGACACACTTGATTCCCTTATGGAGACATATCAATACATAGCTTTTAAGATTCTTACTAGTCAGATATATTCCTCTGTGGGAAATATGGGGTTTTGAGTCTCTTTCACTGAGGAAGGTGTCGGTCTTGTCAATTCCAAAGTTGGTTTTAGAAACGGTCCCTGTGCTTATATCAAACTCTGGTTTTATGCATCACCCCACCTCTCCTTCCCCTTTATGCAGGCATAAGAGTGTTTTCTAAATGTGAGACTCTGTTCTCTTTCCTAACTCAGTTCACGTGTAGCCATGTTTACAGGATCTTCATAAGTGATATCTTATGATAAGTTTCTTTTTCTGTGTGACTTATTTCACTTAGAATCATCGTACCTGAATCCATTCACTTTGCTGCTACTGGTCTTATGACATTGATTTCATGGCTGAGGGATATTCCATCGTACGTAAGTACCACAATGTTTTGAACCATTTTTATATTTCCTGGGATATTTAAGGTGTACCCAAGTTGAGGTTCTTGTAGCCAGTGCAGCCCTAAATTTGGAGGTGGCTCTTTCTTATTGATTTTCAGTTTTCCCCAGGTATATTCCCTAGACTGGAAGTGGCCTTGGCTCTGTAGCTCTGTTGTTTACTTGTTTTAGGGAACACAATGCACTCCTCCAGTGAGGCAGTTGGCAATTTACATCCCGCCCATCAGCATAACAAGGCTCCCTGTTCTCCAGGGCCTGTCTTGCCTTTCTGGTTTTTACACATTTTGTGGATGTCCCTTTTGACTGGTGGGAAGTGATACTTCTTTGTAGTGCAGATTTGCATTGCCCGCTTGCTTGCTTGGCCAAAAAGGGCGTATGCGTTTTCTCCTGAATATATTCAGGAGAAAACGCATACGCCGTTTTTGGCCAAGTGCACCATTGTCCAAGTTGTGCCCCTCTTCCTGTGCTTTACAGGCGATTCCAACGTACCTCTTGAAATCTGTTTCCTGCTATTTTGCCTCACTTTCAAGTCCGCCTCGTTGACTTCCCTCAACAGATTTTTGGACGATAGTTGTCCTTTATCACTCTGCCAGTTTGTGAATTGCTGTGCCCCTGAGCTCCATTTCTCAACTCGTTTTTTGTGAGCTGAACGCAAGTCCAAAATTTTGGATCATGTCCTATACTGGTTCCCGGTGGGTGGCTGAGACTTTGGTTAATTCTTCTTCCTGCCGGGAAATTAGATTGACATGTGCCCGTCCAAATGCCTAACAGCTACTCTCTCATGGGTTCTCCCTCGTCCCTTCCATCCTCTGCCAAATTGGGAACCTGTGCAAACCAGGAGGTTAAAGGGCCTGTCTCTCCAAGTTGGGAGATTGATAGTAAGGCAGTTGGAAAGTCAAACTGGAGCACCAGGAGAGGGACTATTCGTTGAGTTTTAGAAATCTTTCGTATTCACAGTGTGTCCATTCTCTAGGTTTCCTGTACATGTTATAGCTGTAGTAATATTCCCTTGAACATGGAGAGTTGGGACCCATGGAATGGGGGCCATGCATTATTGCTTGAAAGGGTCTGCATTTGCTCACCCAATCTCACCAATCCTCTCAGTCCCAAGTGTCCAGCCTTATGCCACATCCAGCTGTCATTGTAGATAGGGTCTTTCCAGGTTTCCTCAGACACCCTGAAGGAATTGTAAAGAATTTCCCTGTTTTTGGGTTTTGCTTTTGAAATTCCTTTTTTTTTTTTTTTTTTTTTTTTTTTTTGCGGTATGCGGGCCTCTCACTGTTGTGGCCTCCCCCGTTGCGGAGCACAGGCTCCGGACGCGCAGGCTCCGGACGCGCAGGCTCAGCGGCCATGGCTCACGGGCCCAGCCACTCCGCGGCATATGGGATCCTCCCAGACCGGGGCACGAACCCGTATCCCCTGCATCGGCAGGCGGACTCTCAACCACTTGCGCCACCAGGGAGGCCCTGAAATTCCTTTTTATAGTGGGTTTGAGCTGATTCTCGCTGCCATGTTTATGCCACTCTAGACACACTTGATTCCCTTATGGAGACATATCAATACATAGGTTTTAAGATTCTTACTAGTCAGATATATTCCTCTGTGGGAAATATGGGGTTTTGAGTCTCTTTCACTGAGGAAGGTGTCGGTCTTGTCAATTCCAAAGTTGGTTTTTGAAACTGTCCCTGTGCTTATATCAAACTCTGGTTTTATGCATCACCCCACCTCTCCTTACCCTTTATGCAGGCATAAGTGTGTTTTCTAAATGTGAGACTCTGTTCTCTTTCCTAACTCAGTTCACGTGTAGCCATGTTTACAGGATCTTCATAAGTGATATCTTATGATAAGTTTCTTTTTCTGTGTGACTTATTTCACTTAGAATCATCGTACCTGAATCCACTCACTTTGCTGCTACTGGTCTTATGACATTGATTTCATGGCTGAGGGATATTCCATCGTACGTAAGTACCACAATGTTTTGAACCATTTTTATATTTCCTGGGATATTTAAGGTGTACCCAAGTTGAGGTTCTTGTAGCCATTGCAGCCCTAAATTTGGAGGTGGCTCTTTCTTATTGATTTTCAGTTTTCCCCAGGTATATTCCCTAGACTGGAAGTGGCCTTGGCTCTGAAGCTCTGTTGTTTACTTGTTTTAGGGAACACAATGCACTCCTCCAGTGAGGCAGTTGGCAATTTACATCCCGCCCATCAGCATAACAAGGCTCCCTGTTCTCCAGGGCCTGTCTTGCCTTTCTGGTTTTTACACATTTTGTGGATGTCCCTTTTGACCGGTGGGAAGTGATACTTCTTTGTAGTGCAGATTTGCATTGCCGGCTTGCTTGCTTGGCCAAAAAGGGCGTATGCGTTTTCTCCTGAATATATTCAGGAGAAAACGCATACGCCCTTTTTGGCCAAGTGCACCATTGTCCAAGTTGTGCCCCTCTTCCTGTGCTTTACAGGCGATTCCAAGGTACCTCTTGAAATCTGTTTCCTGCTATTTTGCCTCGCTTTCAAGTCCGCCTCGTTGACTTCCCTCAACAGATTTTTGGACGATAGTTGTCCTTTATCACTCTGCCAGTTTGTGAATTGCTGTGCCCCTGAGCTCCATTTCTCAACTCGTTTTTTGTGAGCTGAACGCAAGTCCAAAATTTTGGATCATGTCCTATACTGGTTCCCGGTGGGTGGCTGAGACTTTGGTTAATTCTTCTTCCTGCCGGGAAATTAGAGTGACATGTGCCCGTCCAAATGCCTAACAGCTACTCTCTCATGGGTTCTCCCTCGTCCCTTCCATCCTCAGCCAAATTGGGAACCTGTGCAAACCAGGAGGTTAAAGGGCCTGTCTCTCCAAGTTGGGAGATTGATAGTAAGGCAGTTGGAAAGTCAAACTGGAGCACCAGGAGAGGGACTATTCGTTGAGTTTTAGAAACCTTTCGTATTCACAGTGTGTCCATTCTCTAGGTTTCCTGTACATGTTATAGCTGTAGTAATATTCCCTTGAACATGGAGAGTTGGGACCCATGGAATGGGGGCCATGCATTATTGCTTGAAATGGTCTGCATTTGCTCACCCAATCTCACCAATCCTCTCAGTCCCAAGTGTCCAGCCTTATGCTACATCCAGCTGTCATTGTAGATAGGGTCTTTCCAGGTTTCCTCAGACACCCTGAAGGAATTGTTTAGAATTTCCCTGTTTTTTGGTTTTGCTTTTGAAATTCCTTTTTATAGTGGGTTTGAGCTGATTCTCGCTGCCATGTTTATGCCACTCTAGACACACTTGATTCCCTTATGGAGACATATCAATACATAGGTTTTAAGATTCTTACTAGTCAGATATATTCCTCTGTGGGAAATATGGGGTTTTGAGTCTCTTTCACTGAGGAAGGTGTCGGTCTTGTCAATTCCAAAGTTGGTTTTTGAAACGGTCCCTGTGCTTATATCAAACTCTGGTTTTATGCATCACCCCACCTCTCCTTCCCCTTTATGCAGGCATAAGAGTGTTTTCTAAATGTGAGACTCTGTTCTCTTTCCTAACTCAGTTCACGTGTAGCCATGTTTACAGGATCTTCATAAGTGATATCTTATGATAAGTTTCTTTTTCTGTGTGACTTATTTCACTTAGAATCATCGTACCTGAATCCACTCACTTTGCTGCTACTGGTCTTATGACATTGATTTCATGGCTGAGGGATATTCCATCGTACGTAAGTACCACAATGTTTTGAACCATTTTTATATTTCCTGGGATATTTAAGGTGTCCCCAAGTTGAGGTTCTTGTAGCCAGTGCAGCCCTAAATTTGGAGGTGGCTCTTTCTTATTGATTTTCAGTTTTCCCCAGGTATATTCCCTAGACTGGAAGTGGCCTTGGCTCTGTAGCTCTGTTGTTTACTTGTTTTAGGGAACACAATGCACTCCTCCAGTGAGGCAGTTGGCAATTTACATCCCGCCCATCAGCATAACAAGGCTCCCAGTTCTCCAGGGCCTGTCTTGCCTTTCTGGTTTTTACACATTTTGTGGATGTCCCTTTTGACCGGTGGGAAGTGATACTTCTTTGTAGTGCAGATTTGCATTGCCCGCTTGCTTGCGTGGCCAAAAAGGGCGTATGCGTTTTCTCCTGAATATATTCAGGAGAAAACGCATACGCCCTCTTTGGCCAAGTGCACCATTGTCCAAGTTGTGCCCTTCTTCCTGTGCTTTACAGGCGATTCCAATGTACCTCTTGAAATCTGTTTCCTGCTATTTTGCCTCGCTTTCACTCCACCTCGTTGACTTCCCTCAACAGATTTTTGGACGATAGTTGTCCTTTATCACTCTGCCAGTTTGTGAATTGCTGTGCCCCTGAGCTCCATTTCTCAACTCGTTTTTTGTGAGCTGAACGCAAGTCCAAAATTTTGGATCATGTCCTATACTGGTTCCCGGTGGGTGGCTGAGACTTTGGTTAATTCTTCTTCCTGCCGGGAAATTAGAGTGACATGTGCCCGTCCAAATGCCTAACAGCTACTCTCTCATGGGTTCTCCCTCGTCCCTTCCATCCTCTGCCAAATTGGGAACCTGTGCAAACCAGGAGGTTAAAGGAGCTGTCTGTCCAAGTTGGGAGATTGATAGTAAGGCAGTTGGAAAGTCAAACTGGAGCACCAGGAGAGGGACTATTCGTTGAGTTTTAGAAACCTTTCGTATTCACAGTGTGTCCATTCTCTAGGTTTCCTGTACATGTTATAGCTGTAGTAATATTCCCTTGAACCTGGAGAGTTGGGACCCATGGAATGGGGGCCATGCATTATTGCTTGAAAGGGTCTGCATTTGCTCACCCAATCTCACCAATCCTCTCAGTCCCAAGTGTCCAGCCTTATGCCACATCCAGCTGTCATTGTAGATAGGGTCTTTCCAGGTTTCCTCAGACACCCTGAAGGAATTGTAAAGAATTTCCCTGTTTTTTGGTTTTGCTTTTGAAATTCCTTATATAGTGGGTTTGAGCTGATTCTCGCTGCCATGTTTATGCCACTCTAGACACACTTGATTCCCTTATGGAGACATATCAATACATAGGTTTTAAGATTCTTACTAGTCAGATATATTCCTCTGTGGGAAATATGGGTTTTTGAGTCTCTTTCACTGAGGAAGGTGTCCGTTTTGTCAATTCCAAAGTTGGTGTTTGAAACGGTCCCTGTGCTTATATCAAACTCTGGTTTTATGCATCACCCCACCTCTCCTTCCCCTTTATGCAGGCATAAGAGTGTTTTCTAAATGTGAGACTCTGTTCTCTTTCCTAACTCAGTTCACGTGTAGCCATGTTTACAGGATCTTCATAAGTGATATCTTATGATAAGTTTCTTTTTCTGTGTGACTTATTTCACTTAGAATCATCGTACCTGAATCCACTCACTTTGCTGCTACTTGTCTTATGACATTGATTTCATGGCTGAGGGGTATTCCATCGTACGTAAGTACCACAATGTTTTGAACCATTTTTATATTTCCTGGGATATTTAAGGTGTACCCAAGTTGAGGTTCTTGTAGTCAGTGCAGCCCTAAATTTGGAGGTGGCTCTTTCTTATTGATTTTCAGTTTTCCCAAGGTATATTCCCTAGACTGGAAGTGGCCTTGGCTCTGTAGCTCTGTTGTTTACTTGTTTTAGGGAACACAATGCACTCCTCCAGTGAGGCAGTTGGCAATTTACATCCCGCCCATCAGCATAACAAGGCTCCCAGTTCTCCAGGGCCTGTCTTGCCTTTCTGGTTTTTACACATTTTGTGGATGTCCCTTTTGACCGGTGGGAAGTGATACTTCTTTGTAGTGCAGATTTGCATTGCCCGCTTGCTTTCTTGGCCAAAAAGGGCGTATGCGTTTTCTCCTGAATATATTCAGGAGAAAACGCATACGCCCTTTTTGGCCAAGTGCACCATTGTCGAACTTGTGCCCCTCTTCCTGTGCTTTACAGGCCATTCCAAAGTACCTCTTGAAATCTGTTTCCTGCTATTTTGCCTCGCTTTCAAGTCCGCCTCGTTGACTTCCCTCAACAGATTTTTGGGTGATAGTTGTCCTTTATCACTCTGCCAGTTTGTGAATTGCTGTGCCCCTGAGCTCCATTTCTCAACTCGTTTTTTGTGAGCTGAACGCAAGTCCAAAATTTTGGATCATGTCCTATACTGGTTCCCGGTGGGTGGCTGAGACTTTGGTTAATTCTTCTTCCTGCCGGGAAATTAGAGTGACATGTGCCCGTCCAAATGCCTAACAGCTACTCTCTCATGGGTTCTCCCTCGTCCCTTCCATCCTCTGGCAAATTGGGAACCTGTGCAAACCAGGAGGTTAAAGGGCCTGTCTCTCCAAGTTGGGAGATTGATAGTAAGGCAGTTGGAAAGTCAAACTGGAGCACCAGGAGAGGGACTATTCGTTGAGTTTTAGAAACCTTTCGTATTCACAGTGTGTCCATTCTCTAGGTTTCCTGTACATGTTATAGCTGTAGTAATATTCCCTTGAACCTGGAGAGTTGGGACCCATGGAATGGGGGCCATGCATTATTGCTTGAAAGGGTCTGCATTTGCTCACCCAATCTCACCAATCCTCTCAGTCCCAAGTGTCCAGCCTTATGCCACATCCAGCTGTCATTGTAGATAGGGTCTTTCCAGGTTTCCTCAGACACCCTGAAGGAATTGTAAAGAATTTCCCTGTTTTTTGGTTTTGCTTTTGAAATTCCTTTTTATAGTGGGTTTGAGCTGATTCTCGCTGCCATGTTTATGCCACTCTAGACACACTTGATTCCCTTATGGAGTCATATCAATACATAGGTTTTAAGATTCTTACTAGTCAGATATATTCCTCTGCGGGAAATATGGTGTTTTGAGTCTCTTTCACTGAGGAAGGTGTAGGTCTTGTCTATTCCAAAGTTGGTTTTTGGAACGGTCCCTGTGCTTATATCAAACTCTGGTTTTATGCATCACCCCACCTCTCCATCCCCTTTATGCAGGCCTAAGAGTGTTTTCTAAATGTGAGACTCTGTTCTCTTTCCTAACTCAGTTCACGTGTAGCCATGTTTACAGGATCTTCATAAGTGATATCTTATGATAAGTTCCTTTTTCTGTGTGACTTATTTCACTTAGAATCATCGTACCTGAATCCACTCACTTTGCTGCTACTGGTCTTATGACATTGATTTCATGGCTGAGTGGTATTCCATCGTACGTAAGTACCACAATGTTTTGAACCATTTTTATATTTCCTGGGATATTTAAGGTGTACCCAAGTTGAGGTTCTTGTAGTCAGTGCAGCCCTAAATTTGGAGGTGGCTCTTTCTTATTGATTTTCAGTTTTCCCAAGGTATATTCCCTAGACTGGAAGTGGCCTTGGCTCTGTAGCTCTGTTGTTTACTTGTTTTAGGGAACACAATGCACTCCTCCAGTGAGGCAGTTGGCAATTTACATCCCGCCCATCAGCATAACAAGGCTCCCAGTTCTCCAGGGCCTGTCTTGCCTTTCTGGTTTTTACACATTTTGTGGATGTCCCTTTTGACCGGTGGGAAGTGATACTTCTTTGTAGTGCAGATTTGCATTGCCCACTTGCTTGCTTGGCCAAAAAGGGCGTATGCGTTTTCTCCTGAATATATTCAGGAGAAAACGCATACGCCCTTTTTGGCCAAGTGCACCATTGTCGAACTTGTGCCCCTCTTCCTGTGCTTTACAGGCGATTCCAAAGTACCTCTTGAAATCTGTTTCCTGCTATTTTGCCTCGCTTTCAAGTCCGCCTCGTTGACTTCCCTCAACAGATTTTTGGGTGATAGTTGTCCTTTATCACTCTGCCAGTTTGTGAATTGCTGTGCCCCTGAGCTCCATTTCTCAACTCGTTTTTTGTGAGCTGAACGCAAGTCCAAAATTTTGGATCATGTCCTATACTGGTTCCCGGTGGGTGGCTGAGACTTTGGTTAATTCTTCTTCCTGCCGGGAAATTAGAGTGACATGTGCCCGTCCAAATGCCTAACAGCTACTCTCTCATGGGTTCTCCCTCGTCCCTTCCATCCTCTGGCAAATTGGGAACCTGTGCAAACCAGGAGGTTAAAGGGCCTGTCTCTCCAAGTTGGGAGATTGATAGTAAGGCAGTTGGAAAGTCAAACTGGAGCACCAGGAGAGGGACTATTCGTTGAGTTTTAGAAACCTTTCGTATTCACAGTGTGTCCATTCTCTAGGTTTCCTGTACATGTTATAGCTGTAGTAATATTCCCTTGAACCTGGAGAGTTGGGACCCATGGAATGGGGGCCATGCATTATTGCTTGAAAGGGTCTGCATTTGCTCACCCAATCTCACCAATCCTCTCAGTCCCAAGTGTCCAGCCTTATGCCACATCCAGCTGTCATTGTAGACAGGGTCTTTCCAGGTTTCCTCAGACACCCTGAAGGAATTGTAAAGAATTTCCCTGTTTTTTCGTTTTGCGTTTGAAATTCCTTTTTATAGTGGGTTTGAGCTGATTCTCGCTGCCATGTTTATGCCACTCTAGACACACTTGATTCCCTTATGGAGTCATATCAATACATAGGTTTTAAGATTCTTACTAGTCAGATATATTCCTCTGCGGGAAATATGGTGTTTTGAGTCTCTTTCACTGAGGAAGGTGTAGGTCTTGTCTATTCCAAAGTTGGTTTTTGGAACGGTCCCTGTGCTTATATCAAACTCTGGTTTTATGCATCACCCCACCTCTCCTTCCCCTTTATGCAGGCATAAGAGTGTTTTCTAAATGTGAGACTCTGTTCTCTTTCCTAACTCAGTTCACGTGTAGCCATGTTTACAGGATCTTCATAAGTGATATCTTATGATAAGTTCCTTTTTCTGTGTGACTTATTTCACTTAGAATCATCGTACCTGAATCCACTCACTTTGCTGCTACTGGTCTCATGACATTGATTTCATGGCTGAGGGATATTCCATCGTATGTAAGTACCACAATGTTTTGAACCATTTTTATATTTCCTGGGATATTTAAGGTGTACCCAAGTTGAGGTTCTTGTAGTCAGTGCAGCCCTAAATTTGGAGGTGGCTCTTTCTTATTGATTTTCAGTTTTCCCCAGGTATATTCCCTAGACTGGAAGTGGCCTTGGCTCTGTAGCTCTGTTGTTTACTTATTTTAGGGAACACAATGCACTCCTCCAGTGAGTCAGTTGGCAATTTACATCCCGCCCATCAGCATAACAAGGCTCCCTGTTCTCCAGGGCCTGTCTTGCCTTTCTGGTTTTTACACATTTTGTGGATGTCCCTTTTGACCGGTGGGAAGTGATACTTCTTTGTAGTGCAGATTTGCATTGCCCGCTTGCTTGCTTGGCCAAAAAGGGCGTATGCGTTTTCTCCTGAATATATTCAGGAGAAAACGCATACGCCCTTTTTGGCCAAGTGCACCATTGTCCAAGTTGTGCCCCTCTTCCTGTGCTTTACAGGCGATTCCAAGGTACCTATTGAAATCTGTTTCCTGCTATTTTGCCTCGCTTTCAAGTCCGCCTCGTTGACTTCCCTCAACAGATTTTTGGACGATAGTTGTCCTTTATCACTCTGCCAGTTTGTGAATTGCTGTGCCCCTGAGCTCCATTTCTCAACTCGTTTTTTGTGAGCTGAACGCAAGTCCAAAATTTTGGATCATGTCCTATACTGGTTCCCGGTGGGTGGCTGAGACTTTGGTTAATTCTTCTTCCTGCCGGGAAATTAGAGTGACATGTGCCCGTCCAAATGCCTAACAGCTACTCTCTCATGGGTTCTCCCTCATCCCTTCCATCCTCTGCCAAATTGGGAACCTGTGCAAACCAGGAGGTTAAAGGGCCTGTCTCTCCAAGTTGGGAGATTGATAGTAAGGCAGTTGGAAAGTCAAACTGGAGCACCAGGAGAGGGACTATTCGTTGAGTTTTAGAAACCTTTCGTATTCACAGTGTGTCCATTCTCTAGGTTTCCTGTACATGTTATAGCTGTAGTAATATTCCCTTGAACCTGGAGAGTTGGGACCCATGGAATGGGGGCCATGCATTATTGCTTGAAAGGGTCTGCATTTGCTCACCCAATCTCACCAATCCTCTCAGTCCCAAGTGTCCAGCCTTATGCCACATCCAGCTGTCATTGTAGACAGAGTCTTTCCAGGTTTCCTCAGACACCCTGAAGGAATTGTAAAGAATTTCCCTGTTTTTTGGTTTTGCTTTTGAAATTCCTTTTTATAGTGGGTTTGAGCTGATTCTCGCTGCCATGTTTATGCCACTCTAGACACACTTGATTCCCTTATGGAGTCATATCAATACATAGGTTTTAAGATTCTTACTAGTCAGATATATTCCTCTGCGGGAAATATGTGGTTTTGAGTCTCTTTCACTGAGGAAGGTGTAGGTCTTGTCTATTCCAAAGTTGGTTTTTGGAACGGTCCCTGTGCTTATATCAAACTCTGGTTTTATGCATCACCCCACCTCTCCTTCCCCTTTATGCAGGCATAAGAGTGTTTTCTAAATGTGAGACTCTGTTCTCTTTCCTAACTCAGTTCACGTGTAGCCATGTTTACAGGATCTTCATAAGTGATATCTTATGATAAGTTTCTTTTTCTGTGTGACTTATTTCACTTAGAATCATCGTACCTGAATCCACTCACTTTGCTGCTACTGGTCTTATGACATTGATTTCATGGCTGAGGGATATTCCATCGTATGTAAGTACCACAATGTTTTGAACCATTTTTATATTTCCTGGGATATTTAAGGTGTACCCAAGTTGAGGTTCTTGTAGTCAGTGCAGCCCTAAATTTGGAGGTGGCTCTTTCTTATTGATTTTCAGTTTTCCCCAGGTATATTCCCTAGACTGGAAGTGGCCTTGGCTCTGTAGCTCTGTTGTTTAGTTGTTTTAGGGAACACAATGCACTCCTCCAGTGAGGCAGTTGGCAATTTACATCCCGCCCATCAGCATAACAAGGCTCCCTGTTCTCCAGGGCCTGTCTTGCCTTTCTGGTTTTTACACATTTTGTGGATGTCCCTTTTGACCGGTGGGAAGTGATACTTCTTTGTAGTGCAGATTTGCATTGCCCGCTTGCTTGCTTGGCCAAAAAGGGCGTATGCGTTTTCTCCTGAATATATTCAGGAGAAAACGCATACGCCCTTTTTGGCCAAGTGCACCATTGTCCAAGTTGTGCCCCTCTTCCTGTGCTTTACAGGCGATTCCAACGTACCTCTTGAAATCTGTTTCCTGCTATTTTGCCTCACTTTCAAGTCCGCCTCGTTGACTTCCCTCAACAGATTTTTGGACGATAGTTGTCCTTTATCACTCTGCCAGTTTGTGAATTGCTGTGCCCCTGAGCTCCATTTCTCAACTCGTTTTTTGTGAGCTGAACGCAAGTCCAAAATTTTGGATCATGTCCTATACTGGTTCCCGGTGGGTGGCTGAGACTTTGGTTAATTCTTCTTCCTGCCGGGAAACTAGAGTGACATGTGCCCGTCCAAATGCCTAACAGCTACTCTCTCATGGGTTCTCCCTCGTCCCTTCCATCCTCTGCCAAATTGGGAACCTGTGCAAACCAGGAGGTTAAAGGGCCTGTCTCTCCAAGTTGGGAGATTGATAGTAAGGCAGTTGGAAAGTCAAACTGGAGCACCAGGAGAGGGACTATTCGTTGAGTTTTAGAAACCTTTCTATTCACAGTGTGTCCATTCTCTAGGTTTCCTGTACATGTTATAGCTGTAGTAATATTCCCTTGAACATGGAGAGTTGGGACCCATGGAATGGGGGCCATGCATTATTGCTTGAAAGGGTCTGCATTTGCTCACCCAATCTCACCAATCCTCTCAGTCCCAAGTGTCCAGCCTTATGCCACATCCAGCTGTCATTGTAGATAGGGTCTTTCCAGGTTTCCTCAGACACCCTGAAGGAATTGTAAAGAATTTCCCTGTTTTTTGGTTTTGCTTTTGAAATTCCTTTTTATAGTGGGTTTGAGCTGATACTCGCTGCCATGTTTATGCCACTCTAGACACACTTGATTCCCTTATGGAGACATATCAATACATAGGTTTTAAGATTCTTACTAGTCAGATATATTCCTCTGTGGGAAATATGGGGTTTTGAGTCTCTTTCACTGAGGAAGGTGTCGGTCTTGTCAGTTCCAAAGTTGGTTTTTGAAACGGTCCCTGTGCTTATATCAAACTCTGGTTTTATGCATCACCCCACCTCTCCTTCCCCTTTATGCAGGCATAAGAGTGTTTTCTAAATGTGAGACTCTGTTCTCTTTCCTAACTCAGTTCACGTGTAGCCATGTTTACAGGATCTTCATAAGTGATATCTTATGATAAGTTTCTTTTTCTGTGTGACTTATTTCACTTAGAATCATCGTACCTGAATCCACTCACTTTGCTGCTACTGGTCTTATGACATTGATTTCATGCCTGAGGGATATTCCATCGTACGTAAGTACCACAATGTTTTGAACCATTTATATATTTCCTGGGATATTTAAGGTGTACCCAAGTTGAGGTTCTTGTAGTCAGTGCAGCCCTAAATTTGGAGGTGGCTCTTTCTTATTGATTTTCAGTTTTCCCAAGGTATATTCCCTAGTCTGGAAGTGGCCTTGGCTCTGTAGCTCTGTTGTTTACTTGTTTTAGGGAACACAATGCACTCCTCCAGTGAGGCAGTTGGCAATTTACATCCCACCCATCAGCATAACAAGGCTCCCAGTTCTCCAGGGCCTGTCTTGCCTTTCTGGTTTTTACACATTTTGTGGATGTCCCTTTTGACCGGTGGGAAATGATACTTCTTTGTAGTGCAGATTTGCATTGCCCGCTTGCTTGCTTGGCCAAAAAGGGCGTATGCGTTTTCTCCTGAATATATTCAGGAGAAAACGCATACGCCCTTTTTGGCCAAGTGCACCATTGTCCAAGTTGTGCCCCTCTTCCTGTGCTTTACAGGCGATTCCAACGTACCTCTTGAAATCTGTTTCCTGCTATTTTGCCTCACTTTCAAGTCCTCCTCGTTGACTTCCCTCAACAGATTTTTGGACGATAGTTGTCCTTTATCACTCTGCCAGTTTGTGAATTGCTGTGCCCCTGAGCTCCATTTCTCAACTCGTTTTTTGTGAGCTGAACGCAAGTCCAAAATTTTGGATCATGTCCTATACTGGTTCCCGGTGGGTGGCTGAGACTTTGGTTAATTCTTCTTCCTGCCGGGAAATTAGATTGACATGTGCCCGTCCAAATGCCTAACAGCTACTCTCTCATGGGTTCTCCCTCGTCCCTTCCATCCTCTGCCAAATTGGGAACCTGTGCAAACCAGGAGGTTAAAGGGCCTGTCTCTCCAAGTTGGGAGATTGATAGTAAGGCAGTTGGAAAGTCAAACTGGAGCACCAGGAGAGGGACTATTCGTTGAGTTTTAGAAACCTTTCATATTCACAGTGTGTCCATTCTCTAGGTTTCCTGTACATGTTATAGCTGTAGTAATATTCCCTTGAACATGGAGAGTTGGGACCCATGGAATGGGGGCCATGCATTATTGCTTGAAAGGGTCTGCATTTGCTCACCCAATCTCACCAATCCTCTCAGTCCCAAGTGTCCAGCCTTATGCCACATCCAGCTGTCATTGTAGATAGGGTCTTTCCAGGTTTCCTCAGACACCCTGAAGGAATTGTAAAGAATTTCCCTGTTTTTTGGTTTTGCTTTTGAAATTCCTTTTTATAGTGGGTTTGAGCTGATTCTCGCTGCCATGTTTATGCCACTCTAGACACACTTGATTCCCTTATGGAGACATATCAATACATAGGTTTTAAGATTCTTACTAGTCAGATATATTCCTCTGTGGGAAATATGGGGTTTTGAGTCTCTTTCACTGAGGAAGGTGTCGGTCTTGTCAATTCCAAAGTTGGTTTTTGAAACGGTCCCTGTGCTTATATCAAACTCTGGTTTTATGCATCACCCCACTTCTCCTTCCCCTTTATGCAGGCATAAGAGTGTTTTCTAAATGTGAGACTCTGTTCTCTTTCCTAACTCAGTTCACGTGTAGCCATGTTTACAGGATCTTCCTAAGTGATATCTTATGATAAGTTTCTTTTTCTGTGTGACTTATTTCACTTAGAATCATCGTACCTGAATCCACTCACTTTGCTGCTACTGGTCTTATGACATTGATTTCATGGCTGAGGGATATTCCATCGTACGTAAGTACCACAATGTTTTGAACCATTTTTATATTTCCTGGCATATTTAAGGTGTACCCAAGTTGAGGTTCTTGTAGCCAGTGCAGCCCTAAATTTGGAGGTGGCTCTTTCTTATTGATTTTCAGTTTTCCCCAGGTATATTCCCTAGACTGGAAGTGGCCTTGGCTCTGTAGCTCTGTTGTTTACTTGTTTTAGGGAACACAATGCACTCCTCCAGTGAGGCAGTTGGCAATTTACATCCCGCCCATCAGCATAACAAGGCTCCCTGTTCTCCAGGGCCTGTCTTGCCTTTCTGGTTTTTACACATTTTGTGGATGTCCCTTTTGACCGGTGGGAAGTGATACTTCTTTGTAGTGCAGATTTGCATTGCCCGCTTGCTTGCTTGGCCAAAAAGGGCGTATGCGTTTTCTCCTGAATATATTCAGGAGAAAACGCATACGCCCTTTTTGGCCAAGTGCACCATTGTCCAAGTTGTGCCCCTCTTCCTGTGCTTTACAGGGGATTCCAAGGTACCTCTTGAAATCTGTTTCCTGCTATTTTGCCTCGCTTTCAAGTCCGCCTCGTTGACTTCCCTCAACAGATTTTTGGACGATAGTTGTCCTTTATCACTCTGCCAGTTTGTGAATTGCTGTGCCCCTGAGCTCCATTTCTCAACTCGTTTTTTGTGAGCTGAACGCAAGTCCAAAATTTTGGATCATGTCCTATACTGGTTCCCGGTGGGTGGCTGAGACTTTGGTTAATTCTTCTTCCTGCCGGGAAATTAGATTGACATGTGCCCGTCCAAATGCCTAACAGCTACTCTCTCATGGGTTCTCCCTCGTCCCTTCCATCCTCTGCCAAATTGGGAACCTGTGCAAACCAGGAGGTTAAAGGGCCTGTCTCTCCAAGTTGGGAGATTGATAGTAAGGCAGTTGGAAAGTCAAACTGGAGCACCAGGAGTGGGACTATTCGTTGAGTTTTAGAAACCTTTCGTATTCACAGTGTGTCCATTCTCTAGGTTTCCTGTACATGTTATAGCTGTAGTAATATTCCCTTGAACATGGAGAGTTGGGACCCATGGAATGGGGGCCATGCCTTATTGCTTGAAAGGGTCTGCATTTGCTCACCCAATCTCACCAATCCTCTCAGTCCCAAGTGTCCAGCCTTATGCCACATCCAGCTGTCATTGTAGATAGGGTCTTTCCAGGTTTCCTCAGACACCCTGAAGAAATTGTAAAGAATTTCCCTGTTTTTTGGTTTTGCTTTTGAAATTCCTTTTTATAGTGGGTTTGAGCTGATTCTCGCTGCCATGTTTATGCCACTCTAGACACACTTGATTCCCTTATGGAGACATATCAATACATAGGTTTTAAGATTCTTACTAGTCAGATATATTCCTCTCTGGGAAATATGGGGTTTTGAGTCTCTTTCACTGAGGAAGGTGTCGGTCTTGTCAATTCCAAAGTTGGTTTTTGAAACGGTCCCTGTGCTTATATCAAACTCTGGTTTTATGCATCACCCCACCTCTCCTTCCCCTTTATGCAGGCATAAGAGTGTTTTCTAAATGTGAGACTCTGTTCTCTTTCCTAACTCAGTTCACGTGTAGCCATGTTTACAGGATCTTCATAAGTGATATCTTATGATAAGTTTCTTTTTCTGTGTGACTTATTTCACTTAGAATCATCGTACCTGAATCCACTCACTTTGCTGCTACTGGTCTTATGACATTGATTTCATGGCTGAGGGATATTCCATCGTACGTAAGTACCACAATGTTTTGAACCATTTTTATATTTCCTGGGATATTTAAGGTGTACCCAAGTTGAGGTTCTTGTAGCCAGTGCAGCCCTAAATTTGGAGGTGGCTCTTTCTTATTGATTTTCAGTTTTCCCCAGGTATATTCCCTAGACTGGAAGTGGCCTTGGCTCTGTAGCTCTGTTGTTTACTTGTTTTAGGGAACACAATGCACTCCTCCAGTGAGGCAGTTGGCAATTTACATCCCGCCCATCAGCATAACAAGGCTCCCTGTTCTCCAGGGCCTGTCTTGCCTTTCTGGTTTTTACACATTTTGTGGATGTCCCTTTTGCCGGTGGGAAGTGATACTTCTTTGTAGTGCAGATTTGCATTGCCCGCTTGCTTGCTTGGCCAAAAAGGGCGTATGCGTTTTCTCCTGAATATATTCAGGTGAAAACGCATACGCCCTTTTTGGCCAAGTGCACCATTGTCCAAGTTGTGCCCCTCTTCCTGTGCTTTACAGGCGATTCCAACGTACCTCTTGAAATCTGTTTCCTGCTATTTTGCCTCACTTTCAAGTCCGCCTCGTTGACTTCCCTCAACAGATTTTTGGACGATAGTTGTCCTTTATCACTCTGTCAGTTTGTGAATTGCTGTGCCCCTGAGCTCCATTTCTCAACTCGTTTTTTGTGAGCTGAACGCAAGTCCAAAATTTTGGATCATGTCCTATACTGGTTCCCGGTGGGTGGCTGAGACTTTGGTTAATTCTTCTTCCTGCCGGGAAATTAGATTGACATGTGCCCGTCCAAATGCCTAACAGCTACTCTCTCATGGGTTCTCCCTCGTCCCTTCCATCCTCTGCCAAATTGGGAACCTGTGCAAACCAGGAGGTTAAAGGGCCTGTCTCTCCAAGTTGGGAGATTGATAGTAAGGCAGTTGGAAAGTCAAACTGGAGCACCAGGAGAGGGACTATTCGTTGAGTTTTAGAAATCTTTCGTATTCACAGTGTGTCCATTCTCTAGGTTTCCTGTACATGTTATAGCTGTAGTAATATTCCCTTGAACATGGAGAGTTGGGACCCATGGAATGGGGGCCATGCATTATTGCTTGAAAGGGTCTGCATTTGCTCACCCAATCTCACCAATCCTCTCAGTCCCAAGTGTCCAGCCTTATGCCACATCCAGCTGTCATTGTAGATAGGGTCTTTCCAGGTTTCCTCAGACACCCTGAAGGAATTGTAAAGAATTTCCCTGTTTTTGGGTTTTGCTTTTGAAATTCCTTTTTTTTTTTTTTTTTTTTTTTTTTGCGGTATGCGGGCCTCTCACTGTTGTGGCCTCCCCCGTTGTGGAGCACAGGCTCCGGACGCGCAGGCTCCGGATGCGCATGCTCAGCGGCCATGGCTCACGGGCCCAGCCACTCCGCGGCATATGGGATCCTCCCAGACCGGGGCACGAACCCGTATCCCCTGCATCGGCAGGCGGACTCTCAACCACTTGCGCCACCAGGGAGGCCCTGAAATTCCTTTTTATAGTGGGTTTGAGCTGATTCTCGCTGCCATGTTTATGCCACTCTAGACACACTTGATTCCCTTATGGAGACATATCAATTCATAGGTTTTAAGATTCTTACTAGTCAGATATATTCCTCTGTGGGAAATATGGGGTTTTGAGTCTCTTTCACTGAGGAAGGTGTCGGTCTTGTCAATTCCAAAGTTGGTTTTTGAAACTGTCCCTGTGCTTATATCAAACTCTGGTTTTATGCATCACCCCACCTCTCCTTACCCTTTATGCAGGCATAAGTGTGTTTTCTAAATGTGAGACTCTGTTCTCTTTCCTAACTCAATTCACGTGTAGCCATGTTTACAGGATCTTCATAAGTGATATCTTATGATAAGTTTCTTTTTCTGTGTGACTTATTTCACTTAGAATCATCGTACCTGAATCCACTCACTTTGCTGCTACTGGTCTTATGACATTGATTTCATGGCTGAGGGATATTCCATCGTACGTAAGTACCACAATGTTTTGAACCATTTTTATATTTCCTGGGATATTTAAGGTGTACCCAAGTTGAGGTTCTTGTAGCCAGTGCAGCCCTAAATTTGGAGGTGGCTCTTTCTTATTGATTTTCAGTTTTCCCCAGGTATATTCCCTAGACTGGAAGTGGCCTTGGCTCTGAAGCTCTGTTGTTTACTTGTTTTAGGGAACACAATGCACTCCTCCAGTGAGGCAGTTGGCAATTTACATCCCGCCCATCAGCATAACAAGGCTCCCTGTTCTCCAGGGCCTGTCTTGCCTTTCTGGTTTTTACACATTTTGTGGATGTCCCTTTTGACCGGTGGGAAGTGATACTTCTTTGTAGTGCAGATTTGCATTGCCCGCTTGCTTGCTTGGCCAAAAAGGGCGTATGCGTTTTCTCCTGAATATATGCAGGAGAAAACGCATACGCCCTTTTTGGCCAAGTGCACCATTGTCCAAGTTGTGCCCCTCTTCCTGTGCTTTACAGGCGATTCCAAGGTACCTCTTGAAATCTGTTTCCTGCTATTTTGCCTCGCTTTCAAGTCCGCCTCGTTGACTTCCCTCAACAGATTTTTGGACGATAGTTGTCCTTTATCACTCTGCCAGTTTGTGAATTGCTGTGCCCCTGAGCTCCATTTCTCAACTCGTTTTTTGTGAGCTGAACGCAAGTCCAAAATTTTGGATCATGTCCTATACTGGTTCCCGGTGGGTGGCTGAGACTTTGGTTAATTCTTCTTCCTGCCGGGAAATTAGAGTGACATGTGCCCGTCCAAATGCCTAACAGCTACTCTCTCATGGGTTCTCCCTCGTCCCTTCCATCCTCAGCCAAATTGGGAACCTGTGCAAACCAGGAGGTTAAAGGGCCTGTCTCTCCAAGTTGGGAGATTGATAGTAAGGCAGTTGGAAAGTCAAACTGGAGCACCAGGAGAGGGACTATTCGTTGAGTTTTAGAAACCTTTCGTATTCACAGTGTGTCCATTCTCTAGGTTTCCTGTACATGTTATAGCTGTAGTAATATTCCCTTGAACATGGAGAGTTGGGACCCATGGAATGGGGGCCATGCATTATTGCTTGAAAGGGTCTGCATTTGCTCACCCAATCTCACCAATCCTCTCAGTCCCAAGTGTCCAGCCTTATGCCACATCCAGCTGTCATTGTAGATAGGGTCTTTCCAGGTTTCCTCAGACACCCTGAAGGAATTGTAAAGAATTTCCCTGTTTTTTGGTTTTGCTTTTGAAATTCCTTTTTATAGTGGGTTTGAGCTGATTCTCGCTGCCATGTTTATGCCACTCTAGACACACTTGATTCCCTTATGGAGTCATATCAATACATAGGTTTTAAGATTCTTACTAGTCAGATATATTCCTCTGCGGGAAATATGTGGTTTTGAGTCTCTTTCACTGAGGAAGGTGTAGGTCTTGTCTATTCCAAAGTTGGTTTTTGGAACGGTCCCTGTGCTTATATCAAACTCTGGTTTTATGCATCACCCCACCTCTCCTTCCCCTTTATGCAGGCATAAGAGTGTTTTCTAAATGTGAGACTCTGTTCTCTTTCCTAACTCAGTTCACGTGTAGCCATGTTTACAGGATCTTCATAAGTGATATCTTATGATAAGTTTCTTTTTCTGTGTGACTTATTTCACTTAGAATCATCGTACCTGAATCCACTCACTTTGCTGCTACTGGTCTTATGACATTGATTTCATGGCTGAGGGATATTCCATCGTATGTAAGTACCACAATGTTTTGAACCATTTTTATATTTCCTGGGATATTTAAGGTGTACCCAAGTTGAGGTTCTTGTAGTCAGTGCAGCCCTAAATTTGGAGGTGGCTCTTTCTTATTGATTTTCAGTTTTCCCCAGGTATATTCCCTAGACTGGAAGTGGCCTTGGCTCTGTAGCTCTGTTGTTTAGTTGTTTTAGGGAACACAATGCACTCCTCCAGTGAGGCAGTTGGCAATTTACATCCCGCCCATCAGCATAACAAGGCTCCCTGTTCTCCAGGGCCTGTCTTGCCTTTCTGGTTTTTACACATTTTGTGGATGTCCCTTTTGACCGGTGGGAAGTGATACTTCTTTGTAGTGCAGATTTGCATTGCCCGCTTGCTTGCTTGGCCAAAAAGGGCGTATGCGTTTTCTCCTGAATATATTCAGGAGAAAACGCATACGCCCTTTTTGGCCAAGTGCACCATTGTCCAAGTTGTGCCCCTCTTCCTGTGCTTTACAGGCGATTCCAACGTACCTCTTGAAATCTGTTTCCTGCTATTTTGCCTCACTTTCAAGTCCGCCTCGTTGACTTCCCTCAACAGATTTTTGGACGATAGTTGTCCTTTATCACTCTGCCAGTTTGTGAATTGCTGTGCCCCTGAGCTCCATTTCTCAACTCGTTTTTTGTGAGCTGAACGCAAGTCCAAAATTTTGGATCATGTCCTATACTGGTTCCCGGTGGGTGGCTGAGACTTTGGTTAATTCTTCTTCCTGCCGGGAAACTAGAGTGACATGTGCCCGTCCAAATGCCTAACAGCTACTCTCTCATGGGTTCTCCCTCGTCCCTTCCATCCTCTGCCAAATTGGGAACCTGTGCAAACCAGGAGGTTAAAGGGCCTGTCTCTCCAAGTTGGGAGATTGATAGTAAGGCAGTTGGAAAGTCAAACTGGAGCACCAGGAGAGGGACTATTCGTTGAGTTTTAGAAACCTTTCTATTCACAGTGTGTCCATTCTCTAGGTTTCCTGTACATGTTATAGCTGTAGTAATATTCCCTTGAACATGGAGAGTTGGGACCCATGGAATGGGGGCCATGCATTATTGCTTGAAAGGGTCTGCATTTGCTCACCCAATCTCACCAATCCTCTCAGTCCCAAGTGTCCAGCCTTATGCCACATCCAGCTGTCATTGTAGATAGGGTCTTTCCAGGTTTCCTCAGACACCCTGAAGGAATTGTAAAGAATTTCCCTGTTTTTTGGTTTTGCTTTTGAAATTCCTTTTTATAGTGGGTTTGAGCTGATACTCGCTGCCATGTTTATGCCACTCTAGACACACTTGATTCCCTTATGGAGACATATCAATACATAGGTTTTAAGATTCTTACTAGTCAGATATATTCCTCTGTGGGAAATATGGGGTTTTGAGTCTCTTTCACTGAGGAAGGTGTCGGTCTTGTCAGTTCCAAAGTTGGTTTTTGAAACGGTCCCTGTGCTTATATCAAACTCTGGTTTTATGCATCACCCCACCTCTCCTTCCCCTTTATGCAGGCATAAGAGTGTTTTCTAAATGTGAGACTCTGTTCTCTTTCCTAACTCAGTTCACGTGTAGCCATGTTTACAGGATCTTCATAAGTGATATCTTATGATAAGTTTCTTTTTCTGTGTGACTTATTTCACTTAGAATCATCGTACCTGAATCCACTCACTTTGCTGCTACTGGTCTTATGACATTGATTTCATGGCTGAGGGATATTCCATCGTACGTAAGTACCACAATGTTTTGAACCATTTATATATTTCCTGGGATATTTAAGGTGTACCCAAGTTGAGGTTCTTGTAGTCAGTGCAGCCCTAAATTTGGAGGTGGCTCTTTCTTATTGATTTTCAGTTTTCCCAAGGTATATTCCCTAGTCTGGAAGTGGCCTTGGCTCTGTAGCTCTGTTGTTTACTTGTTTTAGGGAACACAATGCACTCCTCCAGTGAGGCAGTTGGCAATTTACATCCCACCCATCAGCATAACAAGGCTCCCAGTTCTCCAGGGCCTGTCTTGCCTTTCTGGTTTTTACACATTTTGTGGATGTCCCTTTTGACCGGTGGGAAATGATACTTCTTTGTAGTGCAGATTTGCATTGCCCGCTTGCTTGCTTGGCCAAAAAGGGCGTATGCGTTTTCTCCTGAATATATTCAGGAGAAAACGCATACGCCCTTTTTGGCCAAGTGCACCATTGTCCAAGTTGTGCCCCTCTTCCTGTGCTTTACAGGCGATTCCAACGTACCTCTTGAAATCTGTTTCCTGCTATTTTGCCTCACTTTCAAGTCCTCCTCGTTGACTTCCCTCAACAGATTTTTGGACGATAGTTGTCCTTTATCACTCTGCCAGTTTGTGAATTGCTGTGCCCCTGAGCTCCATTTCTCAACTCGTTTTTTGTGAGCTGAACGCAAGTCCAAAATTTTGGATCATGTCCTATACTGGTTCCCGGTGGGTGGCTGAGACTTTGGTTAATTCTTCTTCCTGCCGGGAAATTAGATTGACATGTGCCCGTCCAAATGCCTAACAGCTACTCTCTCATGGGTTCTCCCTCGTCCCTTCCATCCTCTGCCAAATTGGGAACCTGTGCAAACCAGGAGGTTAAAGGGCCTGTCTCTCCAAGTTGGGAGATTGATAGTAAGGCAGTTGGAAAGTCAAACTGGAGCACCAGGAGAGGGACTATTCGTTGAGTTTTAGAAACCTTTCATATTCACAGTGTGTCCATTCTCTAGGTTTCCTGTACATGTTATAGCTGTAGTAATATTCCCTTGAACATGGAGAGTTGGGACCCATGGAATGGGGGCCATGCATTATTGCTTGAAAGGGTCTGCATTTGCTCACCCAATCTCACCAATCCTCTCAGTCCCAAGTGTCCAGCCTTATGCCACATCCAGCTGTCATTGTAGATAGGGTCTTTCCAGGTTTCCTCAGACACCCTGAAGGAATTGTAAAGAATTTCCCTGTTTTTTGGTTTTGCTTTTGAAATTCCTTTTTATAGTGGGTTTGAGCTGATTCTCGCTGCCATGTTTATGCCACTCTAGACACACTTGATTCCCTTATGGAGACATATCAATACATAGGTTTTAAGATTCTTACTAGTCAGATATATTCCTCTGTGGGAAATATGGGGTTTTGAGTCTCTTTCACTGAGGAAGGTGTCGGTCTTGTCAATTCCAAAGTTGGTTTTTGAAACGGTCCCTGTGCTTATATCAAACTCTGGTTTTATGCATCACCCCACTTCTCCTTCCCCTTTATGCAGGCATAAGAGTGTTTTCTAAATGTGAGACTCTGTTCTCTTTCCTAACTCAGTTCACGTGTAGCCATGTTTACAGGATCTTCCTAAGTGATATCTTATGATAAGTTTCTTTTTCTGTGTGACTTATTTCACTTAGAATCATCGTACCTGAATCCACTCACTTTGCTGCTACTGGTCTTATGACATTGATTTCATGGCTGAGGGATATTCCATCGTACGTAAGTACCACAATGTTTTGAACCATTTTTATATTTCCTGGCATATTTAAGGTGTACCCAAGTTGAGGTTCTTGTAGCCAGTGCAGCCCTAAATTTGGAGGTGGCTCTTTCTTATTGATTTTCAGTTTTCCCCAGGTATATTCCCTAGACTGGAAGTGGCCTTGGCTCTGTAGCTCTGTTGTTTACTTGTTTTAGGGAACACAATGCACTCCTCCAGTGAGGCAGTTGGCAATTTACATCCCGCCCATCAGCATAACAAGGCTCCCTGTTCTCCAGGGCCTGTCTTGCCTTTCTGGTTTTTACACATTTTGTGGATGTCCCTTTTGACCGGTGGGAAGTGATACTTCTTTGTAGTGCAGATTTGCATTGCCCGCTTGCTTGCTTGGCCAAAAAGGGCGTATGCGTTTTCTCCTGAATATATTCAGGAGAAAACGCATACGCCCTTTTTGGCCAAGTGCACCATTGTCCAAGTTGTGCCCCTCTTCCTGTGCTTTACAGGGGATTCCAAGGTACCTCTTGAAATCTGTTTCCTGCTATTTTGCCTCGCTTTCAAGTCCGCCTCGTTGACTTCCCTCAACAGATTTTTGGACGATAGTTGTCCTTTATCACTCTGCCAGTTTGTGAATTGCTGTGCCCCTGAGCTCCATTTCTCAACTCGTTTTTTGTGAGCTGAACGCAAGTCCAAAATTTTGGATCATGTCCTATACTGGTTCCCGGTGGGTGGCTGAGACTTTGGTTAATTCTTCTTCCTGCCGGGAAATTAGATTGACATGTGCCCGTCCAAATGCCTAACAGCTACTCTCTCATGGGTTCTCCCTCGTCCCTTCCATCCTCTGCCAAATTGGGAACCTGTGCAAACCAGGAGGTTAAAGGGCCTGTCTCTCCAAGTTGGGAGATTGATAGTAAGGCAGTTGGAAAGTCAAACTGGAGCACCAGGAGTGGGACTATTCGTTGAGTTTTAGAAACCTTTCGTATTCACAGTGTGTCCATTCTCTAGGTTTCCTGTACATGTTATAGCTGTAGTAATATTCCCTTGAACATGGAGAGTTGGGACCCATGGAATGGGGGCCATGCCTTATTGCTTGAAAGGGTCTGCATTTGCTCACCCAATCTCACCAATCCTCTCAGTCCCAAGTGTCCAGCCTTATGCCACATCCAGCTGTCATTGTAGATAGGGTCTTTCCAGGTTTCCTCAGACACCCTGAAGAAATTGTAAAGAATTTCCCTGTTTTTTGGTTTTGCTTTTGAAATTCCTTTTTATAGTGGGTTTGAGCTGATTCTCGCTGCCATGTTTATGCCACTCTAGACACACTTGATTCCCTTATGGAGACATATCAATACATAGGTTTTAAGATTCTTACTAGTCAGATATATTCCTCTCTGGGAAATATGGGGTTTTGAGTCTCTTTCACTGAGGAAGGTGTCGGTCTTGTCAATTCCAAAGTTGGTTTTTGAAACGGTCCCTGTGCTTATATCAAACTCTGGTTTTATGCATCACCCCACCTCTCCTTCCCCTTTATGCAGGCATAAGAGTGTTTTCTAAATGTGAGACTCTGTTCTCTTTCCTAACTCAGTTCACGTGTAGCCATGTTTACAGGATCTTCATAAGTGATATCTTATGATAAGTTTCTTTTTCTGTGTGACTTATTTCACTTAGAATCATCGTACCTGAATCCACTCACTTTGCTGCTACTGGTCTTATGACATTGATTTCATGGCTGAGGGATATTCCATCGTACGTAAGTACCACAATGTTTTGAACCATTTTTATATTTCCTGGGATATTTAAGGTGTACCCAAGTTGAGGTTCTTGTAGCCAGTGCAGCCCTAAATTTGGAGGTGGCTCTTTCTTATTGATTTTCAGTTTTCCCCAGGTATATTCCCTAGACTGGAAGTGGCCTTGGCTCTGTAGCTCTGTTGTTTACTTGTTTTAGGGAACACAATGCACTCCTCCAGTGAGGCAGTTGGCAATTTACATCCCGCCCATCAGCATAACAAGGCTCCCTGTTCTCCAGGGCCTGTCTTGCCTTTCTGGTTTTTACACATTTTGTGGATGTCCCTTTTGCCGGTGGGAAGTGATACTTCTTTGTAGTGCAGATTTGCATTGCCCGCTTGCTTGCTTGGCCAAAAAGGGCGTATGCGTTTTCTCCTGAATATATTCAGGTGAAAACGCATACGCCCTTTTTGGCCAAGTGCACCATTGTCCAAGTTGTGCCCCTCTTCCTGTGCTTTACAGGCGATTCCAAGGTACCTCTTGAAATCTGTTTCCTGCTATTTTGCCTCGCTTTCAAGTCCGCCTCGTTGACTTCCCTCAACAGATTTTTGGACGATAGTTGTCCTTTATCACTCTGCCAGTTTGTGAATTGCTGTGCCCCTGAGCTCCATTTCTCAACTCGTTTTTTGTGAGCTGAACGCAAGTCCAAAATTTTGGATCATGTCCTATACTGGTTCCCGGTGGGTGGCTGAGACTTTGGTTAATTCTTCTTCCTGCCGGGAAATTAGAGTGACATGTGCCCGTCCAAATGCCTAACAGCTACTCTCTCATGGGTTCTCCCTCGTCCCTTCCATCCTCAGCCAAATTGGGAACCTGTGCAAACCAGGAGGTTAAAGGGCCTGTCTCTCCAAGTTGGGAGATTGATAGTAAGGCAGTTGGAAAGTCAAACTGGAGCACCAGGAGAGGGACTATTCGTTGAGTTTTAGAAACCTTTCGTATTCACAGTGTGTCCATTCTCTAGGTTTCCTGTACATGTTATAGCTGTAGTAATATTCCCTTGAACATGGAGAGTTGGGACCCATGGAATGGGGGCCATGCATTATTGCTTGAAAGGGTCTGCATTTGCTCACCCAATCTCACCAATCCTCTCAGTCCCAAGTGTCCAGCCTTATGCCACATCCAGCTGTCATTGTAGATAGGGTCTTTCCAGGTTTCCTCAGACACCCTGAAGGAATTGTAAAGAATTTCCCTGTTTTTGGGTTTTGCTTTTGAAATTCCTTTTTTTTTTTTTTTTTTTTTTTTTTTTGCGGTATGCGGGCCTCTCACTCTTGTGGCCTCCCCCGTTGTGGAGCACAGGCTCCGGACGCGCAGGCTCCGGACGCGCATGCTCAGCGGCCATGGCTCACGGGCCCAGCCACTCCGCGGCATATGGGATCCTCCCAGACCGGGGCACGAACCCGTATCCCCTGCATCGGCAGGCGGACTCTCAACCACTTGCGCCACCAGGGAGGCCCTGAAATTCCTTTTTATAGTGGGTTTGAGCTGATTCTCGCTGCCATGTTTATGCCACTCTAGACACACTTGATTCCCTTATGGAGACATATCAATTCATAGGTTTTAAGATTCTTACTAGTCAGATATATTCCTCTGTGGGAAATATGGGGTTTTGAGTCTCTTTCACTGAGGAAGGTGTCGGTCTTGTCAATTCCAAAGTTGGTTTTTGAAACTGTCCCTGTGCTTATATCAAACTCTGGTTTTATGCATCACCCCACCTCTCCTTACCCTTTATGCAGGCATAAGTGTGTTTTCTAAATGTGAGACTCTGTTCTCTTTCCTAACTCAATTCACGTGTAGCCATGTTTACAGGATCTTCATAAGTGATATCTTATGATAAGTTTCTTTTTCTGTGTGACTTATTTCACTTAGAATCATCGTACCTGAATCCACTCACTTTGCTGCTACTGGTCTTATGACATTGATTTCATGGCTGAGGGATATTCCATCGTACGTAAGTACCACAATGTTTTGAACCATTTTTATATTTCCTGGGATATTTAAGGTGTACCCAAGTTGAGGTTCTTGTAGCCAGTGCAGCCCTAAATTTGGAGGTGGCTCTTTCTTATTGATTTTCAGTTTTCCCCAGGTATATTCCCTAGACTGGAAGTGGCCTTGGCTCTGAAGCTCTGTTGTTTACTTGTTTTAGGGAACACAATGCACTCCTCCAGTGAGGCAGTTGGCAATTTACATCCCGCCCATCAGCATAACAAGGCTCCCTGTTCTCCAGGGCCTGTCTTGCCTTTCTGGTTTTTACACATTTTGTGGATGTCCCTTTTGACCGGTGGGAAGTGATACTTCTTTGTAGTGCAGATTTGCATTGCCCGCTTGCTTGCTTGGCCAAAAAGGGCGTATGCGTTTTCTCCTGAATATATGCAGGAGAAAACGCATACGCCCTTTTTGGCCAAGTGCACCATTGTCCAAGTTGTGCCCCTCTTCCTGTGCTTTACAGGCGATTCCAAGGTACCTCTTGAAATCTGTTTCCTGCTATTTTGCCTCGCTTTCAAGTCCGCCTCGTTGACTTCCCTCAACAGATTTTTGGACGATAGTTGTCCTTTATCACTCTGCCAGTTTGTGAATTGCTGTGCCCCTGAGCTCCATTTCTCAACTCGTTTTTTGTGAGCTGAACGCAAGTCCAAAATTTTGGATCATGTCCTATACTGGTTCCCGGTGGGTGGCTGAGACTTTGGTTAATTCTTCTTCCTGCCGGGAAATTTGAGTGACATGTGCCCGTCCAAATGCCTAACAGCTACTCTCTCATGGGTTCTCCCTCGTCCCTTCCATCCTCAGCCAAATTGGGAACCTGTGCAAACCAGGAGGTTAAAGGGCCTGTCTCTCCAAGTTGGGAGATTGATAGTAAGGCAGTTGGAAAGTCAAACTGGAGCACCAGGAGAGGGACTATTCGTTGAGTTTTAGAAACCTTTCGTATTCACAGTGTGTCCATTCTCTAGGTTTCCTGTACATGTTATAGCTGTAGTAATATTCCCTTGAACATGGAGAGTTGGGACCCATGGAATGGGGGCCATGCATTATTGCTTGAAAGGGTCTGCATTTGCTCACCCAATCTCACCAATCCTCTCAGTCCCAAGTGTCCAGCCTTATGCCACATCCAGCTGTCATTGTAGATAGGGTCTTTCCAGGTTTCCTCAGACACCCTGAAGGAATTGTTTAGAATTTCCCTGTTTTTTGGTTTTGCTTTTGAAATTCCTTTTTATAGTGGGTTTGAGCTGATTCTCGCTGCCATGTTTATGCCACTCTAGACACACTTGATTCCCTTATGGAGACATATCAATACATAGGTTTTAAGATTCTTACTAGTCAGATATATTCCTCTCTGGGAAATATGGGGTTTTGAGTCTCTTTCACTGAGGAAGGTGTCGGTCTTGTCAATTCCAAAGTTGGTTTTTGAAACGGTCCCTGTGCTTATATCAAACTCTGGTTTTATGCATCACCCCACCTCTCCTTCCCCTTTATGCAGGCATAAGAGTGTTTTCTAAATGTGAGACTCTGTTCTCTTTCCTAACTCAGTTCACGTGTAGCCATGTTTACAGGATCTTCATAAGTGATATCTTATGATAAGTTTCTTTTTCTGTGTGACTTATTTCACTTAGAATCATCGTACCTGAATCCACTCACTTTGCTGCTACTGGTCTTATGACATTGATTTCATGGCTGAGGGATATTCCATCGTACGTAAGTACCACAATGTTTTGAACCATTTTTATATTTCCTGGGATATTTAAGGTGTACCCAAGTTGAGGTTCTTGTAGCCAGTGCAGCCCTAAATTTGGAGGTGGCTCTTTCTTATTGATTTTCAGTTTTCCCCAGGTATATTCCCTAGACTGGAAGTGGCCTTGGCTCTGTAGCTCTGTTGTTTACTTGTTTTAGGGAACACAATGCACTCCTCCAGTGAGGCAGTTGGCAATTTACATCCCGCCCATCAGCATAACAAGGCTCCCTGTTCTCCAGGGCCTGTCTTGCCTTTCTGGTTTTTACACATTTTGTGGATGTCCCTTTTGACCGGTGGGAAGTGATACTTCTTTGTAGTGCAGATTTGCATTGCCCGCTTGCTTGCTTGGCCAAAAAGGGCGTATGCGTTTTCTCCTGAATATATTCAGGAGAAAACGCATACGCCCTTTTTGGCCAAGTGCACCATTGTCCAAGTTGTGCCCCTCTTCCTGTGCTTTACAGGCGATTCCAACGTACCTCTTGAAATCTGTTTCCTGCTATTTTGCCTCACTTTCAAGTCCGCCTCGTTGACTTCCCTCAACAGATTTTTGGACGATAGTTGTCCTTTATCACTCTGTCAGTTTGTGAATTGCTGTGCCCCTGAGCTCCATTTCTCAACTCGTTTTTTGTGAGCTGAACGCAAGTCCAAAATTTTGGATCATGTCCTATACTGGTTCCCGGTGGGTGGCTGAGACTTTGGTTAATTCTTCTTCCTGCCGGGAAATTAGATTGACATGTGCCCGTCCAAATGCCTAACAGCTACTCTCTCATGGGTTCTCCCTCGTCCCTTCCATCCTCTGCCAAATTGGGAACCTGTGCAAACCAGGAGGTTAAAGGGCCTGTCTCTCCAAGTTGGGAGATTGATAGTAAGGCAGTTGGAAAGTCAAACTGGAGCACCAGGAGAGGGACTATTCGTTGAGTTTTAGAAATCTTTCGTATTCACAGTGTGTCCATTCTCTAGGTTTCCTGTACATGTTATAGCTGTAGTAATATTCCCTTGAACATGGAGAGTTGGGACCCATGGAATGGGGGCCATGCATTATTGCTTGAAAGGGTCTGCATTTGCTCACCCAATCTCACCAATCCTCTCAGTCCCAAGTGTCCAGCCTTATGCCACATCCAGCTGTCATTGTAGATAGGGTCTTTCCAGGTTTCCTCAGACACCCTGAAGGAATTGTAAAGAATTTCCCTGTTTTTGGGTTTTGCTTTTGAAATTCCTTTTTTTTTTTTTTTTTTTTTTTTTTGCGGTATGCGGGCCTCTCACTGTTGTGGCCCCCCCGTTGCGGAGCACAGGCTCCGGACGCGCAGGCTCCGGACGCGCAGGCTCAGCGGCCATGGCTCACGGGCCCAGCCACTCCGCGGCATATGGGATCCTCCCAGACCGGGGCACGAACCCGTATCCCCTGCATCGGCAGGCGGACTCTCAACCACTTGCGCCACCAGGGAGGCCCTGAAATTCCTTTTTATAGTGGGTTTGAGCTGATTCTCGCTGCCATGTTTATGCCACTCTAGACACACTTGATTCCCTTATGGAGACATATCAATACATAGGTTTTAAGATTCTTACTAGTCAGATATATTCCTCTGTGGGAAATATGGGGTTTTGAGTCTCTTTCACTGAGGAAGGTGTCGGTCTTGTCAATTCCAAAGTTGGTTTTTGAAACGGTCCCTGTGCTTATATCAAACTCTGGTTTTATGCATCACCCCACCTCTCCTTACCCTTTATGCAGGCATAAGTGTGTTTTCTAAATGTGAGACTCTGTTCTCTTTCCTAACTCAGTTCACGTATAGCCATGTTTACAGGATCTTCATAAGTGATATCTTATGATAAGTTTCTTTTTCTGTGTGACTTATTTCACTTAGAATCATCGTACCTGAATCCACTCACTTTGCTGCTACTGGTCTTATGACATTGATTTCATGGCTGAGGGATATTCCATCGTACGTAAGTACCACAATGTTTTGAACCATTTTTATATTTCCTGGGATATTTAAGGTGTACCCAAGTTGAGGTTCTTGTAGCCAGTGCAGCCCTAAATTTGGAGGTGGCTCTTTCTTATTGATTTTCAGTTTTCCCCAGGTATATTCCCTAGACTGGAAGTGGCCTTGGCTCTGAAGCTCTGTTGTTTACTTGTTTTAGGGAACAAAATGCACTCCTCCAGTGAGGCAGTTGGCAATTTACATCCCGCCCATCAGCATAACAAGGCTCCCTGTTCTCCAGGGCCTGTCTTGCCTTTCTGGTTTTTACACATTTTGTGGATGTCCCTTTTGACCGGTGGGAAGTGATACTTCTTTGTAGTGCAGATTTGCTTTGCCCGCTTGCTTGCTTGGCCAAAAAGGGCGTATGCGTTTTCTCCTGAATATATTCAGGAGAAAACGCATACGCCCTTTTTGGCCAAGTGCACCATTGTCCAAGTTGTGCCCCTCTTCCTGTGCTTTACAGGCGATTCCAACGTACCTCTTGAAATCTGTTTCCTGCTATTTTGCCTCGCTTTCAAGTCCGCCTCGTTGACTTCCCTCAACAGATTTTTGGACGATAGTTGTCCTTTATCACTCTGCCAGTTTGTGAATTGCTGTGCCCCTGAGCTCCATTTCTCAACTCGTTTTTTGTGAGCTGAACGCAAGTCCAAAATTTTGGATCATGTCCTATACTGGTTCCCGGTGGGTGGCTGAGACTTTGGTTAATTCTTCTTCCTGCCGGGAAATTAGAGTGACATGTGCCCGTCCAAATGCCTAACAGCTACTCTCTCATGGGTTCTCCCTCGTCCCTTCCATCCTCAGCCAAATTGGGAACCTGTGCAAACCAGGAGGTTAAAGGGCCTGTCTCTCCAAGTTGGGAGATTGATAGTAAGGCAGTTGGAAAGTCAAACTGGAGCACCAGGAGAGGGACTATTCGTTGAGTTTTAGAAACCTTTCGTATTCACAGTGTGTCCATTCTCTAGGTTTCCTGTACATGTTATAGCTGTAGTAATATTCCCTTGAACATGGAGAGTTGGGACCCATGGAATGGGGGCCATGCATTATTGCTTGAAAGGGTCTGCATTTGCTCACCCAATCTCACCAATCCTCTCAGTCCCAAGTGTCCAGCCTTATGCCACATCCAGCTGTCATTGTAGATAGGGTCTTTCCAGGTTTCCTCAGACACCCTGAAGGAATTGTTTAGAATTTCCCTGTTTTTTGGTTTTGCTTTTGAAATTCCTTTTTATAGTGGGTTTGAGCTGATTCTCGCTGCCATGTTTATGCCACTCTAGACACACTTGATTCCCTTATGGAGACATATCAATACATAGGTTTTAAGATTCTTACTAGTCAGATATATTCCTCTGTGGGAAATATGGGGTTTTGAGTCTCTTTCACTGAGGAAGGTGTCGGTCTTGTCAATTCCAAAGTTGGTTTTTGAAACGGTCCCTGTGCTTATATCAAACTCTGGTTTTATGCATCACCCCACCTCTCCTTCCCCTTTATGCAGGCATAAGAGTGTTTTCTAAATGTGAGACTCTGTTCTCTTTCCTAACTCAGTTCACGTGTAGCCATGTTTACAGGATCTTCATAAGTGATATCTTATGATAAGTTTCTTTTTCTGTGTGACTTATTTCACTTAGAATCATCGTACCTGAATCCACTCACTTTGCTGCTACTGGTCTTATGACATTGATTTCATGGCTGAGGGATATTCCATCGTACGTAAGTACCACAATGTTTTGAACCATTTTTATATTTCCTGGCATATTTAAGGTGTACCCAAGTTGAGGTTCTTGTAGCCAGTGCAGCCCTAAATTTGGAGGTGGCTCTTTCTTATTGATTTTCAGTTTTCCCCAGGTATATTCCCTAGACTGGAAGTGGCCTTGGCTCTGTAGCTCTGTTGTTTACTTGTTTTAGGGAACACAATGCACTCCTCCAGTGAGGCAGTTGGCAATTTACATCCCGCCCATCAGCATAACAAGGCTCCCTGTTCTCCAGGGCCTGTCTTGCCTTTCTGGTTTTTACACATTTTGTGGATGTCCCTTTTGACCGGTGGGAAGTGATACTTCTTTGTAGTGCAGATTTGCATTGCCCGCTTGCTTGCTTGGCCAAAAAGGGCGTATGCGTTTTCTCCTGAATATATTCAGGAGAAAACGCATACGCCCTTTTTGGCCAAGTGCACCATTGTCCAAGTTGTGCCCCTCTTCCTGTGCTTTACAGGCGATTCCAAGGTACCTCTTGAAATCTGTTTCCTGCTATTTTGCCTCACTTTCAAGTCCGCCTCGTTGACTTCCCTCAACAGATTTTTGGACGATAGTTGTCCTTTATCACTCTGCCAGTTTGTGAATTGCTGTGCCCCTGAGCTCCATTTCTCAACTCGTTTTTTGTGAGCTGAACGCAAGTCCAAAATTTTGGATCATGTCCTATACTGGTTCCCGGTGGGTGGCTGAGACTTTGGTTAATTCTTCTTCCTGCCGGGAAATTAGAGTGACATGTGCCCGTCCAAATGCCTAACAGCTACTCTCTCATGGGTTCTCCCTCGTCCCTTCCATCCTCTGCCAAATTGGGAACCTGTGCAAACCAGGAGGTTAAAGGGCCTGTCTCTCCAAGTTGGGAGATTGATAGTAAGGCAGTTGGAAAGTCAAACTGGAGCACCAGGAGAGGGACTATTCGTTGAGTTTTAGAAACCTTTCGTATTCACAGTGTGTCCATTCTTTAGGTTTCCTGTACATGTTATAGCTGTAGTAATATTCCCTTGAACATGGAGAGTTGGGACCCATGGAATGGGGGCCATGCATTATTGCTTGAAAGGGTCTGCATTTGCTCACCCAATCTCACCAATCCTCTCAGTCCCAAGTGTCCAGCCTTATGCCACATCCAGCTGTCATTGTAGACAGAGTCTTTCCAGGTTTCCTCAGACACCCTGAAGGAATTGTAAAGAATTTCCCTGTTTTTTGGTTTTGCTTTTGAAATTCCTTTTTATAGTGGGTTTGAGCTGATTCTCACTGCCATGTTTATGCCACTCTAGACACACTTGATTCCCTTATGGAGTCATATCAATACATAGGTTTTAAGATTCTTACTAGTCAGATATATTCCTCTGCGGGAAATATGGGGTTTTGAGTCTCTTTCACTGAGGAAGGTGTAGGTCTTGTCTATTCCAAAGTTGGTTTTTGGAACGGTCCCTGTGCTTATATCAAACTCTGGTTTTATGCATCACCCCACCTCTCCTTCCCCTTTATGCAGGCATAAGAGTGTTTTCTAAATGTGAGACTCTGTTCTCTTTCCTAACTCAGTTCACGTGTAGCCATGTTTACAGGATCTTCATAAGTGATATCTTATGATAAGTTTCTTTTTCTGTGTGACTTATTTCACTTAGAATCATCGTACCTGAATCCACTCACTTTGCTGCTACTGGTCTTATGACATTGATTTCATGGCTGAGGGATATTCCATCGTATGTAAGTACCACAATGTTTTGAACCATTTTTATATTTCCTGGGATATTTAAGGTATACCCAAGTTGAGGTTCTTGTAGTCAGTGCAGCCCTAAATTTGGAGGTGGCTCTTTCTTATTGATTTTCAGTTTTCCCCAGGTATATTCCCTAGACTGGAAGTGGCCTTGGCTCTGTAGCTCTGTTGTTTACTTGTTTTAGGGAACACAATGCACTCCTCCAGTGAGGCAGTTGGCAATTTACATCCCGCCCATCAGCATAACAAGGCTCCCTGTTCTCCAGGGCCTGTCTTGCCTTTCTGGTTTTTACATATTTTGTGGATGTCCCTTTTGACCGGTGGGAAGTGATACTTCTTTGTAGTGCAGATTTGCATTGCCCGCTTGCTTGCTTGGCCAAAAAGGGCGTATGCGTTTTCTCCTGAATATATTCAGGAGAAAACGCATACGCCCTTTTTGGCCAAGTGCACCATTGTCCAAGTTGTGCCCCTCTTCCTGTGCTTTACAGGCGATTCCAACGTACCTCTTGAAATCTGTTTCCTGCTATTTTGCCTCACTTTCAAGTCCGCCTCGTTGACTTCCCTCAACAGATTTTTGGACGATAGTTGTCCTTTATCACTCTGCCAGTTTGTGAATTGCTGTGCCCCTGAGCTCCATTTCTCAACTCGTTTTTTGTGAGCTGAACGCAAGTCCAAAATTTTGGATCATGTCCTATACTGGTTCCCGGTGGGTGGCTGAGACTTTGGTTAATTCTTCTTCCTGCCGGGAAATTAGAGTGACATGTGCCCATCCAAATGCCTAACAGCTACTCTCTCATGGGTTCTCCCTCGTCCCTTCCATCCTCTGCCAAATTGGGAACCTGTGCAAACCAGGAGGTTAAAGGGCCTGTCTCTCCAAGTTGGGAGATTGATAGTAAGGCAGTTGGAAAGTCAAACTGGAGCACCAGGAGAGGGACTATTCGTTGAGTTTTAGAAACCTTTCGTATTCACAGTGTGTCCATTCTCTAGGTTTCCTGTACATGTTATAGCTGTAGTAATATTCCCTTGAACCTGGAGAGTTGGGACCCATGGAATGGGGGCCATGCATTATTGCTTGAAAGGGTCTGCATTTGCTCACCCAATCTCACCAATCCTCTCAGTCCCAAGTGTCCAGCCTTATGCCACATCCAGCTGTCATTGTAGATAGGGTCTTTCCAGGTTTCCTCAGACACCCTGAAGGAATTGTAAAGAATTTCCCTGTTTTTTGATTTTGCTTTTGAAATTCCTTTTTATAGTGGGTTTGAGCTGATTCTCGCTGCCATGTTTATGCCACTCTAGACACACTTGATTCCCTTATGGAGACATATCAATACATAGGTTTTAAGATTCTTACTAGTCAGATATATTCCTCTGTGGGAAATATGGGGTTTTGAGTCTCTTTCACTGAGGAAGGTGTCGGTCTTGTCAATTCCAAAGTTGGTTTTTGAAACGGTCCCTGTGCTTATATCAAATCTGGTTTTATGCATCACCCCACCTCTCCTTCCCCTTTATGCAGGCATAAGAGTGTTTTCTAAATGTGGGACTCTGTTCTCTTTCCTAACTCAGTTCACGTGTAGCCATGTTTACAGGATCTTCATAAGTGATATCTTATGATAAGTTTCTTTTTCTGTGTGACTTATTTCACTTAGAATCATCGTACCTGAATCCACTCACTTTGCTGCTACTGGTCTTATGACATTGATTTCATGGCTGAGGGATATTCCATCGTACGTAAGTACCACAATGTTTTGAACCATTTTTATATTTCCTGGCATATTTAAGGTGTACCCAAGTTGAGGTTCTTGTAGCCAGTGCAGCCCTAAATTTGGAGGTGGCTCTTTCTTATTGATTTTCAGTTTTCCCCAGGTATATTCCCTAGACTGGAAGTGGCCTTGGCTCTGTAGCTCTGTTGTTTACTTGTTTTAGGGAACACAATGCACTCCTCCAGTGAGGCAGTTGGCAATTTACATCCCGCCCATCAGCATAACAAGGCTCCCTGTTCTCCAGGGCCTGTCTTGCCTTTCTGGTTTTTACACATTTTGTGGATGTCCCTTTTGACCGGTGGGAAGTGATACTTCTTTGTAGTGCAGATTTGCATTGCCCGCTTGCTTGCTTGGCCAAAAAGGGCGTATGCGTTTTCTCCTGAATATATTCAGGAGAAAACGCATACGCCCTTTTTGGCCAAGTGCACCATTGTCCAAGTTGTGCCCCTCTTCCTGTGCTTTACAGGGGATTCCAAGGTACCTCTTGAAATCTGTTTCCTGCTATTTTGCCTCGCTTTCAAGTCCGCCTCGTTGACTTCCCTCAACAGATTTTTGGACGATAGTTGTCCTTTATCACTCTGCCAGTTTGTGAATTGCTGTGCCCCTGAGCTCCATTTCTCAACTCGTATTTTGTGAGCTGAACGCAAGTCCAAAATTTTGGATCATGTCCTATACTGGTTCCCGGTGGGTGGCTGAGACTTTGGTTAATTCTTCTTCCTGCCGGGAAATTAGAGAGACATGTGCCCGTCCAAATGCCTAACAGCTACTCTCTCATGGGTTCTCCCTCGTCCCTTCCATCCTCTGCCAAATTGGGAACCTGTGCAAACCAGGAGGTTAAAGGGCCTGTCTCTCCAAGTTGGGAGATTGATAGTAAGGCAGTTGGAAAGTCAAACTGGAGCACCAGGAGAGGGACTATTCGTTGAGTTTTAGAAACCTTTCGTATTCACAGTGTGTCCATTCTCTAGGTTTCCTGTACATGTTATAGCTGTAGTAATATTCCCGTGAACCTGGAGAGTTGGGACCCATGGAATGGGGGCCATGCATTATTGCTTGAAAGGGTCTGCATTTGCTCACCCAATCTCACCAATCCTCTCAGTCCCAAGTGTCCAGCCTTATGCCACATCCAGCTGTCATTGTAGATAGGGTCTTTCCAGGTTTCCTCAGATACCCTGAAGGAATTGTAAAGAATTTCCCTGTTTTTTGATTTTGCTTTTGAAATTCCTTTTGATAGTGGGTTTGAGCTGATTCTCGCTGCCATGTTTATGCCACTCTAGACACACATGATTCCCTTATGGAGACATATCAATACATAGGTTTTAAGATTCTTACTAGTCAGATATATTCCTCTGTGGGAAATATGGGGTTTTGAGTCTCTTTCACTGAGGAAGGTGTCGGTTTTGTCAATTCCAAAGTTGGTTTTTGAAACGGTCCCTGTGCTTCTATCAAACTCTGGTTTTATGCATCACCCCACCTCTCCTTCCCCTTTATGCAGGCATAAGATTGTTTTCCAAATGTGAGACTCTGTTCTCTTTCCCAACTCAGTTCACGTGTAGCCATGTTTACAGGATCTTCCTAAGTGATATCTTATGATAAGTTGCTTTTTCTGTGTGACTTATTTCACTTAGAATCATCGTACCTGAATCCACTCACTTTGCTGCTACTGGTCTTATGACATTGATTTCATGGCTGAGGGATATTCCATCGTACGTAAGTACCACAATGTTTTGAACCATTTTTATATTTCCTGGGATATTTAAGGTGTACCCAAGTTGAGGTTCTTGTAGCCAGTGAAGCCCTAAATTTGGAGGTGGCTCTTTCTTATTGATTTTCAGTTTTCCCAAGGTATATTCCCTAGACTGGAAGTGGCCTTGGCTCTGTAGCTCTGTTGTTTACTTGTTTTAGGGAACACAATGCACTCCTCCAGTGAGGCAGTTGGCAATTTACATCCCGCCCATCAGCATAACAAGGCTCCCTGTTCTCCAGGGCCTGTCTTGCCTTTCTGGTTTTTACACATTTTGTGGATGTCCCTTTTGACTGGTGGGAAGTGATACTTCTTTGTAGGGCAGATTTGCATTGCCCGCTTGCTTGCTTGGCCAAAAAGGGCATATGCGTTTTCTCCTGAATATATTCAGGAGAAAACGCATACGCCCTTTTTGGCCAAGTGCACCATTGTCCAAGTTGTGCCCCTCTTCCTGTGCTTTACAGGCGATTCCAACGTACCTCTTGAAATCTGTTTCCTGCTATTTTGCCTCACTTTCAAGTCCGCCTCGTTGACTTCCCTCAACAGTTTTTTGGACGATAGTTGTCCTTTATCACTCTGCCAGTATGTGAATTGCTGTGCCCCTAAGCTCCATTTCTCAACTCGTTTATTGGGAGCTGAACGCAAGTCCAAAATTTTGGATCATGTCCTATACTGGTTCCCGGTGGGTGTCTGAGACTTTGGTTAATTCTTCTTCCTGCCAGGAAATTAGAGTGACATGTGCCCGTCCAAATGCCTAACAGCTACTCTCTCATGTGTTCTCCCTCGTCCCTTCCATCCTCTGCCAAATTGGGAACCTGTGCAAACCAGGAGGTTAAAGGGCCTGTCTCTCCAAGTTGGGAGATTGATATTAAGGCAGTTGGAAAGTCAAACTGGAGCATCAGGAGAGGGACTATTCGTTGAGTTTTAGAAACCTTTCGTATTCACAGTGTGTCCATTCTCTAGGTTTCCTGTACATGTTATAGCTGTAGTGATATTCCCTTGAACATGGAGAGTTGGGACCCATGGAATGGGGGCCATGCATTATTGCTTGAAAGGGTCTGCATTTGCTCACCCAATCTCACCAATCCTCTCAGTCCCAAGTGTCCAGCCTTATCCCACATCCATCTGTCATTGTAGATAGGGTCTTTCCAGGTTTCCTCAGACACCCTGAAGGAATTGTAAAGAATTTCCCTGTTTTTTGGTTTTGCTTTTGAAATTCCTTTTTATAATGGGTTTTAGCTGATTCTCGCTGCCATGTTTATGCCACTCTAGACACACTTGATTCCCTTATGGAGTCATATCAATACATAGGTTTTAAGATTCTTACTAGTCAGATATATTCCTCTGCGGGAAATATGGGGTTTTGAGCCTCTTTCACTGAGGAAGGTGTAGGTCTTGTCTATTCCAAAGTTGGTTTTTGGAACGGTCCATGTGCTTATATCAAACTCTGGTTTTATGCATCACCCCACATCTCCATCCCCTTTATGCAGGCATAAGAGTGTTTTCTAAATGTGAGACTCTGTTCTCTTTCCTAACTCAGTTCACGTGTAGCAATGTTTACAGGATCTTCATAAGTGATATCTTATGATAAGTTTCTTTTTCTGTGTGACTTATTTCACTTAGAATCATCGTACCTGAATCCACTCACTTTGCTGCTACTGGTCTTATGACATTGATTTCATGGCTGAGGGATATTCCATCGTACGTAAGTACCACAATGTTTTGAACCATTTTTATATTTCCTGGGATATTTAAGGTGTACCCAAGTTGAGGTTCTTGAAGCCATTGCAGCCCTAAATTTGGAGGTGGCTCTTTCTTATTGATTTTCAGTTTTCCCCAGGTATATTCCCTAGACTGGATGTGGCCTTGGCTCTGTGGCTCTGTTGTTTACTTGTTTTAGGGAACACAATGCACTCCTCCAGTGAGGCAGTTGGCAATTTACATCCCGCCCATCAGCATAACAAGGCTCCCTGTTCTCCAGGGCCTGTCTTGCCTTTCTGGTTTTTACACATTTTGTGGATGTCCCTTTTGACCGGTGGGAAGTGATACTTCTTTGTAGTGCAGATTTGCATTGCCCACTTGCTTGCTTGGCCAAAAAGGGCGTATGCGTTTTCTCCTGAATATATTCAGGAGAAAACACATACGCCCTTTTTGGCCAAGTGCACCATTGTCCAAGTTGTGCCCATCTTCCTGTGCTTTACAGGCGATTCCAACGTACCTCTTGAAATCTGTTTCCTGCTATTTTGCCTCACTTTCAAGTCCGCCTCGTTGACTTCCCTCAACAGATTTTTTGGACGATAGTTGTCCTTTATCACTCTGCCAGTTTGTGAATTGCTGTGCCCCTGAGCTCCATTTCTCAACTCGTTTTTTGTGAGCTGAACGCAAGTCCAAAATTTTGGATCATGTCCTATACTGGTTCCCGGTGGGTGGCTGAGACTTTGGTTAATTCTTCTTCCTGCCAGGAAATTAGATTGACATGTGCCCGTCCAAATGCCTAACAGCTACTCTCTCATGGGTTCTCCCTCGTCCCTTCCATCCTCTGCCAAATTGGGAACCTGTGCAAACCAGGAGGTTAAAGGGCCTGTCTCTCCAAGTTGGGAGATTGATAGTAAGGCAGTTGGAAAGTCAAACTGGAGCACCAGGAGAGGGACTATTCGTTGAGTTTTAGAAACCTTTCGTATTCACAGTGTGTCCATTCTCTAGGTTTCCTGTACATGTTATAGCTGTAGTAATATTCCCTTGAACCTGGAGAGTTGGGACCCATGGAATGGGGGCCATGCATTATTGCTTGAAAGGGTCTGCATTTGCTCACCCAATCTCACCAATCCTCTCAGTCCCAAGTGTCCAGCCTTATGCCACATCCAGCTGTCATTGTAGATAGGGTCTTTCCAGGTTTCCTCAGACACCCTGAAGGAATTGTAAAGAATTTCCCTGTTTTTTCGTTTTGCTTTTGAAATTCCTTTTTATAGTGGGTTTGAGCTGATTCTCGCTGCCATGTTTATGCCACTCTAGACACACTTGATTCCCTTATGGAGACATATCAATACATAGGTTTTAAGATTCTTACTAGTCAGATATATTCCTCTGTGGGAAATATGGGGTTTTGAGTCTCTTTCACTAAGGAAGGTGTCGGTCTTGTCAATTCCAAAGTTGGTTTTTGAAACGGTCCCTGTGCTTATATCAAACTCTGGTTTTATGCATCACCGCACCTCTCCTTCCCCTTTATGCAGGCATAAGAGTGTTTTCTAAATGTGAGACTCTGTTCTCTTTCCTAACTCAGTTCACGTGTAGCCATGTTTACAGGATCTTCATAAGTGATATCTTATGATAAGTTTGTTTTTCTGTGTGACTTATTTCACTTAGAATCATCGTACCTGAATCCACTCACTTTGCTGCTACTGGTCTTATGACATTGATTTCATGGCTGAGGGATATTCCATCGTACGTAAGTACCACAATGTTTTGAACCATTTTTATATTTCCTGGGATATTTAAGGTGTACCCAAGTTGAGGTTCTTGTAGCCAGTGCAGCCCTAAATTTGGAGGTGGCTCTTTCTTATTGATTTTCAGTTTTCCCCAGGTATATTCCCTAGACTGGAAGTGGCCTTGGCTCTGTAGCTCTGTTGTTTACTTGTTTTAGGGAACACAATGCACTCCTCCAGTGAGGCAGTTGGCAATTTACATCCCGCCCATCAGCATAACAAGGCTCCCTCTTCTCCAGGGCCTGTCTTGCCTTTCTGGTTTTTACACATTTTGTGGATGTCCCTTTTGACCGGTGGGAAGTGATACTTCTTTGTAGTGCAGATTTGCATTGCCCGCTTGCTTGCTTGGCCAAAAAGGGCGTATGCGTTTTCTCCTGAATATATTCAGGAGAAAACGCATACGCCCTTTTTGGCCAAGTGCACCATTGTCCAAGTTGTGCCCCTCTTCCTGTGCTTTACAGGCGATTCCAACGTACCTCTTGAAATCTGTTTCCTGCTATTTTGCCTCACTTTCAAGTCCGCCTCGTTGACTTCCCTCAACAGATTTTTGGACGATAGTTGTCCTTTATCACTCTGCCAGTTTGTGCATTGCTGTGCCCCTGAGCTCCATTTCTCAACTCGTTTTTTGTGAGCTGAACGCAAGTCCAAAATTTTGGATCATGTCCTATACTGGTTCCCGGTGGGTGGCTGAGACTTTGGTTAATTCTTCTTCCTGCCGGGAAATTAGAGTGACATGTGCCCATCCAAATGCCTAACAGCTACTCTCTCATGGGTTCTCCCTCGTCCCTTCCATCCTCTGCCAAATTGGGAACCTGTGCAAACCAGGAGGTTAAAGGGCCTGTCTCTCCAAGTTGGGAGATTGATAGTAAGGCAGTTGGAAAGTCAAACTGGAGCACCAGGAGAGGGACTATTCGTTGAGTTTTAGAAACCTTTCGTATTCACAGTGTGTCCATTCTCTAGGTTTCCTGTACATGTTATAGCTGTAGTAATATTCCCTTGAACCTGGAGAGTTGGGACCCATGGAATGGGGGCCATGCATTATTGCTTGAAAGGGTCTGCATTTGCTCACCCAATCTCACCAATCCTCTCAGTCCCAAGTGTCCAGCCTTATGCCACATCCAGCTGTCATTGTAGATAGGGTCTTTCCAGGTTTCCTCAGACACCCTGAAGGAATTGTAAAGAATTTCCCTGTTTTTTGGTTTTGCTTTTGAAATTCCTTTTTATAGTGGGTTTGAGCTGATTCTCGCTGCCATGTTTATGCCACTCTAGACACACTTGATTCCCTTATGGAGACATATCAATACATAGGTTTTAAGATTCTTACTAGTCAGATATATTCCTCTCTGGGAAATATGGGGTTTTGAGTCTCTTTCACTGAGGAAGGTGTCGGTCTTGTCAATTCCAAAGTTGGTTTTTGAAACGGTCCCTGTGCTTATATCAAACTCTGGTTTTATGCATCACCCCACCTCTCCTTCCCCTTTATGCAGGCATAAGAGTGTTTTCTAAATGTGAGACTCTGTTCTCTTTCCTAACTCAGTTCACGTGTAGCCATGTTTACAGGATCTTCATAAGTGATATCTTATGATAAGTTTCTTTTTCTGTGTGACTTATTTCACTTAGAATCATCGTACCTGAATCCACTCACTTTGCTGCTACTGGTCTTATGACATTGATTTCATGGCTGAGGGATATTCCATCGTACGTAAGTACCACAATGTTTTGAACCATTTTTATATTTCCTGGCATATTTAAGGTGTACCCAAGTTGAGGTTCTTGTAGCCAGTGCAGCCCTAAATTTGGAGGTGGCTCTTTCTTATTGATTTTCAGTTTTCCCAAGGTATATTCCCTAGACTGGATGTGGCCTTGGCTCTGTAGCTCTGTTGTTTACTTGTTTTTGGGAACACAATGCACTCCTCCAGTGAGGCAGTTGACAATTTACATCCCGCCCATCAGCATAACAAGGCTCCCTGTTCTCCAGGGCCTGTCTTGCCTTTCTGGTTTTTACAAATTTTATGGATGTCCCTTTTGACCGGTGGGAAGTGATACTTCTTTGTAGTGCAGATTTGCATTGCCCGCTTGCTTGCTTGGCCAAAAAGGGCGTATGCATTTTCTCCTGAATATATTCAGGAGAAAACGCATACGCCCTTTTTGGCCAAGTGCACCATTGTCCAAGTTGTGCCCCTCTTCCTGTGCTTTACAGGCGATTCCAAGGTACCTCTTGAAATCTGTTTCCTGCTATTTTGCCTCGCTTTCAAGTCCGCCTCGTTGACTTCCCTCAACAGATTTTTGGACGATAGTTGTCCTTTATCACTCTGCCAGTTTGTGAATTGCTGTGCCCCTGAGCTCCATTTCTCAACTCGTTTTTTGTGAGCTGAACGCAAGTCCAAAATTTTGGATCATGTCCTATACTGGTTCCCGGTGGGTGGCTGAGACTTTGGTTAATTCTTCTTCCTGCCGGGAAATTAGAGTGACATGTGCCCGTCCAAATGCCTAACAGCTACTCTCTCATGGGTTCTCCCTCGTCCCTTCCATCCTCTGCCAAATTGGGAACCTGTGCAAACCAGGAGGTTAAAGGGCCTGTCTCTCCAAGTTGGGAGATTGATAGTAAGGCAGTTGGAAAGTCAAACTGGAGCACCAGGAGAGGGACTATTCGTTGAGTTTTAGAAACCTTTCGTATTCACAGTGTGTCCATTCTCTAGGTTTCCTGTACATGTTATAGCTGTAGTAATATTCCCTTGAACCTGGAGAGTTGGGACCCATGGAATGGGGGCCATGCATTATTGCTTGAAAGGGTCTGCATTTGCTCACCCAATCTCACCAATCCTCTCAGTCCCAAGTGTCCAGCCTTATGCCACATCCAGCTGTCATTGTAGATAGGGTCTTTCCAGGTTTCCTCAGACACCCTGAAGGAATTGTAAAGAATTTCCCTGTTTTTTGGTTTTGCTTTTGAAATTCCTTTTTATAGTGGGTTTGAGCTGATTCTCGCTGCCATGTTTATGCCACTCTAGACACACTTGATTCCCTTATGGAGACATATCAATACATAGGTTTTAAGATTCTTACTAGTCAGATATATTCCTCTGTGGGAAATATGGGGTTTTGAGTCTCTTTCACTGAGGAAGGTGTCGGTCTTGTCAATTCCAAAGTTGGTTTTTGAAACGGTCCCTGTGCTTATATCAAACTCTGGTTTTATGCATCACCCCACCTCTCCTTCCCCTTTATGCAGGCATAAGAGTGTTTTCTAAATGTGAGACTCTGTTCTCTTTCCTAACTCAGTTCACGTGTAGCCATGTTTACAGGATCTTCATAAGTGATATCTTATGATAAGTTTCTTTTTCTGTGTGACTTATTTCACTTAGAATCATCGTACCTGAATCCACTCACTTTGCTGCTACTGGTCTCATGACATTGATTTCATGGCTGAGGGATATTCCATCGTACGTAAGTACCACAATGTTTTGAACCATTTTTATATTTCCTGGGATATTTAAGGTGTACCCAAGTTGAGGTTCTTGTAGCCAGTGGAGCCCTAAATTTGGAGGTGGCTCTTTCTTATTGATTTTCAGTTTTCCCCAGGTATATTCCCTAGACTGGAAGTGGCCTTGGCTCTGTAGCTCTGTTGTTTACTTGTTTTAGGGAACACAATGCACTCCTCCAGTGAGGCAGTTGGCAATTTACATCCCGCCCATCAGCATAACAAGGCTCCCTGTTCTCCAGGGCCTGTCTTGCCTTTCTGGTTTTTACACATTTTGTGGATGTCCCTTTTGACCGGTGGGAAGTGATACTTCTTTGTAGTGCAGATTTGCATTGCCCGCTTGCTTGCTTGGCCAAAAAGGGCGTATGCGTTTTCTCCTTAATATATTCAGGAGAAAACGCATACGCCCTTTTTGGCCAAGTGCACCATTGTCCAAGTTGTGCCCCTCTTCCTGTGCTTTACAGGCGATTCCAAGGTACCTCTTGAAATCTGTTTCCTGCTATTTTGCCTCAATTTCAAGTCCGCCTCGTTGACTTCCCTCAACAGATTTTTGGACGATAGTTGTCCTTTATCACTCTGCCAGTTTGTGAATTGCTGTGCCCCTGAGCTCCATTTCTCAACTCGTTTTTTGTGAGCTGAACGCAAGTCCAAAATTTTGGATCATGTCCTATACTGGTTCCCGGTGGGTGGCTGAGACTTTGGTTAATTCTTCTTCCTGCCGGGAAATTAGATTGACATGTGCCCGTCCAAATGCCTAACAGCTACTCTCTCATGGGTTCTCCCTCGTCCCTTCCATCCTCTGCCAAATTGGGAACCTGTGCAAACCAGGAGGTTAAAGGGCCTGTCTCTCCAAGTTGGGAGATTGATAGTAAGGCAGTTGGAAAGTCAAACTGGAGCACCAGGAGAGGGACTATTCGTTGAGTTTTAGAAACCTTTCGTATTCACAGTGTGTCCATTCTCTAGGTTTCCTGTACATGGTATAGCTGTAGTAATATTCCCTTGAACCTGGAGAGTTGGGACCCATGGAATGGGGGCCATGCATTATTGCTTGAAAGGGTCTGCATTTGCTCACCCAATCTCACCAATCCTCTCAGTCCCAAGTGTCCAGCCTTATGCCACATCCAGCTGTCATTGTAGACAGGGTCTTTCCAGGTTTCCTCAGACACCCTGAAGGAATTGTAAAGAATTTCCCTGTTTTTTGGTTTTGCTTTTGAAATTCCTTTTTATAGTGGGTTTGAGCTGATTCTCGCTGCCATGTTTATGCCACTCTAGACACACTTGATTCCCTTATGGAGTCATATCAATACATAGGTTTTAAGATTCTTACTAGTCAGATATATTCCTCTGTGGGAAATATGGGGTTTTGAGTCTCTTTCACTGAGGAAGGTGTAGGTCTTGTCTATTCCAAAGTTGGTTTTTGGAACGGTCCCTGTGCTTATATCAAACTCCGGTTTTATGCATCACCCCACCTCTCCTTCCCCTTTATGCAGGCATAAGAGTGTTTTCTAAATGTGAGACTCTGTTCTCTTTCCTAACTCAGTTCACGTGTAGCCATGTTTACAGGATCTTCATAAGTGATATCTTATGATAAGTTTCTTTTTCTGTGTGACTTATTTCACTTAGAATCATCGTACCTGAATCCACTCACTTTGCTGCTACTGGTCTTATGACATTGATTTCATGGCTGAGGGATATTCCATCGTACGTAAGTACCACAATGTTTTGAACCATTTTTATATTTCCTGGCATATTTAAGGTGTACCCAAGTTGAGGTTCTTGTAGCCAGTGCAGCCCTAAATTTGGAGGTGGCTCTTTCTTATTGATTTTCAGTTTTCCCCAGGTATATTCCCTAGACTGGAAGTGGCCTTGGCTCTGTAGCTCTGTTGTTTACTTGTTTTAGGGAACACAATGCACTCCTCCAGTGAGGCAGTTGGCAATTTACATCCCGCCCATCAGCATAACAAGGCTCCCTGTTCTCCAGGGCCTGTTTTGCCTTTCTGGTTTTTACACATTTTGTGGATGTCCCTTTTGACCGGTGGGAAGTGATACTTCTTTGTAGTGCAGATTTGCATTGCCCGCTTGCTTGCTTGGCCAAAAAGGGCGTATGCGTTTTCTCCTGAATATATTCAGGAGAAAACGCATACGCCCTTTTTGGCCAAGTGCACCATTGTCCAAGTTGTGCCCCTCTTCCTGTGCTTTACAGGCGATTCCAACGTACCTCTTGAAATCTGTTTCCTGCTATTTTGCCTCACTTTCAAGTCCGCCTCGTTGACTTCCCTCAACAGATTTTTGGACGATAGTTGTCCTTTATCACTCTGCCAGTTTGTGCATTGCTGTGCCCCTGAGCTCCATTTCTCAACTCGTTTTTTGTGAGCTGAACGCAAGTCCAAAATTTTGGATCATGTCCTATACTGGTTCCCGGTGGGTGGCTGAGACTTTGGTTAATTCTTCTTCCTGCCGGGAAATTAGAGTGACATGTGCCCATCCAAATGCCTAACAGCTACTCTCTCATGGGTTCTCCCTCGTCCCTTCCATCCTCTGCCAAATTGGGAACCTGTGCAAACCAGGAGGTTAAAGGGCCTGTCTCTCCAAGTTGGGAGATTGATAGTAAGGCAGTTGGAAAGTCAAACTGGAGCACCAGGAGAGGGACTATTCGTTGAGTTTTAGAAACCTTTCGTATTCACAGTGTGTCCATTCTCTAGGTTTCCTGTACATGTTATAGCTGTAGTAATATTCCCTTGAACCTGGAGAGTTGGGACCCATGGAATGGGGGCCATGCATTATTGCTTGAAAGGGTCTGCATTTGCTCACCCAATCTCACCAATCCTCTCAGTCCCAAGTGTCCAGCCTTATGCCACATCCAGCTGTCATTGTAGATAGGGTCTTTCCAGGTTTCCTCAGACACCCTGAAGGAATTGTAAAGAATTTCCCTGTTTTTTGGTTTTGCTTTTGAAATTCCTTTTTATAGTGGGTTTGAGCTGATTCTCGCTGCCATGTTTATGCCACTCTAGACACACTTGATTCCCTTATGGAGACATATCAATACATAGGTTTTAAGATTCTTACTAGTCAGATATATTCCTCTGTGGGAAATATGGGGTTTTGAGTCTCTTTCACTGAGGAAGGTGTCGGTCTTGTCAATTCCAAAGTTGGTTTTTGAAACGGTCCCTGTGCTTATATCAAACTCTGGTTTTATGCATCACCCCACCTCTCCTTCCCCTTTATGCAGGCATAAGAGTGTTTTCTAAATGTGAGACTCTGTTCTCTTTCCAAACTCAGTTCACGTGTACCCATGTTTACAGGATCTTCATAAGTGATATCTTATGATAAGTTTCTTTTTCTGTGTGACTTATTTCACTTAGAATCATCGTACCTGAATCCACTCACTTTGCTGCTACTGGTCTTATGACATTGATTTCATGGCTGAGGAATATTCCATCGTACGTAAGTACCACAATGTTTTGAACCATTTTTATATTTCCTGGCATATTTAAGGTGTACCCAAGTTGAGGTTCTTGTAGCCAGTGCAGCCCTAAATTTGGAGGTGGCTCTTTCTTATTGATTTTCAGTTTTCCCAAGGTATATTCCCTAGACTGGATGTGGCCTTGGCTCTGTAGCTCTGTTGTTTACTTGTTTTTGGGAACACAATGCACTCCTCCAGTGAGGCAGTTGACAATTTACATCCCGCCCATCAGCATAACAAGGCTCCCTGTTCTCCAGGGCCTGTCTTGCCTTTCTGGTTTTTACAAATTTTACGGATGTCCCTTTTGACCGGTGGGAAGTGATACTTCTTTGTAGTGCAGATTTGCATTGCCCGCTTGCTTGCTTGGCCAAAAAGGGCGTATGCGTTTTCTCCTGAATATATTCAGGAGAAAACGCATACGCCCTTTTTGGCCAAGTGCACCATTGTCCAAGTTGTGCCCCTCTTCCTGTGCTTTACAGGCGATTCCAAGGTACCTCTTGAAATCTGTTTCCTGCTATTTTGCCTCGCTTTCAAGTCCGCCTCGTTGACTTCCCTCAACAGATTTTTGGACGATAGTTGTCCTTTATCACTCTGCCAGTTTGTGAATTGCTGTGCCCCTGAGCTCCATTTCTCAACTCGTTTTTTGTGAGCTGAACGCAAGTCCAAAATTTTGGATCATGTCCTATACTGGTTCCCGGTGGGTGGCTGAGACTTTGGTTAATTCTTCTTCCTGCCGGGAAATTAGAGTGACATGTGCCCGTCCAAATGCCTAACAGCTACTCTCTCATGGGTTCTCCCTCGTCCCTTCCATCCTCTGCCAAATTGGGAACCTGTGCAAACCAGGAGGTTAAAGGGCCTGTCTCTCCAAGTTGGGAGATTGATAGTAAGGCAGTTGGAAAGTCAAACTGGAGCACCAGGAGAGGGACTATTCGTTGAGTTTTAGAAACCTTTCGTATTCACAGTGTGTCCATTCTCTAGGTTTCCTGTACATGTTATAGCTGTAGTAATATTCCCTTGAACCTGGAGAGTTGGGACCCATGGAATGGGGGCCATGCATTATTGCTTGAAAGGGTCTGCATTTGCTCACCCAATCTCACCAATCCTCTCAGTCCCAAGTGTCCAGCCTTATGCCACATCCAGCTGTCATTGTAGATAGGGTCTTTCCAGGTTTCCTCAGACACCCTGAAGGAATTGTAAAGAATTTCCCTGTTTTTTGGTTTTGCTTTTGAAATTCCTTTTTATAGTGGGTTTGAGCTGATTCTCGCTGCCATGTTTATGCCACTCTAGACACACTTGATTCCCTTATGGAGACATATCAATACATAGGTTTTAAGATTCTTACTAGTCAGATATATTCCTCTGTGGGAAATATGGGGTTTTGAGTCTCTTTCACTGAGGAAGGTGTCGGTCTTGTCAATTCCAAAGTTGGTTTTTGAAACGGTCCCTGTGCTTATATCAAACTCTGGTTTTATGCATCACCCCACCTCTCCTTCCCCTTTATGCAGGCATAAGAGTGTTTTCTAAATGTGAGACTCTGTTCTCTTTCCTAACTCAGTTCACGTGTAGCCATGTTTACAGGATCTTCATAAGTGATATCTTATGATAAGTTTCTTTTTCTGTGTGACTTATTTCACTTAGAATCATCGTACCTGAATCCACTCACTTTGCTGCTACTGGTCTTATGACATTGATTTCATGGCTGAGGGATATTCCATCGTACGTAAGTACCACAATGTTTTGAACCATTTTTATATTTCCTGGCATATTTAAGGTGTACCCAAGTTGAGGTTCTTGTAGCCAGTGCAGCCCTAAATTTGGAGGTGGCTCTTTCTTATTGATTTTCAGTTTTCCCAAGGTATATTCCCTAGACTGGATGTGGCCTTGGCTCTGTAGCTCTGTTGTTTACTTGTTTTTGGGAACACAATGCACTCCTCCAGTGAGGCAGTTGACAATTTACATCCCGCCCATCAGCATAACAAGGCTCCCTGTTCTCCAGGGCCTGTCTTGCCTTTCTGGTTTTTACAAATTTTATGGATGTCCCTTTTGACCGGTGGGAAGTGATACTTCTTTGTAGTGCAGATTTGCATTGCCCGCTTGCTTGCTTGGCCAAAAAGGGCGTATGCGTTTTCTCCTGAATATATTCAGGAGAAAACACATACGCCCTTTTTGGCCAAGTGCACCATTGTCCAAGTTGTGCCCCTCTTCCTGTGCTTTACAGGCGATTCCAAGGTACCTCTTGAAATCTGTTTCCTGCTATTTTGCCTCGCTTTCAAGTCCGCCTCGTTGACTTCCCTCAACAGATTTTTGGACGATAGTTGTCCTTTATCACTCTGCCAGTTTGTGAATTGCTGTGCCCCTGAGCTCCATTTCTCAACTCGTTTTTTGTGAGCTGAACGCAAGTCCAAAATTTTGGATCATGTCCTATACTGGTTCCCGGTGGGTGGCTGAGACTTTGGTTAATTCTTCTTCCTGCCGGGAAATTAGAGTGACATGTGCCCGTCCAAATGCCTAACAGCTACTCTCTCATGGGTTCTCCCTCGTCCCTTCCATCCTCTGCCAAATTGGGAACCTGTGCAAACCAGGAGGTTAAAGGGCCTGTCTCTCCAAGTTGGGAGATTGATAGTAAGGCAGTTGGAAAGTCAAACTGGAGCACCAGGAGAGGGACTATTCGTTGAGTTTTAGAAACCTTTCGTATTCACAGTGTGTCCATTCTCTAGGTTTCCTGTACATGTTATAGCTGTAGTAATATTCCCTTGAACCTGGAGAGTTGGGACCCATGGAATGGGGGCCATGCATTATTGCTTGAAAGGGTCTGCATTTGCTCACCCAATCTCACCAATCCTCTCAGTCCCAAGTGTCCAGCCTTATGCCACATCCAGCTGTCATTGTAGACAGGGTCTTTCCAGGTTTCCTCAGACACCCTGAAGGAATTGTAAAGAATTTCCCTGTTTTTTGGTTTTGCTTTTGAAATTCCTTTTTATAGTGGGTTTGAGCTGATTCTCGCTGCCATGTTTATGCCACTCTAGACACACTTGATTCCCTTATGGAGTCATATCAATACATAGGTTTTAAGATTCTTACTAGTCAGATATATTCCTCTGCGGGAAATATGGGGTTTTGAGTCTCTTTCACTGAGGAAGGTGTAGGTCTTGTCTATTCCAAAGTTGGTTTTTGGAACGGTCCCTGTGCTTATATCAAACTCCGGTTTTATGCATCACCCCACCTCTCCTTCCCCTTTATGCAGGCATAAGAGTGTTTTCTAAATGTGAGACTCTGTTCTCTTTCCTAACTCAGTTCACGTGTAGCCATGTTTACAGGATCTTCATAAGTGATATCTTATGATAAGTTTCTTTTTCTGTGTGACTTATTTCACTTAGAATCATCGTACCTGAATCCACTCACTTTGCTGCTACTGGTCTTATGACATTGATTTCATGGCTGAGGGATATTCCATCGTACGTAAGTACCACAATGTTTTGAACCATTTTTATATTTCCTGGCATATTTAAGGTGTACCCAAGTTGAGGTTCTTGTAGCCAGTGCAGCCCTAAATTTGGAGGTGGCTCTTTCTTATTGATTTTCAGTTTTCCCAAGGTATATTCCCTAGACTGGATGTGGCCTTGGCTCTGTAGCTCTGTTGTTTACTTGTTTTTGGGAACACAATGCACTCCTCCAGTGAGGCAGTTGACAATTTACATCCCGCCCATCAGCATAACAAGGCTCAATGTTCTCCAGGGCCTGTCTTGCCTTTCTGGTTTTTACAAATTTTATGGATGTCCCTTTTGACCGGTGGGAAGTGATACTTCTTTGTAGTGCAGATTTGCATTGTCAGCTTGCTTGCTTGGCCAAAAAGGGCGTATGCGTTTTCTCCTGAATATATTCAGGAGAAAATGCATACGCCCTTTTTGGCCAAGTGCACCATTGTCCAAGTTGTGCCCCTCTTCCTGTGCTTTACAGGCGATTCCAAGGTACCTCTTGAAATCTGTTTCCTGCTATTTTGCCTCGCTTTCAAGTCCGCCTCGTTGACTTCCCTCAACAGATTTTTGGACGATAGTTGTCCTTTATCACTCTGCCAGTTTGTGAATTGCTGTGCCCCTGAGCTCCATTTCTCAACTCGTTTTTTGTGAGCTGAACGCAAGTCCAAAATTTTGGATCATGTCCTATACTGGTTCCCGGTGGGTGGCTGAGACTTTGGTTAATTCTTCTTCCTGCCGGGAAATTAGAGTGACATGTGCCCGTCCAAATGCCTAACAGCTACTCTCTCATGGGTTCTCCCTCGTCCCTTCCATCCTCTGCCAAATTGGGAACCTGTGCAAACCAGGAGGTTAAAGGGCCTGTCTCTCCAAGTTGGGAGATTGATAGTAAGGCAGTTGGAAAGTCAAACTGGAGCACCAGGAGAGGGACTATTCGTTGAGTTTTAGAAACCTTTCGTATTCACAGTGTGTCCATTCTCTAGGTTTCCTGTACATGTTATAGCTGTAGTAATATTCCCTTGAACCTGGAGAGTTGGGACCCATGGAATGGGGGCCATGCATTATTGCTTGAAAGGGTCTGCATTTGCTCACCCAATCTCACCAATCCTCTCAGTCCCAAGTGTCCAGCCTTATGCCACATCCAGCTGTCATTGTAGATAGGGTCTTTCCAGGTTTCCTCAGACACCCTGAAGGAATTGTAAAGAATTTCCCTGTTTTTTGGTTTTGCTTTTGAAATTCCTTTTTATAGTGGGTTTGAGCTGATTCTCGCTGCCATGTTTATGCCACTCTAGACACACTTGATTCCCTTATGGAGTCATATCAATACATAGGTTTTAAGATTCTTACTAGTCAGATATATTCCTCTGTGGGAAATATGGGGTTTTGAGTCTCTTTCACTGAGGAAGGTGTCGGTCTTGTCAATTCCAAAGTTGGTTTTTGAAACGGTCCCTGTGCTTATATCAAACTCTGGTTTTATGCATCACCCCACCTCTCCTTCCCCTTTATGCAGGCATAAGAGTGTTTTCTAAATGTGAGACTCTGTTCTCTTTCCTAACTCAGTTCACGTGTAGCCATGTTTACAGGATCTTCATAAGTGATATCTTATGATAAGTTTATTTTTCTGTGTGACTTATTTCACTTAGAATCATCGTACCTGAATCCACTCACTTTGCTGCTACTGGTCTCATGACATTGATTTCATGGCTGAGGGATATTCCATCGTACGTAAGTACCACAATGTTTTGAACCATTTTTATATTTCCTGGCATATTTAAGGTGTACCCAAGTTGAGGTTCTTGTAGCCAGTGGAGCCCTAAATTTGGAGGTGGCACTTTCTTATTGATTTTCAGTTTTCCCCAGGTATATTCCCTAGACTGGAAGTGGCCTTGGCTCTGTAGCTCTGTTGTTTACTTGTTTTAGGGAACACAATGCACTCCTCCAGTGAGGCAGTTGGCAATTTACATCCCGCCCATCAGCATAACAAGGCTCCCTGTTCTCCAGGGCCTGTCTTGCCTTTCTGGTTTTTACACATTTTGTGGATGTCCCTTTTGACCGGTGGGAGGTGATACTTCTTTGTAGTGCAGATTTGCATTGCCCGCTTGCTTGCTTGGCCAAAAAGGGCGTATGCGTTTTCTCCTGAATATATTCAGGAGAAAACGCATACGCCCTTTTTGGCCAAGTGCACCATTGTCCAAGTTGTGCCCCTCTTCCTGTGCTTTACAGGCGATTCCAACGTACCTCTTGAAATCTGTTTCCTGCTATTTTGCCTCACTTTCAAGTCCGCCTCGTTGACTTCCCTCAACAGATTTTTGGACGATAGTTGTCCTTTATCACTCTGCCAGTTTGTGAATTGCTGTGCCCCTGAGCTCCATTTCTCAACTCGTTTTTTGTGAGCTGAACGCAAGTCCAAAATTTTGGATCATGTCCTATACTGGTTCCCGGTGGGTGGCTGAGACTTTGGTTAATTCTTCTTCCTGCCGGGAAATTAGATTGACATGTGCCCGTCCAAATGCCTAACAGCTACTCTCTCATGGGTTCTCCCTCGTCCCTTCCATCCTCTGCCAAATTGGGAACCTGTGCAAACCAGGAGGTTAAAGGGCCTGTCTCTCCAAGTTGGGAGATTGATAGTAAGGCAGTTGGAAAGTCAAACTGGAGCACCAGGAGAGGGACTATTCGTTGAGTTTTAGAAACCTTTCGTATTCACAGTGTGTCCATTCTCTAGGTTTCCTGTACATGTTATAGCTGTAGTAATATTCCCTTGAACCTGGAGAGTTGGGACCCATGGAATGGGGGCCATGCATTATTGCTTGAAAGGGTCTGCATTTGCTCACCCAATCTCACCAATCCTCTCAGTCCCAAGTGTCCAGCCTTATGCCACATCCAGCTGTCATTGTAGATAGGGTCTTTCCAGGTTTCCTCAGACACCCTGAAGGAATTGTAAAGAATTTCCCTGTTTTTTGGTTTTGCTTTTGAAATTCCTTTTTATAGTGGGTTTGAGCTGATTCTCGCTGCCATGTTTATGCCACTCTAGACACACTTGATTCCCTTATGGAGTCATATCAATACATAGGTTTTAAGATTCTTACTAGTCAGATATATTCCTCTGTGGGAAATATGGGGTTTTGAGTCTCTTTCACTGAGGAAGGTGTCGGTCTTGTCAATTCCAAAGTTGGTTTTTGAAACGGTCCCTGTGCTTATATCAAACTCTGGTTTTATGCATCACCCCACCTCTCCTTCCCCTTTATGCAGGCATAAGAGTGTTTTCTAAATGTGAGACTCTGTTCTCTTTCCTAACTCAGTTCACGTGTAGCCATGTTTACAGGATCTTCATAAGTGATATCTTATGATAAGTTTCTTTTTCTGTGTGACTTATTTCACTTAGAATCATCGTACCTGAATCCACTCACTTTGCTGCTACTGGTCTCATGACATTGATTTCATGGCTGAGGGATATTCCATCGTACGTAAGTACCACAATGTTTTGAACCATTTTTATATTTCCTGGGATATTTAAGGTGTACCCAAGTTGAGGTTCTTGTAGCCAGTGGATCCCTAAATTTGGAGGTGGCACTTTCTTATTGATTTTCAGTTTTCCCCAGGTATATTCCCTAGACTGGAAGTGGCCTTGGCTCTGTAGCTCTGTTGTTTACTTGTTTTAGGGAACACAATGCACTCCTCCAGTGAGGCAGTTGGCAATTTACATCCCGCCCATCAGCATAACAAGGCTCCCTGTTCTCCAGGGCCTGTCTTGCCTTTCTGGTTTTTACACATTTTGTGGATGTCCCTTTTGACCGGTGGGAGGTGATACTTCTTTGTAGTGCAGATTTGCATTGCCCGCTTGCTTGCTTGGCCAAAAAGGGCGTATGCGTTTTCTCCTGAATATATTCAGGAGAAAACGCATACGCCCTTTTTGGCCAAGTGCACCATTGTCCAAGTTGTGCCCCTCTTCCTGTGCTTTACAGGCGATTCCAACGTACCTCTTGAAATCTGTTTCCTGCTATTTTGCCTCACTTTCAAGTCCGCCTCGTTGACTTCCCTCAACAGATTTTTGGACGATAGTTGTCCTTTATCACTCTGCCAGTTTGTGAATTGCTGTGCCCCTGAGCTCCATTTCTCAACTCGTTTTTTGTGAGCTGAACGCAAGTCCAAAATTTTGGATCATGTCCTATACTGGTTCCCGGTGGGTGGCTGAGACTTTGGTTAATTCTTCTTCCTGCCGGGAAATTAGATTGACATGTGCCCGTCCAAATGCCTAACAGCTACTCTCTCATGGGTTCTCCCTCGTCCCTTCCATCCTCTGCCAAATTGGGAACCTGTGCAAACCAGGAGGTTAAAGGGCCTGTCTCTCCAAGTTGGGAGATTGATAGTAAGGCAGTTGGAAAGTCAAACTGGAGCACCAGGAGAGGGACTATTCGTTGAGTTTTAGAAACCTTTCGTATTCACAGTGTGTCCATTCTCTAGGTTTCCTGTACATGTTATAGCTGTAGTAATATTCCCTTGAACCTGGAGAGTTGGGACCCATGGAATGGGGGCCATGCATTATTGCTTGAAAGGGTCTGCATTTGCTCACCCAATCTCACCAATCCTCTCAGTCCCAAGTGTCCAGCCTTATGCCACATCCAGCTGTCATTGTAGATAGGGTCTTTCCAGGTTTCCTCAGACACCCTGAAGGAATTGTAAAGAATTTCCCTGTTTTTTGGTTTTGCTTTTGAAATTCCTTTTTATAGTGGGTTTGAGCTGATTCTCGCTGCCATGTTTATGCCACTCTAGACACACTTGATTCCCTTATGGAGACATATCAATACATAGGTTTTTAGATTCTTACTAGTCAGATATATTCCTCTGTGGGAAATATGGGGTTTTGAGTCTCTTTCACTGAGGAAGGTGTCGGTCTTGTCAATTCCAAAGTTGGTTTTTGAAATGGTCCCTGTGCTTATATCAAACTCTGGTTTTATGCATCACCCCACCTCTCCTTACCCTTTATGCAGGCATAAGAGTGTTTTCTAAATGTGAGACTCTGTTCTCTTTCCTAACTCAGTTCACGTGTAGCCATGTTTACAGGATCTTCATAAGTGATATCTTATGATAAGTTTCTTTTTCTGTGTGACTTATTTAACTTAGAATCATCGTACCTGAATCCACTCACTTTGCTACTACTGGTCTTATGACATTGATTTCATGGCTGAGGGATATTCCATCGTATGTAAGTACCACAATGTTTTGAACCATTTTTATATTTCCTGGGATATTTAAGGTGTACCCAAGTTGAGGTTCTTGTAGCCAGTGCACCCCTAAATTTGGAGGTGGCTCTTTCTTATTGATTTTCAGTTTTCCCCAGGTATATTCCCTAGACTGGAAGTGGCCTTGGCTCTGTAGCTCTGTTGTTTACTTGTTTTAGGGAACACAATGCACTCCTCCAGTGAGGCAGTTGGCAATTTACATCCCGCCCATCAGCATAACAAGGCTCCCTGTTATCCAGGGCCTGTCTTGCCTTTCTGGTTTTTACACATTTTGTGGATGTCCCTTTTGAGCGGTGGGAAGTGATACTTCTTTGTAGTGCAGATTTGCATTGCCCGCTTGCTTGCTTGGCCAAAAAGGGCGTATGCGTTTTCTCCTGAATATATTCAGGAGAAAACGCATACGCCCTTTTTGGCCAAGTGCACCATTGTCCAAGTTGTGCCCCTCTTCCTGTGCTTTACAGGCGATTCCAACGTACCTCTTGAAATCTGTTTCCTGCTATTTTGCCTCACTTTCAAGTCCGCCTCGTTGACTTCCCTCAACAGATTTTTGGACGATAGTTGTCCTTTATCACTCTGCCAGTTTGTGAATTGCTGTGCCCCTGAGCTCCATTTCTCAACTCGTTTTTTGTGAGCTGAACGCAAGTCCAAAATTTTGGATCATGTCCTATACTGGTTCCCGGTGGGTGGCTGAGACTTTGGTTAATTCTTCTTCCTGCCGGGATATTAGAGAGACATGTGCCCGTCCAAATGCCTAACAGCTACTCTCTCATGGGTTCTCCCTCGTCCCCTCCATCCTCTGCCAAATTGGGAACCTGTGCAAACCAGGAGGTTAAAGGGCCTGTCTCTCCAAGTTGGGAGATTGATAGTAAGGCAGTTGGAAAGTCAAACTGGAGCACCAGGAGAGGGACTATTCGTTGAGTTTTAGAAACCTTTCGTATTCACAGTGTGTCCATTCTCTAGGTTTCCTGTACATGTTATAGCTGTAGTAATATTCCCTTGAACATGGAGAGTTGGGACCCATGGAATGGGGGCCATGCATTATTGCTTGAAAGGGTCTGCATTTGCTCACCCAATCTCACCAATCCTCTCAGTCCCAAGTGTCCAGCCTTATGCCACATCCAGCTGTCATTGTAGATAGGGTCTTTCCAGGTTTCCTCAGACACCCTGAAGGAATTGTAAAGAATTTCCCTGTTTTTTGGTTTTGCTTTTGAAATTCCTTTTTATAGTGGGTTTGAGCTGATTCTCGCTGCCATGTTTATGCCACTCTAGACACACTTGATTCCCTTATGGAGACATATCAATACATAGGTTTTAAGATTCTTACTAGTCAGATATATTCCTCTGTGGGAAATATGGGGTTTTGAGTCTCTTTCACTGAGGAAGGTGTCGGTCTTGTCAATTCCAAAGTTGGTTTTTGAAACGGTCCCTGTGCTTATATCAAACTCTGGTTTTATGCATCACCCCACCTCTCCTTCCCCTTTATGCAGGCATAAGAGTGTTTTCTAAATGTGAGACTCTGTTCTCTTTCCTAACTCAGTTCACGTGTAGCCATGTTTACAGGATCTTCATAAGTGATATCTTATGATAAGTTTCTTTTTCTGTGTGACTTATTTCACTTAGAATCATCGTACCTGAATCCACTCACTTTGCTGCTACTGGTCTCATGACATTGATTTCATGGCTGAGGGATATTCCATCGTACGTAAGTACCACAATGTTTTGAACCATTTTTATATTTCCTGGGATATTTAAGGTGTACCCAAGTTGAGGTTCTTGTAGCCAGTGGAGCCCTAAATTTGGAGGTGGCACTTTCTTATTGATTTTCAGTTTTCCCCAGGTATATTCCCTAGACTGGAAGTGGCCTTGGCTCTGTAGCTCTGTTGTTTACTTGTTTTAGGGAACACAATGCACTCCTCCAGTGAGGCAGTTGGCAATTTACATCCCGCCCATCAGCATAACAAGGCTCCCTGTTCTCCAGGGCCTGTCTTGCCTTTCTGGTTTTTACACATTTTGTGGATGTCCCTTTTGACCGGTGGGAGGTGATACTTCTTTGTAGTGCAGATTTGCATTGCCCGCTTGCTTGCTTGGCCAAAAAGGGCGTATGCGTTTTCTCCTGAATATATTCAGGAGAAAACGCATACGCCCTTTTTGGCCAAGTGCACCATTGTCCAAGTTGTGCCCCTCTTCCTGTGCTTTACAGGCGATTCCAACGTACCTCTTGAAATCTGTTTCCTGCTATTTTGCCTCACTTTCAAGTCCGCCTCGTTGACTTCCCTCAACAGATTTTTGGACGATAGTTGTCCTTTATCACTCTGCCAGTTTGTGAATTGCTGTGCCCCTGAGCTCCATTTCTCAACTCGTTTTTTGTGAGCTGAACGCAAGTCCAAAATTTTGGATCATGTCCTATACTGGTTCCCGGTGGGTGGCTGAGACTTTGGTTAATTCTTCTTCCTGCCGGGAAATTAGATTGACATGTGCCCGTCCAAATGCCTAACAGCTACTCTCTCATGGGTTCTCCCTCGTCCCTTCCATCCTCTGCCAAATTGGGAACCTGTGCAAACCAGGAGGTTAAAGGGCCTGTCTCTCCAAGTTGGGAGATTGATAGTAAGGCAGTTGGAAAGTCAAACTGGAGCACCAGGAGAGGGACTATTCGTTGAGTTTTAGAAACCTTTCGTATTCACAGTGTGTCCATTCTCTAGGTTTCCTGTACATGTTATAGCTGTAGTAATATTCCCTTGAACCTGGAGAGTTGGGACCCATGGAATGGGGGCCATGCATTATTGCTTGAAAGGGTCTGCATTTGCTCACCCAATCTCACCAATCCTCTCAGTCCCAAGTGTCCAGCCTTATGCCACATCCAGCTGTCATTGTAGATAGGGTCTTTCCAGGTTTCCTCAGACACCCTGAAGGAATTGTAAAGAATTTCCCTGTTTTTTGGTTTTGCTTTTGAAATTCCTTTTTATAGTGGGTTTGAGCTGATTCTCGCTGCCATGTTTATGCCACTCTAGACACACTTGATTCCCTTATGGAGACATATCAATACATAGGTTTTTAGATTCTTACTAGTCAGATATATTCCTCTGTGGGAAATATGGGGTTTTGAGTCTCTTTCACTGAGGAAGGTGTCGGTCTTGTCAATTCCAAAGTTGGTTTTTGAAATGGTCCCTGTGCTTATATCAAACTCTGGTTTTATGCATCACCCCACCTCTCCTTACCCTTTATGCAGGCATAAGAGTGTTTTCTAAATGTGAGACTCTGTTCTCTTTCCTAACTCAGTTCACGTGTAGCCATGTTTACAGGATCTTCATAAGTGATATCTTATGATAAGTTTCTTTTTCTGTGTGACTTATTTAACTTAGAATCATCGTACCTGAATCCACTCACTTTGGTACTACTGGTCTTATGACATTGATTTCATGGCTGAGGGATATTCCATCGTATGTAAGTACCACAATGTTTTGAACCATTTTTATATTTCCTGGGATATTTAAGGTGTACCCAAGTTGAGGTTCTTGTAGCCAGTGCACCCCTAAATTTGGAGGTGGCTCTTTCTTATTGATTTTCAGTTTTCCCCAGGTATATTCCCTAGACTGGAAGTGGCCTTGGCTCTGTAGCTCTGTTGTTTACTTGTTTTAGGGAACACAATGCACTCCTCCAGTGAGGCAGTTGGCAATTTACATCCCGCCCATCAGCATAACAAGGCTCCCTGTTCTCCAGGGCCTGTCTTGCCTTTCTGGTTTTTACACATTTTGTGGATGTCCCTTTTGACCGGTGGGAAGTGATACTTCTTTGTAGTGCAGATTTGCATTGCCCGCTTGCTTGCTTGGCCAAAAAGGGCGTATGCGTTTTCTCCTGAATATATTCAGGAGAAAACGCATACGCCCTTTTTGGCCAAGTGCACCATTGTCCAAGTTGTGCCCCTCTTCCTGTGCTTTACAGGCGATTCCAACGTACCTCTTGAAATCTGTTTCCTGCTATTTTGCCTCACTTTCAAGTCCGCCTCGTTGACTTCCCTCAACAGATTTTTGGACGATAGTTGTCCTTTATCACTCTGCCAGTTTGTGAATTGCTGTGCCCCTGAGCTCCATTTCTCAACTCGTTTTTTGTGAGCTGAACGCAAGTCCAAAATTTTGGATCATGTCCTATACTGGTTCCCGGTGGGTGGCTGAGACTTTGGTTAATTCTTCTTCCTGCCGGGATATTAGAGAGACATGTGCCCGTCCAAATGCCTAACAGCTACTCTCTCATGGGTTCTCCCTCGTCCCCTCCATCCTCTGCCAAATTGGGAACCTGTGCAAACCAGGAGGTTAAAGGGCCTGTCTCTCCAAGTTGGGAGATTGATAGTAAGGCAGTTGGAAAGTCAAACTGGAGCACCAGGAGAGGGACTATTCGTTGAGTTTTAGAAACCTTTCGTATTCACAGTGTGTCCATTCTCTAGGTTTCCTGTACATGTTATAGCTGTAGTAATATTCCCTTGAACATGGAGAGTTGGGACCCATGGAATGGGGGCCATGCATTATTGCTTGAAAGGGTCTGCATTTGCTCACCCAATCTCACCAATCCTCTCAGTCCCAAGTGTCCAGCCTTATGCCACATCCAGCTGTCATTGTAGATAGGGTCTTTCCAGGTTTCCTCAGACACCCTGAAGGAATTGTAAAGAATTTCCCTGTTTTTGGGTTTTGCTTTTGAAATTCCTTTTTTTTTTTTTTTTTTTTTTGTGGTATGCGGGCCTCTCACTGTTGTGGCCTCCCCCGTTGCGGAGCACAGGCTCCGGACGCGCAGGCTCCGGACGCGCAGGCTTAGCGGCCATGGCTCACGGGCCCAGCCACTCCGCGGCATATGTGATCCTCCCAGACCGGGGCACGAACCCGTATCCCCTGCATCGGCAGGCGGACTCTCAACCCCTTGCGCCACCAGGGAGGCCCTGAAATTCCTTTTTATAGTGGGTTTGAGCTGATTCTCGCTGCCATGTTTATGCCACTCTAGACACACTTGATTCCCTTATGGAGACATATCAATACATAGGTTTTAAGGTTTTTACTAGTCAGATATATTCCTCTGTGGGAAATATGGGGTTTTGAGTCTCTTTCACTGAGGAAGGTGTCGGTCTTGTCAATTCCAAAGTTGGTTTTTGAAACGGTCCCTGTGCTTATATCAAACTCTGGTTTTATGCATCACCCCACCTCTCCTTCCCCTTTATGCGGGCATAAGAGTGTTTTCTAAATGTGAGACTCTGTTCTCTTTCCTAACTCAGTTCACGTGTAGCCATGTTTACAGGATCTTCATAAGTGATATCTTATGATAAGTTTCTTTTTCTGTGTGACTTATTTCACTTAGAATCATCGTACCTGAATCCACTCACTTTGCTGCTACTGGTCTTATGACATTGATTTCATGGCTGAGGGATATTCCATCGTACGTAAGTACCACAATGTTTTGAACCATTTTTATATTTCCTGGGATATTTAAGGTGTACCCAAGTTGAGGTTCTTGTAGTCAGTGCAGCCCTAAATTTGGAGGTGGCTCTTTCTTATTGATTTTCAGTTTTCCCAAGGTATATTCCCTAGACTGGAAGTGGCCTTGGCTCTGTAGCTCTGTTGTTTACTTGTTTTAGGGAACACAATGCACTCCTCCAGTGAGGCAGTTGGCAATTTACATCCCGCCCATCAGCATAACAAGGCTCCCAGTTCTCCAGGGCCTGTCTTGCCTTTCTGGTTTTTACACATTTTGTGGATGTCCCTTTTGACCGGTGGGAAGTGATACTTCTTTGTAGTGCAGATTTGCATTGCCCGCTTGCTTGCTTGGCCAAAAAGGGCGTATGCGTTTTCTCCTGAATATATTCAGGAGAAAACGCATACGCCCTTTTTGGCCAAGTGCACCACTGTCCAAGTTGTGCCCCTCTTCCTGTGCTTTACACGCGATTCCAAGGTACCTCTTGAAATCTGTTTCCTGCTATTTTGCCTCGCTTTCAAGTCCGCCTCGTTGACTTCCCTCAACAGATTTTTGGGTGATAGTTGTCCTTTATCACTCTGCCAGTTTGTGAATTGCTGTGACCCTGAGCTCCATTTCTCCACTCGTTTTTTGTGAGCTGAACGCAAGTCCAAAATTTTGGATCATGTCCTATACTGGTTCCCGGTGGGTGGCTGAGACTTTGGTTAATTCTTCTTCCTGCCGGGAAATTAGAGTGACATGTGCCCGTCCAAATGCCTAACACCTACTCTTTCATGGGTTCTCCCTCGTCCCTTCCATCCTCTGCCAAATTGGGAACCTGTGCAAACCAGGAGGTTAAAGGGCCTGTCTCTCCAAGTTGGGAGATTGATAGTAAGGCAGTTGGAAAGTCAAACTGGAGCACCAGGAGAGGGACTATTCGTTGAGTTTTAGAAACCTTTCGTATTCACAGTGTGTCCATTCTCTAGGTTTCCTGTACATGTTATAGCTGTAGTAATATTCCCTTGAACCTGGAGAGTTGGGACCCATGGAATGGGGGCCATGCATTATTGCTTGAAAGGGTCTGCATTTGCTCACCCAATCTCACCAATCCTCTCAGTCCCAAGTGTCCAGCCTTATGCCACATCCAGCTGTCATTGTAGATAGGGTCTTTCCAGGTTTCCTCAGACACCCTGAAGGAATTGTAAAGAATTTCCCTGTTTTTTCGTTTTGCTTTTGAAATACCTTTTTATAGTGGGTTTGAGCTGATTCTCGCTGCCATGTTTATGCCACTCTAGACACACTTGAATCCCTTATGGAGTCATATCAATACATAGGTTTTAAGATTCTTACTAGTCAGATATATTCCTCTGCGGGAAATATGGGGTTTTGAGTCTCTTTCACTGAGGAAGGTGTAGGTCTTGTCTATTCCAAAGTTGGTTTTTGGAACGGTCCCTGTGCTTATATCAAACTCTGGTTTTATGCATCACCCCACCTCTCCATCCCCTTTATGCAGGCATAAGAGTGTTTTCTAAATGTGAGACTCTGTTCTCTTTCCTAACTCAGTTCACGTGTAGCCATGTTTACAGGATCTTCATAAGTGATATCTTATGATAAGTTCCTTTTTCTGTGTGACTTATTTCACTTAGAATCATCGTACCTGAATCCACTCACTTTGCTGCTACTGGTCTTATGACATTGATTTCATGGCTGAGGGATATTCCATCGTACGTAAGTACCACAATGTTTTGAACCATTTTTATGTTTCCTGGGATATTTAAGGTGTACCCAAGTTGAGGTTCTTGTAGCCAGTGCAGCCCTAAATTTGGAGGTGGCTGTTTCTTATTGATTTTCAGTTTTCCCAAGGTATATTCCCTAGACTGGAAGTGGCCTTGGCTCTGTAGCTCTGTTGTTTACTTGTTTTAGGGAACACAATGCACTCCTCCAGTGAGGCAGTTGGCAATTGACATCCCGCCCATCAGCATAACAAGGCTCCCTGTTCTCCAGGGCCTGTCTTGCCTTTCTGGTTTTTACACATTTTGTGGATGTCCCTTTTGACAGGTGGGAAATGATACTTCTTTGTAGTGCAGATTTGCATTACCCGCTTGCTTGCTTGGCCAAAAAGGGCGTATGCGTTTTCTCCTGAATATATTCAGGAGAAAACGCATACGCCCTTTTTGGCCAAGTGCATCATTGTCCAAGTTGTGCCCCTCTTCCTGTGCTTTACAGGCGATTCCAACGTACCTCTTGAAATCTGTTTCCTGCTATTTTGCCTCGCTTTCAAGTCCGCCTCGTTGACTTCCCTCAACAGATTTTTGGACGATAGTTGTCCTTTATCACTCTGCCAGTTTGTGAATTGCTGTGCCCCTGAGCTCCATTTCTCAACTCGTTTTTTGTGAGCTGAACGCAAGTCCAAAATTTTGGATCATGTCCTATACTGGTTCCCGGTGGGTGGCTGAGACTTTGGTTAATTCTTCTTCCTGCCGGGAAATTAGAGTGACATGTGCCCGTCCAAATGCCTAACAGCTACTCTCTCATGGGTTCTACCTCGTCCCTTCCATCCTCTGCCAAATTGGGAACCTGTGCAAACCAGGAGGTTAAAGGGCCTGTCTGTCCAAGTTGGGAGATTGATAGTAAGGCAGTTGGAAAGTCAAACTGGAGCACCAGGAGAGGGACTATTCGTTGAGTTTTAGAAACCTTTCGTATTCACAGTGTGTCCATTCTCTAGGTTTCCTGTACATGTTATAGCTGTAGTAATATTCCCTTGAACCTGGAGAGTTGGGACCCATGGAATGGGGGCCATGCATTATTGCTTGAAAGGGTCTGCATTTGCTCACCCAATCTCACCAATCCTCTCAGTCCCAAGTGTCCAGCCTTATGCCACATCCAGCTGTCATTGTAGATAGGGTCTTTCCAGGTTTCCTCAGACACCCTGAAGGAATTGTAAAGAATTTCCCTGTTTTTTCGTTTTGCTTTTGAAATTCCTTTTAATAGTGGGTTTGAGCTGTTTCTCGCTGCCATGTTTATGCCACTCTAGACACACTTGATTCCCTTATGGAGACATATCAATACATAGGTTTTAAGATTCTTACTAGTCAGATATATTCCTCTGTGGGAAATATGGGGTTTTGAGTCTCTTTCACTAAGGAAGGTGTCGGTCTTGTCAATTCCAAAGTTGGTTTTTGAAACGGTCCCTGTGCTTATATCAAACTCTGGTTTTATGCATCACCCCACCTCTCCTTCCCCTTTATGCAGGCATAAGAGTGTTTTCTAAATGTGAGACTCTGTTCTCTTTCCTAACTCAGTTCACGTGTAGCCATGTTTACAGGATCTTCATAAGTGATATCTTATGATAAGTTTCTTTTTCTGTGTGACTTATTTCACTTAGAATCATCGTACCTGAATCCACTCACTTTGCTGCTACTGGTCTTATGACATTGATTTCATGGCTGAGGGATATTCCATCGTAGTAAGTACCACAATATGTTGAACCATTTTTATATTTCCTGGGATATTTAAGGTGTACCCAAGTTGAGGTTCTTGTAGTCAGTGCAGCCCTAAATTTGGAGGTGGCTCTTTCTTATTGATTTTCAGTTTTCCCAAGGTATATTCCCTAGACTGGAAGTGGCCTTGGCTCTGTAGCTCTGTTGTTTACTTGTTTTAGGGAACACAATGCACTCCTCCAGTGAGGCAGTTGGCAATTTACATCCCGCCCATCAGCATAACAAGGCTCCCAGTTCTCCAGGGCCTGTCTTGCCTTTCTGGTTTTTACACATTTTGTGGATGTCCCTTTTGACCGGTGGGAAATGATACTTCTTTGTAGTGGAGATTTGCATTGCCCGCTTACTTGCTTGGCCAAAAAAGGGCGTATGCGTTTTCTCCTGAATATATTCAGGAGAAAACGAATACACCCTTTTTTGGCCAAGTGCACCATTGTACAAGTTGTGCCCCTCTTCCTGTGCTTTACAGGCGATTCCAACGTACCTCTTGAAATCTATTTCCTGCTATTTTGCCTCGCTTTCAAGTCCGCCTCATTGACTTCCCTCAACAGATTTTTGGACGATAGTTGTCCTTTATCACTCTGCCAGTTTGTGAATTGCTGTGCCCCTGAGCTCCATTTCTCAACTCGTTTTTTGTGAGCTGAACGTAAGTCCAAAATTTTGGATCATGTCCTATACTGGTTCCCGGTGGGTGGCTGAGACTTTGGTTAATTCTTCTTCCTGCCGGGAAATTAGAGTGACATGTGCCCGTCCAAATGCCTAACAGCTACTCTCTCATGGGTTCTCCCTCGTCCCTTCCATCCTCTGCCAAATTGGGAACCTGTGCAAACCAGGAGGTTAAAGGGCCTGTCTCTCCAAGTTGGGAGATTGATAGTAAGGCAGTTGGAAAGTCAAACTGGAGCACCAGGAGAGGGACTATTCGTTGAGTTTTAGAAACCTTTCGTATTCACAGTGTGTCCATTCTCTAGGTTTCCTGTACATGTTATAGCTGTAGTAATATTCCCTTGAACCTGGAGAGTTGGGACCAATGGAATGGGGGCCATGCATTATTGCTTGAAAGGGTCTGCATTTGCTCACCCAATCTCACCAATCCTCTCAGTCCCAAGTGTCCAGCCTTATGCCACATCCAGCTGTCATTGTAGATAGGGTCTTTCCAGGTTTCCTCAGACACCCTGAAGGAATTGTAAAGAATTTCCCTGTTTTTTCGTTTTGCTTTTGAAATTCCTTTTTATAGTGGGTTTGAGCTGATTCTCGCTGCCATGTTTATGCCACTCTAGACACACTTGAATCCCCTATGGAGTCATATCAATACATAGGTTTTAAGATTCTTACTAGTCAGATATATTCCTCTGCGGGAAATATGGGGTTTTGAGTCTCTTTCACTGAGGAAGGTGTAGGTCTTGTCTATTCCAAAGTTGGTTTTTGGAACGGTCCCTGTGCTTATATCAAACTCTGGTTTTATGCATCACCCCACCTCTCCATCCCCTTTATGCAGGCATAAGAGTGTTTTCTAAATGTGAGACTCTGTTCTCTTTCCTAACTCAGTTCACGTGTAGCCATGTTTACAGGATCTTCATAAGTGATATCTTATGATAAGTTCCTTTTTCTGTGTGACTTATTTCACTTAGAATCATCGTACCTGAATCCACTCACTTTGCTGCTACTGGTCTTATGACATTGATTTCATGGCTGAGGGATATTCCATCGTACGTAAGTACCACAATGTTTTGAACCATTTTTATGTTTCCTGGGATATTTAAGGTGTACCCAAGTTGAGGTTCTTGTAGCCAGTGCAGCCCTAAATTTGGAGGTGGCTGTTTCTTATTGATTTTCAGTTTTCCCAAGGTATATTCCCTAGACTGGAAGTGGCCTTGGCTCTGTAGCTCTGTTGTTTACTTGTTTTAGGGAACACAATGCACTCCTCCAGTGAGGCAGTTGGCAATTGACATCCCGCCCATCAGCATAACAAGGCTCCCAGTTCTCCAGGGCCTGTCTTGCCTTTCTGGTTTTTACACATTTTGTGGATGTCCCTTTTGACCGGTGGGAAATGATACTTCTTTGTAGTGCAGATTTGCATTACCCGCTTGCTTGCTTGGCCAAAAAGGGCGTATGCGTTTTCTCCTGAATATATTCAGGAGAAAACGCATACGCCCTTTTTGGCCAAGTGCATCATTTTCCAAGTTGTGCCCCTCTTCCTGTGCTTTACAGGCGATTCCAACGTACCTCTTGAAATCTGTTTCCTGCTATTTTGCCTCGCTTTCAAGTCCGCCTCGTTGACTTCCCTCAACAGATTTTTGGACGATAGTTGTCCTTTATCACTCTGCCAGTTTGTGAATTGCTGTGCCCCTGAGCTCCATTTCTCAACTCGTTTTTTGTGAGCTGAACGCAAATCCAAAATTTTGGATCATGTCCTATACTGGTTCCCGGTGGGTGGCTGAGACTTTGGTTAATTCTTCTTCCTGCCGGGAAATTAGAGTGACATGTGCCCGTCCAAATGCCTAACAGCTACTCTCTCATGGGTTCTACCTCGTCCCTTCCATCCTCTGCCAAATTGGGAACCTGTGCAAACCAGGAGGTTAAAGGGCCTGTCTGTCCAAGTTGGGAGATTGATAGTAAGGCAGTTGGAAAGTCAAACTGGAGCACCAGGAGAGGGACTATTCGTTGAGTTTTAGAAACCTTTCGTATTCACAGTGTGTCCATTCTCTAGGTTTCCTGTACATGTTATAGCTGTAGTAATATTCCCTTGAACCTGGAGAGTTGGGACCCATGGAATGGGGGCCATGCATTATTGCTTGAAAGGGTCTGCATTTGCTCACCCAATCTCACCAATCCTCTCAGTCCCAAGTGTCCAGCCTTATGCCACATCCAGCTGTCATTGTAGATAGGGTCTTTCCAGGTTTCCTCAGACACCCTGAAGGAATTGTAAAGAATTTCCCTGTTTTTTGGTTTTGCTTTTGAAATTCCTTTTTATAGTGGGTTTGAGCTGATTCTCGCTGCCATGTTTATGCCACTCTAGACACACTTGATTCCCTTATGGAGACATATCAATACATAGGTTTTAAGATTCTTACTAGTCAGATATATTCCTCTGTGGGAAATATGGGGTTTTGAGTCTCTTTCACTAAGGAAGGTGTCGGTCTTGTCAATTCCAAAGTTGGTTTTTGAAACGGTCCCTGTGCTTATATCAAACTCTGGTTTTATGCATCACCCCACCTCTCCTTCCCCTTTATGCAGGAATAAGAGTGTTTTCTAAATGTGAGACTCTGTTCTCTTTCCTAACTCAGTTCACGTGTAGCCATGTTTACAGGATCTTCATAAGTGATATCTTATGATAAGTTTCTTTTTCTGTGTGACTTATTTCACTTAGAATCATCGTACCTGAATCCACTCACTTTGCTGCTACTGGTCTTATGACATTGATTTCATGGCTGAGGGATATTCCATCGTACGTAAGTACCACAATGTTTTGAACCATTTTTATATTTCCTGGGATATTTAAGGTGTACCCAAGTTGAGGTTCTTGTAGTCAGTGCAGCCCTAAATTTGGAGGTGGCTCTTTCTTATTGATTTTCAGTTTTCCCAAGGTATATTCCCTAGACTGGAAGTGGCCTTGGCTCTGTAGCTCTGTTGTTTACTTGTTTTAGGGAACACAATGCACTCCTCCAGTGAGGCAGTTGGCAGTTTACATCCCACCCATCAGCATAACAAGGCTCCCAGTTCTCCAGGGCCTGTCTTGCCTTTCTGGTTTTTACACATTTTGTGGATGTCCCTTTTGACCGGTGGGAAGTGATACTTCTTTGTAGTGCAGATTTGCATTGGCCGCTTGCTTGCTTGGCCAAAAAGGGCATATGCGTTTTCTCCTGAATATATTCAGGAGAAAACGCATACGCCCTTTTTGGCCAAGTGCACCATTGTCCAAGTTGTGCCCCTCTTCCTGTGCTTTACATGTGATTCCAACGTACCTCTTGAAATCTGTTTCCTGCTATTTTGCCTCACTTTCAAGTCCGCCTCGTTGACTTCCCTCAACAGATTTTTGGACGATAGTTGTCCTTTATCACTCTGCCAGTTTGTGAATTGCTGTGCCCCTGAGCTCCATTTCTCCACTCGTTTTTTGTGAGCTGAACGCAAGTCCAAAATTTTGGATCATGTCCTATACTGGTTCCCGGTGGGTGGCTGAGACTTTGGTTAATTCTTCTTCCTGCCGGGAAATTAGAGTGACATGTGCCCATCCAAATGCCTAACAGCTACTCTCTCATGGGTTCTCCCTCGTCCCTTCCATCCTCTGGCAAATTGGGAACCTGTGCAAACCAGGAGGTTAAAGGGCCTGTCTCTCCAAGTTGGGAGATTGATAGTAAGGCAGTTGGAAAGTCAAACTGGAGCACCAGGAGAGGGACTATTCGTTGAGTTTTAGAAACCTTTCGTATTCACAGTGTGTCCATTCTCTAGGTTTCCTGTACATGTTATAGCTGTAGTAATATTCCCTTGAACATGGAGAGTTGGGACCCATGGAATGGGGGCCATGCATTATTGCTTGAAAGGGTCTGCATTTGCTCACCCAATCTCACCAATCCTCTCAGTCCCAAGTGTCCAGCCTTATGCCACATCCAGCTGTCATTGTAAATAGGGTCTTTCCAGGTTTCCTCAGACACCCTGAAGGAATTGTAAAGAATTTCCCTGTTTTTTCGTTTTGCTTTTGAAATTCCTTTTTATAGTGGGTTTGAGCTGATTCTCGCTGCCATGTTTATGCCACTCTAGACACACTTGATTCCCTTATGGAGACATATCAATACATAGGTTTTAAGATTCTTACTAGTCAGATATATTCCTCTGCGGGAAATATGGGTTTTGAGTCTCTTTCACTGAGGAAGGTGTAGGTCTTGTCTATTCCAAAGTTGGTTTTTGAAACGGTCCCTGTGCTTATATCAAACTCTGGTTTTATGCATCACCCCACCTCTCCTTCCCCTTTATGCAGGCATAAGAGTGTTTTCTAAATGTGAGACTCTGTTCTCTTTCCTAACTCAGTTCACGTGTAGCCATGTTTACAGGATCTTCATAAGTGATATCTTATGATAAGTTCCTTTTTCTGTGTGACTTATTTCACTTAGAATCATCGTACCTGAATCCACTCACTTTGCTGCTACTGGTCTTATGACATTGATTTCATGGCTGAGGGATATTCCATCGTACGTAAGTACCACAATGTTTTGAACCATTTTTATGTTTCCTGGGATATTTAAGGTGTACCCAAGTTGAGGTTCTTGTAGCCAGTGCAGCCCTAAATTTGGAGGTGGCTGTTTCTTATTGATTTTCAGTTTTCCCAAGGTATATTCCCTAGACTGGAAGTGGCCTTGGCTCTGTAGCTCTGTTGTTTACTTGTTTTAGGGAACACAATGCACTCCTCCAGTGAGGCAGTTGGCAATTGACATCCCGCCCATCAGCATAACAAGGCTCCCAGTTCTCCAGGGCCTGTCTTGCCTTTCTGGTTTTTACACATTTTGTGGATGTCCCTTTTGACCGGTGGGAAATGATACTTCTTTGTAGTGCAGATTTGCATTACCCGCTTGCTTGCTTGGCCAAAAAGGGCGTATGCGTTTTCTCCTGAATATATTCAGGAGAAAACGCATACGCCCTTTTTGGCCAAGTGCATCATTGTCCAAGTTGTGCCCCTCTTCCTGTGCTTTACAGGCGATTCCAACGTACCTCTTGAAATCTGTTTCCTGCTATTTTGCCTCGCTTTCAAGTCCGCCTCGTTGACTTCCCTCAACAGATTTTTGGACGATAGTTGTCCTTTATCACTCTGCCAGTTTGTGAATTGCTGTGCCCCTGAGCTCCATTTCTCAACTCGTTTTTTGTGAGCTGAACGCAAATCCAAAATTTTGGATCATGTCCTATACTGGTTCCCGGTGGGTGGCTGAGACTTTGGTTAATTCTTCTTCCTGCCGGGAAATTAGAGTGACATGTGCCCGTCCAAATGCCTAACAGCTACTCTCTCATGGGTTCTACCTCGTCCCTTCCATCCTCTGCCAAATTGGGAACCTGTGCAAACCAGGAGGTTAAAGGGCCTGTCTGTCCAAGTTGGGAGATTGATAGTAAGGCAGTTGGAAAGTCAAACTGGAGCACCAGGAGAGGGACTATTCGTTGAGTTTTAGAAACCTTTCGTATTCACAGTGTGTCCATTCTCTAGGTTTCCTGTACATGTTATAGCTGTAGTAATATTCCCTTGAACCTGGAGAGTTGGGACCCATGGAATGGGGGCCATGCATTATTGCTTGAAAGGGTCTGCATTTGCTCACCCAATCTCACCAATCCTCTCAGTCCCAAGTGTCCAGCCTTATGCCACATCCAGCTGTCATTGTAGATAGGGTCTTTCCAGGTTTCCTCAGACACCCTGAAGGAATTGTAAAGAATTTCCCTGTTTTTTCGTTTTGCTTTTGAAATTCCTTTTTATAGTGGGTTTGAGCTGATTCTCGCTGCCATGTTTATGCCACTCTAGACACACTTGATTCCCTTATGGAGACATATCAATACATAGGTTTTAAGATTCTTACTAGTCAGATATATTCCTCTGTGGGAAATATGGGGTTTTGAGTCTCTTTCACTAAGGAAGGTGTCGGTCTTGTCAATTCCAAAGTTGGTTTTTGAAACGGTCCCTGTGCTTATATCAAACTCTGGTTTTATGCATCACCCCACCTCTCCTTCCCCTTTATGCAGGCATAAGAGTGTTTTCTAAATGTGAGACTCTGTTCTCTTTCCTAACTCAGTTCACGTGTAGCCATGTTTACAGGATCTTCATAAGTGATATCTTATGATAAGTTTCTTTTTCTGTGTGACTTATTTCACTTAGAATCATCATACCTGAATCCACTCACTTTGTTGCTACTGGTCTTATGACATTGATTTCATGGCTGAGGGATATTCCATCGTACGTAAGTACCACAATGTTTTGAACCATTTTTATATTTCCTGGGATATTTAAGGTGTACCCAAGTTGAGGTTCTTGTAGTCAGTGCAGCCCTAAATTTGGAGGTGGCTCTTTCTTATTGATTTTCAGTTTTCCCCAGGTATATTCCCTAGACTGGAAGTGGCCTTGGCTCTGTAGCTCTGTTGTTTACTTGTTTTAGGGAACACAATGCACTCCTCCAGTGAGGCAGTTGGCAATTTACATCCCACCCATCAGCATAACAAGGCTCCCAGTTCCTCAGGGCCTGTCTTGCCTTTCTGGTTTTTACACATTTTGTGGATGTCCCTTTTGACCGGTGGGAAATGATACTTCTTTGTAGTGCAGATTTGCATTGCCCGCTTGCTTGCTTGGCCAAAAAGGGCGTATGCATTTTCTCCTGAATATATTCAGGAGAAAACGCATACGCCCTTTTTGGCCAAGTGCACCATTGTCCAAGTTGTGCCCCTCTTCCTGTGCTTTACAGGCGATTCCAAGGTACCTCTTGAAATCTGTTTCCTGCTATTTTGCCTCGCTTTCAAGTCCGCCTCGTTGACTTCCCTCAACAGATTTTTGGACGATAGTTGTCCTTTATCACTCTGCCAGTTTGTGAATTGCTGTGCCCCTGAGCTCCATTTCTCCACTCGTTTTTTGTGAGCTGAACGCAAGTCCAAAATTTTGGATCATGTCCTATACTGGTTCCCGGTAGGTGGCTGAGACTTTGGTTAATTCTTCTTCCTGCCGGGAAATTAGAGTGACATGTGCCCATCCAAATGCCTAACAGCTACTCTCTCATGGGTTCTCCCTCGTCCCTTCCATCCTCTGGCAAATTGGGAACCTGTGCAAACCAGGAGGTTAAAGGGCCTGTCTCTCCAAGTTGGGAGATTGATAGTAAGGCAGTTGGAAAGTCAAACTGGAGCACCAGGAGAGGGACTATTCGTTGAGTTTTAGAAACCTTTCGTATTCACAGTGTGTCCATTCTCTAGGTTTCCTGTACATGTTATAGCTGTAGTAATATTCCCTTGAACATGGAGAGTTGGGACCCATGGAATGGGGGCCATGCATTATTGCTTGAAAGGGTCTGCATTTGTTCACCCAATCTCACCAATCCTCTCAGTCCCAAGTGTCCAGCCTTATGCCACATCCAGCTGTCATTGTAAATAGGGTCTTTCCAGGTTTCCTCAGACACCCTGAAGGAATTGTAAAGAATTTCCCAGTTTTATGGTTTTGCTTTTGAAATTCCTTTTTATAGTGGGTTTGAGCTGATTCTCGCTGCCATGTTTATGCCACTCTAGACACACTTGATTCCCTTATGGAGACATATCAATACATAGGTTTTAAGATTCTTACTAGTCAGATATATTCCTCTGCGGGAAATATGGGTTTTGAGTCTCTTTCACTGAGGAAGGTGTAGGTCTTGTCTATTCCAAAGTTGGTTTTTGAAACGGTCCCTGTGCTTATATCAAACTCTGGTTTTATGCATCACCCCACCTCTCCTTCCCCTTTATGCAGGCATAAGAGTGTTTTCTAAATGTGAGACTCTGTTCTCTTTCCTAACTCAGTTCACGTGTAGCCATGTTTACAGGATCTTCATAAGTGATATCTTATGATAAGTTTCTTTTTCTGTGTGACTTATTTCACTTAGAATCATCGTACCTGAATCCACTCACTTTGCTGCTACTGGTCTTATGACATTGATTTCATGGCTGAGGGATATTCCATCGTACGTAAGTACCACAATGTTTTGAACCATTTTTATATTTCCTGGGATATTTAAGGTGTACCCAAGTTGAGGTTCTTGTAGTCAGTGCAGCCCTAAATTTGGAGGTGGCTCTTTCTTATTGATTTTCAGTTTTCCCAAAGTATATTCCCTAGACTGGCAGTGGCCTTGGCTCTGTAGCTCTGTTGTTTACTTGTTTTAGGGAACACAATGCACTCCTCCAGTGAGGCAGTTGGCAATTTACATCCCGCCCATCAGCATAACAAGGCTCCCAGTTCTCCAGGGCCTGTCTTGCCTTTCTGGTTTTTACACATTTTGTGGATGTCCCTTTTGACCGGTGGGAAGTGATACTTCTTTGTAGTGCAGATTTGCATTGCCCGCTTGCTTGCTTGGCCAAAAAGGGCGTATGCGTTTTCTCCTGAATATATTCAGGAGAAAACGCATACGCCCTTTTTTGCCAAGTGCACCATTGTCCAAGTTGTGCCCCTCTTCCTGTGCTTTACAGGCGATTCCAAGGTACCTCTTGAAATCTGTTTCCTGCTATTTTGCCTCGCTTTCAAGTCCGCCTCGTTGACTTCCCTCAACAGATTTTTGGACGATAGTTGTCCTTTATCACTCTGCCAGTTTGTGAATTGCTGTGCCCCTGAGCTCCATTTCTCAACTCGTTTTTTGTGAGCTGACCGCAAGTCCAAAATTTTGGATCATGTCCTATACTGGTTCCCGGTGGGTGGCTGAGACTTTGGTTAATTCTTCTTCCTGCCGGGAAATTAGAGTGACATGTGCCCGTCCAAATGCCTAACAGCTACTCTCTCATGGGTTCTCTCTCGTCCCTTCCATCCTCTGCCAAATTGGGAACCTGTGCAAACCAGGAGGTTAAAGGGCCTGTCTCTCCAAGTTGGGAGATTGATAGTAAGGCAGTTGCAAAGTCAAACTGGAGCACCAGGAAGGGACTATTCGTTGAGTTTTAGAAACCTTTCGTATTCACAGTGTGTCCATTCTCTAGGTTTCCTGTACATGTTATAGCTGTAGTAATATTCCCTTGAACATGGAGAGTTGGGACCCATGGAATGGGGGCCATGCATTATTGCTTGAAAGGGTCTGCATTCGCTCACCCAATCTCACCAATCCTCTCAGTCCCAAGTGTCCAGCCTTATGCCACATCCAGCTGTCATTGTAGATAGGGTCTTTCCAGGTTTCCTCAGACACCCTGAAGGAATTGTAAAGAATTTCCCTGTTTTTTGGTTTTGCTTTTGAAATTCCTTTTTATAGTGGGTTTGAGCTGATTCTCGCTGCCATGTTTATGCCACTCTAGATACACTTGATTCCCTTATGGAGTCATATCAATACATAGGTTTTAAGATTCTTACTAGTCAGATATATTCCTCTGCGGGAAATATGGGGTTTTGAGTCTCTTTCACTAAGGAAGGTGTCGGTCTTGTCAATTCCAAAGTTGGTTTTTGAAACGGTCCCTGTGCTTATATCAAACTCTGGTTTTATGCATCACCCCACCTCTCCTTCCCCTTTATGCAGGCATAAGTGTGTTTTCTAAATGTGAGACTCTGTTCTCTTTCCTAACTCAGTTCACGTGTAGCCATATTTACAGGATCTTCATAAGTGATATCTTATGATAAGTTTCTTTTTCTGTGTGACTTATTTCACTTAGAATCATCATACCTGAATCCACTCACTTTGTTGCTACTGGTCTTATGACATTGATTTCATGGCTGAGGGATATTCCATCGTACGTAAGTACCACAATGTTTTGAACCATTTTTATATTTCCTGGGATATTTAAGGTGTACCCAAGTTGAGGTTCTTGTAGTCAGTGCAGCCCTAAATTTGGAGGTGGCTCTTTCTTATTGATTTTCAGTTTTCCCCAGGTATATTCCCTAGACTGGAAGTGGCCTTGGCTCTGTAGCTCTGTTGTTTACTTGTTTTAGGGAACACAATGCACTCCTCCAGTGAGGCAGTTGGCAATTTACATCCCACCCATCAGCATAACAAGGCTCCCAGTTCCTCAGGGCCTGTCTTGCCTTTCTGGTTTTTACACATTTTGTGGATGTCCCTTTTGACCGGTGGGAAATGATACTTCTTTGTAGTGCAGATTTGCATTGCCCGCTTGCTTGCTTGGCCAAAAAGGGCGTATGCGTTTTCTCCTGAATATATTCAGGAGAAAACGCATACGCCCTTTTTGGCCAAGTGCACCATTGTCCAAGTTGTGCCCCTCTTCCTGTGCTTTACAGGCGATTCCAAGGTACCTCTTGAAATCTGTTTCCTGCTATTTTGCCTCGCTTTCAAGTCCGCCTCGTTGACTTCCCTCAACAGATTTTTGGACGATAGTTGTCCTTTATCACTCTGCCAGTTTGTGAATTGCTGTGCCCCTGAGCTCCATTTCTCCACTCGTTTTTTGTGAGCTGAACGCAAGTCCAAAATTTTGGATCATGTCCTATACTGGTTCCCGGTGGGTGGCTGAGACTTTGGTTAATTCTTCTTCCTGCCGGGAAATTAGAGTGACATGTGCCCGTCCAAATGCCTAACAGCTACTCTCTCATGGGTTCTCCCTCGTCCCTTCCATCCTCTGCCAAATAGGGAACCTGTGCAAACCAGGAGGTTAAAGGGCCTGTCTCTCCAAGTTGGGAGATTGATAGTAAGGCAGTTGGAAAGTCAAACTGGAGCACCAGGAGAGGGACTATTCGTTGAGTTTTAGAAACCTTTTGTATTCACAGTGTGTCTATTCTCTAGGTTTCCTGTACATGTTATAGCTGTAGTAATATTCCCTTGAACCTGGAGAGTTGGGACCCATGGAATGGGGGCCATGCATTATTGCTTGAAAGGGTCTGCATTTGCTCACCCAATCTCACCAATCCTCTCAGTCCCAAGTGTCCAGCCTTATGCCACATCCAGCTGTCATTGTAGATAGGGTCTTTCCAGGTTTCCTCAGACACCCTGAAGGAATTGTAAAGAATTTCCCTGTTTTTTCGTTTTGCTTTTGAAATTCCTTTTTATAGTGGGTTTGAGCTGATTCTCGCTGCCATGTTTATGCCACTCTAGACACACTTGATTCCCTTATGGAGTCATATCAATACATAGGTTTTAAGATTCTTACTAGTCAGATATATTCCTCTGTGGGAAATATGGGGTTTTGAGTTCTTTCACTAAGGAAGGTGTCGGTCTTGTCAATTCCAAAGTTGGTTTTTGAAACGGTCCCTGTGCTTATATCAAACTCTGGTTTTATGCATCACCCCACCTCTCCTTCCCCTTTATGCAGGCATAAGAGTGTTTTCTAAATGTGAGACTCTGTTCTCTTTCCTAAGTCAGCTCACGTGTAGCCATGTTTACAGGATCTTCATAAGTGATATCTTATGATAAGTTTCTTTTTCTGTGTGACTTATTTCACTTAGAATCATCATACCTGAATCCACTCACTTTGTTGCTACTGGTCTTATGACATTGATTTCATGGCTGAGGGATATTCCATCGTACGTAAGTACCACAATGTTTTGAACCATTTTTATATTTCCTGGGATATTTAAGGTGTACCCAAGTTGAGGTTCTTGTAGTCAGTGCAGCCCTAAATTTGGAGGTGGCTCTTTCTTATTGATTTTCAGTTTTCCCAATGTATATTCCCTAGACTGGAAGTGGCCTTGGCTCTGTAGCTCTGTTGTTTACTTGTTTTAGGGAACACAATGCACTCCTCCAGTGAGGCAGTTGGCAATTTACATCCCACCCATCAGCATAACAAGGCTCCCAATTCCTCAGGGCCTGTCTTGCCTTTCTGGTTTTTACACATTTTGTGGATGTCCCTTTTGACCGGTGGGAAATGATACTTCTTTGTAGTGCAGATTTGCATTGCCCGCTTGCTTGCTTGGCCAAAAAGGGCGTATGCATTTTCTCCTGAATATATTCAAGAGAAAACGCATACGCCCTTTTTGGCCAAGTGCACCATTGTCCAAGTTGTGCCCCTCTTCCTGTGCTTTACAGGCGATTCCAAGGTACCTCTTGAAATCTGTTTCCTGCTATTTTGCCTCGCTTTCAAGTCCGCCTCGTTGACTTCCCTCAACAGATTTTTGGACGATAGTTGTCCTTTATCACTCTGCCAGTTTGTGAATTGCTGTGCCCCTGAGCTCCATTTCTCCACTCGTTTTTTGTGAGCTGAACGCAAGTCCAAAATTTTGGATCATGTCCTATACTGGTTCCCGGTGGGTGGCTGAGACTTTGGTTAATTCTTCTTCCTGCCGGGAAATTAGAGTGACATGTGCCCGTCCAAATGCCTAACAGCTACTCTCTCATGGGTTCTCCCTCGTCCCTTCCATCCTCTGCCAAATTGGGAACCTGTGCAAACCAGGAGGTTAAAGGGCCTGTCTCTCCAAGTTGGGAGATTGATAGTAAGGCAGTTGGAAAGTCAAACTGGAGCACCAGGAGAGGGACTATTCGTTGAGTTTTAGAAACCTTTCGTATTCACAGTGTGTCCATTCTCTAGGTTTCCTGTACATGTTATAGCTGTAGTAATATTCCCTTGAACCTGGAGAGTTGGGACCCATGGAATGGGGGCCATGCATTATTGCTTGAAAGGGTCTGCATTTGCTCACCCAATCTCACCAATCCTCTCAGTCCCAAGTGTCCAGCCTTATGCCACATCCAGCTGTCATTGTAGATAGGGTCTTTCCAGGTTTCCTCAGACACCCTGAAGGAATTGTAAAGAATTTCCCTGTTTTTTGGTTTTGCTTTTGAAATTCCTTTTTATAGTGGGTTTGAGCTGATTCTCGCTGCCATGTTTATGCCACTCTAGACACACTTGATTCCCTTATGGAGACATATCAATACATAGGTTTTAAGATTCTTACTAGTCAGATATATTCCTCTGTGGGAAATATGGGGTTTTGAGTCTCTTTCACTAAGGAAGGTGTCGGTCTTGTCAATTCCAAAGTTGGTATTTTGAAACGGTCCCTGTGCTTATATCAAACTCTGGTTTTATGCATCACCCCACCTCTCCTTCCCCTTTATGCAGGCATAAGAGTGTTTTCTAAATGTGAGACTCTGTTCTCTTTCCTAACTCAGTTCACGTGTAGCCATGTTTACAGGATCTTCATAAGTGATATCTTATGATAAGTTTGTTTTTCTGTGTGACTTATTTCACTTAGAATCATCGTACCTGAATCCACTCACTTTGCTGCTACTGGTCTTATGACATTGATTTCATGGCTGAGGGATATTCCATCGTACGTAAGTACCACAATGTTTTGAACCATTTTTATATTTCCTGGGATATTTAAGGTGTACCCAAGTTGAGGTTCTTGTAGTCAGTGCAGCCCTAAATTTGGAGGTGGCTCTTTCTTATTGATTTTCAGTTTTCCCCAGGTATATTCCCTAGACTGGAAGTGGCCTTGGCTCTGTAGCTCTGTTGTTTACTTGTTTTAGGGAACACAATGCACTCCTCCAGTGAGGCAGTTGGCAATTTACATCCCGCCCATCAGCATAACAAGGCTCCCAGTTCTCCAGGGCCTGTCTTGCCTTTCTGGTTTTTACACATTTTGTGGATGTCCCTTTTGACCGGTGGGAAGTGATACTTCTTTGTAGTGCAGATTTGCATTGCCCGCTTGCTTGCTTGGCCAAAAAGGCGTATGCGTTTTCTCCTGAATATATTCAGGAGAAAACGCATACGCCCTTTTTGGCCAAGTGCACCATTGTCCAAGTTGTGCCCCTCTTCCTGTGCTTTACAGGCGATTCCAAGGTACCTCTTGAAATCTGTTTCCTGCTATTTTGCCTCGCTTTCAAGTCCGCCTCGTTGACTTCCCTCAACAGATATTTGGACGATAGTTGTCCTTTATCACTCTGCCAGTTTGTGAATTGCTGTGCCCCTGAGCTCCATTTCTCAACTCGTTTTTTGTGAGCTGAACGCAAGTCCAAAATTTTGGATCATGTCCTATACTGGTTCCCGGTGGGTGGCTGAGACTTTGGTTAATTCTTCTTCCTGCCGGGAAATTAGAGTTGCATGTGCCCGTCCAAATGCCTAACAGCTACTCTCTCATGGGTTCTCCCTCGTCCCTTCCATCCTCTGCCAAATTGGGAACCTGTGCAAACCAGGAGGTTAAAGGGCCTGTCTCTCCAAGTTGGGAGATTGATAGTAAGGCAGTTGGAAAGTCAAACTGGAGCACCAGGAGAGGGACTATTCGTTGAGTTTTAGAAACCTTTCGTATTCACAGTGTGTCCATTCTCTAGGTTACCTGTACATGTTATAGCTGTAGTAATATTCCCTTGAACCTGGAGAGTTGGGACCCATGGAATGGGGGCCATGCATTATTGCTTGAAAGGGTCTGCATTCGCTCAACCAATCTCACCAATCCTCTCAGTCCCAAGTGTCCAGCCTTATGCCACATCCAGCTGTCATTGTAGATAGGGTCTTTCCAGGTTTCCTCAGACACCCTGAAGGAATTGTAAAGAATTTCCCTGTTTTTTGGTTTTGCTTTTGAAATTCCTTTTTATAGTGGGTTTGAGCTGATACTCGCTGCCATGTTTATGCCACTCTAGACACACTTGATTCCCTTATGGAGACATATCAATACATAGGTTTTAAGATTCTTACTAGTCAGATATATTCCTCTGTGGGAAATATGGGGTTTTGAGTCTCTTTCACTGAGGAAGGTGTCGGTCTTGTCAGTTCCAAAGTTGGTTTTTGAAACGGTCCCTGTGCTTATATCAAACTCTGGTTTTATGCATCACCCCACCTCTCCTTCCCCTTTATGCAGGAATAAGAGTGTTTTCTAAATGTGAGACTCTGTTCTCTTTCCTAACTCAGTTCACGTGTAGCCATGTTTACAGGATCTTCATAAGTGATATCTTATGATAAGTTTCTTTTTCTGTGTGACTTATTTCACTTAGAATCATCGTACCTGAATCCACTCACTTTGCTGCTACTGGTCTTATGACATTGATTTCATGGCTGAGGGATATTCCATCGTACGTAAGTACCACAATGTTTTGAACCATTTTTATATTTCCTGGCATATTTAAGGTGTACCCAAGTTGAGGTTCTTGTAGTCAGTGCAGCCCTAAATTTGGAGGTGGCTCTTTCTTATTGATTTTCAGTTTTCCCAAGGTATATTCCCTAGACTGGAAGTGGCCTTGGCTCTGTAGCTCTGTTGTTTACTTGTTTTAGGGAACACAATGCACTCCTCCAGTGAGGCATTTGGCAGTTTACATCCCACCCATCAGCATAACAAGGCTCCCAGTTCTCCAGGGCCTGTCTTGCCTTTCTGGTTTTTACACATTTTGTGGATGTCCCTTTTGACCGGTGGGAAGTGATACTTCTTTGTAGTGCAGATTTGCATTGCCCGCTTGCTTGCTTGGCCAAAAAGGGCGTATGCGTTTTCTCCTGAATATATTCAGGAGAAAACGCATACGCCCTTTTTGGCCAAGTGCACCATTGTCCAAGTTGTGCCCCTCTTCCTGTGCTTTACAGGCGATTCCAACGTACCTCTTGAAATCTGTTTCCTGCTATTTTGCCTCACTTTCAAGTCCGCCTCGTTGACTTCCCTCAACAGATTTTTGGACGATAGTTGTCCTTTATCACTCTGCCAGTTTGTGAATTGCTGTGCCCCTGAGCTCCATTTCTCAACTCGTTTTTTGTGAGCTGAACGCAAGTCCAAAATTTTGGATCATGTCCTATACTGGTTCCCGGTGGGTGGCTGAGACTTTGGTTAATTCTTCTTCCTGCCGGGAAATTAGAGTGACATGTGCCCGTCCAAATGCCTAACAGCTACTCTCTCATGGGTTCTCCCTCGTCCCTTCCATCCTCTGCCAAATTGGGAACCTGTGCAAACCAGGAGGTTAAAGGGCCTGTCTGTCCAAGTTGGGAGATTGATAGTAAGGCAGTTGGAAAGTCAAACTGGAGCACCAGGAGAGGGACTATTCGTTGAGTTTTAGAAACCTTTCGTATTCACAGTGTGTCCATTCTCTAGGTTTCCTGTACATGTTATAGCTGTAGTAATATTCCCTTGAACCTGGAGAGTTGGGACCCATGGAATGGGGGCCATGCATTATTGCTTGAAAGGGTCTGCATTTGCTCACCCAATCTCACCAATCCTCTCAGTCCCAAGTGTCCAGCCTTATGCCACATCCAGCTGTCATTGTAGATAGGGTCTTTCCAGGTTTCCTCAGACACCCTGAAGGAATTGTAAAGAATTTCCCTGTTTTTTGGTTTTGCTTTTGAAATTCCTTTTTATAGTGGGTTTGAGCTGATTCTCGCTGCCATGTTTATGCCACTCTAGACACACTTGATTCCCTTATGGAGACATATCAATACATAGGTTTTAAGATTCTTACTAGTCAGATATATTCCTCTGTGGGAAATATGGGGTTTTGAGTCTCTTTCACTGAGGAAGGTGTCGGTCTTGTCTATTCCAAAGTTGGTTTTTGAAACGGTCCCTGTGCTTATATCAAACTCTGGTTTTATGCATCACCCCACCTCTCCTTCCCCTTTATGCAGGCATAAGAGTGTTTTCTAAATGTGAGACTCTGTTCTCTTTCCTAACTCAGTTCACGTGTAGCCATGTTTACAGGATCTTCATAAGTGATATCTTATGATAAGTTTGTTTTTCTGTGTGACTTATTTCACTTAGAATCATCGTACCTGAATCCACTCACTTTGCTGCTACTGGTCTTATGACATTGATTTCATGGCTGAGGGATATTCCATCGTACGTAAGTACCACAATGTTTTGAACCATTTTTATATTTCCTGGGATATTTAAGGTGTACCCAAGTTGAGGTTCTTGTCGTCAGTGCAGCCCTAAATTTGGAGGTGGCTCTTTCTTATTGATTTTCAGTTTTCCCAAGGTATATTCCCTAGACTGGAAGTGGCCTTGGCTCTGTAGCTCTGTTGTTTACTTGTTTTAGGGAACACAATGCACTCCTCCAGTGAGGCAGTTGGCAATTTACATCCCGCCCATCAGCATAACAAGGCTCCCAGTTCTCCAGGGCCTGTCTTGCCTTTCTGGTTTTTACACATTTTGTGGATGTCCCTTTTGACCGGTGGGAAGTGATACTTCTTTGTAGTGCAGATTTGCATTGCCCGCTTGCTTGCTTGGCCAAAAAGGGCGTATGCGTTTTCTCCTGAATATATTCAGGAGAAAACGCATACGCCCTTTTTGGCCAAGTGCACCATTGTCCAAGTTGTGCCCCTCTTCCTGTGCTTTACAGGCGATTCCAAGGTACCTCTTGAAATCTGTTTCCTGCTATTAGCCTCGCTTTCAAGTCCGCCTCGTTGACTTCCCTCAACAGATATTTGGACGATAGTTGTCCTTTATCACTCTGCCAGTTTGTGAATTGCTGTGCCCCTGAGCTCCATTTCTCAACTCGTTTTTTGTGAGCTGAACGCAAGTCCAAAATTTTGGATCATGTCCTATACTGGTTCCCGGTGGGTGGCTGAGACTTTGGTTAATTCTTCTTCCTGCCGGGAAATTAGAGTGACATGTGCCCGTCCAAATGCCTAACAGCTACTCTCTCATGGGTTCTCCCTCGTCCCTTCCATCCTCTGCCAAATTGGGAACCTGTGCAAACCAGGAGGTTAAAGGGCCTGTCTCTCCAAGTTGGGAGATTGATAGTAAGGCAGTTGGAAAGTCAAACTGGAGCACCAGGAGAGGGACTATTCGTTGAGTTTTAGAAACCTTTCGTATTCACAGTGTGTCCATTCTCTAGGTTTCCTGTACATGTTATAGCTGTAGTAATATTCCCTTGAACCTGGAGAGTTGGGACCCATGGAATGGGGGCCATGCATTATTGCTTGAAAGGGTCTGCATTTGCTCACCCAATCTCACCAATCCTCTCAGTCCCAAGTGTCCAGCCTTATGCCACATCCAGCTGTCATTGTAGATAGGGTCTTTCCAGGTTTCCTCAGACACCCTGAAGGAATTGTAAAGAATTTCCCTGTTTTTTGGTTTTGCTTTTGAAATTCCTTTTTATAGTGGGTTTGAGCTGATTCTCGCTGCTATGTTTATGCCACTCTAGACACACTTGATTCCCTTATGGAGACATATCAATACATAGGTTTTAAGATTCTTACTAGTCAGATATATTCCTCTGTGGGAAATATGGGGTTTTGAGTCTCTTTCACTGAGGAAGGTGTCGGTCTTGTCTATTCCAAAGTTGGTTTTTGAAACGGTCCCTGTGCTTATATCAAACTCTGGTTTTATGCATCACCCCACCTCTCCTTCCCCTTTATGCAGGCATAAGAGTGTTTTCTAAATGTGAGACTCTGTTCTCTTTCCTAACTCAGTTCACGTGTAGCCATGTTTACAGGATCTTCATAAGTGATATCTTATGATAAGTTTGTTTTTCTGTGTGACTTATTTCACTTAGAATCATCGTACCTGAATCCACTCACTTTGCTGCTACTGGTCTTATGACATTGATTTCATGGCTGAGGGATATTCCATCGTACGTAAGTACCACAATGTTTTGAACCATTTTTATATTTCCTGGGATATTTAAGGTGTACCCAAGTTGAGGTTCTTGTAGTCAGTGCAGCCCTAAATTTGGAGGTGGCTCTTTCTTATTGATTTTCAGTTTTCCCAAGGTATATTCCCTAGACTGGAAGTGGCCTTGGCTCTGTAGCTCTGTTGTTTACTTGTTTTAGGGAACACAATGCACTCCTCCAGTGAGGCAGTTGGCAATTTACATCCCGCCCATCAGCATAACAAGGCTCCCAGTTCTCCAGGGCCTGTCTTGCCTTTCTGGTTTTTACACATTTTGTGGATGTCCCTTTTGACCGGTGGGAAGTGATACTTCTTTGTAGTGCAGATTTGCATTGCCCGCTTGCTTGCTTGGCCAAAAAGGGCGTATGCGTTTTCTCCTGAATATATTCAGGAGAAAACGCATACGCCCTTTTTGGCCAAGTGCACCATTGTCCAAGTTGTGCCCCTCTTCCTGTGCTTTACAGGCGATTCCAAGGTACCTCTTGAAATCTGTTTCCTGCTATTAGCCTCGCTTTCAAGTCCGCCTCGTTGACTTCCCTCAACAGATATTTGGACGATAGTTGTCCTTTATCACTCTGCCAGTTTGTGAATTGCTGTGCCCCTGAGCTCCATTTCTCAACTCGTTTTTTGTGAGCTGAACGCAAGTCCAAAATTTTGGATCATGTCCTATACTGGTTCCCGGTGGGTGGCTGAGACTTTGGTTAATTCTTCTTCCTGCCGGGAAATTAGAGTGACATGTGCCCGTCCAAATGCCTAACAGCTACTCTCTCATGGGTTCTCCCTCGTCCCTTCCATCCTCTGCCAAATTGGGAACCTGTGCAAACCAGGAGGTTAAAGGGCCTGTCTCTCCAAGTTGGGAGATTGATAGTAAGGCAGTTGGAAAGTCAAACTGGAGCACCAGGAGAGGGACTATTCGTTGAGTTTTAGAAACCTTTCGTATTCACAGTGTGTCCATTCTCTAGGTTTCCTGTACATGTTATAGCTGTAGTAATATTCCCTTGAACCTGGAGAGTTGGGACCCATGGAATGTGGGCCATGCATTATTGCTTGAAAGGGTTTGCATTTGCTCACCCAATCTCACCAATCCTCTCAGTCCCAAGTGTCCAGCCTTATGCCACATCCAGCTGTCATTGTAGATAGGGTCTTTCCAGGTTTCCTCAGACACCCTGAAGGAATTGTAAAGAATTTCCCTGTTTTTTGGTTTTGCTTTTGAAATTCCTTTTTATAGTGGGTTTGAGCTGATTCTCGCTGCCATGTTTATGCCACTCTAGACACACTTGATTCCCTTATGGAGACATATCAATACATAGGTTTTAAGATTCTTACTAGTCAGATATACTCCTCTGTGGGAAATATGGGGTTTTGAGTCTCTTTCACTAAGGAAGGTGTCGGTCTTGTCAATTCCAAAGTTGGTTTTTGAAACGGTCCCTGTGCTTATATCCAACTCTGGTTTTATGCATCACCCCACCTCTCCTTCCCCTTTATGCAGGCATAAGAGTGTTTTCTAAATGTGAGACTCTGTTCTCTTTCCTGACTCAGTTCTTGTGTAGCCATGTTTACAGGATCTTCATAAGTGATATCTTATGATAAGTTTCTTTTTCTGTGTGACTTATTTCACTTAGAATCATCGTACCTGAATCCACTCACTTTGCTGCTACTGGTCTTATGACATTGATTTCATGGCTGAGGGATATTCCATCGTACGTAAGTACCACAATGTTTTGAACCATTTTTATATTTCCTGGGATATTTAAGGTGTACCCAAGTTGAGGTTCTTGTAGTCAGTGCAGCCCTAAATTTGGATGTGGCTCTTTCTTATTGATTTTCAGTTTTCCCAAGGTATATTCCCTAGACTGGCAGTGGCCTTGGCTCTGTAGCTCTGTTGTTTACTTGTTTTAGGGAACACAATGCACTCCTCCAGTGAGGCAGTTGGCAATTTACATCCCGCCCATCAGCATAACAAGGCTCCCAGTTCTCCAGGGCCTGTCTTGCCTTTCTGGTTTTTACACATTTTGTGGATGTCCCTTTTGACCGGTGGGAAGTGATACTTCTTTGTAGTGCAGATTTGCATTGCCCGCTTGCTTGCTTGGCCAAAAAGGGCGTATGCGTTTTCTCCTGAATATATTCAGGAGAAAACGCATACGCCCTTTTTGGCCAAGTGCACCATTGTCCAAGTTGTGCCCCTCTTCCTGTGCTTTACAGGCGATTCCAACGTACCTCTTGAAATCTGTTTCCTGCTATTTTGCCTCGCTTTCAAGTCCGCCTCGTTGACTTCCCTCAACAGATTTTTGGACGATAGTTGTCCTTTATCACTCTGCCAGTTTGTGAATTGCTGTGCCCCTGAGCTCCATTTCTCCACTCGTTTTTTGTGAGCTGAACGCAAGTCCAAAATTTTGGATCATGTCCTATACTGGTTCCCGGTGGGTGGCTGAGACTTTGGTTAATTCTTCTTCCTGCCGGGAAATTAGAGTGACATGTGCCCGTCCAAATGCCTAACAGTTACTCTCTCATGGGTTCTCCCTCGTCCCTTCCATCCTCTGCCAAATTGGGAACCTGTGCAAACCAGGAGGTTAAAGGGCCTGTCTCTCCAAGTTGGGAGATTGATAGTAAGGCAGTTGGAAAGTCAAACTGGAGCACCAGGAGAGGGACTATTCGTTGAGTTTTAGAAACCTTTCGTATTCACAGTGTGTACATCCTCTTGGTCTCCTGTACATGTTATAGCTGTAGTAATATTCCCTTGAACCTGGAGAGTTGGGACCCATGGAATGGGGGCCATGCATTATTGCTTGAAAGGGTCTGCATTTGCTCACCCAATCTCACCAATCCTCTCAGTCCCAAGTGTCCAGCCTTATGCCACATCCAGCTGTCATTGTAGATAGGGTCTTTCCAGGTTTCCTCAGACACCCTGAAGGAATTGTAAAGAATTTCCCTGTTTTTTGGTTTTGCATTTGAAATTCCTTTTTATAGTGGGTTTGAGCTGATTCTCGCTGCCATGTTTATGCCACTCTAGACACAGTTGATTCCCTTATGGAGACATATCAATACATAGGTTTTAAGATTCTTACTAGTCAGATATATTCCTCTGCGAGAAATATGGGGTTTTGAGTCTCTTTCACTGAGGAAGGTGTCGGTCTTGTCTATTCCAAAGTTGGTTTTTGGAACGATCCCTGTGCTTATATCAAACTCTGGTTTTATGCATCACCCCACCTCTCCTTCCCCTTTATGCAGGCATAAGAGTGTTTTCTAAATGTGAGACTCTGTTCTCTTTCCTAACTCAGTTCATGTGTAGCCATGTTTACAGGATCTTCATAAGTGATATCTTATGATAAGTTTCTTTTTCTGTGTGACTTATTTGACTTAGAATCATCGTACCTGAATCCACTCATTTTGCTGCTACTGGTCTTATGACATTCATTTCATGGCTGAGGGATATTCCATCGTATGTAAGTACCACAATTTTTTGAACCATTTTTATATTTCCTGGGATATTTAAGGTGTACCCAAGTTGAGGTTCTTGTAAGCAATTCATCCATAAATTTTGGCGTGGCTCTGTCTTATTGATTTTCAGTTTTCCCAAGGTATATTCCCTAGACTGGAGGCGCCCTTGGCTCTGTAGCTCTCTTGTTTACTTGTTTTAGGGAACACAATGCACTCCTCCAGTGAGGCAGTTGGCAATTTACATCCTGCCCATCAGCATAACAAGGCTCCCTGTTCTCCAGGGCCTGTCTTGCCTTTCTGGTTTTTACACATTTTGTGGATATCCCTTTTGACCAGTGGGAAGTGATACTTCTTTGTAGTGCAGATTTGCATTGCCCGCTTGCTTGCTTGGCCAAAAAGGGTGTATGCGTTTTCTCCTGAATATATTCAGGAGAATACGCATACGGCCTTTTTGGCCAAGTGCATCAGTGTCAAAGTTGTGCCCCTCTTCCTGTGCTTTCAATGTGATTGCAACGTACCTCTTGAAATCTGTTTCCTGCTATTCAGCCTCACTTTCAAGTCCGCCTCGTTGCCTTCCCTAAACAGATTTTTGGACGATAGTTTTCCTTTATTACTCTGCCAGTTTGTGAATTGCTGTGCCCCTGAGCTCCATTTTTCCACTCGTATTTTGTGAGCTGAACGCAAGTCCATAATTTTGGTTCAGGACCTATACTGGTTCCCAGTGGGTGGCTGAGACTTTGGTAAATTCTTCTTCCTGCCAGGATATTAGAGTGACATGTGCTAGTCCAAATGCCTAAGAGCTACTCTCTCATTGGTACTCCCTCTTCCCTTTCACCCTCTGCCAAATTGGCAACCTGTGTGAACCAGGAGGTTAAGGGGCTGTCTCTCCAAGTTGGGGGATTGATAGTAAAGCAGTTGGAAATACAAAACGGAGCACCAGGTGAGGGACTATTCATTGAGGTTTAGAAACCTTTCGTATTCACCCTGTGTCCATTCTCTAGGTTTTTCGTACATGTTATAGCTGTTGTAATATTCCCTTCAACCTGGAGAGTTGGGACCCAAGGAATGTGTGCCATGCCTTATTGCTTTAAAGGGTCTGCATTTGCTCACCCAATCTCACCAATCCTCTCAGTCCCAAGTGTCCAGCCTTATGCCACATCCAGCTGTCATTGTCGATAGGGTCATTCCACGTTTCATCAGAGACCCTGAAGGATTTGTAAAGAATTTCCCTGTTTTTTTTGTTTTGTTTTTGAAATTCCTTTTTATAGTGGGTTTGAGCTGATTCTCGCTGCCATGTTTATGCCAGTCTAGACACACTTGATTCCCTTACGCAGACATATCAATACATAGGTTTTAAGATTCTTACTAGTGAGATATATTCCTCTCCGGTAAATATGGGGGTTTGAGTCCCTTTCACTGAGGAAGTTGTAGGTCTTGTCTGTTCCATAGTTGGTTTCTGGAACGTTATTTGTACTTATATCAAACTCTGGTTTTATGCATCACCCCACCTCTCCTTCCCCCTTAAGCAGTCATAAGAGTTTTTTCTAAATGAGAGACTCTGTTCTCTTTCCTAACTCAGTTCATGTGTAGCCATGTTTACAGGATCTTCATAAGTGATATCTTATGATAAGATTATTTTTCTGTGTGACTAATTTCCCTTAGATTCATCATACCTAAATCCACTCCTTATGCTGCTACTGGCCTTATATACATTGATTTCATGTCTGAGTGATATTCCATTGTGCAAAATTACCACAAGTTCTTTATGCATTTCTCTTTTTCCTGGCATATTTTAGGTGTACCAAAGTTGAGGTCCTTGTATGCAGAGCAGCCCTAAATTTTGGGGTGCCTGTGTCTTATTGATATTTAATCTTCCCAAGTTATATACCCATGAGTTGAAGTCCCCTTTGCTCGGGGGCTTTGTATTTTAGATGTTTTAGGAAACAGCATACACTTCTTCAGAATGGCTCTTGGATATTTATACCCCACCCATCAGCGTGACTAGGCTCCCTGTTTTCCATGGCCTCTCCTGCATTTCTGGTTTGCACACATTTTTTGGATGGCCTTTCTGAGCAGTGGAAATTGAGACTTCTTTGTTGTGTGGATTTGCATTTCCCTCTTGTTTGGTTGGCCAAAATCTCTGTATGTGTTTTTTTCCTGAAGATATTCACGAAAAAAACGCATACACCCTTTTGCCCAACTGCATCATTTTAGAAATTCTGCTGCTTTTCATATGCTTTAAATGTGAGTAGAATCTACCTTTTGAAATCTGTTTCCTGCAATTCTGCCTCTCATTCAGATCCTCTTCGTTGCCTTACCTGAATATATTTTTGGACGTTGGTTATCATTTATATCTTTGCAGGTCTTTGAGTTGTCTGCTCCTGAGCTCCATTTTGCAACTCGCTTTTTTTGTGAGCTGGCCGCCAAACCATTGGATTGCTTCCGGCCCTATTCTGGTTCTGGGGAGGCAGGCTGAGCCTTTGGTTAATTCTTCTTCCTAATGGGAAATTAGCGTGACATATGCCTGTCAAAACTCCTACAGCTAATCTCTCATTGGTTCCCCCTCTTCCCATTTATCCTCTGCACAAATTGAAAACTGTGTAAAACAGGAGGTTAAAGGTGCTGATTCTCCAAGTGGGGAGATTGTTAGTAATGTAGCTGGAATGGCGAACCCCAGCACCAGGAGATCAAAAATGAGGTGCATTTTAGACACCTTTCCTGAGCACATGGTGTACATTCATCTCGGTTTCCCAGGCATGTATTCACTGTCAGAAGATTCCCTTGAACCTGCAGATTTGGGACCCATGGAATGGGTACCAGGCAGTATTACTTTAAAAGGTCTGCATTTCCTCACCCAGCCTCTCTAACATCTCTTAGCGTGCATAGCTTCCAGCCTTATATATCATCCTGCTGTGGGTCTACATGTGTTCAATCCATATTACATCGTAGCCCTTCAACAAAAGTTGTAAGAATTTTTGTCTGTCTCACTGTTTTTATAAATATTTTTAAATTTATTTTTATATTGGTTACAGCTGATTTTCAAAGCTCTGTGTTTTGCTGCTGTACATCCACTTGATTCATGTACTGTGAGACAACAATAAATTCTTTTTCAGATGCTTACCAGTCTTATGTATTATTTTCCAGTGACTTGAGTGGGCTGAGTGCAGTTCTTTGAGGTACCGTGTAGGCCTTGTCAGTTATTCAATGTGGTACTTGGAATGGTATCTTTGCTAATTTCAACCTCCTCGATAATACCTCACCATTCCCCACCTTTCCCATTTAGCAACCTTATGTCTATTTTCTACATATTTGAGTATGTTTCTGTTTTGTAATTTATTTCATGTGTAGCCATTTTTGATTCCACCTTTAAGTGACATCTTATGATATGTGTCTTTTTCTTTCTGACATATGTCACTTAGAATGATCGTAGGTAACTCCTCCAGAGTTGTTCCAACTGGCCTTATTTCATTGATTTCTGGATGAGTAATATTCCACTCTACATAAGTACCCCATCTCTTTTATCCATTTTATCCTTCCAGGGACATTTAGGTTATATCCAAGTGGAGGCCCTTTTTAACAGAGAGGTGGTAAACGTTGGGGTGCCTGTTTTCTTTTGATTTTTGTTTTTCCCAAGGTATATGCGCATGAGTGCAAGTGCCCTATGCTCTGTAGATCATTTTTTAGATGTTTTAGCAAACACAATACACTTCTCCAGAGTGGCCATTGGCAAATTACATTTCCACTATCAGCCTCACAGGGCTCCCTTTTCTCCTCGCCCTGTCCTGCATTTCTGGTGTTTACACTTTATGTGGATGGCCCTTCTGACTGATGTGAAGTGATATATTTTGTAGTATTGATTTCCAGTGTCCACCTGTTTGGTTGGATAAAAAGTGTGTATGGCCTTTACTTGAATATATTCAGAAAAAATGCATACGCCCTTTTTGGCCAACTGCATCATTGGCGACGTTCAGCCCCTTTTCTTGTGCTTTAATGGGGAGTCCTTTCTACCTCTTCAAATATGTTTCCTGCCACTCTCCCTTGCTTACAAGTCTTTTTCTGTGGCTTACCTCAAGACATTTTTCGACGATAGATATTTTCAACTCTGCAGTTTCATGAATTTTAGTGCCCCTGAGTTCCATTTTTCAACTTGTGTTTTTGGAAACTGGACACAAAACAGCGGGATTTCCTCTAGCCCTATTCTGTTTCCGTGGGCAATTCTAGCCTTTGATGAATTTTTCTTCCGGATTGGAAATTAGAGTGACATGTGCCTGTCCGCACACCTAAGACTGGTCTCTAAATTTTTCTCATCCTTCCGCTTCATGCTCTGGACAAATTCCAAACTCTGTGCAACAGGATGTTGACGGTGTTGATATCCCCAAGTGAGGAGATTGTTAGGAAAGATGCTGGCGGGGTGAACCCGAGCACCAGGCGATGAGGAGATGAGGTGCCTTTTCCAAACTCTTTCCGATCAAATGGTGTACCATCCTCTAGGTGTGACAGGCATGTTTTAGCTGTAGGAAGGGTCATGTGCATGTAAGGAGAACACCAGGGATTTTTCCAAATCAGTGCCTCCCCGAACCCCAAACTGGGGAATTTTTAAGCTACGGCTACACGTATGTCCATTAAGATCCTTGGGAAATAGGCAGAGCCCAAACTTTAGATGATTGAAATCTTCAGGGTCAGAAGCGCTCACCATCGGCCTTGCTTAGGTTACATTTTATCTGTCATTGATAGATGATGTCAATAAAAATATCGATTCTTTTTCAGATTATTTCCCCTTATAGGTTATTGCAAAATATTCAGTGTAGTTCCCTGGGCTATACAGTAGTTCCTTGTTGATGATCTATTTTATACATAGCAGTGTGTATGTGTTAATCCCAAACTGTTAATTTATCCCTTCTCCTACCTTTCCCCTTTGGTAATAATAAATTATAAGATTTTATACTTCTCAGAAATGGGGGAGCTGAAAGAGAGGTATCCTTTTCAATGGAAAAGCATTCAAAACAAGATTGAAGCTTCAGCCAAGAGTATTCGATCTACATCCATGGAAATAAATCACTTCATTTATCTAATGTTGACCTGACAAATAAGACAGACGTCTTCACTGAACTTGCTTATAGGAAAGTGATGGAAATATCAAATGTAAGTCTTAAAAACATCTTATTTTACCCGAGCATTATACACTGCTCTATGTTAACTACAGTTTGGCTCACACACCTGTTCATTGAAGTTACAATGTTCTCAATTTCTGTTACTGATCCTCCAGAGTGGACCCCAACAGGAGTCCCCGTGCCCAGTGTCATTGGAGCCAACAGATCAAGACTGAGTTTGGTTCAGAAGCAAAGGAAACATTATTTTGAAAACAGAATGGAGAGGTGAGAACGTGCACTGCCCCACGGGCTGTGGGCTGGGCTGCTGTGTAGGGATCCCGGCAGCGTCAGTGGGAGGGAGGGGATGGAGCTCTCGAGGGCTGGGTTGGCTGCAGCTCGGGCTCTATGCCGCAGAGTTTGCATGGGACCCCGCTAGCTGAGGTGTCGACCCAGCCATTCTGCACTAGGAAATCGGGTCTGAAGTGACGGGTGTGGGACCTCTGCATGCGGAACCCTAGGAACACGTGAAATTAGACAAAGCACAAAGGAAAAACAGGTTAGACTTTATTTTATTGCCCAGATTCTCTTTTTATCTCCCAGGAATTTTTAATGAACGTTGCCGGAGATGAACACCTCCTCTGCTTTTTGTTCCATTCCTCATCCTTGGGGTGTTGAGGGTGCAGACCCCTCTTTTGTAACTGCTTCATGCTGTGGTGGGAGCCCTGATACATGGGGGGAGGGGCAAAATGTCTCCCCACCAGCCTCCAGGTGAGGTTGATTGTCCCAAGGCCTCCTGCCTCACTTCTCGTCCGCCTGAGCACCAGCATTGGAAGTGTTATAGATTCTAATGACCTTTAAGGTCCGGGAAAGAGATGCGCAGAGATGCTGCGGTGGCAGGTTTCACCCCACCCCACATTTGTTCGGCGACCTTAGGCTGACGGATTTTGCCAGCCTAGATGCTCTGACCAGTAGTCTGTGCTTTCTTTAATTAGGTCCCTGAATTAATGTACAAACAGCACCATGTGTGAGAGCCCTGCCTGCACAACTCCCAGACAGTCCAGGGCCAGTGGTGATCCAGGGCCATGAGGTCCACTGAGTCAACGGCCTTTAGAAGTAGCCAGCAGTCCAGCCGGTCATATTGGCCACCATCACCGTGGTGTCTGTAGGGTTTTCTATGGTGAAAGCATGATATACATTTCCCCCGCCAAGCTTATTAGCTCCCCTCTGGGTGCAGTAAGTCCTGCAAGCAGTAGTCTGCTCTTTCGGGGCACAGTCTTGTTGTTTTCTGAGAGAAACTCCAGGTCAAGTGATGGTCACACGAGTCATCTTGGTGGCCCGTTGCCCCCGTTTGTCTCTCTGGAGGTTGGCGTTGGAGGGCCTCCTCACTCGAGGTCAGTGTGTCCACAGAGTGACCCCTGCAACTTCAGGGCATGATGCGTGGTTAGGATCACCACGTGGGGTCCTTTTCCCTTAGGAGGGAGCTGGCCTTGTGGGCTGCTGATTTCCATCTTTTTAGATACCCCAGTATCCTGGCCTGATGAGTCGGTGGGCAAAGCCCTTGGTGACCATAGTTTATCATACCTGAAGGGCATTCTTGTGTTGCTCCATTTCAAGTGGTCCCAGTTTTTGCACTAAGGCTCCAAGGGCAATTAACCTTTGACCGGGTATGTAAAGGTCAAAGGGTTTAGCTAAATTAGGGAGTTCCTGGGCAAGGGTCTGAATTGACTGCTCTTTCCATTCTTGAGAGGCTGCTTCTGGATTCTATTCAAAAGGATCATCATCTTTTCATGTCAGTGTTTCATGTAGAGGCCCAGCTATTAGACTGTAGTTAGGGATCCAGATGCAGAAAACCTTGGCCTCCCCAGGAACCCCTAAGCTGTCCTCTAGGTTTAGAAGAGGTAAGGCTGCAAATGGCTTCTTCCCTATCCTGGGATGCGTTTCTCCGAATATCTGTGAGAATGAAGCTCAGGCATGTCACCTTAGCCTGGGATATTTGAGCCTTTTTCTTGGACACCTTCTATCCTTTCTTGGCTAGGTAGTTCAGAGGCGTCTTTAGTAGGCCTGGCGATCAGAATGTCTGCTGCATATTGAAGGAGAGTTCCCTTTCACAGAGGTAGAACTTTTAGGTCTTTAGAGGACATTTCCCCAATGATGGTGTGGGGATTTTTGAACCATTGGGGCAGGACGGCCCAGCATTATTGCTTTGGTTGCATGTTGTGTCCTGCCACTCACAAGCCAAAAATTCTTGTGACTCTGAGATGAATGGAATACAGAAGAAGGCATCATTGAAGTCTAATACAGAATGCCATGGCCTGGTGGATGGTAGAATGACCAGCAGGGTGTAGGAAATAGGAGCTACTGGATGTATATCCTCGGTGGCTTCACTGACTGTCCTGATATCCTTTACCAGGTTTCCAGCAGCCCATGGGGCTCTCGTGGTCAGGCCAATCCCAGGATATGGAGCTCACCTGGGCTGCACCCCCACCCCACAGCCCACGGGGCTCTCGTGGTCAAGTCCCTCCCAGGGTATGGAGCTCACCTGTGCAGCTACCCAGCAGCGCATGGGGCTCTCATAGTCAGGCCCTTCCCAGGATACGGAGCTCCCCTGGGCAGGTACCCCAGCAGGGCTGGAAACACAGGAACTGTGCACATAGCCCACCATGCAGAGAACCCCCAGCTCACCTGTCGCTCACAGCTGACACAGAACACCACAGAGCAGGACTTGAACTAACAAACAGCAGCTCTGACAGGTCTGTGACCCTGGCTATCACTCTGTGCAGCCTCTCTCTGCCTGGTCTTCCAGACACTTCCACTGCAGCCAGGCACCAGACCTCTGTCTCCACCCACCATCACTCCTCTCCCTGACTCCTGGGTTCCTCTCATTAGTATAGGGTCTTCTTGAAGTTGTTTTCCACTCATGGACCAGATAAAATGAGAAGAAAACAAGCTGCAGCTGCAGCCCCTTGTCTATCCTGACTCTCAAGAGCCCACACCTGTTCCTTGGGCGTGGCCCGTTTAGCAAGGTTCATTTTCTGCAACTGTGAGTCCCTGAGGGGTGAGGATTGGCTGATTTGGGCAGCCTGACGCTGCCTGCCAGCCCTCCCCACGTGTGCCTGGTTGAGGTCAATATAAACACCTCTCCAGTCAGCAAGAGCCCCTGTAGCTGTACCTGACGCCATATTCTCGGCCCCGTCAGCAGTGTCGGGGCTGGGATGGTGGGAGGGAGTGAGGGGCCGTGGCTTTGTGGGTGGCCCATTGTGAGTGGGGCTCTGCTGGACTTTCTGCAGGAGTTGCCAGGCTGCCACCTGCTAAAGAAGAGGATGTGTCACCCATACCTGTCACTGGAATGTCTCCCCAGGCAGAGGTGAGGAAGTAAAAAAGCAGTGGGGGCCGTGGCAGGAGGGGTATCACAGGTAGGGAAATGGAAAGCTTCCAGAAGAGCATCTGAGGCCAGGACCATCCTGGCTGGCCTGCAGGCACCAAGTCGGCCTGCGTGCTGTCGCTGGTGTGGCTCCACAGCCCTTCCTCTAGGCTTGCAAGTTCTTGTGCATATTCATGTGTTTTACCTGGAAAGGGTGGGAAGAGTTCAGCTGCAGCAGGACTGGGGCTCAGCTCACATTTACTCACAGACGCCTCGACACAGTCCCCCAGCTTTGCAATGAGGTTGCTCCTTGTGGGGCTGACTGCATGGGAGAAGATTTCCCACCTCTGACCAACTTAAGAATCTTTTACCACTGGAGCAAGTGCCCTGATATGATTTTCCTCTGTATAACTGGTGGGTTCTGTTTTTTTCTTTTTTCTTTTTTTTTATTTTTGGTTCAAGGTAGATTTTATTTATTCCTCTTTTTTTTAATTTGGAGATATAAACATGGAAATAATGCATTAAGATAAAGACGTCTATGTGAAGGGAAAAACTTTTTTTGGTTTATTTTATTAAATGTTATTTATTTATTTTTAATTTTTTTAAAATTTATTTATTTCTTTTATACAGCAGGTTCTTATTGGATATCTATTTTATACATATAAGTGTGCACATGTGAATCCCAGTCTCCCAATTCATCCCACCACCACCCTCACATGGCATTACCCCCTTGGTGTCCATATGTTTGTTCTCTACATCTGTGTCTCTATCTCTGCCCTGCAAACCGGTTCATCTGTACCATTTTTCTAGGTTCCACATATATGCATTAACATACAATATTTGTTTTTCTCTTTCTGACTTACTTCACTCTGTATGACAGTCTCTAGATCCATCAAGGTCTCTACAAATGACCCAATTTCATTCCTATGTATGGCTGAGTAATATTCCATTGTATATATGTACCACATCTTTATCCATTCATCTGTCTGTGGGCACTTAGGTTGCTTTCATTACCTGGCTATTGTAAATAGTGCTGCAATGAACATTGTGGTGAATGTGTCTTTTTGATTTATGGTTTTCTCTGGGTATATGCCCAGTAGTGGGATTGCTGGATTATATGGTAATTCTATTTTTAGTTTTTTAAGGAACCTCCATACTGTTCTCCATAGAGACTATATCAATTTACATTCCCAACAGTAGTGGAAGAAGGTTCCTTTTCTCCACAGCGTCTCCAGCATTTGTTGTTTGTAGATTTTCTGATGATGCCCATTCTAACAGATGTGACGTGATACCTCATTGTAGTTTCGATTTCCATTTCTCTAATAATTAGTGATGTTGAGCAGATTTTCATGTGTGTACTGGCCATCTCTATGTCTTCTTGGAAGAAATGTCTATTTAGATCTTCTTCCATTTTTGTATTGGGTTGTTTGTTTTATTAATATTGAGCTGCATGAGCTGTTTATATATATATATAGGAGATTAATTATTTGTCCATTGATTCATTTGCAAATATTTTCTGCCATTCTGAGGGTTGTCTTTTCGTCTTGTTTGTAGTTTCCTTTGCTTTGTAAAAGCTTTTACATTTCATTAGGTCCCATCTGTTTAGTTTTCTTTTTTATTTCATTACTACAGGAGGTGGATCAAAAAAGATCTTGCTGTGATTTACGTCAGAGTATCCTTCGTAAGTTTTCCTCTCAGAGTTTTATACTGTCCCGTCTTACATTAAGGTCTCTAATCCATTTTGAATATATTTTTATGTATGGTGTTGGGGAGTGTTCTAATTTCATTCTTTTACATGTAGCTGTCCATATTTCCCAGCACCAATGATTGAAGAGACTGTCTTATCTCCATTGTATAGTCTTGCCTCCTTTGTCATAGATTAGTTGACCATAGGTGTGTAGGTTTATCCCTGGGCATTCTTTTTTTTTTTTCCTTTTACACGTTTATTGGAGTATAATTGTTTTACAATGGAGTGTTAGTTTCTGCTGTATAACAAAGTGAATCAGCTATACATATACAAATATCACCAGATCCCCTCCCTCTTGCATCTCCCTCCCACACTCCATATCCCACCCCTTTATGTGGTCACAAAGCACCGAGCTGATCTCCCTGTTCTATGTGGCTGCTTTCCAGTAGCTATCAGTGTTACATTTGGTAATGTATTTATGTCCATGCCACTCTGTCACTTCGTCTCAGCTTACCCATCCCCCTTCCAGTGTCCTCAAGTCCTTTCTCTACGTCTGTGTCCTTAATCCTGTCCTGCCACTAGGTTCTTCAAAATCTTTTTTTTTCTTCATTAGATTCCGTATATCTCTGTTAACATACAGTATTTGTTTTTCCCTTTCTGACTTACTTCACTTTGTAGGACAGATTCTAAGTCCATCCACCTCAGTACAAATAACTCAGTTTTGCTTCTTTTTATGGCTGAGTAATATTCCATTGTATATATGTGCCAGATCTTCTTTATCCATTCATCTGTCGATGGACACTTAGGTTGCTTCTATGTCCTGGCTATTGTAAATAGAGCTGCAATGAACATTTTTGTACATAACTCTTTTTGAATTATGGTTTTCACAAGGCAAATGCCCAGTAGTTGGATTGTTGTGTCGTATGGTACCTCTATTGTTAGCTATTTAGAGGAACCTCCGGAGTGTTCTCCCTAGTGCCCATATCATTTTACATTCCCACCCACAGTGCAAGTGTGTTCCCTTTTCTCCAATAAAGGCCTCTCCAGCATTTATTGTTTTGTAGATTTTTTTGGATGATTGCCACTCTGACTGCTGTGCGGTGATACCTCACGGTAGTTTTGATTTGCATTTCTCTAATGATTAGTGATGTTCAGCATCCTTTCATGTGTTTCTTGGTAATCTGTATATCTTCTTTGGAGAAATGTCTATTTAAGTCTTCTGCCCGTTTTTGGATTGGGTTGTTTGTTTTTGTGATATTGAGCTACATGTGGTGCTTGTAAAGTTTGGAGATTAATCCTTTGTCAATTGCTTCATTTGAAAATATTTTCTCCCATTCTGAGGGTTGTTTCTGCATCTTGTTTATGTTTTCCTATACTGTGTAAAAGCTTTTAAGTTTCATTAGGTCCCATTTGTTGATTTCTGTTTTTATTTCCATTTCTCTAGGAGGTGAGTCAAAAAGGATCTTGCTGTGATTTATGTCATAGAGTGTTCTGCCTATGGTTTCCTCTAAGTGTTTTATAGTGTCTGGTCTTCTATTTAGATCTCTAATCCATTTAGAGTTTATTTTTGTGTATGGTGTTATGGAGTGTTCTAATTTCATTCTTTTATGTGTAGGGGTCCAGTTTTCCCAGCACCAATTACTGAAGAGACTGTCTTTTCTCCATTGTATATCCTTAGCTCCTTTGTCATAGATGATATAGCCATAGGTATGTAGGTTTATCTCTGGGCTTTCTGTCCTGTTCCATTGATCTGTGTTTATGCCAATCTACATACACTTGATTCCATTATGGAGACTTATAAATACATAGGTTTCAAGATTATTACCAGTCAGATATATTCCTCTTCAGTGAATAGGGTGTTTTGTGTCCAGTTCATTGAGAAAGGAGTAGGCCTTGTCTATTACATATTTGGTATATGGAATGGTATCTGTGCTAATTTCAAACTCTGCTTTTACACATCACCCCACGTCACCTTTCCCCTTAAGGAGGCATAAGTGTGTTTTCTAAATGTGTAACTCTGTTCTCTTTTGTAATTCAGTTCATGTGTAGCCATGTTTACATTCCCTCTATAAGTGATATATTACAATAAGTTTCTTTTTCTTTGAGGCTCATTTCACTTAGCATCATCGTACCTAAAGCCACTCATTATGCTGCTATTGGCCTTATGACATTGATTTTATGTCTGAGTGACATTCCATTGTATATAAGTACCACAACATCTATATCAATTTTTTTCCTTTCCTGGGATATTTAAAGTGTACCAAAGTCGAGGTTCTTGTAAACAGAGCAGCCCTAAACTTTGGGCTGGCTGTGTGTTGTGGATTTTTAGTTTTCCCAAAATACACGCCCATGAGTGGAAGTGTGCTATGCTCTGTAGCTCTGTTTTAGAAAACAACATACAGTTCTCCAGAGAGGCTGTTGGCAATTTACATCCTCTCCATCGGTGTAACCAGGCTCCCTTTTCTCCATGGCCTGTCCTGCATTTGTGGTTTTTACACTGTTTGTGGATGGCCCTTTTGACTGGAGGTAAGGGACACTTCTATGTGGTGTGGATTTTCAATGCCTGATGGCTTGCTTGGCCAAAAAGGGCGTATGCATTTTTTCCCGATTATATTCAAGAAAATACACATAATCCCTTTTCGGTCAAGGGCAACATTGTTGAAGTTCTGTCGCTTTTCATGTGCTTTAAAGATGACTCCAGTGTACCTCTTGAAATCTGTTTCCTTCAATTCTGCCTTGCATTCAAATCCTCTTCACTGCCTTACCTCAATATATTTCTGGATGATAGTTGTCCTTTAAAACTCTGCAAGTTTGTGAATTGCTGTGTCCCTGAGCTCCATTTTTCAACTCGCCTATTTGTGAGCTGGCTGCAATACCGCAGGATGGCTTTAGGGCCTAGTCTGGTTCCAGGGCTTCAGGCTGAGCCTTTGGTTAATTCTTCTTCCTGATGGGAAACTAGAGTGACATGTGCCCATCCAAACACCTACAGCTAATCTCTCATTTATTTCCCCTCTTCCTTTTCATCCTTTGCACAATTTGCAAACTGTGCATACAGGAGGGTAAAGGCGCTGACATTCCAAGTGAGGAGATTTTTAGTAATGCAGATGGAATGGTGAAGCCGAGCACGACGAAAGGAAAAATGAGGTACCTTTTAGAAAACTTTCCCAATCGCACAGTGTACCATCCACTGGGTGCCCCATGCATGTTTTAACTATAGGAAGATTCCCTTAAACCTGGAGAGTTGGCACCACTAGAATGGGTAGCACACAGTATTGCTCTAAGTGGTGTTCTTTTGCTCACACAACCTCAGCAAACTTGTCAGCCCCAAGTGTCCAGTCTTATGTCTCATCCAGCTGTGGGTGTAAAGGTGGTCAATCCAGGTGGGATCACAGGCCCTGAACGTAATTTTTAAGGCTTTCTCTCTGTTTCGCTGTTTTTGCATTTTGCTTTTGAAACTTAATTTTATAAGGGGGTTTAGCTGAATTTCAGTGCTGTGTTCATGCCATTATACACACATATGATACCTTTATGGAGACATGAGAATACATATGTTTTAAAATTCTAGAGTCAGATATATTCCTCTGCAATGAATAGGGGGCGTTAAGTCCAGTTCATTGTTCCGGCAGTAGGTGTTGTCTATTACATACTTGGTTTATGTAACAGTATCTGTGCTAATTTAAAACTGTGGTTTTATGCATCACCCCACCTCGCCTTTCCCCTTAAGCAGGCAGAAGATTGTTTTCTAAATGTATGACTCTATTGTGTTTGAAATTCAGTTCATGTTTACATTCACACTATGAGTGATATCTTATGATAAGATTTGTTATTCTGTTATCTTTCCTAACTCAGTTCATGTGTAGCCATGTTTACAGGATTTTCATAAGTGATATCTTATGATAAGTTTCTTTTTCAGTGTGACTTATTTCACTTAGTATCATCGTACGTGAATCCACTCATTTTGCTGCTACTTGCCTTATGACATTGATTTCATGGCTAACGGATATTACATCGTACGTAAGTACCACAGTTTCTTGAAATATTTTTGTCTTTCCTGGGATATATAAGGTGTACCCACGATGAGGTTCTTGTAAGCAGTGCAGCCTTAAATTTTGGCATGCCTGTGTCTTATTGATTTTCAGTTTTCCAAAGATATATTCCCTAGACTGGAACACCCCATTGCTCTGTAGCTCTGTTGTTTATTTGTTTTAGGGAACACAATGCACTCCTCCAGAGAGGCAGTTAGCAATTTACATGCCACCCATTAGCCTAAAAAAGCTCCCTGTTCTCCAGGGCCTGTCTTGCCTTTCTGGTTTTTACATATTTTGTGGATGTCCCTTTTGACCGGTGGGAACTGAAACTTATTTGTAGTGCAGATTTGCATTGCCTGCTTGCTTGCTTGGCCAAAAAGGGCGTATGCGTTTTCTCCTGAATATATTCAGGAGAAAACGCATACGCCCTTTTTGGCCAAGTGCATCATTGTTGAAGTTGTGCCCCTCTTCCTGTGCTTTCAAGGCAATTCCAAGGTACCTCTTGAAATCTGTTTCCTGCTATTCTGCCTCGCTTTCAAGTCCACCTCATTGCCTTGCCTCAACAGATTTTTTGACGATACTTGTCCTTTATTACTCTGCCAGTTTGTGAATTGCTGTGCCCCTGAGCTCCATTTTTCAACTCGTTTTTTGTGAGCTGAACGCAAGTCCAAAATTTTGGTTCAGGGCATATACTGGTTCCCGGTGGGTGGCTGAGACTTTGAATAATTTTTCTTCCTGCTGGGAAATTAGAGTGAAATGTGTCCGTCCAAATTCCTAACAGCTACTCTCTCATTGGTTCTCCCTCTTCCATTTCATCCTCTGCCAAATTGGCAACCTGTGCGAACCAGGAGGTTAAAGGGGCTGTCTCTCCAGGTTGGGAGGTTGATAGTAAAGCAGTTGGAAAGTCAAACTGGAGCACCAGGAGAGGGACTATTCGTTGAGTTTTAGAAACCTTTCGTATTCACAGTGTGTCCATTCTCTAGGTTTCCTGTACATGTTATAGCTGTAGTAATATTCCCTTGAACCTGGAGAGTTGGGACCCATGGAATGGGTGCCATGCATTATTGCTTTAAAGGGTCTGCTTTTGCTCACCCAATCTCACCAGTCCTCTCAGTGCCAAGTGTCCAGCCTTATGCCACATCCAGCTGTCATTGTAGATAGAGTCATTTCAGGGTTCATCAGAGACCCTGAGGGAATTATAAAGAATTTCCCTGTTTTTTTCTTTTGTTTTTGAAATTACTTTTTATAGTGGGTTTGAGCTGATTCTCGCTGCCATGTTTATGCCACTCTAGACACACTTGATTCCCTTATGGAGACATATCAATACATAGGTTTTAAGATTCTTTCTAGTGTGATATATTCCTCTCCGGGAAATATGGGGTTCTGAGTACCTTTCACTGAGGAAGGTGTAGGTCTTTTCTATTCCATAGATGGTTTTTGGAAGGGTACGTGTGATTCTATCAAAGTCTAGTTTTATGCATCACCCCACCTCGCCTTTCCCCTTAAGCAGGCATAAGAATGTTTTTTAAATGTGAGACTCTGTTCTCTTTCCTAACTCAGTTCATGTGTAGCCATGTTTACAGGATCTTCATAAGTGATATTTTATGATAAGTTTCTTTTTCTGTGTGACTTATTTCACTAAGAATCATCATACCTGAATCCATTCATTTTGCTTCTACTGGTCTTATGACATTGATTTCATGGCTGACGGATATTCCGTCATACGTAAGTACCACAATAATTTGAACCAATTTTATATTTCGTGGGATATTTAAGGTGTACCCACGTTGAGCTTCCTGTAAGCAGTGCAGCCCTAAATTTTGGGGTGGCCGTGTCTTATTGATTTTCAGTTTTCCCAAGGTATATTCCCTAGACTGGAAGCGCCCTTGGCTCTGTAGGTCTGTTGTTTACTTGTTTTAGGGAACACAATGCACTCCTCCAGAGAGGCAGTTGTCAATTTACATCCCGCCCATCAGCATAACAAGGCTCCCTGTTCTCCAGGGCCTGTCTTGCCTTTCTGGATTTTACACATTTTGTGGATGTCCCTTTTGACCGGTGGGAAGTGATACTTCTTTGTAGTGCAGATTTGCATTGCCCGCTTGCTTGCTTGGCCAAAAAGGGCGTATGCGTTTTCTCCTGAATATATTCAGGAGAAAACGCATACGCCCTTTTTGGCCAAGTGCATCATTGTCGAACTTGTGCCCCTCTTCCTGTGCTTTACAGGCGATTCCAACGTACCTCTTTAAATCTGTTTCCTGCTATTCTGCCTCGCATTCAAGTCTGCCTCGTTGCCTTCCCTCAACAGATTTTTGGACAATAGTTGTGCTTTATTACTCTGCCAGTTTGTGAATTGCTGTGCCCCTGAGCTCCATTTTTCAACTCGTTTTTAGTGAGCTGAATGCAAGTCCAAAATTTTGGTTCAGGATCTATACTGGTTCCCGGTGGGTGGCTGAGACTTTGGTTAATTCTTCTTCCTAACGGTATATTAGAGTGACACGTGCCCGTCCAAATGCCTAACAGCTACTCTCTCATTGGTTCTCCCTCTTCCCTTTCATCCTCTGCCAAATTGGCAACCTGTTCGAACCAGGAGGTAAATGGCGCTGTGTCTCCAAGTTTGGAGATTGATAGTAAAGCAGTTGGAAAGTCAAACCAGAGCACCAGGAGAGGGACTATTCGTTGAGATTTAGAAACATTTCATATTCACAGTGTGTCCATTCTCTAGGTTTCCTGTACCAGTTCTTGCTGTATTAATATTCCCTTCAAGCTCGAGAGTTGGGACCCATGGAATGGGGGCCATGCATTCTTGCTTTAAAGGATCTGCATTTGCTCACCCAATCTCACCAATCCTCTCAGTCCCAAGTGTCCAGCCTTATGCCATATCCAGCTGTCATTGTAGATAGGTTCATTCCACGTTTCATCAGAGACCCTGAAGGAATTGTAAAGACTTTCCCTGTTTTTTTTGTTTTGTTTTTGAAATTCCTTTTTATAGTGGGTTTGAGCTGATTCTCGCTGCCATGTTTATGCCAGTCAAGACACACTTGATAACCTTATGGAGACATATCAATACATAGGTTTTAAGATTCTTACTAGTCAGATCTATTCCTCTGCGGGAAATATGTGGTTTTGAGTCCCTTTCACTGAGGAAGGTGTAGGTCTTATCTATTCCATAGTAAGTTTTTGGAACGGTCCCTGTGATTATATCAAACTCTGGTTTTATGCATTACCCCACCTCTCTTTCTCCCTTAAGCATGCATACGAGTTTTTTTCTAAATGTGAGACTCTGTTCTCTTTCCTAACTCAGTTCATATGTAGCCATGTCTACAGGATCTCCAAAAGTCATATCTTATGATAAGTTTCTTTTTCTGTGTGACTTATTTCACTTAGAATCATCGTACCTGAATCGACTCATTTTGCTGCTACTGGTCTTATGACATTGATTTCATGGATGAGGGATATTACATCTTTCGTATGTACGACAATTTTTTGAATCCATTTTATATTTCCTGGGATATTTAAGGTGTACCCAAGTTGAGGTTCTTGTAAGCAGTGCAGCCCTAAATTTTGGGGTGACTCTGTCTTATTGATTTTCAGTTTTCCCAAGATATATTCCCTAGACTGAAAGTGTCCTTGGCTCTGTAGCTCTGTTGTTTAGTTGTTTTAGGGAACACAGTGCACTCCTCCAGAGAGGCAGTTGGCAATTTACATCCGGACCATCAGCATAAAAAGGCTCCGTGTTCTCCAGGCCCTGTCATGCCTTTCTGGTTTTTACACATTTTGTGGATGTCCCTTTTGACCGGTGGGAAGTGACACTTCTTTGTAGTGCAAATTTGCATTGCCCGCTTGCTTGCTTGGCCAAAAAGGGCGTATGCGTTTTCTCCTGAATATATTCAGGAGAAAACGCATACGCCCTTTTTGGCCAAGTGCATCATTGTCCAAGTTGTGCCTCTCTTCTTGTGCTTTAAAGGCGATTCCAACGTACCTCTTGAAATCTGTTTCCTGCTATTCAGCATCGCTTTCAAGTCCGCCTCGTTTCCTTTCCTCAACAGATTTATGGACGATAGATGCCCTGCATTACTCTGCCAGTTTGTGAATTGCTGTGCTCCTGAGCTCCATTTTACAACTCGATTTTTGTGAGCTGAACGCAAGTCCAAAATTTTGGTTCAGGATCTATACTGGTTCCAGGTGGGTGGCTGAGACTTTGGTTAATTCTTCTTCCTGCCGGGAAATTAGTATGAAATGTGCCTGTCCAAATGCCTAACAGCTACTCTCTCATTGTTTCTTCCTCTTCCCTTTCATCCTCTGCCAAATTGACAACCTGTGCGAACCAGGAGGTTAAAGGGGCTGTCTCTCCTAGTTGGTTGATTGATAGTAAAGCAGTTGGAAAGTCAAACCAGAGCAGCAGTAGAGGGACTATTCGTTGAGTTTTAGAAACCTTTCATAATCACAGTGTGTCTATTCTCTAGGTTTCACGTACATGTTATAGCTGTAGTAATATTCCCTTCAACATGAAGAGTTGGGACCCATGGAAGAGGTGGCATGCATTATTGCTTTAAAGGGACTGCCTTTGCTCACCCAATCTCACCAATTTTCTCAGTCCCAAGTGTCCAGCCTTATGCCACATCCAGCTGTCATTGTAGATAGGGTCTTTCCAGGTTTCCTCAGACACCCTGAAGGAATTTTAAACAATTTCCCTGTTTTTTGGTTTTGCTTTTGAAATTCCTTTTTATAGTGGGTTTGAGCTGATTCTCGCTGCCATGTTTATGCCACTCTAGACACACTTGATTCCCTTATGGAGTCATATCAATACATAGGTTTTAAGATTCTTACTAGTCAGATATATTCCTCTGCGGGAAATATGGGGTTTTGAGTCCCTTTCACTGAGGAAGGTGTAGGTCTTGTCTATTCCAAAGTTGGTTTTTGGAACGGTCCCTGTGCTTATATCAAACACTGCTTTTATGCATCACCCCACCTCTCCATCCCCTTTATGCAGGCATAAGAGTGTTTTCTAAATGTGAGACTCTGTTCTCTTTCCTAACTCAGTTCACGTGTAGCCATGTTTACAGGATCTTCATAAGTGATATCTTATGATAAGTTTATTTTTCTGTGTGACTTATTTAACTTAGAATCATCGTACCTGAATCCACTCACTTTGCTGCTACTGGTCTTATGACATTGATTTCATGGCTGAGGGATATTCCATCGTACGTAAGTACCACAATGTTTTGAACCATTTTTATATTTCCTGGGATATTTAAGGTGTACCCAAGTTGAGGTTCTTGTAGCCAGTGCAGCCCTAAATTTGGAGGTGGCTCTTTCTTATTGATTTTCAGTTTTCCCCAGGTATATTCCCTAGACTGGAAGTGGCCTTGGCTCTGTAGCTCTGTTGTTTACTTGTTTTAGGGAACACAATGCACTCCTCCAGTGAGGCAGTTGGCAATTTACATCCCGCCCATCAGCATAACAAGGCTCCCTGTTCTCCAGGGCCTGTCTTGCCTTTCTGGTTTTTACACATTTTGTGGATGTCCCTTTTGACCGGTGGGAAGTGATACTTCTTTGTAGTGCACATTTGCATTGCCCGCTTGCTTGCTTGGCCAAAAAGGGCGTATGCGTTTTCTCCTGAATATATTCAGGAGAAAACGCATACGCCCTTTTTGGCCAAGTGCACCATTGTCCAAGTTGTGCCCCTCTTCCTGTGCTTTACAGGCGATTCCAACGTACCTCTTGAAATCTGTTTCCTGCTATTTTGCCTCACTTTCAAGTCCGCCTCGTTGACTTCCCTCAACAGATTTTTGGACGATAGTTGTCCTTTATCACTCTGCCAGTTTGTGAATTGCTGTGCCCCTGAGCTCCATTTCTCAACTCGTTTTTTGTGAGCTGAACGCAAGTCCAAAATTTTGGATCCTGTCCTATACTGGTTCCCGGTGGGTGGCTGAGACTTTGGTTAATTCTTCTTCCTGCCGGGAAATTAGAGTGACATGTGACCGTCCAAATGCCTAACAGCTACTCTCTCATGGGTTCTCCCTCGTCCCTTCCATCCTCTGCCAAATTGGGAACCTGTGCAAACCAGGAGGTTAAAGGGCCTGTCTCTCCAAGTTGGGAGATTGATAGTAAGGCAGTTGGAAAGTCAAACTGGAGCACCAGGAGAGGGACTATTCGTTGAGTTTTAGAAACCTTTCATATTCACAGTGTGTCCATTCTCTAGGTTTCCTGTACATGTTATAGCTGTAGTAATATTCCCTTGAACCTGGAGAGTTGGGACCCATGGAATGGGGGCCATGCATTATTGCTTGAAAGGGTCTGCATTTGCTCACCCAATCTCACCAATCCTCTCAGTCCCAAGTGTCCAGCCTTATGCCACATCCAGCTGTCATTGTAGATAGGGTCTTTCCAGGATTCCTCAGACACCCTGAAGGAATTGTAAAGAATTTCCCTGTTTTTTGGTTTTGCTTTTGAAATTCCTTTTTATACTGGGTTTGAGCTGATTCTCGCTGCCATGTTTATGCCACTCTAGACACACTTGATTCCCTTATGGAGACATATCAATACATAGGTTTTAAGATTCTTACTAGTCAGATATATTCCTCTGTGGGAAATATGGGGTTTTGAGTCTCTTTCACTGAGGAAGGTGTCGGTCTTGTCAATTCCAAAGATGGTTTTTGAAACGGTCCCTGTGCTTATATCAAACTCTGGTTTTATGCATCACCCCACCTCTCCTTACCCTTTATGCAGGCATAAGAGTGTTTTCTAAATGTGAGACTCTGTTCTCTTTCCTAACTCAGTTCACGTGTAGCCATGTTTACAGGATCTTCATAAGTGATATCTTATGATAAGTTCCTTTTTCTGTGTGACTTATTTCACTTAGAATCATCGTACCTGAATCCACTCACTTTGCTGCTACTGGTTTTATGACATTGATTTCATCGCTGAGGGATATTCCATCGTACGTAAGTACCACAATGTTTTGAACCATTTTTATATTTCCTGGGATATTTAAGGTGTACCCAAGTTGAGGTTCTTGTAGCCAGTGCAGCCCTAAATTTGGAGGTGGCTCTTTCTTATTGATTTTCAGTTTTCCCAAGGTATATTCCCTAGAGTGGATGTGGCCCTGGCTCTATAGCTCTGTTGTTTACTTGTTTTAGGGAACACAATGCACTCCTCCAGTGAGGCAGTTGGCAATTTACATCCCGCCCATCAGCATAACAAGGCTCCCAGTTCTCCAGGGCCTGTCTTGCCTTTCTGGTTTTTACACATTTTGTGGATGTCCCTTTTGACCGGTGGGAAGTGATACTTCTTTGTAGTGCAGATTTGCATTGCCCGCTTGCTTGCTTGGCCAAAAAGGGCGTATGCGTTTTCTCCTGAATATATTCAGGAGAAAACGCATATGCCCTTTTTGGCCAAGTGCACCATTGTCCAAGTTGTGCCCCTCTTCCTGTGCTTTACAGGCGATTGCAACATACCTCTTGAAATCTGTTTCCTGCTATTTTGCCTCACTTTCAAGTCCGCCTCGTTGACTTCCCTCAACAGATTTTTGGACGATAGTTGTCCTTTATCACTCTGCCAGTATGTGAATTGCTGTGCCCCTGAGCTCCATTTCTCAACTCGTTTTTTGGGAGCTGAACGCAAGTCCAAAATTTTGGATCATGTCCTATACTGGTTCCCGGTGGGTGGCTGAGACTTTGGTTAATTCTTCTTCCTGCCGGGAAATTAGAGTGACATGTGCCCATCCAAATGCCTAACAGCTACTCTCTCATGGGTTCTCCCTCGTCCCTTCCATCCTCTGGCAAATTGGGAACCTGTGCAAACCAGGAGGTTAAAGGGCCTGTCTCTCCAAGTTGGGAGATTGATAGTAAGGCAGTTGGAAAGTCAAACTGGAGCACCAGGAGAGGGACTATTCGTTGAGTTTTAGAAACCTTTCGTATTCACAGTGTGTCCATTCTCTAGGTTTCCTGTACATGTTATAGCTGTAGTAATATTCCCTTGAACCTGGAGAGTTGGGACCCATGGAATGGGGGCCATGCATTATTGCTTGAAAGGGTCTGCATTTGCTCACCCAATCTCACCAATCCTCTCAGTCCCAAGTGTCCAGCCTTTTGCCACATCCAGCTGTCATTGTAGATAGGGTCTTTCCAGGTTTCCTCAGAAACCCTGAAGGAATTGTAAAGAATTTCCCTGTTTTTTGGTTTTGCTTTTGAAATTCCTTTTTATAGTGGGTTTGAGCTGATTCTCGCTGCCATGTTTATGCCACTCTAGACACACTTGATTCCCTTATGGAGACATATCAATACATAGGTTTTAAGATTCTTACTAGTCAGATATATTCCTCTGTGGGAAATATGGGGTTTTGAGTCTCCTTCACTGAGGAAGGTGTCGGTCTTGTCAATTCCAAAGTTGGTTTTTGAAACGGTCCCTGTGCTTATATCAAACTCTGGTTTTATGCATCACCCCACCTCTCCTTCCCCTTTATGCAGGCATAAGCGTTTTTTCTAAATGTGAGACTCTGTTCTCTTTCCTAACTCAGTTCACGTGTAGCCATGTTTACAGGATCTTCATAAGTGATATCTTATGATAAGTTTCTTTTTCTTTGTGACTTATTTCACTTAGAATCATCGTACCTGAATCCACTCACTTTGCTGCTACTTGTCTTATGACATTGATTTCATGGCTGAGGGATATTCCATCGTACGTAAGTACCACAAGGTTTTGAACCATTTTTATATTTCCTGGGATATTTAAGGTGTACCCAAGTTGAGGTTCTTGTAGTCAGTGCAGCCCTAAATTTGGAGTTGGCTCTTTCTTATTGATTTTCAGTTTTCCCAAGGTATATTCCCTAGACTGGAAGTGGCCTTGGCTCTGTAGCTCTGTTGTTTACTTGTTTTAGGGAACACAATGCACTCCTCCAGTGAGGCAGTTGGCAATTTACATCCCGCCCATCAGCATAACAAGGCTCCCAGTTCTCCAGGGCCTGTCTTGCCTTTCTGGTTTTTACACATTTTGTGGATGTCCCTTTTGACCGGTGGGAAATGATACTTCTTTGTAGTTCAGATTTTCATTGCCTGCTTACTTGCTTGGACAAAAAGGGCGTATGCGTTTTCTCCTGAATATATTCAGGAGAAAACGCATACGCCCTTTTTGGCCAAGTGCACCATTGTCCAAGTTGTGCCCCTCTTCCTGTGCTTTACAGGCGATTCCAAGGTACCTCTTGAAATCTGTTTCCTGCTATTTTGCCTCGCTTTCCAGTCCGCCTCGTTGACTTCCCTCAACAGATTTTTGGACGATAGTTGTCCTTTATCACTCTGCCAGTTTGTGAATTGCTGTGCCCCTGAGCTCCATTTCTCAACTCGTTTTTTGTGAGCTGAACGCAAGTCCAAAATTTTGGATCATTTCCTATACTGGTTCCCGGTGGGTGGCTGAGACTTTGGTTAATTCTTCTTCCTGCCGGGAAATTAGAGTGACATGTGCCCGTCCAAATGCCTAACAGCTACTCTCTCATGGGTTCTCCCTCGTCCCTTCCATCCTCTGCCAAATTGGGAACCTGTGCAAACCAGGAGGTTAAAGGGCCTGTCTCTCCAAGTTGGGAGATTGATAGTAAGGCAGTTGGAAAGTCAAACTGGAGCACCAGGAGAGGGACTATTCGTTGAGTTTTAGAAACCTTTCGTATTCACAGTGTGTCCATTCTCTAGGTTTCCTGTACATGTTATAGCTGTAGTAATATTCCCTTGAACCTGGAGAGTTGGGACCCATGGAATGGGGGCCATGCATTATTGCTTGAAAGGGTCTGCATTTGCTCACCCAATCTCACCAATCCTCTCAGTCCCAAGTGTCCAGCCTTATGCCACATCCAGCTGTCATTGTAGATAGGGTCTTTCCAGGTTTCCTCAGACACCCTGAAAGAATTGTAAAGAATTTCCCTGTTTTTTGGTTTTGCTTTTGAAATTCCTTTTTATAGTGGGTTTGAGCTGATACTCGCTGCCATGTTTATGCCACTCTAGACACACTTGATTCCCTTATGGAGACATATCAATACATAGGTTTTAAGATTCTTACTAGTCAGATATATTCCTCTGCGGGAAATATGGGGTTTTGAGTCTCTTTCACTGAGGAAGGTGTCGGTCTTGTCAGTTCCAAAGTTGGTTTTTGAAACGGTCCCTGTGCTTATATCAAACTCTCGTTTTATGCATCACCCCACCTCTCCTTCCCCTTTATGCAGGCATAAGAGTGTTTTCTAAATGTGAGACACTGTTCTCTTTCCTAACTCAGTTCACGTGTAGCCATGTTTACAGGATCTTCATAAGTGATATCTTATGGTAAGTTTCTTTTTCTGTGTGACTTATTTCACTTAGAATCATCGTACCTGAATCCACTCACTTTGCTGCTACTGGTCTTATGACATTGATTTCATGGCTGAGGGATATTCCATCGTACGTAAGTACCACAATGTTTTGAACCATTTTTATATTTCCTGGGATATTTAAGGTGTACCCAAGTTGAGGTTCTTGTAGCCAGTGCAGCCCTAAATTTGGAGGTGGCTCTTTCTTATTGATTTTCAGTTTTCCCCAGGTATATTCCCGAGACTGGAAGTGGCCTTGGCTCTGTAGCTCTGTTGTTTACTTGTTTTAGGGAACACAATGCACTACTCCAGTGAGGCAGTTGGCAATTTACATCCCGCCCATCAGCATAACAAGGCTCCCTGTTCTCCAGGGCCTGTCTTGCCTTTCTGGTTTTTACACATTTTGTGGATGTCCCTTTTGACCGGTGGGAAGTGATACTTCTTTGTAGTGCAGATTTGCATTGCCCTCTTGCTTGCTTGGCCAAAAAGGGCGTATGCGTTTTCTCCTGAATATATTCAGGAGAAAACGCATACGCCCTTTTTTGGCCAAGTGCACCATTGTCCAAGTTGTGCCCCTCTTCCTGTGCTTTACAGGGGATTCCAACGTACCTCTTGAAATCTGTTTCCTGCTATTTTGCCTCACTTTCAAGTCCGCCTCGTTGACTTCCCTCAACAGATTTTTGGACGATAGTTGTCCTTTATCACTCTGCCAGTTTGTGAATTGCTGTGCCCCTGAGCTCCATTTCTCAACTCGTTTTTTGTGAGCTGAACGCAAGTCCAAAATTTTGGATCATGTCCTATACTGGTTCCCGGTGGGTGGCTGAGACTTTGGTTAATTCTTCTTCCTGCCGGAAATTAGAGTGACATGTGCCCGTCCAAATGCCTAACAGCTACTCTCTCATGGGTTCTCCCTCGTCCCTTCCATCCTCTGCCAAATTGGGAACCTGTGCAAACCAGGAGGTTAAAGGGCCTGTCTCTCCAAGTTGGGAGATTGATAGTAAGGCAGTTGGAAAGTCAAACTGGAGCACGAGGAGAGGGACTATTCGTTGAGTTTTAGAAACCTTTCGTATTCACAGTGTGTCCATTCTCTAGGTTTCCTGTACATGTTATACCTGTAGTAATATTCCCTTGAACCTGGAGAGTTGGGACCCATGGAATGGGGGCCATGCATTATTGCTTGAAAGGGTCTGCATTTGCTCACCCAATCTCACCAATCCTCTCAGTCCCAAGTGTCCAGCCTTATGCCACATCCAGCTGTCATTGTAGATAGGGTCTTTCCAGGTTTCCTCAGACACCCTGAAGGAATTGTAAAGAATTTCTCTGTTTTTTGGTTTTGCTTTTGAAATTCCTTTTTATAGTGGGTTTGAGCTGATTCTCGCTGCCATGTTTATGCCACTCTAGACACACTTGATTCCCTTATGGAGTCATATCAATACATAGGTTTTAAGATTCTTACTAGTCAGATATATTCCTCTGCGGGAAATATGGGGTTTTGAGTCTCTTTCACTGAGGAAGGTGTAGGTCTTGTCTATTCCAAAGTTGGTTTTTGGAACGGTCCCTGTGCTTATATCAAACTCTGGTTTTATGCATCACCCCACCTCTCCTTACCCTTTATGGAGGCATAAGAGTGTTTTCTAAATGTGAGACTCTGTTCTCTTTCCTAACTCAGTTCACGTGTAGCCATGTTTACAGGATCTTCATAAGTGATATCTTATGATAAGTTTCTTTTTCTGTGTGACTTATTTGACTTAGAATCATCGTAACTGAATCCACTCACTTTGCTGCTACTGGTCTTATGACATTGATTTCATGGCTGAGGGATATTCCATCGTACGTAAGTACCACAATGTTTTGAACCATTTTTATATTTCCTGGGATATTTAAGGTGTACCCAAGTTGAGGTTCTTGTAGCCAGTGCAGCCCTAAATTTGGAGGTGGCTCTTTCTTATTGATTTTCAGTTTTCCCCAGGTATATTCCCGAGACTGGAAGTGGCCTTGGCTCTGTAGCTCTGTTGTTTACTTGTTTTAGGGAACACAATGCACTACTCCAGTGAGGCAGTTGACAATTTACATCCCGCCCATCAGCATAACAAGGCTCCCAGTTCTCCAGGGCCTGTCTTGCCTTTCTGGTTTTTACACATTTTGTGGATGTCCCTTTTGACCGGTGGGAAGTGATACTTCTTTGTAGTGCAGATTTGCATTGCCCGCTTGCTTGCTTGGCCAAAAAGGGCGTATGCGTTTTCTCCTGAATATATTCAGGAGAAAACGCATACGCCCTTTTTTGGCCAAGTGCACCATTGTCCAAGTTGTGCCCCTCTTCCTGTGCTTTACAGGGGATTCCAACGTACCTCTTGAAATCTGTTTCCTGCTATTTTGCCTCACTTTCAAGTCCGCCTCGTTGACTTCCCTCAACAGATTTTTGGACGATAGTTGTCCTTTACCACTCTGCCAGTTTGTGAATTGCTGTGCCCCTGAGCTCCATTTCTCAACTCGTTTTTTGTGAGCTGAACGCAAGTCCAAAATTTTGGATCATGTCCTATACTGGTTCCCGGTGGGTGGCTGAGACTTTGGTTAATTCTTCTTCCTGCCGGAAATTAGAGTGACATGTGCCCGTCCAAATGCCTAACAGCTACTCTCTCATGGGTTCTCCCTCGTCCCTTCAATCCTCTGCCAAATTGGGAACCTGTGCAAACCAGGAGGTTAAAGGGCCTGTCTCTCCAAGTTGGGAGATTGATAGTAAGGCAGTTGGAAAGTCAAACTGGAGCACGAGGAGAGGGACTATTCGTTGAGTTTTAGAAACCTTTCGTATTCACAGTGTGTCCATTCTCTAGGTTTCCTGTACATGTTATACCTGTAGTAATATTCCCTTGAACCTGGAGAGTTGGGACCCATGGAATGGGGGCCATGCATTATTGCTTGAAAGGGTCTGCATTTGCTCACCCAATCTCACCAATCCTCTCAGTCCCAAGTGTCCAGCCTTATGCCACATCCAGCTGTCATTGTAGACAGGGTCTTTCCAGGTTTCCTCAGACACCCTGAAGGAATTGTAAAGAATTTCCCTGTTTTTTGGTTTTGCTTTTGAAATTCCTTTTTATAGTGGGTTTGAGCTGATTCTCGCTGCCATGTTTAGCCACTCTAGACACACTTGATTCCCTTATGGAGACATATCAATACATAGGTTTTAAGATTCTTACTAGTCAGATATATTCCTCTGTGGGAAATATGGGGTTTTGAGTCTCTTTCACTGAGGAAGGTGTCGGTCTTGTCAATTCCAAAGTTGGTTTTTGAAACGGTCCCTGTGCTTATATCAAACTCTGGTTTTATGCATCACCCCACCTCTCCTTACCCTTTATGCAGGCATAAGAGTGTTTTCTAAATGTGAGACTCTGTTCTCTTTCCTAACTCAGTTCACGTGTAGCCATGTTTACAGGATCTTCATAAGTGATATCTTATGATAAGTTTCTTTTTCTGTGTGACTTATTTGACTTAGAATCATCGTACCTGAATCCACTCACTTTGCTGCTACTGGTCTTATGACATTGATTTCATGGCTGAGGGATATTCCATCGTACGTAAGTACCACAATGTTTTGAACCATTTTTATATTTCCTGGGATATTTAAGGTGTACCCAAGTTGAGGTTCTTGTAGCCAGTGCAGCCCTAAATTTGGAGGTGGCTCTTTCTTATTGATTTTCAGGTTTCCCAAGGTATATTCCCTAGACTGGAAGTGGCCTTGGCTCTGTAGCTCTGTTGTTTACTTGTTTTAGGGAACACAATGCACTCCTCCAGTGAGGCAGTTGGCAATTTACATCCCGCCCATCAGCATAACAAGGCTCCCTGTTCTCCAGGGCCTGTCTTGCCTTTCTGGTTTTTACACATTTTGTGGATGTCCCTTTTGACGGGTGGGAAGTGATACTTCTTTGTAGTGCAGATTTGCATTGCCCGCTTGCTTGCTTGGCCAAAAAGGGTGTATGCGTTTTCTCCTGAATATATTCAGGAGAAAACGCATACGCTCTTTTTGGCCAAGTGCACCATTGTCCAAGTTGTGCCCCTCTTCCTGTGCTTTACAGGCGATTCCAACGTACCTCTTGAAATCTGTTTCCTGCTATTTTGCCTCACTTTCAAGTCCGCCTCGTTGACTTCCCTCAACAGATTTTTGGACGATAGTTGTCCTTTATCACTCTGCCACTTTGTGAATTGCTGTGCCCCTGAGCTCCATTTCTCAACTCGTTTTTTGTGAGCTGAACGCAAGTCCAAAATTTTGGATCATGTCTTATACTGGTTCCCGGTGGGTGGCTGAGACTTCGGTTAATTCTTCTTCCTGCCGGGAAATTAGATTGACATGTGCCCGTCCAAATGCCTAACAGCTACTCTCTCATGGATTCTCCCTCGTCCCTTCCATCCTCTGCCAAATTGGGAACCTGTGCAAACCAGGAGGTTAAAGGGCCTGTCTCTCCAAGTTAGGAGATTGATAGTAAGGCAGTTGGAAAGTCAAACTGGAGCACCAGGAGAGGGACTGTTCGTTGAGGTTTAGAAACCTTTCGTATTAACAGTGTGTCCATTCTCTAGGTTTCCTGTACATGTTATAGCTGTAGTAATATTCCCTTGAACATGGAGAGTTGGGACCCATGGAATGGGGGCCATGCATTATTGCTTGAAAGGGTCTGCATTTGCTCACCCTATCTCACCAATCCTCTCAGTCCCAAGTGTCCAGCGTTATGCCACATCCAGCTGTCATTGTAGACAGGGTCTTTCCAGGTTTCCTCAGACACCCTGAAGGAATTGTAAAGAATTTCCCTGTTTTTTGGTTTTGCTTTTGAAATTCCTTTTTATAGTGGGTTTGAGCTGATTCTCGCTGCCATGTTTATGCCACTCTAGACACACTTGATTCCCTTATGGAGACATATCAATACATAGGTTTTAAGATTCTTACTAGTCAGATATATTCCTCTGTGGGAAATATGGGGTTTTGAGTCTCTTTCACTGAGAAAGGTGTCGGTCTTGTCAATTCCAATGTTGGTTTTTGAAACGGTCCCTGTGCTTATATCAAACTCTGGTTTTATGCATCACCCCACCTCTCCTTCCCCTTTATGCAGGCATAAGAGTGTTTTCTAAATGTGAGACTCTGTTCTCTTTCCTAACTCAGTTCACGTGTAGCCATGTTTACAGGATCTTCATAAGTGATATCTTATGATAAGTTTCTTTTTCTGTGTGACTTATTTCACTTAGAATCATCGTACCTGAATCCACTCACTTTGCTGCTACTGGTCTTATGACATTGATTTCATGGCTGAGGGATATTCCATCGTACGTAAGTACCACAATGTTTTGAACCATTTTTATATTTCCTGGGATATTTAAGGTGTACCCAAGTTGAGGTTCTTGTAGCCAGTGCAGCCCAAAATTTGGAGGTCGCTCTTTCTTATTGATTTTCAGTTTTCCCAAGGTATATTCCCTATACTGGAAGTGGCCTTGGCTCTGTAGCTCTGTAGTTTACTTGTTTTAGGGAACACAATGCACTCCTCCAGTGAGGCAGTTGGCAATTTACATCCCGCCCATCAGCATAACAAGGCTCCCAGTTCTCCAGGGCCTGTCTTGCCTTTCTGGTTTTTACACATTTTGTGGATGTCCCTTTTGACCGGTGGGAAGTGATACTTCTTTGTAGTGCAGATTTGCATTGCCCGCTTGCTTGCTTGGCCAAAAAGGGCGTATGCGTTTTCTCCTCAATATATTCAGGAGAAAATGCATACGCCCTTTTTGGCCAAGTGCACCATTGTCCAAGTTGTGCCCCTCTTCCTGTGCTTTACAGGCGATTCCAACGTACCTCTTGAAATCTGTTTCCTGCTATTTTGACTCACTTTCAAGTCCGCCTCGTTGACTTCCCTCAACAGATTTTTGGACGAAAGTTGTCCTTTATCACTCTGCCAGTTTGTGAATTGCTGTGCCCCTGAGCTCCATTTCTCAACTCGTTTTTTGTGAGCTGAACGCAAGTCCAAAATTTTGGATCATGTCCTATACTGGTTCCCGGTGGGTGGCTGAGACTTTGGTTAATTCTTCTTCCTGCCGGGAAATTAGAGTGACATGTGCCCGTCCAAATGCCTAACAGCTACTCTCACATGGGTTCTCCCTCGTCCCTTCCATCCTCTGCCAAATTGGGAACCTGTGCAAACCAGGAGGTTAAAGGGCCTGTCTCTCCAAGTTGGGAGATTGATAGTAAGGCAGTTGGAAAGTCAAACTGGAGCACCAGGAGAGGGACTATTCGTTGAGTTTTAGAAACCTTTCGTATTCACAGTGTGTCCATTCTCTAGGTTTCCTGTACATGTTATAGCTGTAGTAATATTCCCTTGAACATGGAGAATTGGGACCCATGGAATGGGGGCCATGCATTATTGCTTGAAAGGGTCTGCATTTGCTCACCCAATCTCACCAATCCTCTCAGTCCCAAGTGTCCAGCCTTATGCCACATCCAGCTGTCATTGTAGATAGGGTCTTTCCAGGTTTCCTCAGACACCCTGAAGGAATTGTAAAGAATTTCCCTGTTTTTTGGTTTTGCTTTTGAAATTCCTTTTTATAGTGGGTTTGAGCTGATTCTCGCTGCCATGTTTATGCCACTCTAGACACACTTGATTCCCTTATGGAGACATATCAATACATAGGTTTTAAGATTCTTACTAGTCAGATATATTCCTCTGTGGGAAATATGGGGTTTTGAGTCTCTTTCACTGAGGAAGGTGTCGGTCTTGTCAATTCCAAAGTTGGTTTTTGAAACGGTCCCTGTGCTTATATCAAACTCTGGTTTTATGCATCACCCCACCTCTCCTTCCCCTTTATGCAGGCATAAGAGTGTTTTCTAAATGTGAGACTCTGTTCTCTTTCCTAACTCAGTTCACGTGTAGCCATGCTTACAGGATCTTCATAAGTGATATCTTATGATAAGTTTCATTTTCTGTGTTACTTATTTGACTTAGAATCATCGTACCTGAATCCACTCACTTTGCTGCTACTGGTCTTATGACATTGATTTCATGGCTGAGGGATATTCCATCGTACGTAAGTACCACAATGTTTTGAACCATTTTTATATTTCCTGGGATATTTAAGGTGTACCCAAGTTGAGGTTCTTGTAGCCAGTGCAGCCCTAAATTTGGAGGTGGCTCTTTCTTATTGATTTTCAGTTTTCCCCAGGTATATTCCCTAGACTGGAAGTGGCCTTGGCTCTGTAGCTCTGTTGTTTACTTGTTTTAGGGAACACAATGCACTCCTCCAGTGAGGCAGTTGGCAATTTACATCCCGCCCATCAGCATAACAAGGCTCCCTGTTCTCCAGGGCCTGTCTTGCCTTTCTGGTTTTTACACATTTTGTGGATGTCCCTTTTGACCGGTGGGAAGTGATACTTCTTTGTATTGCAGATTTGCATTGCCCGCTTGCTTGCTTGGCCAAAAAGGGCGTATGCGTTTTCTCCTGAATATATTCAGGAGAAAACGCATACGCCCTTTTTGGCCAAGTGCACCATTGTCCAAGTTGTGCCCCTCTTCCTGTGCTTTACAGGCGATTCCAACGTACCTCTTGAAATCTGTTTCCTGCTATTTTGACTCACTTTCAAGTCCACCTCGTTGACTTCCCTCAACAGATTTTTGGACGATAGTTGTCCTTTATCACTCTGCCAGTTTGTGAATTGCTGTGCCCCTGAGCTCCATTTCTCAACTCGTTTTTTGTGAGCTGAACGCAAGTCCAAAATTTTGGATCATGTCCTATACTGGTTCCCGGTGGGTGGCTGAGACTTTGGTTAATTCTTCTTCCTGCCGGGAAATTAGATTGACATGTGCCCGTCCAAATGCCTAACAGCTACTCTCTCATGGGTTCTCCCTCGTCCCTTCCATCCTCTGCCAAATTGGGAACCTGTGCAAACCAGGAGGTTAAAGGGCCTGTCTCTCCAAGTTGGGAGATTGATAGTAAGGCAGTTGGAAAGTCAAACTGGAGCACCAGGAGAGGGACTATTCGTTGAGTTTTAGAAACCTTTCGTATTCACAGTGTGTCCATTCTCTAGGTTTCCTGTACATGTTATAGCTGTAGTAATATTCCCTTGAACCTGGAGAGTTGGGACCCATGGAATGGGGGCCATGCATTATTGCTTGAAAGGGTCTGCATTTGCTCACCCAGTCTCACCAATCCTCTCAGTCCCAAGTGTCCAGCCTTATGCCACATCCAGCTGTCATTGTAGATAGGGTCTTTCCAGGTTTCCTCAGACACCCTGAAGGAATTGTAAAGAATTTCCCTGTTTTTTGGTTTTGCTTTTGAAATTCCTTTTTATAGTGGGTTTGAGCTGATTCTCGCTGCCATGTTTATGCCACTCTAGACACACTTGATTCCCTTATGGAGACATATCAATACATAGGTTTTAAGATTCTTACTAGTCAGATATATTCCTCTGTGGGAAATATGGGGTTTTGAGTCTCTTTCACTGAGGAAGGTGTCGGTCTTGTCAATTCCAAAGTTGGTTTTTGAAACGGTCCCTGTGCTTATATCAAACTCTGGTTTTATGCATCACCCCACCTCTCCTTCCCCTTTATGCAGGCATAAGAGTGTTTTCTAAATGTGAGACTCTGTTCTCTTTCCTAACTCAGTTCACGTGTAGCCATGTTTACAGGATCTTCATAAGTGATATCTTATGATAAGTTTCTTTTTCTGTGTGACTTATTTCACTTAGAATCATCGTACCTGAATCCACTCACTTTGCTGCTACTGGTCTTATGACATTGATTTCATGGCTGAGGGATATTCCATCGTACGTAAGTACCACAATGTTTTGAACCATTTTTATATTTCCTGGGATATTTAAGGTGTACCCAAGTTGAGGTTCTTGTAGCCAGTGCAGCCCTAAATTTGGAGGTGGCTCTTTCTTTTTGATTTTCAGTTTTCCCCAGGTATATTCCCTAGACTGGAAGTGGCCTTGGCTCTGTAGCTCTGTTGTTTACTTGTTTTAGGGAACACAATGCACTCCTCCAGTGAGGCAGTTGGCAATTTACATCCCGCCCATCAGCATAACAATGCTCCCTGTTCTCCAGGGCTTCTCTTGCCTTTCTGGTTTTTACACATTTTGTGGATGTCCCTTTTGACCGGTGGGAAGTGATACTTCTTTGTAGTGCAGATTTGCATTGCCCGCTTGCTTGCTTGGCCAAAAAGGGCGTATGTGTTTTCTCCTGAATATATTCAGGAGAAAATGCATACGCCCTTTTTGGCCAAGTGCACCATTGTCCAAGTTGTGCCCCTCTTCCTGTGCTTTACAGGCGATTCCAACGTACCTCTTGAAATCTGTTTCCTGCTATTTTGCCTCACTTTCAAGTCCGCCTCGTTGACTTCCCTCAACAGATTTTTGGACGATAGTTGTCCTTTATCACTCTGCCAGTTTGTGAATTGCTGTGCCCCTGAGCTCCATTTCTCAACTCGTTTTTTGTGAGCTGAACGCAAGTCCAAAATTTTGGATCATGTCCTATACTGGTTCCCGGTGGGTGGCTGAGACTTTGGTTAATTCTTCTTCCTGCCGGGAAATTAGATTGACATGTGCCCGTCCAAATGCCTAACAGCTACTCTCTCATGGGTTCTCCCTCGTCCCTTCCATCCTCTGCCAAATTGGGAACCTGTGCAAACCAGGAGGTTAAAGGGCCTGTCTCTCCAAGTTGGGAGATTGATAGTAAGGCAGTTGGAAAGTCAAACTGGAGCACCAGGAGAGGGACTATTCGTTGAGTTTTAGAAACCTTTCGTATTCACAGTGTGTCCATTCTCTAGGTTTCCTGTACATGTTATAGCTGTAGTAATATTCCCTTGAACCTGGAGAGTTGGGACCCATGGAATGGGGGCCATGCATTATTGCTTGAAAGGGTCTGCATTTGCTCACCCAGTCTCACCAATCCTCTCAGTCCCAAGTGTCCAGCCTTATGCCACATCCAGCTGTCATTGTAGATAGGGTCTTTCCAGGTTTCCTCAGACACCCTGAAGGAATTGTAAAGAATTTCCCTGTTTTTTGGTTTTGCTTTTGAAATTCCTTTTTATAGTGGGTTTGAGCTGATTCTCGCTGCCATGTTTATGCCACTCTAGACACACTTGATTCCCTTATGGAGACATATCAATACATAGGTTTTAAGATTCTTACTAGTCAGATATATTCCTCTGTGGGAAATATGGGGTTTTGAGTCTCTTTCACTGAGGAAGGTGTCGGTCTTGTCAATTCCAAAGTTGGTTTTTGAAACGGTCCCTGTGCTTATATCCAACTCTGGTTTTATGCATCACCCCACCTCTCCTTCCCCTTTATGCAGGCATAAGAGTGTTTTCTAAATGTGAGACTCTGTTCTCTTTCCTAACTCAGTTCACGTGTAGCCATGTTTACAGGATCTTCATAAGTGATATCTTATGATAAGTTTCTTTTTCTGTGTGACTTATTTCACTTAGAATCATCGTACCTGAATCCACTCACTTTGCTGCTACTGGTCTTATGACATTGATTTCATGGCTGAGGGATATTCCATCGTACGTAAGTACCACAATGTTTTGAACCATTTTTATATTTCCTGGGATATTTAAGGTGTACCCAAGTTGAGGTTCTTGTAGCCAGTGCAGCGCTAAATTTGGAGGTGGCTCTTTCTTATTGATTTTCAGTTTTCCCCAGGTATATTCCCTAGACTGGAAGTGGCCTTGGCTCTGTAGCTCTGTTGTTTACTTGTTTTAGGGAACACAATGCACTCCTCCAGTGAGGCAGTTGGCAATTTACATCCCGCCCATCAGCATAACAAGGCTCCCTGTTCTCCAGGGCCTGTCTTGCCTTTCTGGTTTTTACACATTTTGTGGATGTCCCTTTTGACCGGTGGGAAGTGATACTTCTTTGTAGTGCAGATTTGCATTGCCCGCTTGCTTGCTTGGCCAAAAAGGGCGTATGCGTTTTCTCCTGAATATATTCAGGAGAAAACGCATACGCCGTTTTTGGCCAAGTGCACCATTGTCCAAGTTGTGCCCCTCTTCCTGTGCTTTACAGGCGATTCCAAGGTACCTCTTGAAATCTGTTTCCTGCTATTTTGCCTCGCTTTCAAGTCTGCCTCGTTGACTTCCCTCAACAGATTTTTGGACGATAGTTGTCCTTTATCACTCTGCCAGTTTGTGAATTGCTGTGCCCCTGAGCTCCATTTCTCAACTCGTTTTTTGTGAGCTGAACGCAAGTCCAAAATTTTGGATCATGTCCTATACTGGTTCCCGGTGGGTGGCTGAGACTTTGGTTAATTCTTCTTCCTGCCGGGAAATTAGATTGACATGTGCCCGTCCAAATGCCTAACAGCTACTCTCTCATGGGTTCTCCCTCGTCCCTTCCATCCTCTGGCAAATTGGGAACCTGTGCAAACCAGGAGGTTAAAGGGCCTGTCTCTCCAAGTTGGGAGATTGATAGTAAGGCAGTTGGAAAGTCAAACTGGAGCACCAGGAGAGGGACTATTCGTTGAGTTTTAGAAACCTTTCGTATTCACAGTGTGTCCATTCTCTAGGTTTCCTGTACATGTTATAGCTGTAGTAATATTCCCTTGAACCTGGAGAGTTGGGACCCATGGAATGGGGGCCATGCATTATTGCTTGAAAGGGTCTGCATTTGCTCACCCAGTCTCACCAATCCTCTCAGTCCCAAGTGTCCAGCCTTATGCCACATCCAGCTGTCATTGTAGATAGGGTCTTTCCAGGTTTCCTCAGACACCCTGAAGGAATTGTAAAGAATTTCCCTGTTTTTTGGTTTTGCTTTTGAAATTCCTTTTTATAGTTGGTTTGAGCTGATTCTCGCTGCCATGTTTATGCCACTCTAGACACACTTGATTCCCTTATGGAGACATATCAATACATAGGTTTTAAGATTCTTACTAGTCAGATATATTCCTCTGTGGGAAATATGGGGTTTTGAGTCTCTTTCACTGAGGAAGGTGTCGGTCTTGTCAATTCCAAAGTTGGTTTTTGAAACGGTCCCTGTGCTTATATCCAACTCTGGTTTTATGCATCACCCCACCTCTCCTTCCCCTTTATGCAGGCATAAGAGTGTTTTCTAAATGTGAGACTCTGTTCTCTTTCCTAACTCAGTTCACGTGTAGCCATGTTTACAGGATCTTCATAAGTGATATCTTATGATAAGTTTCTTTTTCTGTGTGACTTATTTCACTTAGAATCATCGTACCTGAATCCACTCACTTTGCTGCTACTGGTCTTATGACATTGATTTCATGGCTGAGGGATATTCCATCGTACGTAAGTACCACAATGTTTTGAACCATTTTTATATTTCCTGGGATATTTAAGGTGTACCCAAGTTGAGGTTCTTGTAGCCAGTGCAGCCCTAAATTTGGAGGTGGCTCTTTCTTATTGATTTTCAGTTTTCCCCAGGTATATTCCATAGACTGGAAGTGGCCTTGGCTCTGTAGCTCTGTTGTTTACTTGTTTTAGGGAACACAATGCACTCCTCCAGTGAGGCAGTTGGCAATTTACATCCCGCCCATCAGCATAACAATGCTCCCTGTTCTCCAGGGCTTGTCTTGCCTTTCTGGTTTTTACACATTTTGTGGATGTCCCTTTTGACCGGTGGGAAGTGATACTTCTTTGTAGTGCAGATTTGCATTGCCCGCTTGCTTGCTTGGCCAAAAAGGGCGTATGCGTTTTCTCCTGAATATATTCAGGAGAAAACGCATACGCCCTTTTTGGCCAAGTGCACCATTGTCCAAGTTGTGCCCCTCTTCCTGTGCTTTACAGGCGATTCCAACGTACCTCTTGAAATCTGTTTCCTGCTATTTTGCCTCACTTTCAAGTCCGCCTCGTTGACTTCCCTCAACAGATTTTTGGACGATAGTTGTCCTTTATCACTCTGCCAGTTTGTGAATTGCTGTGCCCCTGAGCTCCATTTCTCAACTCGTTTTTTGTGAGCTGAACGCAAGTCCAAAATTTTGGATCATGTCCTATACTGGTTCCCGGTGGGTGGCTGAGACTTTGGTTAATTCTTCTTCCTGCCGGGAAATTAGAGTGACATGTGCCCGTCCAAATGCCTAACAGCTACTCTCTCATGGGTTCTCCCTCGTCCCTTCCATCCTCTGCCAAATTGGGAACCTGTGCAAACCAGGAGGTTAAAGGGCCTGTCTCTCCAAGTTGGGAGATTGATAGTAAGGCAGTTGGAAAGTCAAACTGGAGCACCAGGAGAGGGACTATTCGTTGAGTTTTAGAAACCTTTCGTATTCACAGTGTGTCCATTCTCTAGGTTTCCTGTACATGTTATAGCTGTAGTAATATTCCCTTGAACCTGGAGAGTTGGGACCCATGGAATGGGGGCCATGCATTATTGCTTGAAAGGGTCTGCATTTGCTCACCCAGTCTCACCAATCCTCTCAGTCCCAAGTGTCCAGCCTTATGCCACATCCAGCTGTCATTGTAGATAGGGTCTTTCCAGGTTTCCTCAGACACCCTGAAGGAATTGTAAAGAATTTCCCTGTTTTTTGGTTTTGCTTTTGAAATTCCTTTTTATAGTGGGTTTGAGCTGATTCTCGCTGCCATGTTTATGCCACTCTAGACACACTTGATTCCCTTATGGAGACATATCAATACATAGGTTTTAAGATTCTTACTAGTCAGATATATTCCTCTGTGGGAAATATGGGGTTTTGAGTCTCTTTCACTGAGGAAGGTGTCGGTCTTGTCAATTCCAAAGTTGGTTTTTGAAACGGTCCCTGTGCTTATATCCAACTCTCGTTTTATGCATCACCCCACCTCTCCTTCCCCTTTATGCAGGCATAAGAGTGTTTTCTAAATGTGAGACTCTGTTCTCTTTCCTAACTCAGTTCACGTGTAGCCATGTTTACAGGATCTTCATAAGTGATATCTTATGATAAGTTTCTTTTTCTGTGTGACTTATTTCACTTAGAATCATCGTACCTGAATCCACTCACTTTGCTGCTACTGGTCTTATGACATTGATTTCATGGCTGAGGGATATTCCATCGTACGTAAGTACCACAATGTTTTGAACCATTTTTATATTTCCTGGGATATTTAAGGTGTACCCAAGTTGAGGTTCTTGTAGCCAGTGCAGCCCTAAATTTGGAGGTGGCTCTTTCTTATTGATTTTCAGTTTTCCCCAGGTATATTCCCTAGACTGGAAGTGGCCTTGGCTCTGTAGCTCTGTTGTTTACTTGTTTTAGGGAACACAATGCACTCCTCCAGTGAGGCAGTTGGCAATTTACATCCCGCCCATCAGCATAACAAGGCTCCCTGTTCTCCAGGGCCTGTCTTGCCTTTCTGGTTTTTACACATTTTGTGGATGTCCCTTTTGACCGGTGGGAAGTGATACTTCTTTGTAGTGCAGATTTGCATTGCCCGCTTGCTTGCTTGGCCAAAAAGGGCGTATGCGTTTTCTCCTGAATATATTCAGGAGAAAACGCATACGCCGTTTTTGGCCAAGTGCACCATTGTCCAAGTTGTGCCCCTCTTCCTGTGCTTTACAGGCGATTCCAAGGTACCTCTTGAAATCTGTTTCCTGCTATTTTGCCTCGCTTTCAAGTCTGCCTCGTTGACTTCCCTCAACAGATTTTTGGACGATAGTTGTCCTTTATCACTCTGCCAGTTTGTGAATTGCTGTGCCCCTGAGCTCCATTTCTCAACTCGTTTTTTGTGAGCTGAACGCAAGTCCAAAATTTTGGATCATGTCCTATACTGGTTCCCGGTGGGTGGCTGAGACTTTGGTTAATTCTTCTTCCTGCCGGGAAATTAGATTGACATGTGCCCGTCCAAATGCCTAACAGCTACTCTCTCATGGGTTCTCCCTCGTCCCTTCCATCCTCTGGCAAATTGGGAACCTGTGCAAACCAGGAGGTTAAAGGGCCTGTCTCTCCAAGTTGGGAGATTGATAGTAAGGCAGTTGGAAAGTCAAACTGGAGCACCAGGAGAGGGACTATTCGTTGAGTTTTAGAAACCTTTCGTATTCACAGTGTGTCCATTCTCTAGGTTTCCTGTACATGTTATAGCTGTAGTAATATTCCCTTGAACCTGGAGAGTTGGGACCCATGGAATGGGGGCCATGCATTATTGCTTGAAAGGGTCTGCATTTGCTCACCCAGTCTCACCAATCCTCTCAGTCCCAAGTGTCCAGCCTTATGCCACATCCAGCTGTCATTGTAGATAGGGTCTTTCCAGGTTTCCTCAGACACCCTGAAGGAATTGGAAAGAATTTCCCTGTTTTTTGGTTTTGCTTTTGAAATTCCTTTTTATAGTGGGTTTGAGCTGATTCTCGCTGCCATGTTTATGCCACTCTAGACACACTTGATTCCCTTATGGAGACATATCAATACATAGGTTTTAAGATTCTTACTAGTCAGATATATTCCTCTGTGGGAAATATGGGGTTTTGAGTCTCTTTCACTGAGGAAGGTGTCGGTCTTGTCAATTCCAAAGTTGGTTTTTGAAACGGTCCCTGTGCTTATATCCAACTCTGGTTTTATGCATCACCCCACCTCTCCTTCCCCTTTATGCAGGCATAAGAGTGTTTTCTAAATGTGAGACTCTGTTCTCTTTCCTAACTCAGTTCACGTGTAGCCATGTTTACAGGATCTTCATAAGTGATATCTTATGATAAGTTTCTTTTTCTGTGTGACTTATTTCACTTAGAATCATCGTACCTGAATCCACTCACTTTGCTGCTACTGGTCTTATGACATTGATTTCATGGCTGAGGGATATTCCATCGTACGTAAGTACCACAATGTTTTGAACCATTTTTATATTTCCTGGGATATTTAAGGTGTACCCAAGTTGAGGTTCTTGTAGCCAGTGCAGCCCTAAATTTGGAGGTGGCTCTTTCTTATTGATTTTCAGTTTTCCCCAGGTATATTCCCTAGACTGGAAGTGACCTTGGCTCTGTAGCTCTGTTGTTTACTTGTTTTAGGGAACACAATGCACTCCTCCAGTGAGGCAGTTGGCAATTTACATCCCGCCCATCAGCATAACAAGGCTCCCTGTTCTCCAGGGCCTGTCTTGCCTTTCTGGTTTTTACACATTTTGTGGATGTCCCTTTTGACCGGTGGGAAGTGATACTTCTTTGTAGTGCAGATTTGCATTGCCCGCTTGCTTGCTTGGCCAAAAAGGGCGTATGCGTTTTCTCCTGAATATATTCAGGAGAAAACGCATACGCCCTTTTTGGCCAAGTGCACCATTGTCCAAGTTGTGCCCCTCTTCCTGTGCTTTACAGGCGATTCCAACGTACCTCTTGAAATCTGTTTCCTGCTATTTTGACTCACTTTCAAGTCCGCCTCGTTGACTTCCCTCAACAGATTTTTGGACGATAGTTGTCCTTTATCACTCTGCCAGTTTGTGAATTGCTGTGCCCCTGAGCTCCATTTCTCAACTCGTTTTTTGTGAGCTGAACGCAAGTCCAAAATTTTGGATCATGTCCTATACTGGTTCCCGGTGGGTGGCTGAGACTTTGGTTAATTCTTCTTCCTGCCGGGAAATTAGATTGACATGTGCCCGTCCAAATGCCTAACAGCTACTCTCTCATGGGTTCTCCCTCGTCCCTTCCATCCTCTGCCAAATTGGGAACCTGTGCAAACCAGGAGGTTAAAGGGCCTGTCTCTCCAAGTTGGGAGATTGATAGTAAGGCAGTTGGAAAGTCAAACTGGAGCACCAGGTGAGGGACTATTCGTTGAGTTTTAGAAACCTTTTGTATTCACAGTGTGTCCATTCTCTAGGTTTCCTGTACATGTTATAGCTGTAGTAATATTCCCTTGAACCTGGAGAGTTGGGACCCATGGAATGGGGGCCATGCATTATTGCTTGAAAGGGTCTGCATTTGCTCACCCAATCTCACCAATCCTCTCAGTCCCAAGTGTCCAGCCTTATGCCACATCCAGCTGTCATTGTAGATAGGGTCTTTCCAGGTTTCCTCAGACACCCTGAAGGAATTGTAAAGAATTTCCCTGTTTTTTGGTTTTGCTTTTGAAATTCCTTTTTATAGTGGGTTTGAGCTGATTCTCGCTGCCATGTTTATGCCACTCTAGACACACTTGATTCCCTTATGGAGACATATAAATACATAGGTTTTAAGATTCTTACTAGTCAGATATATTCCTCTGCGGGAAATATGGGGTTTTGAGTCTCTTTCACTAAGGAAGGTGTCGGTCTTGTCAATTCCAAAGTTGGTTTTTGAAACGGTCTCTGTGCTTATATCAAACTCTGGTTTTATGCATCACCCCACCTCTCCTTCCCCTTTATGCAGGCATAAGCGTGATTTCTAAATGTGAGACTCTGTTCTCTTTCCTAACTCAGTTCACGTGTAGCCATGTTTACAGGATCTTCATAAGTGATATCTTATGATAAGTTTCTTTTTCTGTGTGACTTATTTCACTTAGAATCATCGTACCTGAATCCACTCACTTTGCTGCTACTGGTCTTATGACATTGATTTCATGGCTGAGGGATATTCCATCGTACGTAAGTACCACAATGTTTTGAACCATTTTTATATTTCCTGGGATATTTAAGGTGTACCCAAGTTGAGGTTCTTGTAGCCAGTGCAGCCCTAAATTTGGAGGTGGCTCTTTCTTATTGATTTTTAGTTTTCGCAAGGTATATTCCCTAGACTGGAAGTGGCCTTCGCTCTGTAGCTCTGTTGTTTACTTGTTTTAGGGAACACAATGCACTCCTCCAGTGAGGCAGTTGGCAATTTACATCCCACCCATCAGCATAACAAGGCTCCCAGTTCTCCAGGGCCTGTCTTGCCTTTCTGGTTTTTACACATTTTGTGGATGTCCCTTTTGACCGGTGGGAAGTGATACTTCTTTGTAGTGCAGATTTGCATTGCCTGCTTGCTTGCTTGGCCAAAAAGGGCGTATGCGTTTTCTCCTGAATATATTCAGGAGAAAACGCATACGCCCTTTTTGGCCAAGTGCACCATTGTCCAAGTTGTGCCCCTCTTCCTGTGCTTTACAGGCGATTCCAACGTACCTCTTGAAATCTGTTTCCTGCTATTTTGCCTCGCTTTCAAGTCCGCCTCGTTGACTTCCCTCAACAGATTTTTGGACGATAGTTGTCCTTTATCACTCTGCCAGTTTGTGAATTGCTGTGCCCCTGAGCTCCATTTCTCAACTCGTTTTTTGTGAGCTGAACGCAAGTCCAAAATTTTGGATCATGTCCTATACTGGTTCCCGGTGGGTGGCTGAGACTTTGGTTAATTCTTCTTCCTGCCGGGAAATTAGATTGACATGTGCCCGTCCAAATGCCTAACAGCTACTCTCTCATGGGTTCTCCCTCGTCCCTTCCATCCTCTGCCAAATTGGGAACCTGTGCAAACCAGGAGGTTAAAGGGCCTGTCTCTCCAAGTTGGGAGATTGATAGTAAGGCAGTTGGAAAGTCAAACTGGAGCACCAGGTGAGGGACTATTCGTTGAGTTTTAGAAACCTTTTGTATTCACAGTGTGTCCATTCTCTAGGTTTCCTGTACATGTTATAGCTGTAGTAATATTCCCTTGAACCTGGAGAGTTGGGACCCATGGAATGGGGGCCATGCATTATTGCTTGAAAGGGTCTGCATTTGCTCACCCAATCTCACCAATCCTCTCAGTCCCAAGTGTCCAGCCTTATGCCACATCCAGCTGTCATTGTAGATAGGGTCTTTCCAGGTTTCCTCAGACACCCTGAAGGAATTGTAAAGAATTTCCCTGTTTTTTGGTTTTGCTTTTGAAATTCCTTTTTATAGTGGGTTTGAGCTGATTCTCGCTGCCATGTTTATGCCACTCTAGACACACTTGATTCCCTTATGGAGACATATAAATACATAGGTTTTAAGATTCTTACTAGTCAGATATATTCCTCTGCGGGAAATATGGGGTTTTGAGTCTCTTTCACTAAGGAAGGTGTCGGTCTTGTCAATTCCAAAGTTGGTTTTTGAAACGGTCTCTGTGCTTATATCAAACTCTGGTTTTATGCATCACCCCACCTCTCCTTCCCCTTTATGCAGGCATAAGCGTGATTTCTAAATGTGAGACTCTGTTCTCTTTCCTAACTCAGTTCACGTGTAGCCATGTTTACAGGATCTTCATAAGTGATATCTTATGATAAGTTTCTTTTTCTGTGTGACTTATTTCACTTAGAATCATCGTACCTGAATCCACTCACTTTGCTGCTACTGGTCTTATGACATTGATTTCATGGCTGAGGGATATTCCATCGTACGTAAGTACCACAATGTTTTGAACCATTTTTATATTTCCTGGGATATTTAAGGTGTACCCAAGTTGAGGTTCTTGTAGCCAGTGCAGCCCTAAATTTGGAGGTGGCTCTTTCTTATTGATTTTTAGTTTTCGCAAGGTATATTCCCTAGACTGGAAGTGGCCTTCGCTCTGTAGCTCTGTTGTTTACTTGTTTTAGGGAACACAATGCACTCCTCCAGTGAGGCAGTTGGCAATTTACATCCCACCCATCAGCATAACAAGGCTCCCAGTTCTCCAGGGCCTGTCTTGCCTTTCTGGTTTTTACACATTTTGTGGATGTCCCTTTTGACCGGTGGGAAGTGATACTTCTTTGTAGTGCAGATTTGCATTGCCTGCTTGCTTGCTTGGCCAAAAAGGGCGTATGCGTTTTCTCCTGAATATATTCAGGAGAAAACGCATACGCCCTTTTTGGCCAAGTGCACCATTGTCCAAGTTGTGCCCCTCTTCCTGTGCTTTACAGGCGATTCCAACGTACCTCTTGAAATCTGTTTCCTGCTATTTTGCCTCGCTTTCAAGTCCGCCTCGTTGACTTCCCTCAACAGATTTTTGGACGATAGTTGTCCTTTATCACTCTGCCAGTTTGTGAATTGCTGTGCCCCTGAGCTCCATTTCTCAACTCGTTTTTTGTGAGCTGAACGCAAGTCCAAAATTTTGGATCATGTCCTATACTGGTTCCCGGTGGGTGGCTGAGACTTTGGTTAATTCTTCTTCCTGCCGGGAAATTAGAGTGACATGTGCCCGTCCAAATGCCTAACAGCTACTCTCTCATGGGTTCTCCCTCGTCCCTTCCATCCTCTGCCAAATTGGGAACCTGTACAAACCAGGAGGTTAAAGGGCCTGTCTCTCCAAGTTGGGAGATTGATAGTAAGGCAGTTGGAAAGTCAAACTGGAGCACCAGGAGAGGGACTATTCGTTGAGTTTTAGAAACCTTTCGTATTCACAGTGTGTCCATTCTCTAGGTTTCCTGTACATGTTATAGCTGTAGTAATATTCCCTTGAACCTGGAGAGTTGGGACCCATGGAATGGGGGCCATGCATTATTGCTTGAAAGGGTCTGCATTTGCTCACCCAATCTCACCAATCCTCTCAGTCCCAAGTGTCCAGCCTTATGCCACATCCAGCTGTCATTGTAGACAGGGTCTTTCCAGGTTTCCTCAGACACCCTGAAGGAATTGTAAAGAATTTCCCTGTTTTTTGGTTTTGCTTTTGAAATTCCTTTTTATAGTGGGTTTGAGCTGATTCTCGCTGCCATGTTTATGCCAATCTAGACACACTTGATTCCCTTATGGAGTCATATCAATACATAGGTTTTAAGATTCTTACTAGTCAGATATATTCCTCTGCGGGAAATATGGGGTTTTGAGTCTCTTTCACTGAGGAAGGTGTAGGTCTTGTCTATTCCAAAGTTGCTTTTTGGAACGGTCCCTGTGCTTATATTCAAACTCTGGTTTTATGCATCACCCCACATCTCCTTCCCCTTTATGCAGGCATAAGCGTGTTTTCTAAATGTGAGACTCTGTTCTCTTTCCTAACTCAGTTCACGTGTAGCCATGTTTACAGGATCTTCATAAGTGATATCTTATGATAAGTTTCTTTTAATGCGTGACTTATTTCACTTAGAATCATCGTACCTGAATCCACTCACTTTGCTGCTACTGGTCTTATGACATTGATTTCATGGCTGAGGGATATTCCATCGTACGTAAGTACCACAATGTTTTGAACCATTTTTATATTTCCTGGGATATTTAAGGTGTACCCAAGTTGAGGTTCTTGTAGTCAGTGCAGCCCTAAATTTGGAGGTGGCTCTTTCTTATTGATTTTCAGTTTTCCCCAGGTATACTCCCTAGACTGGAAGTGGCCTTGGCTCTGTAGCTCTGTTGTTTCCTTGTTTTAGGTAACACAATGCACTCCTCCAGTGAGGCAGTTGGCAATTTACATCCCGCCCATCAGCATAACAAGGCTCCCAGTTCTCCAGGGCCTGTCTTGCCTTTCTGGTTTTTACACATTTTGTGGATGTCCCTTTTGACCGGTGGGAAGTGATACTTCTTTGTAGTGCAGATTTGCATTGCCCGCTTGCTTGCTTGGCCAAAAAGGGCGTATGCGTTTTCTCCTGAATATATTCAGGAGAAAACGCATACGCCGTTTTTGGCCAAGTGCACCATTGTCCAAGTTGTGCCCCTCTTCCTGTGCTTTACAGGCGATTCCAAGGTACCTCTTGAAATCTGTTTCCTGCTATTTTGCCTCGCTTTCAAGTCTGCCTCGTTGACTTCCCTCAACAGATTTTTGGACGATAGTTGTCCTTTATCACTCTGCCAGTTTGTGAATTGCTGTGCCCCTGAGCTCCATTTCTCAACTCGTTTTTTGTGAGCTGAAAGCAAGTCCAAAATTTTGGATCATGTCCTATACTGGTTCCCGGTGGGTGGCTGAGACTTTGGTTAATTCTTCTTCCTGCCGGGAAATTAGAGTGACATGTGCCCGTCCAAATGCCTAACAGCTACTCTCTCATGGGTTCTCCCTCGTCCCTTCCATCCTCTGCCAAATTGGGAACCTGTGCAAACCAGGAGGTTAAAGGGCCTGTCTCTCCAAGTTGGGAGATTGATAGTAAGGCAGTTGGAAAGTCAACCTGGAGCACCAGGAGAGGGACTATTCGTTGAGTTTTAGAAACCTTTCGTATTCACAGTGTGTCCATTCTCTAGGTTTCCTGTACATGTTATAGCTGTAGTAATATTCCCTTGAACCTGGAGAGTTGGGACCCATGGAATGGGGGCCATGCATTATTGCTTGAAAGGGTCTGCATTTGCTCACCCAATCTCACCAATCCTCTCAGTCCCAAGTGTCCAGCCTTATGCCACATCCAGCTGTCATTGTAGACAGGGTCTTTCCAGGTTTCCTCAGACACCCTGAAGGAATTGTAAAGAATTTCCCTGTTTTTTGGGTTTGCTTTTGAAATTCCTTTTTATAGTGGGTTTGAGCTGATTCTCGCTGCCATGTTTATGCCACTCTAGACACACTTGATTCCCTTATGGAGTCATATCAATACATAGGTTTTAAGATTCTTACTAGTCAGATATATTCCTCTGCGGGAAATATGGGGTTTTGAGTCTCTTTCACTGAGGAAGGTGTAGGTCTTGTCTATTCCAAAGTTGGTTTTTGGAACGGTCCCTGTGCTTATATCAAACTCTGGTTTTATGCATCACCCCACCTCTCCTTCCCCTTTATGCAGGCATAAGAGTGTTTTCTAAATGTGAGACTCTCTTCTCTTTCCTAACTCAGTTCACGTGTAGCCATGTTTACAGGATCTTCATAAGTGATATCTTATGATAAGTTTCTATTTCTGTGTGACTTATTTCACTTAGAATCATCGTACCTGAATCCACTCACTTTGCTGCTACTGGTCTTATGACATTGATTTCATGGCTGAGGGATATTCCATCGTACGTAAGTACCACAATGTTTTGAACCATTTTTATATTTCCTGGGATATTTAAGGTGTACCCAAGTTGAGGTTCTTGTAGCCAGTGCAGCCCTAAATTTGGAGGTGGCTCTTTCTTATTGATTTTCAGTTTTCCCCAGGTATATTCCCTAGACTGGAAGTGGCCTTGGCTCTGTAGCTCTGTTGTTTACTTGTTTTAGGGAACACAATGCACTCCTCCAGTGAGGCAGTTGGCAATTTACATCCCGCCCATCAGCATAACAAGGCTCCCTGTTCTCCAGGGCCTGTCTTGCCTTTCTGGTTTTTACACATTTTGTGGATGTCCCTTTTGACCGGTGGGAAGTCATACTTCTTTGTAGTGCAGATTTGCATTGCCCGCTTGCTTGCTTGGCCAAAAAGGGCGTATGCGTTTTCTCCTGAATATATTCAGGAGAAAACGCATACGCCCTTTTTGGCCAAGTGCACCATTGTCCAAGTTGTGCCCCTCTTCCTGTGCTTTACAGGCGATTCCAACGTACCTCTTGAAATCTGTTTCCTGCTATTTTGCCTCACTTTCAAGTCCGCCTCGTTGACTTCCCTCAACAGATTTTTGGACGATAGTTGTCCTTTATCACTCTGCCAGTTTGTGAATTGCTGTGCCCCTGAGCTCCATTTCTCAACTCGTTTTTTGTGAGCTGAACACAAGTCCAAAATTTTGGATCCTGTCCTATACTGGTTCCCGGTGGGTGGCTGAGACTTTGGTTAATTCTTCTTCCTGCCGGGAAATTAGAGTGACATGTGCCCGTCCAAATGCCTAACAGCTACTCTCTCATGGGTTCTCCCTCGTCCCTTCCATCCTCTGCCAAATTGGGAACCTGTGCAAACCAGGAGGTTAAAGGGCCTGTCTCTCCAAGTTGGGAGATTGATAGTAAGGCAGTTGGAAAGTCAAACTGGAGCACCAGGAGAGGGACTATTCGTTGAGTTTTAGAAACCTTTCGTATTCACAGTGTGTCCATTCTCTAGGTTTCCTGTACATGTTATAGCTGTAGTAATATTCCCTTGAACATGGAGAGTTGGGACCCATGGAATGGGGGCCATGCATTATTGCTTGAAAGGGTCTGCATTTGCTCACCCAATCTCACCAATCCTCTCAGTCCCAGGTGTCCAGCCTTATGCCACATCCAGCTGTCATTGTAGATATGGTCTTTCCAGGTTTCCTCAGACACCCTGAAGGAATTGTAAAGAATTTCCCTGTTTTTTGGTTTTGCTTTTGAAATTCCTTTTTATAGTGGGTTTGAGCTGATTCTCGCTGCCATGTTTATGCCACTCTAGACACACTTGATTCCCTTATGGAGACATATCAATACATAGGTTTTAAGATTCTTACTAGTCAGATATATTCCTCTGTGGAAAATATGGGGTTTTGAGTCTCTTTCACTGAGGAAGGTGTCCGTCTTGTGAATTCCAAAGTTGGTTTTTGAAACGGTCCCTGTGCTTATATCAAACTCTGGTTTTATGCATCACCCCACCTCTCCTTCCCCTTTATGCAGGCATAAGAGTGTTTTCTAAATGTGAGACTCTGTTCTCTTTCCTAACTCAGTTCACGTGTAGCCATGTTTACAGGATCTTCATAAGTGATATCTTATGATAAGTTTCTTTTTCTGTGTGACTTATTTCACTTAGAATCATCGTACCTGAATCCACTCACTTTGCTGCTACTGGTCTTATGACATTGATTTCATGGCTGAGGGATATTCCATCGTACGTAAGTACCACAATGTTTTGAACCATTTTTATATTTCCTGGGATATTTAAGGTGTACCCAAGTTGAGGTTCTTGTAGCCAGTGCAGCCCTAAATTTGGAAGTGGCTCTTTCTTATTGATTTTCAGTTTTCCCCAGGTATATTCCCTAGACTGGAAGTGGCCTTGGCTCTGTAGCTCTGTTGTTTACTTGTTTTAGGGAACACAATGCACTCCTCCAGTGAGGCAGTTGGCAATTTACATCCCGCCCATCAGCATAACAAGGCTCCCTGTTCTCCAGGGCCTGTCTTGCCTTTCTGGTTTTTACACATTTTGTGGATGTCCCTTTTGACCGGTGGGAAGTGATACTTCTTTGTAGTGCAGATTTGCATTGCCCGCTTGCTTGCTTGGTCAAAAAGGGCGTATGCGTTTTCTCCTGAATATATTCAGGAGAAAACGCATACGCCCTTTTTGGCCAAGTGCACCATTGTCCAAGTTGTGCCCCTCTTCCTGTGCTTTACAGGCGATTCCAACGTACCTCTTGAAATCTGTTTCCTGCTATTTTGCCTCGCTTTCAAGTCCGCCTCGTTGACTTCCCTCAACAGATTTTTGGACGATAGTTGTCCTTTATCACTCTGCCAGTTTGTGAATTGCTGTGCCCCTGAGCTCCATTTCTCAACTCGTTTTTTGTGAGCTGAACGCAAGTCCAAAATTTTGGATCCTGTCCTATACTGGTTCCCGGTGGGTGGCTGAGACTTTGGTTAATTCTTCTTCCTGCCGGGAAATTAGAGTGACATGTGCCCGTCCAAATGCCTAACAGCTACTCTCTCATGGGTTCTCCCTCGTCCCTTCCATCCTCTGCCAAATTGGGAACCTGTGCAAACCAGGAGGTTAAAGGGCCTGTCTCTCCAAGTTGGGAGATTGATAGTAAGGCAGTTGGAAAGTCAAACTGGAGCACCAGGAGAGGGACTATTCGTTGAGTTTTAGAAACCTTTCGTATTCACAGTGTGTCCATTCTCTAGGTTTCCTGTACATGTTATAGCTGTAGTAATATTCCCTTGAACATGGAGAGTTGGGACCCATGGAATGGGGGCCATGCATTATTGCTTGAAAGGGTCTGCATTTGCTCACCCAATCTCACCAATCCTCTCAGTCCCAGGTGTCCAGCCTTATGCCACATCCAGCTGTCATTGTAGATATGGTCTTTCCAGGTTTCCTCAGACACCCTGAAGGAATTGTAAAGAAGTTCCCTGTTTTTTGGTTTTGCTTTTGAAATTCCTTTTTATAGTGGGTTTGAGCTGATTCTCGCTGCCATGTTTATGCCACTCTAGACACACTTGATTCCCTTATGGAGACATATCAATACATAGGTTTTAAGATTCTTACTAGTCAGATATATTCCTCTGTGGAAAATATGGGGTTTTGAGTCTCTTTCACTGAGGAAGGTGTCCGTCTTGTGAATTCCAAAGTTGGTTTTTGAAACGGTCCCTGTGCTTATATCAAACTCTGGTTTTATGCATCACCCCACCTCTCCTTACCCTTTATGCAGGCATAAGAGTGTTTTCTAAATGTGAGACTCTGTTCTCTTTCCTAACTCAGTTCACGTGTAGCCATGTTTACAGGATCTTCATAAGTGATATCTTATGATAAGTTTCTTTTTCTGTGTGACTTATTTCACTTAGAATCATCGTACCTGAATCCACTCACTTTGCTGCTACTGGTCTTATGACATTGATTTCATGGCTGAGGGATATTCCATCGTACGTAAGTACCACAATGTTTTGAACCATTTTTATATTTCCTGGGATATTTAAGGTGTACCCAAGTTGAGGTTCTTGTAGCCAGTGCAGCCCTAAATTTGGAGGTGGCTCTTTCTTATTGATTTTCAGTTTTCCCCAGGTATATTCCCTAGACTGGAAGTGGCCTTGGCTCTGTAGCTCTGTTGTTTACTTGTTTTAGGGAACACAATGCACTCCTCCAGTGAGGCAGTTGGCAATTTACATCCCGCCCATCAGCATAACAAGGCTCCCTGTTCTCCAGGGCCTGTCTTGCCTTTCTGGTTTTTACACATTTTGTGGATGTCCCTTTTGACCGGTGGGAAGTGATACTTCTTTGTAGTGCAGATTTGCATTGCCCGCTTGCTTGCTTGGTCAAAAAGGGCGTATGCGTTTTCTCCTGAATATATTCAGGAGAAAACGCATACGCCCTTTTTGGCCAAGTGCACCATTGTCCAAGTTGTGCCCCTCTTCCTGTGCTTTACAGGCGATTCCAACGTACCTCTTGAAATCTGTTTCCTGCTATTTTGCCTCACTTTCAAGTCCGCCTCGTTGACTTCCCTCAACAGATTTTTGGACGATAGTTGTCCTTTATCACTCTGCCAGTTTGTGAATTGCTGTGCCCCTGAGCTCCATTTCTCAACTCGTTTTTTGTGAGCTGAACGCAAGTCCAAAATTTTGGATCCTGTCCTATACTGGTTCCCGGTGGGTGGCTGAGACTTTGGTTAATTCTTCTTCCTGCCGGGAAATTAGAGTGACATATGCCCGTCCAAATGCCTAACAGCTACTCTCTCATGGGTTCTCCCTCGTCCCTTCCATCCTCTGCCAAATTGGGAACCTGTGCAAACCAGGAGGTTAAAGGGCCTGTCTCTCCAAGTTGGGAGATTGATAGTAAGGCAGTTGGAAAGTCAAACTGGAGCACCAGGAGAGGGACTATTCGTTGAGTTTTAGAAACCTTTCGTATTCACAGTGTGTCCATTCTCTAGGTTTCCTGTACATGTTATAGCTGTAGTAATATTCCCTTGAACATGGAGAGTTGGGACCCATGGAATGGGGACCATGCATTATTGCTTGAAAGGGTCTGCATTTGCTCATCCAATCTCACCAATCCTCTCAGTCTCAGGTGTCCAGCCTTATGCCACATCCAGCTGTCATTGTAGATAGGGTCTTTCCAGGTTTCCTCAGACACCCTGAAGGAATTGTAAAGAACTTCCCTGTTTTTTGGTTTTGCTTTTGAAATTCCTTTTTATAGTGGGTTTGAGCTGATTCTCGCTGCCATGTTTATGCCACTCTAGACACACTTGATTCCCTTATGGAGTCATATCAATACATAGGTTTTAAGATTCTTACTAGTCAGATATATTCCTCTGCGGGAAATATGGGGTTTTGAGTCTCTTTCACTGAGGAAGGTGTAGGTCTTGTCTATTCCAAAGTTGGTTTTTGGAACGGTCCCTGTGCTTATATCAAACTCTGGTTTTATGCATCACCCCACCTCTTCTTCCCCTTTATGCAGGCATAAGAGTGTTTTCTAAATGTGAGACTCTGTTCTCTTTCCTAACTCAGTTCACGTGTAGCCATGTTTACAGGATCTTCATAAGTGATATCTTATGATAAGTTTCTTTTTCTGTGTGACTTATTTCACTTAGAATCATCGTACCTGAATCCACTCACTTTGCTGCTACGGGTCTTATGATATTGATTTCATGGCTGAGGGATATTCCATCGTACGTAAGTACCACAATGTTTTGAACCATTTTTATATTTCCTGGGATATTTAAGGTGTACCCAAGTTGAGGTTCTTGTAGCCAGTGCAGCCCTAAATTTGGAGGTGGCTCTTTCTTATTGATTTTCAGTTTTCCCCAGGTATATTCCCTAGACTGGAAGTGGCCTTGGCTCTGTAGCTCTGTTGTTTACTTGTTTTAGGGAACACAATGCACTCCTCCAGTGAGGCAGTTGGCAATTTACATCCCGCCCATCAGCATAACAAGGCTCCCAGTTCTCCAGGGCCTGTCTTGCCTTTCTGGTTTTTACACATTTTGTGGATGTCCCTTTTGACCGGTGGGAAGTGATACTTCTTTGTAGTGCAGATTTGCATTGCCCGCTTGCTTGCTTGGCCAAAAAGGGCGTATGCGTTTTCTCCTGAATATATTCAGGAGAAAACGCATACGCCCTTTTTGGCCAAGTGCACCATTGTCCAAGTTGTGCCCCTCTTCCTGTGCTTTACAGGCGATTCCAACGTACCTCTTGAAATCTGTTTCCTGCTATTTTGCCTCACTTTCAAGTCCGCCTCGTTGACTTCCCTCAACAGATTTTTGGACGATAGTTGTCCTTTATCACTCTGCCAGTTTGTGAATTGCTGTGCCCCTGAGCTCCATTTCTCAACTCGTTTTTTGTGAGCTGAACGCAAGTCCAAAATTTTGGATCCTGTCCTATACTGGTTCCCGGTGGGTGACTGAGACTTTGGTTAATTCTTCTTCCTGTCAGAAAATTAGAGTGACATGTGCCCGTCCAAATGCCTAACAGCTACTCTCTCATGGGTTCTCCCTCGTCCCTTCCATCCTCTGCCAAATTGGGAACCTGTGCAAACCAGGAGGTTAAAGGGCCTGTCTCTCCAAGTTGGGAGATTGATAGTAAGGCAGTTGGAAAGTCAAACTGGAGCACCAGGAGAGGGACTATTCGTTGAGTTTTAGAAACCTTTCGTATTCACAGTGTGTCCATTCTCTAGGTTTCCTGTACATGTTATAGCTGTAGTAATATTCCCTTGAACATGGAGAGTTGGGACCCATGGAATGGGGGCCATGCATTATTGCTTGAAAGGGTCTGCATTTGCTCATCCAATCTCACCAATCCTCTCAGTCTCAGGTGTCCAGCATTATGCCACATCCAGCTGTCATTGTAGATAGGGTCTTTCCAGGTTTCCTCAGACACCCTGAAGGAATTGTAAAGAACTTCCCTGTTTTTTGGTTTTGCTTTTGAAATTCCTTTTTATAGTGGGTTTGAGCTGATTCTCGCTGCCATGTTTATGCCACTCTAGACACACTTGATTCCCTTATGGAGTCATATCAATACATAGGTTTTAAGATTCTTACTAGTCAGATATATTCCTCTGCGGGAAATATGGGGTTTTGAGTCTCTTTCACTGAGGAAGGTGTAGGTCTTGTCTATTCCAAAGTTGGTTTTTGGAACGGTCCCTGTGCTTATATCAAACTCTGGTTTTATGCATCACCCCACCTCTTCCTCCCCTTTATGCAGGCATAAGAGTGTTTTCTAAATGTGAGACTCTGTTCTCTTTCCTAACTCAGTTCACGTGTAGCCATGTTTACAGGATCTTCATAAGTGATATCTTATGATAAGTTTCTTTTTCTCTGTGACTTATTTCACTTAGAATCATCATACCTGAATCCACTCACTTTGCTGCTACTGGTCTTATGACATTGATTTCATCGCTGAGGGATATTCCATCATACGTAAGTACCACAATATTTTGAACCATTTTTATATTTCCTGGGATATTTAAGGTGTACCCAAGTTGAGGTTCTTGTAGTCAGTGCAGCCCTAAATTTGGAGGTGGCTCTTTCTTATTGATTTTCAGTTTTCCCAAGGTATATTCCCTAGACTGGAAGTGGCCTTGGCTCTGTAGCTCTGTTGTTTACTTGTTTTAGGGAACACAATGCACTCCTTCAGTGAGGCAGTTGGCAATTTACATCCCGCCCATCAGCATAACAAGGCTCCCAGTTCTCCAGGGCCTGTCTTGCCTTTCTGGTTTTTACACATTTTGTGGATGTCCCTTTTGACCGGTGGGAAGTGATACTTCTTTGTAGTGCAGATTTGCATTGCCCGCTTGCTTGCTTGGCCAAAAAGGGCGTATGCGTTTTCTCCTGAATATATTCAGGAGAAAACGCATACGCCCTTTTTGGCCAAGTGCACCATTGTCCAAGTTGTGCCCCTCTTCCTGTGCTTTACAGGCGATTCCAAGGTACCTCTTGAAATCTGTTTCCTGCTATTTTGCCTCACTTTCAAGTCCGCCTCGTTGACTTCCCTCAACAGATTTTTGGACGATAGTTGTCCTTTATCACTCTGCCAGTTTGTGAATTGCTGTGCCCCTGAGCTCCATTTCTCAACTCGTTTTTTGTGAGCTGAACGCAAGTCCAAAATTTTGGATCCTGTCCTATACTGGTTCCCGGTGGGTGGCTGAGACTTTGGTTAATTCTTCTTCCTGCCGGGAAATTAGAGTGACATATGCCCATCCAAATGCCTAACAGCTACTCTCTCATGGGTTCTCCCTCGTCCCTTCCATCCTCTGCCAAATTGGGAACCTGTGCAAACCAGGAGGTTAAAGGGCCTGTCTCTCCAAGTTGGGAGATTGATAGTAAGGCAGTTGGAAAGTCAAACTGGAGCACCAGGAGAGGGACTATTCGTTGAGTTTTAGAAACCTTTCGTATTCACAGTGTGTCCATTCTCTAGGTTTCCTGTACATGTTATAGCTGTAGTAATATTCCCTTGAACATGGAGAGTTGGGACCCATGGAATGGGGGCCATGCATTATTGCTTGAAAGGGTCTGCATTTGCTCATCCAATCTCACCAATCCTCTCAGTCTCAGGTGTCCAGCATTATGCCACATCCAGCTGTCATTGTAGATAGGGTCTTTCCAGGTTTCCTCAGACACCCTGAAGGAATTGTAAAGAACTTCCCTGTTTTTTGGTTTTGCTTTTGAAATTCCTTTTTATAGTGGGTTTGAGCTGATTCTCGCTGCCATGTTTATGCCACTCTAGACACACTTGATTCCCTTATGGAGTCATATCAATACATAGGTTTTAAGATTCTTACTAGTCAGATATATTCCTCTGCGGGAAATATGGGGTTTTGAGTCTCTTTCACTGAGGAAGGTGTAGGTCTTGTCTATTCCAAAGTTGGTTTTTGGAACGGTCCCTGTGCTTATATCAAACTCTGGTTTTATGCATCACCCCACCTCTTCTTCCCCTTTATGCAGGCATAAGAGTGTTTTCTAAATGTGAGACTCTGTTCTCTTTCCTAACTCAGTTCACGTGTAGCCATGTTTACAGGATCTTCATAACTGATATCTTATGATAAGTTTCTTTTTCTGTGTGACTTATTTCACTTAGAATCATCGTACCTGAATCCACTCACTTTGCTGCTACGGGTCTTATGATATTGATTTCATGGCTGAGGGATATTCCATCGTACGTAAGTACCACAATGTTTTGAACCATTTTTATATTTCCTGGGATATTTAAGGTGTACCCAAGTTGAGGTTCTTGTAGCCAGTGCAGCCCTAAATTTGGAGGTGGCTCTTTCTTATTGATTTTCAGTTTTCCCCAGGTATATTCCCTAGACTGGAAGTGGCCTTGGCTCTGTAGCTCTGTTGTTTACTTGTTTTAGGGAACACAATGCACTCCTCCAGTGAGGCAGTTGGCAATTTACATCCCGCCCATCAGCATAACAAGGCTCCCAGTTCTCCAGGGCCTGTCTTGCCTTTCTGGTTTTTACACATTTTGTGGATGTCCCTTTTGACCGGTGGGATGTGACACTTCTTTGTAGTGCAGATTTGCATTGCCCGCTTGCTTGCTTGGCCAAAAAGGGCGTATGCGTTTTCTCCTGAATATATTCAGGAGAAAACGCATACGCCCTTTTTGGCCAAGTGCACCATTGTCCAAGTTGTGCCCCTCTTCCTGTGCTTTACAGGCGATTCCAACGTACCTCTTGAAATCTGTTTCCTGCTATTTTGCCTCACTTTCAAGTCCGCCTCGTTGACTTCCCTCAACAGATTTTTGGACGATAGTTGTCCTTTATCACTCTGCCAGTTTGTGAATTGCTGTGCCCCTGAGCTCCATTTCTCAACTCGTTTTTTGTGAGCTGAACGCAAGTCCAAAATTTTGGATCCTGTCCTATACTGGTTCCCGGTGGGTGACTGAGACTTTGGTTAATTCTTCTTCCTGCCAGAAAATTAGAGTGACATGTGCCCGTCCAAATGCCTAACAGCTACTCTCTCATGGGTTCTCCCTCGTCCCTTCCATCCTCTGCCAAATTGGGAACCTGTGCAAACCAGGAGGTTAAAGGGCCTGTCTCTCCAAGTTGGGAGATTGATAGTAAGGCAGTTGGAAAGTCAAACTGGAGCACCAGGAGAGGGACTATTCGTTGAGTTTTAGAAACCTTTCGTATTCACAGTGTGTCCATTCTCTAGGTTTCCTGTACATGTTATAGCTGTAGTAATATTCCCTTGAACATGGAGAGTTGGGACCCATGGAATGGGGGCCATGCATTATTGCTTGAAAGGGTCTGGATTTGCTCATCCAATCTCACCAATCCTCTCAGTCTCAGGTGTCCAGCCTTATGCCACATCCAGCTGTCATTGTAGATAGGGTCTTTCCAGGTTTCCTCAGACACCCTGAAGGAATTGTAAAGAACTTCCCTGTTTTTTGGTTTTGCTTTTGAAATTCCTTTTTATAGTGGGTTTGAGCTGATTCTCGCTGCCATGTTTATGCCACTCTAGACACACTTGATTCCCTTATGGAGTCATATCAATACATAGGTTTTAAGATTCTTACTAGTCAGATATATTCCTCTGCGGGAAATATGGGGTTTTGAGTCTCTTTCACTGAGGAAGGTGTAGGTCTTGTCTATTCCAAAGTTGGTTTTTGGAACGGTCCCTGTGCTTATATCAAACTCTGGTTTTATGCATCACCCCACCTCTTCCTCCCCTTTATGCAGGCATAAGAGTGTTTTCTAAATGTGAGACTCTGTTCTCTTTCCTAACTCAGTTCACGTGTAGCCATGTTTACAGGATCTTCATAAGTGATATCTTATGATAAGTTTCTTTTTCTCTGTGACTTATTTCACTTAGAATCATCATACCTGAATCCACTCACTTTGCTGCTACTGGTCTTATGACATTGATTTCATCGCTGAGGGATATTCCATCATACGTAAGTACCACAATATTTTGAACCATTTTTATATTTCCTGGGATATTTAAGGTGTACCCAAGTTGAGGTTCTTGTAGTCAGTGCAGCCCTAAATTTGGAGGTGGCTCTTTCTTATTGATTTTCAGTTTTCCCAAGGTATATTCCCTAGACTGGAAGTGGCCTTGGCTCTGTAGCTCTGTTGTTTACTTGTTTTAGGGAACACAATGCACTCCTCCAGTGAGGCAGTTGGCAATTTACATCCCGCCCATCAGCATAACAAGGCTCCCAGTTCTCCAGGGCCTGTCTTGCCTTTCTGGTTTTTACACATTTTGTGGATGTCCCTTTTGACCGGTGGGAAGTGATACTTCTTTGTAGTGCAGATTTGCATTGCCCGCTTGCTTGCTTGGCCAAAAAGGGCGTATGCGTTTTCTCCTGAATATATTCAGGAGAAAACGCATACGCCCTTTTTGGCCAAGTGCACCATTGTCCAAGTTGTGCCCCTCTTCCTGTGCTTTACAGGCGATTCCAAGGTACCTCTTGAAATCTGTTTCCTGCTATTTTGCCTCACTTTCAAGTCCGCCTCGTTGACGTCCCTCAACAGATTTTTGGATGATAGTTGTCCTTTATCACTCTGCCAGTTTGTGAATTGCTGTGCCCCTGAGCTCCATTTCTCAACTCGTTTTTTGTGAGCTGAATGCAAGTCCAAAATTTTGGATCATGTCCTCTACTGGTTCCCGGTGGGTGGCTGAGACTTTGGTTAATTCTTCTTCCTGCCGGGAAATTAGAGTGACATGTGCCCGTCCAAATGCCTAACAGCTACTCTCTCATGGGTTCTCCCTCGTCCCTTCCACCCTCTGCCAAATTGGGAACCTGTGCAAATCAGGAGGTTAAAGGGCCTGTCTCTCCAAGTTGGGAGATTGATAGTAAGGCAGTTGGAAAGTCAAACTGGAGCACGAGGAGAGGGACTATTCGTTGAGTTTTAGAAACCTTTCGTATTCACAGTGTGTCCATTCTCTAGGTTTCCTGTACATGTTATAGCTGTAGTAATATTCCCTTGAACCTGGAGAGTTGGGACCCATGGAATGGGGGCCATGCATTATTGCTTGAAAGGGTCTGCATTTGCTCACCCAATCTCACCAATCCTCTCAGTCCCAAGTGTCCAGCCTTATGCCACATCCAGCTGTCATTGTAGATAGGGTCTTTCCAGGTTTCCTCAGACACCCTGAAGGAATTGTAAAGAATTTCCCTGTTTTTTGGTTTTGCTTTTGAAATTCCTTTTTATAGTGGGTTTGAGCTGATTCTCGCTGCCATGTTTATGCCACTCTAGACACACTTGATTCCCTTATGGAGACATATCAATACATAGGATTTAAGATTCTTACTAGTCAGATATATTCCTCTGTGGGAAATATGGGGTTTTGAGTCTCTTTCACTGAGGAAGGTGTAGGTCTTGTCTATTCCAAAGTTGGTTTTTGAAACGGTCCCTGTGCTTATATCAAACTCTGGTTTTATGCATCACCCCACCTCTCCTTACCCTTTATGCAGGCATAAGAGTGTTTTCTAAATGTGAGACTCTGTTCTCTTTCCTAACTCAGTTCACGTGTAGCCATGTTTACAGGATCTTCATAAGTGATATCTTATGATAAGTTTCTTTTTCTGTGTGACTTATTTCACTTAGAATCATCGTACCTGAATCCACTCACTTTGCTGCTACTGGTCTTATGACATTGATTTCATGGCTGAGGGATATTCCATCGTACGTAAGTACCACAATGTTTTGAACCATTTTTATATTTCCTGGGATATTTAAGGTGTACCCAAGTTGAGGTTCTTGTAGTCAGTGCAGCCCTAAATTTGGAGGTGGCTCTTTCTTATTGATTTTCAGTTTTCCCAAGGTATATTCCCTAGACTGGAAGTGGCCTTGGCTCTGTAGCTCTGTTGTTTACTTGTTTTAGGGAACACAATGCACTCCTCCAGTGAGGCAGTTGGCAATTTACATCCGGCCCATCAGCATAACAAGGCTCCCATTTCTCCAGGGCATGTCTTGCCTTTCTGGTTTTTACACATTTTGTGGATGTCCCTTTTGACCGGTGGGAAGTGATACTTCTTTGTAGTGCAGATTTGCATTGCCCGCTTGCTTGCTTGGCCAAAAAGGGCATATGCGTTTTCTCCTGAATATATTCAGGAGAAAACGCATACGCCCTTTTTGGCCAAGTGCACCATTGTCCAAGTTGTGCCCCTCTTCCTGTGCTTTACAGGCGATTCCAAGGTACCTCTTGAAATCTGTTTCCTGCTATTTTGCCTCGCTTTCAAGTCCGCCTCGTTGACTTCCCTCAACAGATTTTTGGACGATAGTTGTCCTTTATCACTCTGCCAGTTTGTGAATTGCTGTGCCCCTGAGCTCCATTTCTCAACTCGTTTTTTGTGAGCTGAACGCAAGTCCAAAATTTTGGATCCTGTCCTATACTGGTTCCCGGTGGGTGACTGAGACTTTGGTTAATTCTTCTTCCTGCCAGAAAATTAGAGTGACATGTGCCCGTCCAAATGCCTAACAGCTACTCTCTCATGGGTTCTCCCTCGTCCCTTCCATCCTCTGCCAAATTGGGAACCTGTGCAAACCAGGAGGTTAAAGGGCCTGTCTCTCCAAGTTGGGAGATTGATATTAAGGCAGTTGGAAAGTCAAACTGGAGCACCAGGAGAGGGACTATTCGTTGAGTTTTAGAAACCTTTCGTATTCACAGTGTGTCCATTCTCTAGGTTTCCTGTACATGTTATAGCTGTAGTAATATTCCCTTGAACATGGAGAGTTGGGACCCATGGAATGGGGGCCATGCATTATTGCTTGAAAGGGTCTGGATTTGCTCATCCAATCTCACCAATCCTCTCAGTCTCAGGTGTCCAGCCTTATGCCACATCCAGCTGTCATTGTAGATAGGGTCTTTCCAGGTTTCCTCAGACACCCTGAAGGAATTGTAAAGAACTTCCCTGTTTTTTGGTTTTGCTTTTGAAATTCCTTTTTATAGTGGGTTTGAGCTGATTCTCGCTGCCATGTTTATGCCACTCTAGACACACTTGATTCCCTTATGGAGTCATATCAATACATAGGTTTTAAGATTCTTACTAGTCAGATATATTCCTCTGCGGGAAATATGGGGTTTTGAGTCTCTTTCACTGAGGAAGGTGTAGGTCTTGTCTATTCCAAAGTTGGTTTTTGGAACGGTCCCTGTGCTTATATCAAACTCTGGTTTTATGCATCACCCCACCTCTTCCTCCCCTTTATGCAGGCATAAGAGTGTTTTCTAAATGTGAGACTCTGTTCTCTTTCCTAACTCAGTTCACGTGTAGCCATGTTTACAGGATCTTCATAAGTGATATCTTATGATAAGTTTCTTTTTCTGTGTGACTTATTTCACTTAGAATCATCGTACCTGAATCCACTCACTTTGCTGCTACTGGTCTTATGACATTGATTTCATGGCTGAGGGATATTCCATCGTACGTAAGTACCACAATGTTTTGAACCATTTTTATATTTCCTGGGATATTTAAGGTGTACCCAAGTTGAGGTTCTTGTAGTCAGTGCAGCCCTAAATTTGGAGGTGGCTCTTTCTTATTGATTTTCAGTTTTCCCAAGGTATATTCCCTAGACTGGAAGTGGCCTTGGCTCTGTAGCTCTGTTGTTTACTTGTTTTAGGGAACACAATGCACTCCTCCAGTGAGGCAGTTGGCAATTTACATCCGGCCCATCAGCATAACAAGGCTCCCAGTTCTCCAGGGCATGTCTTGCCTTTCTGGTTTTTACACATTTTGTGGATGTCCCTTTTGACCGGTGGGAAGTGATACTTCTTTGTAGTGCAGATTTGCATTGCCCGCTTGCTTGCTTGGCCAAAAAGGGCATATGCGTTTTCTCCTGAATATATTCAGGAGAAAACGCATACGCCCTTTTTGGCCAAGTGCACCATTGTCCAAGTTGTTCCCCTCTTCCTGTGCTTTACAGGCGATTCCAAGGTACCTCTTGAAATCTGTTTCCTGCTATTTTGCCTCGCTTTCAAGTCCGCCTCGTTGACTTCCCTCAACAGATTTTTGGACGATAGTTGTCCTTTATCACTCTGCCAGTTTGTGAATTGCTGTGCCCCTGAGCTCCATTTCTCAACTCGTTTTTTGTGAGCTGAACACAAGTCCAAAATTTTGGATCATGTCCTATACTGGTTCCCGGTGGGTGGCTGAGACTTTGGTTAATTCTTCTTCCTGCCGGGAAATTAGAGTGACATGTGCCCGTCCAAATGCCTAACAGCTACTCTCTCATGGGTTCTCCCTCGTCCCTTCCATCCTCTGCCAAATTGGGAACCTGTGCAAAGCAGGAGGTTAAAGGGCCTGTCTCTCCAAGTTGGGAGATTGATAGTAAGGCAGTTGGAAAGTCAAACTGGAGCACCAGGAGAGGGACTATTCGTTGAGTTTTAGAAACCTTTCGTATTCACAGTGTGTCCATTCTCTAGGTTTCCTGTACATGTTATAGCTGTAGTAATATTCCCTTGAACCTGGAGAGTTGGGACCCATGGAATGGGGGCCATGCATTATTGCTTGAAAGGGTCTGCATTTGCTCACCCAATCTCACCAATCCTCTCAGTCCCAAGTGTCCAGCCTTATGCCACATCCAGCTGTCATTGTAGATAGGGTCTTTCCAGGTTTCCTCAGACACCCTGAAGGAATTGTAAAGAATTTCCCTGTTTTTTGGTTTTGCTTTTGAAATTCCTTTTTATAGTGGGTTTGAGCTGATTCTCGCTGCCATGTTTATGCCACTCTAGACACACTTGATTCCCTTATGGAGTCATATCAATACATAGGTTTTAAGATTCTTACTAGTCAGATATATTCCTCTGCGGGAAATATGGGGTTTTGAGTCTCTTTCACCTAGGAAGGTGTAGGTCTTGTCTATTCCAAAGTTGGTTTTTGGAACGGTCCCTGTGCTTATATCAAACTCTGGTTTTATGCATCACCCCACCTCTCCATCCCCTTTATGCAGGCATAAGAGTGTTTTCTAAATGTGAGACTCTGTTCTCTTTCCTAACTCAGTTCACGTGTAGCCATGTTTACAGGATCTTCATAAGTGATATCTTATGATAAGTTTCTTTTTCTGTGTGACTTATTTCACTTAGAATCATCGTACCTGAATCCACTCACTTTGCTGCTACTGGTCTTATGACATTGATTTCATCGCTGAGGGATATTCCATCATACGTAAGTACCACAATATTTTGAACCATTTTTATATTTCCTGGGATATTTAAGGTGTACCCAAGTTGAGGTTCTTGTAGTCAGTGCAGCCCTAAATTTGGAGGTGGCTCTTTCTTATTGATTTTCAGTTTTCCCAAGGTATATTCCCTAGACTGGAAGTGGCCTTGGCTCTGTAGCTCTGTTGTTTACTTGTTTTAGGGAACACAATGCACTCCTCCAGTGAGGCAGTTGGCAATTTACATCCCGCCCATCAGCATAACAAGGCTCCCAGTTCTCCAGGGCCTGTCTTGCCTTTCTGGTTTTTACACATTTTGTGGATGTCCCTTTTGACCGGTGGGAAGTGATACTTCTTTGTAGTGCAGATTTGCATTGCCCGCTTGCTTGCTTGGCCAAAAAGGGCGTATGCGTTTTCTCCTGAATATATTCAGGAGAAAACGCATACGCCCTTTTTGGCCAAGTGCACCATTGTCCAAGTTGTGCCCCTCTTCCTGTGCTTTACAGGCGATTCCAAGGTACCTCTTGAAATCTGTTTCCTGCTATTTTGCCTCACTTTCAAGTCCGCCTCGTTGACGTCCCTCAACAGATTTTTGGACGATAGTTGTCCTTTATCACTCTGCCAGTTTGTGAATTGCTGTGCCCCTGAGCTCCATTTCTCAACTCGTTTTTTGTGAGCTGAACGCAAGTCCAAAATTTTGAATCATGTCCTCTACTGGTTCCCGGTGGGTGGCTGAGACTTTGGTTAATTCTTCTTCCTGCCGGGAAATTAGAGTGACATGTGCCCGTCCAAATGCCTAACAGCTACTCTCTCATGGGTTCTCCCTCGTCCCTTCCATCCTCTGCCAAATTGGGAACCTGTGCAAACCAGGAGGTTAAAGGGCCTGTCTCTCCAATTTGGGAGATTGATAGTAAGGCAGTTGGAAAGTCAAACTGGAGCACCAGGAGAGGGACTATTCGTTGAGTTTTAGAAACCTTTCGTATTCACAGTGTGTCCATTCTCTAGGTTTCCTGTACATGTTATAGCTGTAGTAATATTCCCTTGAACCTGGAGAGTTGGGACCCATGGAATGGGGGCCATGCATTATTGCTTGAAAGGGTCTGCATTTGCTCACCCAATCTCACCAATCCTCTCAGTCCTAAGTGTCCAGCCTTATGCCACATCCAGCTGTCATTGTAGATAGGGTCTTTCCAGGTTTCCTCAGACACCCTGAAGGAATTGTAAAGAATTTCCCTGTTTTTTGGTTTTGCTTTTGAAATTCCTTTTTATAGTGGGTTTGAGCTGATTCTTGCTGCCATGTTTATGCCACTCTAGACACACTTGATTCCCTTATGGAGACATATCAATACATAGGTTTTAAGATTCTTACTAGTCAGATATATTCCTCTGTGGGAAATATGGGGTTTTGAGTCTCTTTCACTGAGGAAGGTGTAGGTCTTGTCTATTCCAAAGTTGGTTTTTGAAACGGTCCCTGTGCTTATATCAAACTCTGGTTTTATGCATCACCCCACCTCTCCATCCCCTTTATGCAGGCATAAGAGTGTTTTCTAAATGTGAGACTCTGTTCTCTTTCCTAACTCAGTTCACGTGTAGCCATGTTTACAGGATCTTCATAAGTGATATCTTATGATAAGTTTCTTTTTCTGTGTGACTTATTTCACTTAGAATCATCGTACCTGAATCCACTCACTTTGCTGCTACTGGTCTTATGACATTGATTTCATGGCTGAGGGATATTCCATCGTATGTAAGTACCACAATGTTTTGAACCATTTTTATATTTCCTGGGATATTTAAGGTGTACCCAAGTTGAGGTTCTTGTAGTCAGTGCAGCCCTAAGTTTGGAGGTGGCTCTTTCTTATTGATTTTCAGTTTTCCCAAGGTATATTCCCTAGACTGGAAGTGGCCTTGGCTCTGTAGCTCTGTTGTTTACTTGTTTTAGGGAACACAATGCACTCCTCCAGTGAGGCAGTTGGCAATTTACATCCCGCCCATCAGCATAACAAGGCTCCCAGTTCTCCAGGGCCTGTCTTGCCTTTCTGGTTTTTACACATTTTGTGGATGTCCCTTTTGACCGGTGGGAAGTGATACTTCTTTGTAGTGCAGATTTGCATTGCCCGCTTGCTTGCTTGGCCAAAAAGGGCGTATGCGTTTTCTCCTGAATAAATTCAGGAGAAAACGCATACGCCCTTTTTGGCCAAGTGCACCATTGTCCAAGTTGTGCCCCTCTTCCTGTGCTTTACAGGCGATTCCAACGTACCTCTTGAAATCTGTTTCCTGCTATTTTGCCTCACTTTCAAGTCCGCCTCGTTGACTTCCCTCAACAGATTTTTGGACGATAGTTGTCCTTTATCACTCTGCCAGTTTGTGAATTGCTGTGCCCCTGAGCTCCATTTCTCAACTCGTTTTTTGTGAGCTGAACGCAAGTCCAAAATTTTGGATCCTGTCCTATACTGGTTCCCGGTGGGTGGCTGAGACTTTGGTTAATTCTTCTTCCTGCCGGGAAATTAGAGTGACATGTGCCCGTCCAAATGCCTAACAGCTACTCTCTCATGGGTTCTCCCTCGTCCCTTCCATCCTCTGCCAAATTGGGAACCTGTGCAAACCAGGAGGTTAAAGGGCCTGTCTCTCCAAGTTGGGAGATTGATAGTAAGGCAGTTGGAAAGTCAAACTGGAGCACCAGGAGAGGGACTATTCGTTGAGTTTTAGAAACCTTTCGTATTCACAGTGTGTCCATTCTCTAGGTTTCCTGTACATGTTATAGCTGTAGTAATATTCCCTTGAACCTGGAGAGTTGGGACCCATGGAATGGGGGCCATGCATTATTGCTTGAAAGGGTCTGCATTTGCTCACCCAATCTCACCAATCCTCTCAGTCCCAAGTGTCCAGCCTTATGCCACATCCAGCTGTCATTGTAGATAGGGTCTTTCCAGGTTTCCTCAGACACCCTGAAGGAATTGTAAAGAATTTCCCTGTTTTTTGGTTTTGCTTTTGAAATTCCTTTTTATAGTGGGTTTGAGCTGATTCTTGCTGCCATGTTTATGCCACTCTAGACACACTTGATTCCCTTATGGAGACATATCAATACATAGGTTTTAAGATTCTTACTAGTCAGATATATTCCTCTGTGGGAAATATGGGGTTTTGAGTCTCTTTCACTGAGGAAGGTGTAGGGCTTGTCTATTCCAAAGTTGGTTTTTGAAACGGTCCCTGTGCTTATATCAAACTCTGGTTTTATGCATCACCCCACCTCTCCATCCCCTTTATGCAGGCATAAGAGTGTTTTCTAAATGTGAGACTCTGTTCTCTTTCCTAACTCAGTTCACGTGTAGCCATGTTTACAGGATCTTCATAAGTGATATCTTATGATAAGTTTCTTTTTCTGTGTGACTTATTTCACTTAGAATCATCGTACCTGAATCCACTCACTTTGCTGCTACTGGTCTTATGACATTGATTTCATGGCTGAGGGATATTCCATCGTACGTAAGTACCACAATGTTTTGAACCATTTTTATATTTCCTGGGATATTTAAGGTGTACCCAAGTTGAGGTTCTTGTAGTCAGTGCAGCCCTAAATTTGGAGGTGGCTCTTTCTTATTGATTTTCAGTTTTCCCAAGGTATATTCCCTAGACTGGAAGTGGCCTTGGCTCTGTAGCTCTGTTGTTTACTTGTTTTAGGGAACACAATGCACTCCTCCAGTGAGGCAGTTGGCAATTTACATCCCGCCCATCAGCATAACAAGGCTCCCAGTTCTCCAGGGCCTGTCTTGCCTTTCTGGTTTTTACACATTTTGTGGATGTCCCTTTTGACTGGTGGGAAGTGATACTTCTTTGTAGTGCAGATTTGCATTGCCCGCTTGCTTGCTTGGCCAAAAAGGGCGTATGCGTTTTCTCCTGAATATATTCAGGAGAAAACGCATACGCCCTTTTTGGCCAAGTGCACCATTGTCCAAGTTGTGCCCCTCTTCCTGTGCTTTACAGGCGATTCCAAGGTACCTCTTGAAATCTGTTTCCTGCTATTTTGCCTCGCTTTCCAGTCCGCCTCGTTGACTTCCCTCAACAGATTTTTGGACGATAGTTGTCCTTTATCACTCTGCCAGTTTGTGAATTGCTGTGCCCCTGAGCTCCATTTCTCAACTCGTTTTTTGTGAGCTGAACACAAGTCCAAAATTTTGGATCATGTCCTATACTGGTTCCCGGTGGGTGGCTGAGACTTTGGTTAATTCTTCTTCCTGCTGGGAAATTAGAGTGACATGTGCCCGTCCAAATGCCTAACAGCTACTCTCTCATGGGTTCTCCCTAGTCCCTTCCATCCTCTGCCAAATTGGGAACCTGTGCAAACCAGGAGGTTAAAGGGCCTGTCTCTCCAAGTTGGGAGATTGATAGTAAGGCAGTTGGAAAGTCAAACTGGAGCACGAGGAGAGGGACTATTCGTTGAGTTTTAGAAACCTTTCGTATTCACAGTGTGTCCATTCTCTAAGTTTCCTGTACATGTTATAGCTGTAGTAATATTCCCTTGAACCTGGAGAGTTGGGACCCATGGAATGGGGGCCATGCATTATTGCTTGAAAGGGTCTGCATTTGCTCACCCAATCTCACCAATCCTCTCAGTCCCAAGTGTCCAGCCTTATGCCACATCCAGCTGTCATTGTAGATAGGGTCTTTCCAGGTTTCCTCAGACACCCTGAAGGAATTGTAAAGAATTTCCCTGTTTTTTGGTTTTGCTTTTGAAATTCCTTTTTATAGTGGGTTTGAGCTGATTCTCGCTGCCATGTTTATGCCACTCTAGACACACTTGATTCCCTTATGGAGTCATATCAATACATAGGTTTTAAGATTCTTACTAGTCAGATATATTCCTCTGCGGGAAATATGGGGTTTTGAGTCTCTTTCACCTAGGAAGGTGTAGGTCTTGTCTATTCCAAAGTTGGTTTTTGGAACGGTCCCTGTGCTTATATCAAACTCTGGTTTTATGCATCACCCCACCTCTCCATCCCCTTTATGCAGGCATAAGAGTGTTTTCTAAATGTGAGACTCTGTTCTCTTTCCTAACTCAGTTCACGTGTAGCCATGTTTACAGGATCTTCATAAGTGATATCTTATGATAAGTTTCTTTTTCTGTGTGACTTATTTCACTTAGAATCATCGTACCTGAATCCACTCACTTTGCTGCTACTGGTCTTATGACATTGATTTCATCGCTGAGGGATATTCCATCATACGTAAGTACCACAATATTTTGAACCATTTTTATATTTCCTGGGATATTTAAGGTGTACCCAAGTTGAGGTTCTTGTAGTCAGTGCAGCCCTAAATTTGGAGGTGGCTCTTTCTTATTGATTTTCAGTTTTCCCAAGGTATATTCCCTAGACTGGAAGTGGCCTTGGCTCTGTAGCTCTGTTGTTTACTTGTTTTAGGGAACACAATGCACTCCTCCAGTGAGGCAGTTGGCAATTTACATCCCGCCCATCAGCATAACAAGGCTCCCAGTTCTCCAGGGCCTGTCTTGCCTTTCTGGTTTTTACACATTTTGTGGATGTCCCTTTTGACCGGTGGGAAGTGATACTTCTTTGTAGTGCAGATTTGCATTGCCCGCTTGCTTGCTTGGCCAAAAAGGGCGTATGCGTTTTCTCCTGAATATATTCAGGAGAAAACGCATACGCCCTTTTTGGCCAAGTGCACCATTGTCCAAGTTGTGCCCCTCTTCCTGTGCTTTACAGGCGATTCCAAGGTACCTCTTGAAATCTGTTTCCTGCTATTTTGCCTCACTTTCAAGTCCGCCTCGTTGACGTCCCTCAACAGATTTTTGGACGATAGTTGTCCTTTATCACTCTGCCAGTTTGTGAATTGCTGTGCCCCTGAGCTCCATTTCTCAACTCGTTTTTTGTGAGCTGAACGCAAGTCCAAAATTTTGGATCATGTCCTCTACTGGTTCCCGGTGGGTGGCTGAGACTTTGGTTAATTCTTCTTCCTGCTGGGAAATTAGAGTGACATGTGCCCGTCCAAATGCCTAACAGCTACTCTCTCATGGGTTCTCCCTCGTCCCTTCCATCCTCTGCCAAATTGGGAACCTGTGCAAACCAGGAGGTTAAAGGGCCTGTCTCTCCAAGTTGGGAGATTGATAGTAAGGCAGTTGGAAAGTCAAACTGGAGCACCAGGAGAGGGACTATTCGTTGAGTTTTAGAAACCTTTCGTATTCACAGTGTGTCCATTCTCTAGGTTTCCTGTACATGTTATAGCTGTAGTAATATTCCCTTGAACCTGGAGAGTTGGGACCCATGGAATGGGGGCCATGCATTATTGCTTGAAAGGGTCTGCATTTGCTCACCCAATCTCACCAATCCTCTCAGTCCTAAGTGTCCAGCCTTATGCCACATCCAGCTGTCATTGTAGATAGGGTCTTTCCAGGTTTCCTCAGACACCCTGAAGGAATTGTAAAGAATTTCCCTGTTTTTTGGTTTTGCTTTTGAAATTCCTTTTTATAGTGGGTTTGAGCTGATTCTTGCTGCCATGTTTATGCCACTCTAGACACACTTGATTCCCTTATGGAGACATATCAATACATAGGTTTTAAGATTCTTACTAGTCAGATATATTCCTCTGTGGGAAATATGGGGTTTTGAGTCTCTTTCACTGAGGAAGGTGTAGGTCTTGTCTATTCCAAAGTTGGTTTTTGAAACGGTCCCTGTGCTTATATCAAACTCTGGTTTTATGCATCACCCCACCTCTCCATCCCCTTTATGCAGGCATAAGAGTGTTTTCTAAATGTGAGACTCTGTTCTCTTTCCTAACTCAGTTCACGTGTAGCCATGTTTACAGGATCTTCATAAGTGATATCTTATGATAAGTTTCTTTTTCTGTGTGACTTATTTCACTTAGAATCATCGTACCTGAATCCACTCACTTTGCTGCTACTGGTCTTATGACATTGATTTCATGGCTGAGGGATATTCCATCGTATGTAAGTACCACAATGTTTTGAACCATTTTTATATTTCCTGGGATATTTAAGGTGTACCCAAGTTGAGGTTCTTGTAGTCAGTGCAGCCCTAAGTTTGGAGGTGGCTCTTTCTTATTGATTTTCAGTTTTCCCAAGGTATATTCCCTAGACTGGAAGTGGCCTTGGCTCTGTAGCTCTGTTGTTTACTTGTTTTAGGGAACACAATGCACTCCTCCAGTGAGGCAGTTGGCAATTTACATCCCGCCCATCAGCATAACAAGGCTCCCAGTTCTCCAGGGCCTGTCTTGCCTTTCTGGTTTTTACACATTTTGTGGATGTCCCTTTTGACCGGTGGGAAGTGATACTTCTTTGTAGTGCAGATTTGCATTGCCCGCTTGCTTGCTTGGCCAAAAAGGGCGTATGCGTTTTCTCCTGAATAAATTCAGGAGAAAACGCATACGCCCTTTTTGGCCAAGTGCACCATTGTCCAAGTTGTGCCCCTCTTCCTGTGCTTTACAGGCGATTCCAACGTACCTCTTGAAATCTGTTTCCTGCTATTTTGCCTCACTTTCAAGTCCGCCTCGTTGACTTCCCTCAACAGATTTTTGGACGATAGTTGTCCTTTATCACTCTGCCAGTTTGTGAATTGCTGTGCCCCTGAGCTCGATTTCTCAACTCGTTTTTTGTGAGCTGAACGCAAGTCCAAAATTTTGGATCCTGTCCTATACTGGTTCCCGGTGGGTGGCTGAGACTTTGGTTAATTCTTCTTCCTGCCGGGAAATTAGAGTGACATGTGCCCGTCCAAATGCCTAACAGCTACTCTCTCATGGGTTCTCCCTCGTCCCTTCCATCCTCTGCCAAATTGGGAACCTGTGCAAACCAGGAGGTTAAAGGGCCTGTCTCTCCAAGTTGGGAGATTGATAGTAAGGCAGTTGGAAAGTCAAACTGGAGCACCAGGAGAGGGACTATTCGTTTAGTTTTAGAAACCTTTCGTATTCACAGTGTGTCCATTCTCTAGGTTTCCTGTACATGTTATAGCTGTAGTAATATTCCCTTGAACCTGGAGAGTTGGGACCCATGGAATGGGGGCCATGCATTATTGCTTGAAAGGGTCTGCATTTGCTCACCCAATCTCACCAATCCTCTCAGTCCTAAGTGTCCAGCCTTATGCCACATCCAGCTGTCATTGTAGATAGGGTCTTTCCAGGTTTCCTCAGACACCCTGAAGGAATTGTAAAGAATTTCCCTGTTTTTTGGTTTTGCTTTTGAAATTCCTTTTTATAGTGGGTTTGAGCTGATTCTTGCTGCCATGTTTATGCCACTCTAGACACACTTGATTCCCTTATGGAGACATATCAATACATAGGTTTTAAGATTCTTACTAGTCAAATATATTCCTCTGTGGGAAATATGGGGTTTTGAGTCTCTTTCACTGAGGAAGGTGTAGGTCTTGTCTATTCCAAAGTTGGTTTTTGAAACGGTCCCTGTGCTTATATCAAACTCTGGTTTTATGCATCACCCCACCTCTCCATCCCCTTTATGCAGGCATAAGAGTGTTTTCTAAATGTGAGACTCTGTTCTCTTTCCTAACTCAGTTCACGTGTAGCCATGTTTACAGGATCTTCATAAGTGATATCTTATGATAAGTTTCTTTTTCTGTGTGACTTATTTCACTTAGAATCATCGTACCTGAATCCACTCACTTTGCTGCTACTGGTCTTATGACATTGATTTCATGGCTGAGGGATATTCCATCGTACGTAAGTACCACAATGTTTTGAACCATTTTTATATTTCCTGGGATATTTAAGGTGTACCCAAGTTGAGGTTCTTGTAGTCAGTGCAGCCCTAAATTTGGAGGTGGCTCTTTCTTATTGATTTTCAGTTTTCCCAAGGTATATTCCCTAGACTGGAAGTGGCCTTGGCTCTGTAGCTCTGTTGTTTACTTGTTTTAGGGAACACAATGCACTCCTCCAGTGAGGCAGTTGGCAATTTACATCCCGCCCATCAGCATAACAAGGCTCCCAGTTCTCCAGGGCCTGTCTTGCCTTTCTGGTTTTTACACATTTTGTGGATGTCCCTTTTGACTGGTGGGAAGTGATACTTCTTTGTAGTGCAGATTTGCATTGCCCGCTTGCTTGCTTGGCCAAAAAGGGCGTATGCGTTTTCTCCTGAATATATTCAGGAGAAAACGCATACGCCCTTTTTGGCCAAGTGCACCATTGTCCAAGTTGTGCCCCTCTTCCTGTGCTTTACAGGCGATTCCAAGGTACCTCTTGAAATCTGTTTCCTGCTATTTTGCCTCGCTTTCCAGTCCGCCTCGTTGACTTCCCTCAACAGATTTTTGGACGATAGTTGTCCTTTATCACTCTGCCAGTTTGTGAATTGCTGTGCCCCTGAGCTCCATTTCTCAACTCGTTTTTTGTGAGCTGAACACAAGTCCAAAATTATGGATCATGTCCTATACTGGTTCCCGGTGGGTGGCTGAGACTTTGGTTAATTCTTCTTCCTGCTGGGAAATTAGAGTGACATGTGCCCGTCCAAATGCCTAACAGCTACTCTCTCATGGGTTCTCCCTAGTCCCTTCCATCCTCTGCCAAATTGGGAACCTGTGCAAACCAGGAGGTTAAAGGGCCTGTCTCTCCAAGTTGGGAGATTGATAGTAAGGCAGTTGGAAAGTCAAACTGGAGCACGAGGAGAGGGACTATTCGTTGAGTTTTAGAAACCTTTCGTATTCACAGTGTGTCCATTCTCTAAGTTTCCTGTACATGTTATAGCTGTAGTAATATTCCCTTGAACCTGGAGAGTTGGGACCCATGGAATGGGGGCCATGCATTATTGCTTGAAAGGGTCTGCATTTGCTCACCCAATCTCACCAATCCTCTCAGTCCCAAGTGTCCAGCCTTATGCCACATCCAGCTGTCATTGTAGATAGGGTCTTTCCAGGTTTCCTCAGACACCCTGAAGGAATTGTAAAGAATTTCCCTGTTTTTTGGTTTTGCTTTTGAAATTCCTTTTTATAGTGGGTTTGAGCTGATTCTCGCTGACATGTTTATGCCACTCTAGACACACTTGATTCCCTTATGGAGTCATATCAATACATAGGTTTTAAGATTCTTACTAGTCAGATATATTCCTCTGCGGGAAATATGGGGTTTTGAGTCTCTTTCACTGAGGAAGGTGTAGGTCTTGTCTATTCCAAAGTTGGTTTTTGGAACGGTCCCTGTGCTTATATCAAACTCTGGTTTTATGCATCACCCCACCTCTCCTTCCCCTTTATGCAGGCATAAGAGTGTTTTCTAAATGTGAGACTCTGTTCTCTTTCCTAACTCAGTTCACGTGTAGCCATGTTTACAGGATCTTCATAAGTGATATCTTATGATAAGTTTCTTTTTCTGTGTGACTTATTTCACTTAGAATCATCGTACCTGAATCCACTCACTTTGCTGCTACTGGTCTTATGACATTGATTTCATCGCTGAGGGATATTCCATCATACGTAAGTACCACAATGTTTTGAACCATTTTTATATTTCCTGGGATATTTAAGGTGTACCCAAGTTGAGGTTCTTGTAGTCAGTGCAGCCCTAAATTTGGAGGTGGCTCTTTCTTATTGATTCTCAGTTTTCCCAAGGTATATTCCCTAGACTGGAAGTGGCCTTGGCTCTGTAGCTCTGTTGTTTACTTGTTTTAGGGAACACAATGCACTCCTCCAGTGAGGCAGTTGGCAATTTACATCCCGCCCATCAGCATAACAAGGCTCCCAGTTCTCCAGGGCCTGTCTTGCCTTTCTGGTTTTTACACATTTTGTGGATGTCCCTTTTGACCGGTGGGAAGTGATACTTCTTTGTAGTGCAGATTTGCATTGCCCGCTTGCTTGCTTGGCCAAAAAGGGCGTATGCGTTTTCTCCTGAATATATTCAGGAGAAAACGCATACGCCCTTTTTGGCCAAGTGCACCATTGTCCAAGTTGTGCCCCTCTTCCTGTGCTTTACAGGCGATTCCAAGGTACCTCTTGAAATCTGTTTCCTGCTATTTTGCCTCGCTTTCAAGTCCGCCTCGTTGACTTCCCTCAACAGATTTTTGGACGATAGTTGTCCTTTATCACTCTGCCAGTTTGTGAATTGCTGTGCCCCTGAGCTCCATTTCTCAACTCGTTTTTTGTGAGCTGAACACAAGTCCAAAATTTTGGATCATGTCCTATACTGGTTCCCGGTGGGTGGCTGAGACTTTGGTTAATTCTTCTTCCTGCCGGGAAATTAGAGTGACATGTGCCCGTCCAAATACCTAACAGCTACTCTCTCATGGGTTCTCCCTCGTCCCTTCCATCCTCTGCCAAATTGGGAACCTGTGCAAACCAGGAGGTTAAAGGGCCTGTCTCTCCAAGTTGGGAGATTGATAGTAAGGCAGTTGGAAAGTCAAACTGGAGCACGAGGAGAGGGACTATTCGTTGAGTTTTAGAAACCTTTCGTATTCACAGTGTGTCCATTCTCTAGGTTTCCTGTACATGTTATAGCTGTAGTAATATTCCCTTGAACCTGGAGAGTTGGGACCCATGGAATGGGGTTCATGCATTATTGCTTGAAATGGTCTGCATTTGCTCACCCAATCTCACCAATCCTCTCAGTCCCAAGTGTCCAGCCTTATGCCACATCCAGCTGTCATTGTAGATAGGGTCTTTCCAGGTTTCCTCAGACACCCTGAAGGAATTGTAAAGAATTTCCCTGTTTTTTGGTTTTGCTTTTGAAATTCCTTTTTATAGTGGGTTTGAGCTGAATCTCGCTCCCATGTTTATGCCACTCTAGACACACTTGATTCCCTTATGGAGTCATATCAATACATAGGTTTTAAGATTCTTACTAGTCAGATATATTCCTCTGCGGGAAATATGGGGTTTTGAGTCTCTTTCACTGAGGAAGGTGTAGGTCTTGTCTATTCCAAAGTTGGTTTTTGGAACGGTCCCTGTGCTTATATCAAACTCTGGTTTTATGCATCACCCCACCTCTCCATCCCCTTTATGCAGGCATAAGAGTGTTTTCTAAATGTGAGACTCTGTTCTCTTTCCTAACTCAGTTCACGTGTAGCCATGTTTACAGGATCTTCATAAGTGATATCTTATGATAAGTTTCTTTTTCTGTGTGACTTATTTCACTTAGAATCATCGTACCTGAATCCACTCACTTTGCTGCTTCTGGTCTTATGACATTGATTTCATCGCTGAGGGATATTCCATCATACGTAAGTACCACAATGTTTTGAACCATTTTTATATTTCCTGGGATATTTAAGGTGTACCCAAGTTGAGGTTCTTGTAGTCAGTGCAGCCCTAAATTTGGAGGTGGCTCTTTCTTATTGATTTTCAGTTTTCCCAAGGTATATTCCCTAGACTGGAAGTGGCCTTGGCTCTGTAGCTCTGTTGTTTACTTGTTTTAGGGAACACAATGCACTCCTCCAGTGAGGCAGTTGGCAATTTACATCCCGCCCATCAGCATAATAAGGCTCCCAGTTCTCCAGGGCCTGTCTTGCCTTTCTGGTTTTTACACATTTTGTTGATGTCCCTTTTGACCGGTGGGAAGTGATACTTCTTTGTAGTGCAGATTTGCATTGCCCGCTTGCTTGCTTGGCCAAAAAGGGCGTATGCGTTTTCTCCTGAATATATTCAGGAGAAAACGCATACGCCCTTTTTGGCCAAGTGCACCATTGTCCAAGTTGTGCCCCTCTTCCTGTGCTTTACAGGCGATTCCAAGGTACCTCTTGAAATCTGTTTCCTGCTATTTTGCCTCGCTTTCAAGTCCGCCTCGTTGACTTCCCTCAACAGATTTTTGGACGATAGTTGTCCTTTATCACTCTGCCAGTTTGTGAATTGCTGTGCCCCTGAGCTCCATTTCTCAACTCGTTTTTTGTGAGCTGAACACAAGTCCAAAATTTTGGATCATGTCCTATACTTGTTCCCCGTGGGTGGCTGAAACTTTGGTTAATTCTTCTTCCTGCCGGGAAATTAGAGTGACATGTGCCCGTCCAAATGCCTAACAGCTACTCTCTCATGGGTTCTCCCTCGTCCCTTCCATCCTCTGCCAAATTGGGAACCTGTGCAAACCAGGAGGTTAAAGGGCCTGTCTCTCCAAGTTGGGAGATTAATAGTAAGGCAGTTGGAAAGTCAAACTGGAGCACCAGGAGAGGGACTATTCGTTGAGTTTTAGAAACCTTTCGTATTCACAGTGTGTCCATTCTCTAGGTTTCCTGTACATGTTATAGCTGTAGTAATATTCCCTTGAACCTGGAGAGTTGGGACCCATGGAATGGGGGCCATGCATTATTGCTTGAAAGGGTCTGCATTCGCTCACCCAATCTCACCAATCCTCTCAGTCCCAAGTGTCCAGCCTTATGCCACATCCGGGTGTCATTGTAGATAGGGTCTTTCCAGGTTTCCTCAGACACCCTGAAGGAATTGTAAAGAATTTCCCTGTTTTTTGGTTTTGCTTTTGAAATTCCTTTTTATAGTGGGTTTGAGCTGATACTCGCTGCCATGTTTATGCCACTCTAGACACACTTGATTCCCTTATGGAGACATATCAATACATAAGTTTTAAGATTCTTACTAGTCAGATATATTCCTCTGTGGGAAATATGGGGTTTTGAGTCTCTTTCACTGAGGAAGGTGTCGGTCTTGTCAATTCCAAAGTTGGTTTTTGAAACGGTCCCTGTGCTTATATCAAACTCTGGTTTTATGCATCACCCCACCTCTCCTTCCCCTTTATGCAGGCATAAGAGTGTTTTCTAAATGTGAGACTCTGTTCTCTTTCCTAACTCAGTTCACGTGTAGCCATGTTTACAGGATCTTCATAAGTGATATCTTATGATAAGTTTCTTTTTCTGTGTGACTTATTTCACTTAGAATCATCGTACCTGAATCCACTCACTTTGCTGCTACTGGTCTTATGACATTGATTTCATGGCTGAGGGATATTCCATCGTATGTAAGTACCACAATGTTTTGAACCATTTTTATATTTCCTGGGATATTTAAGGTGTACCCAAGTTGAGGTTCTTGTAGTCAGTGCAGCCCTAAGTTTGGAGGTGGCTCTTTCTTATTGATTTTCAGTTTTCCCAAGGTATATTCCCTAGACTGGAAGTGGCCTTGGCTCTGTAGCTCTGTTGTTTACTTGTTTTAGGGAACACAATGCACTCCTCCAGTGAGGCAGTTGGCAATTTACATCCCGCCCATCAGCATAACAAGGCTCCCAGTTCTCCAGGGCCTGTCTTGCCTTTCTGGTTTTTACACATTTTGTGGATGTCCCTTTTGACCGGTGGAAAGTGATACTTCTTTGTAGTGCAGATTTGCATTGCCCGCTTGCTTGCTTGGCCAAAAAGGGCGTATGCGTTTTCTCCTGAATATATTCAGGAGAAAACGCATACGCCCTTTTTGGCCAAGTGCACCATTGTCCAAGTTGTGCCCCTCTTCCTGTGCTTTACAGGCGATTCCAAGGTACCTCTTGAAATCTGTTTCCTGCTATTTTGCCTCGCTTTCAAGTCCGCCTCGTTGACTTCCCTCAACAGATTTTTGGACGATAGTTGTCCTTTATCACTCTGCCAGTTTGTGAATTGCTGTGCCCCTGAGCTCCATTTCTCAACTCGTTTTTTGTGAGCTGAACGCAAGTCCAAAATTTTGGATCATGTCCTCTACTGGTTCCCGGTGGGTGGCTGAGACTTTGGTTAATTCTTTTTCCTGCCGGGAAATTAGAGTGACATGTGCCCGTCCAAATGCCTAACAGCTACTCTCTCATGGGTTCTCCCTCGTCCCTTCCATCCTCTGCCAAATTGGGAACCTGTGCAAACCAAGAGGTTAAAGGGCCTGTCTCTCCAAGTTGGGAGATTGATAGTAAGGCAGTTGGAAAGTCAAACTGGAGCACCAGGAGAGGGACTATTCGTTTAGTTTTAGAAACCTTTCGTATTCACAGTGTGTCCATTCTCTAGGTTTCCTGTACATGTTATAGCTGTAGTAATATTCCCTTGACCCTGGAGAGTTGGGACCCATGGAATGGGGGCTATGCATTATTGCTTGAAAGGGTCTGCATTTGCTCACCCAATCTCACCAATCCTCTCAGTCCTAAGTGTCCAGCCTTATGCCACATCCAGCTGTCATTGTAGATAGGGTCTTTCCAGGTTTCCTCAGACACCCTGAAGGAATTGTAAAGAATTTCCCTGTTTTTTGGTTTTGCTTTTGAAATTCCTTTTTATAGTGGGTTTGAGCTGATTCTTGCTGCCATGTTTATGCCACTCTAGACACACTTGATTCCCTTATGGAGACATATCAATACATAGGTTTTAAGATTCTTACTAGTCAGATATATTCCTCTGTGGGAAATATGGGGTTTTGAGTCTCTTTCACTGAGGAAGGTGTAGGTCTTGTCTATTCCAAAGTTGGTTTTTGAAACGGTCCCTGTGCTTATATCAAACTCTGGTTTTATGCATCACCCCACCTCTCCATCCCCTTTATGCAGGCATAAGAGTGTTTTCTAAATGTGAGACTCTGTTCTCTTTCCTAACTCAGTTCACGTGTAGCCATGTTTACAGGATCTTCATAAGTGATATCTTATGATAAGTTTCTTTTTCTGTGTGACTTATTTCACTTAGAATCATCGTACCTGAATCCACTCACTTTGCTGCTACTGGTCTTATGACATTGATTTCATGGCTGAGGGATATTCCATCGTACGTAAGTACCACAATGTTTTGAACCATTTTTATATTTCCTGGGATATTTAAGGTGTACCCAAGTTGAGGTTCTTGTAGTCAGTGCAGCCCTAAATTTGGAGGTGGCTCTTTCTTATTGATTTTCAGTTTTCCCAAGGTATATTCCCTAGACTGGAAGTGGCCTTGGCTCTGTAGCTCTGTTGTTTACTTGTTTTAGGGAACACAATGCACTCCTCCAGTGAGGCAGTTGGCAATTTACATCCCGCCCATCAGCATAACAAGGCTCCCAGTTCTCCAGGGCCTGTCTTGCCTTTCTGGTTTTTACACATTTTGTGGATGTCCCTTTTGACTGGTGGGAAGTGATACTTCTTTGTAGTGCAGATTTGCATTGCCCGCTTGCTTGCTTGGCCAAAAAGGGCGTATGCGTTTTCTCCTGAATATATTCAGGAGAAAACGCATACGCCCTTTTTGGCCAAGTGCACCATTGTCCAAGTTGTGCCCCTCTTCCTGTGCTTTACAGGCGATTCCAAGGTACCTCTTGAAATCTGTTTCCTGCTATTTTGCCTCGCTTTCCAGTCCGCCTCGTTGACTTCCCTCAACAGATTTTTGGACGATAGTTGTCCTTTATCACTCTGCCAGTTTGTGAATTGCTGTGCCCCTGAGCTCCATTTCTCAACTCGTTTTTTGTGAGCTGAACACAAGTCCAAAATTTTGGATCATGTCCTATACTGGTTCCCGGTGGGTGGCTGAGACTTTGGTTAATTCTTCTTCCTGCTGGGAAATTAGAGTGACATGTGCCCGTCCAAATGCCTAACAGCTACTCTCTCATGGGTTCTCCCTCGTCCCTTCCATCCTCTGCCAAATTGGGAACCTGTGCAAACCAGGAGGTTAAAGGGCCTGTCTCTCCAAGTTGGGAGATTGATAGTAAGGCAGTTGGAAAGTCAAACTGGAGCACGAGGAGAGGGACTATTCGTTGAGTTTTAGAAACCTTTCGTATTCACAGTGTGTCCATTCTCTAAGTTTCCTGTACATGTTATAGCTGTAGTAATATTCCCTTGAACCTGGAGAGTTGGGACCCATGGAATGGGGGCCATGCATTATTGCTTGAAAGGGTCTGCATTTGCTCACCCAATCTCACCAATCCTCTCAGTCCCAAGTGTCCAGCCTTATGCCACATCCAGCTGTCATTGTAGATAGGGTCTTTCCAGGTTTCCTCAGACACCCTGAAGGAATTGTAAAGAATTTCCCTGTTTTTTGGTTTTGCTTTTGAAATTCCTTTTTATAGTGGGTTTGAGCTGATTCTCGCTGACATGTTTATGCCACTCTAGACACACTTGATTCCCTTATGGAGTCATATCAATACATAGGTTTTAAGATTCTTACTAGTCAGATATATTCCTCTGCGGGAAATATGGGGTTTTGAGTCTCTTTCACTGAGGAAGGTGTAGGTCTTGTCTATTCCAAAGTTGGTTTTTGGAACGGTCCCTGTGCTTATATCAAACTCTGGTTTTATGCATCACCCCACCTCTCCTTCCCCTTTATGCAGGCATAAGAGTGTTTTCTAAATGTGAGACTCTGTTCTCTTTCCTAACTCAGTTCACGTGTAGCCATGTTTACAGGATCTTCATAAGTGATATCTTATGATAAGTTTCTTTTTCTGTGTGACTTATTTCACTTAGAATCATCGTACCTGAATCCACTCACTTTGCTGCTACTGGTCTTATGACATTGATTTCATCGCTGAGGGATATTCCATCATACGTAAGTACCACAATGTTTTGAACCATTTTTATATTTCCTGGGATATTTAAGGTGTACCCAAGTTGAGGTTCTTGTAGTCAGTGCAGCCCTAAATTTGGAGGTGGCTCTTTCTTATTGATTCTCAGTTTTCCCAAGGTATATTCCCTAGACTGGAAGTGGCCTTGGCTCTGTAGCTCTGTTGTTTACTTGTTTTAGGGAACACAATGCACTCCTCCAGTGAGGCAGTTGGCAATTTACATCCCGCCCATCAGCATAACAAGGCTCCCAGTTCTCCAGGGCCTGTCTTGCCTTTCTGGTTTTTACACATTTTGTGGATGTCCCTTTTGACCGGTGGGAAGTGATACTTCTTTGTAGTGCAGATTTGCATTGCCCGCTTGCTTGCTTGGCCAAAAAGGGCGTATGCGTTTTCTCCTGAATATATTCAGGAGAAAACGCATACGCCCTTTTTGGCCAAGTGCACCATTGTCCAAGTTGTGCCCCTCTTCCTGTGCTTTACAGGCGATTCCAAGGTACCTCTTGAAATCTGTTTCCTGCTATTTTGCCTCGCTTTCCAGTCCGCCTCGTTGACTTCCCTCAACAGATTTTTGGACGATAGTTGTCCTTTATCACTCTGCCAGTTTGTGAATTGCTGTGCCCCTGAGCTCCATTTCTCAACTCGTTTTTTGTGAGCTGAACACAAGTCCAAAATTTTGGATCATGTCCTATACTGGTTCCCGGTGGGTGGCTGAGACTTTGGTTAATTCTTCTTCCTGCTGGGAAATTAGAGTGACATGTGCCCGTCCAAATGCCTAACAGCTACTCTCTCATGGGTTCTCCCTCGTCCCTTCCATCCTCTGCCAAATTGGGAACCTGTGCAAACCAGGAGGTTAAAGGGCCTGTCTCTCCAAGTTGGGAGATTGATAGTAAGGCAGTTGGAAAGTCAAACTGGAGCACGAGGAGAGGGACTATTCGTTGAGTTTTAGAAACCTTTCGTATTCACAGTGTGTCCATTCTCTAAGTTTCCTGTACATGTTATAGCTGTAGTAATATTCCCTTGAACCTGGAGAGTTGGGACCCATGGAATGGGGGCCATGCATTATTGCTTGAAAGGGTCTGCATTTGCTCACCCAATCTCACCAATCCTCTCAGTCCCAAGTGTCCAGCCTTATGCCACATCCAGCTGTCATTGTAGATAGGGTCTTTCCAGGTTTCCTCAGACACCCTGAAGGAATTGTAAAGAATTTCCCTGTTTTTTGGTTTTGCTTTTGAAATTCCTTTTTATAGTGGGTTTGAGCTGATTCTCGCTGACATGTTTATGCCACTCTAGACACACTTGATTCCCTTATGGAGTCATATCAATACATAGGTTTTAAGATTCTTACTAGTCAGATATATTCCTCTGCGGGAAATATGGGGTTTTGAGTCTCTTTCACTGAGGAAGGTGTAGGTCTTGTCTATTCCAAAGTTGGTTTTTGGAACGGTCCCTGTGCTTATATCAAACTCTGGTTTTATGCATCACCCCACCTCTCCTTCCCCTTTATGCAGGCATAAGAGTGTTTTCTAAATGTGAGACTCTGTTCTCTTTCCTAACTCAGTTCACGTGTAGCCATGTTTACAGGATCTTCATAAGTGATATCTTATGATAAGTTTCTTTTTCTGTGTGACTTATTTCACTTAGAATCATCGTACCTGAATCCACTCACTTTGCTGCTACTGGTCTTATGACATTGATTTCATCGCTGAGGGATATTCCATCATACGTAAGTACCACAATGTTTTGATCCATTTTTATATTTCCTGGGATATTTAAGGTGTACCCAAGTTGAGGTTCTTGTAGTCAGTGCAGCCCTAAATTTGGAGGTGGCTCTTTCTTATTGATTCTCAGTTTTCCCAAGGTATATTCCCTAGACTGGAAGTGGCCTTGGCTCTGTAGCTCTGTTGTTTACTTGTTTTAGGGAACACAATGCACTCCTCCAGTGAGGCAGTTGGCAATTTACATCCCGCCCATCAGCATAACAAGGCTCCCAGTTCTCCAGGGCCTGTCTTGCCTTTCTGGTTTTTACACATTTTGTGGATGTCCCTTTTGACCGGTGGGAAGTGATACTTCTTTGTAGTGCAGATTTGCATTGCCCGCTTGCTTGCTTGGCCAAAAAGGGCGTATGCGTTTTCTCCTGAATATATTCAGGAGAAAACGCATACGCCCTTTTTGGCCAAGTGCACCATTGTCCAAGTTGTGCCCCTCTTCCTGTGCTTTACAGGCGATTCCAAGGTACCTCTTGAAATCTGTTTCCTGCTATTTTGCCTCGCTTTCAAGTCCGCCTCGTTGACTTCCCTCAACAGATTTTTGGACGATAGTTGTCCTTTATCACTCTGCCAGTTTGTGAATTGCTGTGCCCCTGAGCTCCATTTCTCAACTCGTTTTTTGTGAGCTGAACACAAGTCCAAAATTTTGGATCATGTCCTATACTGGTTCCCGGTGGGTGGCTGAGACTTTGGTTAATTCTTCTTCCTGCCGGGAAATTAGAGTGACATGTGCCCGTCCAAATACCTAACAGCTACTCTCTCATGGGTTCTCCCTCGTCCCTTCCATCCTCTGCCAAATTGGGAACCTGTGCAAACCAGGAGGTTAAAGGGCCTGTCTCTCCAAGTTGGGAGATTGATAGTAAGGCAGTTGGAAAGTCAAACTGGAGCACGAGGAGAGGGACTATTCGTTGAGTTTTAGAAACCTTTCGTATTCACAGTGTGTCCATTCTCTAGGTTTCCTGTACATGTTATAGCTGTAGTAATATTCCCTTGAACCTGGAGAGTTGGGACCCATGGAATGGGGGCCATGCATTATTGCTTGAAAGGGTCTGCATTCGCTCACCCAATCTCACCAATCCTCTCAGTCCCAAGTGTCCAGCCTTATGCCACATCCGGGTGTCATTGTAGATAGGGTCTTTCCAGGTTTCCTCAGACACCCTGAAGGAATTGTAAAGAATTTCCCTGTTTTTTGGTTTTGCTTTTGAAATTCCTTTTTATAGTGGGTTTGAGCTGATACTCGCTGCCATGTTTATGCCACTCTAGACACACTTGATTCCCTTATGGAGACATATCGATACATAAGTTTTAAGATTCTTACTAGTCAGATATATTCCTCTGTGGGAAATATGGGGTTTTGAGTCTCTTTCACTGAGGAAGGTGTCGGTCTTGTCAATTCCAAAGTTGGTTTTTGAAACGGTCCCTGTGCTTATATCAAACTCTGGTTTTATGCATCACCCCACCTCTCCTTCCCCTTTATGCAGGCATAAGAGTGTTTTCTAAATGTGAGACTCTGTTCTCTTTCCTAACTCAGTTCACGTGTAGCCATGTTTACAGGATCTTCATAAGTGATATCTTATGATAAGTTTCTTTTTCTGTGTGACTTATTTCACTTAGAATCATCGTACCTGAATCCACTCACTTTGCTGCTACTGGTCTTATGACATTGATTTCATGGCTGAGGGATATTCCATCGTACGTAAGTACCACAATGTTTTGAACCATTTTTATATTTCCTGGGATATTTAAGGTGTACCCAAGTTGAGGTTCTTGTAGTCAGTGCAGCCCTAAATTTGGAGGTGGCTCTTTCTTATTGATTTTCAGTTTTCCCAAGGTATATTCCCTAGACTGGAAGTGGCCTTGGCTCTGTAGCTCTGTTGTTTACTTGTTTTAGGGAACACAATGCACTCCTCCAGTGAGGCAGTTGGCAATTTACATCCCGCCCATCAGCATAACAAGGCTCCCAGTTCTCCAGGGCCTGTCTTGCCTTTCTGGTTTTTACACATTTTGTGGATGTCCCTTTTGACTGGTGGGAAGTGATACTTCTTTGTAGTGCAGATTTGCATTGCCCGCTTGCTTGCTTGGCCAAAAAGGGCGTATGCGTTTTCTCCTGAATATATTCAGGAGAAAACGCATACGCCCTTTTTGGCCAAGTGCACCATTGTCCAAGTTGTGCCCCTCTTCCTGTGCTTTACAGGCGATTCCAAGGTACCTCTTGAAATCTGTTTCCTGCTATTTTGCCTCGCTTTCAAGTCCGCCTCGTTGACTTCCCTCAACAGATTTTTGGACGATAGTTGTCCTTTATCACTCTGCCAGTTTGTGAATTGCTGTGCCCCTGAGCTCCATTTCTCAACTCGTTTTTTATGAGCTGAACACAAGTCCAAAATTTTGGATCATGTCCTATACTTGTTCCCCGTGGGTGGCTGAAACTTTGGTTAATTCTTCTTCCTGCCGGGAAATTAGAGTGACATGTGCCCGTCCAAATGCCTAACAGCTACTCTCTCATGGGTTCTCCCTCGTCCCTTCCATCCTCTGCCAAATTGGGAACCTGTGCAAACCAGCAGGTTAAAGGGCCTGTCTCTCCAAGTTGGGAGATTGATAGTAAGGCAGTTGGAAAGTCAAACTGGAGCACCAGGAGAGGGACTATTCGTTGAGTTTTAGAAACCTTTCGTATTCACAGTGTGTCCATTCTCTAGGTTTCCTGTACATGTTATAGCTGTAGTAATATTCCCTTGAACCTGGAGAGTTGGGACCCATGGAATGGGGGCCATGCATTATTGCTTGAAAGGGTCTGCATTCGCTCACCCAATCTCACCAATCCTCTCAGTCCCAAGTGTCCAGCCTTATGCCACATCCGGGTGTCATTGTAGATAGGGTCTTTCCAGGTTTCCTCAGACACCCTGAAGGAATTGTAAAGAATTTCCCTGTTTTTTGGTTTTGCTTTTGAAATTCCTTTTTATAGTGGGTTTGAGCTGATACTCGCTGCCATGTTTATGCCACTCTAGACACACTTGATTCCCTTATGGAGACATATCAATACATAAGTTTTAAGTTTCTTACTAGTCAGATATATTCCTCTGTGGGAAATATGGGGTTTTGAGTCTCTTTCACTGAGGAAGGTGTCGGTCTTGTCAATTCCAAAGTTGGTTTTTGGAACGGTCCCTGTGCTTATATCAAACTCTGGTTTTATGCATCACCCCACCTCTCCTTCCCCTTTATGCAGGCATAAGAGTGTTTTCTAAATGTGAGACTCTGTTCTCTTTCCTAACTCAGTTCACGTGTAGCCATGTTTACAGGATCTTCATAAGTGATATCTTATGATAAGTTTCTTTTTCTGTGTGACTTATTTCACTTAGAATCATCGTACCTGAATCCACTCACTTTGCTGCTACTGGTCTTATGACATTGATTTCATGGCTGAGGGATATTCCATCGTACGTAAGTACCACAATGTTTTGAACCATTTTTATATTTCCTGGGATATTTAAGGTGTACCCAAGTTGAGGTTCTTGTAGTCAGTGCAGCCCTAAATTCGGAGGTTGCTCTTTCTTATTGATTTTCAGTTTTCCCAAGGTATATTCCCTAGACTGGAAGTGGCCTTGGCTCTGTAGCTCTGTTGTTTACTTGTTTTAGGGAACACAATGCACTCCTCCAGTGAGGCAGTTGGCAATTTACATCTCGCCCATCAGCATAACAAGGCTCCCTGTTCTCCAGGGCCTGTCTTGCCTTTCTGGTTTTTACACATTTTGTGGATGTCCCTTTTGACCGGTGGGAAGTGATACTACTTTGTAGCGCAGATTTGCATTGCCCGTTTGCTTGCTTGGCCAAAAAGGGCGTATGCGTTTTCTCCTGAATATATTCAGGAAAAAACGCATACGCCCTTTTTGGCCAAGTGCATCATTGTCGAACTTGTGCCCCTCTTCCTGTGCTTTACAGGCGATTCCAACGTACCTCTTTAAATCTGTTTCCTGCTATTCTGCCTCGCATTCAAGTCCGCCTCGTTGCCTTCCCTCAACAGATTTTTGGACGATAGTTGTGCTTTATTACTCTGCCAGTTTGTGAATTGCTGTGCCCCTGAGCTCCATTTTTCAACTCGTTTTTAGTGAGCTGAACGCAAGCCCAAAATTTTGGTTCAGGACCTATACTGGTTCCCGTTGGGTGGCTGAGACTTTGGTTAATTCTTCTTCCTACCGGTATATTAGAGTGACACCTGCCCGTCCAAATGCCTAACAGCTACTCTCTCATTGGTTCTCCCTCTTCCCTTTCATCCTTTGCCAAATTGGCAACCTGTTCGAACCAGGAGGTAAATGGCGCTGTGTCTCCAAGTTTGGAGATTGATAGTAAAGCAGTTGGAAAGTCAAACCAGAGCACCAGGAGAGGGACTATTCGTTGAGATTTAGAAACATTTCATATTCCCAGTGTGTCCATTCTCTAGGTTTCCTGTACCAGTTCTTGCTGTATTAATATTCCCTTCAAGCTCGAGAGTTGGGACCCATGGAATGGGGGCCATGCATTATTGCTTGAAAGGGTCTGCATTTGCTCACCCAATCTCACCAATCCTCTCAGTCCCAAGTGTCCAGCCTTATGCCACATCCAGCTGTCATTGTAGATATGGTCTTTCCAGGTTTCCTTAGACACCCTGAAGGAATTGTAAAGATTTCCCTGTTTTTTGGTTTTGCTTTTGAAATTCCTTTTTATAGTGGGTTTGAGCTGATTCTCGCTGCCATGTTTATGCCACTCTAGATACACTTGATTCCCTTATGGAGACATATCAATACATAGGTTTTAAGATTCTTACTAGTCAGATATTTTCCTCTGTGGGAAATATGGGGTTTTGAGTCTCTTTCACTGAGGAAGGTGTAGGTCTTGTCTATTCCAAAGTTGGTTTTTGAAACGGTCCCTGTGCTTATATCAAACTCTGGTTTTATGCATCACCCCACCTCTCCTTCCCCTTTATGCGGGCATAAGAGTGTTTACTAAATGTGAGACTCTGTTCTCTTTCCTAACTCAGTTCACGTGTAGCCATGTTTACAGGATCTTCATAAGTGATATCTTATGATAAGTTTCTTTTTTCTGTGTGACTTATTTCACTTAGAATCATCGTACCTGAATCCACTCACTTTGCTGCTACTGGTCTTATGACATTGATTTCATGGCTGAGGAATATTCCATTGTACGTAAGTACCACAATGTTTTGAACCATTTTTATATTTCCTGGGATATTTAAGGTGTACCCAAGTTGAGGTTCTTGTAGTCAGTGCAGCCCTAAATTTGGAGGTGGCTCTTTCTTATTGATTTTCAGTTTTCCCAAGGTATATTCCCTAGACTGGAAGTGGCCTTGGCTCTGTAGCTCTGTTGTTTACTTGTTTTAGGGAACACAATGCACTCCTCCAGTGAGGCAGTTGGCAATTTACATCCCGCCCATCAGCATAACAAGGCTCCCTGTTCTCCAGGGCCTGTCTTGCCTTTCTGGTTTTTACACATTTTTTGGATGTCCCTTTTGACCGGTGGGAAATGATACTTCTTTGTAGTGCAGATTTGCATTGCCCGCTTGCTTGCTTGGCCAAAAAGGGCGTATGCGTTTTCTCCTGAATATATTCAGGAGAAAACGCATACGCCCTTTTTGGCCAAGTGCACCATTGTCCAATTTGTGCCCCTCTTCCTGTGCTTTACAGGCGATTCCAAGGTACCTCTTGAAATCTGTTTCCTGCTATTTTGCCTCGCTTTCAAGTCCGCCTCGTTGACTTCCCTCAACAGATTTTTGGACGATAGTTGTCCTTTATCACTCTGCCAGTTTGTGAATTGCTGTGCCCCTGAGCTCCATTTCTCAACTCGTTTTTTGTGAGCTGAACGCAAGTCCAAAATTTTGGATCATGTCCTCTACTGGTTCCCGGTGGGTGGCTGAGACTTTGGTTAATTCTTCTTCCTGCCGTGAAATTAGAGTGACATGTGCCCGTCCAAATGCCTAACAGCTACTCTCTCATGGGTTCTCCCTCGTCCCTTCCATCCTCTGCCAAATTGGGAACCTGTGCAAACCAGGAGGTTAAAGGGCCTGTCTCTCCAAGTTGGGAGATTGAGAGTAAGGCAGTTGGAAAGTCAAACTGGAGCACCAGGAGAGGGACTATTCGTTGAGTATTAGAAACCTTTCGTATTCACAGTGTGTCCATTCTCTAGGTTTCCTGTACATGTTATAGCTGTAGTAATATTCCCTTGAACCTGGAGAGTTGGGACCCATGGAATGGGGGCCATGCATTATTGCTTGAAAGGGTCTGCATTTGCTCACCCAATCTCACCAATCCTCTCAGTCCCAAGTGTCCAGCCTTATGCCACATCCAGCTGTCATTGTAGATAGGGTCTTTCCAGGTTTCCTCAGACACCCTGAAGGAATTGTAAAGAATTTCCCTGTTTTTTGGTTTTGCTTTTGAAATTCCTTTTTATAGTGGGTTTGAGCTGATTCTCGCTGCCATGTTTATGCCACTCTAGACACACTTGATTCCCTTATGGAGTCATATCAATACATAGGTTTTAAGATTCTTACTAGTCAGATATATTCCTCTGCGGGAAATATGGGGTTTTGAGTCTCTTTCACTGAGGAAGGTGTAGGTCTTTTCTATTCCAAAGTTGGTTTTTGGAACGGTCCCTGTGCTTATATCAAACTCTGGTTTTATGCATCACCCCACCTCTCCATCCGCTTTATGCAGGCATAAGAGTGTTTTCTAAATGTGAGACTCTGTTCTCTTTCCTAACTCAGTTCACGTGTAGCCATGTTTACAGGATCTTCATAAGTGATATCTTATGATAAGTTTCTTTTTCTGTGTGACTTATTTCACTTAGAATCATCGTACCTGAATCCACTCACTTTGCTGCTACTGGTCTTATGACATTGATTTCATGGCTGAGGGATATTCCATCGTACGTAAGTACCACAATGTTTTGAACCATTTTTATATTTCCTGGGATATTTAAGGTGTACCCAAGTTGAGGTTCTTGTAGTCAGTGCAGCCCTAAATTTGGAGGTGGCTCTTTCTTATTGATTTTCAGTTTTCCCAAGGTATATTCCCTAGACTGGAAGTGGCCTTGGCTCTGTAGCTCTGTTGTTTACTTGTTTTAGGGAACACAATGCACTCCTCCAGTGAGGCAGTTGGCAATTTACATCCCGCCCATCAGCATAACAAGGCTCCCAGTTCTCCAGGGCCTGTCTTGCCTTTCTGGTTTTTACACATTTTGTGGATGTCCCTTTTGACTGGTGGGAAGTGATACTTCTTTGTAGTGCAGATTTGCATTGCCCGCTTGCTTGCTTGGCCAAAAAGGGCGTATGCGTTTTCTCCTGAATATATTCAGGAGAAAACGCATACGCCCTTTTTGGCCAAGTGCACCATTGTCCAAGTTGTGCCCCTCTTCCTGTGCTTTACAGGCGATTCCAAGGTACCTCTTGAAATCTGTTTCCTGCTATTTTGCCTCGCTTTCCAGTCCGCCTCGTTGACTTCCCTCAACAGATTTTTGGACGATAGTTGTCCTTTATCACTCTGCCAGTTTGTGAATTGCTGTGCCCCTGAGCTCCATTTCTCAACTCGTTTTTTGTGAGCTGAACACAAGTCCAAAATTTTGGATCATGTCCTATACTGGTTCCCGGTGGGTGGCTGAGACTTTGGTTAATTCTTCTTCCTGCCGGGAAATTAGAGTGACATGTGCCCGTCCAAATGCCTAACAGCTACTCTCTCATGGGTTCTCCCTAGTCCCTTCCATCCTCTGCCAAATTGGGAACCTGTGCAAACCAGGAGGTTAAAGGGCCTGTCTCTCCAAGTTGGGAGATTGATAGTAAGGCAGTTGGAAAGTCAAACTGGAGCACGAGGAGAGGGACTATTCGTTGAGTTTTAGAAACCTTTCGTATTCACAGTGTGTCCATTCTCTAAGTTTCCTGTACATGTTATAGCTGTAGTAATATTCCCTTGAACCTGGAGAGTTGGGACCCATGGAATGGGGGCCATGCATTATTGCTTGAAAGGGTCTGCATTTGCTCACCCAATCTCACCAATCCTCTCAGTCCCAAGTGTCCAGCCTTATGCCACATCCAGCTGTCATTGTAGATAGGGTCTTTCCAGGTTTCCTCAGACACCCTGAAGGAATTGTAAAGAATTTCCCTGTTTTTTGGTTTTGCTTTTGAAATTCCTTTTTATAGTGGGTTTGAGCTGATTCTCGCTGACATGTTTATGCCACTCTAGACACACTTGATTCCCTTATGGAGTCATATCAATACATAGGTTTTAAGATTCTTACTAGTCAGATATATTCCTCTGCGGGAAATATGGGGTTTTGAGTCTCTTTCACTGAGGAAGGTGTAGGTCTTGTCTATTCCAAAGTTGGTTTTTGGAACGGTCCCTGTGCTTATATCAAACTCTGGTTTTATGCATCACCCCACCTCTCCTTCCCCTTTATGCAGGCATAAGAGTGTTTTCTAAATGTGAGACTCTGTTCTCTTTCCTAACTCAGTTCACGTGTAGCCATGTTTACAGGATCTTCATAAGTGATATCTTATGATAAGTTTCTTTTTCTGTGTGACTTATTTCACTTAGAATCATCGTACCTGAATCCACTCACTTTGCTGCTACTGGTCTTATGACATTGATTTCATCGCTGAGGGATATTCCATCATACGTAAGTACCACAATGTTTTGAACCATTTTTATATTTCCTGGGATATTTAAGGTGTACCCAAGTTGAGGTTCTTGTAGTCAGTGCAGCCCTAAATTTGGAGGTGGCTCTTTCTTATTGATTCTCAGTTTTCCCAAGGTATATTCCCTAGACTGGAAGTGGCCTTGGCTCTGTAGCTCTGTTGTTTACTTGTTTTAGGGAACACAATGCACTCCTCCAGTGAGGCAGTTAGCAATTTACATCCCGCCCATCAGCATAACAAGGCTCCCAGTTCTCCAGGGCCTGTCTTGCCTTTCTGGTTTTTACACATTTTGTGGATGTCCCTTTTGACCGGTGGGAAGTGATACTTCTTTGTAGTGCAGATTTGCATTGCCCGCTTGCTTGCTTGGCCAAAAAGGGCGTATGCGTTTTCTCCTGAATATATTCAGGAGAAAACGCATACGCCCTTTTTGGCCAAGTGCACCATTGTCCAAGTTGTGCCCCTCTTCCTGTGCTTTACAGGCGATTCCAAGGTACCTCTTGAAATCTGTTTCCTGCTATTTTGCCTCGCTTTCAAGTCCGCCTCGTTGACTTCCCTCAACAGATTTTTGGACGATAGTTGTCCTTTATCACTCTGCCAGTTTGTGAATTGCTGTGCCCCTGAGCTCCATTTCTCAACTCGTTTTTTGTGAGCTGAACACAAGTCCAAAATTTTGGATCATGTCCTATACTGGTTCCCGGTGGGTGGCTGAGACTTTGGTTAATTCTTCTTCCTGCCGGGAAATTAGAGTGACATGTGCCCGTCCAAATACCTAACAGCTACTCTCTCATGGGTTCTCCCTCGTCCCTTCCATCCTCTGCCAAATTGGGAACCTGTGCAAACCAGGAGGTTAAAGGGCCTGTCTCTCCAAGTTGGGAGATTGATAGTAAGGCAGTTGGAAAGTCAAACTGGAGCACCAGGAGAGGGACTATTCGTTGAGTTTTAGAAACCTTTCGTATTCACAGTGTGTCCATTCTCTAGGTTTCCTGTACATGTTATAGCTGTAGTAATATTCCCTTGAACCTGGAGAGTTGGGACCCATGGAATGGGGGCCATGCATTATTGCTTGAAAGGGTCTGCATTTGCTCACCCAATCTCACCAATCCTCTCAGTCCCAAGTGTCCAGCCTTATGCCACATCCAGCTGTCATTGTAGATAGGGTCTTTCCAGGTTTCCTCAGACACCCTGAAGGAATTGTAAAGAATTTCCCTGTTTTTTGGTTTTGCTTTTGAAATTCCTTTTTATAGTGGGTTTGAGCTGAATCTCGCTCCCATGTTTATGCCACTCTAGACACACTTGATTCCCTTATGGAGTCATATCAATACATAGGTTTTAAGATTCTTACTAGTCAGATATATTCCTCTGCGGGAAATATGGGGTTTTGAGTCTCTTTCACTGAGGAAGGTGTAGGTCTTGTCTATTCCAAAGTTGGTTTTTGGAACGGTCCCTGTGCTTATATCAAACTCTGGTTTTATGCATCACCCCACCTCTCCATCCCCTTTATGCAGGCATAAGAGTGTTTTCTAAATGTGAGACTCTGTTCTCTTTCCTAACTCAGTTCACGTGTAGCCATGTTTACAGGATCTTCATAAGTGATATCTTATGATAAGTTTCTTTTTCTGTGTGACTTATTTCACTTAGAATCATCGTACCTGAATCCACTCACTTTGCTGTTTCTGGTCTTATGACATGGATTTCATCGCTGAGGGATATTCCATCATACGTAAGTACCACAATGTTTTGAACCATTTTTATATTTCCTGGGATATTTAAGGTGTACCCAAGTTGAGGTTCTTGTAGTCAGTGCAGCCCTAAATTTGGAGGTGGCTCTTTCTTATTGATTTTCAGTTTTCCCAAGGTATATTCCCTAGACTGGAAGTGGCCTTGGCTCTGTAGCTCTGTTGTTTACTTGTTTTAGGGAACACAATGCACTCCTCCAGTGAGGCAGTTGGCAATTTACATCCCGCCCATCAGCATAATAAGGCTCCCAGTTCTCCAGGGCCAGTCTTGCCTTTCTGGTTTTTACACATTTTGTGGATGTCCCTTTTGACCGGTGGGAAGTGATACTTCTTTGTAGTGCAGATTTGCATTGCCCGCTTGCTTGCTTGGCCAAAAAGGGCGTATGCGTTTTCTCCTGAATATATTCAGGAGAAAACGCATACGCCCTTTTTGGCCAAGTGCACCATTGTCCAAGTTGTGCCCCTCTTCCTGTGCTTTACAGGCGATTCCAAGGTACCTCTTGAAATCTGTTTCCTGCTATTTTGCCTCGCTTTCAAGTCCGCCTCGTTGACTTCCCTCAACAGATTTTTGGACGATAGTTGTCCTTTATCACTCTGCCAGTTTGTGAATTGCTGTGCCCCTGAGCTCCATTTCTCAACTCGTTTTTTATGAGCTGAACACAAGTCCAAAATTTTGGATCATGTCCTATACTTGTTCCCCGTGGGTGGCTGAAACTTTGGTTAATTCTTCTTCCTGCCGGGAAATTAGAGTGACATGTGCCCGTCCAAATGCCTAACAGCTACTCTCTCATGGGTTCTCCCTCGTCCCTTCCATCCTCTGCCAAATTGGGAACCTGTGCAAACCAGCAGGTTAAAGGGCCTGTCTCTCCAAGTTGGGAGATTAATAGTAAGGCAGTTGGAAAGTCAAACTGGAGCACCAGGATACGGACTATTCGTTGAGTTTTAGAAACCTTTCGTATTCACAGTGTGTCCATTCTCTAGGTTTCCTGTACATGTTATAGCTGTAGTAATATTCCCTTGAACCTGGAGAGTTGGGACCCATGGAATGGGGGCCATGCATTATTGCTTGAAAGGGTCTGCATTCGCTCACCCAATCTCACCAATCCTCTCAGTCCCAAGTGTCCAGCCTTATGCCACATCCGGGTGTCATTGTAGATAGGGTCTTTCCAGGTTTCCTCAGACACCCTGAAGGAATTGTAAAGAATTTCCCTGTTTTTTGGTTTTGCTTTTGAAATTCCTTTTTATAGTGGGTTTGAGCTGATACTCGCTGCCATGTTTATGCCACTCTAGACACACTTGATTCCCTTATGGAGACATATCAATACATAAGTTTTAAGTTTCTTACTAGTCAGATATATTCCTCTGTGGGAAATATGGGGTTTTGAGTCTCTTTCACTGAGGAAGGTGTCGGTCTTGTCAATTCCAAAGTTGGTTTTTGAAACGGTCCCTGTGCTTATATCAAACTCTGGTTTTATGCATCACCCCACCTCTCCTTCCCCTTTATGCAGGCATAAGAGTGTTTTCTAAATGTGAGACTCTGTTCTCTTTCCTAACTCAGTTCACGTGTAGCCATGTTTACAGGATCTTCATAAGTGATATCTTATGATAAGTTTCTTTTTCTGTGTGACTTATTTCACTTAGAATCATCGTACCTGAATCCACTCACTTTGCTGCTACTGGTCTTATGACATTGATTTCATGGCTGAGGGATATTCCATCGTACGTAAGTACCACAATGTTTTGAACCATTTTTATATTTCCTGGGATATTTAAGGTGTACCCAAGTTGAGGTTCTTGTAGTCAGTGCAGCCCTAAATTCGGAGGTTGCTCTTTCTTATTGATTTTCAGTTTTCCCAAGGTATATTCCCTAGACTGGAAGTGGCCTTGGCTCTGTAGCTCTGTTGTTTCCTTGTTTTAGGGAACACAATGCACTCCTCCAGTGAGGCAGTTGGCAATTTACATCTCGCCCATCAGCATAACAAGGCTCCCTGTTCTCCAGGGCCTGTCTTGCCTTTCTGGTTTTTACACATTTTGTGGATGTCCCTTTTGACCGGTGGGAAGTGATACTACTTTGTAGCGCAGATTTGCATTGCCCGTTTGCTTGCTTGGCCAAAAAGGGCGTATGCGTTTTCTCCTGAATATATTCAGGAGAAAACGCATACGCCCTTTTTGGCCAAGTGCATCATTGTCGAACTTGTGCCCCTCTTCCTGTGCTTTACAGGCGATTCCAACGTACCTCTTTAAATCTGTTTCCTGCTATTCTGCCTCGCATTCAAGTCCGCCTCGTTGCCTTCCCTCAACAGATTTTTGGACGATAGTTGTGCTTTATTACTCTGCCAGTTTGTGAATTGCTGTGCCCCTGAGCTCCATTTTTCAACTCGTTTTTAGTGAGCTGAACGCAAGCCCAAAATTTTGGTTCAGGACCTATACTGGTTCCCGTTGGGTGGCTGAGACTTTGGTTAATTCTTCTTCCTACCGGTATATTAGAGTGACACCTGCCCGTCCAAATGCCTAACAGCTACTCTCTCATTGGTTCTCCCTCTTCCCTTTCATCCTTTGCCAAATTGGCAACCTGTTCGAACCAGGAGGTAAATGGCGCTGTGTCTCCAAGTTTGGAGATTGATAGTAAAGCAGTTGGAAAGTCAAACCAGAGCACCAGGAGAGGGACTATTCGTTTAGATTTAGAAACATTTCATATTCCCAGTGTGTCCATTCTCTAGGTTTCCTGTACCAGTTCTTGCTGTATTAATATTCCCTTCAAGCTCGAGAGTTGGGACCCATGGAATGGGGGCCATGCATTATTGCTTGAAAGTGTCTGCATTTGCTCACCCAATCTCACCAATCCTCTCAGTCCCAAGTGTCCAGCCTTATGCCACATCCAGCTGTCATTGTAGATATGGTCTTTCCAGGTTTCCTTAGACACCCTGAAGGAATTGTAAAGATTTCCCTGTTTTTTGGTTTTGCTTTTGAAATTCCTTTTTATAGTGGGTTTGAGCTGATTCTCGCTGCCATGTTTATGCCACTCTAGATACACTTGATTCCCTTATGGAGACATATCAATACATAGGTTTTAAGATTCTTACTAGTCAGATATTTTCCTCTGTGGGAAATATGGGGTTTTGAGTCTCTTTCACTGAGGAAGGTGTAGGTCTTGTCTATTCCAAAGTTGGTTTTTGAAACGGTCCCTGTGCTTATATCAAACTCTGGTTTTATGCATCACCCCACCTCTCCTTCCCCTTTATGCGGGCATAAGAGTGTTTACTAAATGTGAGACTCTGTTCTCTTTCCTAACTCAGTTCACGTGTAGCCATGTTTACAGGATCTTCATAAGTGATATCTTATGATAAGTTTCTTTTTTCTGTGTGACTTATTTCACTTAGAATCATCGTACCTGAATCCACTCACTTTGCTGCTACTGGTCTTATGACATTGATTTCATGGCTGAGGAATATTCCATTGTACGTAAGTACCACAATGTTTTGAACCATTTTTATATTTCCTGGGATATTTAAGGTGTACCCAAGTTGAGGTTCTTGTAGTCAGTGCAGCCCTAAATTTGGAGGTGGCTCTTTCTTATTGATTTTCAGTTTTCCCAAGGTATATTCCCTAGACTGGAAGTGGCCTTGGCTCTGTAGCTCTGTTGTTTACTTGTTTTAGGGAACACAATGCACTCCTCCAGTGAGGCAGTTGGCAATTTACATCCCGCCCATCAGCATAACAAGGCTCCCTGTTCTCCAGGGCCTGTCTTGCCTTTCTGGTTTTTACACATTTTTTGGATGTCCCTTTTGACCGGTGGGAAATGATACTTCTTTGTAGTGCAGATTTGCATTGCCCGCTTGCTTGCTTGGCCAAAAAGGGCGTATGCGTTTTCTCCTGAATATATTCAGGAGAAAACGCATACGCCATTTTTGGCCAAGTGCACCATTGTCCAATTTGTGCCCCTCTTCCTGTGCTTTACAGGCGATTCCAAGGTACCTCTTGAAATCTGTTTCCTGCTATTTTGCCTCGCTTTCAAGTCCGCCTCGTTGACTTCCCTCAACAGATTTTTGGACGATAGTTGTCCTTTATCACTCTGCCAGTTTGTGAATTGCTGTGCCCCTGAGCTCCATTTCTCAACTCGTTTTTTGTGAGCTGAACGCAAGTCCAAAATTTTGGATCATGTCCTCTACTGGTTCCCGGTGGGTGGCTGAGACTTTGGTTAATTCTTCTTCCTGCCGTGAAATTAGAGTGACATGTGCCCGTCCAAATGCCTAACAGCTACTCTCTCATGGGTTCTCCCTCGTCCCTTCCATCCTCTGCCAAATTGGGAACCTGTGCAAACCAGGAGGTTAAAGGGCCTGTCTCTCCAAGTTGGGAGATTGAGAGTAAGGCAGTTGGAAAGTCAAACTGGAGCACCAGGAGAGGGACTATTCGTTGAGTATTAGAAACCTTTCGTATTCACAGTGTGTCCATTCTCTAGGTTTCCTGTACATGTTATAGCTGTAGTAATATTCCCTTGAACCTGGAGAGTTGGGACCCATGGAATGGGGGCCATGCATTATTGCTTGAAAGGGTCTGCATTTGCTCACCCAATCTCACCAATCCTCTCAGTCCCAAGTGTCCAGCCTTATGCCACATCCAGCTGTCATTGTAGATAGGGTCTTTCCAGGTTTCCTCAGACACCCTGAAGGAATTGTAAAGAATTTCCCTGTTTTTTGGTTTTGCTTTTGAAATTCCTTTTTATAGTGGGTTTGAGCTGATTCTCGCTGCCATGTTTATGCCACTCTAGACACACTTGATTCCCTTATGGAGTCATATCAATACATAGGTTTTAAGATTCTTACTAGTCAGATATATTCCTCTGCGGGAAATATGGGGTTTTGAGTCTCTTTCACTGAGGAAGGTGTAGGTCTTTTCTATTCCAAAGTTGGTTTTTGGAACGGTCCCTGTGCTTATATCAAACTCTGGTTTTATGCATCACCCCACCTCTCCATCCGCTTTATGCAGGCATAAGAGTGTTTTCTAAATGTGAGACTCTGTTCTCTTTCCTAACTCAGTTCACGTGTAGCCATGTTTACAGGATCTTCATAAGTGATATCTTATGATAAGTTTCTTTTTCTGTGTGACTTATTTCACTTAGAATCATCGTACCTGAATCCACTCACTTTGCTGCTACTGGTCTTATGACATTGATTTCATGGCTGAGGGATATTCCATCGTACGTAAGTACCACAATGTTTTGAACCATTTTTATATTTCCTGGGATATTTAAGGTGTACCCAAGTTGAGGTTCTTGTAGTCAGTGCAGCCCTAAATTTGGAGGTGGCTCTTTCTTATTGATTTTCAGTTTTCCCAAGGTATATTCCCTAGACTGGAAGTGGCCTTGGCTCTGTAGCTCTGTTGTTTACTTGTTTTAGGGAACACAATGCACTCCTCCAGTGAGGCAGTTGGCAATTTACATCCCGCCCATCAGCATAACAAGGCTCCCAGTTCTCCAGGGCCTGTCTTGCCTTTCTGGTTTTTACACATTTTGTGGATGTCCCTTTTGACTGGTGGGAAGTGATACTTCTTTGTAGTGCAGATTTGCATTGCCCGCTTGCTTGCTTGGCCAAAAAGGGCGTATGCGTTTTCTCCTGAATATATTCAGGAGAAAACGCATACGCCCTTTTTGGCCAAGTGCACCATTGTCCAAGTTGTGCCCCTCTTCCTGTGCTTTACAGGCGATTCCAAGGTACCTCTTGAAATCTGTTTCCTGCTATTTTGCCTCGCTTTCCAGTCCGCCTCGTTGACTTCCCTCAACAGATTTTTGGACGATAGTTGTCCTTTATCACTCTGCCAGTTTGTGAATTGCTGTGCCCCTGAGCTCCATTTCTCAACTCGTTTTTTGTGAGCTGAACACAAGTCCAAAATTTTGGATCATGTCCTATACTGGTTCCCGGTGGGTGGCTGAGACTTTGGTTAATTCTTCTTCCTGCCGGGAAATTAGAGTGACATGTGCCCGTCCAAATGCCTAACAGCTACTCTCTCATGGGTTCTCCCTAGTCCCTTCCATCCTCTGCCAAATTGGGAACCTGTGCAAACCAGGAGGTTAAAGGGCCTGTCTCTCCAAGTTGGGAGATTGATAGTAAGGCAGTTGGAAAGTCAAACTGGAGCACGAGGAGAGGGACTATTCGTTGAGTTTTAGAAACCTTTCGTATTCACAGTGTGTCCATTCTCTAAGTTTCCTGTACATGTTATAGCTGTAGTAATATTCCCTTGAACCTGGAGAGTTGGGACCCATGGAATGGGGGCCATGCATTATTGCTTGAAAGGGTCTGCATTTGCTCACCCAATCTCACCAATCCTCTCAGTCCCAAGTGTCCAGCCTTATGCCACATCCAGCTGTCATTGTAGATAGGGTCTTTCCAGGTTTCCTCAGACACCCTGAAGGAATTGTAAAGAATTTCCCTGTTTTTTGGTTTTGCTTTTGAAATTCCTTTTTATAGTGGGTTTGAGCTGATTCTCGCTGACATGTTTATGCCACTCTAGACACACTTGATTCCCTTATGGAGTCATATCAATACATAGGTTTTAAGATTCTTACTAGTCAGATATATTCCTCTGCGGGAAATATGGGGTTTTGAGTCTCTTTCACTGAGGAAGGTGTAGGTCTTGTCTATTCCAAAGTTGGTTTTTGGAACGGTCCCTGTGCTTATATCAAACTCTGGTTTTATGCATCACCCCACCTCTCCTTCCCCTTTATGCAGGCATAAGAGTGTTTTCTAAATGTGAGACTCTGTTCTCTTTCCTAACTCAGTTCACGTGTAGCCATGTTTACAGGATCTTCATAAGTGATATCTTATGATAAGTTTCTTTTTCTGTGTGACTTATTTCACTTAGAATCATCGTACCTGAATCCACTCACTTTGCTGCTACTGGTCTTATGACATTGATTTCATCGCTGAGGGATATTCCATCATACGTAAGTACCACAATGTTTTGAACCATTTTTATATTTCCTGGGATATTTAAGGTGTACCCAAGTTGAGGTTCTTGTAGTCAGTGCAGCCCTAAATTTGGAGGTGGCTCTTTCTTATTGATTCTCAGTTTTCCCAAGGTATATTCCCTAGACTGGAAGTGGCCTTGGCTCTGTAGCTCTGTTGTTTACTTGTTTTAGGGAACACAATGCACTCCTCCAGTGAGGCAGTTAGCAATTTACATCCCGCCCATCAGCATAACAAGGCTCCCAGTTCTCCAGGGCCTGTCTTGCCTTTCTGGTTTTTACACATTTTGTGGATGTCCCTTTTGACCGGTGGGAAGTGATACTTCTTTGTAGTGCAGATTTGCATTGCCCGCTTGCTTGCTTGGCCAAAAAGGGCGTATGCGTTTTCTCCTGAATATATTCAGGAGAAAACGCATACGCCCTTTTTGGCCAAGTGCACCATTGTCCAAGTTGTGCCCCTCTTCCTGTGCTTTACAGGCGATTCCAAGGTACCTCTTGAAATCTGTTTCCTGCTATTTTGCCTCGCTTTCAAGTCCGCCTCGTTGACTTCCCTCAACAGATTTTTGGACGATAGTTGTCCTTTATCACTCTGCCAGTTTGTGAATTGCTGTGCCCCTGAGCTCCATTTCTCAACTCGTTTTTTGTGAGCTGAACACAAGTCCAAAATTTTGGATCATGTCCTATACTGGTTCCCGGTGGGTGGCTGAGACTTTGGTTAATTCTTCTTCCTGCCGGGAAATTAGAGTGACATGTGCCCGTCCAAATACCTAACAGCTACTCTCTCATGGGTTCTCCCTCGTCCCTTCCATCCTCTGCCAAATTGGGAACCTGTGCAAACCAGGAGGTTAAAGGGCCTGTCTCTCCAAGTTGGGAGATTGATAGTAAGGCAGTTGGAAAGTCAAACTGGAGCACCAGGAGAGGGACTATTCGTTGAGTTTTAGAAACCTTTCGTATTCACAGTGTGTCCATTCTCTAGGTTTCCTGTACATGTTATAGCTGTAGTAATATTCCCTTGAACCTGGAGAGTTGGGACCCATGGAATGGGGGCCATGCATTATTGCTTGAAAGGGTCTGCATTTGCTCACCCAATCTCACCAATCCTCTCAGTCCCAAGTGTCCAGCCTTATGCCACATCCAGCTGTCATTGTAGATAGGGTCTTTCCAGGTTTCCTCAGACACCCTGAAGGAATTGTAAAGAATTTCCCTGTTTTTTGGTTTTGCTTTTGAAATTCCTTTTTATAGTGGGTTTGAGCTGAATCTCGCTCCCATGTTTATGCCACTCTAGACACACTTGATTCCCTTATGGAGTCATATCAATACATAGGTTTTAAGATTCTTACTAGTCAGATATATTCCTCTGCGGGAAATATGGGGTTTTGAGTCTCTTTCACTGAGGAAGGTGTAGGTCTTGTCTATTCCAAAGTTGGTTTTTGGAACGGTCCCTGTGCTTATATCAAACTCTGGTTTTATGCATCACCCCACCTCTCCATCCCCTTTATGCAGGCATAAGAGTGTTTTCTAAATGTGAGACTCTGTTCTCTTTCCTAACTCAGTTCACGTGTAGCCATGTTTACAGGATCTTCATAAGTGATATCTTATGATAAGTTTCTTTTTCTGTGTGACTTATTTCACTTAGAATCATCGTACCTGAATCCACTCACTTTGCTGTTTCTGGTCTTATGACATGGATTTCATCGCTGAGGGATATTCCATCATACGTAAGTACCACAATGTTTTGAACCATTTTTATATTTCCTGGGATATTTAAGGTGTACCCAAGTTGAGGTTCTTGTAGTCAGTGCAGCCCTAAATTTGGAGGTGGCTCTTTCTTATTGATTTTCAGTTTTCCCAAGGTATATTCCCTAGACTGGAAGTGGCCTTGGCTCTGTAGCTCTGTTGTTTACTTGTTTTAGGGAACACAATGCACTCCTCCAGTGAGGCAGTTGGCAATTTACATCCCGCCCATCAGCATAATAAGGCTCCCAGTTCTCCAGGGCCAGTCTTGCCTTTCTGGTTTTTACACATTTTGTGGATGTCCCTTTTGACCGGTGGGAAGTGATACTTCTTTGTAGTGCAGATTTGCATTGCCCGCTTGCTTGCTTGGCCAAAAAGGGCGTATGCGTTTTCTCCTGAATATATTCAGGAGAAAACGCATACGCCCTTTTTGGCCAAGTGCACCATTGTCCAAGTTGTGCCCCTCTTCCTGTGCTTTACAGGCGATTCCAAGGTACCTCTTGAAATCTGTTTCCTGCTATTTTGCCTCGCTTTCAAGTCCGCCTCGTTGACTTCCCTCAACAGATTTTTGGACGATAGTTGTCCTTTATCACTCTGCCAGTTTGTGAATTGCTGTGCCCCTGAGCTCCATTTCTCAACTCGTTTTTTATGAGCTGAACACAAGTCCAAAATTTTGGATCATGTCCTATACTTGTTCCCCGTGGGTGGCTGAAACTTTGGTTAATTCTTCTTCCTGCCGGGAAATTAGAGTGACATGTGCCCGTCCAAATGCCTAACAGCTACTCTCTCATGGGTTCTCCCTCGTCCCTTCCATCCTCTGCCAAATTGGGAACCTGTGCAAACCAGCAGGTTAAAGGGCCTGTCTCTCCAAGTTGGGAGATTAATAGTAAGGCAGTTGGAAAGTCAAACTGGAGCACCAGGATACGGACTATTCGTTGAGTTTTAGAAACCTTTCGTATTCACAGTGTGTCCATTCTCTAGGTTTCCTGTACATGTTATAGCTGTAGTAATATTCCCTTGAACCTGGAGAGTTGGGACCCATGGAATGGGGGCCATGCATTATTGCTTGAAAGGGTCTGCATTCGCTCACCCAATCTCACCAATCCTCTCAGTCCCAAGTGTCCAGCCTTATGCCACATCCGGGTGTCATTGTAGATAGGGTCTTTCCAGGTTTCCTCAGACACCCTGAAGGAATTGTAAAGAATTTCCCTGTTTTTTGGTTTTGCTTTTGAAATTCCTTTTTATAGTGGGTTTGAGCTGATACTCGCTGCCATGTTTATGCCACTCTAGACACACTTGATTCCCTTATGGAGACATATCAATACATAAGTTTTAAGTTTCTTACTAGTCAGATATATTCCTCTGTGGGAAATATGGGGTTTTGAGTCTCTTTCACTGAGGAAGGTGTCGGTCTTGTCAATTCCAAAGTTGGTTTTTGAAACGGTCCCTGTGCTTATATCAAACTCTGGTTTTATGCATCACCCCACCTCTCCTTCCCCTTTATGCAGGCATAAGAGTGTTTTCTAAATGTGAGACTCTGTTCTCTTTCCTAACTCAGTTCACGTGTAGCCATGTTTACAGGATCTTCATAAGTGATATCTTATGATAAGTTTCTTTTTCTGTGTGACTTATTTCACTTAGAATCATCGTACCTGAATCCACTCACTTTGCTGCTACTGGTCTTATGACATTGATTTCATGGCTGAGGGATATTCCATCGTACGTAAGTACCACAATGTTTTGAACCATTTTTATATTTCCTGGGATATTTAAGGTGTACCCAAGTTGAGGTTCTTGTAGTCAGTGCAGCCCTAAATTCGGAGGTTGCTCTTTCTTATTGATTTTCAGTTTTCCCAAGGTATATTCCCTAGACTGGAAGTGGCCTTGGCTCTGTAGCTCTGTTGTTTCCTTGTTTTAGGGAACACAATGCACTCCTCCAGTGAGGCAGTTGGCAATTTACATCTCGCCCATCAGCATAACAAGGCTCCCTGTTCTCCAGGGCCTGTCTTGCCTTTCTGGTTTTTACACATTTTGTGGATGTCCCTTTTGACCGGTGGGAAGTGATACTACTTTGTAGCGCAGATTTGCATTGCCCGTTTGCTTGCTTGGCCAAAAAGGGCGTATGCGTTTTCTCCTGAATATATTCAGGAAAAAACGCATACGCCCTTTTTGGCCAAGTGCATCATTGTCGAACTTGTGCCCCTCTTCCTGTGCTTTACAGGCGATTCCAACGTACCTCTTTAAATCTGTTTCCTGCTATTCTGCCTCGCATTCAAGTCCGCCTCGTTGCCTTCCCTCAACAGATTTTTGGACGATAGTTGTGCTTTATTACTCTGCCAGTTTGTGAATTGCTGTGCCCCTGAGCTCCATTTTTCAACTCGTTTTTAGTGAGCTGAACGCAAGCCCAAAATTTTGGTTCAGGACCTATACTGGTTCCCGTTGGGTGGCTGAGACTTTGGTTAATTCTTCTTCCTACCGGTATATTAGAGTGACACCTGCCCGTCCAAATGCCTAACAGCTACTCTCTCATTGGTTCTCCCTCTTCCCTTTCATCCTTTGCCAAATTGGCAACCTGTTCGAACCAGGAGGTAAATGGCGCTGTGTCTCCAAGTTTGGAGATTGATAGTAAAGCAGTTGGAAAGTCAAACCAGAGCACCAGGAGAGGGACTATTCGTTTAGATTTAGAAACATTTCATATTCCCAGTGTGTCCATTCTCTAGGTTTCCTGTACCAGTTCTTGCTGTATTAATATTCCCTTCAAGCTCGAGAGTTGGGACCCATGGAATGGGGGCCATGCATTATTGCTTGAAAGTGTCTGCATTTGCTCACCCAATCTCACCAATCCTCTCAGTCCCAAGTGTCCAGCCTTATGCCACATCCAGCTGTCATTGTAGATATGGTCTTTCCAGGTTTCCTTAGACACCCTGAAGGAATTGTAAAGATTTCCCTGTTTTTTGGTTTTGCTTTTGAAATTCCTTTTTATAGTGGGTTTGAGCTGATTCTCGCTGCCATGTTTATGCCACTCTAGATACACTTGATTCCCTTATGGAGACATATCAATACATAGGTTTTAAGATTCTTACTAGTCAGATATTTTCCTCTGTGGGAAATATGGGGTTTTGAGTCTCTTTCACTGAGGAAGGTGTAGGTCTTGTCTATTCCAAAGTTGGTTTTTGAAACGGTCCCTGTGCTTATATCAAACTCTGGTTTTATGCATCACCCCACCTCTCCTTCCCCTTTATGCGGGCATAAGAGTGTTTACTAAATGTGAGACTCTGTTCTCTTTCCTAACTCAGTTCACGTGTAGCCATGTTTACAGGATCTTCATAAGTGATATCTTATGATAAGTTTCTTTTTTCTGTGTGACTTATTTCACTTAGAATCATCGTACCTGAATCCACTCACTTTGCTGCTACTGGTCTTATGACATTGATTTCATGGCTGAGGAATATTCCATTGTACGTAAGTACCACAATGTTTTGAACCATTTTTATATTTCCTGGGATATTTAAGGTGTACCCAAGTTGAGGTTCTTGTAGTCAGTGCAGCCCTAAATTTGGAGGTGGCTCTTTCTTATTGATTTTCAGTTTTCCCAAGGTATATTCCCTAGACTGGAAGTGGCCTTGGCTCTGTAGCTCTGTTGTTTACTTGTTTTAGGGAACACAATGCACTCCTCCAGTGAGGCAGTTGGCAATTTACATCCCGCCCATCAGCATAACAAGGCTCCCTGTTCTCCAGGGCCTGTCTTGCCTTTCTGGTTTTTACACATTTTTTGGATGTCCCTTTTGACCGGTGGGAAATGATACTTCTTTGTAGTGCAGATTTGCATTGCCCGCTTGCTTGCTTGGCCAAAAAGGGCGTATGCGTTTTCTCCTGAATATATTCAGGAGAAAACGCATACGCCCTTTTTGGCCAAGTGCACCATTGTCCAATTTGTGCCCCTCTTCCTGTGCTTTACAGGCGATTCCAAGGTACCTCTTGAAATCTGTTTCCTGCTATTTTGCCTCGCTTTCAAGTCCGCCTCGTTGACTTCCCTCAACAGATTTTTGGACGATAGTTGTCCTTTATCACTCTGCCAGTTTGTGAATTGCTGTGCCCCTGAGCTCCATTTCTCAACTCGTTTTTTGTGAGCTGAACGCAAGTCCAAAATTTTGGATCATGTCCTCTACTGGTTCCCGGTGGGTGGCTGAGACTTTGGTTAATTCTTCTTCCTGCCGTGAAATTAGAGTGACATGTGCCCGTCCAAATGCCTAACAGCTACTCTCTCATGGGTTCTCCCTCGTCCCTTCCATCCTCTGCCAAATTGGGAACCTGTGCAAACCAGGAGGTTAAAGGGCCTGTCTCTCCAAGTTGGGAGATTGAGAGTAAGGCAGTTGGAAAGTCAAACTGGAGCACCAGGAGAGGGACTATTCGTTGAGTATTAGAAACCTTTCGTATTCACAGTGTGTCCATTCTCTAGGTTTCCTGTACATGTTATAGCTGTAGTAATATTCCCTTGAACCTGGAGAGTTGGGACCCATGGAATGGGGGCCATGCATTATTGCTTGAAAGGGTCTGCATTTGCTCACCCAATCTCACCAATCCTCTCAGTCCCAAGTGTCCAGCCTTATGCCACATCCAGCTGTCATTGTAGATAGGGTCTTTCCAGGTTTCCTCAGACACCCTGAAGGAATTGTAAAGAATTTCCCTGTTTTTTGGTTTTGCTTTTGAAATTCCTTTTTATAGTGGGTTTGAGCTGATTCTCGCTGCCATGTTTATGCCACTCTAGACACACTTGATTCCCTTATGGAGTCATATCAATACATAGGTTTTAAGATTCTTACTAGTCAGATATATTCCTCTGCGGGAAATATGGGGTTTTGAGTCTCTTTCACTGAGGAAGGTGTAGGTCTTTTCTATTCCAAAGTTGGTTTTTGGAACGGTCCCTGTGCTTATATCAAACTCTGGTTTTATGCATCACCCCACCTCTCCATCCGCTTTATGCAGGCATAAGAGTGTTTTCTAAATGTGAGACTCTGTTCTCTTTCCTAACTCAGTTCACGTGTAGCCATGTTTACAGGATCTTCATAAGTGATATCTTATGATAAGTTTCTTTTTCTGTGTGACTTATTTCACTTAGAATCATCGTACCTGAATCCACTCACTTTGCTGCTACTGGTCTTATGACATTGATTTCATGGCTGAGGAATATTCCATCGTACGTAAGCACCACAATGTTTTGAACCATTTTTATATTTCCTGGGATATTTAAGGTGTACCCAAGTTGAGGTTCTTGTAGTCAGTGCAGCCCTAAATTTGGAGGTGGCTCTTTCTTATTGATTTTCAGTTTTCCCAAGGTATATTCCCTAGACTGGAAGTGGCCTTGGCTCTGTAGCTCTGTTGTTTACTTGTTTTAGGGAACACAATGCACTCCTCCAGTGAGGCAGTTGGCAATTTACATCCCGCCCATCAGCATGACAAGGCTCCCAGTTCTCCAGGGCCTGTCTTGCCTTTCTGGTTTTTACACATTTTGTGGATGTCCCTTTTGACCGGTGGGAAGTGATACTTCTTTGTAGTGCAGATTTGCATTGCCCCCTCGCTTGCTTGGCCAAAAAGGGCGTATGCGTTTTCTCCTGAATATATTCAGGAGAAAACGCATACGCCCTTTTTGGCCAAGTGCACCATTGTCCAAGTTGTGCCCCTATTCCTGTGCTTTACAGGCGATTCCAAGGTACCTCTTGAAATCTGTTTCCTGCTATTTTGCCTCGCTTTCAAGTCCGCCTCGTTGACTTCCCTCAACAGATTTTTGGACGATAGTTGTCCTTTATCACTCTGCCAGTTTGTGAATTGCTGTGCCCCTGAGCTCCATTTCTCAACTCGTTTTTTGTGAGCTGAACGCAAGTCCAAAATTTTGGATCATGTCCTATACTGGTTCCCGGTGGGTGGCTGAGACTTTGGTTAATTCTTCTTCCTGCCGGGAAATTAGAGTGACATGTGCCCGTCCAAATGCCTAACAGCTACTCTCTCATGGGTTCTCCCTCGTCCCTTCCATCCTCTGCCAAATTGGGAACCTGTGCAAACCAGGAGGTTAAAGGGCCTGTCTCTCCAAGTTGGGAGATTGATAGTAAGGCAGTTGGAAAGTCAAACTGGAGCACCAGGAGAGGGACTATTCGTTGAGTTTTAGAAACCTTTCGTATTCACAGTGTGTCCATTCTCTAGGTTTCCTGTACATGTTATAGCTGTAGTAATATTCCCTTGAACCTGGAGAGTTGGGACCCATGGAATGGGGGCCATGCATTATTGCTTGAAAGGGTCTGCATTTGCTCACCCAATCTCACCAATCCTCTCAGTCCCAAGTGTCCAGCCTTATGCCACATCCAGCTGTCATTGTAGATAGGGTCTTTCCAGGTTTCCTCAGACACCCTGAAGGAATTGTAAAGAATTTCCCTGTTTTTTGGTTTTGCTTTTGAAATTCCTTTTTATAGTGGGTTTGAGCTGATTCTCGCTGCCATGTTTATGCCACTCTAGACACACTTGATTCCCTTATGGAGTCATATCAATACATAGGTTTTAAGATTCTTACTAGTCAGATATATTCCTCTGCGGGAAATATGGGGTTTTGAGTCTCTTTCACTGAGGAAGGTGTAGGTCTTTTCTATTCCAAAGTTGGTTTTTGGAACGGTCCCTGTGCTTATATCAAACTCTGGTTTTATGCATCACCCCACCTCTCCATCCGCTTTATGCAGGCATAAGAGTGTTTTCTAAATGTGAGACTCTGTTCTCTTTCCTAACTCAGTTCACGTGTAGCCATGTTTACAGGATCTTCATAAGTGATATCTTATGATAAGTTTCTTTTTCTGTGTGACTTATTTCACTTAGAATCATCGTACCTGAATCCACTCACTTTGCTGCTACTGGTCTTATGACATTGATTTCATGGCTGAGGGATATTCCATCGTACGTAAGTACCACAATGTTTTGAACCATTTTTATATTTCCTGGGATATTTAAGGTGTACCCAAGTTGAGGTTCTTGTAGTCAGTGCAGCCCTAAATTTGGAGGTGGCTCTTTCTTATTGATTTTCAGTTTTCCCAAGGTATATTCCCTAGACTGGAAGTGGCCTTGGCTCTGTAGCTCTGTTGTTTACTTGTTTTAGGGAACACAATGCACTCCTCCAGTGAGGCAGTTGGCAATTTACATCCCGCCCATCAGCATAACAAGGCTCCCAGTTCTCCAGGGCCTGTCTTGCCTTTCTGGTTTTTACACATTTTGTGGATGTCCCTTTTGACTGGTGGGAAGTGATACTTCTTTGTAGTGCAGATTTGCATTGCCCGCTTGCTTGCTTGGCCAAAAAGGGCGTATGCGTTTTCTCCTGAATATATTCAGGAGAAAACGCATACGCCCTTTTTGGCCAAGTGCACCATTGTCCAAGTTGTGCCCCTCTTCCTGTGCTTTACAGGCGATTCCAAGGTACCTCTTGAAATCTGTTTCCTGCTATTTTGCCTCGCTTTCCAGTCCGCCTCGTTGACTTCCCTCAACAGATTTTTGGACGATAGTTGTCCTTTATCACTCTGCCAGTTTGTGAATTGCTGTGCCCCTGAGCTCCATTTCTCAACTCGTTTTTTGTGAGCTGAACACAAGTCCAAAATTTTGGATCATGTCCTATACTGGTTCCCGGTGGGTGGCTGAGACTTTGGTTAATTCTTCTTCCTGCCGGGAAATTAGAGTGACATGTGCCCGTCCAAATGCCTAACAGCTACTCTCTCATGGGTTCTCCCTAGTCCCTTCCATCCTCTGCCAAATTGGGAACCTGTGCAAACCAGGAGGTTAAAGGGCCTGTCTCTCCAAGTTGGGAGATTGATAGTAAGGCAGTTGGAAAGTCAAACTGGAGCACGAGGAGAGGGACTATTCGTTGAGTTTTAGAAACCTTTCGTATTCACAGTGTGTCCATTCTCTAAGTTTCCTGTACATGTTATAGCTGTAGTAATATTCCCTTGAACCTGGAGAGTTGGGACCCATGGAATGGGGGCCATGCATTATTGCTTGAAAGGGTCTGCATTTGCTCACCCAATCTCACCAATCCTCTCAGTCCCAAGTGTCCAGCCTTATGCCACATCCAGCTGTCATTGTAGATAGGGTCTTTCCAGGTTTCCTCAGACACCCTGAAGGAATTGTAAAGAATTTCCCTGTTTTTTGGTTTTGCTTTTGAAATTCCTTTTTATAGTGGGTTTGAGCTGATTCTCGCTGACATGTTTATGCCACTCTAGACACACTTGATTCCCTTATGGAGTCATATCAATACATAGGTTTTAAGATTCTTACTAGTCAGATATATTCCTCTGCGGGAAATATGGGGTTTTGAGTCTCTTTCACTGAGGAAGGTGTAGGTCTTGTCTATTCCAAAGTTGGTTTTTGGAACGGTCCCTGTGCTTATATCAAACTCTGGTTTTATGCATCACCCCACCTCTCCTTCCCCTTTATGCAGGCATAAGAGTGTTTTCTAAATGTGAGACTCTGTTCTCTTTCCTAACTCAGTTCACGTGTAGCCATGTTTACAGGATCTTCATAAGTGATATCTTATGATAAGTTTCTTTTTCTGTGTGACTTATTTCACTTAGAATCATCGTACCTGAATCCACTCACTTTGCTGCTACTGGTCTTATGACATTGATTTCATCGCTGAGGGATATTCCATCATACGTAAGTACCACAATGTTTTGAACCATTTTTATATTTCCTGGGATATTTAAGGTGTACCCAAGTTGAGGTTCTTGTAGTCAGTGCAGCCCTAAATTTGGAGGTGGCTCTTTCTTATTGATTCTCAGTTTTCCCAAGGTATATTCCCTAGACTGGAAGTGGCCTTGGCTCTGTAGCTCTGTTGTTTACTTGTTTTAGGGAACACAATGCACTCCTCCAGTGAGGCAGTTAGCAATTTACATCCCGCCCATCAGCATAACAAGGCTCCCAGTTCTCCAGGGCCTGTCTTGCCTTTCTGGTTTTTACACATTTTGTGGATGTCCCTTTTGACCGGTGGGAAGTGATACTTCTTTGTAGTGCAGATTTGCATTGCCCGCTTGCTTGCTTGGCCAAAAAGGGCGTATGCGTTTTCTCCTGAATATATTCAGGAGAAAACGCATACGCCCTTTTTGGCCAAGTGCACCATTGTCCAAGTTGTGCCCCTCTTCCTGTGCTTTACAGGCGATTCCAAGGTACCTCTTGAAATCTGTTTCCTGCTATTTTGCCTCGCTTTCAAGTCCGCCTCGTTGACTTCCCTCAACAGATTTTTGGACGATAGTTGTCCTTTATCACTCTGCCAGTTTGTGAATTGCTGTGCCCCTGAGCTCCATTTCTCAACTCGTTTTTTGTGAGCTGAACACAAGTCCAAAATTTTGGATCATGTCCTATACTGGTTCCCGGTGGGTGGCTGAGACTTTGGTTAATTCTTCTTCCTGCCGGGAAATTAGAGTGACATGTGCCCGTCCAAATACCTAACAGCTACTCTCTCATGGGTTCTCCCTCGTCCCTTCCATCCTCTGCCAAATTGGGAACCTGTGCAAACCAGGAGGTTAAAGGGCCTGTCTCTCCAAGTTGGGAGATTGATAGTAAGGCAGTTGGAAAGTCAAACTGGAGCACCAGGAGAGGGACTATTCGTTGAGTTTTAGAAACCTTTCGTATTCACAGTGTGTCCATTCTCTAGGTTTCCTGTACATGTTATAGCTGTAGTAATATTCCCTTGAACCTGGAGAGTTGGGACCCATGGAATGGGGGCCATGCATTATTGCTTGAAAGGGTCTGCATTTGCTCACCCAATCTCACCAATCCTCTCAGTCCCAAGTGTCCAGCCTTATGCCACATCCAGCTGTCATTGTAGATAGGGTCTTTCCAGGTTTCCTCAGACACCCTGAAGGAATTGTAAAGAATTTCCCTGTTTTTTGGTTTTGCTTTTGAAATTCCTTTTTATAGTGGGTTTGAGCTGAATCTCGCTCCCATGTTTATGCCACTCTAGACACACTTGATTCCCTTATGGAGTCATATCAATACATAGGTTTTAAGATTCTTACTAGTCAGATATATTCCTCTGCGGGAAATATGGGGTTTTGAGTCTCTTTCACTGAGGAAGGTGTAGGTCTTGTCTATTCCAAAGTTGGTTTTTGGAACGGTCCCTGTGCTTATATCAAACTCTGGTTTTATGCATCACCCCACCTCTCCATCCCCTTTATGCAGGCATAAGAGTGTTTTCTAAATGTGAGACTCTGTTCTCTTTCCTAACTCAGTTCACGTGTAGCCATGTTTACAGGATCTTCATAAGTGATATCTTATGATAAGTTTCTTTTTCTGTGTGACTTATTTCACTTAGAATCATCGTACCTGAATCCACTCACTTTGCTGTTTCTGGTCTTATGACATGGATTTCATCGCTGAGGGATATTCCATCATACGTAAGTACCACAATGTTTTGAACCATTTTTATATTTCCTGGGATATTTAAGGTGTACCCAAGTTGAGGTTCTTGTAGTCAGTGCAGCCCTAAATTTGGAGGTGGCTCTTTCTTATTGATTTTCAGTTTTCCCAAGGTATATTCCCTAGACTGGAAGTGGCCTTGGCTCTGTAGCTCTGTTGTTTACTTGTTTTAGGGAACACAATGCACTCCTCCAGTGAGGCAGTTGGCAATTTACATCCCGCCCATCAGCATAATAAGGCTCCCAGTTCTCCAGGGCCAGTCTTGCCTTTCTGGTTTTTACACATTTTGTGGATGTCCCTTTTGACCGGTGGGAAGTGATACTTCTTTGTAGTGCAGATTTGCATTGCCCGCTTGCTTGCTTGGCCAAAAAGGGCGTATGCGTTTTCTCCTGAATATATTCAGGAGAAAACGCATACGCCCTTTTTGGCCAAGTGCACCATTGTCCAAGTTGTGCCCCTCTTCCTGTGCTTTACAGGCGATTCCAAGGTACCTCTTGAAATCTGTTTCCTGCTATTTTGCCTCGCTTTCAAGTCCGCCTCGTTGACTTCCCTCAACAGATTTTTGGACGATAGTTGTCCTTTATCACTCTGCCAGTTTGTGAATTGCTGTGCCCCTGAGCTCCATTTCTCAACTCGTTTTTTATGAGCTGAACACAAGTCCAAAATTTTGGATCATGTCCTATACTTGTTCCCCGTGGGTGGCTGAAACTTTGGTTAATTCTTCTTCCTGCCGGGAAATTAGAGTGACATGTGCCCGTCCAAATGCCTAACAGCTACTCTCTCATGGGTTCTCCCTCGTCCCTTCCATCCTCTGCCAAATTGGGAACCTGTGCAAACCAGCAGGTTAAAGGGCCTGTCTCTCCAAGTTGGGAGATTAATAGTAAGGCAGTTGGAAAGTCAAACTGGAGCACCAGGATACGGACTATTCGTTGAGTTTTAGAAACCTTTCGTATTCACAGTGTGTCCATTCTCTAGGTTTCCTGTACATGTTATAGCTGTAGTAATATTCCCTTGAACCTGGAGAGTTGGGACCCATGGAATGGGGGCCATGCATTATTGCTTGAAAGGGTCTGCATTCGCTCACCCAATCTCACCAATCCTCTCAGTCCCAAGTGTCCAGCCTTATGCCACATCCGGGTGTCATTGTAGATAGGGTCTTTCCAGGTTTCCTCAGACACCCTGAAGGAATTGTAAAGAATTTCCCTGTTTTTTGGTTTTGCTTTTGAAATTCCTTTTTATAGTGGGTTTGAGCTGATACTCGCTGCCATGTTTATGCCACTCTAGACACACTTGATTCCCTTATGGAGACATATCAATACATAAGTTTTAAGTTTCTTACTAGTCAGATATATTCCTCTGTGGGAAATATGGGGTTTTGAGTCTCTTTCACTGAGGAAGGTGTCGGTCTTGTCAATTCCAAAGTTGGTTTTTGAAACGGTCCCTGTGCTTATATCAAACTCTGGTTTTATGCATCACCCCACCTCTCCTTCCCCTTTATGCAGGCATAAGAGTGTTTTCTAAATGTGAGACTCTGTTCTCTTTCCTAACTCAGTTCACGTGTAGCCATGTTTACAGGATCTTCATAAGTGATATCTTATGATAAGTTTCTTTTTCTGTGTGACTTATTTCACTTAGAATCATCGTACCTGAATCCACTCACTTTGCTGCTACTGGTCTTATGACATTGATTTCATGGCTGAGGGATATTCCATCGTACGTAAGTACCACAATGTTTTGAACCATTTTTATATTTCCTGGGATATTTAAGGTGTACCCAAGTTGAGGTTCTTGTAGTCAGTGCAGCCCTAAATTCGGAGGTTGCTCTTTCTTATTGATTTTCAGTTTTCCCAAGGTATATTCCCTAGACTGGAAGTGGCCTTGGCTCTGTAGCTCTGTTGTTTCCTTGTTTTAGGGAACACAATGCACTCCTCCAGTGAGGCAGTTGGCAATTTACATCTCGCCCATCAGCATAACAAGGCTCCCTGTTCTCCAGGGCCTGTCTTGCCTTTCTGGTTTTTACACATTTTGTGGATGTCCCTTTTGACCGGTGGGAAGTGATACTACTTTGTAGCGCAGATTTGCATTGCCCGTTTGCTTGCTTGGCCAAAAAGGGCGTATGCGTTTTCTCCTGAATATATTCAGGAAAAAACGCATACGCCCTTTTTGGCCAAGTGCATCATTGTCGAACTTGTGCCCCTCTTCCTGTGCTTTACAGGCGATTCCAACGTACCTCTTTAAATCTGTTTCCTGCTATTCTGCCTCGCATTCAAGTCCGCCTCGTTGCCTTCCCTCAACAGATTTTTGGACGATAGTTGTGCTTTATTACTCTGCCAGTTTGTGAATTGCTGTGCCCCTGAGCTCCATTTTTCAACTCGTTTTTAGTGAGCTGAACGCAAGCCCAAAATTTTGGTTCAGGACCTATACTGGTTCCCGTTGGGTGGCTGAGACTTTGGTTAATTCTTCTTCCTACCGGTATATTAGAGTGACACCTGCCCGTCCAAATGCCTAACAGCTACTCTCTCATTGGTTCTCCCTCTTCCCTTTCATCCTTTGCCAAATTGGCAACCTGTTCGAACCAGGAGGTAAATGGCGCTGTGTCTCCAAGTTTGGAGATTGATAGTAAAGCAGTTGGAAAGTCAAACCAGAGCACCAGGAGAGGGACTATTCGTTTAGATTTAGAAACATTTCATATTCCCAGTGTGTCCATTCTCTAGGTTTCCTGTACCAGTTCTTGCTGTATTAATATTCCCTTCAAGCTCGAGAGTTGGGACCCATGGAATGGGGGCCATGCATTATTGCTTGAAAGTGTCTGCATTTGCTCACCCAATCTCACCAATCCTCTCAGTCCCAAGTGTCCAGCCTTATGCCACATCCAGCTGTCATTGTAGATATGGTCTTTCCAGGTTTCCTTAGACACCCTGAAGGAATTGTAAAGATTTCCCTGTTTTTTGGTTTTGCTTTTGAAATTCCTTTTTATAGTGGGTTTGAGCTGATTCTCGCTGCCATGTTTATGCCACTCTAGATACACTTGATTCCCTTATGGAGACATATCAATACATAGGTTTTAAGATTCTTACTAGTCAGATATTTTCCTCTGTGGGAAATATGGGGTTTTGAGTCTCTTTCACTGAGGAAGGTGTAGGTCTTGTCTATTCCAAAGTTGGTTTTTGAAACGGTCCCTGTGCTTATATCAAACTCTGGTTTTATGCATCACCCCACCTCTCCTTCCCCTTTATGCGGGCATAAGAGTGTTTACTAAATGTGAGACTCTGTTCTCTTTCCTAACTCAGTTCACGTGTAGCCATGTTTACAGGATCTTCATAAGTGATATCTTATGATAAGTTTCTTTTTTCTGTGTGACTTATTTCACTTAGAATCATCGTACCTGAATCCACTCACTTTGCTGCTACTGGTCTTATGACATTGATTTCATGGCTGAGGAATATTCCATTGTACGTAAGTACCACAATGTTTTGAACCATTTTTATATTTCCTGGGATATTTAAGGTGTACCCAAGTTGAGGTTCTTGTAGTCAGTGCAGCCCTAAATTTGGAGGTGGCTCTTTCTTATTGATTTTCAGTTTTCCCAAGGTATATTCCCTAGACTGGAAGTGGCCTTGGCTCTGTAGCTCTGTTGTTTACTTGTTTTAGGGAACACAATGCACTCCTCCAGTGAGGCAGTTGGCAATTTACATCCCGCCCATCAGCATAACAAGGCTCCCTGTTCTCCAGGGCCTGTCTTGCCTTTCTGGTTTTTACACATTTTTTGGATGTCCCTTTTGACCGGTGGGAAATGATACTTCTTTGTAGTGCAGATTTGCATTGCCCGCTTGCTTGCTTGGCCAAAAAGGGCGTATGCGTTTTCTCCTGAATATATTCAGGAGAAAACGCATACGCCCTTTTTGGCCAAGTGCACCATTGTCCAATTTGTGCCCCTCTTCCTGTGCTTTACAGGCGATTCCAAGGTACCTCTTGAAATCTGTTTCCTGCTATTTTGCCTCGCTTTCAAGTCCGCCTCGTTGACTTCCCTCAACAGATTTTTGGACGATAGTTGTCCTTTATCACTCTGCCAGTTTGTGAATTGCTGTGCCCCTGAGCTCCATTTCTCAACTCGTTTTTTGTGAGCTGAACGCAAGTCCAAAATTTTGGATCATGTCCTCTACTGGTTCCCGGTGGGTGGCTGAGACTTTGGTTAATTCTTCTTCCTGCCGTGAAATTAGAGTGACATGTGCCCGTCCAAATGCCTAACAGCTACTCTCTCATGGGTTCTCCCTCGTCCCTTCCATCCTCTGCCAAATTGGGAACCTGTGCAAACCAGGAGGTTAAAGGGCCTGTCTCTCCAAGTTGGGAGATTGAGAGTAAGGCAGTTGGAAAGTCAAACTGGAGCACCAGGAGAGGGACTATTCGTTGAGTTTTAGAAACCTTTCGTATTCACAGTGTGTCCATTCTCTAGGTTTCCTGTACATGTTATAGCTGTAGTAATATTCCCTTGAACCTGGAGAGTTGGGACCCATGGAATGGGGGCCATGCATTATTGCTTGAAAGGGTCTGCATTTGCTCACCCAATCTCACCAATCCTCTCAGTCCCAAGTGTCCAGCCTTATGCCACATCCAGCTGTCATTGTAGATAGGGTCTTTCCAGGTTTCCTCAGACACCCTGAAGGAATTGTAAAGAATTTCCCTGTTTTTTGGTTTTGCTTTTGAAATTCCTTTTTATAGTGGGTTTGAGCTGATTCTCGCTGCCATGTTTATGCCACTCTAGACACACTTGATTCCCTTATGGAGTCATATCAATACATAGGTTTTAAGATTCTTACTAGTCAGATATATTCCTCTGCGGGAAATATGGGGTTTTGAGTCTCTTTCACTGAGGAAGGTGTAGGTCTTTTCTATTCCAAAGTTGGTTTTTGGAACGGTCCCTGTGCTTATATCAAACTCTGGTTTTATGCATCACCCCACCTCTCCATCCGCTTTATGCAGGCATAAGAGTGTTTTCTAAATGTGAGACTCTGTTCTCTTTCCTAACTCAGTTCACGTGTAGCCATGTTTACAGGATCTTCATAAGTGATATCTTATGATAAGTTTCTTTTTCTGTGTGACTTATTTCACTTAGAATCATCGTACCTGAATCCACTCACTTTGCTGCTACTGGTCTTATGACATTGATTTCATGGCTGAGGAATATTCCATCGTACGTAAGCACCACAATGTTTTGAACCATTTTTATATTTCCTGGGATATTTAAGGTGTACCCAAGTTGAGGTTCTTGTAGTCAGTGCAGCCCTAAATTTGGAGGTGGCTCTTTCTTATTGATTTTCAGTTTTCCCAAGGTATATTCCCTAGACTGGAAGTGGCCTTGGCTCTGTAGCTCTGTTGTTTACTTGTTTTAGGGAACACAATGCACTCCTCCAGTGAGGCAGTTGGCAATTTACATCCCGCCCATCAGCATGACAAGGCTCCCAGTTCTCCAGGGCCTGTCTTGCCTTTCTGGTTTTTACACATTTTGTGGATGTCCCTTTTGACCGGTGGGAAGTGATACTTCTTTGTAGTGCAGATTTGCATTGCCCCCTTGCTTGCTTGGCCAAAAAGGGCGTATGCGTTTTCTCCTGAATATATTCAGGAGAAAACGCATACGCCCTTTTTGGCCAAGTGCACCATTGTCCAAGTTGTGCCCCTATTCCTGTGCTTTACAGGCGATTCCAAGGTACCTCTTGAAATCTGTTTCCTGCTATTTTGCCTCGCTTTCAAGTCCGCCTCGTTGACTTCCCTCAACAGATTTTTGGACGATAGTTGTCCTTTATCACTCTGCCAGTTTATGAATTGCTGTGCCCCTGAGCTCCATTTCTCAACTCGTTTTTTGTGAGCTGAACGCAAGTCCAAAATTTTGGATCATGTCCTATACTGGTTCCCGGTGGGTGGCTGAGACTTTGGTTAATTCTTCTTCCTGCCGGGAAATTAGAGTGACATGTGCCCGTCCAAATGCCTAACAGCTACTCTCTCATGGGTTCTCCCTCGTCCCTTCCATCCTCTGCCAAATTGGGAACCTGTGCAAACCAGGAGGTTAAAGGGCCTGTCTCTCCAAGTTGGGAGATTGATAGTAAGGCAGTTGGAAAGTCAAACTGGAGCACCAGGAGAGGGACTATTCGTTGAGTTTTAGAAACCTTTCGTATTCACAGTGTGTCCATTCTCTAGGTTTCCTGTACATGTTATAGCTGTAGTAATATTCCCTTGAACCTGGAGAGTTGGGACCCATGGAATGGGGGCCATGCATTATTGCTTGAAAGGGTCTGCATTTGCTCACCCAATCTCACCAATCCTCTCAGTCCCAAGTGTCCAGCCTTATGCCACATCCAGCTGTCATTGTAGATAGGGTCTTTCCAGGTTTCCTCAGACACCCTGAAGGAATTGTAAAGAATTTCCCTGTTTTTTGGTTTTGCTTTTGAAATTCCTTTTTATAGTGGGTTTGAGCTGATTCTCGCTGCCATGTTTATGCCACTCTAGACACACTTGATTCCCTTATGGAGTCATATCAATACATAGGTTTTAAGATTCTTACTAGTCAGATATATTCCTCTGCGGGAAATATGGGGTTTTGAGTCTCTTTCACTGAGGAAGGTGTAGGTCTTGTCTATTCCAAAGTTGGTTTTTGGAACGGTCCCTGTGCTTATATCAAACTCTGGTTTTATGCATCACCCCACCTCTCCATCCCCTTTATGCAGGCATAAGAGTGTTTTCTAAATGTGAGACTCTGTTCTCTTTCCTAACTCAGTTCACGTGTAGCCATGTTTACAGGATCTTCATAAGTGATATCTTATGATAAGTTTCTTTTTCTGTGTGACTTATTTCACTTAGAATCATCGTACCTGAATCCACTCACTTTGCTGCTACTGGTCTTATGACATTGATTTCATGGCTGAGGAATATTCCATCGTACGTAAGTACCACAATGTTTTGAACCATTTTTATATTTCCTGGGATATTTAAGGTGTACCCAAGTTGAGGTTCTTGTAGTCAGTGCAGCCCTAAATTTGGAGGTGGCTCTTTCTTATTGATTTTCAGTTTTCCCAAAGTATATTCCCTAGACTGGAAGTGGCCTTGGCTCTGTAGCTCTGTTGTTTACTTGTTTTAGGGAACACAATGCACTCCTCCAGTGAGGCAGTTGGCAATTTACATCCCGCCCATCAGCATAATAAGGCTCCCAGTTCTCCAGGGCCTGTCTTGCCTTTCTGGTTTTTACACATTTTGTGGATGTCCCTTTTGACCGGTGGGAAGTGATACTACTTTGTAGTGCAGATTTGCATTGCCCGCTTGCTTGCTTGGCCAAAAAGGGCGTATGCGTTTTCTCCTGAATATATTCAGGAGAAAACGCATACGCCCTTTTTGGCCAAGTGCACCATTGTCCAAGTTGTGCCCCTCTTCCTGTGCTTTACAGGCGATTCCAAGGTACCTCTTGAAATCTGTTTCCTGCTATTTTGCCTCGCTTTCCAGTCCGCCTCGTTGACTTCCCTCAACAGATTTTTGGACGATAGTTGTCCTTTATCACTCTGCCAGTTTGTGAATTGCTGTGCCCCTGAGCTCCATTTCTCAACTCGTTTTTTGTGAGCTGAACACAAGTCCAAAATTTTGGATCATGTCCTATACTTGTTCCCCGTGGGTGGCTGAAACTTTGGTTAATTCTTCTTCCTGCCGGGAAATTAGAGTGACATGTGCCCGTCCAAATGCCTAACAGCTACTCTCTCATGGGTTCTCCCTCGTCCCTTCCATCCTCTGCCAAATTGGGAACCTGTGCAAACCAGGAGGTTAAAGGGCCTGTCTCTCCAAGTTGGGAGATTAATAGTAAGGCAGTTGGAAAGTCAAACTGGAGCACCAGGAGAGGGACTATTCGTTGAGTTTTAGAAACCTTTCGTATTCACAGTGTGTCCATTCTCTAGGTTTCCTGTACATGTTATAGCTGTAGTAATATTCCCTTGAACCTGGAGAGTTGGGACCCATGGAATGGGGGCAATGCATTATTGCTTGAAAGGGTCTGCATTCGCTCACCCAATCTCACCAATCCTCTCAGTCCCAAGTGTCCAGCCTTATGCCACATCCGGGTGTCATTGTAGATAGGGTCTTTCCAGGTTTCCTCAGACACCCTGAAGGAATTGTAAAGAATTTCCCTGTTTTTTGGTTTTGCTTTTGAAATTCCTTTTTATAGTGGGTTTGAGCTGATACTCGCTGCCATGTTTATGCCACTCCAGACACACTTGATTCCCTTATGGAGACATATCAATACATAAGTTTTAAGATTCTTACTAGTCAGATATATTCCTCTGTGGGAAATATGGGGTTTTGAGTCTCTTTCACTGAGGAAGGTGTCGGTCTTGTCAATTCCAAAGTTGGTTTTTGAAACGGTCCCTGTGCTTATATCAAACTCTGGTTTTATGCATCACCCCACCTCTCCTTCCCCTTTATGCAGGCATAAGAGTGTTTTCTAAATGTGAGACTCTGTTCTCTTTCCTAACTCAGTTCACGTGTAGCCATGTTTACAGGATCTTCATAAGTGATATCTTATGATAAGTTTCTTTTTCTGTGTGACTTATTTCACTTAGAATCATCGTACCTGAATCCACTCACTTTGCTGCTACTGGTCTTATGACATTGATTTCATGGCTGAGGGATATTCCATCGTACGTAAGTACCACAATGTTTTGAACCATTTTTATATTTCCTGGGATATTTAAGGTGTACCCAAGTTGAGGTTCTTGTAGTCAGTGCAGCCCTAAATTTGGAGGTGTCTCTTTCTTATTGATTTTCAGTTTTCCCAAGGTATATTCCCTAGACTGGAAGTGGCCTTGGCTCTGTAGCTCTGTTGTTTACTTGTTTTAGGGAACACAATGCACTCCTCCAGTGAGGCAGTTGGCAATTTACATCCCGCCCATCAGCATAACAAGGCTCCCAGTTCTCCAGGGCCTGTCTTGCCTTTCTGGTTTTTACACATTTTGTGGATGTCCCTTTTGACTGGTGGGAAGTGATACTTCTTTGTAGTGCAGATTTGCATTGCCCGCTTGCTTGCTTGGCCAAAAAGGGCGTATGCGTTTTCTCCTGAATATATTCAGGAGAAAACGCATACACCCTTTTTGGCCAAGTGCACCATTGTCCAAGTTGTGCCCCTCTTCCTGTGCTTTACAGGCGATTCCAAGGTACCTCTTGAAATCTGTTTCCTGCTATTTTGCCTCGCTTTCCAGTCCGCCTCGTTGACTTCCCTCAACAGATTTTTGGACGATAGTTGTCCTTTATCACTCTGCCAGTTTGTGAATTGCTGTGCCCCTGAGCTCCATTTCTCAACTCGTTTTTTGTGAGCTGAACACAAGTCCAAAATTTTGGATCATGTCCTATACTGGTTCCCGGTGGGTGGCTGAGACTTTGGTTAATTCTTCTTCCTGCCGGGAAATTAGAGTGACATGTGCCCGTCCAAATGCCTAACAGCTACTCTCTCATGGGTTCTCCCTAGTCCCTTCCATCCTCTGCCTAATTGGGAACCTGTGCAAACCAGGAGGTTAAAGGGCCTGTCTCTCCAAGTTGGGAGATTGATAGTAAGGCAGTTGGAAAGTCAAACTGGAGCACGAGGAGAGGGACTATTCGTTGAGTTTTAGAAACCTTTCGTATTCACAGTGTGTCCATTCTCTAAGTTTCCTGTACATGTTATAGCTGTAGTAATATTCCCTTGAACCTGGAGAGTTGGGACCCATGGAATGGGGGCCATGCATTATTGCTTGAAAGGGTCTGCATTTGCTCACCCAATCTCACCAATCCTCTCAGTCCCAAGTGTCCAGCCTTATGCCACATCCAGCTGTCATTGTAGATAGGGTCTTTCCAGGTTTCCTCAGACACCCTGAAGGAATTGTAAAGAATTTCCCTGTTTTTTGGTTTTGCTTTTGAAATTCCTTTTTATAGTGGGTTTGAGCTGATTCTCGCTGACATGTTTATGCCACTCTAGACACACTTGATTCCCTTATGGAGTCATATCAATACATAGGTTTTAAGATTCTTACTAGTCAGATATATTCCTCTGCGGGAAATATGGGGTTTTGAGTCTCTTTCACTGAGGAAGGTGTAGGTCTTGTCTATTCCAAAGTTGGTTTTTGGAACGGTCCCTGTGCTTATATCAAACTCTGGTTTTATGCATCACCCCACCTCTCCATCCCCTTTATGCAGGCATAAGAGTGTTTTCTAAATGTGAGACTCTGTTCTCTTTCCTAACTCAGTTCACGTGTAGCCATGTTTACAGGATCTTCATAAGTGATATCTTATGATAAGTTTCTTTTTCTGTGTGACTTATTTCACTTAGAATCATCGTACCTGAATCCACTCACTTTGCTGCTTCTGGTCTTATGACATTGATTTCATCGCTGAGGGATATTCCATCATACGTAAGTACCACAATGTTTTGAACCATTTTTATATTTCCTGGGATATTTAAGGTGTACCCAAGTTGAGGTTCTTGTAGTCAGTGCAGCCCTAAATTTGGAGGTGGCTCTTTCTTATTGATTTTCAGTTTTCCCAAGGTATATTCCCTAGACTGGAAGTGGCCTTGGCTCTGTAGCTCTGTTGTTTACTTGTTTTAGGGAACACAATGCACTCCTCCAGTGAGGCAGTTGGCAATTTACATCCCGCCCATCAGCATAATAAGGCTCCCAGTTCTCCAGGGCCTGTCTTGCCTTTCTGGTTTTTACACATTTTGTGGATGTCCTTTTTGACCGTTGGGAAGTGATACTTCTTTGTAGTGCAGATTTGCATTGCCCGCTTGCTTGCTTGGCCAAAAAGGGCGTATGCGTTTTCTCCTGAATATATTCAGGAGAAAACGCATACGCCCTTTTTGGCCAAGTGCACCATTGTCCAAGTTGTGCCCCTCTTCCTGTGCTTTACAGGCGATTCCAAGGTACCTCTTGAAATCTGTTTCCTGCTATTTTGCCTCGCTTTCAAGTCCGCCTCGTTGACTTCCCTCAACAGATTTTTGGACGATAGTTGTCCTTTATCACTCTGCCAGTTTGTGAATTGCTGTGCCCCTGAGCTCCATTTCTCAACTCGTTTTTTGTGAGCTGAACACAAGTCCAAAATTTTGGATCATGTCCTATACTGGTTCCCGGTGGGTGGCTGAGACTTTGGTTAATTCTTCTTCCTGCCGGGAAATTAGAGTGACATGTGCCCGTCCAAATACCTAACAGCTACTCTCTCATGGGTTCTCCCTCGTCCCTTCCATCCTCTGCCAAATTGGGAACCTGTGCAAACCAGGAGGTTAAAGGGCCTGTCTCTCCAAGTTGGGAGATTGATAGTAAGGCAGTTGGAAAGTCAAACTGGAGCACCAGGAGAGGGACTATTCGTTGAGTTTTAGAAACCTTTCGTATTCACAGTGTGTCCATTCTCTAGGTTTCCTGTACATGTTATAGCTGTAGTAATATTCCCTTGAACCTGGAGAGTTGGGACCCATGGAATGGGGGCCATGCATTATTGCTTGAAAGGGTCTGCATTTGCTCACCCAATCTCACCAATCCTCTCAGTCCCAAGTGTCCAGCCTTATGCCACATCCAGCTGTCATTGTAGATAGGGTCTTTCCAGGTTTCCTCAGACACCCTGAAGGAATTGTAAAGAATTTCCCTGTTTTTGGGTTTTGCTTTTGAAATTCCTTTTTATAGTGGGTTTGAGCTGAATCTCGCTCCCATGTTTATGCCACTCTAGACACACTTGATTCCCTTATGGAGTCATATCAATACATAGGTTTTAAGATTCTTACTAGTCAGATATATTCCTCTGCGGGAAATATGGGGTTTTGAGTCTCTTTCACTGAGGAAGGTGTAGGTCTTGTCTATTCCAAAGTTGGTTTTTGGAACGGTCCCTGTGCTTATATCAAACTCTGGTTTTATGCATCACCCCACCTCTCCATCCCCTTTATGCAGGCATAAGAGTGTTTTCTAAATGTGAGACTCTGTTCTCTTTCCTAACTCAGTTCACGTGTAGCCATGTTTACAGGATCTTCATAAGTGATATCTTATGATAAGTTTCTTTTTCTGTGTGACTTATTTCACTTAGAATCATCGTACCTGAATCCACTCACTTTGCTGCTTCTGGTCTTATGACATTGATTTCATCGCTGAGGGATATTCCATCATACGTAAGTACCACAATGTTTTGAACCATTTTTATATTTCCTGGGATATTTAAGGTGTACCCAAGTTGAGGTTCTTGTAGTCAGTGCAGCCCTAAATTTGGAGGTGGCTCTTTCTTATTGATTTTCAGTTTTCCCAAGGTATATTCCCTAGACTGGAAGTGGCCTTGGCTCTGTAGCTCTGTTGTTTACTTGTTTTAGGGAACACAATGCACTCCTCCAGTGAGGCAGTTGGCAATTTACATCCCGCCCATCAGCATAATAAGGCTCCCAGTTCTCCAGGGCCTGTCTTGCCTTTCTGGTTTTTACACATTTTGTGGATGTCCTTTTTGACCGTTGGGAAGTGATACTTCTTTGTAGTGCAGATTTGCATTGCCCGCTTGCTTGCTTGGCCAAAAAGGGCGTATGCGTTTTCTCCTGAATATATTCAGGAGAAAACGCATACGCCCTTTTTGGCCAAGTGCACCATTGTCCAAGTTGTGCCCCTCTTCCTGTGCTTTACAGGCGATTCCAAGGTACCTCTTGAAATCTGTTTCCTGCTATTTTGCCTCGCTTTCAAGTCCGCCTCGTTGACTTCCCTCAACAGATTTTTGGACGATAGTTGTCCTTTATCACTCTGCCAGTTTGTGAATTGCTGTGCCCCTGAGCTCCATTTCTCAACTCGTTTTTTGTGAGCTGAACACAAGTCCAAAATTTTGGATCATGTCCTATACTTGTTCCCCGTGGGTGGCTGAAACTTTGGTTAATTCTTCTTCCTGCCGGGAAATTAGAGTGACATGTGCCCGTCCAAATGCCTAACAGCTACTCTCTCATGGGTTCTCCCTCGTCCCTTCCATCCTCTGCCAAATTGGGAACCTGTGCAAACCAGGAGGTTAAAGGGCCTGTCTCTCCAAGTTGGGAGATTAATAGTAAGGCAGTTGGAAAGTCAAACTGGAGCACCAGGAGAGGGACTATTCGTTGAGTTTTAGAAACCTTTCGTATTCACAGTGTGTCCATTCTCTAGGTTTCCTGTACATGTTATAGCTGTAGTAATATTCCCTTGAACCTGGAGAGTTGGGACCCATGGAATGGGGGCCATGCATTATTGCTTGAAAGGGTCTGCATTCGCTCACCCAATCTCACCAATCCTCTCAGTCCCAAGTGTCCAGCCTTATGCCACATCCGGGTGTCATTGTAGATAGGGTCTTTCCAGGTTTCCTCAGACACCCTGAAGGAATTGTAAAGAATTTCCCTGTTTTTTGGTTTTGCTTTTGAAATTCCTTTTTATAGTGGGTTTGAGCTGATACTCGCTGCCATGTTTATGCCACTCTAGACACACTTGATTCCCTTATGGAGACATATCAATACATAAGTTTTAAGATTCTTACTAGTCAGATATATTCCTCTGTGGGAAATATGGGGTTTTGAGTCTCTTTCACTGAGGAAGGTGTCCGTCTTGTCAATTCCAAAGTTGGTTTTTCAAACGGTCCCTGTGCTTATATCAAACTCTGGTTTTATGCATCACCCCACCTCTCCTTCCCCTTTATGCAGGCATAAGAGTGTTTTCTAAATGTGAGACTCTGTTCTCTTTCCTAACTCAGTTCACGTGTAGCCATGTTTACAGGATCTTCATAAGTGATATCTTATGATAAGTTTCTTTTTCTGTGTGACTTATTTCACTTAGAATCATCGTACCTGAATCCACTCACTTTGCTGCTACTGGTCTTATGACATTGATTTCATGGCTGAGGGATATTCCATCGTACGTAAGTACCACAATGTTTTGAACCATTTTTATATTTCCTGGGATATTTAAGGTGTACCCAAGTTGAGGTTCTTGTAGTCAGTGCAGCCCTAAATTTGGAGGTGGCTCTTTCTTATTGATTTTCAGTTTTCCCAAGGTATATTCCCTAGACTGGAAGTGGCCTTGGCTCTGTAGCTCTGTTGTTTACTTGTTTTAGGGAACACAATGCACTCCTCCAGTGAGGCAGTTGGCAATTTACATCCCACCCATCAGCATAACAAGGCTCCCAGTTCTCCAGGGCCTGTCTTGCCTTTCTGGTTTTTACACATTTTGTGGATGTCCCTTTTGACCGGTGGGAAATGATACTTCTTTGTAGTGCAGATTTGCATTGCCCGCTTGCTTGCTTGGCCAAAAAGGGCGTATGCGTTTTCTCCTGAATATATTCAGGAGAAAACGCATACGCCCTTTTTGGCCAAGTGCACCATTGTCCAAGTTGTGCCCCTCTTCCTGTGCTTTACAGGCGATTCCAAGGTACCTCTTGAAATCTGTTTCCTGCTATTTTGCCTCGCTTTCAAGTCCGCCTCGTTGACTTCCCTCAACAGATTTTTGGACGATAGTTGTCCTTTATCACTCTGCCAGTTTGTGAATTGCTGTGCCCCTGAGCTCCATTTCTCAACTCGTTTTTTGTGAGCTGAACGCAAGTCCAAAATTTTGGATCGTGTCCTATACTGGTTCCCGGTGGGTGGCTGAGACTTTGGTTAATTCTTCTTCCTGCCGGGAAATTAGAGTGACATGTGCTCGTCCAAATGCCTAACAGCTACTCTCTCATGGGTTCTCCCTCGTCCCTTCCATCCTCTGGCAAATTGGGAACCTGTGCAAACCAGGAGGTTAAAGGGTCTGTCTCTCCAAGTTGGGAGATTGATAGTAAGGCAGTTGGAAAGTCAAACTGGAGCACCAGGAGAGGGACTATTCGTTGAGTTTTAGAAACCTTTCGTATTCACAGTGTGTCTATTCTCTAGGTTTCCTGTACATGTTATAGCTGTAGTAATATTCCCTTGAACCTGGAGAGTTGGGACCCATGGAATGAGGGCCATGCATTATTGCTTGAAAGGGTCTGCATTTCCTCACCCAATCTCACCAATCCTCTCAGTCCCAACTGTCCAGCCTTATGCCACATCCGGCTGTCATTGTAGATAGGGTCTTTCCAGGTTTCCTCAGACACCCTGAAGGAATTGTAAAGAATTTCCCTGTTTTTTGGGTTTGCTTTTGAAATTCATTTTTATAGTGGGTTAGAACTGATTCTCGCTGCCATGTTTATGCCACTCTAGACACACTTGATTCCCTTATGGAGTCATATCAATACATAGGTTTTAAGATTCTTACTACTCAGATACATTCCTCTGCGGGAAATATGGGGTTTTGAGTCTCTTTCACTGAGGAAGGTGTAGGTCTTTTCTATTCCAAAGTTGGTTTTTGAAACGGTCCCTGTGCTTATATCATACTCTGGTTTTATGCATCACCCCACCTCTCCATCCCCTTTATGCAGGCATAAGAGTATTTTCTAAATGTGAGACTCTGTTCTCTTTCCTAACTCAGTTCACGTGTAGCCATGTTTACAGGATCTTCATAAGTGATATCTTATGATAAGTTTCTTTTTCTGTGTGACTTATTTCACTTAGAATCATCGTACCTGAATCCACTCACTTTGCTGCTACTGGTCTTATGACATTGATTTCATGGCTGAGGGATATTCCATCGTACGTAAGTACCACAATGTTTTGAACCATTTTTATATTTCCTGGGATATTTAAGGTGTACCCAAATTGAGGTTCTTGTAGTCAGTGCAGCCCTAAATTTGGAGGTGGCTCTTTCTTATTGATTTTCAGTTTTCCCAAGGTATATTCCCTAGACTGGAAGTGGCCTTGGCTCTGTAGCTCTGTTGTTTACTTGTTTTAGGGAACTCAATGCACTCCTCCAGTGAGGCAGTTGGCAATTTACATCCCGCCCATCAGCATAACAAGGCTCCCAGTTCTCCAGGGCCTGTCTTGCCTTTCTGGTTTTTACACATTTTGTGGATGTCCCTTTTGACCGGTGGGAAGTGATACTTCTTTGTAGTGCAGATTTGCATTGCCCGCTTGCTTGCTTGGCCAAAAAGGGCGTATGCATTTTCTCCTGAATATATTCAGGAGAAAACGCATACGCCCTTTTTGGCCAAGTGCACCATTGTCCAAGTTGTGCCCCTCTTCCTGTGCTTTACAGGCGATTCCAACGTACCTCTTGAAATCTGTTTCCTGCTATTTTGCCTCACTTTCAAGTCCGCCTCGTTGACTTCCCTCAACAGATTTTTGGACGATAGTTGTCCTTTATCACTCTGCCAGTTTGTGAATTGCTGTGCCCCTGAGCTCCATTTCTCAACTCGTTTTTTGTGAGCTGAACGCAAGTCCAAAATTTTGGATCCTGTCCTATACTGGTTCCCGGTGGGTGATTGAGACTTTGGTTAATTCTTCTTCCTGCCAGAAAATTAGAGTGACATGTGCCCGTCCAAATGCCTAACAGCTACTCTCTCATGGGTTCTCCCTCGTCCCTTCCATCCTCTGCCAAATTGGGAACCTGTGCAAACCAGGAGGTTAAAGGGCCTGTCTCTCCAAGTTGGGAGATTGATAGTAAGGCAGTTGGAAAGTCAAACTGGAGCACCAGGAGAGGGACTATTCGTTGAGTTTTAGAAACCTTTCGTATTCACAGTGTGTCCATTCTCTAGGTTTCCTGTACATGTTATAGCTGTAGTAATATTCCCTTGAACCTGGAGAGTTGGGACCCATGGAATGGGGGCCATGCATTATTGCTTGAAAGGGTCTGCATTCGCTCACCCAATCTCACCAATCCTCTCAGTCCCAAGTGTCCAGCCTTATGCCACATCCAGCTGTCATTGTAGATAGGGTCTTTCCAGGTTTCCTCAGACACCCTGAAGGAATTGTAAAGAATTTCCCTGTTTTTTGGTTTTGCTTTTGAAATTCCTTTTTATAGTGGGTTTGAGCTGATACTCGCTGCCATGTTTATGCCACTCTAGACACACTTGATTCCCTTATGGAGACATATCAATACATAAGTTTTAAGATTCTTACTAGTCAGATATATTCCTCTGTGGGAAATATGGGGTTTTGAGTCTCTTTCACTGAGGAAGGTGTCGGTCTTGTCAATTCGAAAGTTGGTTTTTGAAACGGTCCCTGTGCTTATATCAAACTCTGGTTTTATGCATCACCCCACCTCTCTTTCCCCTTCATGCAGGCATAAGAGTGTTTTCTAAATGTGAGACTCTGTTCTCTTTCCTAACTCAGTTCACGTGTAGCCATATTTACAGGATCTTCATAAGTGATATCTTATGATAAGTTTCTTTTTCTGTGTGACTTATTTCACTTAGAATCATCGTACCTGAATCCACTCACTTTGCTGCTACTGGTCTTATGACATTGATTTCATCGCTGAGGGATATTCCATCATACGTAAGTACCACAATGTTTTGAACCATTTTTATATTTCCTGGGATATTTAAGGTGTACCCAAGTTGAGGTTCTTGTAGTCAGTGCAGCCCTAAATTTGGAGGTGGCTCTTTCTTATTGATTCTCAGTTTTCCCAAGGTATATTCCCTAGACTGGAAGTGGCCTTGGCTCTGTAGCTCTGTTGTTTACTTGTTTTAGGGAACACAATGCACTCCTCCAGTGAGGCAGTTGGCAATTTACATCCCGCCCATCAGCATAACAAGGCTCCCAGTTCTCCAGGGCCTGTCTTGCCTTTCTGGTTTTTACACATTTTGTGGATGTCCCTTTTGACCGGTGGGAAGTGATACTTCTTTGTAGTGCAGATTTGCATTGCCCGCTTGCTTGCTTGGCCAAAAAGGGCGTATGCGTTTTCTCCTGAATATATTCAGGAGAAAACGCATACGCCCTTTTTGGCCAAGTGCACCATTGTCCAAGTTGTGCCCCTCTTCCTGTGCTTTACAGGCGATTCCAAGGTACCTCTTGAAATCTGTTTCCTGCTATTTTGCCTCGCTTTCAAGTCCGCCTCGTTGACTTCCCTCAACAGATTTTTGGACGATAGTTGTCCTTTATCACTCTGCCAGTTTGTGAATTGCTGTGCCCCTGAGCTCCATTTCTCAACTCGTTTTTTGTGAGCTGAACACAAGTCCAAAATTTTGGATCATGTCCTATACTGGTTCCCGGTGGGTGGCTGAGACTTTGGTTAATTCTTCTTCCTGCCGGGAAATTAGAGTGACATGTGCCCGTCCAAATACCTAACAGCTACTCTCTCATGGGTTCTCCCTCGTCCCTTCCATCCTCTGCCAAATTGGGAACCTGTGCAAACCAGGAGGTTAAAGGGCCTGTCTCTCCAAGTTGGGAGATTGATAGTAAGGCAGTTGGAAAGTCAAACTGGAGCACCAGGAGAGGGACTATTCGTTGAGTTTTAGAAACCTTTCGTATTCACAGTGTGTCCATTCTCTAGGTTTCCTGTACATGTTATAGCTGTAGTAATATTCCCTTGAACCTGGAGAGTTGGGACCCATGGAATGGGGGCCATGCATTATTGCTTGAAAGGGTCTGCATTTGCTCACCCAATCTCACCAATCCTCTCAGTCCCAAGTGTCCAGCCTTATGCCACATCCAGCTGTCATTGTAGATAGGGTCTTTCCAGGTTTCCTCAGACACCCTGAAGGAATTGTAAAGAATTTCCCTGTTTTTTGGTTTTGCTTTTGAAATTCCTTTTTATAGTGGGTTTGAGCTGAATCTCGCTCCCATGTTTATGCCACTCTAGACACACTTGATTCCCTTATGGAGTCATATCAATACATAGGTTTTAAGATTCTTACTAGTCAGATATATTCCTCTGCGGGAAATATGGGGTTTTGAGTCTCTTTCACTGAGGAAGGTGTAGGTCTTGTCTATTCCAAAGTTGGTTTTTGGAACGGTCCCTGTGCTTATATCAAACTCTGGTTTTATGCATCACCCCACCTCTCCATCCCCTTTATGCAGGCATAAGAGTGTTTTCTAAATGTGAGACTCTGTTCTCTTTCCTAACTCAGTTCACGTGTAGCCATGTTTACAGGATCTTCATAAGTGATATCTTATGATAAGTTTCTTTTTCTGTGTGACTTATTTCACTTAGAATCATCGTACCTGAATCCACTCACTTTGCTGCTTCTGGTCTTATGACATTGATTTCATCGCTGAGGGATATTCCATCATACGTAAGTACCACAATGTTTTGAACCATTTTTATATTTCCTGGGATATTTAAGGTGTACCCAAGTTGAGGTTCTTGTAGTCAGTGCAGCCCTAAATTTGGAGGTGGCTCTTTCTTATTGATTTTCAGTTTTCCCAAGGTATATTCCCTAGACTGGAAGTGGCCTTGGCTCTGTAGCTCTGTTGTTTACTTGTTTTAGGGAACACAATGCACTCCTCCAGTGAGGCAGTTGGCAATTTACATCCCGCCCATCAGCATAATAATGCTCCCAGTTCTCCAGGGCCTGTCTTGCCTTTCTGGTTTTTACACATTTTGTGGATGTCCTTTTTGACCGTTGGGAAGTGATACTTCTTTGTAGTGCAGATTTGCATTGCCCGCTTGCTTGCTTGGCCAAAAAGGGCGTATGCGTTTTCTCCTGAATATATTCAGGAGAAAACGCATACGCCCTTTTTGGCCAAGTGCACCATTGTCCAAGTTGTGCCCCTCTTCCTGTGCTTTACAGGCGATTCCAAGGTACCTCTTGAAATCTGTTTCCTGCTATTTTGCCTCGCTTTCAAGTCCGCCTCGTTGACTTCCCTCAACAGATTTTTGGACGATAGTTGTCCTTTATCACTCTGCCAGTTTGTGAATTGCTGTGCCCCTGAGCTCCATTTCTCAACTCGTTTTTTGTGAGCTGAACATAAGTCCAAAATTTTGGATCATGTCCTATACTTGTTCCCCGTGGGTGGCTGAAACTTTGGTTAATTCTTCTTCCTGCCGGGAAATTAGAGTGACATGTGCCCGTCCAAATGCCTAACAGCTACTCTCTCATGGGTTCTCCCTCGTCCCTTCCATCCTCTGCCAAATTGGGAACCTGTGCAAACCAGGAGGTTAAAGGGCCTGTCTCTCCAAGTTGGGAGATTAATAGTAAGGCAGTTGGAAAGTCAAACTGGAGCACCAGGAGAGGGACTATTCGTTGAGTTTTAGAAACCTTTCGTATTCACAGTGTGTCCATTCTCTAGGTTTCCTGTACATGTTATAGCTGTAGTAATATTCCCTTGAACCTGGAGAGTTGGGACCCATGGAATGGGGGCCATGCATTATTGCTTGAAAGGGTCTGCATTCGCTCACCCAATCTCACCAATCCTCTCAGTCCCAAGTGTCCAGCCTTATGCCACATCCGGGTGTCATTGTAGATAGGGTCTTTCCAGGTTTCCTCAGACACCCTGAAGGAATTGTAAAGAATTTCCCTGTTTTTTGGTTTTGCTTTTGAAATTCCTTTTTATAGTGGGTTTGAGCTGATACTCGCTGCCATGTTTATGCCACTCTAGACACACTTGATTCCCTTATGGAGACATATCAATACATAAGATTTAAGATTCTTACTAGTCAGATATATTCCTCTGTGGGAAATATGGGGTTTTGAGTCTCTTTCACTGAGGAAGGTGTCGGTCTTGTCAATTCCAAAGTTGGTTTTTCAAACGGTCCCTGTGCTTATATCAAACTCTGGTTTTATGCATCACCCCACCTCTCCTTCCCCTTTATGCAGGCATAAGAGTGTTTTCTAAATGTGAGACTCTGTTCTCTTTCCTAACTCAGTTCACGTGTAGCCATGTTTACAGGATCTTCATAAGTGATATCTTATGATAAGTTTCTTTTTCTGTGTGACTTATTTCACTTAGAATCATCGTACCTGAATCCACTCACTTTGCTGCTACTGGTCTTATGACATTGATTTCATGGCTGAGGGATATTCCATCGTACGTAAGTACCACAATGTTTTGAACCATTTTTATATTTCCTGGGATATTTAAGGTGTACCCAAGTTGAGGTTCTTGTAGTCAGTGCAGCCCTAAATTTGGAGGTGGCTCTTTCTTATTGATTTTCAGTTTTCCCAAGGTATATTCCCTAGACTGGAAGTGGCCTTGGCTCTGTAGCTCTGTTGTTTACTTGTTTTAGGGAACACAATGCACTCCTCCAGTGAGGCAGTTGGCAATTTACATCCCACCCATCAGCATAATAAGGCTCCCAGTTCTCCAGGGCCTGTCTTGCCTTTCTGGTTTTTACACATTTTGTGGATGTCCCTTTTGACCGGTGGGAAATGATACTTCTTTGTAGTGCAGATTTGCATTGCCCGCTTGCTTGCTTGGCCAAAAAGGGCGTATGCGTTTTCTCCTGAATATATTCAGGAGAAAACGCATACGCCCTTTTTGGCCAAGTGCACCATTGTCCAAGTTGTGCCCCTCTTCCTGTGCTTTACAGGCGATTCCAAGGTACCTCTTGAAATCTGTTTCCTGCTATTTTGCCTCGCTTTCAAGTCCGCCTCGTTGACTTCCCTCAACAGATTTTTGGACGATAGTTGTCCTTTATCACTCTGCCAGTTTGTGAATTGCTGTGCCCCTGAGCTCCATTTCTCAACTCGTTTTTTGTGAGCTGAACGCAAGTCCAAAATTTTGGATCGTGTCCTATACTGGTTCCCGGTGGGTGGCTGAGACTTTGGTTAATTCTTCTTCCTGCCGGGAAATTAGAGTGACATGTGCTCGTCCAAATGCCTAACAGCTACTCTCTCATGGGTTCTCCCTCGTCCCTTCCATCCTCTGGCAAATTGGGAACCTGTGCAAACCAGGAGGTTAATGGGTCTGTCTCTCCAAGTTGGGAGATTGATAGTAAGGCAGTTGGAAAGTCAAACTGGAGCACCAGGAGAGGGACTATTCGTTGAGTTTTAGAAACCTTTCGTATTCACAGTGTGTCTATTCTCTAGGTTTCCTGTACATGTTATAGCTGTAGTAATATTCCCTTGAACCTGGAGAGTTGGGACCCATGGAATGAGGGCCATGCATTATTGCTTGAAAGGGTCTGCATTTGCTCACCCAATCTCACCAATCCTCTCAGTCCCAACTGTCCAGCCTTATGCCACATCCAGCTGTCATTGTAGATAGGGTCTTTCCAGGTTTCCTCAGACACCCTGAAGGAATTGTAAAGAATTTCCCTGTTTTTTGGGTTTGCTTTTGAAATTCCTTTTTATAGTGGGTTTGAACTGATTCTCGCTGCCATGTTTATGCCACTCTAGACACACTTGATTCCCTTATGGAGTCATATCAATACATAGGTTTTAAGATTCTTACTACTCAGATATATTCCTCTGCGGGAAATATGGGGTTTTGAGTCTCTTTCACTGAGGAAGGTGTAGGTCTTTTCTATTCCAAAGTTGGTTTTTGAAACGGTCCCTGTGCTTATATCATACTCTGGTTTTATGCATCACCCCACCTCTCCATCCCCTTTATGCAGGCATAAGAGTGTTTTCTAAATGTGAGACTCTGTTCTCTTTCCTAACTCAGTTCACGTGTAGCCATGTTTACAGGATCTTCATAAGTGATATCTTATGATAAGTTTCTTTTTCTGTGTGACTTATTTCACTTAGAATCATCGTACCTGAATCCACTCACTTTGCTGCTACTGGTCTTATGACATTGATTTCATGGCTGAGGGATATTCCATCGTACGTAAGTACCACAATGTTTTGAACCATTTTTATATTTCCTGGGATATTTAAGGTGTACCCAAATTGAGGTTCTTGTAGTCAGTGCAGCCCTAAATTTGGAGGTGGCTCTTTCTTATTGATTTTCAGTTTTCCCAAGGTATATTCCCTAGACTGGAAGTGGCCTTGGCTCTGTAGCTCTGTTGTTTACTTGTTTTAGGGAACTCAATGCACTCCTCCAGTGAGGCAGTTGGCAATTTACATCCCGCCCATCAGCATAACAAGGCTCCCAGTTCTCCAGGGCCTGTCTTGCCTTTCTGGTTTTTACACATTTTGTGGATGTCCCTTTTGACCGGTGGGAAGTGATACTTCTTTGTAGTGCAGATTTGCATTGCCCGCTTGCTTGCTTGGCCAAAAAGGGCGTATGCATTTTCTCCTGAATATATTCAGGAGAAAACGCATACGCCCTTTTTGTCCAAGTGCACCATTGTCCAAGTTGTGCCCCTCTTCCTGTGCTTTACAGGCGATTCCAAAGTACCTCTTCAAATCTGTTTCCTGCTATTTTGCCTCACTTTCAAGTCCGCCTCGTTGACTTCCCTCAACAGACTTTTGGACGATAGTTGTCCTTTATCACTCTGCCAGTTTGTGAATTGCTGTGCCCTTGAGCTCCATTTCTCAACTCGTTTTTTGTGAGCTGAACGCAAGTCCAAAATTTTGGATCATGTCCTCTACTGGTTCCCGGTGGGTGGCTGAGACTGGTTAATTCTTCTTCCTGCCGGGAAATTAGAGTGACATGTGCCCGTCCAAATGCCTAACAGCTACTCTCTCATGGGTTCTCCCTCGTCCCTTCCATCCTCTGCCAAATTGGGAACCTGTGCAAACCAGGAGGTTAAAGGGCCTGTCTCTCCAAGTTGGGAGATTGATAGTAAGGCAGTTGGATGTCAAACTGGAGCACCAGGAGAGGGACTATTCGTTGAGTTTTAGAAACCTTTCGTATTCACAGTGTGTCCATTCTCTAGGTTTCCTGTACATGTTATAGCTGTAGTAATATTCCCTTGAACCTGGAGAGTTGGGACCCATGGAATGGGGGCCATGCATTATTGCTTGAAAGGGTCTGCATTCGCTCACCCAATCTCACCAATCCTCTCAGTCCCAAGTGTCCAGCCTTATGCCACATCCAGCTGTCATTGTAGATAGGGTCTTTCCAGGTTTCCTCAGACACCCTGAAGGAATTGTAAAGAATTTCCCTGTTTTTTGGTTTTGCTTTTGAAATTCCTTTTTATAGTGGGTTTGAGCTGATACTCGCTGCCATGTTTATGCCACTCTAGACACACTTGATTCCCTTATGGAGACATATCAATACATAAGTTTTAATATTCTTACTAGTCAGATATATTCCTCTGTGGGAAATATGGGGTTTTGAGTCTCTTTCACTGAGGAAGGTGTCGGTCTTGTCAATTCCAAAGTTGGTTTTTGAAACGGTCCCTGTGCTTATATCAAACTCTGGTTTTATGCATCACCCCACCTCTCTTTCCCCTTCATGCAGGCATAAGAGTGTTTTCTAAATGTGAGACTCTGTTCTCTTTCCTAACTCAGTTCACGTGTAGCCATATTTACAGGATCTTCATAAGTGATATCTTATGATAAGTTTCTTTTTCTGTGTGACTTATTTCACTTAGAATCATCGTACCTGAATCCACTCACTTTGTTGCTACTGGTCTTATGACATTGATTTCATGGCTGAGGGATATTCCATCATACGTAAGTACCACAATGTTTTGAACCATTTTTATATTTCCTGGGATATTTAAGGTGTACCCAAGTTGAGGTTCTTGTAGTCAGTGCAGCCCTAAATTTGGAGGTGGCTCTTTCTTATTGATTTTCAGTTTTCCAAAGGTATAGTCCCTAGACTGGAAGTGGCCTTGGCTCTGTAGCTCTGTTGTTTACTTGTTTTAGGGAACACAATGCTCTCCTCCAGAGAGGCAGTTGGCAATTTACATCCCACCCATCAGCATAACAAGGCTCCCAGTTCTCCAGGGCCTGTCTTGCCTTTCTGGTTTTTACACATTTTGTGGATGTCCCTTTTGACCGGTGGGAAATGATACTTCTTTGTACTGCAGATTTGCATTGCCCGCTTGCTTGCTTGGCCAAAAAGGGCGTATGCGTTTTCTCCTGAATATATTCAGGAGAAAACGCATACGCCCTTTTTGGCCAAGTGCACCATTGTCCAAGTTGTGCCCCTCTTCCTGTGCTTTACAGGCGATTCCAAGGTACCTCTTGAAATCTGTTTCCTGCTATTTTGCCTCGCTTTCAAGTCCGCCTCGTTGACTTCCCTCAACAGATTTTTGGACGATAGTTGTCCTTTATCACTCTGCCAGTTTGTGAATTGCTGTGCCCCTGAGCTCCATTTCTCAACTCGTTTTTTGTGAGCTGAACGCAAGTCCAAAATTTTGGATCGTGTCCTATACTGGTTCCCGGTGGGTGGCTGAGACTTTGGTTAATTCTTCTTCCTGCCGGGAAATTAGAGTGACATGTGCCCGTCCAAATGCCTAACAGCTACTCTCTCATGGGTTCTCCCTCGTCCCTTCCATCCTCTGGCAAATTGGGAACCTGTGCAAACCAGGAGGTTAAAGGGTCTGTCTCTCCAAGTTGGGAGATTGATAGTAAGGCAGTTGGAAAGTCAAACTGGGGCACCAGGAGAGGGACTATTCGTTGAGTTTTAGAAACCTTTCGTATTCACAGTGTGTCCATTCTCTAGGTTTCCTGTACATGTTATAGCTGTAGCAATATTCCCTTGAACCTGGAGAGTTGGGACCCATGGAATGGGGGCCATGCATTATTGCTTGAAAGGGTCTGCATTTGCTCACCCAATCTCACCAATCCTCTCAGTCCCAAGTGTCCAGCCTTATGCCACATCCAGCTGTCATTGTAGATAGGGTCTTTCCAGGTTTCCTCAGACACCCTGAAGGAATTGTAAAGAATTTCCCTGTTTTTTGGGTTTGCTTTTGAAATTCCTTTTTATAGTGGGTTTGAACTGATTCTCGCTGCCATGTTTATGCCACTCTAGACACACTTGATTCCCTTATGGAGTCATATCAATACATAGGTTTTAAGATTCTAACTACTCAGATATATTCCTCTGCGGGAAATATGGGGTTTTGAGTCTCTTTCACTGAGGAAGGTGTAGGTCTTGTCTATTCCAAAGTTGGTTTTTGGAACGGTCCCTGTGCTTATATCATACTCTGGTTTTATGCATCACCCCACCTCTCCATCCCCTTTATGCAGGCATAAGAGTGTTTTCTAAATGTGAGACTCTGTTCTCTTTCCTAACTCAGTTCACGTGTAGCCATGTTTACAGGATCTTCATAAGTGATATCTTATGATAAGTTTCTTTTTCTGTGTGACTTATTTCACTTAGAATCATCGTACCTGAATCCACTCACTTTGCTGCTACTGGTCTTATGACATTGATTTCATGGCTGAGGGATATTCCATCGTACGTAAGTACCACAATGTTTTGAACCATTTTTATATTTCCTGGGATATTTAAGGTGTACCCAAATTGAGGTTCTTGTAGTCAGTGCAGCCCTAAATTTGGAGGTGTCTCTTTCTTATTGATTTTCAGTTTTCCCAAGGTATATTCCCTAGACTGGAAGTGGCCTTGGCTCTGTAGCTCTGTTGTTTACTTGTTTTAGGGAACACAATGCACTCCTCCAGTGAGGCAGTTGGCAATTTACATCCCGCCCATCAGCATAACAAGGCTCCCAGTTCTCCAGGGCCTGTCTTGCCTTTCTGGTTTTTACACATTTTGTGGATGTCCCTTTTGACCGGTGGGAAGTGATACTTCTTTGTAGTGCAGATTTGCATTGCCCGCTTGCTTGCTTGGCCAAAAAGGGCGTATGCGTTTTCTCCTGAATATATTCAGAAGAAAACGCATACGCCCTTTTTGGCCAAGTGCACCATTGTCCAAGTTGTGCCCCTCTTCCTGTGCTTTACAGGCGATTCCAAAGTACCTCTTCAAATCTGTTTCCTGCTATTTTGCCTCACTTTCAAGTCCGCCTAGTTGACTTCCCTCAACAGACTTTTGGACGATAGTTGTCCTTTATCACTCTGCCAGTTTGTGAATTGCTGTGCCCTTGAGCTCCATTTCTCAACTCGTTTTTTGTGAGCTGAACGCAAGTCCAAAATTTTGGATCATGTCCTCTACTGGTTCCCGGTGGGTGGCTGAGACTGGTTAATTCTTCTTCCTGGCGGGAAATTAGAGTGACATGTGCCCGTCCAAATGCCTAACAGCTACTCTCTCATGGGTTCTCCCTCGTCCCTTCCATCCTCTGCCAAATTGGGAACCTGTGCAAACCAGGAGGTTAAAGGGCCTGTCTCTCCAAGTTGGGAGATTGATAGTAAGGCAGTTGGATGTCAAACTGGAGCACCAGGAGAGGGACTATTCGTTGAGTTTTAGAAACCTTTCGTATTCACAGTGTGTCCATTCTCTAGGTTTCCTGTACATGTTATAGCTGTAGTAATATTCCCTTGAACCTGGAGAGTTGGGACCCATGGAATGGGGGCCATGCATTATTGCTTGAAAGGGTCTGCATTCGCTCACCCAATCTCACCAATCCTCTCAGTCCCAAGTGTCCAGCCTTATGCCACATCCAGCTGTCATTGTAGATAGGGTCTTTCCAGGTTTCCTCAGACACCCTGAAGGAATTGTAAAGAATTTCCCTGTTTTTTGGTTTTGCTTTTGAAATTCCTTTTTATAGTGGGTTTGAGCTGATACTCGCTGCCATGTTTATGCCACTCTAGACACACTTGATTCCCTTATGGAGACATATCAATACATAAGTTTTAATATTCTTACTAGTCAGATATATTCCTCTGTGGGAAATATGGGGTTTTGAGTCTCTTTCACTGAGGAAGGTGTCGGTCTTGTCAATTCCAAAGTTGGTTTTTGAAACGGTCCCTGTGCTTATATCAAACTCTGGTTTTATGCATCACCCCACCTCTCTTTCCCCTTCATGCAGGCATAAGAGTGTTTTCTAAATGTGAGACTCTGTTCTCTTTCCTAACTCAGTTCACGTGTAGCCATATTTACAGGATCTTCATAAGTGATATCTTATGATAAGTTTCTTTTTCTGTGTGACTTATTTCACTTAGAATCATCGTACCTGAATCCACTCACTTTGTTGCTACTGGTCTTATGACATTGATTTCATGGCTGAGGGATATTCCATCATACGTAAGTACCACAATGTTTTGAACCATTTTTATATTTCCTGGGATATTTAAGGTGTACCCAAGTTGAGGTTCTTGTAGTCAGTGCAGCCCTAAATTTGGAGGTGGCTCTTTCTTATTGATTTTCAGTTTTCCAAAGGTATAGTCCCTAGACTGGAAGTGGCCTTGGCTCTGTAGCTCTGTTGTTTACTTGTTTTAGGGAACACAATGCTCTCCTCCAGAGAGGCAGTTGGCAATTTACATCCCACCCATCAGCATAACAAGGCTCCCAGTTCTCCAGGGCCTGTCTTGCCTTTCTGGTTTTTACACATTTTGTGGATGTCCCTTTTGACCGGTGGGAAATGATACTTCTTTGTACTGCAGATTTGCATTGCCCGCTTGCTTGCTTGGCCAAAAAGGGCGTATGCGTTTTCTCCTGAATATATTCAGGAGAAAACGCATACGCCCTTTTTGGCCAAGTGCACCATTGTCCAAGTTGTGCCCCTCTTCCTGTGCTTTACAGGCGATTCCAAGGTACCTCTTGAAATCTGTTTCCTGCTATTTTGCCTCGCTTTCAAGTCCGCCTCGTTGACTTCCCTCAACAGATTTTTGGACGATAGTTGTCCTTTATCACTCTGCCAGTTTGTGAATTGCTGTGCCCCTGAGCTCCATTTCTCAACTCGTTTTTTGTGAGCTGAACGCAAGTCCAAAATTTTGGATCGTGTCCTATACTGGTTCCCGGTGGGTGGCTGAGACTTTGGTTAATTCTTCTTCCTGCCGGGAAATTAGAGTGACATGTGCCCGTCCAAATGCCTAACAGCTACTCTCTCATGGGTTCTCCCTCGTCCCTTCCATCCTCTGGCAAATTGGGAACCTGTGCAAACCAGGAGGTTAAAGGGTCTGTCTCTCCAAGTTGGGAGATTGATAGTAAGGCAGTTGGAAAGTCAAACTGGGGCACCAGGAGAGGGACTATTCGTTGAGTTTTAGAAACCTTTCGTATTCACAGTGTGTCCATTCTCTAGGTTTCCTGTACATGTTATAGCTGTAGCAATATTCCCTTGAACCTGGAGAGTTGGGACCCATGGAATGGGGGCCATGCATTATTGCTTGAAAGGGTCTGCATTTGCTCACCCAATCTCACCAATCCTCTCAGTCCCAAGTGTCCAGCCTTATGCCACATCCAGCTGTCATTGTAGATAGGGTCTTTCCAGGTTTCCTCAGACACCCTGAAGGAATTGTAAAGAATTTCCCTGTTTTTTGGGTTTGCTTTTGAAATTCCTTTTTATAGTGGGTTTGAACTGATTCTCGCTGCCATGTTTATGCCACTCTAGACACACTTGATTCCCTTATGGAGTCATATCAATACATAGGTTTTAAGATTCTAACTACTCAGATATATTCCTCTGCGGGAAATATGGGGTTTTGAGTCTCTTTCACTGAGGAAGGTGTAGGTCTTGTCTATTCCAAAGTTGGTTTTTGGAACGGTCCCTGTGCTTATATCATACTCTGGTTTTATGCATCACCCCACCTCTCCATCCCCTTTATGCAGGCATAAGAGTGTTTTCTAAATGTGAGACTCTGTTCTCTTTCCTAACTCAGTTCACGTGTAGCCATGTTTACAGGATCTTCATAAGTGATATCTTATGATAAGTTTCTTTTTCTGTGTGACTTATTTCACTTAGAATCATCGTACCTGAATCCACTCACTTTGCTGCTACTGGTCTTATGACATTGATTTCATGGCTGAGGGATATTCCATCGTACGTAAGTACCACAATGTTTTGAACCATTTTTATATTTCCTGGGATATTTAAGGTGTACCCAAATTGAGGTTCTTGTAGTCAGTGCAGCCCTAAATTTGGAGGTGGCTCTTTCTTATTGATTTTCAGTTTTCCCAAGGTATATTCCCTAGACTGGAAGTGGCCTTGGCTCTGTAGCTCTGTTGTTTACTTGTTTTAGGGAACACAATGCACTCCTCCAGTGAGGCAGTTGGCAATTTACATCCCGCCCATCAGCATAACAAGGCTCCCAGTTCTCCAGGGCCTGTCTTGCCTTTCTGGTTTTTACACATTTTGTGGATGTCCCTTTTGACCGGTGGGAAGTGATACTTCTTTGTAGTGCAGATTTGCATTGCCCGCTTGCTTGCTTGGCCAAAAAGGGCGTATGCGTTTTCTCCTGAATATATTCAGGAGAAAACGCATACGCCCTTTTTGGCCAAGTGCACCATTGTCCAAGTTGTGCCCCTCTTCCTGTGCTTTACAGGCGATTCCAAAGTACCTCTTCAAATCTGTTTCCTGCTATTTTGCCTCACTTTCAAGTCCGCCTAGTTGACTTCCCTCAACAGACTTTTGGACGATAGTTGTCCTTTATCACTCTGCCAGTTTGTGAATTGCTGTGCCCCTGAGCTCCATTTCTCAACTCGTTTTTTGTGAGCTGAACGCAAGTCCAAAATTTTGGATCATGTCCTCTACTGGTTCCTGGTGGGTGGCTGAGACTTTGGTTAATTCTCCTTCCTGCCGGGAAATTAGAGTGACATGTGCCCGTCCAAATGCCTAATAGCTACTCTCTCATGGGTTCTCCCTCGTCCCTTCCATCCTCTGCCAAATTGGGAACCTGTGCAAACCAGGAGGTTAAAGGGCCTGTCTCTCCAAGTTGGGAGATTGATAGTAAGGCAGTTGGAAAGTCAAACTGGAGCACCAGGAGAGGGACTATTCGTTGAGTTTTAGAAACCTTTCGTATTCACAGTGTGTCCATTCTCTAGGTTTCCTGTACATGTTATAGCTGTAGTAATATTCCCTTGAACCTGGAGAGTTGGCCCCCATGGAATGGGGGCCATGCATTATTGCTTGAAAGGGTCTGCATTTGCTCACCCAATCTCACCAATCCTCTCAGTCCCAAGTGTCCAGCCTTATGCCACATACAGCTGTCATTGTAGATAGGGTCTTTCCAGGTTTCCTTAGACACCCTGAAGGAATTGTAAAGAATTTCCCTGTTTTTTTGGTTTTGCTTTTGAAATTCCTTTTTATAGTGGGTTTAAGCTGATTCTCGCTGCCATGTTTATGCCACTCTAGATACACTTGATTCCCTTATGGAGACATATCAATACATAGGTTTTAAGATTCTTACTAGTCAGATATTTTCCTCTGTGGGAAATATGGGGTTTTCAGTCTCTTTCACTGAGGAAGGTGTAGGTCTTGTCTATTCCAAAGTTGGTTTTTGAAACGGTCCCTGTGCTTATATCAAACTCTGGTTTTATGCATCACCCCACCTCTCCTTCTCCTTTATGCGGGCATAAGAGTGTTTACTAAATGTGAGACTATGTTCTCTTTCCTAACTCAGTTCACGTGTAGCCATGTTTACAGGATCTTCATAAGTGATATCTTATGATAAGTTTCTTTTTCTGTGTGACTTATTTCACTTAGAATCATCGTACCTGAATCCACTCACTTTGCTGCTACTGGTCTTATGACATTGATTTCATGGCTGAGGAATATTCCATCGTACGTAAGTACCACAATGTTTTGAACCATTTTTATATTTCCTGGGATATTTAAGGTGTACCCAAGTTGAGGTTCTTGTAGTCAGTGCAGCCCTAAATTTGGAGGTGGCTCTTTCTTATTGATTTTCAGTTTTCCCAAGGTATATTCCCTAGACTGGAAGTGGCCTTGGCTCTTTAGCTCTGTTGTTTACTTGTTTTAGGGAACACAATGCACTCCTCCAGTGAGGCAGTTGGCAATTTACATCCCGCCCATCAGCATAACAAGGCTCCCTGTTCTCCAGGCCCTGTCTTGCCTTTCTGGTTTTTACACATTTTTTGGATGTCCCTTTTGACCGGTGGGAAATGATACTTCTTTGTAGTCAGATTTGCATTGCCCGCTTGCTTGCTTGGCCAAAAAGGGCGTATGCGTTTTCTCCTGAATATATTCAGGAGAAAACGCATACGCCCTTTTTGGCCAAGTGCACCATTGTCCAATTTGTGCCCCTCTTCCTGTGCTTTACAGGCGATTCCAAGGTACCTCTTGAAATCTGTTTCCTGCTATTTTGCCTCGCTTTCAAGTCCGCCTCGTTGACTTCCCTCAACAGATTTTTGGACGATAGTTGTCCTTTATCACTCTGCCAGTTTGTGAATTGCTGTGCTCCTGAGCTCCATTTCTCAACTCGTTTTTTGTGAGCTGAACACAAGTCCAAAATTTTGGATCATGTCCTATACTGGTTCCCGGTGGGTGGCTGAGACTTTGGTTAATTCTTCTTCCTGCCGGGAAATTAGAGTGACATGTGCTCGTCCAAATGCCTAACAGCTACTCTCTCATGGGTTCTCCCTCGTCCCTTCCATCCTCTGCCAAATTGGGAACCTGTGCAAACCAGGAGGTTAAATGGCCTGTCTCTCCAAGTTGGGAGATTGATAGTAAGGCAGTTGGAAAGTCAAACTGGAGCACCAGGAGAGGGACTAATCGTTGAGTTTTAGAAACCTTTCATATTCACTATGTGTACATTCTCTAGGTTTCCTGTACATGTTATAGCTGTAGTAATATTCCCTTGAACCTGGAGAGTTGGGACCCATGGAATGGGGGCTATGCATTACTGCTTGAAAGGGTCTGCATTTGCTCACCCAATCTCACCAATCCTCTCAGTCCCAAGTGTCCAGCCTTATGCCACATCCAGCTGTCATTGTAGATAGGGTCTTTCCAGGTTTCCTCAGACACCCTGAAGGAATTTTAAAGAATTTCCCTGTTTTTTGGTTTTGCTTTTGAAATTCCTTTTTATAGTGGGTTTGAGCTGATTCTCGCTGCCATGTTTATGCCACTCTAGACACACTTGATTCCCTTATGGAGACATATCAATACATAGGTTTTAAGATTCTTACTAGTCAGATATATTCCTCTGCGGGAAATATGGGTATTTGAGTCTCTTTCCCTGAGGAAGGTGTAGGTCTTGTCTATTCCAAAGTTGGTTTTTGGAACAGTCCCTGTGCTTATATCAAACTCTGGTTTTATGCATCACCCCACCTCTCCTTCCCCTTCATGCAGGCATAAGAGTGTTTTCTAAATGTGAGTCTGTGTTCTCTTTCCTAACTCAGTTCATGTGTAGCCATGTTTACAGGATCTTCATAAGTGATATCTTATGATACGTTTCTTTTTCTGTGTGAGTTATTTCACTTAGAATCATCGTACCTGAATCAACTCACTTTGCTGCTTCTGGCCTTATGACATTGGTTTCATGGCTGAGGGATATTCCATCGTACATAAGTACCACAATGTTTTGAACCATTTTTATATTTCCTGGGATATTTAAGGTGTACCCAAGTTGAGGTTCTTGTAGTCAGTGCAGCCCTAAATTCGGAGGTTGCTCTTTCTTATTGATTTTCAGTTTTCCCAAGGTATATTCCCTAGACTGGAAGTGGCCTTGGCTCTGTAGCTCTGTTGTTTCCTTGTTTTAGGGAACACAATGCACTCCTCCAGTGAGGCAGTTGGCAATTTACATCTCGCCCATCAGCATAACAAGGCTCCCTGTTCTCCAGGGCCTGTCTTGCCTTTCTGGTTTTTACACATTTTGTGGATGTCCCTTTTGACCGGTGGGAAGTGATACTACTTTGTAGCGCAGATTTGCATTGCCCGTTTGCTTGCTTGGCCAAAAAGGGCGTATGCGTTTTCTCCTGAATATATTCAGGAAAAAACGCATACGCCCTTTTTGGCCAAGTGCATCATTGTCGAACTTGTGCCCCTCTTCCTGTGCTTTACAGGCGATTCCAACGTACCTCTTTAAATCTGTTTCCTGCTATTCTGCCTCGCATTCAAGTCCGCCTCGTTGCCTTCCCTCAACAGATTTTTGGACGATAGTTGTGCTTTATTACTCTGCCAGTTTGTGAATTGCTGTGCCCCTGAGCTCCATTTTTCAACTCGTTTTTAGTGAGCTGAACGCAAGCCCAAAATTTTGGTTCAGGACCTATACTGGTTCCCGTTGGGTGGCTGAGACTTTGGTTAATTCTTCTTCCTACCGGTATATTAGAGTGACACCTGCCCGTCCAAATGCCTAACAGCTACTCTCTCATTGGTTCTCCCTCTTCCCTTTCATCCTTTGCCAAATTGGCAACCTGTTCGAACCAGGAGGTAAATGGCGCTGTGTCTCCAAGTTTGGAGATTGATAGTAAAGCAGTTGGAAAGTCAAACCAGAGCACCAGGAGAGGGACTATTCGTTGAGATTTAGAAACATTTCATATTCCCAGTGTGTCCATTCTCTAGGTTTCCTGTACCAGTTCTTGCTGTATTAATATTCCCTTCAAGCTCGAGAGTTGGGACCCATGGAATGGGGGCCATGCATTATTGCTTGAAAGGGTCTGCATTTGCTCACCCAATCTCACCAATCCTCTCAGTCCCAAGTGTCCAGCCTTATGCCACATCCAGCTGTCATTGTAGATATGGTCTTTCCAGGTTTCCTTAGACACCCTGAAGGAATTGTAAAGATTTCCCTGTTTTTTGGTTTTGCTTTTGAAATTCCTTTTTATAGTGGGTTTGAGCTGATTCTCGCTGCCATGTTTATGCCACTCTAGATACACTTGATTCCCTTATGGAGACATATCAATACATAGGTTTTAAGATTCTTACTAGTCAGATATTTTCCTCTGTGGGAAATATGGGGTTTTGAGTCTCTTTCACTGAGGAAGGTGTAGGTCTTGTCTATTCCAAAGTTGGTTTTTGAAACGGTCCCTGTGCTTATATCAAACTCTGGTTTTATGCATCACCCCACCTCTCCTTCCCCTTTATGCGGGCATAAGAGTGTTTACTAAATGTGAGACTCTGTTCTCTTTCCTAACTCAGTTCACGTGTAGCCATGTTTACAGGATCTTCATAAGTGATATCTTATGATAAGTTTCTTTTTTCTGTGTGACTTATTTCACTTAGAATCATCGTACCTGAATCCACTCACTTTGCTGCTACTGGTCTTATGACATTGATTTCATGGCTGAGGGATATTCCATCGTACGTAAGTACCACAATGTTTTGAACCATTTTTATATTTCCTGGGATATTTAAGGTGTACCCAAGTTGAGGTTCTTGTAGTCAGTGCAGCCCTAAATTTGGAGGTGGCTCTTTCTTATTGATTTTCAGTTTTCCCAAGGTATATTCCCTAGACTGGAAGTGGCCTTGGCTCTGTAGCTCTGTTGTTTACTTGTTTTAGGGAACACAATGCACTCCTCCAGTGAGGCAGTTGGCAATTTACATCCCGCCCATCAGCATAACAAGGCTCCCTGTTCTCCAGGGCCTGTCTTGCCTTTCTGGTTTTTACACATTTTTTGGATGTCCCTTTTGACCGGTGGGAAATGATACTTCTTTGTAGTGCAGATTTGCATTGCCCGCTTGCTTGCTTGGCCAAAAAGGGCGTATGCGTTTTCTCCTGAATATATTCAGGAGAAAACGCATACGCCCTTTTTGGCCAAGTGCACCATTGTCCAATTTGTGCCCCTCTTCCTGTGCTTTACAGGCGATTCCAAGGTACCTCTTGAAATCTGTTTCCTGCTATTTTGCCTCGCTTTCAAGTCCGCCTCGTTGACTTCCCTCAACAGATTTTTGGACGATAGTTGTCCTTTATCACTCTGCCAGTTTGTGAATTGCTGTGCCCCTGAGCTCCATTTCTCAACTCGTTTTTTGTGAGCTGAACGCAAGTCCAAAATTTTGGATCATGTCCTCTACTGGTTCCCGGTGGGTGGCTGAGACTTTGGTTAATTCTTCTTCCTGCCGTGAAATTAGAGTGACATGTGCCCGTCCAAATGCCTAACAGCTACTCTCTCATGGGTTCTCCCTCGTCCCTTCCATCCTCTGCCAAATTGGGAACCTGTGCAAACCAGGAGGTTAAAGGGCCTGTCTCTCCAAGTTGGGAGATTGAGAGTAAGGCAGTTGGAAAGTCAAACTGGAGCACCAGGAGAGGGACTATTCGTTGAGTATTAGAAACCTTTCGTATTCACAGTGTGTCCATTCTCTAGGTTTCCTGTACATGTTATAGCTGTAGTAATATTCCCTTGAACCTGGAGAGTTGGGACCCATGGAATGGGGGCCATGCATTATTGCTTGAAAGGGTCTGCATTTGCTCACCCAATCTCACCAATCCTCTCAGTCCCAAGTGTCCAGCCTTATGCCACATCCAGCTGTCATTGTAGATAGGGTCTTTCCAGGTTTCCTCAGACACCCTGAAGGAATTGTAAAGAATTTCCCTGTTTTTTGGTTTTGCTTTTGAAATTCCTTTTTATAGTGGGTTTGAGCTGATTCTCGCTGCCATGTTTATGCCACTCTAGACACACTTGATTCCCTTATGGAGTCATATCAATACATAGGTTTTAAGATTCTTACTAGTCAGATATATTCCTCTGCGGGAAATATGGGGTTTTGAGTCTCTTTCACTGAGGAAGGTGTAGGTCTTTTCTATTCCAAAGTTGGTTTTTGGAACGGTCCCTGTGCTTATATCAAACTCTGGTTTTATGCATCACCCCACCTCTCCATCCGCTTTATGCAGGCATAAGAGTGTTTTCTAAATGTGAGACTCTGTTCTCTTTCCTAACTCAGTTCACGTGTAGCCATGTTTACAGGATCTTCATAAGTGATATCTTATGATAAGTTTCTTTTTCTGTGTGACTTATTTCACTTAGAATCATCGTACCTGAATCCACTCACTTTGCTGCTACTGGTCTTATGACATTGATTTCATGGCTGAGGAATATTCCATCGTACGTAAGCACCACAATGTTTTGAACCATTTTTATATTTCCTGGGATATTTAAGGTGTACCCAAGTTGAGGTTCTTGTAGTCAGTGCAGCCCTAAATTTGGAGGTGGCTCTTTCTTATTGATTTTCAGTTTTCCCAAGGTATATTCCCTAGACTGGAAGTGGCCTTGGCTCTGTAGCTCTGTTGTTTACATGTTTTAGGGAACACAATGCACTCCTCCAGTGAGGCAGTTGGCAATTTACATCCCGCCCATCAGCATGACAAGGCTCCCAGTTCTCCAGGGCCTGTCTTGCCTTTCTGGTTTTTACACATTTTGTGGATGTCCCTTTTGACCGGTGGGAAGTGATACTTCTTTGTAGTGCAGATTTGCATTGCCCCCTTGCTTGCTTGGCCAAAAAGGGCGTATGCGTTTTCTCCTGAATATATTCAGGAGAAAACGCATACGCCCTTTTTGGCCAAGTGCACCATTGTCCAAGTTGTGCCCCTATTCCTGTGCTTTACAGGCGATTCCAAGGTACCTCTTGAAATCTGTTTCCTGCTATTTTGCCTCGCTTTCAAGTCCGCCTCGTTGACTTCCCTCAACAGATTTTTGGACGATAGTTGTCCTTTATCACTCTGCCAGTTTGTGAATTGCTGTGCCCCTGAGCTCCATTTCTCAACTCGTTTTTTGTGAGCTGAACGCAAGTCCAAAATTTTGGATCATGTCCTATACTGGTTCCCGGTGGGTGGCTGAGACTTTGGTTAATTCTTCTTCCTGCCGGGAAATTAGAGTGACATGTGCCCGTCCAAATGCCTAACAGCTACTCTCTCATGGGTTCTCCCTCGTCCCTTCCATCCTCTGCCAAATTGGGAACCTGTGCAAACCAGGAGGTTAAAGGGCCTGTCTCTCCAAGTTGGGAGATTGATAGTAAGGCAGTTGGAAAGTCAAACTGGAGCACCAGGAGAGGGACTATTCGTTGAGTTTTAGAAACCTTTCGTATTCACAGTGTGTCCATTCTCTAGGTTTCCTGTACATGTTATAGCTGTAGTAATATTCCCTTGAACCTGGAGAGTTGGGACCCATGGAATGGGGGCCATGCATTATTGCTTGAAAGGGTCTGCATTTGCTCACCCAATCTCACCAATCCTCTCAGTCCCAAGTGTCCAGCCTTATGCCACATCCAGCTGTCATTGTAGATAGGGTCTTTCCAGGTTTCCTCAGACACCCTGAAGGAATTGTAAAGAATTTCCCTGTTTTTTGGTTTTGCTTTTGAAATTCCTTTTTATAGTGGGTTTGAGCTGATTCTCGCTGCCATGTTTATGCCACTCTAGACACACTTGATTCCCTTATGGAGTCATATCAATACATAGGTTTTAAGATTCTTACTAGTCAGATATATTCCTCTGCGGGAAATATGGGGTTTTGAGTCTCTTTCACTGAGGAAGGTGTAGGTCTTGTCTATTCCAAAGTTGGTTTTTGGAACGGTCCCTGTGCTTATATCAAACTCTGGTTTTATGCATCACCCCACCTCTCCATCCCCTTTATGCAGGCATAAGAGTGTTTTCTAAATGTGAGACTCTGTTCTCTTTCCTAACTCAGTTCACGTGTAGCCATGTTTACAGGATCTTCATAAGTGATATCTTATGATAAGTTTCTTTTTCTGTGTGACTTATTTCACTTAGAATCATCGTACCTGAATCCACTCACTTTGCTGCTACTGGTCTTATGACATTGATTTCATGGCTGAGGAATATTCCATCGTACGTAAGTACCACAATGTTTTGAACCATTTTTATATTTCCTGGGATATTTAAGGTGTACCCAAGTTGAGGTTCTTGTAGTCAGTGCAGCCCTAAATTTGGAGGTGGCTCTTTCTTATTGATTTTCAGTTTTCCCAAGGTATATTCCCTAGACTGGAAGTGGCCTTGGCTCTGTAGCTCTGTTGTTTACTTGTTTTAGGGAACACAATGCACTCCTCCAATGAGGCAGTTGGCAATTTACATCCCGCCCATCAGCATGACAAGGCTCCCAGTTCTCCAGGGCCTGTCTTGCCTTTCTGGTTTTTACACATTTTGTGGATGTCCCTTTTGACCGGTGGGAAGTGATACTTCTTTGTAGTGCAGATTTGCATTGCCCCCTTGCTTGCTTGGCCAAAAAGGGCGTATGCGTTTTCTCCTGAATATATTCAGGAGAAAACGCATACGCCCTTTTTGGCCAAGTGCACCATTGTCCAAGTTGTGCCCCTATTCCTGTGCTTTACAGGCGATTCCAAGGTACCTCTTGAAATCTGTTTCCTGCTATTTTGCCTCGCTTTCAAGTCCGCCTCGTTGACTTCCCTCAACAGATTTTTGGACGATAGTTGTCCTTTATCACTCTGCCAGTTTGTGAATTGCTGTGCCCCTGAGCTCCATTTCTCAACTCGTTTTTTGTGAGCTGAACGCAAGTCCAAAATTTTGGATCATGTCCTATACTGGTTCCCGGTGGGTGGCTGAGACTTTGGTTAATTCTTCTTCCTGCCGGAAAATTAGAGTGACATGTGCCCGTCCAAATGCCTAACAGCTACTCTCTCATGGGTTCTCCCTCGTCCCTTCCATCCTCTGCCAAATTGGGAACCTGTGCAAACCAGGAGGTTAAAGGGCCTGTCTCTCCAAGTTGGGAGATTGATAGTAAGGCAGTTGGAAAGTCAAACTGGAGCACCAGGAGAGGGACTATTCGTTGAGTTTTAGAAACCTTTCGTATTCACAGTGTGTCCATTCTCTAGGTTTCCTGTACATGTTATAGCTGTAGTAATATTCCCTTGAACCTGGAGAGTTGGGACCCATGGAATGGGGGCCATGCATTATTGCTTGAAAGGGTCTGCATTTGCTCACCCAATCTCACCAATCCTCTCAGTCCCAAGTGTCCAGCCTTATGCCACATCCAGCTGTCATTGTAGATAGGGTCTTTCCAGGTTTCCTCAGACACCCTGAAGGAATTGTAAAGAATTTCCCTGTTTTTTGGTTTTGCTTTTGAAATTCCTTTTTATAGTGGGTTTGAGCTGATTCTCGCTGCCATGTTTATGCCACTCTAGACACACATGATTCCCTTATGGAGACATATCAATACATAGGTTTTAAGATTCTTACTAGTCAGATATATTCCTCTGCGGGAAATATGGGGTTTTGAGTCTCTTTCACTGAGGAAGGTGTCGGTTTTGTCAATTCCAAATTTGGTTTTTGAAACGGTCCCTGTGCTTATATCAAACTCTGGTTTTATGCATCACCCCACCTCTCCTTCCCCTTTATGCAGGCATAAGAGTGTTTTCTAAATGTGAGACTCTGTTCTCTTTCCCAACTCAGTTCACGTGTAGCCATGTTTACAGGATCTTCCTAAGTGATATCTTATGATAAGTTTCTTTTTCTGTGTGACTTATTTCACTTAGAATCATCGTACCTGAATCCACTCACTTTGCTGCTACTGGTCTTATGACATTGATTTCATGGCTGAGGGATATTCCATCGTACGTAAGTACCACAATGTTTTGAACCATTTTTATATTTCCTGGGATATTTAAGGTGTACCCAAGTTGAGGTTTTTGTAGCCAGTGAAGCCCTAAATTTGGAGGTGGCTCTTTCTTATTGATTTTCAGTTTTCCCCATGTATATTCCGTAGACTGGAAGTGGCCTTGGCTCTGTAGCTCTGTTGTTTACTTGTTTTAGGGAACACAATGCACTCCTCCAGTGAGGCAGTTGGCAATTTACATCACGCCCATCAGCATAACAAGGCTCCCAGTTCTCCAGGGCCTGTCTTGCCTTTCTGGTTTTTACACATTTTGTGGATGTCCCTTTTGACCGGTGGGAAGTGATACTTCTTTGTAGTGCATATTTGCATTGCCCGCTTGCTTGCTTGGCCAAAAAGGGCGTATGCGTTTTCTCCTGAATATATTCAGGAGAAAACGCATACGCACTTTTTGGCCAAGTGCACCATTGTCCAAGTTGTGCCCCTCTTCCTGTGCTTTACAGGCGATTCCAACGTACCTCTTGAAATCTCTTTCCTGCTATTTTGCCTCACTTTCAAGTCCGCCTCGTTGACTTCCCTCAACAGATTTTTGGACGATAGTTGTCCTTTATCACTCTGCCAGTATGTGAATTGCTGTGCCCCTGAGCTCCATTTCTCAACTCGTTTTTTGTGAGCTGAACGCAAGTCCAAAATTTTGGATCATGTCCTATACTGGTTCCCGGTGGGTGGCTGAGACTTTGGTTAATTCTTCTTCCTGCCGGGAAATTAGAGTGACATGTGCCCGTCCAAATGCCTAACAGCTACTCTCTCATGGGTTCTCCCTCGTCCCTTCCATCCTCTGCCAAATTGGGAACCTGTGCAAACCAGGAGGTTAAAGGGCCTGTCTCTCCAAGTTGGGAGATTGATAGTAAGGCAGTTGGAAAGTCAAACTGGAGCACCAGGAGAGGGACTATTCGTTGAGTTTTAGAAACCTTTCATATTCACCAAGTGTCCATTCTCTAGGTTTCCTGTACATGTTATAGCTGTAGTAATATTCCCTTGAACCTGGAGATTTGGGACCCATGGAATGGAGGCCATGCATTATTGCTTGAAAGGGTCTGCATTTGCTCACCCAATCTCACCAAACCTCTCAGTCCCAAGTGTCCAGCCTTATGCCACATCCAGCTGTCATTGTAGATAGGGTCTTTCCAGGTTTCCTCAGACACCCTGAAGGAATTGTAAAGAATTTCCCTGTTTTTTGGTTTTGCTTTTGAAATTCCTTTTTATAGTGGGTTTGAGCTGATTCTCGCTGCCATGTTTATGCCACTCTAGACACACATGATTCCCTTATGGAGACATATCAATACATAGGTTTTAAGATTCTTACTAGTCAGATATATTCCTCTGTGGGAAATATGGGGTTTTGAGTCTCTTTCACTGAGGAAGGTGTCGGTTTTGTCAATTCCAAAGTTGGTTTTTGAAACGGTCCCTGTGCTTATATCAAACTCTGGTTTTATGCATCACCCCACCTCTCCTTCCCCTTTATGCAGGCATAAGAGTGTTTTCTAAATGTGAGACTCTGTTCTCTTTCCCAACTCAGTTCACGTGTAGCTATGTTTACAGGATCTTCATAAGTGATATCTTATGATAAGTTTCTTTTTCTGTGTGACTTATTTCACTTAGAATCATCGTACCTGAATCCACTCACTTTGCTGCTACTGGTCTTATGACATTGATTTCATGGCTGAGGGATATTCCATCGTACGTAAGTACCACAATGTTTTGAACCATTTTTATATTTCCTGGGATATTTAAGGTGTACCCAAGTTGAGGTTCTTGTAGCCAGTGCAGCCCTAAATTTGGAGGTGGCTCTTTCTTATTGATTTTCAGTTTTCCCAAGGTATATTCCCTAGACTAGAAGTGGCCTTGGCTCTGTAGCTCTGTTGTTTACTTGTTTTAGGGAACACAATGCACTCCTCCAGTGAGGCAGTTGGCAATTTACATCCCGCCCATCAGCGTAACAAGGCTCCCTGTTCTCCAGGGCCGGTCTTGCCTTTCTGGTTTTTACACATTTTGTGGATGTCCCTTTTGACCGGTGGGAAGTGATACTTCTTTGTAGTGCAGATTTGCATTGCCCGCTTGCTTGCTTGGCCAAAAAGGGCGTATGCGTTTTCTCCTGAATATATTCAGGAGAAAACGCATACGCCCTTTTTGGCCAAGTGCACCATTGTCCAAGTTGTGCCCCTCTTCCTGTGCTTTACAGGCGATTCCAACGTACCTCTTGAAATCTGTTTCCTGCTATTTTGCCTCACTTTCAAGTCCGCCTCGTTGACGTCCCTCAACAAATTTTTGGACGATAGTTGTCCTTTATCACTCTGCCAGTATGTGAATTGCTGTGCCCCTGAGCTCCATTTCTCAACTCGTTTTTTGTGAGCTGAACGCAAGTCCAAAATTTTGGATCATGTCCTATACTGTTTCCATGTGGGTGGCTGAGACTTTGGTTAATTCTTCTTCCTGCCGGGAAATTAGAGTGACATGTGCCCGTCCAAATGCCTAACAGCTACTCTCTCATGGGTTCTCCCTCGTCCCTTCCATCCTCTGCCAAATTGGGAACCTGTGCAAACCAGGAGGTTAAAGGGCCTGTCTCTCCAAGTTGGGAGATTCATAGTAAGGCAGTTGGAAAGTCAAACTGGAGCACCAGGAGAGGGACTATTCGTTGAGTTTTAGAAACCTTTCGTATTCACAGTGTGTCCATTCTCTAGGTTTCCTGTACATGTTATAGCTGTAGTAATATTCCCTTGAACCTGGAGAGTTGGGACCCATGGAATGGAGGCCATGCATTATTGCTTGAAAGGGTCTGCATTTGCTCACCCAATCTCACCAATCCTCTCAGTCCCAAGTGTCCAGCCTTATGCCACATCCAGCTGTCATTGTAGATAGGGTCTTTCCAGGTTTCCTCAGACACCCTGAAGGAATTGTAAAGAATTTCCCTGTTTTTTGGTTTTGCTTTTGAAATTCCTTTTTATAGTGGGTTTGAGCTGATTCTCGCTGCCATGTTTATGCCACTCTAGACACACTTGATTCCCTTATGGAGACATATCAATACATAGGTTTTAAGATTCTTACTAGTCAGATATATTCCTCTGTGGGAAATATGGGGTTTTGAGTCTCTTTCACTGAGGAAGGTGTCGGTCTTGTCAATTCCAAAGTTGGTTTTTGAAACGGTCCCTGTGCTTATATCAAACTCTGGTTTTATGCATCACCCCACCTCTCCTTCCCCTTTATGCAGGCATAAGCGTGTTTTCTAAATGTGAGACTCTGTTCTCTTTCCTAACTCAGTTCACGTGTAGCCATGTTTACAGGATCTTCATAAGTGATATCTTATGATAAGTTTCTTTTTCTGTGTGACTTATTTCACTTAGAATCAACGTACCTGAATCCACTCACTTTGCTGCTTCTAGTCTTATGACATTGATTTCATCGCTGAGGGATATTCCATCGTACGTAAGTACCACAATGTTTTGAACCATTTTTATATTTCCTGGGATATTTAAGGTGTACCCAAGTTGAGGTTCTTGTAGCCAGTGCAGCCCGAAATTTGGAGGTGGCTCTTTCTTATTGATTTTCAGTTTTCCCAAGGTATATTCCCTAGACTAGAAGTGGCCTTGGCTCTGTAGCTCTGTTGTTTACTTGTTTTAGGGAACACAATGCACTCCTCCAGTGAGGCAGTTGGCAGTTGACATCCCGCCCATCAGCATGACAAGGCTCCCTGTTCTCCAGGGCCTGTCTTGCCTTTCTGGTTTTTACACATTTTGTGGATGTCCCTTTTGACCGGTGGGAAGTGATACTTCTTTGTAGTGCAGATTTGCATTGCCCCCTTGCTTGCTTGGCCAAAAAGGGCGTATGCGTTTTCTCCTGAATATATTCAGGAGAAAACGCATACGCCCTTTTTGGCCAAGTGCACCATTGTCCAAGTTGTGCCCCTATTCCTGTGCTTTACAGGCGATTCCAAGGTACCTCTTGAAATCTGTTTCCTGCTATTTTGCCTCGCTTTCAAGTCCGCCTCGTTGACTTCCCTCAACAGATTTTTGGACGATAGTTGTCCTTTATCACTCTGCCAGTTTGTGAATTGCTGTGCCCCTGAGCTCCATTTCTCAACTCGTTTTTTGTGAGCTGAACGCAAGTCCAAAATTTTGGATCATGTCCTATACTGGTTCCCGGTGGGTGGCTGAGACTTTGGTTAATTCTTCTTCCTGCCGGGAAATTAGAGTGACATGTGCCCGTCCAAATGCCTAACAGCTACTCTCTCATGGGTTCTCCCTCGTCCCTTCCATCCTCTGCCAAATTGGGAACCTGTGCAAACCAGGAGGTTAAAGGGCCTGTCTCTCCAAGTTGGGAGATTGATAGTAAGGCAGTTGGAAAGTCAAACTGGAGCACCAGGAGAGGGACTATTCGTTGAGTTTTAGAAACCTTTCATATTTACCAAGTGTCCATTCTCTAGGTTTCCTGTACATGTTATAGCTGTAGTAATATTCCCTTGAACCTGGAGATTTGGGACCCATGGAATGGGGGCCATGCATTATTGCTTGAAAGGGTCTGCATTTGCTCACCCAATCTCACCAATCCTCTCAGTCCCAAGTGTCCAGCCTTATGCCACATCCAGCTGTCATTGTAGATAGGGTCTTTCCAGGTTTCCTCAGACACCCTGAAGGAATTGTAAAGAATTTCCCTGTTTTTTGGTTTTGCTTTTGAAATTCCTTTTTATAGTGGGTTTGAGCTGATTCTCGCTGCCATGTTTATGCCACTCTAGACACACATGATTCCCTTATGGAGACATATCAATACATAGGGTTTAAGATTCTTACTAGTCAGATATATTCCTCTGTGGGAAATATGGGGTTTTGAGTCTCTTTCACTGAGGAAGGTGTCGGTTTTGTCAATTCCAAAGTTGGTTTTTGAAACAGTCCCTGTGCTTATATCAAACTCTGGTTTTATGCATCACCCCACCTCTCCTTCCCCTTTATGCAGGCATAAGAGTGTTTTCTAAATGTGAGACTCTGTTCTCTTTCCCAACTCAGTTCACGTGTAGCTATGTTTACAGGATCTTCCTAAGTGATATCTTATGATAAGTTTCTTTTTCTGTGTGACTTATTTCACTTAGAATCATCGTACCTGAATCCACTCACTTTGCTGCTACTGGTCTTATGACATTGATTTCATGGCTGAGGGATATTCCATCGTACGTAAGTACCACAATGTTTTGAACCATTTTTATATTTCCTGGGATATTTAAGGTGTACCCAAGTTGAGGTTCTTGTAGCCAGTGCAGCCCTAAATTTGGAGGTGGCTCTTTCTTATTGATTTTCAGTTTTCCCAAGGTATATTCCCTAGACTAGAAGTGGCCTTGGCTCTGTAGCTCTGTTGTTTACTTGTTTTAGGGAACACAATGCACTCCTCCAGTGAGGCAGTTGGCAATTTACATCCCGCCCATCAGCATAACAAGGCTCCCTGTTCTCCAGGGCCTGTCTTGCCTTTCTGGTTTTTACACATTTTGTGGATGTCCCTTTTGACCAGTGGGAAGTGATACTTCTTTGTAGGGCAGATTTGCATTGCCCGCTTGCTTGCTTGGCCAAAAAGGGCGTATGCGTTTTCTCCTGAATATATTCAGGAGAAAACGCATACGCCCTTTTTGGCCAAGAGCACCATTGTCCAAGTTGTGCCCCTCTTCCTGTGCTTTACAGGCGATTCCAACGTACCTCTTGAAATCTGTTTCCTGCTATTTTGCCTCACTTTCAAGTCCGCCTCGTTGACGTCCCTCAACAGATTTTTGGACGATAGTTGTCCTTTATCACTCTGCCAGTATGTGAATTGATGTGCCCCTGAGCTCCATTTCTCAACTCGTTTTTTGTGAGCTGAACGCAAGTCCAAAATTTTGGATCATGTCCTATACTGGTTCCCGGTGGGTGGCTGAGACTTTGGTTAATTCTTCTTCCTGCCGGGAAATTAGAGTGACATGTGCCCGTCCAAATGCCTAACAGCTACTCTCTCATGGGTTCTCCCTCGTCCCTTCCATCCTCTGCCAAATTGGGAACCTGTGCAAACCAGGAGGTTAAAGGGCCTGTCTCTCCAAGTTGGGAGATTGATAGTAAGGCAGTTGGAAAGTCAAACTGGAGCACCAGGAGAGGGACTATTCGTTGAGTTTTAGAAACCTTTCGTATTCACAGTGTGTCCATTCTCTAGGTTTCCTGTACATGTTATAGCTGTAGTAATATTCCCTTGAACCTGGAGAGTTGGGATCCATGGAATGGAGGCCATGCATTATTGCTTGAAAGGGTCTGCATTTGCTCACCCAATCTCACCAATCCTCTCAGTCCCAAGTGTCCAGCCTTATGCCACATCCAGCTGTCATTGTAGATAGGGTCTTTCCAGGTTTCCTCAGACACCCTGAAGGAATTGTAAAGAATTTCCCTGTTTTTTGGTTTTGCTTTTGAAATTCCTTTTTATAGTGGGTTTGAGCTGATTCTCGCTGCCATGTTTATGCCACTCTAGACACACATGATTCCCTTATGGAGACATATCAATACATAGGTTTTAAGATTCTTACTAGTCAGATATATTCCTCTGTGGGAAATATGGGGTTTTGAGTCTCTTTCACTGAGGAAGGTGTACGTTTTGTCAATTCCAAAGTTGGTTTTTGAAACGGTCCCTGTGCTTATATCAAACTCTGGTTTTATGCATCACCCCACCTCTCCTTCCCCTTTATGCAGGCATAAGAGTGTTTTCTAAATGTTAGACTCTGTTCTCTTTCCTAACTCAGTTCACGTGTAGCCATGTTTACAGGATCTTCCTAAGTGATGTCTTATGATAAGTTTCTTTTTCTGTGTGACTTATTTCACTTAGAATCATCGTACCTGAATCCACTCACTTTGCTGCTACTGGTCTTATGACATTGATTTCATGGCTGAGGGATATTCCATCGTACGTAAGTACCACAATGTTTTGAACCATTTTTATATTTCCTGGGATATTTAAGGTGTACCCAAGTTGAGGTTCTTGTAGCCAGTGAAGCCCTAAATTTGGAGGTGGCTCTTTCTTATTGATTTTCAGTTTTCCCAAGGTATATTCCCTAGACTGGAAGTGGCCTTGGCTCTGTAGCTCTGTTGTTTACTTGTTTTAGGGAACACAATGCACTCCTCCAGTGAGGCAGTTGGCAATTTACATCCCGCCCATCAGCATAACAAGGCTCCCTGTTCTCCAGGGCCTGTCTTGCCTTTCTGGTTTTTACACATTTTGTGGATGTCCCTTTTGACCGGTGGGAAGTGATACTTCTTTGTAGTGCAGATTTGCATTGCCCGCTTGCTTGCTTGGCTAAAAAGGGCGTATGCGTTTTCTCCTGAATATATTCAGGAGAAAACGCATACGCCCTTTTTGGCCAAGTGCACCATTGTCCAAGTTGTGCCCCTCTTCCTGTGCTTTACAGGCGATTCCAAGGTACCTCTTGAAATCTGTTTCCTGCTATTTTGCCTCACTTTCACGTCCGCCTCGTTGACTTCCCTCAACTGATTTTTGGACGATAGTTGTCCTTTATCACTCTGCCAGTTTGTGAATTGCTGTGCCCCTGAGCTCCATTTCTCAACTCGTTTTTTGTGAGCTGAACGCAAGTCCAAAATTTTGGATCATGTCCTATACTGGTTCCCGGTGGGTGGCTGAGACTTTGGTTAATTCTTCTTCCTGCCGGGAAATTAGAGTGACATGTGCCCGTCCAAATGCCTAACAGCTACTCTCTCATGGGTTCTCCCTCGTCCCTTCCATCCTCTGCCAAATTGGGAACCTGTGCAAACCAGGAGGTTAAAGGGCCTGTCTCTCCAAGTTGGGAGATTCATAGTAAGGCAGTTGGAAAGTCAAACTGGAGCACCAGGAGAGGGACTATTCGTTGAGTTTTAGAAACCTTTCGTATTCACAGTGTGTCCATTCTCTAGGTTTCCTGTACATGTTATAGCTGTAGTAATATTCCCTTGAACCTGGAGAGTTGGGATCCATGGAATGGAGGCCATGCATTATTGCTTGAAAGGGTCTGCATTTGCTCACCCAATCTCACCAATCCTCTCAGTCCCAAGTGTCCAGCCTTATGCCACATCCAGCTGTCATTGTAGATAGGGTCTTTCCAGGTTTCCTCAGACACCCTGAAGGAATTGTAAAGAATTTCCCTGTTTTTTGGTTTTGCTTTTGAAATTCCTTTTTATAGTGGGTTTGAGCTGATTCTCGCTGCCATGTTTATGCCACTCTAGACACACATGATTCCCTTATGGAGACATATCAATACATAGGTTTTAAGATTCTTACTAGTCAGATATATTCCTCTGTGGGAAATATGGGGTTTTGAGTCTCTTTCACTGAGGAAGGTGTACGTTTTGTCAATTCCAAAGTTGGTTTTTGAAACGGTCCCTGTGCTTATATCAAACTCTGGTTTTATGCATCACCCCACCTCTCCTTCCCCTTTATGCAGGCATAAGAGTGTTTTCTAAATGTTAGACTCTGTTCTCTTTCCTAACTCAGTTCACGTGTAGCCATGTTTACAGGATCTTCCTAAGTGATGTCTTATGATAAGTTTCTTTTTCTGTGTGACTTATTTCACTTAGAATCATCGTACCTGAATCCACTCACTTTGCTGCTACTGGTCTTATGACATTGATTTCATGGCTGAGGGATATTCCATCGTACGTAAGTACCACAATGTTTTGAACCATTTTTATATTTCCTGGGATATTTAAGGTGTACCCAAGTTGAGGTTCTTGTAGCCAGTGAAGCCCTAAATTTGGAGGTGGCTCTTTCTTATTGATTTTCAGTTTTCCCAAGGTATATTCCCTAGACTGGAAGTGGCCTTGGCTCTGTAGCTCTGTTGTTTACTTGTTTTAGGGAACACAATGCACTCCTCCAGTGAGGCAGTTGGCAATTTACATCCCGCCCATCAGCATAACAAGGCTCCCTGTTCTCCAGGGCCTGTCTTGCCTTTCTGGTTTTTACACATTTTGTGGATGTCCCTTTTGACCGGTGGGAAGTGATACTTCTTTGTAGTGCAGATTTGCATTGCCCGCTTGCTTGCTTGGCTAAAAAGGGCGTATGCGTTTTCTCCTGAATATATTCAGGAGAAAACGCATACGCCCTTTTTGGCCAAGTGCACCATTGTCCAAGTTGTGCCCCTCTTCCTGTGCTTTACAGGCGATTCCAAGGTACCTCTTGAAATCTGTTTCCTGCTATTTTGCCTCACTTTCACGTCCGCCTCGTTGACTTCCCTCAACTGATTTTTGGACGATAGTTGTCCTTTATCACTCTGCCAGTTTGTGAATTGCTGTGCCCCTGAGCTCCATTTCTCAACTCGTTTTTTGTGAGCTGAACGCAAGTCCAAAATTTTGGATCATGTCCTATACTGGTTCCCGGTGGGTGGCTGAGACTTTGGTTAATTCTTCTTCCTGCCGGGAAATTAGAGTGACATGTGCCCGTCCAAATGCCTAACAGCTACTCTCTCATGGGTTCTCCCTCGTCCCTTCCATCCTCTGCCAAATTGGGAACCTGTGCAAACCAGGAGGTTAAAGGGCCTGTCTCTCCAAGTTGGGAGATTCATAGTAAGGCAGTTGGAAAGTCAAACTGGAGCACCAGGAGAGGGACTATTCGTTGAGTTTTAGAAACCTTTCGTATTCACAGTGTGTCCATTCTCTAGGTTTCCTGTACATGTTATAGCTGTAGTAATATTCCCTTGAACCTGGAGAGTTGGGATCCATGGAATGGAGGCCATGCATTATTGCTTGAAAGGGTCTGCATTTGCTCACCCAATCTCACCAATCCTCTCAGTCCCAAGTGTCCAGCCTTATGCCACATCCAGCTGTCATTGTAGATAGGGTCTTTCCAGGTTTCCTCAGACACCCTGAAGGAATTGTAAAGAATTTCCCTGTTTTTTGGTTTTGCTTTTGAAATTCCTTTTTATAGTGGGTTTGAGCTGATTCTCGCTGCCATGTTTATGCCACTCTAGACACACATGATTCCCTTATGGAGACATATCAATACATAGGTTTTAAGATTCTTACTAGTCAGATATATTCCTCTGTGGGAAATATGGGGTTTTGAGTCTCTTTCACTGAGGAAGGTGTACGTTTTGTCAATTCCAAAGTTGGTTTTTGAAACGGTCCCTGTGCTTATATCAAACTCTGGTTTTATGCATCACCCCACCTCTCCTTCCCCTTTATGCAGGCATAAGAGTGTTTTCTAAATGTTAGACTCTGTTCTCTTTCCTAACTCAGTTCACGTGTAGCCATGTTTACAGGATCTTCCTAAGTGATGTCTTATGATAAGTTTCTTTTTCTGTGTGACTTATTTCACTTAGAATCATCGTACCTGAATCCACTCACTTTGCTGCTACTGGTCTTATGACATTGATTTCATGGCTGAGGGATATTCCATCGTACGTAAGTACCACAATGTTTTGAACCATTTTTATATTTCCTGGGATATTTAAGGTGTACCCAAGTTGAGGTTCTTGTAGCCAGTGAAGCCCTAAATTTGGAGGTGGCTCTTTCTTATTGATTTTCAGTTTTCCCAAGGTATATTCCCTAGACTGGAAGTGGCCTTGGCTCTGTAGCTCTGTTGTTTACTTGTTTTAGGGAACACAATGCACTCCTCCAGTGAGGCAGTTGGCAATTTACATCCCGCCCATCAGCATAACAAGGCTCCCTGTTCTCCAGGGCCTGTCTTGCCTTTCTGGTTTTTACACATTTTGTGGATGTCCCTTTTGACCGGTGGGAAGTGATACTTCTTTGTAGTGCAGATTTGCATTGCCCGCTTGCTTGCTTGGCTAAAAAGGGCGTATGCGTTTTCTCCTGAATATATATAGGAGAAAACGCATACGCCCTTTTTGGCCAAGTGCACCATTGTCCAAGTTGTGCCCCTCTTCCTGTGCTTTACAGGCGATTCCAAGGTACCTCTTGAAATCTGTTTCCTGCTATTTTGCCTCACTTTCACGTCCGCCTCGTTGACTTCCCTCAACTGATTTTTGGACGATAGTTGTCCTTTATCACTCTGCCAGTTTGTGAATTGCTGTGCCCCTGAGCTCCATTTCTCAACTCGTTTTTTGTGAGCTGAACGCAAGTCCAAAATTTTGGATCATGTCCTATACTGGTTCCCGGTGGGTGGCTGAGACTTTGGTTAATTCTTCTTCCTGCCGGAAAATTAGAGTGACATGTGCCCGTCCAAATGCCTAACAGCTACTCTCTCATGGGTTCTCCCTCGTCCCTTCCATCCTCTGCCAAATTGGGAACCTGTGCAAACCAGGAGGTTAAAGGGCCTGTCTCTCCAAGTTGGGAGATTGATAGTAAGGCAGTTGGAAAGTCAAACTGGAGCACCAGGAGAGGGACTATTCGTTGAGTTTTAGAAACCTTTCGTATTCACAGTGTGTCCATTCTCTAGGTTTCCTGTACATGTTATAGCTGTAGTAATATTCCCTTGAACCTGGAGAGTTGGGACCCATGGAATGGGGGCCATGCATTATTGCTTGAAAGGGTCTGCATTTGCTCACCCAATCTCACCAATCCTCTCAGTCCCAAGTGTCCAGCCTTATGCCACATCCAGCTGTCATTGTAGATAGGGTCTTTCCAGGTTTCCTCAGACACCCTGAAGGAATTGTAAAGAATTTCCCTGTTTTTTGGTTTTGCTTTTGAAATTCCTTTTTATAGTGGGTTTGAGCTGATTCTCGCTGCCATGTTTATGCCACTGTAGACACACATGATTCCCTTATGGAGACATATCAATACATAGGTTTTAAGATTCTTACTAGTCAGATATATTCCTCTGCGGGAAATATGGGGTTTTGAGTCTCTTTCACTGAGGAAGGTGTCGGTTTTGTCAATTCCAAATTTGGTTTTTGAAACGGTCCCTGTGCTTATATCAAACTCTGGTTTTATGCATCACCCCACCTCTCCTTCCCCTTTATGCAGGCATAAGAGTGTTTTCTAAATGTGAGACTCTGTTCTCTTTCCCAACTCAGTTCACGTGTAGCCATGTTTACAGGATCTTCCTAAGTGATATCTTATGATAAGTTTCTTTTTCTGTGTGACTTATTTCACTTAGAATCATCGTACCTGAATCCACTCACTTTGCTGCTACTGGTCTTATGACATTGATTTCATGGCTGAGGGATATTCCATCGTACGTAAGTACCACAATGTTTTGAACCATTTTTATATTTCCTGGGATATTTAAGGTGTACCCAAGTTGAGGTTTTTGTAGCCAGTGAAGCCCTAAATTTGGAGGTGGCTCTTTCTTATTGATTTTCAGTTTTCCCCATGTATATTCCGTAGACTGGAAGTGGCCTTGGCTCTGTAGCTCTGTTGTTTACTTGTTTTAGGGAACACAATGCACTCCTCCAGTGAGGCAGTTGGCAATTTACATCACGCCCATCAGCATAACAAGGCTCCCAGTTCTCCAGGGCCTGTCTTGCCTTTCTGGTTTTTACACATTTTGTGGATGTCCCTTTTGACCGGTGGGAAGTGATACTTCTTTGTAGTGCATATTTGCATTGCCCGCTTGCTTGCTTGGCCAAAAAGGGCGTATGCGTTTTCTCCTGAATATATTCAGGAGAAAACGCATACGCACTTTTTGGCCAAGTGCACCATTGTCCAAGTTGTGCCCCTCTTCCTGTGCTTTACAGGCGATTCCAACGTACCTCTTGAAATCTCTTTCCTGCTATTTTGCCTCACTTTCAAGTCCGCCTCGTTGACTTCCCTCAACAGATTTTTGGACGATAGTTGTCCTTTATCACTCTGCCAGTATGTGAATTGCTGTGCCCCTGAGCTCCATTTCTCAACTCGTTTTTTGTGAGCTGAACGCAAGTCCAAAATTTTGGATCATGTCCTATACTGGTTCCCGGTGGGTGGCTGAGACTTTGGTTAATTCTTCTTCCTGCCGGGAAATTAGAGTGACATGTGCCCGTCCAAATGCCTAACAGCTACTCTCTCATGGGTTCTCCCTCGTCCCTTCCATCCTCTGCCAAATTGGGAACCTGTGCAAACCAGGAGGTTAAAGGGCCTGTCTCTCCAAGTTGGGAGATTGATAGTAAGGCAGTTGGAAAGTCAAACTGGAGCACCAGGAGAGGGACTATTCGTTGAGTTTTAGAAACCTTTCATATTCACCAAGTGTCCATTCTCTAGGTTTCCTGTACATGTTATAGCTGTAGTAATATTCCCTTGAACCTGGAGATTTGGGACCCATGGAATGGAGGCCATGCATTATTGCTTGAAAGGGTCTGCATTTGCTCACCCAATCTCACCAAACCTCTCAGTCCCAAGTGTCCAGCCTTATGCCACATCCAGCTGTCATTGTAGATAGGGTCTTTCCAGGTTTCCTCAGACACCCTGAAGGAATTGTAAAGAATTTCCCTGTTTTTTGGTTTTGCTTTTGAAATTCCTTTTTATAGTGGGTTTGAGCTGATTCTCGCTGCCATGTTTATGCCACTCTAGACACACATGATTCCCTTATGGAGACATATCAATACATAGGTTTTAAGATTCTTACTAGTCAGATATATTCCTCTGTGGGAAATATGGGGTTTTGAGTCTCTTTCACTGAGGAAGGTGTCGGTTTTGTCAATTCCAAAGTTGGTTTTTGAAACGGTCCCTGTGCTTATATCAAACTCTGGTTTTATGCATCACCCCACCTCTCCTTCCCCTTTATGCAGGCATAAGAGTGTTTTCTAAATGTGAGACTCTGTTCTCTTTCCCAACTCAGTTCACGTGTAGCTATGTTTACAGGATCTTCATAAGTGATATCTTATGATAAGTTTCTTTTTCTGTGTGACTTATTTCACTTAGAATCATCGTACCTGAATCCACTCACTTTGCTGCTACTGGTCTTATGACATTGATTTCATGGCTGAGGGATATTCCATCGTACGTAAGTACCACAATGTTTTGAACCATTTTTATATTTCCTGGGATATTTAAGGTGTACCCAAGTTGAGGTTCTTGTAGCCAGTGCAGCCCTAAATTTGGAGGTGGCTCTTTCTTATTGATTTTCAGTTTTCCCAAGGTATATTCCCTAGACTAGAAGTGGCCTTGGCTCTGTAGCTCTGTTGTTTACTTGTTTTAGGGAACACAATGCACTCCTCCAGTGAGGCAGTTGGCAATTTACATCCCGCCCATCAGCGTAACAAGGCTCCCTGTTCTCCAGGGCCGGTCTTGCCTTTCTGGTTTTTACACATTTTGTGGATGTCCCTTTTGACCGGTGGGAAGTGATACTTCTTTGTAGTGCAGATTTGCATTGCCCGCTTGCTTGCTTGGCCAAAAAGGGCGTATGCGTTTTCTCCTGAATATATTCAGGAGAAAACGCATACGCCCTTTTTGGCCAAGTGCACCATTGTCCAAGTTGTGCCCCTCTTCCTGTGCTTTACAGGCGATTCCAACGTACCTCTTGAAATCTGTTTCCTGCTATTTTGCCTCACTTTCAAGTCTGCCTCGTTGACGTCCCTCAACAAATTTTTGGACGATAGTTGTCCTTTATCACTCTGCCAGTATGTGAATTGCTGTGCCCCTGAGCTCCATTTCTCAACTCGTTTTTTGTGAGCTGAACGCAAGTCCAAAATTTTGGATCATGTCCTATACTGTTTCCATGTGGGTGGCTGAGACTTTGGTTAATTCTTCTTCCTGCCGGGAAATTAGAGTGACATGTGCCCGTCCAAATGCCTAACAGCTACTCTCTCATGGGTTCTCCCTCGTCCCTTCCATCCTCTGCCAAATTGGGAACCTGTGCAAACCAGGAGGTTAAAGGGCCTGTCTCTCCAAGTTGGGAGATTCATAGTAAGGCAGTTGGAAAGTCAAACTGGAGCACCAGGAGAGGGACTATTCGTTGAGTTTTAGAAACCTTTCGTATTCACAGTGTGTCCATTCTCTAGGTTTCCTGTACATGTTATAGCTGTAGTAATATTCCCTTGAACCTGGAGAGTTGGGACCCATGGAATGGAGGCCATGCATTATTGCTTGAAAGGGTCTGCATTTGCTCACCCAATCTCACCAATCCTCTCAGTCCCAAGTGTCCAGCCTTATGCCACATCCAGCTGTCATTGTAGATAGGGTCTTTCCAGGTTTCCTCAGACACCCTGAAGGAATTGTAAAGAATTTCCCTGTTTTTTGGTTTTGCTTTTGAAATTCCTTTTTATAGTGGGTTTGAGCTGATTCTCGCTGCCATGTTTATGCCACTCTAGACACACTTGATTCCCTTATGGAGACATATCAATACATAGGTTTTAAGATTCTTACTAGTCAGATATATTCCTCTGTGGGAAATATGGGGTTTTGAGTCTCTTTCACTGAGGAAGGTGTCGGTCTTGTCAATTCCAAAGTTGGTTTTTGAAACGGTCCCTGTGCTTATATCAAACTCTGGTTTTATGCATCACCCCACCTCTCCTTCCCCTTTATGCAGGCATAAGAGTGTTTTCTAAATGTGAGACTCTGTTCTCTTTCCTAACTCAGTTCACGTGTAGCCATGTTTACAGGATCTTCATAAGTGATATCTTATGATAAGTTTCTTTTTCTGTGTGACTTATTTCACTTAGAATCAACGTACCTGAATCCACTCACTTTGCTGCTTCTAGTCTTATGACATTGATTTCATCGCTGAGGGATATTCCATCGTACGTAAGTACCACAATGTTTTGAACCATTTTTATATTTCCTGGGATATTTAAGGTGTACCCAAGTTGAGGTTCTTGTAGCCAGTGCAGCCCGAAATTTGGAGGTGGCTCTTTCTTATTGATTTTCAGTTTTCCCAAGGTATATTCCCTAGACTAGAAGTGGCCTTGGCTCTGTAGCTCTGTTGTTTACTTGTTTTAGGGAACACAATGCACTCCTCCAGTGAGGCAGTTGGCAGTTGACATCCCGCCCATCAGCATGACAAGGCTCCCTGTTCTCCAGGGCCTGTCTTGCCTTTCTGGTTTTTACACATTTTGTGGATGTCCCTTTTGACCGGTGGGAAGTGATACTTCTTTGTAGTGCAGATTTGCATTGCCCCCTTGCTTGCTTGGCCAAAAAGGGCGTATGCGTTTTCTCCTGAATATATTCAGGAGAAAACGCATACGCCCTTTTTGGCCAAGTGCACCATTGTCCAAGTTGTGCCCCTATTCCTGTGCTTTACAGGCGATTCCAAGGTACCTCTTGAAATCTGTTTCCTGCTATTTTGCCTCGCTTTCAAGTCCGCCTCGTTGACTTCCCTCAACAGATTTTTGGACGATAGTTGTCCTTTATCACTCTGCCAGTTTGTGAATTGCTGTGCCCCTGAGCTCCATTTCTCAACTCGTTTTTTGTGAGCTGAACGCAAGTCCAAAATTTTGGATCATGTCCTATACTGGTTCCCGGTGGGTGGCTGAGACTTTGGTTAATTCTTCTTCCTGCCGGGAAATTAGAGTGACATGTGCCCGTCCAAATGCCTAACAGCTACTCTCTCATGGGTTCTCCCTCGTCCCTTCCATCCTCTGCCAAATTGGGAACCTGTGCAAACCAGGAGGTTAAAGGGCCTGTCTCTCCAAGTTGGGAGATTGATAGTTAGGCAGTTGGAAAGTCAAACTGGAGCACCAGGAGAGGGACTATTCGTTGAGTTTTAGAAACCTTTCATATTTACCAAGTGTCCATTCTCTAGGTTTCCTGTACATGTTATAGCTGTAGTAATATTCCCTTGAACCTGGAGATTTGGGACCCATGGAATGGGGGCCATGCATTATTGCTTGAAAGGGTCTGCATTTGCTCACCCAATCTCACCAATCCTCTCAGTCCCAAGTGTCCAGCCTTATGCCACATCCAGCTGTCATTGTAGATAGGGTCTTTCCAGGTTTCCTCAGACACCCTGAAGGAATTGTAAAGAATTTCCCTGTTTTTTGGTTTTGCTTTTGAAATTCCTTTTTATAGTGGGTTTGAGCTGATTCTCGCTGCCATGTTTATGCCACTCTAGACACACATGATTCCCTTATGGAGACATATCAATACATAGGGTTTAAGATTCTTACTAGTCAGATATATTCCTCTGTGGGAAATATGGGGTTTTGAGTCTCTTTCACTGAGGAAGGTGTCGGTTTTGTCAATTCCAAAGTTGGTTTTTGAAACAGTCCCTGTGCTTATATCAAACTCTGGTTTTATGCATCACCCCACCTCTCCTTCCCCTTTATGCAGGCATAAGAGTGTTTTCTAAATGTGAGACTCTGTTCTCTTTCCCAACTCAGTTCACGTGTAGCTATGTTTACAGGATCTTCCTAAGTGATATCTTATGATAAGTTTCTTTTTCTGTGTGACTTATTTCACTTAGAATCATCGTACCTGAATCCACTCACTTTGCTGCTACTGGTCTTATGACATTGATTTCATGGCTGAGGGATATTCCATCGTACGTAAGTACCACAATGTTTTGAACCATTTTTATATTTCCTGGGATATTTAAGGTGTACCCAAGTTGAGGTTCTTGTAGCCAGTGCAGCCCTAAATTTGGAGGTGGCTCTTTCTTATTGATTTTCAGTTTTCCCAAGGTATATTCCCTAGACTAGACGTGGCCTTGGCTCTGTAGCTCTGTTGTTTACTTGTTTTAGGGAACACAATGCACTCCTCCAGTGAGGCAGTTGGCAATTTACATCCCGCCCATCAGCATAACAAGGCTCCCTGTTCTCCAGGGCCTGTCTTGCCTTTCTGGTTTTTACACATTTTGTGGATGTCCCTTTTGACCAGTGGGAAGTGATACTTCTTTGTAGGGCAGATTTGCATTGCCCGCTTGCTTGCTTGGCCAAAAAGGGCGTATGCGTTTTCTCCTGAATATATTCAGGAGAAAACGCATACGCCCTTTTTGGCCAAGAGCACCATTGTCCAAGTTGTGCCCCTCTTCCTGTGCTTTACAGGCGATTCCAACGTACCTCTTGAAATCTGTTTCCTGCTATTTTGCCTCACTTTCAAGTCCGCCTCGTTGACGTCCCTCAACAGATTTTTGGACGATAGTTGTCCTTTATCACTCTGCCAGTATGTGAATTGATGTGCCCCTGAGCTCCATTTCTCAACTCGTTTTTTGTGAGCTGAACGCAAGTCCAAAATTTTGGATCATGTCCTATACTGGTTCCCGGTGGGTGGCTGAGACTTTGGTTAATTCTTCTTCCTGCCGGGAAATTAGAGTGACATGTGCCCGTCCAAATGCCTAACAGCTACTCTCTCATGGGTTCTCCCTCGTCCCTTCCATCCTCTGCCAAATTGGGAACCTGTGCAAACCAGGAGGTTAAAGGGCCTGTCTCTCCAAGTTGGGAGATTGATAGTAAGGCAGTTGGAAAGTCAAACTGGAGCACCAGGAGAGGGACTATTCGTTGAGTTTTAGAAACCTTTCGTATTCACAGTGTGTCCATTCTCTAGGTTTCCTGTACATGTTATAGCTGTAGTAATATTCCCTTGAACCTGGAGAGTTGGGATCCATGGAATGGAGGCCATGCATTATTGCTTGAAAGGGTCTGCATTTGCTCACCCAATCTCACCAATCCTCTCAGTCCCAAGTGTCCAGCCTTATGCCACATCCAGCTGTCATTGTAGATAGGGTCTTTCCAGGTTTCCTCAGACACCCTGAAGGAATTGTAAAGAATTTCCCTGTTTTTTGGTTTTGCTTTTGAAATTCCTTTTTATAGTGGGTTTGAGCTGATTCTCGCTGCCATGTTTATGCCACTCTAGACACACATGATTCCCTTATGGAGACATATCAATACATAGGTTTTAAGATTCTTACTAGTCAGATATATTCCTCTGTGGGAAATATGGGGTTTTGAGTCTCTTTCACTGAGGAAGGTGTACGTTTTGTCAATTCCAAAGTTGGTTTTTGAAACGGTCCCTGTGCTTATATCAAACTCTGGTTTTATGCATCACCCCACCTCTCCTTCCCCTTTATGCAGGCATAAGAGTGTTTTCTAAATGTTAGACTCTGTTCTCTTTCCTAACTCAGTTCACGTGTAGCCATGTTTACAGGATCTTCCTAAGTGATGTCTTATGATAAGTTTCTTTTTCTGTGTGACTTATTTCACTTAGAATCATCGTACCTGAATCCACTCACTTTGCTGCTACTGGTCTTATGACATTGATTTCATGGCTGAGGGATATTCCATCGTACGTAAGTACCACAATGTTTTGAACCATTTTTATATTTCCTGGGATATTTAAGGTGTACCCAAGTTGAGGTTCTTTTAGCCAGTGAAGCCCTAAATTTGGAGGTGGCTCTTTCTTATTGATTTTCAGTTTTCCCAAGGTATATTCCCTAGACTGGAAGTGGCCTTGGCTCTGTAGCTCTGTTGTTTACTTGTTTTAGGGAACACAATGCCCTCCTCCAGTGAGGCAGTTGGCAATTTACATCCCGCCCATCAGCATAACAAGGCTCCTTGTTCTCCAGGGCCTGTCTTGCCTTTCTGGTTTTTACACATTTTGTGGATGTCCCTTTTGACCGGTGGGAAGTGATACTTCTTTGTAGTGCAGATTTGCATTGCCCGCTTGCTTGCTTGGCTAAAAAGGGCGTATGCGTTTTCTCCTGAATATATTCAGGAGAAAACGCATACGCCCTTTTTGGCCAAGTGCACAATTGTCCAAGTTGTGCCCCTCTTCCTGTGCTTTACAGGCGATTCCAAGGTACCTCTTGAAATCTGTTTCCTGCTATTTTGCCTCACTTTCACGTCCGCCTCGTTGACTTCCCTCAACTGATTTTTGGACGATAGTTGTCCTTTATCACTCTGCCAGTTTGTGAATTGCTGTGCCCCTGAGCTCCATTTCTCAACTCGTTTTTTGTGAGCTGAACGCAAGTCCAAAATTTTGGATCATGTCCTATACTGGTTCCCGGTGGGTGGCTGAGACTTTGGTTAATTCTTCTTCCTGCCGGAAAATTAGAGTGACATGTGCCCGTCCAAATGCCTAACAGCTACTCTCTCATGGGTTCTCCCTCGTCCCTTCCATCCTCTGCCAAATTGGGAACCTGTGCAAACCAGGAGGTTAAAGGGCCTGTCTCTCCAAGTTGGGAGATTGATAGTAAGGCAGTTGGAAAGTCAAAATGGAGCACCAGGAGAGGGACTATTCGTTGAGTTTTAGAAACCTTTCGTATTCACAGTGTGTCCATTCTCTAGGTTTCCTGTACATGTTATAGCTGTAGTAATATTCCCTTGAACCTGGAGAGTTGGGACCCATGGAATGGGGGCCATGCATTATTGCTTGAAAGGGTCTGCATTTGCTCAACCAATCTCACCAATCCTCTCAGTCCCAAGTGTCCAGCCTTATGCCACATCCAGCTGTCATTGTAGATAGGGTCTTTCCAGGTTTCCTCAGACACCCTGAAGGAATTGTAAAGAATTTCCCTGTTTTTTGGTTTTGCTTTTGAAATTCCTTTTTATAGTGGGTTTGAGCTGATTCTCGCTGCCATGTTTATGCCACTCTAGACACACATGATTCCCTTATGGAGACATATCAATACATAGGTTTTAAGATTCTTACTAGTCAGATATATTCCTCTGCGGAAATATGGGGTTTTGAGTCTCTTTCACTGAGGAAGGTGTCGGTTTTGTCAATTCCAAATTTGGTTTTTGAAACGGTCCCTGTGCTTATATCAAACTCTGGTTTTATGCATCACCCCACCTCTCCTTCCCCTTTATGCAGGCATAAGAGTGTTTTCTAAATGTGAGACTCTGTTCTCTTTCCCAACTCAGTTCACGTGTAGCCATGTTTACAGGATCTTCCTAAGTGATATCTTATGATAAGTTTCTTTTTCTGTGTGACTTATTTCACTTAGAATCATCGTACCTGAATCCACTCACTTTGCTGCTACTGGTCTTATGACATTGATTTCATGGCTGAGGGATATTCCATCGTACGTAAGTACCACAATGTTTTGAACCATTTTTATATTTCCTGGGATATTTAAGGTGTACCCAAGTTGAGGTTTTTGTAGCCAGTGAAGCCCTAAATTTGGAGGTGGCTCTTTCTTATTGATTTTCAGTTTTCCCCATGTATATTCCGTAGACTGGAAGTGGCCTTGGCTCTGTAGCTCTGTTGTTTACTTGTTTTAGGGAACACAATGCACTCCTCCAGTGAGGCAGTTGGCAATTTACATCACGCCCATCAGCATAACAAGGCTCCCAGTTCTCCAGGGCCTGTCTTGCCTTTCTGGTTTTTACACATTTTGTGGATGTCCCTTTTGACCGGTGGGAAGTGATACTTCTTTGTAGTGCATATTTGCATTGCCCGCTTGCTTGCTTGGCCAAAAAGGGCGTATGCGTTTTCTCCTGAATATATTCAGGAGAAAACGCATACGCACTTTTTGGCCAAGTGCACCATTGTCCAAGTTGTGCCCCTCTTCCTGTGCTTTACAGGCGATTCCAACGTACCTCTTGAAATCTCTTTCCTGCTATTTTGCCTCACTTTCAAGTCCGCCTCGTTGACTTCCCTCAACAGATTTTTGGACGATAGTTGTCCTTTATCACTCTGCCAGTATGTGAATTGCTGTGCCCCTGAGCTCCATTTCTCAACTCGTTTTTTGTGAGCTGAACGCAAGTCCAAAATTTTGGATCATGTCCTATACTGGTTCCCGGTGGGTGGCTGAGACTTTGGTTAATTCTTCTTCCTGCCGGGAAATTAGAGTGACATGTGCCCGTCCAAATGCCTAACAGCTACTCTCTCATGGGTTCTCCCTCGTCCCTTCCATCCTCTGCCAAATTGGGAACCTGTGCAAACCAGGAGGTTAAAGGGCCTGTCTCTCCAAGTTGGGAGATTGATAGTAAGGCAGTTGGAAAGTCAAACTGGAGCACCAGGAGAGGGACTATTCGTTGAGTTTTAGAAACCTTTCATATTCACCAAGTGTCCATTCTCTAGGTTTTCTGTACATGTTATAGCTGTAGTAATATTCCCTTGAACCTGGAGATTTGGGACCCATGGAATGGAGGCCATGCATTATTGCTTGAAAGGGTCTGCATTTGCTCACCCAATCTCACCAAACCTCTCAGTCCCAAGTGTCCAGCCTTATGCCACATCCAGCTGTCATTGTAGATAGGGTCTTTCCAGGTTTCCTCAGACACCCTGAAGGAATTGTAAAGAATTTCCCTGTTTTTTGGTTTTGCTTTTGAAATTCCTTTTTATAGTGGGTTTGAGCTGATTCTCGCTGCCATGTTTATGCCACTCTAGACACACATGATTCCCTTATGGAGACATATCAATACATAGGTTTTAAGATTCTTACTAGTCAGATATATTCCTCTGTGGGAAATATGGGGTTTTGAGTCTCTTTCACTGAGGAAGGTGTCGGTTTTGTCAATTCCAAAGTTGGTTTTTGAAACGGTCCCTGTGCTTATATCAAACTCTGGTTTTATGCATCACCCCACCTCTCCTTCCCCTTTATGCAGGCATAAGAGTGTTTTCTAAATGTGAGACTCTGTTCTCTTTCCCAACTCAGTTCACGTGTAGCTATGTTTACAGGATCTTCATAAGTGATATCTTATGATAAGTTTCTTTTTCTGTGTGACTTATTTCACTTAGAATCATCGTACCTGAATCCACTCACTTTGCTGCTACTGGTCTTATGACATTGATTTCATGGCTGAGGGATATTCCATCGTACGTAAGTACCACAATGTTTTGAACCATTTTTATATTTCCTGGGATATTTAAGGTGTACCCAAGTTGAGGTTCTTGTAGCCAGTGCAGCCCTAAATTTGGAGGTGGCTCTTTCTTATTGATTTTCAGTTTTCCCAAGGTATATTCCCTAGACTAGAAGTGGCTTTGGCTCTGTAGCTCTGTTGTTTACTTGTTTTAGGGAACACAATGCACTCCTCCAGTGAGGCAGTTGGCAATTTACATCCCGCCCATCAGCGTAACAAGGCTCCCTGTTCTCCAGGGCCGGTCTTGCCTTTCTGGTTTTTACACATTTTGTGGATGTCCCTTTTGACCGGTGGGAAGTGATACTTCTTTGTAGTGCAGATTTGCATTGCCCGCTTGCTTGCTTGGCCAAAAAGGGCGTATGCGTTTTCTCCTGAATATATTCAGGAGAAAACGCATACGCCCTTTTTGGCCAAGTGCACCATTGTCCAAGTTGTGCCCCTCTTCCTGTGCTTTACAGGCGATTCCAACGTACCTCTTGAAATCTGTTTCCTGCTATTTTGCCTCACTTTCAAGTCCGCCTCGTTGACGTCCCTCAACAAATTTTTGGACGATAGTTGTCCTTTATCACTCTGCCAGTATGTGAATTGCTGTGCCCCTGAGCTCCATTTCTCAACTCGTTTTTTGTGAGCTGAACGCAAGTCCAAAATTTTGGATCATGTCCTATACTGTTTCCATGTGGGTGGCTGAGACTTTGGTTAATTCTTCTTCCTGCCGGGAAATTAGAGTGACATGTGCCCGTCCAAATGCCTAACAGCTACTCTCTCATGGGTTCTCCCTCGTCCCTTCCATCCTCTGCCAAATTGGGAACCTGTGCAAACCAGGAGGTTAAAGGGCCTGTCTCTCCAAGTTGGGAGATTCATAGTAAGGCAGTTGGAAAGTCAAACTGGAGCACCAGGAGAGGGACTATTCGTTGAGTTTTAGAAACCTTTCGTATTCACAGTGTGTCCATTCTCTAGGTTTCCTGTACATGTTATAGCTGTAGTAATATTCCCTTGAACCTGGAGAGTTGGGACCCATGGAATGGAGGCCATGCATTATTGCTTGAAAGGGTCTGAATTTGCTCACCCAATCTCACCAATCCTCTCAGTCCCAAGTGTCCAGCCTTATGCCACATCCAGCTGTCATTGTAGATAGGGTCTTTCCAGGTTTCCTCAGACACCCTGAAGGAATTGTAAAGAATTTCCCTGTTTTTTGGTTTTGCTTTTGAAATTCCTTTTTATAGTGGGTTTGAGCTGATTCTCGCTGCCATGTTTATGCCACTCTAGACACACTTGATTCCCTTATGGAGACATATCAATACATAGGTTTTAAGATTCTTACTAGTCAGATATATTCCTCTGTGGGAAATATGGGGTTTTGAGTCTCTTTCACTGAGGAAGGTGTCGGTCTTGTCAATTCCAAAGTTGGTCTTTGAAACGGTCCCTGTGCTTATATCAAACTCTGGTTTTATGCATCACCCCACCTCTCCTTCCCCTTTATGCAGGCATAAGCGTGTTTTCTAAATGTGAGACTCTGTTCTCTTTCCTAACTCAGTTCACGTGTAGCCATGTTTACAGGATCTTCATAAGTGATATCTTATGATAAGTTTCTTTTTCTGTGTGACTTATTTCACTTAGAATCAACGTACCTGAATCCACTCACTTTGCTGCTTCTAGTCTTATGACATTGATTTCATCGCTGAGGGATATTCCATCGTACGTAAGTACCACAATGTTTTGAACCATTTTTATATTTCCTGGGATATTTAAGGTGTACCCAAGTTGAGGTTCTTGTAGCCAGTGCAGCCCGAAATTTGGAGGTGGCTCTTTCTTATTGATTTTCAGTTTTCCCAAGGTATATTCCCTAGACTAGAAGTGGCCTTGGCTCTGTAGCTCTGTTGTTTACTTGTTTTAGGGAACACAATGCACTCCTCCAGTGAGGCAGTTGGCAGTTGACATCCCGCCCATCAGCATGACAAGGCTCCCTGTTCTCCAGGGCCTGTCTTGCCTTTCTGGTTTTTACACATTTTGTGGATGTCCCTTTTGACCGGTGGGAAGTGATACTTCTTTGTAGTGCAGATTTGCATTGCCCCCTTGCTTGCTTGGCCAAAAAGGGCGTATGCGTTTTCTCCTGAATATATTCAGGAGAAAACGCATACGCCCTTTTTGGCCAAGTGCACCATTGTCCAAGTTGTGCCCCTATTCCTGTGCTTTACAGGCGATTCCAAGGTACCTCTTGAAATCTGTTTCCTGCTATTTTGCCTCGCTTTCAAGTCCGCCTCGTTGACTTCCCTCAACAGATTTTTGGACGATAGTTGTCCTTTATCACTCTGCCAGTTTGTGAATTGCTGTGCCCCTGAGCTCCATTTCTCAACTCGTTTTTTGTGAGCTGAACGCAAGTCCAAAATTTTGGATCATGTTCTATACTGGTTCCCGGTGGGTGGCTGAGACTTTGGTTAATTCTTCTTCCTGCCGGGAAATTAGAGTGACATGTGCCCGTCCAAATGCCTAACAGCTACTCTCTCATGGGTTCTCCCTCGTCCCTTCCATCCTCTGCCAAATTGGGAACCTGTGCAAACCAGGAGGTTAAAGGGCCTGTCTATCCAAGTTGGGAGATTGATAGTAAGGCAGTTGGAAAGTCAAACTGGAGCACCAGGAGAGGGACTATTCGTTGAGTTTTAGAAACCTTTCATATTTACCAAGTGTCCATTCTCTAGGTTTCCTGTACATGTTATAGCTGTAGTAATATTCCCTTGAACCTGGAGATTTGGGACCCATGGAATGGGGGCCATGCATTATTGCTTGAAAGGGTCTGCATTTGCTCACCCAATCTCACCAATCCTCTCAGTCCCAAGTGTCCAGCCTTATGCCACATCCAGCTGTCATTGTAGATAGGGTCTTTCCAGGTTTCCTCAGACACCCTGAAGGAATTGTAAAGAATTTCCCTGTTTTTTGGTTTTGCTTTTGAAATTCCTTTTTATAGTGGGTTTGAGCTGATTCTCGCTGCCATGTTTATGCCACTCTAGACACACATGATTCCCTTATGGAGACATATCAATACATAGGGTTTAAGATTCTTACTAGTCAGATATATTCCTCTGTGGGAAATATGGGGTTTTGAGTCTCTTTCACTGAGGAAGGTGTCGGTTTTGTCAATTCCAAAGTTGGTTTTTGAAACAGTCCCTGTGCTTATATCAAACTCTGGTTTTATGCATCACCCCACCTCTCCTTCCCCTTTATGCAGGCATAAGAGTGTTTTCTAAATGTGAGACTCTGTTCTCTTTCCCAACTCAGTTCACGTGTAGCTATGTTTACAGGATCTTCCTAAGTGATATCTTATGATAAGTTTCTTTTTCTGTGTGACTTATTTCACTTAGAATCATCGTACCTGAATCCACTCACTTTGCTGCTACTGGTCTTATGACATTGATTTCATGGCTGAGGGATATTCCATCGTACGTAAGTACCACAATGTTTTGAACCATTTTTATATTTCCTGGGATATTTAAGGTGTACCCAAGTTGAGGTTCTTGTAGCCAGTGCAGCCCTAAATTTGGAGGTGGCTCTTTCTTATTGATTTTCAGTTTTCCCAAGGTATATTCCCTAGACTAGAAGTGGCCTTGGCTCTGTAGCTCTGTTGTTTACTTGTTTTAGGGAACACAATGCACTCCTCCAGTGAGGCAGTTGGCAATTTACATCCCGCCCATCAGCATAACAAGGCTCCCTGTTCTCCAGGGCCTGTCTTGCCTTTCTGGTTTTTACACATTTTGTGGATGTCCCTTTTGACCAGTGGGAAGTGATACTTCTTTGTAGTGCAGATTTGCATTGCCCGCTTGCTTGCTTGGCCAAAAAGGGCGTATGCGTTTTCTCCTGAATATATTCAGGAGAAAACGCATACGCCCTTTTTGGCCAAGTGCACCATTGTCCAAGTTGTGCCCCTCTTCCTGTGCTTTACAGGCGATTCCAACGTACCTCTTGAAATCTGTTTCCTGCTATTTTGCCTCACTTTCAAGTCCGCCTCGTTGACGTCCCTCAACAGATTTTTGGACGATAGTTGTCCTTTATCACTCTGCCAGTATGTGAATTGATGTGCCCCTGAGCTCCATTTCTCAACTCGTTTTTTGTGAGCTGAACGCAAGTCCAAAATTTTGGATCATGTCCTATACTGGTTCCCGGTGGGTGGCTGAGACTTTGGTTAATTCTTCTTCCTGCCGGGAAATTAGAGTGACATGTGCCCGTCCAAATGCCTAACAGCTACTCTCTCATGGGTTCTCCCTCGTCCCTTCCATCCTCTGCCAAATTGGGAACCTGTGCAAACCAGGAGGTTAAAGGGCCTGTCTCTCCAAGTTGGGAGATTCATAGTAAGGCAGTTGGAAAGTCAAACTGGAGCACCAGGAGAGGGACTATTCGTTGAGTTTTAGAAACCTTTCGTATTCACAGTGTGTCCATTCTCTAGGTTTCCTGTACATGTTATAGCTGTAGTAATATTCCCTTGAACCTGGAGAGTTGGGATCCATGGAATGGAGGCCATGCATTATTGCTTGAAAGGGTCTGCATTTGCTCACCCAATCTCACCAATCCTCTCAGTCCCAAGTGTCCAGCCTTATGCCACATCCAGCTGTCATTGTAGATAGGGTCTTTCCAGGTTTCCTCAGACACCCTGAAGGAATTGTAAAGAATTTCCCTGTTTTTTGGTTTTGCTTTTGAAATTCCTTTTTATAGTGGGTTTGAGCTGATTCTCGCTGCCATGTTTATGCCACTCTAGACACACATGATTCCCTTATGGAGACATATCAATACATAGGTTTTAAGATTCTTACTAGTCAGATATATTCCTCTGTGGGAAATATGGGGTTTTGAGTCTCTTTCACTGAGGAAGGTGTACGTTTTGTCAATTCCAAAGTTGGTTTTTGAAACGGTCCCTGTGCTTATATCAAACTCTGGTTTTATGCATCACCCCACCTCTCCTTCCCCTTTATGCAGGCATAAGAGTGTTTTCTAAATGTTAGACTCTGTTCTCTTTCCTAACTCAGTTCACGTGTAGCCATGTTTACAGGATCTTCCTAAGTGATGTCTTATGATAAGGTTCTTTTTCTGTGTGACTTATTTCACTTAGAATCATCGTACCTGAATCCACTCACTTTGCTGCTACTGGTCTTATGACATTGATTTCATGGCTGAGGGATATTCCATCGTACGTAAGTACCACAATGTTTTGAACCATTTTTATATTTCCTGGGATATTTAAGGTGTACCCAAGTTGAGGTTCTTGTAGCCAGTGAAGCCCTAAATTTGGAGGTGGCTCTTTCTTATTGATTTTCAGTTTTCCCAAGGTATATTCCCTAGACTGGAAGTGGCCTTGGCTCTGTAGCTCTGTTGTTTACTTGTTTTAGGGAACACAATGCACTCCTCCAGTGAGGCAGTTGGCAATTTACATCCCGCCCATCAGCATAACAAGGCTCCCTGTTCTCCAGGGCCTGTCTTGCCTTTCTGGTTTTTACACATTTTGTGGATGTCCCTTTTGACCGGTGGGAAGTGATACTTCTTTGTAGTGCAGATTTGCATTGCCCGCTTGCTTGCTTGGCTAAAAAGGGCGTATGCGTTTTCTCCTGAATATATTCAGGAGAAAACGCATACGCCCTTTTTGGCCAAGTGCACCATTGTCCAAGTTGTGCCCCTCTTCCTGTGCTTTACAGGCGATTCCAAGGTACCTCTTGAAATCTGTTTCCTGCTATTTTGCCTCACTTTCACGTCCGCCTCGTTGACTTCCCTCAACTGATTTTTGGACGATAGTTGTCCTTTATCACTCTGCCAGTTTGTGAATTGCTGTGCCCCTGAGCTCCATTTCTCAACTCGTTTTTTGTGAGCTGAACGCAAGTCCAAAATTTTGGATCATGTCCTATACTAGTTCCCGGTGGGTGGCTGAGACTTTGGTTAATTCTTCTTCCTGCCGGGAAATTAGAGTGACATGTGCCCGTCCAAATGCCTAACAGCTACTCTCTCATGGGTTCTCCCTTGTCCCTTCCATCCTCTGCCAAATTGGGAACCTGTGCAAACCAGGAGGTTAAAGGGCCAGTCTCTCCAAGTTGGGAGATTGATAGTAAGGCAGTTGGAAAGTCAAACTGGAGCACCAGGAGAGGGACTATTCGTTGAGTTTTAGAAACCTTTCGTATTCACAGTGTGTCCATTCTCTAGGTTTCCTGTACATGTTATAGCTGTAGTAATATTCCCTTGAACCTGGAGAGTTGGGACCCATGGAATGGGGGCCATGCATTATTGCTTGAAAGGGTCTGCATTTGCTCACCCAATCTCACCAATCCTCTCAGTCCCAAGTGTCCAGCCTTATGCCACATCCAGCTGTCATTGTAGATAGGGTCTTTCCAGGTTTCCTCAGACACCCTGAAGGAATTGTAAAGAATTTCCCTGTTTTTTGGTTTTGCTTTTGAAATTCCTTTTTATAGTGGGTTTGAGCTGATTCTCGCTGCCATGTTTATGCCACTCTAGACACACTTGATACCCTTATGGAGACATATCAATACATAGGTTTTAAGATTCTTACTAGTCAGATATATTCCTCTGCGGGAAATATGGGGTTTTGAGTCTCTTTCACTGAGGAAGGTGTCGGTCTTGTCAATTCCAAAGTTGGTTTTTGAAACGGTCCCTGTGCTTATATCAAACTCTGGTTTTATGCATCACCCCACCTCTCTTTCCCCTTTAAGCAGGCATAAGAGTGTTTTCTAAATGTGAGACTCTGTTCTCTTTCCTAACTCAGTTCACGTGTAGCCATGTTTACAGGATCTTCATAAGTGATATCTTATGATAAGTTTCTTTTTCTGTGTGACTTATTTCACTTAGAATCATCGTACCTGAATCCACTCACTTTGCTGCTACTGGTCTTATGACATTGATTTCATGGCTGAGAGATATTCCATCGTACGTAAGTACCACAATGTTTTGAACCATTTTTATATTTCCTGGGATATTTAAGGTGTACTCAAGTTGAGGTTCTTGTAGTCAGTGCAGCCCTAAATTTGGAGGTGGCTCTTTCTTATTGATTTTCAGTTTTCCCAAGGTATATTCCCTAGACTGGAAGTGTCCTTGGCTCTGTAGCTCTGTTGTTAATTGTTTTAGGGAACACAATGCACTCCTCCAGTGAGGCAGTTGGCAATTTACATCCCGCCCATCAGCATAACAAGGCTCCCGGTTCTCCAGGGCCTGTCTTGCCTTTCTGGTTTTTACACATTTTGTGGATGTCCCTTTTGACCGGTGGGAAGTGATACTTCTTTGTAGTGCAGATTTGCATTGCCCGCTTGCTTGCTTGGCCAAAAAGGGCGTATGCGTTTTCTCCTGAATATATTCAGGAGAAAACGCATACGCCCTTTTTGTCCAAGTGCACCATTGTCCAAGTTGTGCCCCTCTTCCTGTGCTTTACAGGCGATTCCAAGGTACCTCTTGAAATCTGTTTCCTGCTATTTTGCCTCGCTTTCTAGTCCGCCTCGTTGACTTCCCTCAACAGATTTTTGGACGATAGTTGTCCTTTATCACTCTGCCAGTTTGTGAATTGCTGTGCCCCTGAGCTCCATTTCTCAACTCGTTTTTTGTGAGCTGAACGCAAGTCCAAAATTTTGGATCATGTCCTATACTGGTTCCCGGTGGGTGGCTGAGACTTTGGTTAATTCTTCTTCCTGCCGGGAAATTAGAGTGACATGTGCCCGTCCAAATGCCTAACAGCTACTCTCTCATGGGTTCTCCCTCGTCCCTTCCATCCTCTGCCAAATTGGGAACCTGTGCAAACCAGGAGGTTAAAGGGCCTGTCTCTCCAAGTTGGGAGATTGATAGTAAGGCAGTTGGAAAGTCAAACTGGAGCACCAGGAGAGGGACTATTCGTTGAGTTTTAGAAACCTTTCGTATTCACAGTGTGTCCATTCTCTAGGTTTCCTGTACATGTTATAGCTGTAGTAATATTCCCTTGAACCTGGAGAGTTGGGACCCATGGAATGGGGGCCATGCATTGTTGCTTGAAAGGGTCTGCATTTGCTCACCCAATCTCACCAATCCTCTCAGTCCCAAGTGTCCAGCCTTATGCCACATCCAGCTGTCATTGTAGATAGGGTCTTTCCAGGTTTCCTCAGACACCCTGAAGGAATTGTAAAGAATTTCCCTGTTTTTTGGTTTTGCTTTTGAAATTCCTTTTTATAGTGGGTTTGAGCTGATTCTCGCTGCCATGTTTATGCCACTCTAGACACACTTGATTCCCTTATGGAGTCATATCAATACATAGGTTTTAAGATTCTTACTAGTCAGATATATTCCTCTGCGGGAAATATGGGGTTTTGAGTCTCTTTCACTGAGGAAGGTGTAGGTCTTGTCTATTCCAAAGTTGGTTTTTGGAACGGTCCCTGTGCTTATATCAAACTCTGGTTTTATGCATCACCCCACCTCTCCATCCCCTTTATGCAGGCATAAGAGTGTTTTCTAAATGTGAGACTCTGTTCTCTTTCCTAACTCAGTTCATGTGTAGCCATGTTTACAGGATCTTCATAAGTGATATCTTATGATAAGTTTCTTTTTCTGTGTGACTTATTTCACTTAGAATCATCGTACCTGAATCCACTCACTTTGCTGCTACTGGTCTTATGACATTGATTTCATGGCTGAGGAATATTCCATCGTACGTAAGTACCACAATGTTTTGAACCATTTTTATATTTCCTGGGATATTTAAGGTGTACCCAAGTTGAGGTTCTTGTAGTCAGTGCAGCCCTAAATTTGGAGGTGGCTCTTTCTTATTGATTTTCAGTTTTCCCAAGGTATATTCCCTAGACTGGAAGTGGCCTTGGCTCTGTAGCTCTGTTGTTTACTTGTTTTAGGGAACACAATGCACTCCTCCAGTGAGGCAGTTGGCAATTTACATCCCGCCCATCAGCATGACAAGGCTCCCAGTTCTCCAGGGCCTGTCTTGCCTTTCTGTTTTTTACACATTTTGTGGATGTCCCTTTTGACCGGTGGGAAGTGATACTTCTTTGTAGTGCAGATTTGCATTGCCCCCTTGCTTGCTTGGCCAAAAAGGGCGTATGCGTTTTCTCCTGAATATATTCAGGAGAAAACGCATACGCCCTTTTTGGCCAAGTGCACCATTGTCCAAGTTGTGCCCCTATTCCTGTGCTTTACAGGCGATTCCAAGGTACCTCTTGAAATCTGTTTCCTGCTATTTTGCCTCGCTTTCAAGTCCGCCTCATTGACTTCCCTCAACAGATTTTTGGACGATAGTTGTCCTTTATCACTCTGCCAGTTTGTGAATTGCTGTGCCCCTGAGCTCCATTTCTCAACTCGTTTTTTGTGAGCTGAACGCAAGTCCAAAATTTTGGATCATGTCCTATACTGGTTCCCGGTGGGTGGCTGAGACTTTGGTTAATTCTTCTTCCTGCCGGAAAATTAGAGTGACATGTGCCCGTCCAAATGCCTAACAGCTACTCTCTCATGGGTTCTCCCTCGTCCCTTCCATCCTCTGCCAAATTGGGAACCTGTGCAAACCAGGAGGTTAAAGGGCCTGTCTCTCCAAGTTGGGAGATTGATAGTAAGGCAGTTGGAAAGTCAAACTGGAGCACCAGGAGAGGGACTATTCGTTGAGTTTTAGAAACCTTTCGTATTCACAGTGTGTCCATTCTCTAGGTTTCCTGTACATGTTATAGCTGTAGTAATATTCCCTTGAACCTGGAGAGTTGGGACCCATGGAATGGGGGCCATGCATTATTGCTTGAAAGGGTCTGCATTTGCTCACCCAATCTCACCAATCCTCTCAGTCCCAAGTGTCCAGCCTTATGCCACATCCAGCTGTCATTGTAGATAGGGTCTTTCCAGGTTTCCTCAGACACCCTGAAGGAATTGTAAAGAATTTCCCTGTTTTTTGGTTTTGCTTTTGAAATTCCTTTTTATAGTGGGTTTGAGCTGATTCTCGCTGCCATGTTTATGCCACTCTAGACACACATGATTCCCTTATGGAGACATATCAATACATAGGTTTTAAGATTCTTACTAGTCAGATATATTCCTCTGCGGGAAATATGGGGTTTTGAGTCTCTTTCACTGAGGAAGGTGTCGGTTTTGTCAATTCCAAATTTGGTTTTTGAAACGGTCCCTGTGCTTATATCAAACTCTGGTTTTATGCATCACCCCACCTCTCCTTCCCCTTTATGCAGGCATAAGAGTGTTTTCTAAATGTGAGACTCTGTTCTCTTTCCCAACTCAGTTCACGTGTAGCCATGTTTACAGGATCTTCCTAAGTGATATCTTATGATAAGTTTCTTTTTCTGTGTGACTTATTTCACTTAGAATCATCGTACCTGAATCCACTCACTTTGCTGCTACTGGTCTTATGACATTGATTTCATGGCTGAGGGATATTCCATCGTACGTAAGTACCACAATGTTTTGAACCATTTTTATATTTCCTGGGATATTTAAGGTGTACCCAAGTTGAGGTCTTTGTAGCCAGTGAAGCCCTAAATTTGGAGGTGGCTCTTTCTTATTGATTTTCAGTTTTCCCCATGTATATTCCGTAGACTGGAAGTGGCCTTGGCTCTGTAGCTCTGTTGTTTACTTGTTTTAGGGAACACAATGCACTCCTCCAGTGAGGCAGTTGGCAATTTACATCACGCCCATCAGCATAACAAGGCTCCCAGTTCTCCAGGGCCTGTCTTGCCTTTCTGGTTTTTACACATTTTGTGGATGTCCCTTTTGACCGGTGGGAAGTGATACTTCTTTGTAGTGCATATTTGCATTGCCCGCTTGCTTGCTTGGCCAAAAAGGGCGTATGCGTTTTCTCCTGAATATATTCAGGAGAAAACGCATACGCACTTTTTGGCCAAGTGCACCATTGTCCAAGTTGTGCCCCTCTTCCTGTGCTTTACAGGCGATTCCAACGTACCTCTTGAAATCTCTTTCCTGCTATTTTGCCTCACTTTCAAGTCCGCCTCGTTGACTTCCCTCAACAGATTTTTGGACGATAGTTGTCCTTTATCACTCTGCCAGTATGTGAATTGCTGTGCCCCTGAGCTCCATTTCTCAACTCGTTTTTTGTGAGCTGAACGCAAGTCCAAAATTTTGGATCATGTCCTATACTGGTTCCCGGTGGGTGGCTGAGACTTTGGTTAATTCTTCTTCCTGCCGGGAAATTAGAGTGACATGTGCCCGTCCAAATGCCTAACAGCTACTCTCTCATGGGTTCTCCCTCGTCCCTTCCATCCTCTGCCAAATTGGGAACCTGTGCAAACCAGGAGGTTAAAGGGCCTGTCTCTCCAAGTTGGGAGATTGATAGTAAGGCAGTTGGAAAGTCAAACTGGAGCACCAGGAGAGGGACTATTCGTTGAGTTTTAGAAACCTTTCATATTCACCAAGTGTCCATTCTCTAGGTTTCCTGTACATGTTATAGCTGTAGTAATATTCCCTTGAACCTGGAGATTTGGGACCCATGGAATGGAGGCCATGCATTATTGCTTGAAAGGGTCTGCATTTGCTCACCCAATCTCACCAAACCTCTCAGTCCCAAGTGTCCAGCCTTATGCCACATCCAGCTGTCATTGTAGATAGGGTCTTTCCAGGTTTCCTCAGACACCCTGAAGGAATTGTAAAGAATTTCCCTGTTTTTTGGTTTTGCTTTTGAAATTCCTTTTTATAGTGGGTTTGAGCTGATTCTCGCTGCCATGTTTATGCCACTCTAGACACACATGATTCCCTTATGGAGACATATCAATACATAGGTTTTAAGATTCTTACTAGTCAGATATATTCCTCTGTGGGAAATATGGGGTTTTGAGTCTCTTTCACTGAGGAAGGTGTCGGTTTTGTCAATTCCAAAGTTGGTTTTTGAAACGGTCCCTGTGCTTATATCAAACTCTGGTTTTATGCATCACCCCACCTCTCCTTCCCCTTTATGCAGGCATAAGAGTGTTTTCTAAATGTGAGACTCTGTTCTCTTTCCCAACTCAGTTCACGTGTAGCTATGTTTACAGGATCTTCATAAGTGATATCTTATGATAAGTTTCTTTTTCTGTGTGACTTATTTCACTTAGAATCATCGTACCTGAATCCACTCACTTTGCTGCTACTGGTCTTATGACATTGATTTCATGGCTGAGGGATATTCCATCGTACATAAGTACCACAATGTTTTGAACCATTTTTATATTTCCTGGGATATTTAAGGTGTACCCAAGTTGAGGTTCTTGTAGCCAGTGCAGCCCTAAATTTGGAGGTGGCTCTTTCTTATTGATTTTCAGTTTTCCCAAGGTATATTCCCTAGACTAGAAGTGGCCTTGGCTCTGTAGCTCTGTTGTTTACTTGTTTTAGGGAACACAATGCACTCCTCCAGTGAGGCAGTTGGCAATTTACATCCCGCCCATCAGCGTAACAAGGCTCCCTGTTCTCCAGGGCCGGTCTTGCCTTTCTGGTTTTTACACATTTTGTGGATGTCCCTTGTGACCGGTGGGAAGTGATACTTCTTTGTAGTGCAGATTTGCATTGCCCGCTTGCTTGCTTGGCCAAAAAGGGCGTATGCGTTTTCTCCTGAATATATTCAGGAGAAAACGCATACGCCCTTTTTGGCCAAGTGCACCATTGTCCAAGTTGTGCCCCTCTTCCTGTGCTTTACAGGCGATTCCAACGTACCTCTTGAAATCTGTTTCCTGCTATTTTGCCTCACTTTCAAGTCCGCCTCGTTGACGTCCCTCAACAAATTTTTGGACGATAGTTGTCCTTTATCACTCTGCCAGTATGTGAATTGCTGTGCCCCTGAGCTCCATTTCTCAACTCGTTTTTTGTGAGCTGAACGCAAGTCCAAAATTTTGGATCATGTCCTATACTGTTTCCATGTGGGTGGCTGAGACTTTGGTTAATTCTTCTTCCTGCCGGGAAATTAGAGTGACATGTGCCCGTCCAAATGCCTAACAGCTACTCTCTCATGGGTTCTCCCTCGTCCCTTCCATCCTCTGCCAAATTGGGAACCTGTGCAAACCAGGAGGTTAAAGGGCCTGTCTCTCCAAGTTGGGAGATCCATAGTAAGGCAGTTGGAAAGTCAAACTGGAGCACCAGGAGAGGGACTATTCCTTGAGTTTTAGAAACCTTTCGTATTCACAGTGTGTCCATTCTCTAGGTTTCCTGTACATGTTATAGCTGTAGTAATATTCCCTTGAACCTGGAGAGTTGGGACCCATGGAATGGAGGCCATGCATTATTGCTTGAAAGGGTCTGCATTTGCTCACCCAATCTCACCAATCCTCTCAGTCCCAAGTGTCCAGCCTTATGCCACATCCAGCTGTCATTGTAGATAGGGTCTTTCCAGGTTTCCTCAGACACCCTGAAGGAATTGTAAAGAATTTCCCTGTTTTTTGGTTTTGCTTTTGAAATTCCTTTTTATAGTGGGTTTGAGCTGATTCTCGCTGCCATGTTTATGCCACTCTAGACACACTTGATTCCCTTATGGAGACATATCAATACATAGGTTTTAAGATTCTTACTAGTCAGATATATTCCTCTGTGGGAAATATGGGGTTTTGAGTCTCTTTCACTGAGGAAGGTGTCGGTCTTGTCAATTCCAAAGTTGGTTTTTGAAACGGTCCCTGTGCTTATATCAAACTCTGGTTTTATGCATCACCCCACCTCTCCTTCCCCTTTATGCAGGGATAAGCGTGTTTTCTAAATGTGAGACTCTGTTCTCTTTCCTAACTCAGTTCACGTGTAGCCATGTTTACAGGATCTTCATAAGTGATATCTTATGATAAGTTTCTTTTTCTGTGTGACTTATTTCACTTAGAATCAACGTACCTGAATCCACTCACTTTGCTGCTTCTAGTCTTATGACATTGATTTCATCGCTGAGGGATATTCCATCGTACGTAAGTACCCCAATGTTTTGAACCATTTTTATATTTCCTGGGATATTTAAGGTGTACCCAAGTTGAGGTTCTTGTAGCCAGTGCAGCCCGAAATTTGGAGGTGGCTCTTTCTTATTGATTTTCAGTTTTCCCAAGGTATATTCCCTAGACTAGAAGTGGCCTTGGCTCTGTAGCTCTGTTGTTTACTTGTTTTAGGGAACACAATGCACTCCTCCAGTGAGGCAGTTGGCAGTTGACATCCCGCCCATCAGCATGACAAGGCTCCCTGTTCTCCAGGGCCTGTCTTGCCTTTCTGGTTTTTACACATTTTGTGGATGTCCCTTTTGACCGGTGGGAAGTGATACTTCTTTGTAGTGCAGATTTGCATTGCCCCCTTGCTTGCTTGGCCAAAAAGGGCGTATGCGTTTTCTCCTGAATATATTCAGGAGAAAACGCATACGCCCTTTTTGGCCAAGTGCACCATTGTCCAAGTTGTGCCCCTATTCCTGTGCTTTACAGGCGATTCCAAGGTACCTCTTGAAATCTGTTTCCTGCTATTTTGCCTCGCTTTCAAGTCCGCCTCGTTGACTTCCCTCAACAGATTTTTGGACGATAGTTGTCCTTTATCACTCTGCCAGTTTGTGAATTGCTGTGCCCCTGAGCTCCATTTCTCAACTCGTTTTTTGTGAGCTGAACGCAAGTCCAAAATTTTGGATCATGTCCTATACTGGTTCCCGGTGGGTGGCTGAGACTTTGGTTAATTCTTCTTCCTGCCGGGAAATTAGAGTGACATGTGCCCGTCCAAATGCCTAACAGCTACTCTCTCATGGGTTCTCCCTCGTCCCTTCCATCCTCTGCCAAATTGGGAACCTGTGCAAACCAGGAGGTTAAAGGGCCTGTCTCTCCAAGTTGGGAGATTGATAGTAAGGCAGTTGGAAAGTCAAACTGGAGCACCAGGAGAGGGACTATTCGTTGAGTTTTAGAAACCTTTCATATTTACCAAGTGTCCATTCTCTAGGTTTCCTGTACATGTTATAGCTGTAGTAATATTCCCTTGAACCTGGAGATTTGGGACCCATGGAATGGGGGCCATGCATTATTGCTTGAAAGGGTCTGCATTTGCTCACCCAATCTCACCAATCCTCTCAGTCCCAAGTGTCCAGCCTTATGCCACATCCAGCTGTCATTGTAGATAGGGTCTTTCCAGGTTTCCTCAGACACCCTGAAGGAATTGTAAAGAATTTCCCTGTTTTTTGGTTTTGCTTTTGAAATTCCTTTTTATAGTGGGTTTGAGCTGATTCTCGCTGCCATGTTTATGCCACTCTAGACACACATGATTCCCTTATGGAGACATATCAATACATAGGGTTTAAGATTCTTACTAGTCAGATATATTCCTCTGTGGGAAATATGGGGTTTTGAGTCTCTTTCACTGAGGAAGGTGTCGGTTTTGTCAATTCCAAAGTTGGTTTTTGAAACAGTCCCTGTGCTTATATCAAACTCTGGTTTTATGCATCACCCCACCTCTCCTTCCCCTTTATGCAGGCATAAGAGTGTTTTCTAAATGTGAGACTCTGTTCTCTTTCCCAACTCAGTTCACGTGTAGCTATGTTTACAGGATCTTCCTAAGTGATATCTTATGATAAGTTTCTTTTTCTGTGTGACTTATTTCACTTAGAATCATCGTACCTGAATCCACTCACTTTGCTGCTACTGGTCTTATGACATTGATTTCATGGCTGAGGGATATTCCATCGTACGTAAGTACCACAATGTTTTGAACCATTTTTATATTTCCTGGGATATTTAAGGTGTACCCAAGTTGAGGTTCTTGTAGCCAGTGCAGCCCTAAATTTGGAGGTGGCTCTTTCTTATTGATTTTCAGTTTTCCCAAGGTATATTCCCTAGACTAGAAGTGGCCTTGGCTCTGTAGCTCTGTTGTTTACTTGTTTTAGGGAACACAATGCACTCCTCCAGTGAGGCAGTTGGCAATTTACATCCCGCCCATCAGCATAACAAGGCTCCCTGTTCTCCAGGGCCTGTCTTGCCTTTCTGGTTTTTACACATTTTGTGGATGTCCCTTTTGACCAGTGGGAAGTGATACTTCTTTGTAGTGCAGATTTGCATTGCCCGCTTGCTTGCTTGGCCAAAAAGGGCGTATGCGTTTTCTCCTGAATATATTCAGGAGAAAACGCATACGCCCTTTTTGGCCAAGAGCACCATTGTCCAAGTTGTGCCCCTCTTCCTGTGCTTTACAGGCGATTCCAACGTACCTCTTGAAATCTGTTTCCTGCTATTTTGCCTCACTTTCAAGTCCGCCTCGTTGACGTCCCTCAACAGATTTTTGGACGATAGTTGTCCTTTATCACTCTGCCAGTATGTGAATTGATGTGCCCCTGAGCTCCATTTCTCAACTCGTTTTTTGTGAGCTGAACGCAAGTCCAAAATTTTGGATCATGTCCTATACTGGTTCCCGGTGGGTGGCTGAGACTTTGGTTAATTCTTCTTCCTGCCGGGAAATTAGATTGACATGTGCCCGTCCAAATGCCTAACAGCTACTCTCTCATGGGTTCTCCCTCGTCCCTTCCATCCTCTGCCAAATTGGGAACCTGTGCAAACCAGGAGGTTAAAGGGCCTGTCTCTCCAAGTTGAGAGATTCATAGTAAGGCAGTTGGAAAGTCAAACTGAAGCACCAGGAGAGGGACTATTCGTTGAGTTTTAGAAACCTTTCGTATTCACAGTGTGTCCATTCTCTAGGTTTCCTGTACATGTTATAGCTGTAGTAATATTCCCTTGAACCTGGAGAGTTGGGATCCATGGAATGGAGGCCATGCATTATTGCTTGAAAGGGTCTGCATTTGCTCACCCAATCTCACCAATCCTCTCAGTCCCAAGTGTCCAGCCTTATGCCACATCCAGCTGTCATTGTAGATAGGGTCTTTCCAGGTTTCCTCAGACACCCTGAAGGAATTGTAAAGAATTTCCCTGTTTTTTGGTTTTGCTTTTGAAATTCCTTTTTATAGTGGGTTTGAGCTGATTCTCGCTGCCATGTTTATGCCACTCTAGACACACATGATTCCCTTATGGAGACATATCAATACATAGGTTTTAAGATTCTTACTAGTCAGATATATTCCTCTGCGGGAAATATGGGGTTTTGAGTCTCTTTCACTGAGGAAGGTGTCGGTTTTGTCAATTCCAAATTTGGTTTTTGAAACGGTCCCTGTGCTTATATCAAACTCTGGTTTTATGCATCACCCCACCTCTCCTTCCCCTTTATGCAGGCATAAGAGTGTTTTCTAAATGTGAGACTCTGTTCTCTTTCCCAACTCAGTTCACGTGTAGCCATGTTTACAGGATCTTCCTAAGTGATATCTTATGATAAGTTTCTTTTTCTGTGTGACTTATTTCACTTAGAATCATCGTACCTGAATCCACTCACTTTGCTGCTACTGGTCTTATGACATTGATTTCATGGCTGAGGGATATTCCATCGTACGTAAGTACCACAATGTTTTGAACCATTTTTATATTTCCTGGGATATTTAAGGTGTACCCAAGTTGAGGTTTTTGTAGCCAGTGAAGCCCTAAATTTGGAGGTGGCTCTTTCTTATTGATTTTCAGTTTTCCCCATGTATATTCCGTAGACTGGAAGTGGCCTTGGCTCTGTAGCTCTGTTGTTTACTTGTTTTAGGGAACACAATGCACTCCTCCAGTGAGGCAGTTGGCAATTTACATCACGCCCATCAGCATAACAAGGCTCCCAGTTCTCCAGGGCCTGTCTTGCCTTTCTGGTTTTTACACATTTTGTGGATGTCCCTTTTGACCGGTGGGAAGTGATACTTCTTTGTAGTGCATATTTGCATTGCCCGCTTGCTTGCTTGGCCAAAAAGGGCGTATGCGTTTTCTCCTGAATATATTCAGGAGAAAACGCATACGCACTTTTTGGCCAAGTGCACCATTGTCCAAGTTGTGCCCCTCTTCCTGTGCTTTACAGGCGATTCCAACGTACCTCTTGAAATCTCTTTCCTGCTATTTTGCCTCACTTTCAAGTCCGCCTCGTTGACTTCCCTCAACAGATTTTTGGACGATAGTTGTCCTTTATCACTCTGCCAGTATGTGAATTGCTGTGCCCCTGAGCTCCATTTCTCAACTCGTTTTTTGTGAGCTGAACGCAAGTCCAAAATTTTGGATCATGTCCTATACTGGTTCCCGGTGGGTGGCTGAGACTTTGGTTAATTCTTCTTCCTGCCGGGAAATTAGAGTGACATGTGCCCGTCCAAATGCCTAACAGCTACTCTCTCATGGGTTCTCCCTCGTCCCTTCCATCCTCTGCCAAATTGGGAACCTGTGCAAACCAGGAGGTTAAAGGGCCTGTCTCTCCAAGTTGGGAGATTGATAGTAAGGCAGTTGGAAAGTCAAACTGGAGCACCAGGAGAGGGACTATTCGTTGAGTTTTAGAAACCTTTCATATTCACCAAGTGTCCATTCTCTAGGTTTCCTGTACATGTTATAGCTGTAGTAATATTCCCTTGAACCTGAAGATTTGGGACCCATGGAATGGAGGCCATGCATTATTGCTTGAAAGGGTCTGCATTTGCTCACCCAATCTCACCAAACCTCTCAGTCCCAAGTGTCCAGCCTTATGCCACATCCAGCTGTCATTGTAGATAGGGTCTTTCCAGGTTTCCTCAGACACCCTGAAGGAATTGTAAAGAATTTCCCTGTTTTTTGGTTTTGCTTTTGAAATTCCTTTTTATACTGGGTTTGAGCTGATTCTCGCTGCCATGTTTATGCCACTCTAGACACACATGATTCCCTTATGGAGACATATCAATACATAGGTTTTAAGATTCTTACTAGTCAGATATATTCCTCTGTGGGAAATATGGGGTTTTGAGTCTCTTTCACTGAGGAAGGTGTCGGTTTTGTCAATTCCAAAGTTGGTTTTTGAAACGGTCCCTGTGCTTATATCAAACTCTGGTTTTATGCATCACCCCACCTCTCCTTCCCCTTTATGCAGGCATAAGAGTGTTTTCTAAATGTGAGACTCTGTTCTCTTTCCCAACTCAGTTCACGTGTAGCTATGTTTACAGGATCTTCATAAGTGATATCTTATGATAAGTTTCTTTTTCTGTGTGACTTATTTCACTTAGAATCATCGTACCTGAATCCACTCACTTTGCTGCTACTGGTCTTATGACATTGATTTCATGGCTGAGGGATATTCCATCGTACGTAAGTACCACAATGTTTTGAACCATTTTTATATTTCCTGGGATATTTAAGGTGTACCCAAGTTGAGGTTCTTGTAGCCAGTGCAGCCCTAAATTTGGAGGTGGCTCTTTCTTATTGATTTTCAGTTTTCCAAGGTATATTCCCTAGACTAGAAGTGGCCTTGGCTCTGTAGCTCTGTTGTTTACTTGTTTTAGGGAACACAATGCACTCCTCCAGTGAGGCAGTTGGCAATTTACATCCCGCCCATCAGCGTAACAAGGCTCCCTGTTCTCCAGGGCCGGTCTTGCCTTTCTGGTTTTTACACATTTTGTGGATGTCCCTTTTGACCGGTGGGAAGTGATACTTCTTTGTAGTGCAGATTTGCATTGCCCGCTTGCTTGCTTGGCCAAAAAGGGCGTATGCGTTTTCTCCTGAATATATTCAGGAGAAAACGCATACGCCCTTTTTGGCCAAGTGCACCATTGTCCAAGTTGTGCCCCTCTTCCTGTGCTTTACAGGCGATTCCAACGTACCTCTTGAAATCTGTTTCCTGCTATTTTGCCTCACTTTCAAGTCCGCCTCGTTGACGTCCCTCAACAAATTTTTGGACGATAGTTGTCCTTTATCACTCTGCCAGTATGTGAATTGCTGTGCCCCTGAGCTCCATTTCTCAACTCGTTTTTTGTGAGCTGAACGCAAGTCCAAAATTTTGGATCATGTCCTATACTGTTTCCATGTGGGTGGCTGAGACTTTGGTTAATTCTTCTTCCTGCCGGGAAATTAGAGTGACATGTGCCCGTCCAAATGCCTAACAGCTACTCTCTCATGGGTTCTCCCTCGTCCCTTCCATCCTCTGCCAAATTGGGAACCTGTGCAAACCAGGAGGTTAAAGGGCCTGTCTCTCCAAGTTGGGAGATTCATAGTAAGGCAGTTGGAAAGTCAAACTGGAGCACCAGGAGAGGGACTATTCGTTGAGTTTTAGAAACCTTTCGTATTCACAGTGTGTCCATTCTCTAGGTTTCCTGTACATGTTATAGCTGTAGTAATATTCCCTTGAACCTGGAGAGTTGGGACCCATGGAATGGAGGCCATGCATTATTGCTTGAAAGGGTCTGCATTTGCTCACCCAATCTCACCAATCCTCTCAGTCCCAAGTGTCCAGCCTTATGCCACATCCAGCTGTCATTGTAGATAGGGTCTTTCCAGGTTTCCTCAGACACCCTGAAGGAATTGTAAAGAATTTCCCTGTTTTTTGGTTTTGCTTTTGAAATTCCTTTTTATAGTGGGTTTGAGCTGATTCTCGCTGCCATGTTTATGCCACTCTAGACACACTTGATTCCCTTATGGAGACATATCAATACATAGGTTTTAAGATTCTTACTAGTCAGATATATTCCTCTGTGGGAAATATGGGGTTTTGAGTCTCTTTCACTGAGGAAGGTGTCGGTCTTGTCAATTCCAAAGTTGGTCTTTGAAACGGTCCCTGTGCTTATATCAAACTCTGGTTTTATGCATCACCCCACCTCTCCTTCCCCTTTATGCAGGCATAAGCGTGTTTTCTAAATGTGAGACTCTGTTCTCTTTCCTAACTCAGTTCACGTGTAGCCATGTTTACAGGATCTTCATAAGTGATATCTTATGATAAGTTTCTTTTTCTGTGTGACTTATTTCACTTAGAATCAACGTACCTGAATCAACTCACTTTGCTGCTTCTAGTCTTATGACATTGATTTCATCGCTGAGGGATATTCCATCGTACGTAAGTACCACAATGTTTTGAACCATTTTTATATTTCCTGGGATATTTAAGGTGTACCCAAGTTGAGGTTCTTGTAGCCAGTGCAGCCCGAAATTTGGAGGTGGCTCTTTCTTATTGATTTTCAGTTTTCCCAAGGTATATTCCCTAGACTAGAAGTGGCCTTGGCTCTGTAGCTCTGTTGTTTACTTGTTTTAGGGAACACAATGCACTCCTCCAGTGAGGCAGTTGGCAGTTGACATCCCGCCCATCAGCATGACAAGGCTCCCTGTTCTCCAGGGCCTGTCTTGCCTTTCTGGTTTTTACACATTTTGTGGATGTCCCTTTTGACCGGTGGGAAGTGATACTTCTTTGTAGTGCAGATTTGCATTGCCCCCTTGCTTGCTTGGCCAAAAAGGGCGTATGCGTTTTCTCCTGAATATATTCAGGAGAAAACGCATACGCCCTTTTTGGCCAAGTGCACCATTGTCCAAGTTGTGCCCCTATTCCTGTGCTTTACAGGCGATTCCAAGGTACCTCTTGAAATCTGTTTCCTGCTATTTTGCCTCGCTTTCAAGTCCGCCTCGTTGACTTCCCTCAACAGATTTTTGGACGATAGTTGTCCTTTATCACTCTGCCAGTTTGTGAATTGCTGTGCCCCTGAGCTCCATTTCTCAACTCGTTTTTTGTGAGCTGAACGCAAGTCCAAAATTTTGGATCATGTCCTATACTGGTTCCCGGTGGGTGGCTGAGACTTTGGTTAATTCTTCTTCCTGCCGGGAAATTAGAGTGACATGTGCCCGTCCAAATGCCTAACAGCTACTCTCTCATGGGTTCTCCCTCGTCCCTTCCATCCTCTGCCAAATTGGGAACCTGTGCAAACCAGGAGGTTAAAGGGCCTGTCTCTCCAAGTTGGGAGATTGATAGTAAGGCAGTTGGAAAGTCAAACTGGAGCACCAGGAGAGGGACTATTCGTTGAGTTTTAGAAACCTTTCATATTTACCAAGTGTCCATTCTCTAGGTTTCCTGTACATGTTATAGCTGTAGTAATATTCCCTTGAACCTGGAGATTTGGGACCCATGGAATGGGGGCCATGCATTATTGCTTGAAAGGGTCTGCATTTGCTCACCCAATCTCACCAATCCTCTCAGTCCCAAGTGTCCAGCCTTATGCCACATCCAGCTGTCATTGTAGATAGGGTCTTTCCAGGTTTCCTCAGACACCCTGAAGGAATTGTAAAGAATTTCCCTGTTTTTTGGTTTTGCTTTTGAAATTCCTTTTTATAGTGGGTTTGAGCTGATTCTCGCTGCCATGTTTATGCCACTCTAGACACACATGATTCCCTTATGGAGACATATCAATACATAGGGTTTAAGATTCTTACTAGTCAGATATATTCCTCTGTGGGAAATATGGGGTTTTGAGTCTCTTTCACTGAGGAAGGTGTCGGTTTTGTCAATTCCAAAGTTGGTTTTTGAAACAGTCCCTGTGCTTATATCAAACTCTGGTTTTATGCATCACCCCACCTCTCCTTCCCCTTTATGCAGGCATAAGAGTGTTTTCTAAATGTGAGACTCTGTTCTCTTTCCCAACTCAGTTCACGTGTAGCTATGTTTACAGGATCTTCCTAAGTGATATCTTATGATAAGTTTCTTTTTCTGTGTGACTTATTTCACTTAGAATCATCGTACCTGAATCCACTCACTTTGCTGCTACTGGTCTTATGACATTGATTTCATGGCTGAGGGATATTCCATCGTACGTAAGTACCACAATGTTTTGAACCATTTTTATATTTCCTGGGATATTTAAGGTGTACCCAAGTTGAGGTTTTTGTAGCCAGTGAAGCCCTAAATTTGGAGGTGGCTCTTTCTTATTGATTTTCAGTTTTCCCCATGTATATTCCGTAGACTGGAAGTGGCCTTGGCTCTGTAGCTCTGTTGTTTACTTGTTTTAGGGAACACAATGCACTCCTCCAGTGAGGCAGTTGGCAATTTACATCACGCCCATCAGCATAACAAGGCTCCCAGTTCTCCAGGGCCTGTCTTGCCTTTCTGGTTTTTACACATTTTGTGGATGTCCCTTTTGACCGGTGGGAAGTGATACTTCTTTGTAGTGCATATTTGCATTGCCCGCTTGCTTGCTTGGCCAAAAAGGGCGTATGCGTTTTCTCCTGAATATATTCAGGAGAAAACGCATACGCACTTTTTGGCCAAGTGCACCATTGTCCAAGTTGTGCCCCTCTTCCTGTGCTTTACAGGCGATTCCAACGTACCTCTTGAAATCTCTTTCCTGCTATTTTGCCTCACTTTCAAGTCCGCCTCGTTGACTTCCCTCAACAGATTTTTGGACGATAGTTGTCCTTTATCACTCTGCCAGTATGTGAATTGCTGTGCCCCTGAGCTCCATTTCTCAACTCGTTTTTTGTGAGCTGAACGCAAGTCCAAAATTTTGGATCATGTCCTATACTGGTTCCCGGTGGGTGGCTGAGACTTTGGTTAATTCTTCTTCCTGCCGGGAAATTAGAGTGACATGTGCCCGTCCAAATGCCTAACAGCTACTCTCTCATGGGTTCTCCCTCGTCCCTTCCATCCTCTGCCAAATTGGGAACCTGTGCAAACCAGGAGGTTAAAGGGCCTGTCTCTCCAAGTTGGGAGATTGATAGTAAGGCAGTTGGAAAGTCAAACTGGAGCACCAGGAGAGGGACTATTCGTTGAGTTTTAGAAACCTTTCATATTCACCAAGTGTCCATTCTCTAGGTTTCCTGTACATGTTATAGCTGTAGTAATATTCCCTTGAACCTGAAGATTTGGGACCCATGGAATGGAGGCCATGCATTATTGCTTGAAAGGGTCTGCATTTGCTCACCCAATCTCACCAAACCTCTCAGTCCCAAGTGTCCAGCCTTATGCCACATCCAGCTGTCATTGTAGATAGGGTCTTTCCAGGTTTCCTCAGACACCCTGAAGGAATTGTAAAGAATTTCCCTGTTTTTTGGTTTTGCTTTTGAAATTCCTTTTTATACTGGGTTTGAGCTGATTCTCGCTGCCATGTTTATGCCACTCTAGACACACATGATTCCCTTATGGAGACATATCAATACATAGGTTTTAAGATTCTTACTAGTCAGATATATTCCTCTGTGGGAAATATGGGGTTTTGAGTCTCTTTCACTGAGGAAGGTGTCGGTTTTGTCAATTCCAAAGTTGGTTTTTGAAACGGTCCCTGTGCTTATATCAAACTCTGGTTTTATGCATCACCCCACCTCTCCTTCCCCTTTATGCAGGCATAAGAGTGTTTTCTAAATGTGAGACTCTGTTCTCTTTCCCAACTCAGTTCACGTGTAGCTATGTTTACAGGATCTTCATAAGTGATATCTTATGATAAGTTTCTTTTTCTGTGTGACTTATTTCACTTAGAATCATCGTACCTGAATCCACTCACTTTGCTGCTACTGGTCTTATGACATTGATTTCATGGCTGAGGGATATTCCATCGTACGTAAGTACCACAATGTTTTGAACCATTTTTATATTTCCTGGGATATTTAAGGTGTACCCAAGTTGAGGTTCTTGTAGCCAGTGCAGCCCTAAATTTGGAGGTGGCTCTTTCTTATTGATTTTCAGTTTTCCAAGGTATATTCCCTAGACTAGAAGTGGCCTTGGCTCTGTAGCTCTGTTGTTTACTTGTTTTAGGGAACACAATGCACTCCTCCAGTGAGGCAGTTGGCAATTTACATCCCGCCCATCAGCGTAACAAGGCTCCCTGTTCTCCAGGGCCGGTCTTGCCTTTCTGGTTTTTACACATTTTGTGGATGTCCCTTTTGACCGGTGGGAAGTGATACTTCTTTGTAGTGCAGATTTGCATTGCCCGCTTGCTTGCTTGGCCAAAAAGGGCGTATGCGTTTTCTCCTGAATATATTCAGGAGAAAACGCATACGCCCTTTTTGGCCAAGTGCACCATTGTCCAAGTTGTGCCCCTCTTCCTGTGCTTTACAGGCGATTCCAACGTACCTCTTGAAATCTGTTTCCTGCTATTTTGCCTCACTTTCAAGTCCGCCTCGTTGACGTCCCTCAACAAATTTTTGGACGATAGTTGTCCTTTATCACTCTGCCAGTATGTGAATTGCTGTGCCCCTGAGCTCCATTTCTCAACTCGTTTTTTGTGAGCTGAACGCAAGTCCAAAATTTTGGATCATGTCCTATACTGTTTCCATGTGGGTGGCTGAGACTTTGGTTAATTCTTCTTCCTGCCGGGAAATTAGAGTGACATGTGCCCGTCCAAATGCCTAACAGCTACTCTCTCATGGGTTCTCCCTCGTCCCTTCCATCCTCTGCCAAATTGGGAACCTGTGCAAACCAGGAGGTTAAAGGGCCTGTCTCTCCAAGTTGGGAGATTCATAGTAAGGCAGTTGGAAAGTCAAACTGGAGCACCAGGAGAGGGACTATTCGTTGAGTTTTAGAAACCTTTCGTATTCACAGTGTGTCCATTCTCTAGGTTTCCTGTACATGTTATAGCTGTAGTAATATTCCCTTGAACCTGGAGAGTTGGGACCCATGGAATGGAGGCCATGCATTATTGCTTGAAAGGGTCTGCATTTGCTCACCCAATCTCACCAATCCTCTCAGTCCCAAGTGTCCAGCCTTATGCCACATCCAGCTGTCATTGTAGATAGGGTCTTTCCAGGTTTCCTCAGACACCCTGAAGGAATTGTAAAGAATTTCCCTGTTTTTTGGTTTTGCTTTTGAAATTCCTTTTTATAGTGGGTTTGAGCTGATTCTCGCTGCCATGTTTATGCCACTCTAGACACACTTGATTCCCTTATGGAGACATATCAATACATAGGTTTTAAGATTCTTACTAGTCAGATATATTCCTCTGTGGGAAATATGGGGTTTTGAGTCTCTTTCACTGAGGAAGGTGTCGGTCTTGTCAATTCCAAAGTTGGTCTTTGAAACGGTCCCTGTGCTTATATCAAACTCTGGTTTTATGCATCACCCCACCTCTCCTTCCCCTTTATGCAGGCATAAGCGTGTTTTCTAAATGTGAGACTCTGTTCTCTTTCCTAACTCAGTTCACGTGTAGCCATGTTTACAGGATCTTCATAAGTGATATCTTATGATAAGTTTCTTTTTCTGTGTGACTTATTTCACTTAGAATCAACGTACCTGAATCAACTCACTTTGCTGCTTCTAGTCTTATGACATTGATTTCATCGCTGAGGGATATTCCATCGTACGTAAGTACCACAATGTTTTGAACCATTTTTATATTTCCTGGGATATTTAAGGTGTACCCAAGTTGAGGTTCTTGTAGCCAGTGCAGCCCGAAATTTGGAGGTGGCTCTTTCTTATTGATTTTCAGTTTTCCCAAGGTATATTCCCTAGACTAGAAGTGGCCTTGGCTCTGTAGCTCTGTTGTTTACTTGTTTTAGGGAACACAATGCACTCCTCCAGTGAGGCAGTTGGCAGTTGACATCCCGCCCATCAGCATGACAAGGCTCCCTGTTCTCCAGGGCCTGTCTTGCCTTTCTGGTTTTTACACATTTTGTGGATGTCCCTTTTGACCGGTGGGAAGTGATACTTCTTTGTAGTGCAGATTTGCATTGCCCCCTTGCTTGCTTGGCCAAAAAGGGCGTATGCGTTTTCTCCTGAATATATTCAGGAGAAAACGCATACGCCCTTTTTGGCCAAGTGCACCATTGTCCAAGTTGTGCCCCTATTCCTGTGCTTTACAGGCGATTCCAAGGTACCTCTTGAAATCTGTTTCCTGCTATTTTGCCTCGCTTTCAAGTCCGCCTCGTTGACTTCCCTCAACAGATTTTTGGACGATAGTTGTCCTTTATCACTCTGCCAGTTTGTGAATTGCTGTGCCCCTGAGCTCCATTTCTCAACTCGTTTTTTGTGAGCTGAACGCAAGTCCAAAATTTTGGATCATGTCCTATACTGGTTCCCGGTGGGTGGCTGAGACTTTGGTTAATTCTTCTTCCTGCCGGGAAATTAGAGTGACATGTGCCCGTCCAAATGCCTAACAGCTACTCTCTCATGGGTTCTCCCTCGTCCCTTCCATCCTCTGCCAAATTGGGAACCTGTGCAAACCAGGAGGTTAAAGGGCCTGTCTCTCCAAGTTGGGAGATTGATGGTAAGGCAGTTGGAAAGTCAAACTGGAGCACCAGGAGAGGGACTATTCGTTGAGTTTTAGAAACCTTTCATATTTACCAAGTGTCCATTCTCTAGGTTTCCTGTACATGTTATAGCTGTAGTAATATTCCCTTGAACCTGGAGATTTGGGACCCATGGAATGGGGGCCATGCATTATTGCTTGAAAGGGTCTGCATTTGCTCACCCAATCTCACCAATCCTCTCAGTCCCAAGTGTCCAGCCTTATGCCACATCCAGCTGTCATTGTAGATAGGGTCTTTCCAGGTTTCCTCAGACACCCTGAAGGAATTGTAAAGAATTTCCCTGTTTTTTGGTTTTGCTTTTGAAATTCCTTTTTATAGTGGGTTTGAGCTGATTCTCGCTGCCATGTTTATGCCACTCTAGACACACATGATTCCCTTATGGAGACATATCAATACATAGGGTTTAAAATTCTTACTAGTCAGATATATTCCTCTGTGGGAAATATGGGGTTTTGAGTCTCTTTCACTGAGGAAGGTGTCGGTTTTGTCAATTCCAAAGTTGGTTTTTGAAACAGTCCCTGTGCTTATATCAAACTCTGGTTTTATGCATCACCCCACCTCTCCTTCCCCTTTATGCAGGCATAAGAGTGTTTTCTAAATGTGAGACTCTGTTCTCTTTCCCAACTCAGTTCACGTGTAGCTATGTTTACAGGATCTTCCTAAGTGATATCTTATGATAAGTTTCTTTTTCTGTGTGACTTATTTCACTTAGAATCATCGTACCTGAATCCACTCACTTTGCTGCTACTGGTCTTATGACATTGATTTCATGGCTGAGGGATATTCCATCGTACGTAAGTACCACAATGTTTTGAACCATTTTTATATTTCCTGGGATATTTAAGGTGTACCCAAGTTGAGGTTCTTGTAGCCAGTGCAGCCCTAAATTTGGAGGTGGCTCTTTCTTATTGATTTTCAGTTTTCCCAAGGTATATTCCCTAGACTGGAAGTGGCCTTGGCTCTGTAGCTCTGTTGTTTACTTGTTTTAGGGAACACAATGCACTCCTCCAGTGAGGCAGTTGGCAATTTACATCCCGCCCATCAGCATAACAAGGCTCCCAGTTCTCCAGGGCCTGTCTTGCCTTTCTGGTTTTTACACATTTTGTGGATGTCCCTTTTGACCGGTGGGAAGTGATACTTCTTTGTAGTGCAGATTTGCATTGCCCGCTTGCTTGCTTGGCCAAAAAGGGCGTATGCGTTTTCTCCTGAATAAATTCAGGAGAAAACGCATACGCCCTTTTTGGCCAAGTGCACCATTGTCCAAGTTGTGCCCCTCTTCCTGTGCTTTACAGGCGATTCCAACGTACCTCTTGAAATCTGTTTCCTGCTATTTTGCCTCACTTTCAAGTCCGCCTCGTTGACTTCCCTCAACAGATTTTTGGACGATAGTTGTCCTTTATCACTCTGCCAGTTTGTGAATTGCTGTGCCCCTGAGCTCCATTTCTCAACTCGTTTTTTGTGAGCTGAACGCAAGTCCAAAATTTTGGATCCTGTCCTATACTGGTTCCCGGTGGGTGGCTGAGACTTTGGTTAATTCTTCTTCCTGCCGGGAAATTAGAGTGACATGTGCCCGTCCAAATGCCTAACAGCTACTCTCTCATGGGTTCTCCCTCGTCCCTTCCATCCTCTGCCAAATTGGGAACCTGTGCAAACCAGGAGGTTAAAGGGCCTGTCTCTCCAAGTTGGGAGATTGATAGTAAGGCAGTTGGAAAGTCAAACTGGAGCACCAGGAGAGGGACTATTCGTTTAGTTTTAGAAACCTTTCGTATTCACAGTGTGTCCATTCTCTAGGTTTCCTGTACATGTTATAGCTGTAGTAATATTCCCTTGAACCTGGAGAGTTGGGACCCATGGAATGGGGGCCATGCATTATTGCTTGAAAGGGTCTGCATTTGCTCACCCAATCTCACCAATCCTCTCAGTCCTAAGTGTCCAGCCTTATGCCACATCCAGCTGTCATTGTAGATAGGGTCTTTCCAGGTTTCCTCAGACACCCTGAAGGAATTGTAAAGAATTTCCCTGTTTTTTGGTTTTGCTTTTGAAATTCCTTTTTATAGTGGGTTTGAGCTGATTCTTGCTGCCATGTTTATGCCACTCTAGACACACTTGATTCCCTTATGGAGACATATCAATACATAGGTTTTAAGATTCTTACTAGTCAGATATATTCCTCTGTGGGAAATATGGGGTTTTGAGTCTCTTTCACTGAGGAAGGTGTAGGTCTTGTCTATTCCAAAGTTGGTTTTTGAAACGGTCCCTGTGCTTATATCAAACTCTGGTTTTATGCATCACCCCACCTCTCCATCCCCTTTATGCAGGCATAAGAGTGTTTTCTAAATGTGAGACTCTGTTCTCTTTCCTAACTCAGTTCACGTGTAGCCATGTTTACAGGATCTTCATAAGTGATATCTTATGATAAGTTTCTTTTTCTGTGTGACTTATTTCACTTAGAATCATCGTACCTGAATCCACTCACTTTGCTGCTACTGGTCTTATGACATTGATTTCATGGCTGAGGGATATTCCATCGTACGTAAGTACCACAATGTTTTGAACCATTTTTATATTTCCTGGGATATTTAAGGTGTACCCAAGTTGAGGTTCTTGTAGTCAGTGCAGCCCTAAATTTGGAGGTGGCTCTTTCTTATTGATTTTCAGTTTTCCCAAGGTATATTCCCTAGACTGGAAGTGGCCTTGGCTCTGTAGCTCTGTTGTTTACTTGTTTTAGGGAACACAATGCACTCCTCCAGTGAGGCAGTTGGCAATTTACATCCCGCCCATCAGCATAACAAGGCTCCCAGTTCTCCAGGGCCTGTCTTGCCTTTCTGGTTTTTACACATTTTGTGGATGTCCCTTTTGACTGGTGGGAAGTGATACTTCTTTGTAGTGCAGATTTGCATTGCCCGCTTGCTTGCTTGGCCAAAAAGGGCGTATGCGTTTTCTCCTGAATATATTCAGGAGAAAACGCATACGCCCTTTTTGGCCAAGTGCACCATTGTCCAAGTTGTGCCCCTCTTCCTGTGCTTTACAGGCGATTCCAAGGTACCTCTTGAAATCTGTTTCCTGCTATTTTGCCTCGCTTTCCAGTCCGCCTCGTTGACTTCCCTCAACAGATTTTTGGACGATAGTTGTCCTTTATCACTCTGCCAGTTTGTGAATTGCTGTGCCCCTGAGCTCCATTTCTCAACTCGTTTTTTGTGAGCTGAACACAAGTCCAAAATTGTGGATCATGTCCTATACTGGTTCCCGGTGGGTGGCTGAGACTTTGGTTAATTCTTCTTCCTGCTGGGAAATTAGAGTGACATGTGCCCGTCCAAATGCCTAACAGCTACTCTCTCATGGGTTCTCCCTAGTCCCTTCCATCCTCTGCCAAATTGGGAACCTGTGCAAACCAGGAGGTTAAAGGGCCTGTCTCTCCAAGTTGGGAGATTGATAGTAAGGCAGTTGGAAAGTCAAACTGGAGCACGAGGAGAGGGACTATTCGTTGAGTTTTAGAAACCTTTCGTATTCACAGTGTGTCCATTCTCTAAGTTTCCTGTACATGTTATAGCTGTAGTAATATTCCCTTGAACCTGGAGAGTTGGGACCCATGGAATGGGGGCCATGCATTATTGCTTGAAAGGGTCTGCATTTGCTCACCCAATCTCACCAATCCTCTCAGTCCCAAGTGTCCAGCCTTATGCCACATCCAGCTGTCATTGTAGATAGGGTCTTTCCAGGTTTCCTCAGACACCCTGAAGGAATTGTAAAGAATTTCCCTGTTTTTTGGTTTTGCTTTTGAAATTCCTTTTTATAGTGGGTTTGAGCTGATTCTCGCTGACATGTTTATGCCACTCTAGACACACTTGATTCCCTTATGGAGTCATATCAATACATAGGTTTTAAGATTCTTACTAGTCAGATATATTCCTCTGCGGGAAATATGGGGTTTTGAGTCTCTTTCACTGAGGAAGGTGTAGGTCTTGTCTATTCCAAAGTTGGTTTTTGGAACGGTCCCTGTGCTTATATCAAACTCTGGTTTTATGCATCACCCCACCTCTCCTTCCCCTTTATGCAGGCATAAGAGTGTTTTCTAAATGTGAGACTCTGTTCTCTTTCCTAACTCAGTTCACGTGTAGCCATGTTTACAGGATCTTCATAAGTGATATCTTATGATAAGTTTCTTTTTCTGTGTGACTTATTTCACTTAGAATCATCGTACCTGAATCCACTCACTTTGCTGCTACTGGTCTTATGACATTGATTTCATCGCTGAGGGATATTCCATCATACGTAAGTACCACAATGTTTTGAACCATTTTTATATTTCCTGGGATATTTAAGGTGTACCCAAGTTGAGGTTCTTGTAGTCAGTGCAGCCCTAAATTTGGAGGTGGCTCTTTCTTATTGATTCTCAGTTTTCCCAAGGTATATTCCCTAGACTGGAAGTGGCCTTGGCTCTGTAGCTCTGTTGTTTACTTGTTTTAGGGAACACAATGCACTCCTCCAGTGAGGCAGTTGGCAATTTACATCCCGCCCATCAGCATAACAAGGCTCCCAGTTCTCCAGGGCCTGTCTTGCCTTTCTGGTTTTTACACATTTTGTGGATGTCCCTTTTGACCGGTGGGAAGTGATACTTCTTTGTAGTGCAGATTTGCATTGCCCGCTTGCTTGCTTGGCCAAAAAGGGCGTATGCGTTTTCTCCTGAATATATTCAGGAGAAAACGCATACGCCCTTTTTGGCCAAGTGCACCATTGTCCAAGTTGTGCCCCTCTTCCTGTGCTTTACAGGCGATTCCAAGGTACCTCTTGAAATCTGTTTCCTGCTATTTTGCCTCGCTTTCAAGTCCGCCTCGTTGACTTCCCTCAACAGATTTTTGGACGATAGTTGTCCTTTATCACTCTGCCAGTTTGTGAATTGCTGTGCCCCTGAGCTCCATTTCTCAACTCGTTTTTTGTGAGCTGAACACAAGTCCAAAATTTTGGATCATGTCCTATACTGGTTCCCGGTGGGTGGCTGAGACTTTGGTTAATTCTTCTTCCTGCCGGGAAATTAGAGTGACATGTGCCCGTCCAAATACCTAACAGCTACTCTCTCATGGGTTCTCCCTAGTCCCTTCCATCCTCTGCCAAATTGGGAACCTGTGCAAACCAGGAGGTTAAAGGGCCTGTCTCTCCAAGTTGGGAGATTGATAGTAAGGCAGTTGGAAAGTCAAACTGGAGCACGAGGAGAGGGACTATTCGTTGAGTTTTAGAAACCTTTCGTATTCACAGTGTGTCCATTCTCTAGGTTTCCTGTACATGTTATAGCTGTAGTAATATTCCCTTGAACCTGGAGAGTTGGGACCCATGGAATGGGGGCCATGCATTATTGCTTGAAATGGTCTGCATTTGCTCACCCAATCTCACCAATCCTCTCAGTCCCAAGTGTCCAGCCTTATGCCACATCCAGCTGTCATTGTAGATAGGGTCTTTCCAGGTTTCCTCAGACACCCTGAAGGAATTGTAAAGAATTTCCCTGTTTTTTGGTTTTGCTTTTGAAATTCCTTTTTATAGTGGGTTTGAGCTGAATCTCGCTCCCATGTTTATGCCACTCTAGACACACTTGATTCCCTTATGGAGTCATATCAATACATAGGTTTTAAGATTCTTACTAGTCAGATATATTCCTCTGCGGGAAATATGGGGTTTTGAGTCTCTTTCACTGAGGAAGGTGTAGGTCTTGTCTATTCCAAAGTTGGTTTTTGGAACGGTCCCTGTGCTTATATCAAACTCTGGTTTTATGCATCACCCCACCTCTCCATCCCCTTTATGCAGGCATAAGAGTGTTTTCTAAATGTGAGACTCTGTTCTCTTTCCTAACTCAGTTCACGTGTAGCCATGTTTACAGGATCTTCATAAGTGATATCTTATGATAAGTTTCTTTTTCTGTGTGACTTATTTCACTTAGAATCATCGTACCTGAATCCACTCACTTTGCTGCTTCTGGTCTTATGACATTGATTTCATCGCTGAGGGATATTCCATCATACGTAAGTACCACAATGTTTTGAACCATTTTTATATTTCCTGGGATATTTAAGGTGTACCCAAGTTGAGGTTCTTGTAGTCAGTGCAGCCCTAAATTTGGAGGTGGCTCTTTCTTATTGATTTTCAGTTTTCCCAAGGTATATTCCCTAGACTGGAAGTGGCCTTGGCTCTGTAGCTCTGTTGTTTACTTGTTTTAGGGAACACAATGCACTCCTCCAGTGAGGCAGTTGGCAATTTACATCCCGCCCATCAGCATCATAAGGCTCCCAGTTCTCCAGGGCCTGTCTTGCCTTTCTGGTTTTTACACATTTTGTTGATGTCCCTTTTGACCGGTGGGAAGTGATACTTCTTTGTAGTGCAGATTTGCATTGCCCGCTTGCTTGCTTGGCCAAAAAGGGCGTATGCGTTTTCTCCTGAATATATTCAGGAGAAAACGCATACGCCCTTTTTGGCCAAGTGCACCATTGTCCAAGTTGTGCCCCTATTCCTGTGCTTTACAGGCGATTCCAAGGTACCTCTTGAAATCTGTTTCCTGCTATTTTGCCTCGCTTTCAAGTCCGCCTCGTTGACTTCCCTCAACAGATTTTTGGACGATAGTTGTCCTTTATCACTCTGCCAGTTTGTGAATTGCTGTGCCCCTGAGCTCCATTTCTCAACTCGTTTTTTGTGAGCTGAACGCAAGTCCAAAATTTTGGATCATGTCCTATACTGGTTCCCGGTGGGTGGCTGAGACTTTGGTTAATTCTTCTTCCTGCCGGGAAATTAGAGTGACATGTGCCCGTCCAAATGCCTAACAGCTACTCTCTCATGGGTTCTCCCTCGTCCCTTCCATCCTCTGCCAAATTGGGAACCTGTGCAAACCAGGAGGTTAAAGGGCCTGTCTCTCCAAGTTGGGAGATTGATAGTAAGGCAGTTGGAAAGTCAAACTGGAGCACCAGGAGAGGGACTATTCGTTGAGTTTTAGAAACCTTTCATATTTACCAAGTGTCCATTCTCTAGGTTTCCTGTACATGTTATAGCTGTAGTAATATTCCCTTGAACCTGGAGATTTGGGACCCATGGAATGGGGGCCATGCATTATTGCTTGAAAGGGTCTGCATTTGCTCACCCAATCTCACCAATCCTCTCAGTCCCAAGTGTCCAGCCTTATGCCACATCCAGCTGTCATTGTAGATAGGGTCTTTCCAGGTTTCCTCAGACACCCTGAAGGAATTGTAAAGAATTTCCCTGTTTTTTGGTTTTGCTTTTGAAATTCCTTTTTATAGTGGGTTTGAGCTGATTCTCGCTGCCATGTTTATGCCACTCTAGACACACATGATTCCCTTATGGAGACATATCAATACATAGGGTTTAAAATTCTTACTAGTCAGATATATTCCTCTGTGGGAAATATGGGGTTTTGAGTCTCTTTCACTGAGGAAGGTGTCGGTTTTGTCAATTCCAAAGTTGGTTTTTGAAACAGTCCCTGTGCTTATATCAAACTCTGGTTTTATGCATCACCCCACCTCTCCTTCCCCTTTATGCAGGCATAAGAGTGTTTTCTAAATGTGAGACTCTGTTCTCTTTCCCAACTCAGTTCACGTGTAGCTATGTTTACAGGATCTTCCTAAGTGATATCTTATGATAAGTTTCTTTTTCTGTGTGACTTATTTCACTTAGAATCATCGTACCTGAATCCACTCACTTTGCTGCTACTGGTCTTATGACATTGATTTCATGGCTGAGGGATATTCCATCGTATGTAAGTACCACAATGTTTTGAACCATTTTTATATTTCCTGGGATATTTAAGGTGTACCCAAGTTGAGGTTCTTGTAGCCAGTGCAGCCCTAAATTTGGAGGTGGCTCTTTCTTATTGATTTTCAGTTTTCCCAAGGTATATTCCCTAGACTGGAAGTGGCCTTGGCTCTGTAGCTCTGTTGTTTACTTGTTTTAGGGAACACAATGCACTCCTCCAGTGAGGCAGTTGGCAATTTACATCCCGCCCATCAGCATAACAAGGCTCCCAGTTCTCCAGGGCCTGTCTTGCCTTTCTGGTTTTTACACATTTTGTGGATGTCCCTTTTGACCGGTGGGAAGTGATACTTCTTTGTAGTGCAGATTTGCATTGCCCGCTTGCTTGCTTGGCCAAAAAGGGCGTATGCGTTTTCTCCTGAATAAATTCAGGAGAAAACGCATACGCCCTTTTTGGCCAAGTGCACCATTGTCCAAGTTGTGCCCCTCTTCCTGTGCTTTACAGGCGATTCCAACGTACCTCTTGAAATCTGTTTCCTGCTATTTTGCCTCACTTTCAAGTCCGCCTCGTTGACTTCCCTCAACAGATTTTTGGACGATAGTTGTCCTTTATCACTCTGCCAGTTTGTGAATTGCTGTGCCCCTGAGCTCCATTTCTCAACTCGTTTTTTGTGAGCTGAACGCAAGTCCAAAATTTTGGATCCTGTCCTATACTGGTTCCCGGTGGGTGGCTGAGACTTTGGTTAATTCTTCTTCCTGCCGGGAAATTAGAGTGACATGTGCCCGTCCAAATGCCTAACAGCTACTCTCTCATGGGTTCTCCCTCGTCCCTTCCATCCTCTGCCAAATTGGGAACCTGTGCAAACCAGGAGGTTAAAGGGCCTGTCTCTCCAAGTTGGGAGATTGATAGTAAGGCAGTTGGAAAGTCAAACTGGAGCACCAGGAGAGGGACTATTCGTTTAGTTTTAGAAACCTTTCGTATTCACAGTGTGTCCATTCTCTAGGTTTCCTGTACATGTTATAGCTGTAGTAATATTCCCTTGAACCTGGAGAGTTGGGACCCATGGAATGGGGGCCATGCATTATTGCTTGAAAGGGTCTGCATTTGCTCACCCAATCTCACCAATCCTCTCAGTCCTAAGTGTCCAGCCTTATGCCACATCCAGCTGTCATTGTAGATAGGGTCTTTCCAGGTTTCCTCAGACACCCTGAAGGAATTGTAAAGAATTTCCCTGTTTTTTGGTTTTGCTTTTGAAATTCCTTTTTATAGTGGGTTTGAGCTGATTCTTGCTGCCATGTTTATGCCACTCTAGACACACTTGATTCCCTTATGGAGACATATCAATACATAGGTTTTAAGATTCTTACTAGTCAGATATATTCCTCTGTGGGAAATATGGGGTTTTGAGTCTCTTTCACTGAGGAAGGTGTAGGTCTTGTCTATTCCAAAGTTGGTTTTTGAAACGGTCCCTGTGCTTATATCAAACTCTGGTTTTATGCATCACCCCACCTCTCCATCCCCTTTATGCAGGCATAAGAGTGTTTTCTAAATGTGAGACTCTGTTCTCTTTCCTAACTCAGTTCACGTGTAGCCATGTTTACAGGATCTTCATAAGTGATATCTTATGATAAGTTTCTTTTTCTGTGTGACTTATTTCACTTAGAATCATCGTACCTGAATCCACTCACTTTGCTGCTACTGGTCTTATGACACTGATTTCATGGCTGAGGGATATTCCATCGTACGTAAGTACCACAATGTTTTGAACCATTTTTATATTTCCTGGGATATTTAAGGTGTACCCAAGTTGAGGTTCTTGTAGTCAGTGCAGCCCTAAATTTGGAGGTGGCTCTTTCTTATTGATTTTCAGTTTTCCCAAGGTATATTCCCTAGACTGGAAGTGGCCTTGGCTCTGTAGCTCTGTTGTTTACTTGTTTTAGGGAACACAATGCACTCCTCCAGTGAGGCAGTTGGCAATTTACATCCCGCCCATCAGCATAACAAGGCTCCCAGTTCTCCAGGGCCTGTCTTGCCTTTCTGGTTTTTACACATTTTGTGGATGTCCCTTTTGACTGGTGGGAAGTGATACTTCTTTGTAGTGCAGATTTGCATTGCCCGCTTGCTTGCTTGGCCAAAAAGGGCGTATGCGTTTTCTCCTGAATATATTCAGGAGAAAACGCATACGCCCTTTTTGGCCAAGTGCACCATTGTCCAAGTTGTGCCCCTCTTCCTGTGCTTTACAGGCGATTCCAAGGTACCTCTTGAAATCTGTTTCCTGCTATTTTGCCTCGCTTTCCAGTCCGCCTCGTTGACTTCCCTCAACAGATTTTTGGACGATAGTTGTCCTTTATCACTCTGCCAGTTTGTGAATTGCTGTGCCCCTGAGCTCCATTTCTCAACTCGTTTTTTGTGAGCTGAACACAAGTCCAAAATTGTGGATCATGTCCTATACTGGTTCCCGGTGGGTGGCTGAGACTTTGGTTAATTCTTCTTCCTGCTGGGAAATTAGAGTGACATGTGCCCGTCCAAATGCCTAACAGCTACTCTCTCATGGGTTCTCCCTAGTCCCTTCCATCCTCTGCCAAATTGGGAACCTGTGCAAACCAGGAGGTTAAAGGGCCTGTCTCTCCAAGTTGGGAGATTGATAGTAAGGCAGTTGGAAAGTCAAACTGGAGCACGAGGAGAGGGACTATTCGTTGAGTTTTAGAAACCTTTCGTATTCACAGTGTGTCCATTCTCTAAGTTTCCTGTACATGTTATAGCTGTAGTAATATTCCCTTGAACCTGGAGAGTTGGGACCCATGGAATGGGGGCCATGCATTATTGCTTGAAAGGGTCTGCATTTGCTCACCCAATCTCACCAATCCTCTCAGTCCCAAGTGTCCAGCCTTATGCCACATCCAGCTGTCATTGTAGATAGGGTCTTTCCAGGTTTCCTCAGACACCCTGAAGGAATTGTAAAGAATTTCCCTGTTTTTTGGTTTTGCTTTTGAAATTCCTTTTTATAGTGGGTTTGAGCTGATTCTCGCTGACATGTTTATGCCACTCTAGACACACTTGATTCCCTTATGGAGTCATATCAATACATAGGTTTTAAGATTCTTACTAGTCAGATATATTCCTCTGCGGGAAATATGGGGTTTTGAGTCTCTTTCACTGAGGAAGGTGTAGGTCTTGTCTATTCCAAAGTTGGTTTTTGGAACGGTCCCTGTGCTTATATCAAACTCTGGTTTTATGCATCACCCCACCTCTCCTTCCCCTTTATGCAGGCATAAGAGTGTTTTCTAAATGTGAGACTCTGTTCTCTTTCCTAACTCAGTTCACGTGTAGCCATGTTTACAGGATCTTCATAAGTGATATCTTATGATAAGTTTCTTTTTCTGTGTGACTTATTTCACTTAGAATCATCGTACCTGAATCCACTCACTTTGCTGCTACTGGTCTTATGACATTGATTTCATCGCTGAGGGATATTCCATCATACGTAAGTACCACAATGTTTTGAACCATTTTTATATTTCCTGGGATATTTAAGGTGTACCCAAGTTGAGGTTCTTGTAGTCAGTGCAGCCCTAAATTTGGAGGTGGCTCTTTCTTATTGATTCTCAGTTTTCCCAAGGTATATTCCCTAGACTGGAAGTGGCCTTGGCTCTGTAGCTCTGTTGTTTACTTGTTTTAGGGAACACAATGCACTCCTCCAGTGAGGCAGTTGGCAATTTACATCCCGCCCATCAGCATAACAAGGCTCCCAGTTCTCCAGGGCCTGTCTTGCCTTTCTGGTTTTTACACATTTTGTGGATGTCCCTTTTGACCGGTGGGAAGTGATACTTCTTTGTAGTGCAGATTTGCATTGCCCGCTTGCTTGCTTGGCCAAAAAGGGCGTATGCGTTTTCTCCTGAATATATTCAGGAGAAAACGCATACGCCCTTTTTGGCCAAGTGCACCATTGTCCAAGTTGTGCCCCTCTTCCTGTGCTTTACAGGCGATTCCAAGGTACCTCTTGAAATCTGTTTCCTGCTATTTTGCCTCGCTTTCAAGTCCGCCTCGTTGACTTCCCTCAACAGATTTTTGGACGATAGTTGTCCTTTATCACTCTGCCAGTTTGTGAATTGCTGTGCCCCTGAGCTCCATTTCTCAACTCGTTTTTTGTGAGCTGAACACAAGTCCAAAATTTTGGATCATGTCCTATACTGGTTCCCGGTGGGTGGCTGAGACTTTGGTTAATTCTTCTTCCTGCCGGGAAATTAGAGTGACATGTGCCCGTCCAAATACCTAACAGCTACTCTCTCATGGGTTCTCCCTAGTCCCTTCCATCCTCTGCCAAATTGGGAACCTGTGCAAACCAGGAGGTTAAAGGGCCTGTCTCTCCAAGTTGGGAGATTGATAGTAAGGCAGTTGGAAAGTCAAACTGGAGCACGAGGAGAGGGACTATTCGTTGAGTTTTAGAAACCTTTCGTATTCACAGTGTGTCCATTCTCTAGGTTTCCTGTACATGTTATAGCTGTAGTAATATTCCCTTGAACCTGGAGAGTTGGGACCCATGGAATGGGGGCCATGCATTATTGCTTGAAATGGTCTGCATTTGCTCACCCAATCTCACCAATCCTCTCAGTCCCAAGTGTCCAGCCTTATGCCACATCCAGCTGTCATTGTAGATAGGGTCTTTCCAGGTTTCCTCAGACACCCTGAAGGAATTGTAAAGAATTTCCCTGTTTTTTGGTTTTGCTTTTGAAATTCCTTTTTATAGTGGGTTTGAGCTGAATCTCGCTCCCATGTTTATGCCACTCTAGACACACTTGATTCCCTTATGGAGTCATATCAATACATAGGTTTTAAGATTCTTACTAGTCAGATATATTCCTCTGCGGGAAATATGGGGTTTTGAGTCTCTTTCACTGAGGAAGGTGTAGGTCTTGTCTATTCCAAAGTTGGTTTTTGGAACGGTCCCTGTGCTTATATCAAACTCTGGTTTTATGCATCACCCCACCTCTCCATCCCCTTTATGCAGGCATAAGAGTGTTTTCTAAATGTGAGACTCTGTTCTCTTTCCTAACTCAGTTCACGTGTAGCCATGTTTACAGGATCTTCATAAGTGATATCTTATGATAAGTTTCTTTTTCTGTGTGACTTATTTCACTTAGAATCATCGTACCTGAATCCACTCACTTTGCTGCTTCTGGTCTTATGACATTGATTTCATCGCTGAGGGATATTCCATCATACGTAAGTACCACAATGTTTTGAACCATTTTTATATTTCCTGGGATATTTAAGGTGTACCCAAGTTGAGGTTCTTGTAGTCAGTGCAGCCCTAAATTTGGAGGTGGCTCTTTCTTATTGATTTTCAGTTTTCCCAAGGTATATTCCCTAGACTGGAAGTGGCCTTGGCTCTGTAGCTCTGTTGTTTACTTGTTTTAGGGAACACAATGCACTCCTCCAGTGAGGCAGTTGGCAATTTACATCCCGCCCATCAGCATAATAAGGCTCCCAGTTCTCCAGGGCCTGTCTTGCCTTTCTGGTTTTTACACATTTTGTTGATGTCCCTTTTGACCGGTGGGAAGTGATACTTCTTTGTAGTGCAGATTTGCATTGCCCGCTTGCTTGCTTGGCCAAAAAGGGCGTATGCGTTTTCTCCTGAATATATTCAGGAGAAAACGCATACGCCCTTTTTGGCCAAGTGCACCATTGTCCAAGTTGTGCCCCTCTTCCTGTGCTTTACAGGCGATTCCAAGGTACCTCTTGAAATCTGTTTCCTGCTATTTTGCCTCGCTTTCAAGTCCGCCTCGTTGACTTCCCTCAACAGATTTTTGGACGATAGTTGTCCTTTATCACTCTGCCAGTTTGTGAATTGCTGTGCCCCTGAGCTCCATTTCTCAACTCGTTTTTTGTGAGCTGAACACAAGTCCAAAATTTTGGATCATGTCCTATACTTGTTCCCCGTGGGTGGCTGAAACTTTGGTTAATTCTTCTTCCTGCCGGGAAATTAGAGTGACATGTGCCCGTCCAAATGCCTAACAGCTACTCTCTCATGGGTTCTCCCTCGTCCCTTCCATCCTCTGCCAAATTGGGAACCTGTGCAAACCAGGAGGTTAAAGGGCCTGTCTCTCCAAGTTGGGAGATTAATAGTAAGGCAGTTGGAAAGTCAAACTGGAGCACCAGGAGAGGGACTATTCGTTGAGTTTTAGAAACCTTTCGTATTCACAGTGTGTCCATTCTCTAGGTTTCCTGTACATGTTATAGCTGTAGTAATATTCCCTTGAACCTGGAGAGTTGGGACCCATGGAATGGGGGCCATGCATTATTGCTTGAAAGGGTCTGCATTCGCTCACCCAATCTCACCAATCCTCTCAGTCCCAAGTGTCCAGCCTTATGCCACATCCGGGTGTCATTGTAGATAGGGTCTTTCCAGGTTTCCTCAGACACCCTGAAGGAATTGTAAAGAATTTCCCTGTTTTTTGGTTTTGCTTTTGAAATTCCTTTTTATAGTGGGTTTGAGCTGATACTCGCTGCCATGTTTATGCCACTCTAGACACACTTGATTCCCTTATGGAGACATATCAATACATAAGTTTTAAGATTCTTACTAGTCAGATATATTCCTCTGTGGGAAATATGGGGTTTTGAGTCTCTTTCACTGAGGAAGGTGTCGGTCTTGTCAATTCCAAAGTTGGTTTTTGAAACGGTCCCTGTGCTTATATCAAACTCTGGTTTTATGCATCACCCCACCTCTCCTTCCCCTTTATGCAGGCATAAGAGTGTTTTCTAAATGTGAGACTCTGTTCTCTTTCCTAACTCAGTTCACGTGTAGCCATGTTTACAGGATCTTCATAAGTGATATCTTATGATAAGTTTCTTTTTCTGTGTGACTTATTTCACTTAGAATCATCGTACCTGAATCCACTCACTTTGCTGCTACTGGTCTTATGACATTGATTTCATGGCTGAGGGATATTCCATCGTATGTAAGTACCACAATGTTTTGAACCATTTTTATATTTCCTGGGATATTTAAGGTGTACCCAAGTTGAGGTTCTTGTAGTCAGTGCAGCCCTAAGTTTGGAGGTGGCTCTTTCTTATTGATTTTCAGTTTTCCCAAGGTATATTCCCTAGACTGGAAGTGGCCTTGGCTCTGTAGCTCTGTTGTTTACTTGTTTTAGGGAACACAATGCACTCCTCCAGTGAGGCAGTTGGCAATTTACATCCCGCCCATCAGCATAACAAGGCTCCCAGTTCTCCAGGGCCTGTCTTGCCTTTCTGGTTTTTACACATTTTGTGGATGTCCCTTTTGACCGGTGGGAAGTGATACTTCTTTGTAGTGCAGATTTGCATTGCCCGCTTGCTTGCTTGGCCAAAAAGGGCGTATGCGTTTTCTCCTGAATATATTCAGGAGAAAACGCATACGCCCTTTTTGGCCAAGTGCACCATTGTCCAAGTTGTGCCCCTCTTCCTGTGCTTTACAGGCGATTCCAAGGTACCTCTTGAAATCTGTTTCCTGCTATTTTGCCTCGCTTTCAAGTCCGCCTCGTTGACTTCCCTCAACAGATTTTTGGACGATAGTTGTCCTTTATCACTCTGCCAGTTTGTGAATTGCTGTGCCCCTGAGCTCCATTTCTCAACTCGTTTTTTGTGAGCTGAACGCAAGTCCAAAATTTTGGATCATGTCCTCTACTGGTTCCCGGTGGGTGGCTGAGACTTTGGTTAATTCTTCTTCCTGCCGGGAAATTAGAGTGACATGTGCCCGTCCAAATGCCTAACAGCTACTCTCTCATGGGTTCTCCCTCGTCCCTTCCATCCTCTGCCAAATTGGGAACCTGTGCAAACCAAGAGGTTAAAGGGCCTGTCTCTCCAAGTTGGGAGATTGATAGTAAGGCAGTTGGAAAGTCAAACTGGAGCACCAGGAGAGGGACTATTCGTTGAGTTTTAGAAACCTTTCGTATTCACAGTGTGTCCATTCTCTAGGTTTCCTGTACATGTTATAGCTGTAGTAATATTCCCTTGAACCTGGAGAGTTGGGACCCATGGAATGGGGGCCATGCATTATTGCTTGAAAGGGTCTGCATTCGCTCACCCAATCTCACCAATCCTCTCAGTCCCAAGTGTCCAGCCTTATGCCACATCCGGGTGTCATTGTAGATAGGGTCTTTCCAGGTTTCCTCAGACACCCTGAAGGAATTGTAAAGAATTTCCCTGTTTTTTGGTTTTGCTTTTGAAATTCCTTTTTATAGTGGGTTTGAGCTGATTCTCGCTGCCATGTTTATGCCACTCTAGACACACTTGATTCCCTTATGGAGACATATCAATACATAGGTTTTAAGATTCTTACTAGTCAGATATATTCCTCTGTGGGAAATATGGGGTTTTGAGTCTCTTTCACTGAGGAAGGTGTCGGTCTTGTCAATTCCAAAGTTGGTTTTTGAAACGGTCCCTGTGCTTATATCAAACTCTGGTTTTATGCATCACCCCACCTCTCCTTCCCCTTTATGCAGGCATAAGAGTGTTTTCTAAATGTGAGACTCTGTTCTCTTTCCTAACTCAGTTCACGTGTAGCCATGTTTACAGGATCTTCATAAGTGATATCTTATGATAAGTTTCTTTTTCTGTGTGACTTATTTCACTTAGAATCATCGTACCTGAATCCACTCACTTTGCTGCTACTGGTCTTATGACATTGATTTCATGGCTGAGGGATATTCCATCGTACGTAAGTACCACAATGTTTTGAACCATTTTTATATTTCCTGGGATATTTAAGGTGTACCCAAGTTGAGGTTCTTGTAGTCAGTGCAGCCCTAAATTTGGAGGTGGCACTTTCTTATTGATTTTCAGTTTTCCCAAGGTATATTCCCTAGACTGGAAGTGGCCTTGGCTCTGTAGCTCTGTTGTTTACTTGTTTTAGGGAACACAATGCACTCCTCCAGTGAGGCAGTTGGCAATTTACATCCCGCCCATCAGCATAACAAGGCTCCCAGTTCTCCAGGGCCTGTCTTGCCTTTCTGGTTTTTACACATTTTGTGGATGTCCCTTTTGACTGGTGGGAAGTGATACTAATTTGTAGTGCAGATTTGCATTGCCCGCTTGCTTGCTTGGCCAAAAAGGGCGTATGCGTTTTCTCCTGAATATATTCAGGAGAAAACGCATACGCCCTTTTTGGCCAAGTGCACCATTGTCCAAGTTGTGCCCCTCTTCCTGTGCTTTACAGGCGATTCCAAGGTACCTCTTGAAATCTGTTTCCTGCTATTTTGCCTCGCTTTCCAGTCCGCCTCGTTGACTTCCCTCAACAGATTTTTGGACGATAGTTGTCCTTTATCACTCTGCCAGTTTGTGAATTGCTGTGCCCCTGAGCTCCATTTCTCAACTCGTTTTTTGTGAGCTGAACACAAGTCCAAAATTTTGGATCATGTCCTATACTGGTTCCCGGTGGGTGGCTGAGACTTTGGTTAATTCTTCTTCCTGCCGGGAAATTAGAGTGACATGTGCCCGTCCAAATGCCTAACAGCTACTCTCTCATGGGTTCTCCCTAGTCCCTTCCATCCTCTGCCAAATTGGGAACCTGTGCAAACCAGGAGGTTAAAGGGCCTGTCTCTCCAAGTTGGGAGATTGATAGTAAGGCAGTTGGAAAGTCAAACTGGAGCACGAGGAGAGGGACTATTCGTTGAGTTTTAGAAACCTTTCGTATTCACAGTGTGTCCATTCTCTAAGTTTCCTGTACATGTTATAGCTGTAGTAATATTCCCTTGAACCTGGAGAGTTGGGACCCATGGAATGGGGGCCATGCATTATTGCTTGAAAGGGTCTGCATTTGCTCACCCAATCTCACCAATCCTCTCAGTCCCAAGTGTCCGTCCTTATGCCACATCCAGCTGTCATTGTAGATAGGGTCTTTCCAGGTTTCCTCAGACACCCTGAAGGAATTGTAAAGAATTTCCCTGTTTTTTGGTTTTGCTTTTGAAATTCCTTTTTATAGTGGGTTTGAGCTGAATCTCGCTCCCATGTTTATGCCACTCTAGACACACTTGATTCCCTTATGGAGTCATATCAATACATAGGTTTTAAGATTCTTACTAGTCAGATATATTCCTCTGCGGGAAATATGGGGTTTTGAGTCTCTTTCACTGAGGAAGGTGTAGGTCTTGTCTATTCCAAAGTTGGTTTTTGGAACGGTCCCTGTGCTTATATCAAACTCTGGTTTTATGCATCACCCCACCTCTCCATCCCCTTTATGCAGGCATAAGAGTGTTTTCTAAATGTGAGACTCTGTTCTCTTTCCTAACTCAGTTCACGTGTAGCCATGTTTACAGGATCTTCATAAGTGATATCTTATGATAAGTTTCTTTTTCTGTGTGACTTATTTCACTTAGAATCATCGTACCTGAATCCACTCACTTTGCTGCTTCTGGTCTTATGACATTGATTTCATCGCTGAGGGATATTCCATCATACGTAAGTACCACAATGTTTTGAACCATTTTTATATTTCCTGGGATATTTAAGGTGTACCCAAGTTGAGGTTCTTGTAGTCAGTGCAGCCCTAAATTTGGAGGTGGCTCTTTCTTATTGATTCTCAGTTTTCCCAAGGTATATTCCCTAGACTGGTAGTGGCCTTGGCTCTGTAGCTCTGTTGTTTACTTGTTTTAGGGAACACAATGCACTCCTCCAGTGAGGCAGTTGGCAATTTACATCCCGCCCATCAGCATAATAAGGCTCCCAGTTCTCCAGGGCCTGTCTTGCCTTTCTGGTTTTTACACATTTTGTGGATGTCCCTTTTGACCGGTGGGAAGTGATACTTCTTTGTAGTGCAGATTTGCATTGCCCGCTTGCTTGCTTGGCCAAAAAGGGCGTATGCGTTTTCTCCTGAATATATTCAGGAGAAAACGCATACGCCCTTTTTGGCCAAGTGCACCATTGTCCAAGTTGTGCCCCTCTTCCTGTGCTTTACAGGCGATTCCAAGGTACCTCTTGAAATCTGTTTCCTGCTATTTTGCCTCGCTTTCAAGTCCGCCTCGTTGACTTCCCTCAACAGATTTTTGGACGATAGTTGTCCTTTATCACTCTGCCAGTTTGTGAATTGCTGTGCCCCTGAGCTCCATTTCTCAACTCGTTTTTTGTGAGCTGAACACAAGTCCAAAATTTTGGATCATGTCCTATACTTGTTCCCCGTGGGTGGCTGAAACTTTGGTTAATTCTTCTTCCTGCCGGGAAATTAGAGTGACATGTGCCCGTCCAAATGCCTAACAGCTACTCTCTCATGGGTTCTCCCTCGTCCCTTCCATCCTCTGCCAAATTGGGAACCTGTGCAAACCAGGAGGTTAAAGGGCCTGTCTCTCCAAGTTGGGAGATTAATAGTAAGGCAGTTGGAAAGTCAAACTGGAGCACCAGGAGAGGGACTATTCGTTGAGTTTTAGAAACCTTTCGTATTCACAGTGTGTCCATTCTCTAGGTTTCCTGTACATGTTATAGCTGTAGTAATATTCCCTTGAACCTGGAGAGTTGGGACCCATGGAATGGGGGCCATGCATTATTGCTTGAAAGGGTCTGCATTCGCTCACCCAATCTCACCAATCCTCTCAGTCCCAAGTGTCCAGCCTTATGCCACATCCTGGTGTCATTGTAGATAGGGTCTTTCCAGGTTTCCTCAGACACCCTGAAGGAATTGTAAAGAATTTCCCTGTTTTTTGGTTTTGCTTTTGAAATTCCTTTTTATAGTGGGTTTGAGCTGATACTCGCTGCCATGTTTATGCCACTCTAGACACACTTGATTCCCTTATGGAGACATATCAATACATAAGTTTTAAGATTCTTACTAGTCAGATATATTCCTCTGTGGGAAATATGGGGTTTTGAGTCTCTTTCACTGAGGAAGGTGTCGGTCTTGTCAATGCCAAAGTTGGTTTTTGAAACGGTCCCTGTGCTTATATCAAACTCTGGTTTTATGCATCACCCCACCTCTCCTTCCCCTTTATGCAGGCATAAGAGTGTTTTCTAAATGTGAGACTCTGTTCTCTTTCCTAACTCAGTTCACGTGTAGCCATGTTTACAGGATCTTCATAAGTGATATCTTATGATAAGTTTCTTTTTCTGTGTGACTTATTTCACTTAGAATCATCGTACCTGAATCCACTCACTTTGCTGCTACTGGTCTTATGACATTGATTTCATGGCTGAGGGATATTCCATCGTACGTAAGTACCACAATGTTTTGAACCATTTTTATATTTCCTGGGATATTTAAGGTGTACCCAAGTTGAGGTTCTTGTAGTCAGTGCAGCCCTAAATTTGGAGGTGGCTCTTTCTTATTGATTTTCAGTTTTCCCAAGGTATATTCCCTAGACTGGAAGTGGCCTTGGCTCTGTAGCTCTGTTGTTTACTTGTTTTAGGGAACACAATGCACTCCTCCAGTGAGGCAGTTGGCAATTTACATCCCGCCCATCAGCATAACAAGGCTCCCAGTTCTCCAGGGCCTGTCTTGCCTTTCTGGTTTTTACACATTTTGTGGATGTCCCTTTTGACTGGTGGGAAGTGATACTTCTTTGTAGTGCAGATTTGCATTGCCCGCTTGCTTGCTTGGCCAAAAAGGGCGTATGCGTTTTCTCCTGAATATATTCAGGAGAAAACGCATACGCCCTTTTTGGCCAAGTGCACCATTGTCCAAGTTGTGCCCCTCTTCCTGTGCTTTACAGGCGATTCCAAGGTACCTCTTGAAATCTGTTTCCTGCTATTTTGCCTCGCTTTCCAGTCCGCCTCGTTGACTTCCCTCAACAGATTTTTGGACGATAGTTGTCCTTTATCACTCTGCCAGTTTGTGAATTGCTGTGCCCCTGAGCTCCATTTCTCAACTCGTTTTTTGTGAGCTGAACACAAGTCCAAAATTTTGGATCATGTCCTATACTGGTTCCCGGTGGGTGGCTGAGACTTTGGTTAATTCTTCTTCCTGCCGGGAAATTAGAGTGACATGTGCCCGTCCAAATGCCTAACAGCTACTCTCTCATGGGTTCTCCCTAGTCCCTTCCATCCTCTGCCAAATTGGGAACCTGTGCAAACCAGGAGGTTAAAGGGCCTGTCTCTCCAAGTTGGGAGATTGATAGTAAGGCAGTTGGAAAGTCAAACTGGAGCACGAGGAGAGGGACTATTCGTTGAGTTTTAGAAACCTTTCGTATTCACAGTGTGTCCATTCTCTAAGTTTCCTGTACATGTTATAGCTGTAGTAATATTCCCTTGAACCTGGAGAGTTGGGACCCATGGAATGGGGGCCATGCATTATTGCTTGAAAGGGTCTGCATTTGCTCACCCAATCTCACCAATCCTCTCAGTCCCAAGTGTCCAGCCTTATGCCACATCCAGCTGTCATTGTAGATAGGGTCTTTCCAGGTTTCCTCAGACACCCTGAAGGAATTGTAAAGAATTTCCCTGTTTTTTGGTTTTGCTTTTGAAATTCCTTTTTATAGTGGGTTTGAGCTGATTCTCGCTGACATGTTTATGCCACTCTAGACACACTTGATTCCCTTATGGAGTCATATCAATACATAGGTTTTAAGATTCTTACTAGTCAGATATATTCCTCTGCGGGAAATATGGGGTTTTGAGTCTCTTTCACTGAGGAAGGTGTAGGTCTTGTCTATTCCAAAGTTGGTTTTTGGAACGGTCCCTGTGCTTATATCAAACTCTGGTTTTATGCATCACCCCACCTCTCCTTCCCCTTTATGCAGGCATAAGAGTGTTTTCTAAATGTGAGACTCTGTTCTCTTTCCTAACTCAGTTCACGTGTAGCCATGTTTACAGGATCTTCATAAGTGATATCTTATGATAAGTTTCTTTTTCTGTGTGACTTATTTCACTTAGAATCATCGTACCTGAATCCACTCACTTTGCTGCTACTGGTCTTATGACATTGATTTCATCGCTGAGGGATATTCCATCATACGTAAGTACCACAATGTTTTGAACCATTTTTATATTTCCTGGGATATTTAAGGTGTACCCAAGTTGAGGTTCTTGTAGTCAGTGCAGCCCTAAATTTGGAGGTGGCTCTTTCTTATTGATTCTCAGTTTTCCCAAGGTATATTCCCTAGACTGGAAGTGGCCTTGGCTCTGTAGCTCTGTTGTTTACTTGTTTTAGGGAACACAATGCACTCCTCCAGTGAGGCAGTTGGCAATTTACATCCCGCCCATCAGCATAACAAGGCTCCCAGTTCTCCAGGGCCTGTCTTGCCTTTCTGGTTTTTACACATTTTGTGGATGTCCCTTTTGACCGGTGGGAAGTGATACTTCTTTGTAGTGCAGATTTGCATTGCCCGCTTGCTTGCTTGGCCAAAAAGGGCGTATGCGTTTTCTCCTGAATATATTCAGGAGAAAACGCATACGCCCTTTTTGGCCAAGTGCACCATTGTCCAAGTTGTGCCCCTCTTCCTGTGCTTTACAGGCGATTCCAAGGTACCTCTTGAAATCTGTTTCCTGCTATTTTGCCTCGCTTTCAAGTCCGCCTCGTTGACTTCCCTCAACAGATTTTTGGACGATAGTTGTCCTTTATCACTCTGCCAGTTTGTGAATTGCTGTGCCCCTGAGCTCCATTTCTCAACTCGTTTTTTGTGAGCTGAACACAAGTCCAAAATTTTGGATCATGTCCTATACTGGTTCCCGGTGGGTGGCTGAGACTTTGGTTAATTCTTCTTCCTGCCGGGAAATTAGAGTGACATGTGCCCGTCCAAATACCTAACAGCTACTCTCTCATGGGTTCTCCCTCGTCCCTTCCATCCTCTGCCAAATTGGGAACCTGTGCAAACCAGGAGGTTAAAGGGCCTGTCTCTCCAAGTTGGGAGATTGATAGTAAGGCAGTTGGAAAGTCAAACTGGAGCACCAGGAGAGGGACTATTCGTTGAGTTTTAGAAACCTTTCGTATTCACAGTGTGTCCATTCTCTAGGTTTCCTGTACATGTTATAGCTGTAGTAATATTCCCTTGAACCTGGAGAGTTGGGACCCATGGAATGGGGGCCATGCATTATTGCTTGAAAGGGTCTGCATTTGCTCACCCAATCTCACCAATCCTCTCAGTCCCAAGTGTCCAGCCTTATGCCACATCCAGCTGTCATTGTAGATAGGGTCTTTCCAGGTTTCCTCAGACACCCTGAAGGAATTGTAAAGAATTTCCCTGTTTTTTGGTTTTGCTTTTGAAATTCCTTTTTATAGTGGGTTTGAGCTGAATCTCGCTCCCATGTTTATGCCACTCTAGACACACTTGATTCCCTTATGGAGTCATATCAATACATAGGTTTTAAGATTCTTACTAGTCAGATATATTCCTCTGCGGGAAATATGGGGTTTTGAGTCTCTTTCACTGAGGAAGGTGTAGGTCTTGTCTATTCCAAAGTTGGTTTTTGGAACGGTCCCTGTGCTTATATCAAACTCTGGTTTTATGCATCACCCCACCTCTCCATCCCCTTTATGCAGGCATAAGAGTGTTTTCTAAATGTGAGACTCTGTTCTCTTTCCTAACTCAGTTCACGTGTAGCCATGTTTACAGGATCTTCATAAGTGATATCTTATGATAAGTTTCTTTTTCTCTGTGACTTATTTCACTTAGAATCATCGTACCTGAATCCACTCACTTTGCTGTTTCTGGTCTTATGACATTGATTTCATCGCTGAGGGATATTCCATCATACGTAAGTACCACAATGTTTTGAACCATTTTTATATTTCCTGGGATATTTAAGGTGTACCCAAGTTGAGGTTCTTGTAGTCAGTGCAGCCCTAAATTTGGAGGTGGCTCTTTCTTATTGATTTTCAGTTTTCCCAAGGTATATTCCCTAGACTGGAAGTGGCCTTGGCTCTGTAGCTCTGTTGTTTACTTGTTTTAGGGAACACAATGCACTCCTCCAGTGAGGCAGTTGGCAATTTACATCCCGCCCATCAGCATAATAAGGCTCCCAGTTCTCCAGGGCCAGTCTTGCCTTTCTGGTTTTTACACATTTTGTGGATGTCCCTTTTGACCGGTGGGAAGTGATACTTCTTTGTAGTGCAGATTTGCATTGCCCGCTTGCTTGCTTGGCCAAAAAGGGCGTATGCGTTTTCTCCTGAATATATTCAGGAGAAAACGCATACGCCCTTTTTGGCCAAGTGCACCATTGTCCAAGTTGTGCCCCTCTTCCTGTGCTTTACAGGCGATTCCAAGGTACCTCTTGAAATCTGTTTCCTGCTATTTTGCCTCGCTTTCAAGTCCGCCTCGTTGACTTCCCTCAACAGATTTTTGGACGATAGTTGTCCTTTATCACTCTGCCAGTTTGTGAATTGCTGTGCCCCTGAGCTCCATTTCTCAACTCGTTTTTTATGAGCTGAACACAAGTCCAAAATTTTGGATCATGTCCTATACTTGTTCCCCGTGGGTGGCTGAAACTTTGGTTAATTCTTCTTCCTGCCGGGAAATTAGAGTGACATGTGCCCGTCCAAATGCCTAACAGCTACTCTCTCATGGGTTCTCCCTCGTCCCTTCCATCCTCTGCCAAATTGGGAACCTGTGCAAACCAGCAGGTTAAAGGGCCTGTCTCTCCAAGTTGGGAGATTAATAGTAAGGCAGTTGGAAAGTCAAACTGGAGCACCAGGATACGGACTATTCGTTGAGTTTTAGAAACCTTTCGTATTCACAGTGTGTCCATTCTCTAGGTTTCCTGTACATGTTATAGCTGTAGTAATATTCCCTTGAACCTGGAGAGTTGGGACCCATGGAATGGGGGCCATGCATTATTGCTTGAAAGGGTCTGCATTCGCTCACCCAATCTCACCAATCCTCTCAGTCCCAAGTGTCCAGCCTTATGCCACATCCGGGTGTCATTGTAGATAGGGTCTTTCCAGGTTTCCTCAGACACCCTGAAGGAATTGTAAAGAATTTCCCTGTTTTTTGGTTTTGCTTTTGAAATTCCTTTTTATAGTGGGTTTGAGCTGATACTCGCTGCCATGTTTATGCCACTCTAGACACACTTGATTCCCTTATGGAGACATATCAATACATAAGTTTTAAGTTTCTTACTAGTCAGATATATTCCTCTGTGGGAAATATGGGGTTTTGAGTCTCTTTCACTGAGGAAGGTGTCGGTCTTGTCAATTCCAAAGTTGGTTTTTGAAACGGTCCCTGTGCTTATATCAAACTCTGGTTTTATGCATCACCCCACCTCTCCTTCCCCTTTATGCAGGCATAAGAGTGTTTTCTAAATGTGAGACTCTGTTCTCTTTCCTAACTCAGTTCACGTGTAGCCATGTTTACAGGATCTTCATAAGTGATATCTTATGATAAGTTTCTTTTTCTGTGTGACTTATTTCACTTAGAATCATCGTACCTGAATCCACTCACTTTGCTGCTACTGGTCTTATGACATTGATTTCATGGCTGAGGGATATTCCATCGTACGTAAGTACCACAATGTTTTGAACCATTTTTATATTTCCTGGGATATTTAAGGTGTACCCAAGTTGAGGTTCTTGTAGTCAGTGCAGCCCTAAATTCGGAGGTTGCTCTTTCTTATTGATTTTCAATTTTCCCAAGGTATATTCCCTAGACTGGAAGTGGCCTTGGCTCTGTAGCTCTGTTGTTTCCTTGTTTTAGGGAACACAATGCACTCCTCCAGTGAGGCAGTTGGCAATTTACATCTCGCCCATCAGCATAACAAGGCTCCCTGTTCTCCAGGGCCTGTCTTGCCTTTCTGGTTTTTACACATTTTGTGGATGTCCCTTTTGACCGGTGGGAAGTGATACTACTTTGTAGCGCAGATTTGCATTGCCCGTTTGCTTGCTTGGCCAAAAAGGGCGTATGCGTTTTCTCCTGAATATATTCAGGAAAAAACGCATACGCCCTTTTTGGCCAAGTGCATCATTGTCGAACTTGTGCCCCTCTTCCTGTGCTTTACAGGCGATTCCAACGTACCTCTTTAAATCTGTTTCCTGCTATTCTGCCTCGCATTCAAGTCCGCCTCGTTGCCTTCCCTCAACAGATTTTTGGACGATAGTTGTGCTTTATTACTCTGCCAGTTTGTGAATTGCTGTGCCCCTGAGCTCCATTTTTCAACTCGTTTTTAGTGAGCTGAACGCAAGCCCAAAATTTTGGTTCAGGACCTATACTGGTTCCCGTTGGGTGGCTGAGACTTTGGTTAATTCTTCTTCCTACCGGTATATTAGAGTGACACCTGCCCGTCCAAATGCCTAACAGCTACTCTCTCATTGGTTCTCCCTCTTCCCTTTCATCCTTTGCCAAATTGGCAACCTGTTCGAACCAGGAGGTAAATGGCGCTGTGTCTCCAAGTTTGGAGATTGATAGTAAAGCAGTTGGAAAGTCAAACCAGAGCACCAGGAGAGGGACTATTCGTTGAGATTTAGAAACATTTCATATTCCCAGTGTGTCCATTCTCTAGGTTTCCTGTACCAGTTCTTGCTGTATTAATATTCCCTTCAAGCTCGAGAGTTGGGACCCATGGAATGGGGGCCATGCATTATTGCTTGAAAGGGTCTGCATTTGCTCACCCAATCTCACCAATCCTCTCAGTCCCAAGTGTCCAGCCTTATGCCACATCCAGCTGTCATTGTAGATATGGTCTTTCCAGGTTTCCTTAGACACCCTGAAGGAATTGTAAAGATTTCCCTGTTTTTTGGTTTTGCTTTTGAAATTCCTTTTTATAGTGGGTTTGAGCTGATTCTCGCTGCCATGTTTATGCCACTCTAGATACACTTGATTCCCTTATGGAGACATATCAATACATAGGTTTTAAGATTCTTACTAGTCAGATATTTTCCTCTGTGGGAAATATGGGGTTTTGAGTCTCTTTCACTGAGGAAGGTGTAGGTCTTGTCTATTCCAAAGTTGGTTTTTGAAACGGTCCCTGTGCTTATATCAAACTCTGGTTTTATGCATCACCCCACCTCTCCTTCCCCTTTATGCGGGCATAAGAGTGTTTACTAAATGTGAGACTCTGTTCTCTTTCCTAACTCAGTTCACGTGTAGCCATGTTTACAGGATCTTCATAAGTGATATCTTATGATAAGTTTCTTTTTTCTGTGTGACTTATTTCACTTAGAATCATCGTACCTGAATCCACTCACTTTGCTGCTACTGGTCTTATGACATTGATTTCATGGCTGAGGAATATTCCATTGTACGTAAGTACCACAATGTTTTGAACCATTTTTATATTTCCTGGGATATTTAAGGTGTACCCAAGTTGAGGTTCTTGTAGTCAGTGCAGCCCTAAATTTGGAGGTGGCTCTTTCTTATTGATTTTCAGTTTTCCCAAGGTATATTCCCTAGACTGGAAGTGGCCTTGGCTCTGTAGCTCTGTTGTTTACTTGTTTTAGGGAACACAATGCACTCCTCCAGTGAGGCAGTTGGCAATTTACATCCCGCCCATCAGCATAACAAGGCTCCCTGTTCTCCAGGGCCTGTCTTGCCTTTCTGGTTTTTACACATTTTTTGGATGTCCCTTTTGACCGGTGGGAAATGATACTTCTTTGTAGTGCAGATTTGCATTGCCCGCTTGCTTGCTTGGCCAAAAAGGGCGTATGCGTTTTCTCCTGAATATATTCAGGAGAAAACGCATACGCCCTTTTTGGCCAAGTGCACCATTGTCCAATTTGTGCCCCTCTTCCTGTGCTTTACAGGCGATTCCAAGGTACCTCTTGAAATCTGTTTCCTGCTATTTTGCCTCGCTTTCAAGTCCGCCTCGTTGACTTCCCTCAACAGATTTTTGGACGATAGTTGTCCTTTATCACTCTGCCAGTTTGTGAATTGCTGTGCCCCTGAGCTCCATTTCTCAACTCGTTTTTTGTGAGCTGAACGCAAGTCCAAAATTTTGGATCATGTCCTCTACTGGTTCCCGGTGGGTGGCTGAGACTTTGGTTAATTCTTCTTCCTGCCGTGAAATTAGAGTGACATGTGCCCGTCCAAATGCCTAACAGCTACTCTCTCATGGGTTCTCCCTCGTCCCTTCCATCCTCTGCCAAATTGGGAACCTGTGCAAACCAGGAGGTTAAAGGGCCTGTCTCTCCAAGTTGGGAGATTGAGAGTAAGGCAGTTGGAAAGTCAAACTGGAGCACCAGGAGAGGGACTATTCGTTGAGTATTAGAAACCTTTCGTATTCACAGTGTGTCCATTCTCTAGGTTTCCTGTACATGTTATAGCTGTAGTAATATTCCCTTGAACCTGGAGAGTTGGGACCCATGGAATGGGGGCCATGCATTATTGCTTGAAAGGGTCTGCATTTGCTCACCCAATCTCACCAATCCTCTCAGTCCCAAGTGTCCAGCCTTATGCCACATCCAGCTGTCATTGTAGATAGGGTCTTTCCAGGTTTCCTCAGACACCCTGAAGGAATTGTAAAGAATTTCCCTGTTTTTTGGTTTTGCTTTTGAAATTCCTTTTTATAGTGGGTTTGAGCTGATTCTCGCTGCCATGTTTATGCCACTCTAGACACACTTGATTCCCTTATGGAGTCATATCAATACATAGGTTTTAAGATTCTTACTAGTCAGATATATTCCTCTGCGGGAAATATGGGGTTTTGAGTCTCTTTCACTGAGGAAGGTGTAGGTCTTTTCTATTCCAAAGTTGGTTTTTGGAACGGTCCCTGTGCTTATATCAAACTCTGGTTTTATGCATCACCCCACCTCTCCATCCGCTTTATGCAGGCATAAGAGTGTTTTCTAAATGTGAGACTCTGTTCTCTTTCCTAACTCAGTTCACGTGTAGCCATGTTTACAGGATCTTCATAAGTGATATCTTATGATAAGTTTCTTTTTCTGTGTGACTTATTTCACTTAGAATCATCGTACCTGAATCCACTCACTTTGCTGCTACTGGTCTTATGACATTGATTTCATGGCTGAGGAATATTCCATCGTACGTAAGCACCACAATGTTTTGAACCATTTTTATATTTCCTGGGATATTTAAGGTGTACCCAAGTTGAGGTTCTTGTAGTCAGTGCAGCCCTAAATTTGGAGGTGGCTCTTTCTTATTGATTTTCAGTTTTCCCAAGGTATATTCCCTAGACTGGAAGTGGCCTTGGCTCTGTAGCTCTGTTGTTTACTTGTTTTAGGGAACACAATGCACTCCTCCAGTGAGGCAGTTGGCAATTTACATCCCGCCCATCAGCATGACAAGGCTCCCAGTTCTCCAGGGCCTGTCTTGCCTTTCTGGTTTTTACACATTTTGTGGATGTCCCTTTTGACCGGTGGGAAGTGATACTTCTTTGTAGTGCAGATTTGCATTGCCCCCTTGCTTGCTTGGCCAAAAAGGGCGTATGCGTTTTCTCCTGAATATATTCAGGAGAAAACGCATACGCCCTTTTTGGCCAAGTGCACCATTGTCCAAGTTGTGCCCCTATTCCTGTGCTTTACAGGCGATTCCAAGGTACCTCTTGAAATCTGTTTCCTGCTATTTTGCCTCGCTTTCAAGTCCGCCTCGTTGACTTCCCTCAACAGATTTTTGGACGATAGTTGTCCTTTATCACTCTGCCAGTTTGTGAATTGCTGTGCCCCTGAGCTCCATTTCTCAACTCGTTTTTTGTGAGCTGAACACAAGTCCAAAATTTTGGATCATGTCCTATACTTGTTCCCCGTGGGTGGCTGAAACTTTGGTTAATTCTTCTTCCTGCCGGGAAATTAGAGTGACATGTGCCCGTCCAAATGCCTAACAGCTACTCTCTCATGGGTTCTCCCTCGTCCCTTCCATCCTCTGCCAAATTGGGAACCTGTGCAAACCAGGAGGTTAAAGGGCCTGTCTCTCCAAGTTGGGAGATTAATAGTAAGGCAGTTGGAAAGTCAAACTGGAGCACCAGGAGAGGGACTATTCGTTGAGTTTTAGAAACCTTTCGTATTCACAGTGTGTCCATTCTCTAGGTTTCCTGTACATGTTATAGCTGTAGTAATATTCCCTTGAACCTGGAGAGTTGGGACCCATGGAATGGGGGCCATGCATTATTGCTTGAAGGGGTCTGCATTCGCTCACCCAATCTCACCAATCCTCTCAGTCCCAAGTGTCCAGCCTTATGCCACATCCGGGTGTCATTGTAGATAGGGTCTTTCCAGGTTTCCTCAGACACCCTGAAGGAATTGTAAAGAATTTCCCTGTTTTTTGGTTTTGCTTTTGAAATTCCTTTTTATAGTGGGTTTGAGCTGATACTCGCTGCCATGTTTATGCCACTCTAGACACACTTGATTCCCTTATGGAGACATATCAATACATAAGTTTTAAGATTCTTACTAGTCAGATATATTCCTCTGTGGGAAATATGGGGTTTTGAGTCTCTTTCACTGAGGAAGGTGTCGGTCTTGTCAATTCCAAAGTTGGTTTTTGAAACGGTCCCTGTGCTTATATCAAACTCTGGTTTTATGCATCACCCCACCTCTCCTTCCCCTTTATGCAGGCATAAGAGTGTTTTCTAAATGTGAGACTCTGTTCTCTTTCCTAACTCAGTTCACGTGTAGCCATGTTTACAGGATCTTCATAAGTGATATCTTATGATAAGTTTCTTTTTCTGTGTGACTTATTTCACTTAGAATCATCGTACCTGAATCCACTCACTTTGCTGCTACTGGTCTTATGACATTGATTTCATGGCTGAGGGATATTCCATCGTACGTAAGTACCACAATGTTTTGAACCATTTTTATATTTCCTGGGATATTTAAGGTGTACCCAAGTTGAGGTTCTTGTAGTCAGTGCAGCCCTAAATTTGGAGGTGTCTCTTTCTTATTGATTTTCAGTTTTCCCAAGGTATATTCCCTAGACTGGAAGTGGCCTTGGCTCTGTAGCTCTGTTGTTTACTTGTTTTAGGGAACACAATGCACTCCTCCAGTGAGGCAGTTGGCAATTTACATCCCGCCCATCAGCATAACAAGGCTCCCAGTTCTCCAGGGCCTGTCTTGCCTTTCTGGTTTTTACACATTTTGTGGATGTCCCTTTTGACTGGTGGGAAGTGATACTTCTTTGTAGTGCAGATTTGCATTGCCCGCTTGCTTGCTTGGCCAAAAAGGGCGTATGCGTTTTCTCCTGAATATATTCAGGAGAAAACGCATACACCCTTTTTGGCCAAGTGCACCATTGTCCAAGTTGTGCCCCTCTTCCTGTGCTTTACAGGCGATTCCAAGGTACCTCTTGAAATCTGTTTCCTGCTATTTTGCCTCGCTTTCCAGTCCGCCTCGTTGACTTCCCTCAACAGATTTTTGGACGATAGTTGTCCTTTATCACTCTGCCAGTTTGTGAATTGCTGTGCCCCTGAGCTCCATTTCTCAACTCGTTTTTTGTGAGCTGAACACAAGTCCAAAATTTTGGATCATGTCCTATACTGGTTCCCGGTGGGTGGCTGAGACTTTGGTTAATTCTTCTTCCTGCCGGGAAATTAGAGTGACATGTGCCCGTCCAAATGCCTAACAGCTACTCTCTCATGGGTTCTCCCTAGTCCCTTCCATCCTCTGCCTAATTGGGAACCTGTGCAAACCAGGAGGTTAAAGGGCCTGTCTCTCCAAGTTGGGAGACTGATAGTAAGGCAGTTGGAAAGTCAAACTGGAGCACGAGGAGAGGGACTATTCGTTGAGTTTTAGAAACCTTTCGTATTCACAGTGTGTCCATTCTCTAAGTTTCCTGTACATGTTATAGCTGTAGTAATATTCCCTTGAACCTGGAGAGTTGGGACCCATGGAATGGGGGCCATGCATTATTGCTTGAAAGGGTCTGCATTTGCTCACCCAATCTCACCAATCCTCTCAGTCCCAAGTGTCCAGCCTTATGCCACATCCAGCTGTCATTGTAGATAGGGTCTTTCCAGGTTTCCTCAGACACCCTGAAGGAATTGTAAAGAATTTCCCTGTTTTTTGGTTTTGCTTTTGAAATTCCTTTTTATAGTGGGTTTGAGCTGATTCTCGCTGACATGTTTATGCCACTCTAGACACACTTGATTCCCTTATGGAGTCATATCAATACATAGGTTTTAAGATTCTTACTAGTCAGATATATTCCTCTGCGGGAAATATGGGGTTTTGAGTCTCTTTCACTGAGGAAGGTGTAGGTCTTGTCTATTCCAAAGTTGGTTTTTGGAACGGTCCCTGTGCTTATATCAAACTCTGGTTTTATGCATCACCCCACCTCTCCATCCCCTTTATGCAGGCATAAGAGTGTTTTCTAAATGTGAGACTCTGTTCTCTTTCCTAACTCAGTTCACGTGTAGCCATGTTTACAGGATCTTCATAAGTGATATCTTATGATAAGTTTCTTTTTCTGTGTGACTTATTTCACTTAGAATCATCGTACCTGAATCCACTCACTTTGCTGCTTCTGGTCTTATGACATTGATTTCATCGCTGAGGGATATTCCATCATACGTAAGTACCACAATGTTTTGAACCATTTTTATATTTCCTGGGATATTTAAGGTGTACCCAAGTTGAGGTTCTTGTAGTCAGTGCAGCCCTAAATTTGGAGGTGGCTCTTTCTTATTGATTTTCAGTTTTCCCAAGGTATATTCCCTAGACTGGAAGTGGCCTTGGCTCTGTAGCTCTGTTGTTTACTTGTTTTAGGGAACACAATGAACTCCTCCAGTGAGGCAGTTGGCAATTTACATCCCGCCCATCAGCATAATAAGGCTCCCAGTTCTCCAGGGCCTGTCTTGCCTTTCTGGTTTTTACACATTTTGTGGATGTCCTTTTTGACCGTTGGGAAGTGAAACTTCTTTGTAGTGCAGATTTGCATTGCCCGCTTGCTTGCTTGGCCAAAAAGGGCGTATGCGTTTTCTCCTGAATATATTCAGGAGAAAACGCATACGCCCTTTTTGGCCAAGTGCACCATTGTCCAAGTTGTGCCCCTCTTCCTGTGCTTTACAGGCGATTCCAAGGTACCTCTTGAAATCTGTTTCCTGCTATTTTGCCTCGCTTTCAAGTCCGCCTCGTTGACTTCCCTCAACAGATTTTTGGACGATAGTTGTCCTTTATCACTCTGCCAGTTTGTGAATTGCTGTGCCCCTGAGCTCCATTTCTCAACTCGTTTTTTGTGAGCTGAACACAAGTCCAAAATTTTGGATCATGTCCTATACTGGTTCCCGGTGGGTGGCTGAGACTTTGGTTAATTCTTCTTCCTGCCGGGAAATTAGAGTGACATGTGCCCGTCCAAATACCTAACAGCTACTCTCTCATGGGTTCTCCCTCGTCCCTTCCATCCTCTGCCAAATTGGGAACCTGTGCAAACCAGGAGGTTAAAGGGCCTGTCTCTCCAAGTTGGGAGATTGATAGTAAGGCAGTTGGAAAGTCAAACTGGAGCACCAGGAGAGGGACTATTCGTTGAGTTTTAGAAACCTTTCGTATTCACAGTGTGTCCATTCTCTAGGTTTCCTGTACATGTTATAGCTGTAGTAATATTCCCTTGAACCTGGAGAGTTGGGACCCATGGAATGGGGGCCATGCATTATTGCTTGAAAGGGTCTGCATTTGCTCACCCAATCTCACCAATCCTCTCAGTCCCAAGTGTCCAGCCTTATGCCACATCCAGCTGTCATTGTAGATAGGGTCTTTCCAGGTTTCCTCAGACACCCTGAAGGAATTGTAAAGAATTTCCCTGTTTTTGGGTTTTGCTTTTGAAATTCCTTTTTATAGTGGGTTTGAGCTGAATCTCGCTCCCATGTTTATGCCACTCTAGACACACTTGATTCCCTTATGGAGTCATATCAATACATAGGTTTTAAGATTCTTACTAGTCAGATATATTCCTCTGCGGGAAATATGGGGTTTTGAGTCTCTTTCACTGAGGAAGGTGTAGGTCTTGTCTATTCCAAAGTTGGTTTTTGGAACGGTCCCTGTGCTTATATCAAACTCTGGTTTTATGCATCACCCCACCTCTCCATCCCCTTTATGCAGGCATAAGAGTGTTTTCTAAATGTGAGACTCTGTTCTCTTTCCTAACTCAGTTCACGTGTAGCCATGTTTACAGGATCTTCATAAGTGATATCTTATGATAAGTTTCTTTTTCTGTGTGACTTATTTCACTTAGAATCATCGTACCTGAATCCACTCACTTTGCTGCTTCTGGTCTTATGACATTGATTTCATCGCTGAGGGATATTCCATCATACGTAAGTACCACAATGTTTTGAACCATTTTTATATTTCCTGGGATATTTAAGGTGTACCCAAGTTGAGGTTCTTGTAGTCAGTGCAGCCCTAAATTTGGAGGTGGCTCTTTCTTATTGATTTTCAGTTTTCCCAAGGTATATTCCCTAGACTGGAAGTGGCCTTGGCTCTGTAGCTCTGTTGTTTACTTGTTTTAGGGAACACAATGCACTCCTCCAGTGAGGCAGTTGGCAATTTACATCCCGCCCATCAGCATAATAAGGCTCCCAGTTCTCCAGGGCCTGTCTTGCCTTTCTGGTTTTTACACATTTTGTGGATGTCCTTTTTGACCGTTGGGAAGTGATACTTCTTTGTAGTGCAGATTTGCATTGCCCGCTTGCTTGCTTGGCCAAAAAGGGCGTATGCGTTTTCTCCTGAATATATTCAGGAGAAAACGCATACGCCCTTTTTGGCCAAGTGCACCATTGTCCAAGTTGTGCCCCTCTTCCTGTGCTTTACAGGCGATTCCAAGGTACCTCTTGAAATCTGTTTCCTGCTATTTTGCCTCGCTTTCAAGTCCGCCTCGTTGACTTCCCTCAACAGATTTTTGGACGATAGTTGTCCTTTATCACTCTGCCAGTTTGTGAATTGCTGTGCCCCTGAGCTCCATTTCTCAACTCGTTTTTTGTGAGCTGAACACAAGTCCAAAATTTTGGATCATGTCCTATACTTGTTCCCCGTGGGTGGCTGAAACTTTGGTTAATTCTTCTTCCTGCCGGGAAATTAGAGTGACATGTGCCCGTCCAAATGCCTAACAGCTACTCTCTCATGGGTTCTCCCTCGTCCCTTCCATCCTCTGCCAAATTGGGAACCTGTGCAAACCAGGAGGTTAAAGGGCCTGTCTCTCCAAGTTGGGAGATTAATAGTAAGGCAGTTGGAAAGTCAAACTGGAGCACCAGGAGAGGGACTATTCGTTGAGTTTTAGAAACCTTTCGTATTCACAGTGTGTCCATTCTCTAGGTTTCCTGTACATGTTATAGCTGTAGTAATATTCCCTTGAACCTGGAGAGTTGGGACCCATGGAATGGGGGCCATGCATTATTGCTTGAAAGGGTCTGCATTCGCTCACCCAATCTCACCAATCCTCTCAGTCCCAAGTGTCCAGCCTTATGCCACATCCGGGTGTCATTGTAGATAGGGTCTTTCCAGGTTTCCTCAGACACCCTGAAGGAATTGTAAAGAATTTCCCTGTTTTTTGGTTTTGCTTTTGAAATTCCTTTTTATAGTGGGTTTGAGCTGATACTCGCTGCCATGTTTATGCCACTCTAGACACACTTGATTCCCTTATGGAGACATATCAATACATAAGTTTTAAGATTCTTACTAGTCAGATATATTCCTCTGTGGGAAATATGGGGTTTTGAGTCTCTTTCACTGAGGAAGGTGTCCGTCTTGTCAATTCCAAAGTTGGTTTTTCAAACGGTCCCTGTGCTTATATCAAACTCTGGTTTTATGCATCACCCCACCTCTCCTTCCCCTTTATGCAGGCATAAGAGTGTTTTCTAAATGTGAGACTCTGTTCTCTTTCCTAACTCAGTTCACGTGTAGCCATGTTTACAGGATCTTCATAAGTGATATCTTATGATAAGTTTCTTTTTCTGTGTGACTTATTTCACTTAGAATCATCGTACCTGAATCCACTCACTTTGCTGCTACTGGTCTTATGACATTGATTTCATGGCTGAGGGATATTCCATCGTACGTAAGTACCACAATGTTTTGAACCATTTTTATATTTCCTGGGATATTTAAGGTGTACCCAAGTTGAGGTTCTTGTAGTCAGTGCAGCCCTAAATTTGGAGGTGGCTCTTTCTTATTGATTTTCAGTTTTCCCAAGGTATATTCCCTAGACTGGAAGTGGCCTTGGCTCTGTAGCTCTGTTGTTTACTTGTTTTAGGGAACACAATGCACTCCTCCAGTGAGGCAGTTGGCAATTTACATCCCACCCATCAGCATAACAAGGCTCCCAGTTCTCCAGGGCCTGTCTTGCCTTTCTGGTTTTTACACATTTTGTGGATGTCCCTTTTGACCGGTGGGAAATGATACTTCTTTGTAGTGCAGATTTGCATTGCCCGCTTGCTTGCTTGGCCAAAACGGGCGTATGCGTTTTCTCCTGAATATATTCAGGAGAAAACGCATACGCCCTTTTTGGCCAAGTGCACCATTGTCCAAGTTGTGCCCCTCTTCCTGTGCTTTACAGGCGATTCCAAGGTACCTCTTGAAATCTGTTTCCTGCTATTTTGCCTCGCTTTCAAGTCCGCCTCGTTGACTTCCCTCAACAGATTTTTGGACGATAGTTGTCCTTTATCACTCTGCCAGTTTGTGAATTGCTGTGCCCCTGAGCTCCATTTCTCAACTCGTTTTTTGTGAGCTGAACACAAGTCCAAAATTTTGGATCGTGTCCTATACTGGTTCCCGGTGGGTGGCTGAGACTTTGGTTAATTCTTCTTCCTGCCGGGAAATTAGAGTGACATGTGCTCGTCCAAATGCCTAACAGCTACTCTCTCATGGGTTCTCCCTCGTCCCTTCCATCCTCTGGCAAATTGGGAACCTGTGCAAACCAGGAGGTTAAAGGGTCTGTCTCTCCAAGTTGGGAGATTGATAGTAAGGCAGTTGGAAAGTCAAACTGGAGCACCAGGAGAGGGACTATTCGTTGAGTTTTAGAAACCTTTCGTATTCACAGTGTGTCTATTCTCTAGGTTTCCTGTACATGTTATAGCTGTAGTAATATTCCCTTGAACCTGGAGAGTTGGGACCCATGGAATGAGGGCCATGCATTATTGCTTGAAAGGGTCTGCATTTGCTCACCCAATCTCACCAATCCTCTCAGTCCCAACTGTCCAGCCTTATGCCACATCCAGCTGTCATTGTAGATAGGGTCTTTCCAGGTTTCCTCAGACACCCTGAAGGAATTGTAAAGAATTTCCCTGTTTTTTGGGTTTGCTTTTGAAATTCCTTTTTATAGTGGGTTTGAACTGATTCTCGCTGCCATGTTTATGCCACTCTAGACACACTTGATTCCCTTATGGAGTCATATCAATACATAGGTTTTAAGATTCTTACTACTCAGATATATTCCTCTGCGGGAAATATGGGGTTTTGAGTCTCTTTCACTGAGGAAGGTGTAGGTCTTTTCTATTCCAAAGTTGGTTTTTGAAACGGTCCCTGTGCTTATATCATACTCTGGTTTTATGCATCACCCCACCTCTCCATCCCCTTTATGCAGGCATAAGAGTATTTTCTAAATGTGAGACTCTGTTCTCTTTCCTAACTCAGTTCACGTGTAGCCATGTTTACAGGATCTTCATAAGTGATATCTTATGATAAGTTTCTTTTTCTGTGTGACTTATTTCACTTAGAATCATCGTACCTGAATCCACTCACTTTGCTGCTACTGGTCTTATGACATTGATTTCATGGCTGAGGGATATTCCATCGTACGTAAGTACCACAATGTTTTGAACCATTTTTATATTTCCTGGGATATTTAAGGTGTACCCAAATTGAGGTTCTTGTAGTCAGTGCAGCCCTAAATTTGGAGGTGGCTCTTTCTTATTGATTTTCAGTTTTCCCAAGGTATATTCCCTAGACTGGAAGTGGCCTTGGCTCTGTAGCTCTGTTGTTTACTTGTTTTAGGGAACTCAATGCACTCCTCCAGTGAGGCAGTTGGCAATTTACATCCCGCCCATCAGCATAACAAGGCTCCCAGTTCTCCAGGGCCTGTCTTGCCTTTCTGGTTTTTACACATTTTGTGGATGTCCCTTTTGACCGGTGGGAAGTGATACTTCTTTGTAGTGCAGATTTGCATTGCCCGCTTGCTTGCTTGGCCAAAAAGGGCGTATGCATTTTCTCCTGAATATATTCAGGAGAAAACGCATACGCCCTTTTTGGCCAAGTGCACCATTGTCCAAGTTGTGCCCCTCTTCCTGTGCTTTACAGGCGATTCCAACGTACCTCTTGAAATCTGTTTCCTGCTATTTTGCCTCACTTTCAAGTCCGCCTCGTTGACTTCCCTCAACAGATTTTTGGACGATAGTTGTCCTTTATCACTCTGCCAGTTTGTGAATTGCTGTGCCCCTGAGCTCCATTTCTCAACTCGTTTTTTGTGAGCTGAACGCAAGTCCAAAATTTTGGATCCTGTCCTATACTGGTTCCCGGTGGGTGACTGAGACTTTGGTTAATTCTTCTTCCTGCCAGAAAATTAGAGTGACATGTGCCCGTCCAAATGCCTAACAGCTACTCTCTCATGGGTTCTCCCTCGTCCCTTCCATCCTCTGCCAAATTGGGAACCTGTGCAAACCAGGAGGTTAAAGGGCCTGTCTCTCCAAGTTGGGAGATTGATAGTAAGGCAGTTGGAAAGTCAAACTGGAGCACCAGGAGAGGGACTATTCGTTGAGTTTTAGAAACCTTTCGTATTCACAGTGTGTCCATTCTCTAGGTTTCCTGTACATGTTATAGCTGTAGTAATATTCCCTTGAACCTGGAGAGTTGGGACCCATGGAATGGGGGCCATGCATTATTGCTTGAAAGGGTCTGCATTCGCTCACCCAATCTCACCAATCCTCTCAGTCCCAAGTGTCCAGCCTTATGCCACATCCAGCTGTCATTGTAGATAGGGTCTTTCCAGGTTTCCTCAGACACCCTGAAGGAATTGTAAAGAATTTCCCTGTTTTTTGGTTTTGCTTTTGAAATTCCTTTTTATAGTGGGTTTGAGCTGATACTCGCTGCCATGTTTATGCCACTCTAGACACACTTGATTCCCTTATGGAGACATATCAATACATAAGTTTTAAGATTCTTACTAGTCAGATATATTCCTCTGTGGGAAATATGGGGTTTTGAGTCTCTTTCACTGAGGAAGGTGTCGGTCTTGTCAATTCGAAAGTTGGTTTTTGAAACGGTCCCTGTGCTTATATCAAACTCTGGTTTTATGCATCACCCCACCTCTCTTTCCCCTTCATGCAGGCATAAGAGTGTTTTCTAAATGTGAGACTCTGTTCTCTTTCCTAACTCAGTTCACGTGTAGCCATATTTACAGGATCTTCATAAGTGATATCTTATGATAAGTTTCTTTTTCTGTGTGACTTATTTCACTTAGAATCATCGTACCTGAATCCACTCACTTTGCTGCTACTGGTCTTATGACATTGATTTCATCGCTGAGGGATATTCCATCATACGTAAGTACCACAATGTTTTGAACCATTTTTATATTTCCTGGGATATTTAAGGTGTACCCAAGTTGAGGTTCTTGTAGTCAGTGCAGCCCTAAATTTGGAGGTGGCTCTTTCTTATTGATTCTCAGTTTTCCCAAGGTATATTCCCTAGACTGGAAGTGGCCTTGGCTCTGTAGCTCTGTTGTTTACTTGTTTTAGGGAACACAATGCACTCCTCCAGTGAGGCAGTTGGCAATTTACATCCCGCCCATCAGCATAACAAGGCTCCCAGTTCTCCAGGGCCTGTCTTGCCTTTCTGGTTTTTACACATTTTGTGGATGTCCCTTTTGACCGGTGGGAAGTGATACTTCTTTGTAGTGCAGATTTGCATTGCCCGCTTGCTTGCTTGGCCAAAAAGGGCGTATGCGTTTTCTCCTGAATATATTCAGGAGAAAACGCATACGCCCTTTTTGGCCAAGTGCACCATTGTCCAAGTTGTGCCCCTCTTCCTGTGCTTTACAGGCGATTCCAAGGTACCTCTTGAAATCTGTTTCCTGCTATTTTGCCTCGCTTTCAAGTCCGCCTCGTTGACTTCCCTCAACAGATTTTTGGACGATAGTTGTCCTTTATCGCTCTGCCAGTTTGTGAATTGCTGTGCCCCTGAGCTCCATTTCTCAACTCGTTTTTTGTGAGCTGAACACAAGTCCAAAATTTTGGATCATGTCCTATACTGGTTCCCGGTGGGTGGCTGAGACTTTGGTTAATTCTTCTTCCTGCCGGGAAATTAGAGTGACATGTGCCCGTCCAAATACCTAACAGCTACTCTCTCATGGGTTCTCCCTCGTCCCTTCCATCCTCTGCCAAATTGGGAACCTGTGCAAACCAGGAGGTTAAAGGGCCTGTCTCTCCAAGTTGGGAGATTGATAGTAAGGCAGTTGGAAAGTCAAACTGGAGCACCAGGAGAGGGACTATTCGTTGAGTTTTAGAAACCTTTCGTATTCACAGTGTGTCCATTCTCTAGGTTTCCTGTACATGTTATAGCTGTAGTAATATTCCCTTGAACCTGGAGAGTTGGGACCCATGGAATGGGGGCCATGCATTATTGCTTGAAAGGGTCTGCATTTGCTCACCCAATCTCACCAATCCTCTCAGTCCCAAGTGTCCAGCCTTATGCCACATCCAGCTGTCATTGTAGATAGGGTCTTTCCAGGTTTCCTCAGACACCCTGAAGGAATTGTAAAGAATTTCCCTGTTTTTTGGTTTTGCTTTTGAAATTCCTTTTTATAGTGGGTTTGAGCTGAATCTCGCTCCCATGTTTATGCCACTCTAGACACACTTGATTCCCTTATGGAGTCATATCAATACATAGGTTTTAAGATTCTTACTAGTCAGATATATTCCTCTGCGGGAAATATGGGGTTTTGAGTCTCTTTCACTGAGGAAGGTGTAGGTCTTGTCTATTCCAAAGTTGGTTTTTGGAACGGTCCCTGTGCTTATATCAAACTCTGGTTTTATGCATCACCCCACCTCTCCATCCCCTTTATGCAGGCATAAGAGTGTTTTCTAAATGTGAGACTCTGTTCTCTTTCCTAACTCAGTTCACGTGTAGCCATGTTTACAGGATCTTCATAAGTGATATCTTATGATAAGTTTCTTTTTCTGTGTGACTTATTTCACTTAGAATCATCGTACCTGAATCCACTCACTTTGCTGCTTCTGGTCTTATGACATTGATTTCATCGCTGAGGGATATTCCATCATACGTAAGTACCACAATGTTTTGAACCATTTTTATATTTCCTGGGATATTTAAGGTGTACCCAAGTTGAGGTTCTTGTAGTCAGTGCAGCCCTAAATTTGGAGGTGTCTCTTTCTTATTGATTTTCAGTTTTCCCAAGGTATATTCCCTAGACTGGAAGTGGCCTTGGCTCTGTAGCTCTGTTGTTTACTTGTTTTAGGGAACACAATGCACTCCTCCAGTGAGGCAGTTGGCAATTTACATCCCACCCATCAGCATAATAAGGCTCCCAGTTCTCCAGGGCCTGTCTTGCCTTTCTGGTTTTTACACATTTTGTGGATGTCCTTTTTGACCGTTGGGAAGTGATACTTCTTTGTAGTGCAGATTTGCATTGCCCGCTTGCTTGCTTGGCCAAAAAGGGCGTATGCGTTTTCTCCTGAATATATTCAGGAGAAAACGCATACGCCCTTTTTGGCCAAGTGCACCATTGTCCAAGTTGTGCCCCTCTTCCTGTGCTTTACAGGCGATTCCAAGGTACCTCTTGAAATCTGTTTCCTGCTATTTTGCCTCGCTTTCAAGTCCGCCTCGTTGACTTCCCTCAACAGATTTTTGGACGATAGTTGTCCTTTATCACTCTGCCAGTTTGTGAATTGCTGTGCCCCTGAGCTCCATTTCTCAACTCGTTTTTTGTGAGCTGAACATAAGTCCAAAATTTTGGATCATGTCCTATACTTGTTCCCCGTGGGTGGCTGAAACTTTGGTTAATTCTTCTTCCTGCCGGGAAATTAGAGTGACATGTGCCCGTCCAAATGCCTAACAGCTACTCTCTCATGGGTTCTCCCTCGTCCCTTCCATCCTCTGCCAAATTGGGAACCTGTGCAAACCAGGAGGTTAAAGGGCCTGTCTCTCCAAGTTGGGAGATTAATAGTAAGGCAGTTGGAAAGTCAAACTGGAGCACCAGGAGAGGGACTATTCGTTGAGTTTTAGAAACCTTTCGTATTCACAGTGTGTCCATTCTCTAGGTTTCCTGTACATGTTATAGCTGTAGTAATATTCCCTTGAACCTGGAGAGTTGGGACCCATGGAATGGGGGCCATGCATTATTGCTTGAAAGGGTCTGCATTCGCTCACCCAATCTCACCAATCCTCTCAGTCCCAAGTGTCCAGCCTTATGCCACATCCGGGTGTCATTGTAGATAGGGTCTTTCCAGGTTTCCTCAGACACCCTGAAGGAATTGTAAAGAATTTCCCTGTTTTTTGGTTTTGCTTTTGAAATTCCTTTTTATAGTGGGTTTGAGCTGATACTCGCTGCCATGTTTATGCCACTCTAGACACACTTGATTCCCTTATGGAGACATATCAATACATAAGTTTTAAGATTCTTACTAGTCAGATATATTCCTCTGTGGGAAATATGGGGTTTTGAGTCTCTTTCACTGAGGAAGGTGTCGGTCTTGTCAATTCCAAAGTTGGTTTTTCAAACGGTCCCTGTGCTTATATCAAACTCTGGTTTTATGCATCACCCCACCTCTCCTTCCCCTTTATGCAGGCATAAGAGTGTTTTCTAAATGTGAGACTCTGTTCTCTTTCCTAACTCAGTTCACGTGTAGCCATGTTTACAGGATCTTCATAAGTGATATCTTATGATAAGTTTCTTTTTCTGTGTGACTTATTTCACTTAGAATCATCGTACCTGAATCCACTCACTTTGCTGCTACTGGTCTTATGACATTGATTTCATGGCTGAGGGATATTCCATCGTACGTAAGTACCACAATGTTTTGAACCATTTTTATATTTCCTGGGATATTTAAGGTGTACCCAAGTTGAGGTTCTTGTAGTCAGTGCAGCCCTAAATTTGGAGGTGGCTCTTTCTTATTGATTTTCAGTTTTCCCAAGGTATATTCCCTAGACTGGAAGTGGCCTTGGCTCTGTAGCTCTGTTGTTTACTTGTTTTAGGGAACACAATGCACTCCTCCAGTGAGGCAGTTGGCAATTTACATCCCGCCCATCAGCATAATAAGGCTCCCAGTTCTCCAGGGCCTGTCTTGCCTTTCTGGTTTTTACACATTTTGTGGATGTCCTTTTTGACCGTTGGGAAGTGATACTTCTTTGTAGTGCAGATTTGCATTGCCCGCTTGCTTGCTTGGCCAAAAAGGGCGTATGCGTTTTCTCCTGAATATATTCAGGAGAAAACGCATACGCCCTTTTTGGCCAAGTGCACCATTGTCCAAGTTGTGCCCCTCTTCCTGTGCTTTACAGGCGATTCCAAGGTACCTCTTGAAATCTGTTTCCTGCTATTTTGCCTCGCTTTCAAGTCCGCCTCGTTGACTTCCCTCAACAGATTTTTGGACGATAGTTGTCCTTTATCACTCTGCCAGTTTGTGAATTGCTGTGCCCCTGAGCTCCATTTCTCAACTCGTTTTTTGTGAGCTGAACACAAGTCCAAAATTTTGGATCATGTCCTATACTTGTTCCCCGTGGGTGGCTGAAACTTTGGTTAATTCTTCTTCCTGCCGGGAAATTAGAGTGACATGTGCCCGTCCAAATGCCTAACAGCTACTCTCTCATGGGTTCTCCCTCGTCCCTTCCATCCTCTGCCAAATTGGGAACCTGTGCAAACCAGGAGGTTAAAGGGCCTGTCTCTCCAAGTTGGGAGATTAATAGTAAGGCAGTTGGAAAGTCAAACTGGAGCACCAGGAGAGGGACTATTCGTTGAGTTTTAGAAACCTTTCGTATTCACAGTGTGTCCATTCTCTAGGTTTCCTGTACATGTTATAGCTGTAGTAATATTCCCTTGAACCTGGAGAGTTGGGACCCATGGAATGGGGGCCATGCATTATTGCTTGAAAGGGTCTGCATTCGCTCACCCAATCTCACCAATCCTCTCAGTCCCAAGTGTCCAGCCTTATGCCACATCCGGGTGTCATTGTAGATAGGGTCTTTCCAGGTTTCCTCAGACACCCTGAAGGAATTGTAAAGAATTTCCCTGTTTTTTGGTTTTGCTTTTGAAATTCCTTTTTATAGTGGGTTTGAGCTGATACTCGCTGCCATGTTTATGCCACTCTAGACACACTTGATTCCCTTATGGAGACATATCAATACATAAGTTTTAAGATTCTTACTAGTCAGATATATTCCTCTGTGGGAAATATGGGGTTTTGAGTCTCTTTCACTGAGGAAGGTGTCCGTCTTGTCAATTCCAAAGTTGGTTTTTCAAACGGTCCCTGTGCTTATATCAAACTCTGGTTTTATGCATCACCCCACCTCTCCTTCCCCTTTATGCAGGCATAAGAGTGTTTTCTAAATGTGAGACTCTGTTCTCTTTCCTAACTCAGTTCACGTGTAGCCATGTTTACAGGATCTTCATAAGTGATATCTTATGATAAGTTTCTTTTTCTGTGTGACTTATTTCACTTAGAATCATCGTACCTGAATCCACTCACTTTGCTGCTACTGGTCTTATGACATTGATTTCATGGCTGAGGGATATTCCATCGTACGTAAGTACCACAATGTTTTGAACCATTTTTATATTTCCTGGGATATTTAAGGTGTACCCAAGTTGAGGTTCTTGTAGTCAGTGCAGCCCTAAATTTGGAGGTGGCTCTTTCTTATTGATTTTCAGTTTTCCCAAGGTATATTCCCTAGACTGGAAGTGGCCTTGGCTCTGTAGCTCTGTTGTTTACTTGTTTTAGGGAACACAATGCACTCCTCCAGTGAGGCAGTTGGCAATTTACATCCCACCCATCAGCATAACAAGGCTCCCAGTTCTCCAGGGCCTGTCTTGCCTTTCTGGTTTTTACACATTTTGTGGATGTCCCTTTTGACCGGTGGGAAATGATACTTCTTTGTAGTGCAGATTTGCATTGCCCGCTTGCTTGCTTGGCCAAAAAGGGCGTATGCGTTTTCTCCTGAATATATTCAGGAGAAAACGCATACGCCCTTTTTGGCCAAGTGCACCATTGTCCAAGTTGTGCCCCTCTTCCTGTGCTTTACAGGCGATTCCAAGGTACCTCTTGAAATCTGTTTCCTGCTATTTTGCCTCGCTTTCAAGTCCGCCTCGTTGACTTCCCTCAACAGATTTTTGGACGATAGTTGTCCTTTATCACTCTGCCAGTTTGTGAATTGCTGTGCCCCTGAGCTCCATTTCTCAACTCGTTTTTTGTGAGCTGAACACAAGTCCAAAATTTTGGATCGTGTCCTATACTGGTTCCCGGTGGGTGGCTGAGACTTTGGTTAATTCTTCTTCCTGCCGGGAAATTAGAGTGACATGTGCTCGTCCAAATGCCTAACAGCTACTCTCTCATGGGTTCTCCCTCGTCCCTTCCATCCTCTGGCAAATTGGGAACCTGTGCAAACCAGGAGGTTAAAGGGTCTGTCTCTCCAAGTTGGGAGATTGATAGTAAGGCAGTTGGAAAGTCAAACTGGAGCACCAGGAGAGGGACTATTCGTTGAGTTTTAGAAACCTTTCGTATTCACAGTGTGTCTATTCTCTAGGTTTCCTGTACATGTTATAGCTGTAGTAATATTCCCTTGAACCTGGAGAGTTGGGACCCATGGAATGAGGGCCATGCATTATTGCTTGAAAGGGTCTGCATTTGCTCACCCAATCTCACCAATCCTCTCAGTCCCAACTGTCCAGCCTTATGCCACATCCAGCTGTCATTGTAGATAGGGTCTTTCCAGGTTTCCTCAGACACCCTGAAGGAATTGTAAAGAATTTCCCTGTTTTTTGGTTTTGCTTTTGAAATTCCTTTTTATAGTGGGTTTGAACTGATTCTCGCTGCCATGTTTATGCCACTCTAGACACACTTGATTCCCTTATGGAGTCATATCAATACATAGGTTTTAAGATTCTTACTACTCAGATATATTCCTCTGCGGGAAATATGGGGTTTTGAGTCTCTTTCACTGAGGAAGGTGTAGGTCTTTTCTATTCCAAAGTTGGTTTTTGAAACGGTCCCTGTGCTTATATCATACTCTGGTTTTATGCATCACCCCACCTCTCCATCCCCTTTATGCAGGCATAAGAGTATTTTCTAAATGTGAGACTCTGTTCTCTTTCCTAACTCAGTTCACGTGTAGCCATGTTTACAGGATCTTCATAAGTGATATCTTATGATAAGTTTCTTTTTCTGTGTGACTTATTTCACTTAGAATCATCGTACCTGAATCCACTCACTTTGCTGCTACTGGTCTTATGACATTGATTTCATGGCTGAGGGATATTCCATCGTACGTAAGTACCACAATGTTTTGAACCATTTTTATATTTCCTGGGATATTTAAGGTGTACCCAAATTGAGGTTCTTGTAGTCAGTGCAGCCCTAAATTTGGAGGTGGCTCTTTCTTATTGATTTTCAGTTTTCCCAAGGTATATTCCCTAGACTGGAAGTGGCCTTGGCTCTGTAGCTCTGTTGTTTACTTGTTTTAGGGAACTCAATGCACTCCTCCAGTGAGGCAGTTGGCAATTTACATCCCGCCCATCAGCATAACAAGGCTCCCAGTTCTCCAGGGCCTGTCTTGCCTTTCTGGTTTTTACACATTTTGTGGATGTCCCTTTTGACCGGTGGGAAGTGATACTTCTTTGTAGTGCAGATTTGCATTGCCCGCTTGCTTGCTTGGCCAAAAAGGGCGTATGCATTTTCTCCTGAATATATTCAGGAGAAAACGCATACGCCCTTTTTGGCCAAGTGCACCATTGTCCAAGTTGTGCCCCTCTTCCTGTGCTTTACAGGCGATTCCAACGTACCTCTTGAAATCTGTTTCCTGCTATTTTGCCTCACTTTCAAGTCCGCCTCGTTGACTTCCCTCAACAGATTTTTGGACGATAGTTGTCCTTTATCACTCTGCCAGTTTGTGAATTGCTGTGCCCCTGAGCTCCATTTCTCAACTCGTTTTTTGTGAGCTGAACGCAAGTCCAAAATTTTGGATCCTGTCCTATACTGGTTCCCGGTGGGTGACTGAGACTTTGGTTAATTCTTCTTCCTGCCAGAAAATTAGAGTGACATGTGCCCGTCCAAATGCCTAACAGCTACTCTCTCATGGGTTCTCCCTCGTCCCTTCCATCCTCTGCCAAATTGGGAACCTGTGCAAACCAGGAGGTTAAAGGGCCTGTCTCTCCAAGTTGGGAGATTGATAGTAAGGCAGTTGGAAAGTCAAACTGGAGCACCAGGAGAGGGACTATTCGTTGAGTTTTAGAAACCTTTCGTATTCACAGTGTGTCCATTCTCTAGGTTTCCTGTACATGTTATAGCTGTAGTAATATTCCCTTGAACCTGGAGAGTTGGGACCCATGGAATGGGGGCCATGCATTATTGCTTGAAAGGGTCTGCATTCGCTCACCCAATCTCACCAATCCTCTCAGTCCCAAGTGTCCAGCCTTATGCCACATCCAGCTGTCATTGTAGATAGGGTCTTTCCAGGTTTCCTCAGACACCCTGAAGGAATTGTAAAGAATTTCCCTGTTTTTTGGTTTTGCTTTTGAAATTCCTTTTTATAGTGGGTTTGAGCTGATACTCGCTGCCATGTTTATGCCACTCTAGACACACTTGATTCCCTTATGGAGACATATCAATACATAAGTTTTAAGATTCTTACTAGTCAGATATATTCCTCTGTGGGAAATATGGGGTTTTGAGTCTCTTTCACTGAGGAAGGTGTCGGTCTTGTCAATTCGAAAGTTGGTTTTTGAAACGGTCCCTGTGCTTATATCAAACTCTGGTTTTATGCATCACCCCACCTCTCTTTCCCCTTCATGCAGGCATAAGAGTGTTTTCTAAATGTGAGACTCTGTTCTCTTTCCTAACTCAGTTCACGTGTAGCCATATTTACAGGATCTTCATAAGTGATATCTTATGATAAGTTTCTTTTTCTGTGTGACTTATTTCACTTAGAATCATCGTACCTGAATCCACTCACTTTGCTGCTACTGGTCTTATGACATTGATTTCATCGCTGAGGGATATTCCATCATACGTAAGTACCACAATGTTTTGAACCATTTTTATATTTCCTGGGATATTTAAGGTGTACCCAAGTTGAGGTTCTTGTAGTCAGTGCAGCCCTAAATTTGGAGGTGGCTCTTTCTTATTGATTCTCAGTTTTCCCAAGGTATATTCCCTAGACTGGAAGTGGCCTTGGCTCTGTAGCTCTGTTGTTTACTTGTTTTAGGGAACACAATGCACTCCTCCAGTGAGGCAGTTGGCAATTTACATCCCGCCCATCAGCATAACAAGGCTCCCAGTTCTCCAGGGCCTGTCTTGCCTTTCTGGTTTTTACACATTTTGTGGATGTCCCTTTTGACCGGTGGGAAGTGATACTTCTTTGTAGTGCAGATTTGCATTGCCCGCTTGCTTGCTTGGCCAAAAAGGGCGTATGCGTTTTCTCCTGAATATATTCAGGAGAAAACGCATACGCCCTTTTTGGCCAAGTGCACCATTGTCCAAGTTGTGCCCCTCTTCCTGTGCTTTACAGGCGATTCCAAGGTACCTCTTGAAATCTGTTTCCTGCTATTTTGCCTCGCTTTCAAGTCCGCCTCGTTGACTTCCCTCAACAGATTTTTGGACGATAGTTGTCCTTTATCGCTCTGCCAGTTTGTGAATTGCTGTGCCCCTGAGCTCCATTTCTCAACTCGTTTTTTGTGAGCTGAACACAAGTCCAAAATTTTGGATCATGTCCTATACTGGTTCCCGGTGGGTGGCTGAGACTTTGGTTAATTCTTCTTCCTGCCGGGAAATTAGAGTGACATGTGCCCGTCCAAATACCTAACAGCTACTCTCTCATGGGTTCTCCCTCGTCCCTTCCATCCTCTGCCAAATTGGGAACCTGTGCAAACCAGGAGGTTAAAGGGCCTGTCTCTCCAAGTTGGGAGATTGATAGTAAGGCAGTTGGAAAGTCAAACTGGAGCACCAGGAGAGGGACTATTCGTTGAGTTTTAGAAACCTTTCGTATTCACAGTGTGTCCATTCTCTAGGTTTCCTGTACATGTTATAGCTGTAGTAATATTCCCTTGAACCTGGAGAGTTGGGACCCATGGAATGGGGGCCATGCATTATTGCTTGAAAGGGTCTGCATTTGCTCACCCAATCTCACCAATCCTCTCAGTCCCAAGTGTCCAGCCTTATGCCACATCCAGCTGTCATTGTAGATAGGGTCTTTCCAGGTTTCCTCAGACACCCTGAAGGAATTGTAAAGAATTTCCCTGTTTTTTGGTTTTGCTTTTGAAATTCCTTTTTATAGTGGGTTTGAGCTGAATCTCGCTCCCATGTTTATGCCACTCTAGACACACTTGATTCCCTTATGGAGTCATATCAATACATAGGTTTTAAGATTCTTACTAGTCAGATATATTCCTCTGCGGGAAATATGGGGTTTTGAGTCTCTTTCACTGAGGAAGGTGTAGGTCTTGTCTATTCCAAAGTTGGTTTTTGGAACGGTCCCTGTGCTTATATCAAACTCTGGTTTTATGCATCACCCCACCTCTCCATCCCCTTTATGCAGGCATAAGAGTGTTTTCTAAATGTGAGACTCTGTTCTCTTTCCTAACTCAGTTCACGTGTAGCCATGTTTACAGGATCTTCATAAGTGATATCTTATGATAAGTTTCTTTTTCTGTGTGACTTATTTCACTTAGAATCATCGTACCTGAATCCACTCACTTTGCTGCTTCTGGTCTTATGACATTGATTTCATCGCTGAGGGATATTCCATCATACGTAAGTACCACAATGTTTTGAACCATTTTTATATTTCCTGGGATATTTAAGGTGTACCCAAGTTGAGGTTCTTGTAGTCAGTGCAGCCCTAAATTTGGAGGTGTCTCTTTCTTATTGATTTTCAGTTTTCCCAAGGTATATTCCCTAGACTGGAAGTGGCCTTGGCTCTGTAGCTCTGTTGTTTACTTGTTTTAGGGAACACAATGCACTCCTCCAGTGAGGCAGTTGGCAATTTACATCCCACCCATCAGCATAATAAGGCTCCCAGTTCTCCAGGGCCTGTCTTGCCTTTCTGGTTTTTACACATTTTGTGGATGTCCTTTTTGACCGTTGGGAAGTGATACTTCTTTGTAGTGCAGATTTGCATTGCCCGCTTGCTTGCTTGGCCAAAAAGGGCGTATGCGTTTTCTCCTGAATATATTCAGGAGAAAACGCATACGCCCTTTTTGGCCAAGTGCACCATTGTCCAAGTTGTGCCCCTCTTCCTGTGCTTTACAGGCGATTCCAAGGTACCTCTTGAAATCTGTTTCCTGCTATTTTGCCTCGCTTTCAAGTCCGCCTCGTTGACTTCCCTCAACAGATTTTTGGACGATAGTTGTCCTTTATCACTCTGCCAGTTTGTGAATTGCTGTGCCCCTGAGCTCCATTTCTCAACTCGTTTTTTGTGAGCTGAACATAAGTCCAAAATTTTGGATCATGTCCTATACTTGTTCCCCGTGGGTGGCTGAAACTTTGGTTAATTCTTCTTCCTGCCGGGAAATTAGAGTGACATGTGCCCGTCCAAATGCCTAACAGCTACTCTCTCATGGGTTCTCCCTCGTCCCTTCCATCCTCTGCCAAATTGGGAACCTGTGCAAACCAGGAGGTTAAAGGGCCTGTCTCTCCAAGTTGGGAGATTAATAGTAAGGCAGTTGGAAAGTCAAACTGGAGCACCAGGAGAGGGACTATTCGTTGAGTTTTAGAAACCTTTCGTATTCACAGTGTGTCCATTCTCTAGGTTTCCTGTACATGTTATAGCTGTAGTAATATTCCCTTGAACCTGGAGAGTTGGGACCCATGGAATGGGGGCCATGCATTATTGCTTGAAAGGGTCTGCATTCGCTCACCCAATCTCACCAATCCTCTCAGTCCCAAGTGTCCAGCCTTATGCCACATCCGGGTGTCATTGTAGATAGGGTCTTTCCAGGTTTCCTCAGACACCCTGAAGGAATTGTAAAGAATTTCCCTGTTTTTTGGTTTTGCTTTTGAAATTCCTTTTTATAGTGGGTTTGAGCTGATACTCGCTGCCATGTTTATGCCACTCTAGACACACTTGATTCCCTTATGGAGACATATCAATACATAAGTTTTAAGATTCTTACTAGTCAGATATATTCCTCTGTGGGAAATATGGGGTTTTGAGTCTCTTTCACTGAGGAAGGTGTCGGTCTTGTCAATTCCAAAGTTGGTTTTTCAAACGGTCCCTGTGCTTATATCAAACTCTGGTTTTATGCATCACCCCACCTCTCCTTCCCCTTTATGCAGGCATAAGAGTGTTTTCTAAATGTGAGACTCTGTTCTCTTTCCTAACTCAGTTCACGTGTAGCCATGTTTACAGGATCTTCATAAGTGATATCTTATGATAAGTTTCTTTTTCTGTGTGACTTATTTCACTTAGAATCATCGTACCTGAATCCACTCACTTTGCTGCTACTGGTCTTATGACATTGATTTCATGGCTGAGGGATATTCCATCGTACGTAAGTACCACAATGTTTTGAACCATTTTTATATTTCCTGGGATATTTAAGGTGTACCCAAGTTGAGGTTCTTGTAGTCAGTGCAGCCCTAAATTTGGAGGTGGCTCTTTCTTATTGATTTTCAGTTTTCCCAAGGTATATTCCCTAGACTGGAAGTGGCCTTGGCTCTGTAGCTCTGTTGTTTACTTGTTTTAGGGAACACAATGCACTCCTCCAGTGAGGCAGTTGGCAATTTACATCCCACCCATCAGCATAATAAGGCTCCCAGTTCTCCAGGGCCTGTCTTGCCTTTCTGGTTTTTACACATTTTGTGGATGTCCCTTTTGACCGGTGGGAAATGATACTTCTTTGTAGTGCAGATTTGCATTGCCCGCTTGCTTGCTTGGCCAAAAAGGGCGTATGCGTTTTCTCCTGAATATATTCAGGAGAAAACGCATACGCCCTTTTTGGCCAAGTGCACCATTGTCCAAGTTGTGCCCCTCTTCCTGTGCTTTACAGGCGATTCCAAGGTACCTCTTGAAATCTGTTTCCTGCTATTTTGCCTCGCTTTCAAGTCCGCCTCGTTGACTTCCCTCAACAGATTTTTGGACGATAGTTGTCCTTTATCACTCTGCCAGTTTGTGAATTGCTGTGCCCCTGAGCTCCATTTCTCAACTCGTTTTTTGTGAGCTGAACGCAAGTCCAAAATTTTGGATCGTGTCCTATACTGGTTCCCGGTGGGTGGCTGAGACTTTGGTTAATTCTTCTTCCTGCCGGGAAATTAGAGTGACATGTGCTCGTCCAAATGCCTAACAGCTACTCTCTCATGGGTTCTCCCTCGTCCCTTCCATCCTCTGGCAAATTGGGAACCTGTGCAAACCAGGAGGTTAAAGGGTCTGTCTCTCCAAGTTGGGAGATTGATAGTAAGGCAGTTGGAAAGTCAAACTGGAGCACCAGGAGAGGGACTATTCGTTGAGTTTTAGAAACCTTTCGTATTCACAGTGTGTCTATTCTCTAGGTTTCCTGTACATGTTATAGCTGTAGTAATATTCCCTTGAACCTGGAGAGTTGGGACCCATGGAATGAGGGCCATGCATTATTGCTTGAAAGGGTCTGCATTTGCTCACCCAATCTCACCAATCCTCTCAGTCCCAACTGTCCAGCCTTATGCCACATCCAGCTGTCATTGTAGATAGGGTCTTTCCAGGTTTCCTCAGACACCCTGAAGGAATTGTAAAGAATTTCCCTGTTTTTTGGGTTTGCTTTTGAAATTCCTTTTTATAGTGGGTTTGAACTGATTCTCGCTGCCATGTTTATGCCACTCTAGACACACTTGATTCCCTTATGGAGTCATATCAATACATAGGTTTTAAGATTCTTACTACTCAGATATATTCCTCTGCGGGAAATATGGGGTTTTGAGTCTCTTTCACTGAGGAAGGTGTAGGTCTTTTCTATTCCAAAGTTGGTTTTTGAAACGGTCCCTGTGCTTATATCATACTCTGGTTTTATGCATCACCCCACCTCTCCATCCCCTTTATGCAGGCATAAGAGTGTTTTCTAAATGTGAGACTCTGTTCTCTTTCCTAACTCAGTTCACGTGTAGCCATGTTTACAGGATCTTCATAAGTGATATCTTATGATAAGTTTCTTTTTCTGTGTGACTTATTTCACTTAGAATCATCGTACCTGAATCCACTCACTTTGCTGCTACTGGTCTTATGACATTGATTTCATGGCTGAGGGATATTCCATCGTACGTAAGTACCACAATGTTTTGAACCATTTTTATATTTCCTGGGATATTTAAGGTGTACCCAAATTGAGGTTCTTGTAGTCAGTGCAGCCCTAAATTTGGAGGTGGCTCTTTCTTATTGATTTTCAGTTTTCCCAAGGTATATTCCCTAGACTGGAAGTGGCCTTGGCTCTGTAGCTCTGTTGTTTACTTGTTTTAGGGAACTCAATGCACTCCTCCAGTGAGGCAGTTGGCAATTTACATCCCGCCCATCAGCATAACAAGGCTCCCAGTTCTCCAGGGCCTGTCTTGCCTTTCTGGTTTTTACACATTTTGTGGATGTCCCTTTTGACCGGTGGGAAGTGATACTTCTTTGTAGTGCAGATTTGCATTGCCCGCTTGCTTGCTTGGCCAAAAAGGGCGTATGCATTTTCTCCTGAATATATTCAGGAGAAAACGCATACGCCCTTTTTGTCCAAGTGCACCATTGTCCAAGTTGTGCCCCTCTTCCTGTGCTTTACAGGCGATTCCAAAGTACCTCTTCAAATCTGTTTCCTGCTATTTTGCCTCACTTTCAAGTCCGCCTCGTTGACTTCCCTCAACAGACTTTTGGACGATAGTTGTCCTTTATCACTCTGCCAGTTTGTGAATTGCTGTGCCCTTGAGCTCCATTTCTCAACTCGTTTTTTGTGAGCTGAACGCAAGTCCAAAATTTTGGATCATGTCCTCTACTGGTTCCCGGTGGGTGGCTGAGACTGGTTAATTCTTCTTCCTGCCGGGAAATTAGAGTGACATGTGCCCGTCCAAATGCCTAACAGCTACTCTCTCATGGGTTCTCCCTCGTCCCTTCCATCCTCTGCCAAATTGGGAACCTGTGCAAACCAGGAGGTTAAAGGGCCTGTCTCTCCAAGTTGGGAGATTGATAGTAAGGCAGTTGGATGTCAAACTGGAGCACCAGGAGAGGGACTATTCGTTGAGTTTTAGAAACCTTTCGTATTCACAGTGTGTCCATTCTCTAGGTCTCCTGTACATGTTATAGCTGTAGTAATATTCCCTTGAACCTGGAGAGTTGGGACCCATGGAATGGGGGCCATGCATTATTGCTTGAAAGGGTCTGCATTCGCTCACCCAATCTCACCAATCCTCTCAGTCCCAAGTGTCCAGCCTTATGCCACATCCAGCTGTCATTGTAGATAGGGTCTTTCCAGGTTTCCTCAGACACCCTGAAGGAATTGTAAAGAATTTCCCTGTTTTTTAGTTTTGCTTTTGAAATTCCTTTTTATAGTGGGTTTGAGCTGATACTCGCTGCCATGTTTATGCCACTCTAGACACACTTGATTCCCTTATGGAGACATATCAATACATAAGTTTTAAGATTCTTACTAGTCAGATATATTCCTCTGTGGGAAATATGGGGTTTTGAGTCTCTTTCACTGAGGAAGGTGTCGGTCTTGTCAATTCCAAAGTTGGTTTTTGAAACGGTCCCTGTGCTTATATCAAACTCTGGTTTTATGCATCACCCCACCTCTCTTTCCCCTTCATGCAGGCATAAGAGTGTTTTCTAAATGTGAGACTCTGTTCTCTTTCCTAACTCAGTTCACGTGTAGCCATATTTACAGGATCTTCATAAGTGATATCTTATGATAAGTTTCTTTTTCTGTGTGACTTATTTCACTTAGAATCATCGTACCTGAATCCACTCACTTTGTTGCTACTGGTCTTATGACATTGATTTCATGGCTGAGGGATATTCCATCATACGTAAGTACCACAATGTTTTGAACCATTTTTATATTTCCTGGGATATTTAAGGTGTACCCAAGTTGAGGTTCTTGTAGTCAGTGCAGCCCTAAATTTGGAGGTGGCTCTTTCTTATTGATTTTCAGTTTTCCAAAGGTATAGTCCCTAGACTGGAAGTGGCCTTGGCTCTGTAGCTCTGTTGTTTACTTGTTTTAGGGAACACAATGCTCTCCTCCAGAGAGGCAGTTGGCAATTTACATCCCACCCATCAGCATAACAAGGCTCCCAGTTCTCCAGGGCCTGTCTTGCCTTTCTGGTTTTTACACATTTTGTGGATGTCCCTTTTGACCGGTGGGAAATGATACTTCTTTGTACTGCAGATTTGCATTGCCCGCTTGCTTGCTTGGCCAAAAAGGGCGTATGCGTTTTCTCCTGAATATATTCAGGAGAAAACGCATACGCCCTTTTTGGCCAAGTGCACCATTGTCCAAGTTGTGCCCCTCTTCCTGTGCTTTACAGGCGATTCCAAGGTACCTCTTGAAATCTGTTTCCTGCTATTTTGCCTCGCTTTCAAGTCCGCCTCGTTGACTTCCCTCAACAGATTTTTGGACGATAGTTGTCCTTTATCACTCTGCCAGTTTGTGAATTGCTGTGCCCCTGAGCTCCATTTCTCAACTCGTTTTTTGTGAGCTGAACGCAAGTCCAAAATTTTGGATCGTGTCCTATACTGGTTCCCGGTGGGTGGCTGAGACTTTGGTTAATTCTTCTTCCTGCCGGGAAATTAGAGTGACATGTGCCCGTCCAAATGCCTAACAGCTACTCTCTCATGGGTTCTCCCTCGTCCCTTCCATCCTCTGGCAAATTGGGAACCTGTGCAAACCAGGAGGTTAAAGGGTCTGTCTCTCCAAGTTGGGAGATTGATAGTAAGGCAGTTGGAAAGTCAAACTGGGGCACCAGGAGAGGGACTATTCGTTGAGTTTTAGAAACCTTTCGTATTCACAGTGTGTCCATTCTCTAGGTTTCCTGTACATGTTATAGCTGTAGCAATATTCCCTTGAACCTGGAGAGTTGGGACCCATGGAATGGGGGCCATGCATTATTGCTTGAAAGGGTCTGCATTTGCTCACCCAATCTCACCAATCCTCTCAGTCCCAAGTGTCCAGCCTTATGCCACATCCAGCTGTCATTGTAGATAGGGTCTTTCCAGGTTTCCTCAGACACCCTGAAGGAATTGTAAAGAATTTCCCTGTTTTTTGGGTTTGCTTTTGAAATTCCTTTTTATAGTGGGTTTGAACTGATTCTCGCTGCCATGGTTATGCCACTCTAGACACACTTGATTCCCTTATGGAGTCATATCAATACATAGGTTTTAAGATTCTAACTACTCAGATATATTCCTCTGCGGGAAATATGGGGTTTTGAGTCTCTTTCACTGAGGAAGGTGTAGGTCTTGTCTATTCCAAAGTTGGTTTTTGGAACGGTCCCTGTGCTTATATCATACTCTGGTTTTATGCATCACCCCACCTCTCCATCCCCTTTATTCAGGCATAAGAGTGTTTTCTAAATGTGAGACTCTGTTCTCTTTCCTAACTCAGTTCACGTGTAGCCATGTTTACAGGATCTTCATAAGTGATATCTTATGATAAGTTTCTTTTTCTGTGTGACTTATTTCACTTAGAATCATCGTACCTGAATCCACTCACTTTGCTGCTACTGGTCTTATGACATTGATTTCATGGCTGAGGGATATTCCATCGTACGTAAGTACCACAATGTTTTGAACCATTTTTATATTTCCTGGGATATTTAAGGTGTACCCAAATTGAGGTTCTTGTAGTCAGTGCAGCCCTAAATTTGGAGGTGGCTCTTTCTTATTGATTTTCAGTTTTCCCAAGGTATATTCCCTAGACTGGAAGTGGCCTTGGCTCTGTAGCTCTGTTGTTTACTTGTTTTAGGGAACACAATGCACTCCTCCAGTGAGGCAGTTGGCAATTTACATCCCGCCCATCAGCATAACAAGGCTCCCAGTTCTCCAGGGCCTGTCTTGCCTTTCTGGTTTTTACACATTTTGTGGATGTCCCTTTTGACCGGTGGGAAGTGATACTTCTTTGTAGTGCAGATTTGCATTGCCCGCTTGCTTGCTTGGCCAAAAAGGGCGTATGCGTTTTCTCCTGAATATATTCAGGAGAAAACGCATACGCCCTTTTTGGCCAAGTGCACCATTGTCCAAGTTGTGCCCCTCTTCCTGTGCTTTACAGGCGATTCCAAAGTACCTCTTCAAATCTGTTTCCTGCTATTTTGCCTCACTTTCAAGTCCGCCTAGTTGACTTCCCTCAACAGACTTTTGGACGATAGTTGTCCTTTATCACTCTGCCAGTTTGTGAATTGCTGTGCCCCTGAGCTCCATTTCTCAACTCGTTTTTTGTGAGCTGAACGCAAGTCCAAAATTTTGGATCATGTCCTCTACTGGTTCCTGGTGGGTGGCTGAGACTTTGGTTAATTCTCCTTCCTGCCGGGAAATTAGAGTGACATGTGCCCGTCCAAATGCCTAACAGCTACTCTCTCATGGGTTCTCCCTCGTCCCTTCCATCCTCTGCCAAATTGGGAACCTGTGCAAACCAGGAGGTTAAAGGGCCTGTCTCTCCAAGTTGGGAGATTGATAGTAAGGCAGTTGGAAAGTCAAACTGGAGCACCAGGAGAGGGACTATTCGTTGAGTTTTAGAAACCTTTCGTATTCACAGTGTGTCCATTCTCTAGGTTTCCTGTACATGTTATAGCTGTAGTAATATTCCCTTGAACCTGGAGAGTTGGCCCCCATGGAATGGGGGCCATGCATTATTGCTTGAAAGGGTCTGCATTTGCTCACCCAATCTCACCAATCCTCTCAGTCCCAAGTGTCCAGCCTTATGCCACATACAGCTGTCATTGTAGATAGGGTCTTTCCAGGTTTCCTTAGACACCCTGAAGGAATTGTAAAGAATTTCCCTGTTTTTTTGGTTTTGCTTTTGAAATTCCTTTTTATAGTGGGTTTAAGCTGATTCTCGCTGCCATGTTTATGCCACTCTAGATACACTTGATTCCCTTATGGAGACATATCAATACATAGGTTTTAAGATTCTTACTAGTCAGATATTTTCCTCTGTGGGAAATATGGGGTTTTCAGTCTCTTTCACTGAGGAAGGTGTAGGTCTTGTCTATTCCAAAGTTGGTTTTTGAAACGGTCCCTGTGCTTATATCAAACTCTGGTTTTATGCATCACCCCACCTCTCCTTCTCCTTTATGCGGGCATAAGAGTGTTTACTAAATGTGAGACTATGTTCTCTTTCCTAACTCAGTTCACGTGTAGCCATGTTTACAGGATCTTCATAAGTGATATCTTATGATAAGTTTCTTTTTCTGTGTGACTTATTTCACTTAGAATCATCGTACCTGAATCCACTCACTTTGCTGCTACTGGTCTTATGACATTGATTTCATGGCTGAGGAATATTCCATCGTACGTAAGTACCACAATGTTTTGAACCATTTTTATATTTCCTGGGATATTTAAGGTGTACCCAAGTTGAGGTTCTTGTAGTCAGTGCAGCCCTAAATTTGGAGGTGGCTCTTTCTTATTGATTTTCAGTTTTCCCAAGGTATATTCCCTAGACTGGAAGTGGCCTTGGCTCTTTAGCTCTGTTGTTTACTTGTTTTAGGGAACACAATGCACTCCTCCAGTGAGGCAGTTGGCAATTTACATCCCGCCCATCAGCATAACAAGGCTCCCTGTTCTCCAGGCCCTGTCTTGCCTTTCTGGTTTTTACACATTTTGTGGATGTCCCTTTTGACCGGTGGGAAATGATACTTCTTTGTAGTCAGATTTGCATTGCCCGCTTGCTTGCTTGGCCAAAAAGGGCGTATGCGTTTTCTCCTGAATATATTCAGGAGAAAACGCATACGCCCTTTTTGGCCAAGTGCACCATTGTCCAATTTGTGCCCCTCTTCCTGTGCTTTACAGGCGATTCCAAGGTACCTCTTGAAATCTGTTTCCTGCTATTTTGCCTCGCTTTCAAGTCCGCCTCGTTGACTTCCCTCAACAGATTTTTGGACGATAGTTGTCCTTTATCACTCTGCCAGTTTGTGAATTGCTGTGCTCCTGAGCTCCATTTCTCAACTCGTTTTTTGTGAGCTGAACACAAGTCCAAAATTTTGGATCATGTCCTATACTGGTTCCCGGTGGGTGGCTGAGACTTTGGTTAATTCTTCTTCCTGCCGGGAAATTAGAGTGACATGTGCTCGTCCAAATGCCTAACAGCTACTCTCTCATGGGTTCTCCCTCGTCCCTTCCATCCTCTGCCAAATTGGGAACCTGTGCAAACCAGGAGGTTAAATGGCCTGTCTCTCCAAGTTGGGAGATTGATAGTAAGGCAGTTGGAAAGTCAAACTGGAGCACCAGGAGAGGGACTAATCGTTGAGTTTTAGAAACCTTTCATATTCACTATGTGTACATTCTCTAGGTTTCCTGTACATGTTATAGCTGTAGTAATATTCCCTTGAACCTGGAGAGTTGGGACCCATGGAATGGGGGCTATGCATTACTGCTTGAAAGGGTCTGCATTTGCTCACCCAATCTCACCAATCCTCTCAGTCCCAAGTGTCCAGCCTTATGCCACATCCAGCTGTCATTGTAGATAGGGTCTTTCCAGGTTTCCTCAGACACCCTGAAGGAATTTTAAAGAATTTCCCTGTTTTTTGGTTTTGCTTTTGAAATTCCTTTTTATAGTGGGTTTGAGCTGATTCTCGCTGCCATGTTTATGCCACTCTAGACACACTTGATTCCCTTATGGAGACATATCAATACATAGGTTTTAAGATTCTTACTAGTCAGATATATTCCTCTGCGGGAAATATGGGTATTTGAGTCTCTTTCCCTGAGGAAGGTGTAGGACTTGTCTATTCCAAAGTTGGTTTTTGGAACAGTCCCTGTGCTTATATCAAACTCTGGTTTTATGCATCACCCCACCTCTCCTTCCCCTTCATGCAGGCATAAGAGTGTTTTCTAAATGTGAGTCTGTGTTCTCTTTCCTAACTCAGTTCATGTGTAGCCATGTTTACAGGATCTTCATAAGTGATATCTTATGATACGTTTCTTTTTCTGTGTGAGTTATTTCACTTAGAATCATCGTACCTGAATCAACTCACTTTGCTGCTTCTGGCCTTATGACATTGGTTTCATGGCTGAGGGATATTCCATCGTACATAAGTACCACAATGTTTTGAACCATTTTTATATTTCCTGGGATATTTAAGGTGTACCCAAGTTGAGGTTCTTGTAGTCAGTGCAGCCCTAAATTCGGAGGTTGCTCTTTCTTATTGATTTTCAGTTTTCCCAAGGTATATTCCCTAGACTGGAAGTGGCCTTGGCTCTGTAGCTCTGTTGTTTCCTTGTTTTAGGGAACACAATGCACTCCTCCAGTGAGGCAGTTGGCAATTTACATCTCGCCCATCAGCATAACAAGGCTCCCTGTTCTCCAGGGCCTGTCTTGCCTTTCTGGTTTTTACACATTTTGTGGATGTCCCTTTTGACCGGTGGGAAGTGATACTACTTTGTAGCGCAGATTTGCATTACCCGTTTGCTTGCTTGGCCAAAAAGGGCGTATGCGTTTTCTCCTGAATATATTCAGGAAAAAACGCATACGCCCTTTTTGGCCAAGTGCATCATTGTCGAACTTGTGCCCCTCTTCCTGTGCTTTACAGGCGATTCCAACGTACCTCTTTAAATCTGTTTCCTGCTATTCTGCCTCGCATTCAAGTCCGCCTCGTTGCCTTCCCTCAACAGATTTTTGGACGATAGTTGTGCTTTATTACTCTGCCAGTTTGTGAATTGCTGTGCCCCTGAGCTCCATTTTTCAACTCGTTTTTAGTGAGCTGAACGCAAGCCCAAAATTTTGGTTCAGGACCTATACTGGTTCCCGTTGGGTGGCTGAGACTTTGGTTAATTCTTCTTCCTACCGGTATATTAGAGTGACACCTGCCCGTCCAAATGCCTAACAGCTACTCTCTCATTGGTTCTCCCTCTTCCCTTTCATCCTTTGCCAAATTGGCAACCTGTTCGAACCAGGAGGTAAATGGCGCTGTGTCTCCAAGTTTGGAGATTGATAGTAAAGCAGTTGGAAAGTCAAACCAGAGCACCAGGAGAGGGACTATTCGTTGAGATTTAGAAACATTTCATATTCCCAGTGTGTCCATTCTCTAGGTTTCCTGTACCAGTTCTTGCTGTATTAATATTCCCTTCAAGCTCGAGAGTTGGGACCCATGGAATGGGGGCCATGCATTATTGCTTGAAAGGGTCTGCATTTGCTCACCCAATCTCACCAATCCTCTCAGTCCCAAGTGTCCAGCCTTATGCCACATCCAGCTGTCATTGTAGATATGGTCTTTCCAGGTTTCCTTAGACACACTGAAGGAATTGTAAAGATTTCCCTGTTTTTTGGTTTTGCTTTTGAAATTCCTTTTTATAGTGGGTTTGAGCTGATTCTCGCTGCCATGTTTATGCCACTCTAGATACACTTGATTCCCTTATGGAGACATATCAATACATAGGTTTTAAGATTCTTACTAGTCAGATATTTTCCTCTGTGGGAAATATGGGGTTTTGAGTCTCTTTCACTGAGGAAGGTGTAGGTCTTGTCTATTCCAAAGTTGGTTTTTGAAACGGTCCCTGTGCTTATATCAAACTCTGGTTTTATGCATCACCCCACCTCTCCTTCCCCTTTATGCGGGCATAAGAGTGTTTACTAAATGTGAGACTCTGTTCTCTTTCCTAACTCAGTTCACGTGTAGCCATGTTTACAGGATCTTCATAAGTGATATCTTATGATAAGTTTCTTTTTTCTGTGTGACTTATTTCACTTAGAATCATCGTACCTGAATCCACTCACTTTGCTGCTACTGGTCTTATGACATTGATTTCATGGCTGAGGGATATTCCATCGTACGTAAGTACCACAATGTTTTGAACCATTTTTATATTTCCTGGGATATTTAAGGTGTACCCAAGTTGAGGTTCTTGTAGTCAGTGCAGCCCTAAATTTGGAGGTGGCTCTTTCTTATTGATTTTCAGTTTTCCCAAGGTATATTCCCTAGACTGGAAGTGGCCTTGGCTCTGTAGCTCTGTTGTTTACTTGTTTTAGGGAACACAATGCTCTCCTCCAGAGAGGCAGTTGGCAATTTACATCCCACCCATCAGCATAACAAGGCTCCCAGTTCTCCAGGGCCTGTCTTGCCTTTCTGGTTTTTACACATTTTGTGGATGTCCCTTTTGACCGGTGGGAAATGATACTTCTTTGTACTGCAGATTTGCATTGCCCGCTTGCTTGCTTGGCCAAAAAGGGCGTATGCGTTTTCTCCTGAATATATTCAGGAGAAAACGCATACGCCCTTTTTGGCCAAGTGCACCATTGTCCAAGTTGTGCCCCTCTTCCTGTGCTTTACAGGCGATTCCAAGGTACCTCTTGAAATCTGTTTCCTGCTATTTTGCCTCGCTTTCAAGTCCGCCTCGTTGACTTCCCTCAACAGATTTTTGGACGATAGTTGTCCTTTATCACTCTGCCAGTTTGTGAATTGCTGTGCCCCTGAGCTCCATTTCTCAACTCGTTTTTTGTGAGCTGAACGCAAGTCCAAAATTTTGGATCGTGTCCTATACTGGTTCCCGGTGGGTGGCTGAGACTTTGGTTAATTCTTCTTCCTGCCGGGAAATTAGAGTGACATGTGCCCGTCCAAATGCCTAACAGCTACTCTCTCATGGGTTCTCCCTCGTCCCTTCCATCCTCTGGCAAATTGGGAACCTGTGCAAACCAGGAGGTTAAAGGGTCTGTCTCTCCAAGTTGGGAGATTGATAGTAAGGCAGTTGGAAAGTCAAACTGGGGCACCAGGAGAGGGACTATTCGTTGAGTTTTAGAAACCTTTCGTATTCACAGTGTGTCCATTCTCTAGGTTTCCTGTACATGTTATAGCTGTAGCAATATTCCCTTGAACCTGGAGAGTTGGGACCCATGGAATGGGGGCCATGCATTATTGCTTGAAAGGGTCTGCATTTGCTCACCCAATCTCACCAATCCTCTCAGTCCCAAGTGTCCAGCCTTATGCCACATCCAGCTGTCATTGTAGATAGGGTCTTTCCAGGTTTCCTCAGACACCCTGAAGGAATTGTAAAGAATTTCCCTGTTTTTTGGGTTTGCTTTTGAAATTCCTTTTTATAGTGGGTTTGAACTGATTCTCGCTGCCATGGTTATGCCACTCTAGACACACTTGATTCCCTTATGGAGTCATATCAATACATAGGTTTTAAGATTCTAACTACTCAGATATATTCCTCTGCGGGAAATATGGGGTTTTGAGTCTCTTTCACTGAGGAAGGTGTAGGTCTTGTCTATTCCAAAGTTGGTTTTTGGAACGGTCCCTGTGCTTATATCATACTCTGGTTTTATGCATCACCCCACCTCTCCATCCCCTTTATGCAGGCATAAGAGTGTTTTCTAAATGTGAGACTCTGTTCTCTTTCCTAACTCAGTTCACGTGTAGCCATGTTTACAGGATCTTCATAAGTGATATCTTATGATAAGTTTCTTTTTCTGTGTGACTTATTTCACTTAGAATCATCGTACCTGAATCCACTCACTTTGCTGCTACTGGTCTTATGACATTGATTTCATGGCTGAGGGATATTCCATCGTACGTAAGTACCACAATGTTTTGAACCATTTTTATATTTCCTGGGATATTTAAGGTGTACCCAAATTGAGGTTCTTGTAGTCAGTGCAGCCCTAAATTTGGAGGTGGCTCTTTCTTATTGATTTTCAGTTTTCCCAAGGTATATTCCCTAGACTGGAAGTGGCCTTGGCTCTGTAGCTCTGTTGTTTACTTGTTTTAGGGAACACAATGCACTCCTCCAGTGAGGCAGTTGGCAATTTACATCCCGCCCATCAGCATAACAAGGCTCCCAGTTCTCCAGGGCCTGTCTTGCCTTTCTGGTTTTTACACATTTTGTGGATGTCCCTTTTGACCGGTGGGAAGTGATACTTCTTTGTAGTGCAGATTTGCATTGCCCGCTTGCTTGCTTGGCCAAAAAGGGCGTATGCGTTTTCTCCTGAATATATTCAGGAGAAAACGCATACGCCCTTTTTGGCCAAGTGCACCATTGTCCAAGTTGTGCCCCTCTTCCTGTGCTTTACAGGCGATTCCAAAGTACCTCTTCAAATCTGTTTCCTGCTATTTTGCCTCACTTTCAAGTCCGCCTAGTTGACTTCCCTCAACAGACTTTTGGACGATAGTTGTCCTTTATCACTCTGCCAGTTTGTGAATTGCTGTGCCCCTGAGCTCCATTTCTCAACTCGTTTTTTGTGAGCTGAACGCAAGTCCAAAATTTTGGATCATGTCCTCTACTGGTTCCTGGTGGGTGGCTGAGACTTTGGTTAATTCTCCTTCCTGCCGGGAAATTAGAGTGACATGTGCCCGTCCAAATGCCTAACAGCTACTCTCTCATGGGTTCTCCCTCGTCCCTTCCATCCTCTGCCAAATTGGGAACCTGTGCAAACCAGGAGGTTAAAGGGCCTGTCTCTCCAAGTTGGGAGATTGATAGTAAGGCAGTTGGAAAGTCAAACTGGAGCACCAGGAGAGGGACTATTCGTTGAGTTTTAGAAACCTTTCGTATTCACAGTGTGTCCATTCTCTAGGTTTCCTGTACATGTTATAGCTGTAGTAATATTCCCTTGAACCTGGAGAGTTGGCCCCCATGGAATGGGGGCCATGCATTATTGCTTGAAAGGGTCTGCATTTGCTCACCCAATCTCACCAATCCTCTCAGTCCCAAGTGTCCAGCCTTATGCCACATACAGCTGTCATTGTAGATAGGGTCTTTCCAGGTTTCCTTAGACACCCTGAAGGAATTGTAAAGAATTTCCCTGTTTTTTTGGTTTTGCTTTTGAAATTCCTTTTTATAGTGGGTTTAAGCTGATTCTCGCTGCCATGTTTATGCCACTCTAGATACACTTGATTCCCTTATGGAGACATATCAATACATAGGTTTTAAGATTCTTACTAGTCAAATATTTTCCTCTGTGGGAAATATGGGGTTTTCAGTCTCTTTCACTGAGGAAGGTGTAGGTCTTGTCTATTCCAAAGTTGGTTTTTGAAACGGTCCCTGTGCTTATATCAAACTCTGGTTTTATGCATCACCCCACCTCTCCTTCTCCTTTATGCGGGCATAAGAGTGTTTACTAAATGTGAGACTATGTTCTCTTTCCTAACTCAGTTCACGTGTAGCCATGTTTACAGGATCTTCATAAGTGATATCTTATGATAAGTTTCTTTTTCTGTGTGACTTATTTCACTTAGAATCATCGTACCTGAATCCACTCACTTTGCTGCTACTGGTCTTATGACATTGATTTCATGGCTGAGGAATATTCCATCGTACGTAAGTACCACAATGTTTTGAACCATTTTTATATTTCCTGGGATATTTAAGGTGTACCCAAGTTGAGGTTCTTGTAGTCAGTGCAGCCCTAAATTTGGAGGTGGCTCTTTCTTATTGATTTTCAGTTTTCCCAAGGTATATTCCCTAGACTGGAAGTGGCCTTGGCTCTTTAGCTCTGTTGTTTACTTGTTTTAGGGAACACAATGCACTCCTCCAGTGAGGCAGTTGGCAATTTACATCCCGCCCATCAGCATAACAAGGCTCCCTGTTCTCCAGGCCCTGTCTTGCCTTTCTGGTTTTTACACATTTTGTGGATGTCCCTTTTGACCGGTGGGAAATGATACTTCTTTGTAGTCAGATTTGCATTGCCCGCTTGCTTGCTTGGCCAAAAAGGGCGTATGCGTTTTCTCCTGAATATATTCAGGAGAAAACGCATACGCCCTTTTTGGCCAAGTGCACCATTGTCCAATTTGTGCCCCTCTTCCTGTGCTTTACAGGCGATTCCAAGGTACCTCTTGAAATCTGTTTCCTGCTATTTTGCCTCGCTTTCAAGTCCGCCTCGTTGACTTCCCTCAACAGATTTTTGGACGATAGTTGTCCTTTATCACTCTGCCAGTTTGTGAATTGCTGTGCTCCTGAGCTCCATTTCTCAACTCGTTTTTTGTGAGCTGAACACAAGTCCAAAATTTTGGATCATGTCCTATACTGGTTCCCGGTGGGTGGCTGAGACTTTGGTTAATTCTTCTTCCTGCCGGGAAATTAGAGTGACATGTGCTCGTCCAAATGCCTAACAGCTACTCTCTCATGGGTTCTCCCTCTTCCCTTCCATCCTCTGCCAAATTGGGAACCTGTGCAAACCAGGAGGTTAAATGGCCTGTCTCTCCAAGTTGGGAGATTGATAGTAAGGCAGTTGGAAAGTCAAACTGGAGCACCAGGAGAGGGACTAATCGTTGAGTTTTAGAAACCTTTCATATTCACTATGTGTACATTCTCTAGGTTTCCTGTACATGTTATAGCTGTAGTAATATTCCCTTGAACCTGGAGAGTTGGGACCCATGGAATGTGGGCTATGCATTACTGCTTGAAAGGGTCTGCATTTGCTCACCCAATCTCACCAATCCTCTCAGTCCCAAGTGTCCAGCCTTATGCCACATCCAGCTGTCATTGTAGATAGGGTCTTTCCAGGTTTCCTCAGACACCCTGAAGGAATTTTAAAGAATTTCCCTGTTTTTTGGTTTTGCTTTTGAAATTCCTTTTTATAGTGGGTTTGAGCTGATTCTCGCTGCCATGTTTATGCCACTCTAGACACACTTGATTCCCTTATGGAGACATATCAATACATAGGTTTTAAGATTCTTACTAGTCAGATATATTCCTCTGCGGGAAATATGGGTATTTGAGTCTCTTTCCCTGAGGAAGGTGTAGGTCTTGTCTATTCCAAAGTTGGTTTTTGGAACAGTCCCTGTGCTTATATCAAACTCTGGTTTTATGCATCACCCCACCTCTCCTTCCCCTTCATGCAGGCATAAGAGTGTTTTCTAAATGTGAGTCTGTGTTCTCTTTCCTAACTCAGTTCATGTGTAGCCATGTTTACAGGATCTTCATAAGTGATATCTTATGATACGTTTCTTTTTCTGTGTGAGTTATTTCACTTAGAATCATCGTACCTGAATCAACTCACTTTGCTGCTTCTGGCCTTATGACATTGGTTTCATGGCTGAGGGATATTCCATCGTACATAAGTACCACAATGTTTTGAACCATTTTTATATTTCCTGGATATTTAAGGTGTACCCAAGTTGAGGTTCTTGTAGTCAGTGCAGCCCTAAATTCGGAGGTTGCTCTTTCTTATTGATTTTCAGTTTTCCCAAGGTATATTCCCTAGACTGGAAGTGGCCTTGGCTCTGTAGCTCTGTTGTTTCCTTGTTTTAGGGAACACAATGCACTCCTCCAGTGAGGCAGTTGGCAATTTACATCTCGCCCATCAGCATAACAAGGCTCCCTGTTCTCCAGGGCCTGTCTTGCCTTTCTGGTTTTTACACATTTTGTGGATGTCCCTTTTGACCGGTGGGAAGTGATACTACTTTGTAGCGCAGATTTGCATTGCCCGTTTGCTTGCTTGGCCAAAAAGGGCGTATGCGTTTTCTCCTGAATATATTCAGGAAAAAACGCATACGCCCTTTTTGGCCAAGTGCATCATTGTCGAACTTGTGCCCCTCTTCCTGTGCTTTACAGGCGATTCCAACGTACCTCTTTAAATCTGTTTCCTGCTATTCTGCCTCGCATTCAAGTCCGCCTCGTTGCCTTCCCTCAACAGATTTTTGGACGATAGTTGTGCTTTATTACTCTGCCAGTTTGTGAATTGCTGTGCCCCTGAGCTCCATTTTTCAACTCGTTTTTAGTGAGCTGAACGCAAGCCCAAAATTTTGGTTCAGGACCTATACTGGTTCCCGTTGGGTGGCTGAGACTTTGGTTAATTCTTCTTCCTACCGGTATATTAGAGTGACACCTGCCCGTCCAAATGCCTAACAGCTACTCTCTCATTGGTTCTCCCTCTTCCCTTTCATCCTTTGCCAAATTGGCAACCTGTTCGAACCAGGAGGTAAATGGCGCTGTGTCTCCAAGTTTGGAGATTGATAGTAAAGCAGTTGGAAAGTCAAACCAGAGCACCAGGAGAGGGACTATTCGTTGAGATTTAGAAACATTTCATATTCCCAGTGTGTCCATTCTCTAGGTTTCCTGTACCAGTTCTTGCTGTATTAATATTCCCTTCAAGCTCGAGAGTTGGGACCCATGGAATGGGGGCCATGCATTATTGCTTGAAAGGGTCTGCATTTGCTCACCCAATCTCACCAATCCTCTCAGTCCCAAGTGTCCAGCCTTATGCCACATCCAGCTGTCATTGTAGATATGGTCTTTCCAGGTTTCCTTAGACACCCTGAAGGAATTGTAAAGATTTCCCTGTTTTTTGGTTTTGCTTTTGAAATTCCTTTTTATAGTGGGTTTGAGCTGATTCTCGCTGCCATGTTTATGCCACTCTAGATACACTTGATTCCCTTATGGAGACATATCAATACATAGGTTTTAAGATTCTTACTAGTCAGATATTTTCCTCTGTGGGAAATATGGGGTTTTGAGTCTCTTTCACTGAGGAAGGTGTAGGTCTTGTCTATTCCAAAGTTGGTTTTTGAAACGGTCCCTGTGCTTATATCAAACTCTGGTTTTATGCATCACCCCACCTCTCCTTCCCCTTTATGCGGGCATAAGAGTGTTTACTAAATGTGAGACTCTGTTCTCTTTCCTAACTCAGTTCACGTGTAGCCATGTTTACAGGATCTTCATAAGTGATATCTTATGATAAGTTTCTTTTTTCTGTGTGACTTATTTCACTTAGAATCATCGTACCTGAATCCACTCACTTTGCTGCTACTGGTCTTATGACATTGATTTCATGGCTGAGGGATATTCCATCGTACGTAAGTACCACAATGTTTTGAACCATTTTTATATTTCCTGGGATATTTAAGGTGTACCCAAGTTGAGGTTCTTGTAGTCAGTGCAGCCCTAAATTTGGAGGTGGCTCTTTCTTATTGATTTTCAGTTTTCCCAAGGTATATTCCCTAGACTGGAAGTGGCCTTGGCTCTGTAGCTCTGTTGTTTACTTGTTTTAGGGAACACAATGCACTCCTCCAGTGAGGCAGTTGGCAATTTACATCCCGCCCATCAGCATAACAAGGCTCCCTGTTCTCCAGGGCCTGTCTTGCCTTTCTGGTTTTTACACATTTTTTGGATGTCCCTTTTGACCGGTGGGAAATGATACTTCTTTGTAGTGCAGATTTGCATTGCCCGCTTGCTTGCTTGGCCAAAAAGGGCGTATGCGTTTTCTCCTGAATATATTCAGGAGAAAACGCATACGCCCTTTTTGGCCAAGTGCACCATTGTCCAATTTGTGCCCCTCTTCCTGTGCTTTACAGGTGATTCCAAGGTACCTCTTGAAATCTGTTTCCTGCTATTTTGCCTCGCTTTCAAGTCCGCCTCGTTGACTTCCCTCAACAGATTTTTGGACGATAGTTGTCCTTTATCACTCTGCCAGTTTGTGAATTGCTGTGCCCCTGAGCTCCATTTCTCAACTCGTTTTTTGTGAGCTGAACGCAAGTCCAAAATTTTGGATCATGTCCTCTACTGGTTCCCGGTGGTTGGCTGAGACTTTGGTTAATTCTTCTTCCTGCCGTGAAATTAGAGTGACATGTGCCCGTCCAAATGCCTAACAGCTACTCTCTCATGGGTTCTCCCTCGTCCCTTCCATCCTCTGCCAAATTGGGAACCTGTGCAAACCAGGAGGTTAAAGGGCCTGTCTCTCCAAGTTGGGAGATTGAGAGTAAGGCAGTTGGAAAGTCAAACTGGAGCACCAGGAGAGGGACTATTCGTTGAGTATTAGAAACCTTTCGTATTCACAGTGTGTCCATTCTCTAGGTTTCCTGTACATGTTATAGCTGTAGTAATATTCCCTTGAACCTGGAGAGTTAGGACCCATGGAATGGGGGCCATGCATTATTGCTTGAAAGGGTCTGCATTTGCTCACCCAATCTCACCAATCCTCTCAGTCCCAAGTGTCCAGCCTTATGCCACATCCAGCTGTCATTGTAGATAGGGTCTTTCCAGGTTTCCTCAGACACCCTGAAGGAATTGTAAAGAATTTCCCTGTTTTTTGGTTTTCCTTTTGAAATTCCTTTTTATAGTGGGTTTGAGCTGATTCTCGCTGCCATGTTTATGCCACTCTAGACACACTTGATTCCCTTATGGAGTCATATCAATACATAGGTTTTAAGATTCTTACTAGTCAGATATATTCCTCTGCGGGAAATATGGGGTTTTGAGTCTCTTTCACTGAGGAAGGTGTAGGTCTTTTCTATTCCAAAGTTGGTTTTTGGAACGGTCCCTGTGCTTATATCAAACTCTGGTTTTATGCATCACCCCACCTCTCCATCCGCTTTATGCAGGCATAAGAGTGTTTTCTAAATGTGAGACTCTGTTCTCTTTCCTAACTCAGTTCACGTGTAGCCATGTTTACAGGATCTTCATAAGTGATATCTTATGATAAGTTTCTTTTTCTGTGTGACTTATTTCACTTAGAATCATCGTACCTGAATCCACTCACTTTGCTGCTACTGGTCTTATGACATTGATTTCATGGCTGAGGAATATTCCATCGTACGTAAGCACCACAATGTTTTGAACCATTTTTATATTTCCTGGGATATTTAAGGTGTACCCAAGTTGAGGTTCTTGTAGTCAGTGCAGCCCTAAATTTGGAGGTGGCTCTTTCTTATTGATTCTCAGTTTTCCCAAGGTATATTCCCTAGACTGGAAGTGGCCTTGGCTCTGTAGCTCTGTTGTTTACTTGTTTTAGGGAACACAATGCACTCCTCCAGTGAGGCAGTTGGCAATTTACATCCCGCCCATCAGCATGACAAGGCTCCCAGTTCTCCAGGGCCTGTCTTGCCTTTCTGGTTTTTACACATTTTGTGGATGTCCCTTTTGACCGGTGGGAAGTGATACTTCTTTGTAGTGCAGATTTGCATTGCCCGCTTGCTTGCTTGGCCAAAAAGGGCGTATGCGTTTTCTCCTGAATATATTCAGGAGAAAACGCATACGCCCTTTTTGGCCAAGTGCACCATTGTCCAATTTGTGCCCCTCTTCCTGTGCTTTACAGGTGATTCCAAGGTACCTCTTGAAATCTGTTTCCTGCTATTTTGCCTCGCTTTCAAGTCCGCCTCGTTGACTTCCCTCAACAGATTTTTGGACGATAGTTGTCCTTTATCACTCTGCCAGTTTGTGAATTGCTGTGCCCCTGAGCTCCATTTCTCAACTCGTTTTTTGTGAGCTGAACGCAAGTCCAAAATTTTGGATCATGTCCTCTACTGGTTCCCGGTGGTTGGCTGAGACTTTGGTTAATTCTTCTTCCTGCCGTGAAATTAGAGTGACATGTGCCCGTCCAAATGCCTAACAGCTACTCTCTCATGGGTTCTCCCTCGTCCCTTCCATCCTCTGCCAAATTGGGAACCTGTGCAAACCAGGAGGTTAAAGGGCCTGTCTCTCCAAGTTGGGAGATTGAGAGTAAGGCAGTTGGAAAGTCAAACTGGAGCACCAGGAGAGGGACTATTCGTTGAGTATTAGAAACCTTTCGTATTCACAGTGTGTCCATTCTCTAGGTTTCCTGTACATGTTATAGCTGTAGTAATATTCCCTTGAACCTGGAGAGTTAGGACCCATGGAATGGGGGCCATGCATTATTGCTTGAAAGGGTCTGCATTTGCTCACCCAATCTCACCAATCCTCTCAGTCCCAAGTGTCCAGCCTTATGCCACATCCAGCTGTCATTGTAGATAGGGTCTTTCCAGGTTTCCTCAGACACCCTGAAGGAATTGTAAAGAATTTCCCTGTTTTTTGGTTTTCCTTTTGAAATTCCTTTTTATAGTGGGTTTGAGCTGATTCTCGCTGCCATGTTTATGCCACTCTAGACACACTTGATTCCCTTATGGAGTCATATCAATACATAGGTTTTAAGATTCTTACTAGTCAGATATATTCCTCTGCGGGAAATATGGGGTTTTGAGTCTCTTTCACTGAGGAAGGTGTAGGTCTTTTCTATTCCAAAGTTGGTTTTTGGAACGGTCCCTGTGCTTATATCAAACTCTGGTTTTATGCATCACCCCACCTCTCCATCCGCTTTATGCAGGCATAAGAGTGTTTTCTAAATGTGAGACTCTGTTCTCTTTCCTAACTCAGTTCACGTGTAGCCATGTTTACAGGATCTTCATAAGTGATATCTTATGATAAGTTTCTTTTTCTGTGTGACTTATTTCACTTAGAATCATCGTACCTGAATCCACTCACTTTGCTGCTACTGGTCTTATGACATTGATTTCATGGCTGAGGAATATTCCATCGTACGTAAGCACCACAATGTTTTGAACCATTTTTATATTTCCTGGGATATTTAAGGTGTACCCAAGTTGAGGTTCTTGTAGTCAGTGCAGCCCTAAATTTGGAGGTGGCTCTTTCTTATTGATTCTCAGTTTTCCCAAGGTATATTCCCTAGACTGGAAGTGGCCTTGGCTCTGTAGCTCTGTTGTTTACTTGTTTTAGGGAACACAATGCACTCCTCCAGTGAGGCAGTTGGCAATTTACATCCCGCCCATCAGCATGACAAGGCTCCCAGTTCTCCAGGGCCTGTCTTGCCTTTCTGGTTTTTACACATTTTGTGGATGTCCCTTTTGACCGGTGGGAAGTGATACTTCTTTGTAGTGCAGATTTGCATTGCCCCCTTGCTTGCTTGGCCAAAAAGGGCGTATGCGTTTTCTCCTGAATATATTCAGGAGAAAACGCATACGCCCTTTTTGGCCAAGTGCACCATTGTCCAAGTTGTGCCCCTATTCCTGTGCTTTACAGGCGATTCCAAGGTACCTCTTGAAATCTGTTTCCTGCTATTTTGCCTCGCTTTCAAGTCCGCCTCGTTGACTTCCCTCAACAGATTTTTGGACGATAGTTGTCCTTTATCACTCTGCCAGTTTGTGAATTGCTGTGCCCCTGAGCTCCATTTCTCAACTCGTTTTTTGTGAGCTGAACGCAAGTCCAAAATTTTGGATCATGTCCTATACTGGTTCCCGGTGGGTGGCTGAGACTTTGGTTAATTCTTCTTCCTGCCGGGAAATTAGAGTGACATGTGCCCGTCCAAATGCCTAACAGCTACTCTCTCATGGGTTCTCCCTCGTCCCTTCCATCCTCTGCCAAATTGGGAACCTGTGCAAACCAGGAGGTTAAAGGGCCTGTCTCTCCAAGTTGGGAGATTGATAGTAAGGCAGTTGGAAAGTCAAACTGGAGCACCAGGAGAGGGACTATTCGTTGAGTTTTAGAAACCTTTCGTATTCACAGTGTGTCCATTCTCTAGGTTTCCTGTACATGTTATAGCTGTAGTAATATTCCCTTGAACCTGGAGAGTTGGGACCCATGGAATGGGGGCCATGCATTATTGCTTGAAAGGGTCTGCATTTGCTCACCCAATCTCACCAATCCTCTCAGTCCCAAGTGTCCAGCCTTATGCCACATCCAGCTGTCATTGTAGATAGGGTCTTTCCAGGTTTCCTCAGACACCCTGAAGGAATTGTAAAGAATTTCCCTGTTTTTTGGTTTTGCTTTTGAAATTCCTTTTTATAGTGGGTTTGAGCTGATTCTCGCTGCCATGTTTATGCCACTCTAGACACACTTGATTCCCTTATGGAGTCATATCAATACATAGGTTTTAAGATTCTTACTAGTCAGATATATTCCTCTGCGGGAAATATGGGGTTTTGAGTCTATTTCACTGAGGAAGGTGTAGGTCTTGTCTATTCCAAAGTTGGTTTTTGGAACGGTCCCTGTGCTTATATCAAACTCTGGTTTTATGCATCACCCCACCTCTCCATCCCCTTTATGCAGGCATAAGAGTGTTTTCTAAATGTGAGACTCTGTTCTCTTTCCTAACTCAGTTCACGTGTAGCCATGTTTACAGGATCTTCATAAGTGATATCTTATGATAAGTTTCTTTTTCTGTGTGACTTATTTCACTTAGAATCATCGTACCTGAATCCACTCACTTTGCTGCTACTGGTCTTATGACATTGATTTCATGGCTGAGGAATATTCCATCGTACGTAAGTACCACAATGTTTTGAACCATTTTTATATTTCCTGGGATATTTAAGGTGTACCCAAGTTGAGGTTCTTGTAGTCAGTGCAGCCCTAAATTTGGAGGTGGCTCTTTCTTATTGATTTTCAGTTTTCCCAAGGTATATTCCCTAGACTGGAAGTGGCCTTGGCTCTGTAGCTCTGTTGTTTACTTGTTTTAGGGAACACAATGCACTCCTCCAGTGAGGCAGTTGGCAATTTACATCCCGCCCATCAGCATGACAAGGCTCCCAGTTCTCCAGGGCCTGTCTTGCCTTTCTGGTTTTTACACATTTTGTGGATGTCCCATTTGACCGGTGGGAAGTGATACTTCTTTGTAGTGCAGATTTGCATTGCCCCCTTGCTTGCTTGGCCAAAAAGGGCGTATGCGTTTTCTCCTGAATATATTCAGGAGAAAACGCATACGCCCTTTTTGGCCAAGTGCACCATTGTCCAAGTTGTGCCCCTATTCCTGTGCTTTACAGGCGATTCCAAGGTACCTCTTGAAATCTGTTTCCTGCTATTTTGCCTCGCTTTCAAGTCCGCCTCGTTGACTTCCCTCAACAGATTTTTGGACGATAGTTGTCCTTTATCACTCTGCCAGTTTGTGAATTGCTGTGCCCCTGAGCTCCATTTCTCAACTCGTTTTTTGTGAGCTGAACGCAAGTCCAAAATTTTGGATCATGTCCTATACTGGTTCCCGGTGGGTGGCTGAGACTTTGGTTAATTCTTCTTCCTGCCGGAAAATTAGAGTGACATGTGCCCGTCCAAATGCCTAACAGCTACACTCTCATGGGTTCTCCCTCGTCCCTTCCATCCTCTGCCAAATTGGGAACCTGTGCAAACCAGGAGGTTAAAGGGCCTGTCTCTCCAAGTTGGGAGATTGATAGTAAGGCAGTTGGAAAGTCAAACTGGAGCACCAGGAGAGGGACTATTCGTTGAGTTTTAGAAACCTTTCGTATTCACAGTGTGTCCATTCTCTAGGTTTCCTGTACATGTTATAGCTGTAGTAATATTCCCTTGAACCTGGAGAGTTGGGACCCATGGAATGGGGGCCATGCATTATTGCTTGAAAGGGTCTGCATTTGCTCACCCAATCTCACCAATCCTCTCAGTCCCAAGTGTCCAGCCTTATGCCACATCCAGCTGTCATTGTAGATAGGGTCTTTCCAGGTTTCCTCAGACACCCTGAAGGAATTGTAAAGAATTTCCCTGTTTTTTGGTTTTGCTTTTGAAATTCCTTTTTATAGTGGGTTTGAGCTGATTCTCGCTGCCATGTTTATGCCACTCTAGACACACATGATTCCCTTATGGAGACATATCAATACATAGGTTTTAAGATTCTTACTAGTCAGATATATTCCTCTGCGGGAAATATGGGGTTTTGAGTCTCTTTCACTGAGGAAGGTGTCGGTTTTGTCAATTCCAAATTTGGTTTTTGAAACGGTCCCTGTGCTTATATCAAACTCTGGTTTTATGCATCACCCCACCTCTCCTTCCCCTTTATGCAGGCATAAGAGTGTTTTCTAAATGTGAGACTCTGTTCTCTTTCCCAACTCAGTTCACGTGTAGCCATGTTTACAGGATCTTCCTAAGTGATATCTTATGATAAGTTTCTTTTTCTGTGTGACTTATTTCACTTAGAATCATCGTACCTGAATCCACTCACTTTGCTGCTACTGGTCTTATGACATTGATTTCATGGCTGAGGGATATTCCATCGTACGTAAGTACCACAATGTTTTGAACCATTTTTATATTTCCTGGGATATTTAAGGTGTACCCAAGTTGAGGTTTTTGTAGCCAGTGAAGCCCTAAATTTGGAGGTGGCTCTTTCTTATTGATTTTCAGTTTTCCCCATGTATATTCCGTAGACTGGAAGTGGCCTTGGCTCTGTAGCTCTGTTGTTTACTTGTTTTAGGGAACACAATGCACTCCTCCAGTGAGGCAGTTGGCAATTTACATCACGCCCATCAGCATAACAAGGCTCCCAGTTCTCCAGGGCCTGTCTTGCCTTTCTGGTTTTTACACATTTTGTGGATGTCCCTTTTGACCGGTGGGAAGTGATACTTCTTTGTAGTGCATATTTGCATTGCCCGCTTGCTTGCTTGGCCAAAAAGGGCGTATGCGTTTTCTCCTGAATATATTCAGGAGAAAACGCATACGCACTTTTTGGCCAAGTGCACCATTGTCCAAGTTGTGCCCCTCTTCCTGTGCTTTACAGGCGATTCCAACGTACCTCTTGAAATCTCTTTCCTGCTATTTTGCCTCACTTTCAAGTCCGCCTCGTTGACTTCCCTCAACAGATTTTTGGACGATAGTTGTCCTTTATCACTCTGCCAGTATGTGAATTGCTGTGCCCCTGAGCTCCATTTCTCAACTCGTTTTTTGTGAGCTGAACGCAAGTCCAAAATTTTGGATCATGTCCTATACTGGTACCCGGTGGGTGGCTGAGACTTTGGTTAATTCTTCTTCCTGCCGGGAAATTAGAGTGACATGTGCCCGTCCAAATGCCTAACAGCTACTCTCTCATGGGTTCTCCCTCGTCCCTTCCATCCTCTGCCAAATTGGGAACCTGTGCAAACCAGGAGGTTAAAGGGCCTGTCTCTCCAAGTTGGGAGATTGATAGTAAGGCAGTTGGAAAGTCAAACTGGAGCACCAGGAGAGGGACTATTCGTTGAGTTTTAGAAACCTTTCATATTCACCAAGTGTCCATTCTCTAGGTTTCCTGTACATGTTATAGCTGTAGTAATATTCCCTTGAACCTGGAGATTTGGGACCCATGGAATGGAGGCCATGCATTATTGCTTGAAAGGGTCTGCATTTGCTCACCCAATCTCACCAAACCTCTCAGTCCCAAGTGTCCAGCCTTATGCCACATCCAGCTGTCATTGTAGATAGGGTCTTTCCAGGTTTCCTCAGACACCCTGAAGGAATTGTAAAGAATTTCCCTGTTTTTTGGTTTTGCTTTTGAAATTCCTTTTTATAGTGGGTTTGAGCTGATTCTCGCTGCCATGTTTATGCCACTCTAGACACACATGATTCCCTTATGGAGACATATCAATACATAGGTTTTAAGATTCTTACTAGTCAGATATATTCCTCTGTGGGAAATATGGGGTTTTGAGTCTCTTTCACTGAGGAAGGTGTCGGTTTTGTCAATTCCAAAGTTGGTTTTTGAAACGGTCCCTGTGCTTATATCAAACTCTGGTTTTATGCATCACCCCACCTCTCCTTCCCCTTTATGCAGGCATAAGAGTGTTTTCTAAATGTGAGACTCTGTTCTCTTTTCCAACTCAGTTCACGTGTAGCTATGTTTACAGGATCTTCATAAGTGATATCTTATGATAAGTTTCTTTTTCTGTGTGACTTATTTCACTTAGAATCATCGTACCTGAATCCACTCACGTTGCTGCTACTGGTCTTATGACATTGATTTCATGGCTGAGGGATATTCCATCGTACGTAAGTACCACAATGTTTTGAACCATTTTTATATTTCCTGGGATATTTAAGGTGTACCCAAGTTGAGGTTCTTGTAGCCAGTGCAGCCCTAAATTTGGAGGTGGCTCTTTCTTATTGATTTTCAGTTTTCCCAAGGTATATTCCCTAGACTAGAAGTGGCCTTGGCTCTGTAGCTCTGTTGTTTACTTGTTTTAGGGAACACAATGCACTCCTCCAGTGAGGCAGTTGGCAATTTACATCCCGCCCATCAGCGTAACAAGGCTCCCTGTTCTCCAGGGCCGGTCTTGCCTTTCTGGTTTTTACACATTTTGTGGATGTCCCTTTTGACCGGTGGGAAGTGATACTTCTTTGTAGTGCAGATTTGCATTGCCCGCTTGCTTGCTTGGCCAAAAAGGGCGTATGCGTTTTCTCCTGAATATATTCAGGAGAAAACGCATACGCCCTTTTTGGCCAAGTGCACCATTGTCCAAGTTGTGCCCCTCTTCCTGTGCTTTACAGGCGATTCCAACGTACCTCTTGAAATCTGTTTCCTGCTATTTTGCCTCACTTTCAAGTCCGCCTCGTTGACGTCCCTCAACAAATTTTTGGACGATAGTTGTCCTTTATCACTCTGCCAGTATGTGAATTGCTGTGCCCCTGAGCTCCATTTCTCAACTCGTTTTTTGTGAGCTGAACGCAAGTCCAAAATTTTGGATCATGTCCTATACTGTTTCCATGTGGGTGGCTGAGACTTTGGTTAATTCTTCTTCCTGCCGGGAAATTAGAGTGACATGTGCCCGTCCAAATGCCTAACAGCTACTCTCTCATGGGTTCTCCCTCGTCCCTTCCATCCTCTGCCAAATTGGGAACCTGTGCAAACCAGGAGGTTAAAGGGCCTGTCTCTCCAAGTTGGGAGATTCATAGTAAGGCAGTTGGAAAGTCAAACTGGAGCACCAGGAGAGGGACTATTCGTTGAGTTTTAGAAACCTTTCGTATTCACAGTGTGTCCATTCTCTAGGTTTCCTGTACATGTTATAGCTGTAGTAATATTCCCTTGAACCTGGAGAGTTGGGACCCATGGAATGGAGGCCATGCATTATTGCTTGAAAGGGTCTGCATTTGCTCACCCAATCTCACCAATCCTCTCAGTCCCAAGTGTCCAGCCTTATGCCACATCCAGCTGTCATTGTAGATAGGGTCTTTCCAGGTTTCCTCAGACACCCTGAAGGAATTGTAAAGAATTTCCCTGTTTTTTGGTTTTGCTTTTGAAATTCCTTTTTATAGTGGGTTTGAGCTGATTCTCGCTGCCATGTTTATGCCACTCTAGACACACTTGATTCCCTTATGGAGACATATCAATACATAGGTTTTAAGATTCTTACTAGTCAGATATATTCCTCTGCGGGAAATATGGGGTTTTGAGTCTCTTTCACTGAGGAAGGTGTCGGTCTTGTCAATTCCAAAGTTGGTTTTTGAAACGGTCCCTGTGCTTATATCCAACTCTGGTTTTATGCATCACCCCACCTCTCCTTCCCCTTTATGCAGGCATAAGCGTGTTTTCTAAATGTGAGACTCTGTTCTCTTTCCTAACTCAGTTCACGTGTAGCCATGTTTACAGGATCTTCATAAGTGATATCTTATGATAAGTTTCTTTTTCTGTGTGACTTATTTCACTTAGAATCAACGTACCTGAATCCACTCACTTTGCTGCTTCTAGTCTTATGACATTGATTTCATCGCTGAGGGATATTCCATCGTACGTAAGTACCACAATGTTTTGAACCATTTTTATATTTCCTGGGATATTTAAGGTGTACCCAAGTTGAGGTTCTTGTAGCCAGTGCAGCCCGAAATTTGGAGGTGGCTCTTTCTTATTGATTTTCAGTTTTCCCAAGGTATATTCCCTAGACTAGAAGTGGCCTTGGCTCTGTAGCTCTGTTGTTTACTTGTTTTAGGGAACACAATGCACTCCTCCAGTGAGGCAGTTGGCAGTTGACATCCCGCCCATCAGCATGACAAGGCTCCCTGTTCTCCAGGGCCTGTCTTGCCTTTCTGGTTTTTACACATTTTGTGGATGTCCCTTTTGACCGGTGGGAAGTGATACTTCTTTGTAGTGCAGATTTGCATTGCCCCCTTGCTTGCTTGGCCAAAAAGGGCGTATGCGTTTTCTCCTGAATATATTCAGGAGAAAACGCATACGCCCTTTTTGGCCAAGTGCACCATTGTCCAAGTTGTGCCCCTATTCCTGTGCTTTACAGGCGATTCCAAGGTACCTCTTGAAATCTGTTTCCTGCTATTTTGCCTCGCTTTCAAGTCCGCCTCGTTGACTTCCCTCAACAGATTTTTGGACGATAGTTGTCCTTTATCACTCTGCCAGTTTGTGAATTGCTGTGCCCCTGAGCTCCATTTCTCAACTTGTTTTTTGTGAGCTGAACGCAAGTCCAAAATTTTGGATCATGTCCTATACTGGTTCCCGGTGGGTGGCTGAGACTTTGGTTAATTCTTCTTCCTGCCGGGAAATTAGAGTGACATGTGCCCGTCCAAATGCCTAACAGCTACTCTCTCATGGGTTCTCCCTCGTCCCTTCCATCCTCTGCCAAATTGGGAACCTGTGCAAACCAGGAGGTTAAAGGGCCTGTCTCTCCAAGTTGGGAGATTGATAGTAAGGCAGTTGGAAAGTCAAACTGGAGCACCAGGAGAGGGACTATTCGTTGAGTTTTAGAAACCTTTCATATTTACCAAGTGTCCATTCTCTAGGTTTCCTGTACATGTTATAGCTGTAGTAATATTCCCTTGAACCTGGAGATTTGGGACCCATGGAATGGGGGCCATGCATTATTGCTTGAAAGGGTCTGCATTTGCTCACCCAATCTCACCAATCCTCTCAGTCCCAAGTGTCCAGCCTTATGCCACATCCAGCTGTCATTGTAGATAGGGTCTTTCCAGGTTTCCTCAGACACCCTGAAGGAATTGTAAAGAATTTCCCTGTTTTTTGGTTTTGCTTTTGAAATTCCTTTTTATAGTGGGTTTGAGCTGATTCTCGCTGCCATGTTTATGCCACTCTAGACACACATGATTCCCTTATGGAGACATATCAATACATAGGGTTTAAGATTCTTACTAGTCAGATATATTCCTCTGTGGGAAATATGGGGTTTTGAGTCTCTTTCACTGAGGAAGGTGTCGGTTTTGTCAATTCCAAAGTTGGTTTTTGAAACAGTCCCTGTGCTTATATCAAACTCTGGTTTTATGCATCACCCCACCTCTCCTTCCCCTTTATGCAGGCATAAGAGTGTTTTCTAAATGTGAGACTCTGTTCTCTTTCCCAACTCAGTTCACGTGTAGCTATGTTTACAGGATCTTCCTAAGTGATATCTTATGATAAGTTTCTTTTTCTGTGTGACTTATTTCACTTAGAATCATCGTACCTGAATCCACTCACTTTGCTGCTACTGGTCTTATGACATTGATTTCATGGCTGAGGGATATTCCATCGTACGTAAGTACCACAATGTTTTGAACCATTTTTATATTTCCTGGGATATTTAAGGTGTACCCAAGTTGAGGTTCTTGTAGCCAGTGCAGCCCTAAATTTGGAGGTGGCTCTTTCTTATTGATTTTCAGTTTTCCCAAGGTATATTCCCTAGACTAGAAGTGGCCTTGGCTCTGTAGCTCTGTTGTTTACTTGTTTTAGGGAACACAATGCACTCCTCCAGTGAGGCAGTTGGCAATTTACATCCCGCCCATCAGCATAACAAGGCTCCCTGTTCTCCAGGGCCTGTCTTGCCTTTCTGGTTTTTACACATTTTGTGGATGTCCCTTTTGACCAGTGGGAAGTGATACTTCTTTGTAGGGCAGATTTGCATTGCCCGCTTGCTTGCTTGGCCAAAAAGGGCGTATGCGTTTTCTCCTGAATATATTCAGGAGAAAACGCATACGCCCTTTTTGGCCAAGAGCACCATTGTCCAAGTTGTGCCCCTCTTCCTGTGCTTTACAGGCGATTCCAACGTACCTCTTGAAATCTGTTTCCTGCTATTTTGCCTCACTTTCAAGTCCGCCTCGTTGACGTCCCTCAACAGATTTTTGGACGATAGTTGTCCTTTATCACTCTGCCAGTATGTGAATTGATGTGCCCCTGAGCTCCATTTCTCAACTCGTTTTTTGTGAGCTGAACGCAAGTCCAAAATTTTGGATCATGTCCTATACTGGTTCCCGGTGGGTGGCTGAGACTTTGGTTAATTCTTCTTCCTGCCGGGAAATTAGAGTGACATGTGCCCGTCCAAATGCCTAACAGCTACTCTCTCATGGGTTCTCCCTCGTCCCTTCCATCCTCTGCCAAATTGGGAACCTGTGCAAACCAGGAGGTTAAAGGGCCTGTCTCTCCAAGTTGGGAGATTCATAGTAAGGCAGTTGGAAAGTCAAACTGGAGCACCAGGAGAGGGACTATTCGTTGAGTTTTAGAAACCTTTCATATTCACAGTGTGTCCATTCTCTAGGTTTCCTGTACATGTTATAGCTGTAGTAATATTCCCTTGAACCTGGAGAGTTGGGACCCATGGAATGGAGGCCATGCATTATTGCTTGAAAGGGTCTGCATTTGCTCACCCAATCTCACCAATCCTCTCAGTCCCAAGTGTCCAGCCTTATGCCACATCCAGCTGTCATTGTAGATAGGGTCTTTCCAGGTTTCCTCAGACACCCTGAAGGAATTGTAAAGAATTTCCCTGTTTTTTGGTTTTGCTTTTGAAATTCCTTTTTATAGTGGGTTTGAGCTGATTCTCGCTGCCATGTTTATGCCACTCTAGACACACATGATTCCCTTATGGAGACATATCAATACATAGGTTTTAAGATTCTTACTAGTCAGATATATTCCTCTGTGGGAAATATGGGGTTTTGAGTCTCTTTCACTGAGGAAGGTGTACGTTTTGTCAATTCCAAAGTTGGTTTTTGAAACGGTCCCTGTGCTTATATCAAACTCTGGTTTTATGCATCACCCCACCTCTCCTTCCCCTTTATGCAGGCATAAGAGTGTTTTCTAAATGTTAGACTCTGTTCTCTTTCCTAACTCAGTTCACGTGTAGCCATGTTTACAGGATCTTCCTAAGTGATGTCTTATGATAAGTTTCTTTTTCTGTGTGACTTATTTCACTTAGAATCATCGTACCTGAATCCACTCACTTTGCTGCTACTGGTCTTATGACATTGATTTCATGGCTGAGGGATATTCCATCGTACGTAAGTACCACAATGTTTTGAACCATTTTTATATTTCCTGGGATATTTAAGGTGTACCCAAGTTGAGGTTCTTGTAGCCAGTGCAGCCCTAAATTTGGAGGTGGCTCTTTCTTATTGATTTTCAGTTTTCCCAAGGTATATTCCCTAGACTGGAAGTGGCCTTGGCTCTGTAGCTCTGTTGTTTACTTGTTTTAGGGAACACAATGCACTCCTCCAGTGAGGCAGTTGGCAATTTACATCCCGCCCATCAGCATAACAAGGCTCCCTGTTCTCCAGGGCCTGTCTTGCCTTTCTGGTTTTTACACATTTTGTGGATGTCCCTTTTGACCGGTGGGAAGTGATACTTCTTTGTAGTGCAGATTTGCATTGCCCGCTTGCTTGCTTGGCTAAAAAGGGCGTATGCGTTTTCTCCTGAATATATTCAGGAGAAAACGCATACGCCCTTTTTGGCCAAGTGCACCATTGTCCAAGTTGTGCCCCTCTTCCTGTGCTTTACAGGCGATTCCAAGGTACCTCTTGAAATCTGTTTCCTGCTATTTTGCCTCACTTTCACGTCCGCCTCGTTGACTTCCCTCAACTGATTTTTGGACGATAGTTGTCCTTTATCACTCTGCCAGTTTGTGAATTGCTGTGCCCCTGAGCTCCATTTCTCAACTCGTTTTTTGTGAGCTGAACGCAAGTCCAAAATTTTGGATCATGTCCTATACTGGTTCCCGGTGGGTGGCTGAGACTTTGGTTAATTCTTCTTCCTGCCGGAAAATTAGAGTGACATGTGCCCGTCCAAATGCCTAACAGCTACTCTCTCATGGGTTCTCCCTCGTCCCTTCCATCCTCTGCCAAATTGGGAACCTGTGCAAACCAGGAGGTTAAAGGGCCTGTCTCTCCAAGTTGGGAGATTGATAGTAAGGCAGTTGGAAAGTCAAACTGGAGCACCAGGAGAGGGACTATTCGTTGAGTTTTAGAAACCTTTCGTATTCACAGTGTGTCCATTCTCTAGGTTTCCTGTACATGTTATAGCTGTAGTAATATTCCCTTGAACCTGGAGAGTTGGGACCCATGGAATGGGGGCCATGCATTATTGCTTGAAAGGGTCTGCATTTGCTCACCCAATCTCACCAATCCTCTCAGTCCCAAGTGTCCAGCCTTATGCCACATCCAGCTGTCATTGTAGATAGGGTCTTTCCAGGTTTCCTCAGACACCCTGAAGGAATTGTAAAGAATTTCCCTGTTTTTTGGTTTTGCTTTTGAAATTCCTTTTTATAGTGGGTTTGAGCTGATTCTCGCTGCCATGTTTATGCCACTCTAGACACACATGATTCCCTTATGGAGACATATCAATACATAGGTTTTAAGATTCTTACTAGTCAGATATATTCCTCTGCGGGAAATATGGGGTTTTGAGTCTCTTTCACTGAGGAAGGTGTCGGTTTTCTCAATTCCAAATTTGGTTTTTGAAACGGTCCCTGTGCTTATATCAAACTCTGGTTTTATGCATCACCCCACCTCTCCTTCCCCTTTATGCAGGCATAAGAGTGTTTTCTAAATGTGAGACTCTGTTCTCTTTCCCAACTCAGTTCACGTGTAGCCATGTTTACAGGATCTTCCTAAGTGATATCTTATGATAAGTTTCTTTTTCTGTGTGACTTATTTCACTTAGAATCATCGTACCTGAATCCACTCACTTTGCTGCTACTGGTCTTATGACATTGATTTCATGGCTGAGGGATATTCCATCGTACGTAAGTACCACAATGTTTTGAACCATTTTTATATTTCCTGGGATATTTAAGGTGTACCCAAGTTGAGGTTTTTGTAGCCAGTGAAGCCCTAAATTTGGAGGTGGCTCTTTCTTATTGATTTTCAGTTTTCCCCATGTATATTCCGTAGACTGGAAGTGGCCTTGGCTCTGTAGCTCTGTTGTTTACTTGTTTTAGGGAACACAATGCACTCCTCCAGTGAGGCAGTTGGCAATTTACATCACGCCCATCAGCATAACAAGGCTCCCAGTTCTCCAGGGCCTGTCTTGCCTTTCTGGTTTTTACACATTTTGTGGATGTCCCTTTTGACCGGTGGGAAGTGATACTTCTTTGTAGTGCATATTTGCATTGCCCGCTTGCTTGCTTGGCCAAAAAGGGCGTATGCGTTTTCTCCTGAATATATTCAGGAGAAAACGCATACGCACTTTTTGGCCAAGTGCACCATTGTCCAAGTTGTGCCCCTCTTCCTGTGCTTTACAGGCGATTCCAACGTACCTCTTGAAATCTCTTTCCTGCTATTTTGCCTCACTTTCAAGTCCGCCTCGTTGACTTCCCTCAACAGATTTTTGGACGATAGTTGTCCTTTATCACTCTGCCAGTATGTGAATTGCTGTGCCCCTGAGCTCCATTTCTCAACTCGTTTTTTGTGAGCTGAACGCAAGTCCAAAATTTTGGATCATGTCCTATACTGGTTCCCGGTGGGTGGCTGAGACTTTGGTTAATTCTTCTTCCTGCCGGGAAATTAGAGTGACATGTGCCCGTCCAAATGCCTAACAGCTACTCTCTCATGGGTTCTCCCTCGTCCCTTCCATCCTCTGCCAAATTGGGAACCTGTGCAAACCAGGAGGTTAAAGGGCCTGTCTCTCCAAGTTGGGAGATTGATAGTAAGGCAGTTGGAAAGTCAAACTGGAGCACCAGGAGAGGGACTATTCGTTGAGTTTTAGAAACCTTTCATATTCACCAAGTGTCCATTCTCTAGGTTTCCTGTACATGTTATAGCTGTAGTAATATTCCCTTGAACCTGGAGATTTGGGACCCATGGAATGGAGGCCATGCATTATTGCTTGAAAGGGTCTGCATTTGCTCACCCAATCTCACCAAACCTCTCAGTCCCAAGTGTCCAGCCTTATGCCACATCCAGCTGTCATTGTAGATAGGGTCTTTCCAGGTTTCCTCAGACACCCTGAAGGAATTGTAAAGAATTTCCCTGTTTTTTGGTTTTGCTTTTGAAATTCCTTTTTATAGTGGGTTTGAGCTGATTCTCGCTGCCATGTTTATGCCACTCTAGACACACATGATTCCCTTATGGAGACATATCAATACATAGGTTTTAAGATTCTTACTAGTCAGATATATTCCTCTGTGGGAAATATGGGGTTTTGAGTCTCTTTCACTGAGGAAGGTGTCGGTTTTGTCAATCCCAAAGTTGGTTTTTGAAACGGTCCCTGTGCTTATATCAAACTCTGGTTTTATGCATCACCCCACCTCTCCTTCCCCTTTATGCAGGCATAAGAGTGTTTTCTAAATGTGAGACTCTGTTCTCTTTCCCAACTCAGTTCACGTGTAGCTATGTTTACAGGATCTTCATAAGTGATATCTTATGATAAGTTTCTTTTTCTGTGTGACTTATTTCACTTAGAATCATCGTACCTGAATCCACTCACTTTGCTGCTACTGGTCTTATGACATTGATTTCATGGCTGAGGGATATTCCATCGTACGTAAGTACCACAATGTTTTGAACCATTTTTATATTTCCTGGGATATTTAAGGTGTACCCAAGTTGAGGTTCTTGTAGCCAGTGCAGCCCTAAATTTGGAGGTGGCTCTTTCTTATTGATTTTCAGTTTTCCCAAGGTATATTCCCTAGACTAGAAGTGGCCTTGGCTCTGTAGCTCTGTTGTTTACTTGTTTTAGGGAACACAATGCACTCCTCCAGTGAGGCAGTTGGCAATTTACATCCCGCCCATCAGCGTAACAAGGCTCCCTGTTCTCCAGGGCCGGTCTTGCCTTTCTGGTTTTTACACATTTTGTGGATGTCCCTTTTGACCGGTGGGAAGTGATACTTCTTTGTAGTGCAGATTTGCATTGCCCGCTTGCTTGCTTGGCCAAAAAGGGCGTATGCGTTTTCTCCTGAATATATTCAGGAGAAAACGCATACGCCCTTTTTGGCCAAGTGCACCATTGTCCAAGTTGTGCCCCTCTTCCTGTGCTTTACAGGCGATTCCAACGTACCTCTTGAAATCTGTTTCCTGCTATTTTGCCTCACTTTCAAGTCCGCCTCGTTGACGTCCCTCAACAAATTTTTGGACGATAGTTGTCCTTTATCACTCTGCCAGTATGTGAATTGCTGTGCCCCTGAGCTCCATTTCTCAACTCGTTTTTTGTGAGCTGAAAGCAAGTCCAAAATTTTGGATCATGTCCTATACTGTTTCCATGTGGGTGGCTGAGACTTTGGTTAATTCTTCTTCCTGCCGGGAAATTAGAGTGACATGTGCCCGTCCAAATGCCTAACAGCTACTCTCTCATGGGTTCTCCCTCGTCCCTTCCATCCTCTGCCAAATTGGGAACCTGTGCAAACCAGGAGGTTAAAGGGCCTGTCTCTCCAAGTTGGGAGATTCATAGTAAGGCAGTTGGAAAGTCAAACTGGAGCACCAGGAGAGGGACTATTCGTTGAGTTTTAGAAACCTTTCGTATTCACAGTGTGTCCATTCTCTAGGTTTCCTGTACATGTTATAGCTGTAGTAATATTCCCTTGAACCTGGAGAGTTGGGACCCATGGAATGGAGGCCATGCATTATTGCTTGAAAGGGTCTGCATTTGCTCACCCAATCTCACCAATCCTCTCAGTCCCAAGTGTCCAGCCTTATGCCACATCCAGCTGTCATTGTAGATAGGGTCTTTCCAGGTTTCCTCAGACACCCTGAAGGAATTGTAAAGAATTTCCCTGTTTTTTGGTTTTGCTTTTGAAATTCCTTTTTATAGTGGGTTTGAGCTGATTCTCGCTGCCATGTTTATGCCACTCTAGACACACTTGATTCCCTTATGGAGACATATCAATACATAGGTTTTAAGATTCTTACTAGTCAGATATATTCCTCTGTGGGAAATATGGGGTTTTGAGTCTCTTTCACTGAGGAAGGTGTCGGTCTTGTCAATTCCAAAGTTGGTTTTTGAAACGGTCCCTGTGCTTATATCCAACTCTGGTTTTATGCATCACCCCACCTCTCCTTCCCCTTTATGCAGGCATAAGCGTGTTTTCTAAATGTGAGACTCTGTTCTCTTTCCTAACTCAGTTCACGTGTAGCCATGTTTACAGGATCTTCATAAGTGATATCTTATGATAAGTTTCTTTTTCTGTGTGACTTATTTCACTTAGAATCAACGTACCTGAATCCACTCACTTTGCTGCTTCTAGTCTTATGACATTGATTTCATCGCTGAGGGATATTCCATCGTACGTAAGTACCACAATGTTTTGAACCATTTTTATATTTCCTGGGATATTTAAGGTGTACCCAAGTTGAGGTTCTTGTAGCCAGTGCAGCCCGAAATTTGGAGGTGGCTCTTTCTTATTGATTTTCAGTTTTCCCAAGGTATATTCCCTAGACTAGAAGTGGCCTTGGCTCTGTAGCTCTGTTGTTTACTTGTTTTAGGGAACACAATGCACTCCTCCAGTGAGGCAGTTGGCAGTTGACATCCCGCCCATCAGCATGACAAGGCTCCCTGTTCTCCAGGGCCTGTCTTGCCTTTCTGGTTTTTACACATTTTGTGGATGTCCCTTTTGACCGGTGGGAAGTGATACTTCTTTGTAGTGCAGATTTGCATTGCCCCCTTGCTTGCTTGGCCAAAAAGGGCGTATGCGTTTTCTCCTGAATATATTCAGGAGAAAACGCATACGCCCTTTTTGGCCAAGTGCACCATTGTCCAAGTTGTGCCCCTATTCCTGTGCTTTACAGGCGATTCCAAGGTACCTCTTGAAATCTGTTTCCTGCTATTTTGCCTCGCTTTCAAGTCCGCCTCGTTGACTTCCCTCAACAGATTTTTGGACGATAGTTGTCCTTTATCACTCTGCCAGTTTGTGAATTGCTGTGCCCCTGAGCTCCATTTCTCAACTCGTTTTTTGTGAGCTGAACGCAAGTCCAAAATTTTGGATCATGTCCTATACTGGTTCCCGGTGGGTGGCTGAGACTTTGGTTAATTCTTCTTCCTGCCGGGAAATTAGAGTGACATGTGCCCGTCCAAATGCCTAACAGCTACTCTCTCATGGGTTCTCCCTCGTCCCTTCCATCCTCTGCCAAATTGGGAACCTGTGCAAACCAGGAGGTTAAAGGGCCTGTCTCTCCAAGTTGGGAGATTGATAGTAAGGCAGTTGGAAAGTCAAACTGGAGCACCAGGAGAGGGACTATTCGTTGAGTTTTAGAAACCTTTCATATTTACCAAGTGTCCATTCTCTAGGTTTCCTGTACATGTTATAGCTGTAGTAATATTCCCTTGAACCTGGAGATTTGGGACCCATGGAATGGGGGCCATGCATTATTGCTTGAAAGGGTCTGCATTTGCTCACCCAATCTCACCAATCCTCTCAGTCCCAAGTGTCCAGCCTTATGCCACATCCAGCTGTCATTGTAGATAGGGTCTTTCCAGGTTTCCTCAGACACCCTGAAGGAATTGTAAAGAATTTCCCTGTTTTTTGGTTTTGCTTTTGAAATTCCTTTTTATAGTGGGTTTGAGCTGATTCTCGCTGCCATGTTTATGCCACTCTAGACACACATGATTCCCTTATGGAGACATATCAATACATAGGGTTTAAGATTCTTACTAGTCAGATATATTCCTCTGTGGGAAATATGGGGTTTTGAGTCTCTTTCACTGAGGAAGGTGTCGGTTTTGTCAATTCCAAAGTTGGTTTTTGAAACAGTCCCTGTGCTTATATCAAACTCTGGTTTTATGCATCACCCCACCTCTCCTTCCCCTTTATGCAGGCATAAGAGTGTTTTCTAAATGTGAGACTCTGTTCTCTTTCCCAACTCAGTTCACGTGTAGCTATGTTTACAGGATCTTCCTAAGTGATATCTTATGATAAGTTTCTTTTTCTGTGTGACTTATTTCACTTAGAATCATCGTACCTGAATCCACTCACTTTGCTGCTACTGGTCTTATGACATTGATTTCATGGCTGAGGAATATTCCATCGTACGTAAGTACCACAATGTTTTGAACCATTTTTATATTTCCTGGGATATTTAAGGTGTACCCAAGTTGAGGTTCTTGTAGCCAGTGCAGCCCTAAATTTGGAGGTGGCTCTTTCTTATTGATTTTCAGTTTTCCCAAGGTATATTCCCTAGACTAGACGTGGCCTTGGCTCTGTAGCTCTGTTGTTTACTTGTTTTAGGGAACACAATGCACTCCTCCAGTGAGGCAGTTGGCAATTTACATCCCGCCCATCAGCATAACAAGGCTCCCTGTTCTCCAGGGCCTGTCTTGCCTTTCTGGTTTTTACACATTTTGTGGATGTCCCTTTTGACCAGTGGGAAGTGATACTTCTTTGTAGGGCAGATTTGCATTGCCCGCTTGCTTGCTTGGCCAAAAAGGGCGTATGCGTTTTCTCCTGAATATATTCAGGAGAAAACGCATACGCCCTTTTTGGCCAAGAGCACCATTGTCCAAGTTGTGCCCCTCTTCCTGTGCTTTACAGGCGATTCCAACGTACCTCTTGAAATCTGTTTCCTGCTATTTTGCCTCACTTTCAAGTCCGCCTCGTTGACGTCCCTCAACAGATTTTTGGACGATAGTTGTCCTTTATCACTCTGCCAGTATGTGAATTGATGTGCCCCTGAGCTCCATTTCTCAACTCGTTTTTTGTGAGCTGAACGCAAGTCCAAAATTTTGGATCATGTCCTATACTGGTTCCCGGTGGGTGGCTGAGACTTTGGTTAATTCTTCTTCCTGCCGGGAAATTAGAGTGACATGTGCCCGTCCAAATGCCTAACAGCTACTCTCTCATGGGTTCTCCCTCGTCCCTTCCATCCTCTGCCAAATTGGGAACCTGTGCAAACCAGGAGGTTAAAGGGCCTGTCTCTCCAAGTTGGGAGATTCATAGTAAGGCAGTTGGAAAGTCAAACTGGAGCACCAGGAGAGGGACTATTCGTTGAGTTTTAGAAACCTTTCGTATTCACAGTGTGTCCATTCTCTAGGTTTCCTGTACATGTTATAGCTGTAGTAATATTCCCTTGAACCTGGAGAGTTGGGATCCATGGAATGGAGGCCATGCATTATTGCTTGAAAGGGTCTGCATTTGCTCACCCAATCTCACCAATCCTCTCAGTCCCAAGTGTCCAGCCTTATGCCACATCCAGCTGTCATTGTAGATAGGGTCTTTCCAGGTTTCCTCAGACACCCTGAAGGAATTGTAAAGAATTTCCCTGTTTTTTGGTTTTGCTTTTGAAATTCCTTTTTATAGTGGGTTTGAGCTGATTCTCGCTGCCATGTTTATGCCACTCTAGACACACATGATTCCCTTATGGAGACATATCAATACATAGGTTTTAAGATTCTTACTAGTCAGATATATTCCTCTGTGGGAAATATGGGGTTTTGAGTCTCTTTCACTGAGGAAGGTGTACGTTTTGTCAATTCCAAAGTTGGTTTTTGAAACGGTCCCTGTGCTTATATCAAACTCTGGTTTTATGCATCACCCCACCTCTCCTTCCCCTTTATGCAGGCATAAGAGTGTTTTCTAAATGTTAGACTCTGTTCTCTTTCCTAACTCAGTTCACGTGTAGCCATGTTTACAGGATCTTCCTAAGTGATGTCTTATGATAAGTTTCTTTTTCTGTGTGACTTATTTCACTTAGAATCATCGTACCTGAATCCACTCACTTTGCTGCTACTGGTCTTATGACATTGATTTCATGGCTGAGGGATATTCCATCGTACGTAAGTACCACAATGTTTTGAACCATTTTTATATTTCCTGGGATATTTAAGGTGTACCCAAGTTGAGGTTCTTTTAGCCAGTGAAGCCCTAAATTTGGAGGTGGCTCTTTCTTATTGATTTTCAGTTTTCCCAAGGTATATTCCCTAGACTGGAAGTGGCCTTGGCTCTGTAGCTCTGTTGTTTACTTGTTTTAGGGAACACAATGCCCTCCTCCAGTGAGGCAGTTGGCAATTTACATCCCGCCCATCAGCATAACAAGGCTCCCTGTTCTCCAGGGCCTGTCTTGCCTTTCTGGTTTTTACACATTTTGTGGATGTCCCTTTTGACCGGTGGGAAGTGATACTTCTTTGTAGTGCAGATTTGCATTGCCCGCTTGCTTGCTTGGCTAAAAAGGGCGTATGCGTTTTCTCCTGAATATATTCAGGAGAAAACGCATACGCCCTTTTTGGCCAAGTGCACCATTGTCCAAGTTGTGCCCCTCTTCCTGTGCTTTACAGGCGATTCCAAGGTACCTCTTGAAATCTGTTTCCTGCTATTTTGCCTCACTTTCACGTCCGCCTCGTTGACTTCCCTCAACTGATTTTTGGACGATAGTTGTCCTTTATCACTCTGCCAGTTTGTGAATTGCTGTGCCCCTGAGCTCCATTTCTCAACTCGTTTTTTGTGAGCTGAACGCAAGTCCAAAATTTTGGATCATGTCCTATACTGGTTCCCGGTGGGTGGCTGAGACTTTGGTTAATTCTTCTTCCTGCCGGAAAATTAGAGTGACATGTGCCCGTCCAAATGCCTAACAGCTACTCTCTCATGGGTTCTCCCTCGTCCCTTCCATCCTCTGCCAAATTGGGAACCTGTGCAAACCAGGAGGTTAAAGGGCCTGTCTCTCCAAGTTGGGAGATTGATAGTAAGGCAGTTGGAAAGTCAAACTGGAGCACCAGGAGAGGGACTATTCGTTGAGTTTTAGAAACCTTTCGTATTCACAGTGTGTCCATTCTCTAGGTTTCCTGTACATGTTATAGCTGTAGTAATATTCCCTTGAACCTGGAGAGTTGGGACCCATGGAATGGGGGCCATGCATTATTGCTTGAAAGGGTCTGCATTTGCTCACCCAATCTCACCAATCCTCTCAGTCCCAAGTGTCCAGCCTTATGCCACATCCAGCTGTCATTGTAGATAGGGTCTTTCCAGGTTTCCTCAGACACCCTGAAGGAATTGTAAAGAATTTCCCTGTTTTTTGGTTTTGCTTTTGAAATTCCTTTTTATAGTGGGTTTGAGCTGATTCTCGCTGCCATGTTTATGCCACTCTAGACACACATGATTCCCTTATGGAGACATATCAATACATAGGTTTTAAGATTCTTACTAGTCAGATATATTCCTCTGCGGGAAATATGGGGTTTTGAGTCTCTTTCACTGAGGAAGGTGTCGGTTTTGTCAATTCCAAATTTGGTTTTTGAAACGGTCCCTGTGCTTATATCAAACTCTGGTTTTATGCATCACCCCACCTCTCCTTCCCCTTTATGCAGGCATAAGAGTGTTTTCTAAATGTGAGACTCTGTTCTCTTTCCCAACTCAGTTCACGTGTAGCCATGTTTACAGGATCTTCCTAAGTGATATCTTATGATAAGTTTCTTTTTCTGTGTGACTTATTTCACTTAGAATCATCGTACCTGAATCCACTCACTTTGCTGCTACTGGTCTTATGACATTGATTTCATGGCTGAGGGATATTCCATCGTACGTAAGTACCACAATGTTTTGAACCATTTTTATATTTCCTGGGATATTTAAGGTGTACCCAAGTTGAGGTTTTTGTAGCCAGTGAAGCCCTAAATTTGGAGGTGGCTCTTTCTTATTGATTTTCAGTTTTCCCCATGTATATTCCGTAGACTGGAAGTGGCCTTGGCTCTGTAGCTCTGTTGTTTACTTGTTTTAGGGAACACAATGCACTCCTCCAGTGAGGCAGTTGGCAATTTACATCACGCCCATCAGCATAACAAGGCTCCCAGTTCTCCAGGGCCTGTCTTGCCTTTCTGGTTTTTACACATTTTGTGGATGTCCCTTTTGACCGGTGGGAAGTGATACTTCTTTGTAGTGCATATTTGCATTGCCCGCTTGCTTGCTTGGCCAAAAAGGGCGTATGCGTTTTCTCCTGAATATATTCAGGAGAAAACGCATACGCACTTTTTGGCCAAGTGCACCATTGTCCAAGTTGTGCCCCTCTTCCTGTGCTTTACAGGCGATTCCAACGTACCTCTTGAAATCTCTTTCCTGCTATTTTGCCTCACTTTCAAGTCCGCCTCGTTGACTTCCCTCAACAGATTTTTGGACGATAGTTGTCCTTTATCACTCTGCCAGTATGTGAATTGCTGTGCCCCTGAGCTCCATTTCTCAACTCGTTTTTTGTGAGCTGAACGCAAGTCCAAAATTTTGGATCATGTCCTATACTGGTTCCCGGTGGGTGGCTGAGACTTTGGTTAATTCTTCTTCCTGCCGGGAAATTAGAGTGACATGTGCCCGTCCAAATGCCTAACAGCTACTCTCTCATGGGTTCTCCCTCGTCCCTTCCATCCTCTGCCAAATTGGGAACCTGTGCAAACCAGGAGGTTAAAGGGCCTGTCTCTCCAAGTTGGGAGATTGATAGTAAGGCAGTTGGAAAGTCAAACTGGAGCACCAGGAGAGGGACTATTCGTTGAGTTTTAGAAACCTTTCATATTCACCAAGTGTCCATTCTCTAGGTTTTCTGTACATGTTATAGCTGTAGTAATATTCCCTGGAACCTGGAGATTTGGGACCCATGGAATGGAGGCCATGCATTATTGCTTGAAAGGGTCTGCATTTGCTCACCCAATCTCACCAAACCTCTCAGTCCCAAGTGTCCAGCCTTATGCCACATCCAGCTGTCATTGTAGATAGGGTCTTTCCAGGTTTCCTCAGACAACCTGAAGGAATTGTAAAGAATTTCCCTGTTTTTTGGTTTTGCTTTTGAAATTCCTTTTTATAGTGGGTTTGAGCTGATTCTCGCTGCCATGTTTATGCCACTCTAGACACACATGATTCCCTTATGGAGACATATCAATACATAGGTTTTAAGATTCTTACTAGTCAGATATATTCCTCTGTGGGAAATATGGGGTTTTGAGTCTCTTTCACTGAGGAAGGTGTCGGTTTTGTCAATTCCAAAGTTGGTTTTTGAAACGGTCCCTGTGCTTATATCAAACTCTGGTTTTATGCATCACCCCACCTCTCCTTCCCCTTTATGCAGGCATAAGAGTGTTTTCTAAATGTGAGACTCTGTTCTCTTTCCCAACTCAGTTCACGTGTAGCTATGTTTACAGGATCTTCATAAGTGATATCTTATGATAAGTTTCTTTTTCTGTGTGACTTATTTCACTTAGAATCATCGTACCTGAATCCACTCACTTTGCTGCTACTGGTCTTATGACATTGATTTCATGGCTGAGGGATATTCCATCGTACGTAAGTACCACAATGTTTTGAACCATTTTTATATTTCCTGGGATATTTAAGGTGTACCCAAGTTGAGGTTCTTGTAGCCAGTGCAGCCCTAAATTTGGAGGTGGCTCTTTCTTATTGATTTTCAGTTTTCCCAAGGTATATTCCCTAGACTAGAAGTGGCCTTGGCTCTGTAGCTCTGTTGTTTACTTGTTTTAGGGAACACAATGCACTCCTCCAGTGAGGCAGTTGGCAATTTACATCCCGCCCATCAGCGTAACAAGGCTCCCTGTTCTCCAGGGCCGGTCTTGCCTTTCTGGTTTTTACACATTTTGTGGATGTCCCTTTTGACCGGTGGGAAGTGATACTTCTTTGTAGTGCAGATTTGCATTGCCCGCTTGCTTGCTTGGCCAAAAAGGGCGTATGCGTTTTCTCCTGAATATATTCAGGAGAAAACGCATACGCCCTTTTTGGCCAAGTGCACCATTGTCCAAGTTGTGCCCCTCTTCCTGTGCTTTACAGGCGATTCCAACGTACCTCTTGAAATCTGTTTCCTGCTATTTTGCCTCACTTTCAAGTCCGCCTCGTTGACGTCCCTCAACAAATTTTTGGACGATAGTTGTCCTTTATCACTCTGCCAGTATGTGAATTGCTGTGCCCCTGAGCTCCATTTCTCAACTCGTTTTTTGTGAGCTGAACGCAAGTCCAAAATTTTGGATCATGTCCTATACTGTTTCCATGTGGGTGGCTGAGACTTTGGTTAATTCTTCTTCCTGCCGGGAAATTAGAGTGACATGTGCCCGTCCAAATGCCTAACAGCTACTCTCTCATGGGTTCTCCCTCGTCCCTTCCATCCTCTGCCAAATTGGGAACCTGTGCAAACCAGGAGGTTAAAGGGCCTGTCTCTCCAAGTTGGGAGATTCATAGTAAGGCAGTTGGAAAGTCAAACTGGAGCACCAGGAGAGGGACTATTCGTTGAGTTTTAGAAACCTTTCGTATTCACAGTGTGTCCATTCTCTAGGTTTCCTGTACATGTTATAGCTGTAGTAATATTCCCTTGAACCTGGAGAGTTGGGACCCATGGAATGGAGGCCATGCATTATTGCTTGAAAGGGTCTGCATTTGCTCACCCAATCTCACCAATCCTCTCAGTCCCAAGTGTCCAGCCTTATGCCACATCCAGCTGTCATTGTAGATAGGGTCTTTCCAGGTTTCCTCAGACACCCTGAAGGAATTGTAAAGAATTTCCCTGTTTTTTGGTTTTGCTTTTGAAATTCCTTTTTATAGTGGGTTTGAGCTGATTCTCGCTGCCATGTTTATGCCACTCTAGACACACTTGATTCCCTTATGGAGACATATCAATACATAGGTTTTAAGATTCTTACTAGTCAGATATATTCCTCTGTGGGAAATATGGGGTTTTGAGTCTCTTTCACTGAGGAAGGTGTCGGTCTTGTCAATTCCAAAGTTGGTCTTTGAAACGGTCCCTGTGCTTATATCAAACTCTGGTTTTATGCATCACCCCACCTCTCCTTCCCCTTTATGCAGGCATAAGCGTGTTTTCTAAATGTGAGACTCTGTTCTCTTTCCTAACTCAGTTCACGTGTAGCCATGTTTACAGGATCTTCATAAGTGATATCTTATGATAAGTTTCTTTTTCTGTGTGACTTATTTCACTTAGAATCAACGTACCTGAATCCACTCACTTTGCTGCTTCTAGTCTTATGACATTGATTTCATCGCTGAGGGATATTCCATCGTACGTAAGTACCACAATGTTTTGAACCATTTTTATATTTCCTGGGATATTTAAGGTGTACCCAAGTTGAGGTTCTTGTAGCCAGTGCAGCCCGAAATTTGGAGGTGGCTCTTTCTTATTGATTTTCAGTTTTCCCAAGGTATATTCCCTAGACTAGAAGTGGCCTTGGCTCTGTAGCTCTGTTGTTTACTTGTTTTAGGGAACACAATGCACTCCTCCAGTGAGGCAGTTGGCAGTTGACATCCCGCCCATCAGCATGACAAGGCTCCCTGTTCTCCAGGGCCTGTCTTGCCTTTCTGGTTTTTACACATTTTGTGGATGTCCCTTTTGACCGGTGGGAAGTGATACTTCTTTGTAGTGCAGATTTGCATTGCCCCCTTGCTTGCTTGGCCAAAAAGGGCGTATGCGTTTTCTCCTGAATATATTCAGGAGAAAACGCATACGCCCTTTTTGGCCAAGTGCACCATTGTCCAAGTTGTGCCCCTATTCCTGTGCTTTACAGGCGATTCCAAGGTACCTCTTGAAATCTGTTTCCTGCTATTTTGCCTCGCTTTCAAGTCCGCCTCGTTGACTTCCCTCAACAGATTTTTGGACGATAGTTGTCCTTTATCACTCTGCCAGTTTGTGAATTGCTGTGCCCCTGAGCTCCATTTCTCAACTCGTTTTTTGTGAGCTGAACGCAAGTCCAAAATTTTGGATCATGTCCTATACTGGTTCCCGGTGGGTGGCTGAGACTTTGGTTAATTCTTCTTCCTGCCGGGAAATTAGAGTGACATGTGCCCGTCCAAATGCCTAACAGCTACTCTCTCATGGGTTCTCCCTCGTCCCTTCCATCCTCTGCCAAATTGGGAACCTGTGCAAACCAGGAGGTTAAAGGGCCTGTCTCTCCAAGTTGGGAGATTGATAGTAAGGCAGTTGGAAAGTCAAACTGGAGCACCAGGAGAGGGACTATTCGTTGAGTTTTAGAAACCTTTCATATTTACCAAGTGTCCATTCTCTAGGTTTCCTGTACATGTTATAGCTGTAGTAATATTCCCTTGAACCTGGAGATTTGGGACCCATGGAATGGGGGCCATGCATTATTGCTTGAAAGGGTCTGCATTTGCTCACCCAATCTCACCAATCCTCTCAGTCCCAAGTGTCCAGCCTTATGCCACATCCAGCTGTCATTGTAGATAGGGTCTTTCCAGGTTTCCTCAGACACCCTGAAGGAATTGTAAAGAATTTCCCTGTTTTTTGGTTTTGCTTTTGAAATTCCTTTTTATAGTGGGTTTGAGCTGATTCTCGCTGCCATGTTTATGCCACTCTAGACACACATGATTCCCTTATGGAGACATATCAATACATAGGGTTTAAGATTCTTACTAGTCAGATATATTCCTCTGTGGGAAATATGGGGTTTTGAGTCTCTTTCACTGAGGAAGGTGTCGGTTTTGTCAATTCCAAAGTTGGTTTTTGAAACAGTCCCTGTGCTTATATCAAACTCTGGTTTTATGCATCACCCCACCTCTCCTTCCCCTTTATGCAGGCATAAGAGTGTTTTCTAAATGTGAGACTCTGTTCTCTTTCCCAACTCAGTTCACGTGTAGCTATGTTTACAGGATCTTCCTAAGTGATATCTTATGATAAGTTTCTTTTTCTGTGTGACTTATTTCACTTAGAATCATCGTACCTGAATCCACTCACTTTGCTGCTACTGGTCTTATGACATTGATTTCATGGCTGAGGGATATTCCATCGTACGTAAGTACCACAATGTTTTGAACCATTTTTATATTTCCTGGGATATTTAAGGTGTACCCAAGTTGAGGTTCTTGTAGCCAGTGCAGCCCTAAATTTGGAGGTGGCTCTTTCTTATTGATTTTCAGTTTTCCCAAGGTATATTCCCTAGACTAGAAGTGGCCTTGGCTCTGTAGCTCTGTTGTTTACTTGTTTTAGGGAACACAATGCACTCCTCCAGTGAGGCAGTTGGCAATTTACATCCCGCCCATCAGCATAACAAGGCTCCCTGTTCTCCAGGGCCTGTCTTGCCTTTCTGGTTTTTACACATTTTGTGGATGTCCCTTTTGACCAGTGGGAAGTGATACTTCTTTGTAGTGCAGATTTGCATTGCCCGCTTGCTTGCTTGGCCAAAAAGGGCGTATGCGTTTTCTCCTGAATATATTCAGGAGAAAACGCATACGCCCTTTTTGGCCAAGTGCACCATTGTCCAAGTTGTGCCCCTCTTCCTGTGCTTTACAGGCGATTCCAACGTACCTCTTGAAATCTGTTTCCTGCTATTTTGCCTCACTTTCAAGTCCGCCTCGTTGACGTCCCTCAACAGATTTTTGGACGATAGTTGTCCTTTATCACTCTGCCAGTATGTGAATTGATGTGCCCCTGAGCTCCATTTCTCAACTCGTTTTTTGTGAGCTGAACGCAAGTCCAAAATTTTGGATCATGTCCTATACTGGTTCCCGGTGGGTGGCTGAGACTTTGGTTAATTCTTCTTCCTGCCGGGCAATTAGAGTGACATGTGCCCGTCCAAATGCCTAACAGCTACTCTCTCATGGGTTCTCCCTCGTCCCTTCCATCCTCTGCCAAATTGGGAACCTGTGCAAACCAGGAGGTTAAAGGGCCTGTCTCTCCAAGTTGGGAGATTCATAGTAAGGCAGTTGGAAAGTCAAACTGGAGCACCAGGAGAGGGACTATTCGTTGAGTTTTAGAAACCTTTCGTATTCACAGTGTGTCCATTCTCTAGGTTTCCTGTACATGTTATAGCTGTAGTAATATTCCCTTGAACCTGGAGAGTTGGGATCCATGGAATGGAGGCCATGCATTATTGCTTGAAAGGGTCTGCATTTGCTCACCCAATCTCACCAATCCTCTCAGTCCCAAGTGTCCAGCCTTATGCCACATCCAGCTGTCATTGTAGATAGGGTCTTTCCAGGTTTCCTCAGACACCCTGAAGGAATTGTAAAGAATTTCCCTGTTTTTTGGTTTTGCTTTTGAAATTCCTTTTTATAGTGGGTTTGAGCTGATTCTCGCTGCCATGTTTATGCCACTCTAGACACACATGATTCCCTTATGGAGACATATCAATACATAGGTTTTAAGATTCTTACTAGTCAGATATATTCCTCTGTGGGAAATATGGGGTTTTGAGTCTCTTTCACTGAGGAAGGTGTACGTTTTGTCAATTCCAAAGTTGGTTTTTGAAACGGTCCCTGTGCTTATATCAAACTCTGGTTTTATGCATCACCCCACCTCTCCTTCCCCTTTATGCAGGCATAAGAGTGTTTTCTAAATGTTAGACTCTGTTCTCTTTCCTAACTCAGTTCACGTGTAGCCATGTTTACAGGATCTTCCTAAGTGATGTCTTATGATAAGGTTATTTTTCTGTGTGACTTATTTCACTTAGAATCATCGTACCTGAATCCACTCACTTTGCTGCTACTGGTCTTATGACATTGATTTCATGGCTGAGGGATATTCCATCGTACGTAAGTACCACAATGTTTTGAACCATTTTTATATTTCCTGGGATATTTAAGGTGTACCCAAGTTGAGGTTCTTGTAGCCAGTGAAGCCCTAAATTTGGAGGTGGCTCTTTCTTATTGATTTTCAGTTTTCCCAAGGTATATTCCCTAGACTGGAAGTGGCCTTGGCTCTGTAGCTCTGTTGTTTACTTGTTTTAGGGAACACAATGCACTCCTCCAGTGAGGCAGTTGGCAATTTACATCCCGCCCATCAGCATAACAAGGCTCCCTGTTCTCCAGGGCCTGTCTTGCCTTTCTGGTTTTTACACATTTTGTGGATGTCCCTTTTGACCGGTGGGAAGTGATACTTCTTTGTAGTGCAGATTTGCATTGCCCGCTTGCTTGCTTGGCTAAAAAGGGCGTATGCGTTTTCTCCTGAATATATTCAGGAGAAAACGCATACGCCCTTTTTGGCCAAGTGCACCATTGTCCAAGTTGTGCCCCTCTTCCTGTGCTTTACAGGCGATTCCAAGGTACCTCTTGAAATCTGTTTCCTGCTATTTTGCCTCACTTTCACGTCCGCCTCGTTGACTTCCCTCAACTGATTTTTGGACGATAGTTGTCCTTTATCACTCTGCCAGTTTGTGAATTGCTGTGCCCCTGAGCTCCATTTCTCAACTCGTTTTTTGTGAGCTGAACGCAAGTCCAAAATTTTGGATCATGTCCTATACTAGTTCCCGGTGGGTGGCTGAGACTTTGGTTAATTCTTCTTCCTGCCGGGAAATTAGAGTGACATGTGCCCGTCCAAATGCCTAACAGCTACTCTCTCATGGGTTCTCCCTTGTCCCTTCCATCCTCTGCCAAATTGGGAACCTGTGCAAACCAGGAGGTTAAAGGGCCAGTCTCTCCAAGTTGGGAGATTGATAGTAAGGCAGTTGGAAAGTCAAACTGGAGCACCAGGAGAGGGACTATTCGTTGAGTTTTAGAAACCTTTCGTATTCACAGTGTGTCCATTCTCTAGGTTTCCTGTACATGTTATAGCTGTAGTAATATTCCCTTGAACCTGGAGAGTTGGGACCCATGGAATGGGGGCCATGCATTATTGCTTGAAAGGGTCTGCATTTGCTCACCCAATCTCACCAATCCTCTCAGTCCCAAGTGTCCAGCCTTATGCCACATCCAGCTGTCATTGTAGATAGGGTCTTTCCAGGTTTCCTCAGACACCCTGAAGGAATTGTAAAGAATTTCCCTGTTTTTTGGTTTTGCTTTTGAAATTCCTTTTTATAGTGGGTTTGAGCTGATTCTCGCTGCCATGTTTATGCCACTCTAGACACACTTGATTCCCTTATGGAGACATATCAATACATAGGTTTTAAGATTCTTACTAGTCAGATATATTCCTCTGCGGGAAATATGGGGTTTTGAGTCTCTTTCACTGAGGAAGGTGTCGGTCTTGTCAATTCCAAAGTTGGTTTTTGAAACGGTCCCTGTGCTTATATCAAACTCTGGTTTTATGCATAACCCCACCTCTCTTTCCCCTTTAAGCAGGCATAAGAGTGTTTTCTAAATGTGAGACTCTGTTCTCTTTCCTAACTCAGTTCACGTGTAGCCATGTTTACAGGATCTTCATAAGTGATATCTTATGATAAGTTTCTTTTTCTGTGTGACTTATTTCACTTAGAATCATCGTACCTGAATCCACTCACTTTGCTGCTACTGGTCTTATGACATTGATTTCATGGCTGAGAGATATTCCATCGTACGTAAGTACCACAATGTTTTGAACCATTTTTATATTTCCTGGGATATTTAAGGTGTACTCAAGTTGAGGTTCTTGTAGTCAGCGCAGCCCTAAATTTGGAGGTGGCTCTTTCTTATTGATTTTCAGTTTTCCCAAGGTATATTCCCTAGACTGGAAGTGTCCTTGGCTCTGTAGCTCTGTTGTTAATTGTTTTAGGGAACACAATGCACTCCTCCAGTGAGGCAGTTGGCAATTTACATCCCGCCCATCAGCATAACAAGGCTCCCGGTTCTCCAGGGCCTGTCTTGCCTTTCTGGTTTTTACACATTTTGTGGATGTCCCTTTTGACCGGTGGGAAGTGATACTTCTTTGTAGTGCAGATTTGCATTGCCCGCTTGCTTGCTTGGCCAAAAAGGGCGTATGCGTTTTCTCCTGAATATATTCAGGAGAAAACGCATACGCCCTTTTTGTCCAAGTGCACCATTGTCCAAGTTGTGCCCCTCTTCCTGTGCTTTACAGGCGATTCCAAGGTACCTCTTGAAATCTGTTTCCTGCTATTTTGCCTCGCTTTCTAGTCCGCCTCGTTGACTTCCCTCAACAGATTTTTGGACGATAGTTGTCCTTTATCACTCTGCCAGTTTGTGAATTGCTGTGCCCCTGAGCTCCATTTCTCAACTCGTTTTTTGTGAGCTGAACGCAAGTCCAAAATTTTGGATCATGTCCTATACTGGTTCCCGGTGGGTGGCTGAGACTTTGGTTAATTCTTCTTCCTGCCGGGAAATTAGAGTGACATGTGCCCGTCCAAATGCCTAACAGCTACTCTCTCATGGGTTCTCCCTCGTCCCTTCCATCCTCTGCCAAATTGGGAACCTGTGCAAACCAGGAGGTTAAAGGGCCTGTCTCTCCAAGTTGGGAGATTGATAGTAAGGCAGTTGGAAAGTCAAACTGGAGCACCAGGAGAGGGACTATTCGTTGAGTTTTAGAAACCTTTCGTATTCACAGTGTGTCCATTCTCTAGGTTTCCTGTACATGTTATAGCTGTAGTAATATTCCCTTGAACCTGGAGAGTTGGGACCCATGGAATGGGGGCCATGCATTATTGCTTGAAAGGGTCTGCATTTGCTCACCCAATCTCACCAATCCTCTCAGTCCCAAGTGTCCAGCCTTATGCCACATCCAGCTGTCATTGTAGACAGGGTCTTTCCAGGTTTCCTCAGACACCCTGAAGGAATTGTAAAGAATTTCCCTGTTTTTTGGTTTTGCTTTTGAAATTCCTTTTTATAGTGGGTTTGAGCTGATTCTCGCTGCCATGTTTATGCCACTCTAGACACACTTGATTCCCTTATGGAGACATATCAATACATAAGTTTTAAGATTCTTACTAGTCAGATATATTCCTCTGCGGGAAATATGGGGTTTTGAGTCTCTTTCACTGAGGAAGGTGTCGGTCTTGTCAATTCCAAAGTTGGTTTTTGAAACGGTCCCTGTGCTTATATCAAACTCTGGTTTTATGCATCACCCCACCTCTCTTTCCCCTTTAAGCAGGCATAAGAGTGTTTTCTAAATGTGAGACTCTGTTCTCTTTCCTAACTCAGTTCACGTGTAGCCATGTTTACAGGATCTTCATAAGTGATATCTTATGATAAGTTTATTTTTCTGTGTGACTTATTTCACTTAGAATCATCGTACCTGAATCCACTCACTTTGCTGCTACTGGTCTTATGACATTGATTTCATGGCTGAGAGATATTCCATCGTACGTAAGTACCACAATGTTTTGAACCATTTTTATATTTCCTGGGATATTTAAGGTGTACTCAAGTTGAGGTTCTTGTAGTCAGTGCAGCCCTAAATTTGGAGGTGGCTCTTTCTTATTGATTTTCAGTTTTCCCAAGGTATATTCCCTAGACTGGAAGTGTCCTTGGCTCTGTAGCTCTGTTGTTAATTGTTTTAGGGAACACAATGCACTCCTCCAGTGAGGCAGTTGGCAATTTACATCCCGCCCATCAGCATAACAAGGCTCCCGGTTCTCCAGGGCCTGTCTTGCCTTTCTGGTTTTTACACATTTTGTGGATGTCCCTTTTGACCGGTGGGAAGTGATACTTCTTTGTAGTGCAGATTTGCATTACCCGCTTGCTTGCTTGGCCAAAAAGGGCGTATGCGTTTTCTCCTGAATATATTCAGGAGAAAACGCATACGCCCTTTTTGTCCAAGTGCACCATTGTCCAAGTTGTGCCCCTCTTCCTGTGCTTTACAGGCGATTCCAAGGTACCTCTTGAAATCTGTTTCCTGCTATTTTGCCTCGCTTTCTAGTCCGCCTCGTTGACTTCCCTCAACAGATTTTTGGACGATAGTTGTCCTTTATCACTCTGCCAGTTTGTGAATTGCTGTGCCCCTGAGCTCCATTTCTCAACTCGTTTTTTGTGAGCTGAACGCAAGTCCAAAATTTTGGATCATGTCCTATACTGGTTCCCGGTGGGTGGCTGAGACTTTGGTTAATTCTTCTTCCTGCCGGGAAATTAGAGTGACATGTGCCCGTCCAAATGCCTAACAGCTACTCTCTCATGGGTTCTCCCTCGTCCATTCCATCCTCTGCCAAATTGGGAACCTGTGCAAACCAGGAGGTTAAAGGGCCTGTCTCTCCAAGTTGGGAGATTGATAGTAAGGCAGTTGGAAAGTCAAACTGGAGCACCAGGAGAGGGACTATTCGTTGAGTTTTAGAAACCTTTCGTATTCACAGTGTGTCCATTCTCTAGGTTTCCTGTACATGTTATAGCTGTAGTAATATTCCCTTGAACCTGGAGAGTTGGGACCCATGGAATGGGGGCCATGCATTATTGCTTGAAAGGGTCTGCATTTGCTCACCCAATCTCACCAATCCTCTCAGTCCCAAGTGTCCAGCCTTATGCCACATCCAGCTGTCATTGTAGATAGGGTCTTTCCAGGTTTCCTCAGACACCCTGAAGGAATTGTAAAGAATTTCCCTGTTTTTTGGTTTTGCTTTTGAAATTCCTTTTTATAGTGGGTTTGAGCTGATTCTCGCTGCCATGTTTATGCCACTCTAGACACACTTGATTCCCTTATGGAGTCATATCAATACATAGGTTTTAAGATTCTTACTAGTCAGATATATTCCTCTGCGGGAAATATGGGGTTTTGAGTCTCTTTCACTGAGGAAGGTGTAGGTCTTGTCTATTCCAAAGTTGGTTTTTGGAACGGTCCCTGTGCTTATATCAAACTCTGGTTTTATGCATCACCCCACCTCTCCATCCCCTTTATGCAGGCATAAGAGTGTTTTCTAAATGTGAGACTCTGTTCTCTTTCCTAACTCAGTTCACGTGTAGCCATGTTTACAGGATCTTCATAAGTGATATCTTATGATAAGTTTCTTTTTCTGTGTGACTTATTTCACTTAGAATCATCGTACCTGAATCCACTCACTTTGCTGCTACTGGTCTTATGACATTGATTTCATGGCTGAGGAATATTCCATCGTACGTAAGTACCACAATGTTTTGAACCATTTTTATATTTCCTGGGATATTTAAAGTGTACCCAAGTTGAGGTTCTTGTAGTCAGTGCAGCCCTAAATTTGGAGGTGGCTCTTTCTTATTGATTTTCAGTTTTCCCAAGGTATATTCCCTAGACTGGAAGTGGCCTTGGCTCTGTAGCTCTGTTGTTTACTTGTTTTAGGGAACACAATGCACTCCTCCAGTGAGGCAGTTGGCAATTTACATCCCGCCCATCAGCATGACAAGGCTCCCAGTTCTCCAGGGCCTGTCTTGCCTTTCTGGTTTTTACACATTTTGTGGATGTCCCTTTTGACCGGTGGGAAGTGATACTTCTTTGTAGTGCAGATTTGCATTGCCCCCTTGCTTGCTTGGCCAAAAAGGGCGTATGCGTTTTCTCCTGAATATATTCAGGAGAAAACGCATACGCCCTTTTTGGCCAAGTGCACCATTGTCCAAGTTGTGCCCCTATTCCTGTGCTTTACAGGCGATTCCAAGGTACCTCTTGAAATCTGTTTCCTGCTATTTTGCCTCGCTTTCAAGTCCGCCTCATTGACTTCCCTCAACAGATTTTTGGACGATAGTTGTCCTTTATCACTCTGCCAGTTTGTGAATTGCTGTGCCCCTGAGCTCCATTTCTCAACTCGTTTTTTGTGAGCTGAACGCAAGTCCAAAATTTTGGATCATGTCCTATACTGGTTCCCGGTGGGTGGCTGAGACTTTGGTTAATTCTTCTTCCTGCCGGAAAATTAGAGTGACATGTGCCCGTCCAAATGCCTAACAGCTACTCTCTCATGGGTTCTCCCTCGTCCCTTCCATCCTCTGCCAAATTGGGAACCTGTGCAAACCAGGAGGTTAAAGGGCCTGTCTCTCCAAGTTGGGAGATTGATAGTAAGGCAGTTGGAAAGTCAAACTGGAGCACCAGGAGAGGGACTATTCGTTGAGTTTTAGAAACCTTTCGTATTCACAGTGTGTCCATTCTCTAGGTTTCCTGTACATGTTATAGCTGTAGTAATATTCCCTTGAACCTGGAGAGTTGGGACCCATGGAATGGGGGCCATGCATTATTGCTTGAAAGGGTCTGCATTTGCTCACCCAATCTCACCAATCCTCTCAGTCCCAAGTGTCCAGCCTTATGCCACATCCAGCTGTCATTGTAGATAGGGTCTTTCCAGGTTTCCTCAGACACCCTGAAGGAATTGTAAAGAATTTCCCTGTTTTTTGGTTTTGCTTTTGAAATTCCTTTTTATAGTGGGTTTGAGCTGATTCTCGCTGCCATGTTTATGCCACTCTAGACACACTTGATTCCCTTATGGAGACATATCAATACATAGGTTTTAAGATTCTTACTAGTCAGATATATTCCTCTGCGGGAAATATGGGGTTTTGAGTCTCTTTCACTGAGGAAGGTGTCGGTCTTGTCAATTCCAAAGTTGGTTTTTGAAACGGTCCCTGTGCTTATATCAAACTCTGGTTTTATGCATAACCCCACCTCTCTTTCCCCTTTAAGCAGGCATAAGAGTGTTTTCTAAATGTGAGACTCTGTTCTCTTTCCTAACTCAGTTCACGTGTAGCCATGTTTACAGGATCTTCATAAGTGATATCTTATGATAAGTTTCTTTTTCTGTGTGACTTATTTCACTTAGAATCATCGTACCTGAATCCACTCACTTTGCTGCTACTGGTCTTATGACATTGATTTCATGGCTGAGAGATATTCCATCGTACGTAAGTACCACAATGTTTTGAACCATTTTTATATTTCCTGGGATATTTAAGGTGTACTCAAGTTGAGGTTCTTGTAGTCAGCGCAGCCCTAAATTTGGAGGTGGCTCTTTCTTATTGATTTTCAGTTTTCCCAAGGTATATTCCCTAGACTGGAAGTGTCCTTGGCTCTGTAGCTCTGTTGTTAATTGTTTTAGGGAACACAATGCACTCCTCCAGTGAGGCAGTTGGCAATTTACATCCCGCCCATCAGCATAACAAGGCTCCCGGTTCTCCAGGGCCTGTCTTGCCTTTCTGGTTTTTACACATTTTGTGGATGTCCCTTTTGACCGGTGGGAAGTGATACTTCTTTGTAGTGCAGATTTGCATTGCCCGCTTGCTTGCTTGGCCAAAAAGGGCGTATGCGTTTTCTCCTGAATATATTCAGGAGAAAACGCATACGCCCTTTTTGTCCAAGTGCACCATTGTCCAAGTTGTGCCCCTCTTCCTGTGCTTTACAGGCGATTCCAAGGTACCTCTTGAAATCTGTTTCCTGCTATTTTGCCTCGCTTTCTAGTCCGCCTCGTTGACTTCCCTCAACAGATTTTTGGACGATAGTTGTCCTTTATCACTCTGCCAGTTTGTGAATTGCTGTGCCCCTGAGCTCCATTTCTCAACTCGTTTTTTGTGAGCTGAACGCAAGTCCAAAATTTTGGATCATGTCCTATACTGGTTCCCGGTGGGTGGCTGAGACTTTGGTTAATTCTTCTTCCTGCCGGGAAATTAGAGTGACATGTGCCCGTCCAAATGCCTAACAGCTACTCTCTCATGGGTTCTCCCTCGTCCCTTCCATCCTCTGCCAAATTGGGAACCTGTGCAAACCAGGAGGTTAAAGGGCCTGTCTCTCCAAGTTGGGAGATTGATAGTAAGGCAGTTGGAAAGTCAAACTGGAGCACCAGGAGAGGGACTATTCGTTGAGTTTTAGAAACCTTTCGTATTCACAGTGTGTCCATTCTCTAGGTTTCCTGTACATGTTATAGCTGTAGTAATATTCCCTTGAACCTGGAGAGTTGGGACCCATGGAATGGGGGCCATGCATTATTGCTTGAAAGGGTCTGCATTTGCTCACCCAATCTCACCAATCCTCTCAGTCCCAAGTGTCCAGCCTTATGCCACATCCAGCTGTCATTGTAGACAGGGTCTTTCCAGGTTTCCTCAGACACCCTGAAGGAATTGTAAAGAATTTCCCTGTTTTTTGGTTTTGCTTTTGAAATTCCTTTTTATAGTGGGTTTGAGCTGATTCTCGCTGCCATGTTTATGCCACTCTAGACACACTTGATTCCCTTATGGAGACATATCAATACATAAGTTTTAAGATTCTTACTAGTCAGATATATTCCTCTGCGGGAAATATGGGGTTTTGAGTCTCTTTCACTGAGGAAGGTGTCGGTCTTGTCAATTCCAAAGTTGGTTTTTGAAACGGTCCCTGTGCTTATATCAAACTCTGGTTTTATGCATCACCCCACCTCTCTTTCCCCTTTAAGCAGGCATAAGAGTGTTTTCTAAATGTGAGACTCTGTTCTCTTTCCTAACTCAGTTCACGTGTAGCCATGTTTACAGGATCTTCATAAGTGATATCTTATGATAAGTTTATTTTTCTGTGTGACTTATTTCACTTAGAATCATCGTACCTGAATCCACTCACTTTGCTGCTACTGGTCTTATGACATTGATTTCATGGCTGAGAGATATTCCATCGTACGTAAGTACCACAATGTTTTGAACCATTTTTATATTTCCTGGGATATTTAAGGTGTACTCAAGTTGAGGTTCTTGTAGTCAGTGCAGCCCTAAATTTGGAGGTGGCTCTTTCTTATTGATTTTCAGTTTTCCCAAGGTATATTCCCTAGACTGGAAGTGTCCTTGGCTCTGTAGCTCTGTTGTTAATTGTTTTAGGGAACACAATGCACTCCTCCAGTGAGGCAGTTGGCAATTTACATCCCGCCCATCAGCATAACAAGGCTCCCGGTTCTCCAGGGCCTGTCTTGCCTTTCTGGTTTTTACACATTTTGTGGATGTCCCTTTTGACCGGTGGGAAGTGATACTTCTTTGTAGTGCAGATTTGCATTACCCGCTTGCTTGCTTGGCCAAAAAGGGCGTATGCGTTTTCTCCTGAATATATTCAGGAGAAAACGCATACGCCCTTTTTGTCCAAGTGCACCATTGTCCAAGTTGTGCCCCTCTTCCTGTGCTTTACAGGCGATTCCAAGGTACCTCTTGAAATCTGTTTCCTGCTATTTTGCCTCGCTTTCTAGTCCGCCTCGTTGACTTCCCTCAACAGATTTTTGGACGATAGTTGTCCTTTATCACTCTGCCAGTTTGTGAATTGCTGTGCCCCTGAGCTCCATTTCTCAACTCGTTTTTTGTGAGCTGAACGCAAGTCCAAAATTTTGGATCATGTCCTATACTGGTTCCCGGTGGGTGGCTGAGACTTTGGTTAATTCTTCTTCCTGCCGGGAAATTAGAGTGACATGTGCCCGTCCAAATGCCTAACAGCTACTCTCTCATGGGTTCTCCCTCGTCCATTCCATCCTCTGCCAAATTGGGAACCTGTGCAAACCAGGAGGTTAAAGGGCCTGTCTCTCCAAGTTGGGAGATTGATAGTAAGGCAGTTGGAAAGTCAAACTGGAGCACCAGGAGAGGGACTATTCGTTGAGTTTTAGAAACCTTTCGTATTCACAGTGTGTCCATTCTCTAGGTTTCCTGTACATGTTATAGCTGTAGTAATATTCCCTTGAACCTGGAGAGTTGGGACCCATGGAATGGGGGCCATGCATTATTGCTTGAAAGGGTCTGCATTTGCTCACCCAATCTCACCAATCCTCTCAGTCCCAAGTGTCCAGCCTTATGCCACATCCAGCTGTCATTGTAGATAGGGTCTTTCCAGGTTTCCTCAGACACCCTGAAGGAATTGTAAAGAATTTCCCTGTTTTTTGGTTTTGCTTTTGAAATTCCTTTTTATAGTGGGTTTGAGCTGATTCTCGCTGCCATGTTTATGCCACTCTAGACACACTTGATTCCCTTATGGAGTCATATCAATACATAGGTTTTAAGATTCTTACTAGTCAGATATATTCCTCTGCGGGAAATATGGGGTTTTGAGTCTCTTTCACTGAGGAAGGTGTAGGTCTTGTCTATTCCAAAGTTGGTTTTTGGAACGGTCCCTGTGCTTATATCAAACTCTGGTTTTATGCATCACCCCACCTCTCCATCCCCTTTATGCAGGCATAAGAGTGTTTTCTAAATGTGAGACTCTGTTCTCTTTCCTAACTCAGTTCACGTGTAGCCATGTTTACAGGATCTTCATAAGTGATATCTTATGATAAGTTTCTTTTTCTGTGTGACTTATTTCACTTAGAATCATCGTACCTGAATCCACTCACTTTGCTGCTACTGGTCTTATGACATTGATTTCATGGCTGAGGAATATTCCATCGTACGTAAGTACCACAATGTTTTGAACCATTTTTATATTTCCTGGGATATTTAAAGTGTACCCAAGTTGAGGTTCTTGTAGTCAGTGCAGCCCTAAATTTGGAGGTGGCTCTTTCTTATTGATTTTCAGTTTTCCCAAGGTATATTCCCTAGACTGGAAGTGGCCTTGGCTCTGTAGCTCTGTTGTTTACTTGTTTTAGGGAACACAATGCACTCCTCCAGTGAGGCAGTTGGCAATTTACATCCCGCCCATCAGCATGACAAGGCTCCCAGTTCTCCAGGGCCTGTCTTGCCTTTCTGGTTTTTACACATTTTGTGGATGTCCCTTTTGACCGGTGGGAAGTGATACTTCTTTGTAGTGCAGATTTGCATTGCCCCCTTGCTTGCTTGGCCAAAAAGGGCGTATGCGTTTTCTCCTGAATATATTCAGGAGAAAACGCATACGCCCTTTTTGGCCAAGTGCACCATTGTCCAAGTTGTGCCCCTATTCCTGTGCTTTACAGGCGATTCCAAGGTACCTCTTGAAATCTGTTTCCTGCTATTTTGCCTCGCTTTCAAGTCCGCCTCATTGACTTCCCTCAACAGATTTTTGGACGATAGTTGTCCTTTATCACTCTGCCAGTTTGTGAATTGCTGTGCCCCTGAGCTCCATTTCTCAACTCGTTTTTTGTGAGCTGAACGCAAGTCCAAAATTTTGGATCATGTCCTATACTGGTTCCCGGTGGGTGGCTGAGACTTTGGTTAATTCTTCTTCCTGCCGGAAAATTAGAGTGACATGTGCCCGTCCAAATGCCTAACAGCTACTCTCTCATGGGTTCTCCCTCGTCCCTTCCATCCTCTGCCAAATTGGGAACCTGTGCAAACCAGGAGGTTAAAGGGCCTGTCTCTCCAAGTTGGGAGATTGATAGTAAGGCAGTTGGAAAGTCAAACTGGAGCACCAGGAGAGGGACTATTCGTTGAGTTTTAGAAACCTTTCGTATTCACAGTGTGTCCATTCTCTAGGTTTCCTGTACATGTTATAGCTGTAGTAATATTCCCTTGAACCTGGAGAGTTGGGACCCATGGAATGGGGGCCATGCATTATTGCTTGAAAGGGTCTGCATTTGCTCACCCAATCTCACCAATCCTCTCAGTCCCAAGTGTCCAGCCTTATGCCACATCCAGCTGTCATTGTAGATAGGGTCTTTCCAGGTTTCCTCAGACACCCTGAAGGAATTGTAAAGAATTTCCCTGTTTTTTGGTTTTGCTTTTGAAATTCCTTTTTATAGTGGGTTTGAGCTGATTCTCGCTGCCATGTTTATGCCACTCTAGACACACATGATTCCCTTATGGAGACATATCAATACATAGGTTTTAAGATTCTTACTAGTCAGATATATTCCTCTGCGGGAAATATGGGGTTTTGAGTCTCTTTCACTGAGGAAGGTGTCGGTTTTGTCAATTCCAAATTTGGTTTTTGAAACGGTCCCTGTGCTTATATCAAACTCTGGTTTTATGCATCACCCCACCTCTCCTTCCCCTTTATGCAGGCATAAGAGTGTTTTCTAAATGTGAGACTCTGTTCTCTTTCCCAACTCAGTTCACGTGTAGCCATGTTTACAGGATCTTCCTAAGTGATATCTTATGATAAGTTTCTTTTTCTGTGTGACTTATTTCACTTAGAATCATCGTACCTGAATCCACTCACTTTGCTGCTACTGGTCTTATGACATTGATTTCATGGCTGAGGGATATTCCATCGTACGTAAGTACCACAATGTTTTGAACCATTTTTATATTTCCTGGGATATTTAAGGTGTACCCAAGTTGAGGTCTTTGTAGCCAGTGATGCCCTAAATTTGGAGGTGGCTCTTTCTTATTGATTTTCAGTTTTCCCCATGTATATTCCGTAGACTGGAAGTGGCCTTGGCTCTGTAGCTCTGTTGTTTACTTGTTTTAGGGAACACAATGCACTCCTCCAGTGAGGCAGTTGGCAATTTACATCACGCCCATCAGCATAACAAGGCTCCCAGTTCTCCAGGGCCTGTCTTGCCTTTCTGGTTTTTACACATTTTGTGGATGTCCCTTTTGACCGGTGGGAAGTGATACTTCTTTGTAGTGCATATTTGCATTGCCCGCTTGCTTGCTTGGCCAAAAAGGGCGTATGCGTTTTCTCCTGAATATATTCAGGAGAAAACGCATACGCACTTTTTGGCCAAGTGCACCATTGTCCAAGTTGTGCCCCTCTTCCTGTGCTTTACAGGCGATTCCAACGTACCTCTTGAAATCTCTTTCCTGCTATTTTGCCTCACTTTCAAGTCCGCCTCGTTGACTTCCCTCAACAGATTTTTGGACGATAGTTGTCCTTTATCACTCTGCCAGTATGTGAATTGCTGTGCCCCTGAGCTCCATTTCTCAACTCGTTTTTTGTGAGCTGAACGCAAGTCCAAAATTTTGGATCATGTCCTATACTGGTTCCCGGTGGGTGGCTGAGACTTTGGTTAATTCTTCTTCCTGCCGGGAAATTAGAGTGACATGTGCCCGTCCAAATGCCTAACAGCTACTCTCTCATGGGTTCTCCCTCGTCCCTTCCATCCTCTGCCAAATTGGGAACCTGTGCAAACCAGGAGGTTAAAGGGCCTGTCTCTCCAAGTTGGGAGATTGATAGTAAGGCAGTTGGAAAGTCAAACTGGAGCACCAGGAGAGGGACTATTCGTTGAGTTTTAGAAACCTTTCATATTCACCAAGTGTCCATTCTCTAGGTTTCCTGTACATGTTATAGCTGTAGTAATATTCCCTTGAACCTGGAGATTTGGGACCCATGGAATGGAGGCCATGCATTATTGCTTGAAAGGGTCTGCATTTGCTCACCCAATCTCACCAAACCTCTCAGTCCCAAGTGTCCAGCCTTATGCCACATCCAGCTGTCATTGTAGATAGGGTCTTTCCAGGTTTCCTCAGACACCCTGAAGGAATTGTAAAGAATTTCCCTGTTTTTTGGTTTTGCTTTTGAAATTCCTTTTTATAGTGGGTTTGAGCTGATTCTCGCTGCCATGTTTATGCCACTCTAGACACACATGATTCCCTTATGGAGACATATCAATACATAGGTTTTAAGATTCTTACTAGTCAGATATATTCCTCTGTGGGAAATATGGGGTTTTGAGTCTCTTTCACTGAGGAAGGTGTCGGTTTTGTCAATTCCAAAGTTGGTTTTTGAAACGGTCCCTGTGCTTATATCAAACTCTGGTTTTATGCATCACCCCACCTCTCCTTCCCCTTTATGCAGGCATAAGAGTGTTTTCTAAATGTGAGACTCTGTTCTCTTTCCCAACTCAGTTCACGTGTAGCTATGTTTACAGGATCTTCATAAGTGATATCTTATGATAAGTTTCTTTTTCTGTGTGACTTATTTCACTTAGAATCATCGTACCTGAATCCACTCACTTTGCTGCTACTGGTCTTATGACATTGATTTCATGGCTGAGGGATATTCCATCGTACGTAAGTACCACAATGTTTTGAAACATTTTTATATTTCCTGGGATATTTAAGGTGTACCCAAGTTGAGGTTCTTGTAGCCAGTGCAGCCCTAAATTTGGAGGTGGCTCTTTCTTATTGATTTTCAGTTTTCCCAAGGTATATTCCCTAGACTAGAAGTGGCCTTGGCTCTGTAGCTCTGTTGTTTACTTGTTTTAGGGAACACAATGCACTCCTCCAGTGAGGCAGTTGGCAATTTACATCCCGCCCATCAGCGTAACAAGGCTCCCTGTTCTCCAGGGCCGGTCTTGCCTTTCTGGTTTTTACACATTTTGTGGATGTCCCTTTTGACCGGTGGGAAGTGATACTTCTTTGTAGTGCAGATTTGCATTGCCCGCTTGCTTGCTTGGCCAAAAAGGGCGTATGCGTTTTCTCCTGAATATATTCAGGAGAAAACGCATACGCCCTTTTTGGCCAAGTGCACCATTGTCCAAGTTGTGCCCCTCTTCCTGTGCTTTACAGGCGATTCCAACGTACCTCTTGAAATCTGTTTCCTGCTATTTTGCCTCACTTTCAAGTCCGCCTCGTTGACGTCCCTCAACAAATTTTTGGACGATAGTTGTCCTTTATCACTCTGCCAGTATGTGAATTGCTGTGCCCCTGAGCTCCATTTCTCAACTCGTTTTTTGTGAGCTGAACGCAAGTCCAAAATTTTGGATCATGTCCTATACTGTTTCCATGTGGGTGGCTGAGACTTTGGTTAATTCTTCTTCCTGCCGGGAAATTAGAGTGACATGTGCCCGTCCAAATGCCTAACAGCTACTCTCTCATGGGTTCTCCCTCGTCCCTTCCATCCTCTGCCAAATTGGGAACCTGTGCAAACCAGGAGGTTAAAGGGCCTGTCTCTCCAAGTTGGGAGATCCATAGTAAGGCAGTTGGAAAGTCAAACTGGAGCACCAGGAGAGGGACTATTCCTTGAGTTTTAGAAACCTTTCGTATTCACAGTGTGTCCATTCTCTAGGTTTCCTGTACATGTTATAGCTGTAGTAATATTCCCTTGAACCTGGAGAGTTGGGACCCATGGAATGGAGGCCATGCATTATTGCTTGAAAGGGTCTGCATTTGCTCACCCAATCTCACCAATCCTCTCAGTCCCAAGTGTCCAGCCTTATGCCACATCCAGCTGTCATTGTAGATAGGGTCTTTCCAGGTTTCCTCAGACACCCTGAAGGAATTGTAAAGAATTTCCCTGTTTTTTGGTTTTGCTTTTGAAATTCCTTTTTATAGTGGGTTTGAGCTGATTCTCGCTGCCATGTTTATGCCACTCTAGACACACTTGATTCCCTTATGGAGACATATCAATACATAAGTTTTAAGATTCTTACTAGTCAGATATATTCCTCTGTGGGAAATATGGGGTTTTGAGTCTCTTTCACTGAGGAAGGTGTCGGTCTTGTCAATTCCAAAGTTGGTTTTTGAAACGGTCCCTGTGCTTATATCAAACTCTGGTTTTATGCATCACCCCACCTCTCCTTCCCCTTTATGCAGGGATAAGCGTGTTTTCTAAATGTGAGACTCTGTTCTCTTTCCTAACTCAGTTCACGTGTAGCCATGTTTACAGGATCTTCATAAGTGATATCTTATGATAAGTTTCTTTTTCTGTGTGACTTATTTCACTTAGAATCAACGTACCTGAATCCACTCACTTTGCTGCTTCTAGTCTTATGACATTGATTTCATCGCTGAGGGATATTCCATCGTACGTAAGTACCCCAATGTTTTGAACCATTTTTATATTTCCTGGGATATTTAAGGTGTACCCAAGTTGAGGTTCTTGTAGCCAGTGCAGCCCGAAATTTGGAGGTGGCTCTTTCTTATTGATTTTCAGTTTTCCCAAGGTATATTCCCTAGACTAGAAGTGGCCTTGGCTCTGTAGCTCTGTTGTTTACTTGTTTTAGGGAACACAATGCACTCCTCCAGTGAGGCAGTTGGCAGTTGACATCCCGCCCATCAGCATGACAAGGCTCCCTGTTCTCCAGGGCCTGTCTTGCCTTTCTGGTTTTTACACATTTTGTGGATGTCCCTTTTGACCGGTGGGAAGTGATACTTCTTTGTAGTGCAGATTTGCATTGCCCCCTTGCTTGCTTGGCCAAAAAGGGCGTATGCGTTTTCTCCTGAATATATTCAGGAGAAAACGCATACGCCCTTTTTGGCCAAGTGCACCATTGTCCAAGTTGTGCCCCTATTCCTGTGCTTTACAGGCGATTCCAAGGTACCTCTTGAAATCTGTTTCCTGCTATTTTGCCTCGCTTTCAAGTCCGCCTCGTTGACTTCCCTCAACAGATTTTTGGACGATAGTTGTCCTTTATCACTCTGCCAGTTTGTGAATTGCTGTGCCCCTGAGCTCCATTTCTCAACTCGTTTTTTGTGAGCTGAACGCAAGTCCAAAATTTTGGATCATGTCCTATACTGGTTCCCGGTGGGTGGCTGAGACTTTGGTTAATTCTTCTTCCTGCCGGGAAATTAGAGTGACATGTGCCCGTCCAAATGCCTAACAGCTACTCTCTCATGGGTTCTCCCTCGTCCCTTCCATCCTCTGCCAAATTGGGAACCTGTGCAAACCAGGAGGTTAAAGGGCCTGTCTCTCCAAGTTGGGAGATTGATAGTAAGGCAGTTGGAAAGTCAAACTGGAGCACCAGGAGAGGGACTATTCGTTGAGTTTTAGAAACCTTTCATATTTACCAAGTGTCCATTCTCTAGGTTTCCTGTACATGTTATAGCTGTAGTAATATTCCCTTGAACCTGGAGATTTGGGACCCATGGAATGGGGGCCATGCATTATTGCTTGAAAGGGTCTGCATTTGCTCACCCAATCTCACCAATCCTCTCAGTCCCAAGTGTCCAGCCTTATGCCACATCCAGCTGTCATTGTAGATAGGGTCTTTCCAGGTTTCCTCAGACACCCTGAAGGAATTGTAAAGAATTTCCCTGTTTTTTGGTTTTGCTTTTGAAATTCCTTTTTATAGTGGGTTTGAGCTGATTCTCGCTGCCATGTTTATGCCACTCTAGACACACATGATTCCCTTATGGAGACATATCAATACATAGGTTTTAAGATTCTTACTAGTCAGATATATTCCTCTGTGGGAAATATGGGGTTTTGAGTCTCTTTCACTGAGGAAGGTGTCGGTTTTGTCAATTCCAAAGTTGGTTTTTGAAACGGTCCCTGTGCTTATATCCAACTCTGGTTTTATGCATCACCCCACCTCTCCTTCCCCTTTATGCAGGCATAAGCGTGTTTTCTAAATGTGAGACTCTGTTCTCTTTCCTAACTCAGTTCACGTGTAGCCATGTTTACAGGATCTTCATAAGTGATATCTTATGATAAGTTTCTTTTTCTGTGTGACTTATTTCACTTAGAATCAACGTACCTGAATCCACTCACTTTGCTGCTTCTAGTCTTATGACATTGATTTCATCGCTGAGGGATATTCCATCGTACGTAAGTACCACAATGTTTTGAACCATTTTTATATTTCCTGGGATATTTAAGGTGTACCCAAGTTGAGGTTCTTGTAGCCAGTGCAGCCCGAAATTTGGAGGTGGCTCTTTCTTATTGATTTTCAGTTTTCCCAAGGTATATTCCCTAGACTAGAAGTGGCCTTGGCTCTGTAGCTCTGTTGTTTACTTGTTTTAGGGAACACAATGCACTCCTCCAGTGAGGCAGTTGGCAGTTGACATCCCGCCCATCAGCATGACAAGGCTCCCTGTTCTCCAGGGCCTGTCTTGCCTTTCTGGTTTTTACACATTTTGTGGATGTCCCTTTTGACCGGTGGGAAGTGATACTTCTTTGTAGTGCAGATTTGCATTGCCCCCTTGCTTGCTTGGCCAAAAAGGGCGTATGCGTTTTCTCCTGAATATATTCAGGAGAAAACGCATACGCCCTTTTTGGCCAAGTGCACCATTGTCCAAGTTGTGCCCCTATTCCTGTGCTTTACAGGCGATTCCAAGGTACCTCTTGAAATCTGTTTCCTGCTATTTTGCCTCGCTTTCAAGTCCGCCTCGTTGACTTCCCTCAACAGATTTTTGGACGATAGTTGTCCTTTATCACTCTGCCAGTTTGTGAATTGCTGTGCCCCTGAGCTCCATTTCTCAACTCGTTTTTTGTGAGCTGAACGCAAGTCCAAAATTTTGGATCATGTCCTATACTGGTTCCCGGTGGGTGGCTGAGACTTTGGTTAATTCTTCTTCCTGCCGGGAAATTAGAGTGACATGTGCCCGTCCAAATGCCTAACAGCTACTCTCTCATGGGTTCTCCCTCGTCCCTTCCATCCTCTGCCAAATTGGGAACCTGTGCAAACCAGGAGGTTAAAGGGCCTGTCTCTCCAAGTTGGGAGATTGATAGTAAGGCAGTTGGAAAGTCAAACTGGAGCACCAGGAGAGGGACTATTCGTTGAGTTTTAGAAACCTTTCATATTTACCAAGTGTCCATTCTCTAGGTTTCCTGTACATGTTATAGCTGTAGTAATATTCCCTTGAACCTGGAGATTTGGGACCCATGGAATGGGGGCCATGCATTATTGCTTGAAAGGGTCTGCATTTGCTCACCCAATCTCACCAATCCTCTCAGTCCCAAGTGTCCAGCCTTATGCCACATCCAGCTGTCATTGTAGATAGGGTCTTTCCAGGTTTCCTCAGACACCCTGAAGGAATTGTAAAGAATTTCCCTGTTTTTTGGTTTTGCTTTTGAAATTCCTTTTTATAGTGGGTTTGAGCTGATTCTCGCTGCCATGTTTATGCCACTCTAGACACACATGATTCCCTTATGGAGACATATCAATACATAGGGTTTAAGATTCTTACTAGTCAGATATATTCCTCTGTGGGAAATATGGGGTTTTGAGTCTCTTTCACTGAGGAAGGTGTCGGTTTTGTCAATTCCAAAGTTGGTTTTTGAAACAGTCCCTGTGCTTATATCAAACTCTGGTTTTATGCATCACCCCACCTCTCCTTCCCCTTTATGCAGGCATAAGAGTGTTTTCTAAATGTGAGACTCTGTTCTCTTTCCCAACTCAGTTCACGTGTAGCTATGTTTACAGGATCTTCCTAAGTGATATCTTATGATAAGTTTCTTTTTCTGTGTGACTTATTTCACTTAGAATCATCGTACCTGAATCCACTCACTTTGCTGCTACTGGTCTTATGACATTGATTTCATGGCTGAGGGATATTCCATCGTACGTAAGTACCACAATGTTTTGAACCATTTTTATATTTCCTGGGATATTTAAGGTGTACCCAAGTTGAGGTTCTTGTAGCCAGTGCAGCCCTAAATTTGGAGGTGGCTCTTTCTTATTGATTTTCAGTTTTCCCAAGGTATATTCCCTAGACTAGAAGTGGCCTTGGCTCTGTAGCTCTGTTGTTTACTTGTTTTAGGGAACACAATGCACTCCTCCAGTGAGGCAGTTGGCAATTTACATCCCGCCCATCAGCATAACAAGGCTCCCTGTTCTCCAGGGCCTGTCTTGCCTTTCTGGTTTTTACACATTTTGTGGATGTCCCTTTTGACCAGTGGGAAGTGATACTTCTTTGTAGTGCAGATTTGCATTGCCCGCTTGCTTGCTTGGCCAAAAAGGGCGTATGCGTTTTCTCCTGAATATATTCAGGAGAAAACGCATACGCCCTTTTTGGCCAAGAGCACCATTGTCCAAGTTGTGCCCCTCTTCCTGTGCTTTACAGGCGATTCCAACGTACCTCTTGAAATCTGTTTCCTGCTATTTTGCCTCACTTTCAAGTCCGCCTCGTTGACGTCCCTCAACAGATTTTTGGACGATAGTTGTCCTTTATCACTCTGCCAGTATGTGAATTGATGTGCCCCTGAGCTCCATTTCTCAACTCGTTTTTTGTGAGCTGAACGCAAGTCCAAAATTTTGGATCATGTCCTATACTGGTTCCCGGTGGGTGGCTGAGACTTTGGTTAATTCTTCTTCCTGCCGGGAAATTAGAGTGACATGTGCCCGTCCAAATGCCTAACAGCTACTCTCTCATGGGTTCTCCCTCGTCCCTTCCATCCTCTGCCAAATTGGGAACCTGTGCAAACCAGGAGGTTAAAGGGCCTGTCTCTCCAAGCTGAGAGATTCATAGTAAGGCAGTTGGAAAGTCAAACTGAAGCACCAGGAGAGGGACTATTCGTTGAGTTTTAGAAACCTTTCGTATTCACAGTGTGTCCATTCTCTAGGTTTCCTGTACATGTTATAGCTGTAGTAATATTCCCTTGAACCTGGAGAGTTGGGATCCATGGAATGGAGGCCATGCATTATTGCTTGAAAGGGTCTGCATTTGCTCACCCAATCTCACCAATCCTCTCAGTCCCAAGTGTCCAGCCTTATGCCACATCCAGCTGTCATTGTAGATAGGGTCTTTCCAGGTTTCCTCAGACACCCTGAAGGAATTGTAAAGAATTTCCCTGTTTTTTGGTTTTGCTTTTGAAATTCCTTTTTATAGTGGGTTTGAGCTGATTCTCGCTGCCATGTTTATGCCACTCTAGACACACATGATTCCCTTATGGAGACATATCAATACATAGGTTTTAAGATTCTTACTAGTCAGATATATTCCTCTGCGGGAAATATGGGGTTTTGAGTCTCTTTCACTGAGGAAGGTGTCGGTTTTGTCAATTCCAAATTTGGTTTTTGAAACGGTCCCTGTGCTTATATCAAACTCTGGTTTTATGCATCACCCCACCTCTCCTTCCCCTTTATGCAGGCATAAGAGTGTTTTCTAAATGTGAGACTCTGTTCTCTTTCCCAACTCAGTTCACGTGTAGCCATGTTTACAGGATCTTCCTAAGTGATATCTTATGATAAGTTTCTTTTTCTGTGTGACTTATTTCACTTAGAATCATCGTACCTGAATCCACTCACTTTGCTGCTACTGGTCTTATGACATTGATTTCATGGCTGAGGGATATTCCATCGTACGTAAGTACCACAATGTTTTGAACCATTTTTATATTTCCTGGGATATTTAAGGTGTACCCAAGTTGAGGTTTTTGTAGCCAGTGAAGCCCTAAATTTGGAGGTGGCTCTTTCTTATTGATTTTCAGTTTTCCCCATGTATATTCCGTAGACTGGAAGTGGCCTTGGCTCTGTAGCTCTGTTGTTTACTTGTTTTAGGGAACACAATGCACTCCTCCAGTGAGGCAGTTGGCAATTTACATCACGCCCATCAGCATAACAAGGCTCCCAGTTCTCCAGGGCCTGTCTTGCCTTTCTGGTTTTTACACATTTTGTGGATGTCCCTTTTGACCGGTGGGAAGTGATACTTCTTTGTAGTGCATATTTGCATTGCCCGCTTGCTTGCTTGGCCAAAAAGGGCGTATGCGTTTTCTCCTGAATATATTCAGGAGTAAACGCATACGCACTTTTTGGCCAAGTGCACCATTGTCCAAGTTGTGCCCCTCTTCCTGTGCTTTACAGGCGATTCCAACATACCTCTTGAAATCTCTTTCCTGCTATTTTGCCTCACTTTCAAGTCCGCCTCGTTGACTTCCCTCAACAGATTTTTGGACGATAGTTGTCCTTTATCACTCTGCCAGTATGTGAATTGCTGTGCCCCTGAGCTCCATTTCTCAACTCGTTTTTTGTGAGCTGAACGCAAGTCCAAAATTTTGGATCATGTCCTATACTGGTTCCCGGTGGGTGGCTGAGACTTTGGTTAATTCTTCTTCCTGCCGGGAAATTAGAGTGACATGTGCCCGTCCAAATGCCTAACAGCTACTCTCTCATGGGTTCTCCCTCGTCCCTTCCATCCTCTGCCAAATTGGGAACCTGTGCAAACCAGGAGGTTAAAGGGCCTGTCTCTCCAAGTTGGGAGATTGATAGTAAGGCAGTTGGAAAGTCAAACTGGAGCACCAGGAGAGGGACTATTCGTTGAGTTTTAGAAACCTTTCATATTCACCAAGTGTCCATTCTCTACGTTTCCTGTACATGTTATAGCTGTAGTAATATTCCCTTGAACCTGGAGATTTGGGACCCATGGAATGGAGGCCATGCATTATTGCTTGAAAGGGTCTGCATTTGCTCACCCAATCTCACCAAACCTCTCAGTCCCAAGTGTCCAGCCTTATGCCACATCCAGCTGTCATTGTAGATAGGGTCTTTCCAGGTTTCCTCAGACACCCTGAAGGAATTGTAAAGAATTTCCCTGTTTTTTGGTTTTGCTTTTGAAATTCCTTTTTATAGTGGGTTTGAGCTGATTCTCGCTGCCATGTTTATGCCACTCTAGACACACATGATTCCCTTATGGAGACATATCAATACATAGGTTTTAAGATTCTTACTAGTCAGATATATTCCTCTGTGGGAAATATGGGGTTTTGAGTCTCTTTCACTGAGGAAGGTGTCGGTTTTGTCAATTCCAAAGTTGGTTTTTGAAACGGTCCCTGTGCTTATATCAAACTCTGGTTTTATGCATCACCCCACCTCTCCTTCCCCTTTATGCAGGCATAAGAGTGTTTTCTAAATGTGAGACTCTGTTCTCTTTCCCAACTCAGTTCACGTGTAGCTATGTTTACAGGATCTTCATAAGTGATATCTTATGATAAGTTTCTTTTTCTGTGTGACTTATTTCACTTAGAATCATCGTACCTGAATCCACTCACTTTGCTGCTACTGGTCTTATGACATTGATTTCATGGCTGAGGGATATTCCATCGTACGTAAGTACCACAATGTTTTGAACCATTTTTATATTTCCTGGGATATTTAAGGTGTACCCAAGTTGAGGTTCTTGTAGCCAGTGCAGCCCTAAATTTGGAGGTGGCTCTTTCTTATTGATTTTCAGTTTTCCAAGGTATATTCCCTAGACTAGAAGTGGCCTTGGCTCTGTAGCTCTGTTGTTTACTTGTTTTAGGGAACACAATGCACTCCTCCAGTGAGGCAGTTGGCAATTTACATCCCGCCCATCAGCGTAACAAGGCTCCCTGTTCTCCAGGGCCGGTCTTGCCTTTCTGGTTTTTACACATTTTGTGGATGTCCCTTTTGACCGGTGGGAAGTGATACTTCTTTGTAGTGCAGATTTGCATTGCCCGCTTGCTTGCTTGGCCAAAAAGGGCGTATGCGTTTTCTCCTGAATATATTCAGGAGAAAACGCATACGCCCTTTTTGGCCAAGTGCACCATTGTCCAAGTTGTGCCCCTCTTCCTGTGCTTTACAGGCGATTCCAACGTACCTCTTGAAATCTGTTTCCTGCTATTTTGCCTCACTTTCAAGTCCGCCTCGTTGACGTCCCTCAACAAATTTTTGGACGATAGTTGTCCTTTATCACTCTGCCAGTATGTGAATTGCTGTGCCCCTGAGCTCCATTTCTCAACTCGTTTTTTGTGAGCTGAACGCAAGTCCAAAATTTTGGATCATGTCGTATACTGTTTCCATGTGGGTGGCTGAGACTTTGGTTAATTCTTCTTCCTGCCGGGAAATTAGAGTGACATGTGCCCGTCCAAATGCCTAACAGCTACTCTCTCATGGGTTCTCCCTCGTCCCTTCCATCCTCTGCCAAATTGGGAACCTGTGCAAACCAGGAGGTTAAAGGGCCTGTCTCTCCAAGTTGGGAGATTCATAGTAAGGCAGTTGGAAAGTCAAACTGGAGCACCAGGAGAGGGACTATTCGTTGAGTTTTAGAAACCTTTCGTATTCACAGTGTGTCCATTCTCTAGGTTTCCTGTACATGTTATAGCTGTAGTAATATTCCCTTGAACCTGGAGAGTTGGGACCCATGGAATGGAGGCCATGCATTATTGCTTGAAAGGGTCTGCATTTGCTCACCCAATCTCACCAATCCTCTCAGTCCCAAGTGTCCAGCCTTATGCCACATCCAGCTGTCATTGTAGATAGGGTCTTTCCAGGTTTCCTCAGACACCCTGAAGGAATTGTAAAGAATTTCCCTGTTTTTTGGTTTTGCTTTTGAAATTCCTTTTTATAGTGGGTTTGAGCTGATTCTCGCTGCCATGTTTATGCCACTCTAGACACACTTGATTCCCTTATGGAGACATATCAATACATAGGTTTTAAGATTCTTACTAGTCAGATATATTCCTCTGTGGGAAATATGGGGTTTTGAGTCTCTTTCACTGAGGAAGGTGTCGGTCTTGTCAATTCCAAAGTTGGTCTTTGAAACGGTCCCTGTGCTTATATCAAACTCTGGTTTTATGCATCACCCCACCTCTCCTTCCCCTTTATGCAGGCATAAGCGTGTTTTCTAAATGTGAGACTCTGTTCTCTTTCCTAACTCAGTTCACGTGTAGCCATGTTTACAGGATCTTCATAAGTGATATCTTATGATAAGTTTCTTTTTCTGTGTGACTTATTTCACTTAGAATCAACGTACCTGAATCAACTCACTTTGCTGCTTCTAGTCTTATGACATTGATTTCATCGCTGAGGGATATTCCATCGTACGTAAGTACCACAATGTTTTGAACCATTTTTATATTTCCTGGGATATTTAAGGTGTACCCAAGTTGAGGTTCTTGTAGCCAGTGCAGCCCGAAATTTGGAGGTGGCTCTTTCTTATTGATTTTCAGTTTTCCCAAGGTATATTCCCTAGACTAGAAGTGGCCTTGGCTCTGTAGCTCTGTTGTTTACTTGTTTTAGGGAACACAATGCACTCCTCCAGTGAGGCAGTTGGCAGTTGACATCCCGCCCATCAGCATGACAAGGCTCCCTGTTCTCCAGGGCCTGTCTTGCCTTTCTGGTTTTTACACATTTTGTGGATGTCCCTTTTGACCGGTGGGAAGTGATACTTCTTTGTAGTGCAGATTTGCATTGCCCCCTTGCTTGCTTGGCCAAAAAGGGCGTATGCGTTTTCTCCTGAATATATTCAGGAGAAAACGCATACGCCCTTTTTGGCCAAGTGCACCATTGTCCAAGTTGTGCCCCTATTCCTGTGCTTTACAGGCGATTCCAAGGTACCTCTTGAAATCTGTTTCCTGCTATTTTGCCTCGCTTTCAAGTCCGCCTCGTTGACTTCCCTCAACAGATTTTTGGACGATAGTTGTCCTTTATCACTCTGCCAGTTTGTGAATTGCTGTGCCCCTGAGCTCCATTTCTCAACTCGTTTTTTGTGAGCTGAACGCAAGTCCAAAATTTTGGATCCTGTCCTATACTGTTTCCCGGTGGGTGGCTGAGACTTTGGTTAATTCTTCTTCCTGCCGGGAAATTAGAGTGACATGTGCCCGTCCAAATGCCTAACAGCTACTCTCTCATGGGTTCTCCCTCGTCCCTTCCATCCTCTGCCAAATTGGGAACCTGTGCAAACCAGGAGGTTAAAGGGCCTGTCTCTCCAAGTTGGGAGATTGATAGTAAGGCAGTTGGAAAGTCAAACTGGAGCACCAGGAGAGGGACTATTCGTTGAGTTTTAGAAACCTTTCATATTTACCAAGTGTCCATTCTCTAGGTTTCCTGTACATGTTATAGCTGTAGTAATATTCCCTTGAACCTGGAGATTTGGGACCCATGGAATGGGGGCCATGCATTATTGCTTGAAAGGGTCTGCATTTGCTCACCCAATCTCACCAATCCTCTCAGTCCCAAGTGTCCAGCCTTATGCCACATCCAGCTGTCATTGTAGATAGGGTCTTTCCAGGTTTCCTCAGACACCCTGAAGGAATTGTAAAGAATTTCCCTGTTTTTTGGTTTTGCTTTTGAAATTCCTTTTTATAGTGGGTTTGAGCTGATTCTCGCTGCCATGTTTATGCCACTCTAGACACACATGATTCCCTTATGGAGACATATCAATACATAGGGTTTAAGATTCTTACTAGTCAGATATATTCCTCTGTGGGAAATATGGGGTTTTGAGTCTCTTTCACTGAGGAAGGTGTCGGTTTTGTCAATTCCAAAGTTGGTTTTTGAAACAGTCCCTGTGCTTATATCAAACTCTGGTTTTATGCATCACCCCACCTCTCCTTCCCCTTTATGCAGGCATAAGAGTGTTTTCTAAATGTGAGACTCTGTTCTCTTTCCCAACTCAGTTCACGTGTAGCTATGTTTACAGGATCTTCCTAAGTGATATCTTATGATAAGTTTCTTTTTCTGTGTGACTTATTTCACTTAGAATCATCGTACCTGAATCCACTCACTTTGCTGCTACTGGTCTTATGACATTGATTTCATGGCTGAGGGATATTCCATCGTACGTAAGTACCACAATGTTTTGAACCATTTTTATATTTCCTGGGATATTTAAGGTGTACCCAAGTTGAGGTTCTTGTAGCCAGTGCAGCCCTAAATTTGGAGGTGGCTCTTTCTTATTGATTTTCAGTTTTCCCAAGGTATATTCCCTAGACTAGAAGTGGCCTTGGCTCTGTAGCTCTGTTGTTTACTTGTTTTAGGGAACACAATGCACTCCTCCAGTGAGGCAGTTGGCAATTTACATCCCGCCCATCAGCATAACAAGGCTCCCTGTTCTCCAGGGCCTGTCTTGCCTTTCTGGTTTTTACACATTTTGTGGATGTCCCTTTTGACCAGTGGGAAGTGATACTTCTTTGTAGTGCAGATTTGCATTGCCCGCTTGCTTGCTTGGCCAAAAAGGGCGTATGCGTTTTCTCCTGAATATATTCAGGAGAAAACGCATACGCCCTTTTTGGCCAAGAGCACCATTGTCCAAGTTGTGCCCCTCTTCCTGTGCTTTACAGGCGATTCCAACGTACCTCTTGAAATCTGTTTCCTGCTATTTTGCCTCACTTTCAAGTCCGCCTCGTTGACGTCCCTCAACAGATTTTTGGACGATAGTTGTCCTTTATCACTCTGCCAGTATGTGAATTGATGTGCCCCTGAGCTCCATTTCTCAACTCGTTTTTTGTGAGCTGAACGCAAGTCCAAAATTTTGGATCATGTCCTATACTGGTTCCCGGTGGGTGGCTGAGACTTTGGTTAATTCTTCTTCCTGCCGGGAAATTAGAGTGACATGTGCCCGTCCAAATGCCTAACAGCTACTCTCTCATGGGTTCTCCCTCGTCCCTTCCATCCTCTGCCAAATTGGGAACCTGTGCAAACCAGGAGGTTAAAGGGCCTGTCTCTCCAAGCTGAGAGATTCATAGTAAGGCAGTTGGAAAGTCAAACTGAAGCACCAGGAGAGGGACTATTCGTTGAGTTTTAGAAACCTTTCGTATTCACAGTGTGTCCATTCTCTAGGTTTCCTGTACATGTTATAGCTGTAGTAATATTCCCTTGAACCTGGAGAGTTGGGATCCATGGAATGGAGGCCATGCATTATTGCTTGAAAGGGTCTGCATTTGCTCACCCAATCTCACCAATCCTCTCAGTCCCAAGTGTCCAGCCTTATGCCACATCCAGCTGTCATTGTAGATAGGGTCTTTCCAGGTTTCCTCAGACACCCTGAAGGAATTGTAAAGAATTTCCCTGTTTTTTGGTTTTGCTTTTGAAATTCCTTTTTATAGTGGGTTTGAGCTGATTCTCGCTGCCATGTTTATGCCACTCTAGACACACATGATTCCCTTATGGAGACATATCAATACATAGGTTTTAAGATTCTTACTAGTCAGATATATTCCTCTGCGGGAAATATGGGGTTTTGAGTCTCTTTCACTGAGGAAGGTGTCGGTTTTGTCAATTCCAAATTTGGTTTTTGAAACGGTCCCTGTGCTTATATCAAACTCTGGTTTTATGCATCACCCCACCTCTCCTTCCCCTTTATGCAGGCATAAGAGTGTTTTCTAAATGTGAGACTCTGTTCTCTTTCCCAACTCAGTTCACGTGTAGCCATGTTTACAGGATCTTCCTAAGTGATATCTTATGATAAGTTTCTTTTTCTGTGTGACTTATTTCACTTAGAATCATCGTACCTGAATCCACTCACTTTGCTGCTACTGGTCTTATGACATTGATTTCATGGCTGAGGGATATTCCATCGTACGTAAGTACCACAATGTTTTGAACCATTTTTATATTTCCTGGGATATTTAAGGTGTACCCAAGTTGAGGTTTTTGTAGCCAGTGAAGCCCTAAATTTGGAGGTGGCTCTTTCTTATTGATTTTCAGTTTTCCCCATGTATATTCCGTAGACTGGAAGTGGCCTTGGCTCTGTAGCTCTGTTGTTTACTTGTTTTAGGGAACACAATGCACTCCTCCAGTGAGGCAGTTGGCAATTTACATCACGCCCATCAGCATAACAAGGCTCCCAGTTCTCCAGGGCCTGTCTTGCCTTTCTGGTTTTTACACATTTTGTGGATGTCCCTTTTGACCGGTGGGAAGTGATACTTCTTTGTAGTGCATATTTGCATTGCCCGCTTGCTTGCTTGGCCAAAAAGGGCGTATGCGTTTTCTCCTGAATATATTCAGGAGTAAACGCATACGCACTTTTTGGCCAAGTGCACCATTGTCCAAGTTGTGCCCCTCTTCCTGTGCTTTACAGGCGATTCCAACATACCTCTTGAAATCTCTTTCCTGCTATTTTGCCTCACTTTCAAGTCCGCCTCGTTGACTTCCCTCAACAGATTTTTGGACGATAGTTGTCCTTTATCACTCTGCCAGTATGTGAATTGCTGTGCCCCTGAGCTCCATTTCTCAACTCGTTTTTTGTGAGCTGAACGCAAGTCCAAAATTTTGGATCATGTCCTATACTGGTTCCCGGTGGGTGGCTGAGACTTTGGTTAATTCTTCTTCCTGCCGGGAAATTAGAGTGACATGTGCCCGTCCAAATGCCTAACAGCTACTCTCTCATGGGTTCTCCCTCGTCCCTTCCATCCTCTGCCAAATTGGGAACCTGTGCAAACCAGGAGGTTAAAGGGCCTGTCTCTCCAAGTTGGGAGATTGATAGTAAGGCAGTTGGAAAGTCAAACTGGAGCACCAGGAGAGGGACTATTCGTTGAGTTTTAGAAACCTTTCATATTCACCAAGTGTCCATTCTCTACGTTTCCTGTACATGTTATAGCTGTAGTAATATTCCCTTGAACCTGGAGATTTGGGACCCATGGAATGGAGGCCATGCATTATTGCTTGAAAGGGTCTGCATTTGCTCACCCAATCTCACCAAACCTCTCAGTCCCAAGTGTCCAGCCTTATGCCACATCCAGCTGTCATTGTAGATAGGGTCTTTCCAGGTTTCCTCAGACACCCTGAAGGAATTGTAAAGAATTTCCCTGTTTTTTGGTTTTGCTTTTGAAATTCCTTTTTATAGTGGGTTTGAGCTGATTCTCGCTGCCATGTTTATGCCACTCTAGACACACATGATTCCCTTATGGAGACATATCAATACATAGGTTTTAAGATTCTTACTAGTCAGATATATTCCTCTGTGGGAAATATGGGGTTTTGAGTCTCTTTCACTGAGGAAGGTGTCGGTTTTGTCAATTCCAAAGTTGGTTTTTGAAACGGTCCCTGTGCTTATATCAAACTCTGGTTTTATGCATCACCCCACCTCTCCTTCCCCTTTATGCAGGCATAAGAGTGTTTTCTAAATGTGAGACTCTGTTCTCTTTCCCAACTCAGTTCACGTGTAGCTATGTTTACAGGATCTTCATAAGTGATATCTTATGATAAGTTTCTTTTTCTGTGTGACTTATTTCACTTAGAATCATCGTACCTGAATCCACTCACTTTGCTGCTACTGGTCTTATGACATTGATTTCATGGCTGAGGGATATTCCATCGTACGTAAGTACCACAATGTTTTGAACCATTTTTATATTTCCTGGGATATTTAAGGTGTACCCAAGTTGAGGTTCTTGTAGCCAGTGCAGCCCTAAATTTGGAGGTGGCTCTTTCTTATTGATTTTCAGTTTTCCAAGGTATATTCCCTAGACTAGAAGTGGCCTTGGCTCTGTAGCTCTGTTGTTTACTTGTTTTAGGGAACACAATGCACTCCTCCAGTGAGGCAGTTGGCAATTTACATCCCGCCCATCAGCGTAACAAGGCTCCCTGTTCTCCAGGGCCGGTCTTGCCTTTCTGGTTTTTACACATTTTGTGGATGTCCCTTTTGACCGGTGGGAAGTGATACTTCTTTGTAGTGCAGATTTGCATTGCCCGCTTGCTTGCTTGGCCAAAAAGGGCGTATGCGTTTTCTCCTGAATATATTCAGGAGAAAACGCATACGCCCTTTTTGGCCAAGTGCACCATTGTCCAAGTTGTGCCCCTCTTCCTGTGCTTTACAGGCGATTCCAACGTACCTCTTGAAATCTGTTTCCTGCTATTTTGCCTCACTTTCAAGTCCGCCTCGTTGACGTCCCTCAACAAATTTTTGGACGATAGTTGTCCTTTATCACTCTGCCAGTATGTGAATTGCTGTGCCCCTGAGCTCCATTTCTCAACTCGTTTTTTGTGAGCTGAACGCAAGTCCAAAATTTTGGATCATGTCGTATACTGTTTCCATGTGGGTGGCTGAGACTTTGGTTAATTCTTCTTCCTGCCGGGAAATTAGAGTGACATGTGCCCGTCCAAATGCCTAACAGCTACTCTCTCATGGGTTCTCCCTCGTCCCTTCCATCCTCTGCCAAATTGGGAACCTGTGCAAACCAGGAGGTTAAAGGGCCTGTCTCTCCAAGTTGGGAGATTCATAGTAAGGCAGTTGGAAAGTCAAACTGGAGCACCAGGAGAGGGACTATTCGTTGAGTTTTAGAAACCTTTCGTATTCACAGTGTGTCCATTCTCTAGGTTTCCTGTACATGTTATAGCTGTAGTAATATTCCCTTGAACCTGGAGAGTTGGGACCCATGGAATGGAGGCCATGCATTATTGCTTGAAAGGGTCTGCATTTGCTCACCCAATCTCACCAATCCTCTCAGTCCCAAGTGTCCAGCCTTATGCCACATCCAGCTGTCATTGTAGATAGGGTCTTTCCAGGTTTCCTCAGACACCCTGAAGGAATTGTAAAGAATTTCCCTGTTTTTTGGTTTTGCTTTTGAAATTCCTTTTTATAGTGGGTTTGAGCTGATTCTCGCTGCCATGTTTATGCCACTCTAGACACACTTGATTCCCTTATGGAGACATATCAATACATAGGTTTTAAGATTCTTACTAGTCAGATATATTCCTCTGTGGGAAATATGGGGTTTTGAGTCTCTTTCACTGAGGAAGGTGTCGGTCTTGTCAATTCCAAAGTTGGTCTTTGAAACGGTCCCTGTGCTTATATCAAACTCTGGTTTTATGCATCACCCCACCTCTCCTTCCCCTTTATGCAGGCATAAGCGTGTTTTCTAAATGTGAGACTCTGTTCTCTTTCCTAACTCAGTTCACGTGTAGCCATGTTTACAGGATCTTCATAAGTGATATCTTATGATAAGTTTCTTTTTCTGTGTGACTTATTTCACTTAGAATCAACGTACCTGAATCAACTCACTTTGCTGCTTCTAGTCTTATGACATTGATTTCATCGCTGAGGGATATTCCATCGTACGTAAGTACCACAATGTTTTGAACCATTTTTATATTTCCTGGGATATTTAAGGTGTACCCAAGTTGAGGTTCTTGTAGCCAGTGCAGCCCGAAATTTGGAGGTGGCTCTTTCTTATTGATTTTCAGTTTTCCCAAGGTATATTCCCTAGACTAGAAGTGGCCTTGGCTCTGTAGCTCTGTTGTTTACTTGTTTTAGGGAACACAATGCACTCCTCCAGTGAGGCAGTTGGCAGTTGACATCCCGCCCATCAGCATGACAAGGCTCCCTGTTCTCCAGGGCCTGTCTTGCCTTTCTGGTTTTTACACATTTTGTGGATGTCCCTTTTGACCGGTGGGAAGTGATACTTCTTTGTAGTGCAGATTTGCATTGCCCCCTTGCTTGCTTGGCCAAAAAGGGCGTATGCGTTTTCTCCTGAATATATTCAGGAGAAAACGCATACGCCCTTTTTGGCCAAGTGCACCATTGTCCAAGTTGTGCCCCTATTCCTGTGCTTTACAGGCGATTCCAAGGTACCTCTTGAAATCTGTTTCCTGCTATTTTGCCTCGCTTTCAAGTCCGCCTCGTTGACTTCCCTCAACAGATTTTTGGACGATAGTTGTCCTTTATCACTCTGCCAGTTTGTGAATTGCTGTGCCCCTGAGCTCCATTTCTCAACTCGTTTTTTGTGAGCTGAACGCAAGTCCAAAATTTTGGATCCTGTCCTATACTGTTTCCCGGTGGGTGGCTGAGACTTTGGTTAATTCTTCTTCCTGCCGGGAAATTAGAGTGACATGTGCCCGTCCAAATGCCTAACAGCTACTCTCTCATGGGTTCTCCCTCGTCCCTTCCATCCTCTGCCAAATTGGGAACCTGTGCAAACCAGGAGGTTAAAGGGCCTGTCTCTCCAAGTTGGGAGATTGATAGTAAGGCAGTTGGAAAGTCAAACTGGAGCACCAGGAGAGGGACTATTCGTTGAGTTTTAGAAACCTTTCATATTTACCAAGTGTCCATTCTCTAGGTTTCCTGTACATGTTATAGCTGTAGTAATATTCCCTTGAACCTGGAGATTTGGGACCCATGGAATGGGGGCCATGCATTATTGCTTGAAAGGGTCTGCATTTGCTCACCCAATCTCACCAATCCTCTCAGTCCCAAGTGTCCAGCCTTATGCCACATCCAGCTGTCATTGTAGATAGGGTCTTTCCAGGTTTCCTCAGACACCCTGAAGGAATTGTAAAGAATTTCCCTGTTTTTTGGTTTTGCTTTTGAAATTCCTTTTTATAGTGGGTTTGAGCTGATTCTCGCTGCCATGTTTATGCCACTCTAGACACACATGATTCCCTTATGGAGACATATCAATACATAGGGTTTAAGATTCTTACTAGTCAGATATATTCCTCTGTGGGAAATATGGGGTTTTGAGTCTCTTTCACTGAGGAAGGTGTCGGTTTTGTCAATTCCAAAGTTGGTTTTTGAAACAGTCCCTGTGCTTATATCAAACTCTGGTTTTATGCATCACCCCACCTCTCCTTCCCCTTTATGCAGGCATAAGAGTGTTTTCTAAATGTGAGACTCTGTTCTCTTTCCCAACTCAGTTCACGTGTAGCTATGTTTACAGGATCTTCCTAAGTGATATCTTATGATAAGTTTCTTTTTCTGTGTGACTTATTTCACTTAGAATCATCGTACCTGAATCCACTCACTTTGCTGCTACTGGTCTTATGACATTGATTTCATGGCTGAGGGATATTCCATCGTACGTAAGTACCACAATGTTTTGAACCATTTTTATATTTCCTGGGATATTTAAGGTGTACCCAAGTTGAGGTTCTTGTAGCCAGTGCAGCCCTAAATTTGGAGGTGGCTCTTTCTTATTGATTTTCAGTTTTCCCAAGGTATATTCCCTAGACTAGAAGTGGCCTTGGCTCTGTAGCTCTGTTGTTTACTTGTTTTAGGGAACACAATGGACTCCTCCAGTGAGGCAGTTGGCAATTTACATCCCGCCCATCAGCATAACAAGGCTCCCTGTTCTCCAGGGCCTGTCTTGCCTTTCTGGTTTTTACACATTTTGTGGATGTCCCTTTTGACCAGCGGGAAGTGATACTTCTTTGTAGTGCAGATTTGCATTGCCCGCTTGCTTGCTTGGCCAAAAAGGGCGTATGCGTTTTCTCCTGAATATATTCAGGAGAAAACGCATACGCCCTTTTTGGCCAAGTGCACCATTGTCCAAGTTGTGCCCCTCTTCCTGTGCTTTACAGGCGATTCCAACGTACCTCTTGAAATCTGTTTCCTGCTATTTTGCCTCACTTTCAAGTCCGCCTCGTTGACGTCCCTCAACAGATTTTTGGACGATAGTTGTCCTTTATCACTCTGCCAGTATGTGAATTGATGTGCCCCTGAGCTCCATTTCTCAACTCGTTTTTTGTGAGCTGAACGCAAGTCCAAAATTTTGGATCATGTCCTATACTGGTTCCCGGTGGGTGGCTGAGACTTTGGTTAATTCTTCTTCCTGCCGGGAAATTAGAGTGACATGTGCCCGTCCAAATGCCTAACAGCTACTCTCTCATGGGTTCTCCCTCGTCCCTTCCATCCTCTGCCAAATTGGGAACCTGTGCAAACCAGGAGGTTAAAGGGCCTGTCTCTCCAAGTTGGGAGATTCATAGTAAGGCAGTTGGAAAGTCAAACTGGAGCACCAGGAGAGGGACTATTCGTTGAGTTTTAGAAACCTTTCGTATTCACAGTGTGTCCATTCTCTAGGTTTCCTGTACATGTTATAGCTGTAGTAATATTCCCTTGAACCTGGAGAGTTGGGATCCATGGAATGGAGGCCATGCATTATTGCTTGAAAGGGTCTGCATTTGCTCACCCAATCTCACCAATCCTCTCAGTCCCAAGTGTCCAGCCTTATGCCACATCCAGCTGTCATTGTAGATAGGGTCTTTCCAGGTTTCCTCAGACACCCTGAAGGAATTGTAAAGAATTTCCCTGTTTTTTGGTTTTGCTTTTGAAATTCCTTTTTATAGTGGGTTTGAGCTGATTCTCGCAGCCATGTTTATGCCACTCTAGACACACATGATTCCCTTATGGAGACATATCAATACATAGGTTTTAAGATTCTTACTAGTCAGATATATTCCTCTGTGGGAAATATGGGGTTTTGAGTCTCTTTCACTGAGGAAGGTGTACGTTTTGTCAATTCCAAAGTTGGTTTTTGAAACGGTCCCTGTGCTTATATCAAACTCTGGTTTTATGCATCACCCCACCTCTCCTTCCCCTTTATGCAGGCATAAGAGTGTTTTCTAAATGTTAGACTCTTTTCTCTTTCCTAAGTCAGTTCACGTGTAGCCATGTTTACAGGATCTTCATAAGTGATGTCTTATGATAAGTTTCTTTTTCTGTGTGACTTATTTCACTTAGAATCATCGTACCTGAATCCACTCACTTTGCTGCTACTGGTCTTATGACATTGATTTCATGGCTGAGGGATATTCCATCGTACGTAAGTACCACAATGTTTTGAACCATTTTTATATTTCCTGGGATATTTAAGGTGTACCCAAGTTGAGGTTCTTGTAGCCAGTGAAGCCCTAAATTTGGAGGTGGCTCTTTCTTATTGATTTTCAGTTTTCCCAAGGTATATTCCCTAGACTGGAAGTGGCCTTGGCTCTGTAGCTCTGTTGTTTACTTGTTTTAGGGAACACAATGCACTCCTCCAGTGAGGCAGTTGGCAATTTACATCCCGCCCATCAGCATAACAAGGCTCCCTGTTCTCCAGGGCCTGTCTTGCCTTTCTGGTTTTTACACATTTTGTGGATGTCCCTTTTGACCGGTGGGAAGTGATACTTCTTTGTAGTGCAGATTTGCATTGCCCGCTTGCTTGCTTGGCTAAAAAGGGCGTATGCGTTTTCTCCTGAATATATTCAGGAGAAAACGCATACGCCCTTTTTGGCCAAGTGCACCATTGTCCAAGTTGTGCCCCTCTTCCTGTGCTTTACAGGCGATTCCAAGGTACCTCTTGAAATCTGTTTCCTGCTATTTTGCCTCACTTTCACGTCCGCCTCGTTGACTTCCTCAACTGATTTTTGGACGATAGTTGTCCTTTATCACTCTGCCAGTTTGTGAATTGCTGTGCCCCTGAGCTCCATTTCTCAACTCGTTTTTTGTGAGCTGAACGCAAGTCCAAAATTTTGGATCATGTCCTATACTAGTTCCCGGTGGGTGGCTGAGACTTTGGTTAATTCTTCTTCCTGCCGGGAAATTAGAGTGACATGTGCCCGTCCAAATGCCTAACAGCTACTCTCTCATGGGTTCTCCCTTGTCCCTTCCATCCTCTGCCAAATTGGGAACCTGTGCAAACCAGGAGGTTAAAGGGCCAGTCTCTCCAAGTTGGGAGATTGATAGTAAGGCAGTTGGAAAGTCAAACTGGAGCACCAGGAGAGGGACTATTCGTTGAGTTTTAGAAACCTTTCGTATTCACAGTGTGTCCATTCTCTAGGTTTCCTGTACATGTTATAGCTGTAGTAATATTCCCTTGAACCTGGAGAGTTGGGACCCATGGAATGGGGGCCATGCATTATTGCTTGAAAGGGTCTGCATTTGCTCACCCAATCTCACCAATCCTCTCAGTCCCAAGTGTCCAGCCTTATGCCACATCCAGCTGTCATTGTAGATAGGGTCTTTCCAGGTTTCCTCAGACACCCTGAAGGAATTGTAAAGAATTTCCCTGTTTTTTGGTTTTGCTTTTGAAATTCCTTTTTATAGTGGGTTTGAGCTGATTCTCGCTGCCATGTTTATGCCACTCTAGACACACTTGATTCCCTTATGGAGACATATCAATACATAGGTTTTAAGATTCTTACTAGTCAGATATATTCCTCTGCGGGAAATATGGGGTTTTGAGTCTCTTTCACTGAGGAAGGTGTCGGTCTTGTCAATTCCAAAGTTGGTTTTTGAAACGGTCCCTGTGCTTATATCAAACTCTGGTTTTATGCATCACCCCACCTCTCTTTCCCCTTTAAGCAGGCATAAGAGTGTTTTCTAAATGTGAGACTCTGTTCTCTTTCCTAACTCAGTTCACGTGTAGCCATGTTTACAGGATCTTCATAAGTGATATCTTATGATAAGTTTCTTTTTCTGTGTGACTTATTTCACTTAGAATCATCGTACCTGAATCCACTCACTTTGCTGCTACTGGTCTTATGACATTGATTTCATGGCTGAGAGATATTCCATCGTACGTAAGTACCACAATGTTTTGAACCATTTTTATATTTCCTGGGATATTTAAGGTGTACTCAAGTTGAGGTTCTTGTAGTCAGTGCAGCCCTAAATTTGGAGGTGGCTCTTTCTTATTGATTTTCAGTTTTCCCAAGGTATATTCCCTAGACTGGAAGTGTCCTTGTCTCTGTAGCTCTGTTGTTAATTGTTTTAGGGAACACAATGCACTCCTCCAGTGAGGCAGTTGGCAATTTACATCCCGCCCATCAGCATAACAAGGCTCCCGGTTCTCCAGGGCCTGTCTTGCCTTTCTGGTTTTTACACATTTTGTGGATGTCCCTTTTGACCGGTGGGAAATGATACTTCTTTGTAGTGCAGATTTGCATTGCCCGCTTGCTTGCTTGGCCAAAAAGGGCGTATGCGTTTTCTCCTGAATATATTCAGGAGAAAACGCATACGCCCTTTTTGTCCAAGTGCACCATTGTCCAAGTTGTGCCCCTCTTCCTGTGCTTTACAGGCGATTCCAAGGTACCTCTTGAAATCTGTTTCCTGCTATTTTGCCTCGCTTTCTAGTCCGCCTCGTTGACTTCCCTCAACAGATTTTTGGACGATAGTTGTCCTTTATCACTCTGCCAGTTTGTGAATTGCTGTGCCCCTGAGCTCCATTTCTCAACTCGTTTTTTGTGAGCTGAACGCAAGTCCAAAATTTTGGATCATGTCCTATACTGGTTCCCGGTGGGTGGCTGAGACTTTGGTTAATTCTTCTTCCTGCCGGGAAATTAGAGTGACATGTGCCCGTCCAAATGCCTAACAGCTACTCTCTCATGGGTTCTCCCTCGTCCCTTCCATCCTCTGCCAAATTGGGAACCTGTGCAAACCAGGAGGTTAAAGGGCCTGTCTCTCCAAGTTGGGAGATTGATAGTAAGGCAGTTGGAAAGTCAAACTGGAGCACCAGGAGAGGGACTATTCGTTGAGTTTTAGAAACCTTTCGTATTCACAGTGTGTCCATTCTCTAGGTTTCCTGTACATGTTATAGCTGTAGTAATATTCCCTTGAACCTGGAGAGTTGGGACCCATGGAATGGGGGCCATGCATTATTGCTTGAAAGGGTCTGCATTTGCTCACCCAATCTCACCAATCCTCTCAGTCCCAAGTGTCCAGCCTTATGCCACATCCAGCTGTCATTGTAGACAGGGTCTTTCCAGGTTTCCTCAGACACCCTGAAGGAATTGTAAAGAATTTCCCTGTTTTTTGGTTTTGCTTTTGAAATTCCTTTTTATAGTGGGTTTGAGCTGATTCTCGCTGCCATGTTTATGCCACTCTAGACACACTTGATTCCCTTATGGAGACATATCAATACATAAGTTTTAAGATTCTTACTAGTCAGATATATTCCTCTGCGGGAAATATGGGGTTTTGAGTCTCTTTCACTGAGGAAGGTGTCGGTCTTGTCAATTCCAAAGTTGGTTTTTGAAACGGTCCCTGTGCTTATATCAAACTCTGGTTTTATGCATCACCCCACCTCTCTTTCCCCTTTAAGCAGGCATAAGAGTGTTTTCTAAATGTGAGACTCTGTTCTCTTTCCTAACTCAGTTCACGTGTAGCCATGTTTACAGGATCTTCATAAGTGATATCTTATGATAAGTTTCTTTTTCTGTGTGACTTATTTCACTTAGAATCATCGTACCTGAATCCACTCACTTTGCTGCTACTGGTCTTATGACATTGATTTCATGGCTGAGAGATATTCCATCGTACGTAAGTACCACAATGTTTTGAACCATTTTTATATTTCCTGGGATATTTAAGGTGTACTCAAGTTGAGGTTCTTGTAGTCAGTGCAGCCCTAAATTTGGAGGTGGCTCTTTCTTATTGATTTTCAGTTTTCCCAAGGTATATTCCCTAGACTGGAAGTGTCCTTGGCTCTGTAGCTCTGTTGTTAATTGTTTTAGGGAACACAATGCACTCCTCCAGTGAGGCAGTTGGCAATTTACATCCAGCCCATCAGCATAACAAGGCTCCCGGTTCTCCAGGGCCTGTCTTGCCTTTCTGGTTTTTACACATTTTGTGGATGTCCCTTTTGACCGGTGGGAAGTGATACTTCTTTGTAGTGCAGATTTGCATTGCCCGCTTGCTTGCTTGGCCAAAAAGGGCGTATGCGTTTTCTCCTGAATATATTCAGGAGAAAACGCATACGCCCTTTTTGGCCAAGTGCACCATTGTCCAAGTTGTGCCCCTCTTCCTGTGCTTTACAGGCGATTCCAAGGTACCTCTTGAAATCTGTTTCCTGCTATTTTGCCTCGCTTTCAAGTCCGCCTCGTTGACTTCCCTCAACAGATTTTTGGACGATAGTTGTCCTTTATCACTCTGCCAGTTTGTGAATTGCTGTGCCCCTGAGCTCCATTTCTCAACTCGTTTTTTGTGAGCTGAACGCAAGTCCAAAATTTTGGATCATGTCCTATACTGGTTCCCGGTGGGTGGCTGAGACTTTGGTTAATTCTTCTTCCTGCCGGGAAATTAGAGTGACATGTGCCCGTCCAAATGCCTAACAGCTACTCTCTCATGGGTTCTCCCTCGTCCCTTCCATCCTCTGCCAAATTGGGAACCTGTGCAAACCAGGAGGTTAAAGGGCCTGTCTCTCCAAGTTGGGAGATTGATAGTAAGGCAGTTGGAAAGTCAAACTGGAGCACCAGGAGAGGGACTATTCGTTGAGTTTTAGAAACCTTTCGTATTCACAGTGTGTCCATTCTCTAGGTTTCCTGTACATGTTATAGCTGTAGTAATATTCCCTTGAACCTGGAGAGTTGGGACCCATGGAATGGGGGCCATGCATTATTGCTTGAAAGGGTCTGCATTTGCTCACCCAATCTCACCAATCCTCTCAGTCCCAAGTGTCCAGCCTTATGCCACATCCAGCTGTCATTGTAGACAGGGTCTTTCCAGGTTTCCTCAGACACCCTGAAGGAATTGTAAAGAATTTCCCTGTTTTTTGGTTTTGCTTTTGAAATTCCTTTTTATAGTGGGTTTGAGCTGATTCTCGCTGCCATGTTTATGCCACTCTAGACACACTTGATTCCCTTATGGAGACATATCAATACATAAGTTTTAAGATTCTTACTAGTCAGATATATTCCTCTGCGGGAAATATGGGGTTTTGAGTCTCTTTCACTGAGGAAGGTGTCGGTCTTGTCAATTCCAAAGTTGGTTTTTGAAACGGTCCCTGTGCTTATATCAAACTCTGGTTTTATGCATCACCCCACCTCTCTTTCCCCTTTAAGCAGGCATAAGAGTGTTTTCTAAATGTGAGACTCTGTTCTCTTTCCTAACTCAGTTCACGTGTAGCCATGTTTACAGGATCTTCATAAGTGATATCTTATGATAAGTTTCTTTTTCTGTGTGACTTATTTCACTTAGAATCATCGTACCTGAATCCACTCACTTTGCTGCTACTGGTCTTATGACATTGATTTCATGGCTGAGAGATATTCCATCGTACGTAAGTACCACAATGTTTTGAACCATTTTTATATTTCCTGGGATATTTAAGGTGTACTCAAGTTGAGGTTCTTGTAGTCAGTGCAGCCCTAAATTTGGAGGTGGCTCTTTCTTATTGATTTTCAGTTTTCCCAAGGTATATTCCCTAGACTGGAAGTGTCCTTGGCTCTGTAGCTCTGTTGTTAATTGTTTTAGGGAACACAATGCACTCCTCCAGTGAGGCAGTTGGCAATTTACATCCCGCCCATCAGCATAACAAGGCTCCCGGTTCTCCAGGGCCTGTCTTGCCTTTCTGGTTTTTACACATTTTGTGGATGTCCCTTTTGACCGGTGGGAAGTGATACTTCTTTGTAGTGCAGATTTGCATTGCCCGCTTGCTTGCTTGGCCAAAAAGGGCGTATGCGTTTTCTCCTGAATATATTCAGGAGAAAACGCATACGCCCTTTTTGTCCAAGTGCACCATTGTCCAAGTTGTGCCCCTCTTCCTGTGCTTTACAGGCGATTCCAACGTACCTCTTGAAATCTGTTTCCTGCTATTTTGCCTCGCTTTCTAGTCCGCCTCGTTGACTTCCCTCAACAGATTTTTGGACGATAGTTGTCCTTTATCACTCTGCCAGTTTGTGAATTGCTGTGCCCCTGAGCTCCATTTCTCAACTCGTTTTTTGTGAGCTGAACGCAAGTCCAAAATTTTGGATCATGTCCTATACTGGTTCCCGGTGGGTGGCTGAGACTTTGGTTAATTCTTCTTCCTGCCGGGAAATTAGAGTGACATGTGCCCGTCCAAATGCCTAACAGCTACTCTCTCATGGGTTCTCCCTCGTCCCTTCCATCCTCTGCCAAATTGGGAACCTGTGCAAACCAGGAGGTTAAAGGGCCTGTCTCTCCAAGTTGGGAGATTGATAGTAAGGCAGTTGGAAAGTCAAACTGGAGCACCAGGAGAGGGACTATTCGTTGAGTTTTAGAAACCTTTCGTATTCACAGTGTGTCCATTCTCTAGGTTTCCTGTACATGTTATAGCTGTAGTAATATTCCCTTGAACCTGGAGAGTTGGGACCCATGGAATGGGGGCCATGCATTATTGCTTGAAAGGGTCTGCATTTGCTCACCCAATCTCACCAATCCTCTCAGTCCCAAGTGTCCAGCCTTATGCCACATCCAGCTGTCATTGTAGACAGGGTCTTTCCAGGTTTCCTCAGACACCCTGAAGGAATTGTAAAGAATTTCCCTGTTTTTTGGTTTTGCTTTTGAAATTCCTTTTTATAGTGGGTTTGAGCTGATTCTCGCTGCCATGTTTATGCCACTATAGACACACTTGATTCCCTTATGGAGACATATCAATACATAAGTTTTAAGATACTTATAAGTCAGATATATTCCTCTGCGGGAAATATGGGGTTTTGAGTCTCTTTCACTGAGGAAGGTGTAGGTCTTGTCAATTCCAAAGTTGGTTTTTGGAACGGTCCCTGTGCTTATATCAAACTCTGGTTTTATGCATCACCCCACCTCTCCTTCCCCTTTATGCAGGCATAAGAGTGTTTTCTAAATGTGAGACTCTGTTCTCTTTCCTAACTCAGTTCACGTGTAGCCATGTTTACAGGATCTTCATAAGTGATATCTTATGATAAGTTTCTTTTTCTGTGTGACTTATTTCACTTAGAATCATCGTACCTGAATCCACTCACTTTGCTGCTACTGGTCTTATGACATTAATTTCATGGCTGAGGGATATTCCATCGTACGTAAGTACCACAATGTTTTGAACCATTTTTATATTTCCTGGGATATTTAAGGTGTACCCAAGTTGAGGTTCTTGTAGCCAGTGCAGCCCTAAATTTGGAGGTGGCTCTTTCTTATTGATTTTCAGTTTTCCCCAGGTATATTCCCTAGACTGGAAGTGGCCTTGGCTCTGTAGCTCTGTTGTTTACTTGTTTTAGGGAACACAATGCACTCCTCCAGTGAGGCAGTTGGCAATTTACATCCCGCCCATCAGCATAACAAGGCTCCCTGTTCTCCAGGGCCTGTCTTGCCTTTCTGGTTTTTACACATTTTGTGGATGTCCCTTTTGACCGGTGGGAAGTGATACTTCTTTGTAGTGCAGATTTGCATTGCCCGCTTGCTTGCTTGGCCAAAAAGGGCGTATGCGTTTTCTCCTGAATATATTCAGGAGAAAACGCATACGCCCTTTTTGGCCAAGTGCACCATTGTCCAAGTTGTGCCCCTCTTCCTGTGCTTTACAGGCGATTCCAACGTACCTCTTGAAATCTGTTTCCTGCTATTTTGCCTCACTTTCAAGTCCGCCTCGTTGACTTCCCTCAACAGATTTTTGGACGATATTTGTCCTTTATCACTCTGCCAGTTTGTGAATTGCTGTGCCCCTGAGCTCCATTTCTCAACTCGTTTTTTGTGAGCTGAACGCAAGTCCAAAATTTTGGATCCTGTCCTATACTGGTTCCCGGTGGGTGGCTGAGACTTTGGTTAATTCTTCTTCCTGCCAGGAAATTAGAGTGACATGTGCCCGTCCAAATGCCTAACAGCTACTCTCTCATGGGTTCTCCCTCGTCCCTTCCATCCTCTGCCAAATTGGGAACCTGTGCAAACCAGGAGGTTAAAGGGCCTGTCTCTCCAAGTTGGGAGATTGATAGTAAGGCAGTTGGAAAGTCAAACTGGAGCACCAGGAGAGGGACTATTCGTTGAGTTTTAGAAACCTTTCGTATTCACAGTGTGTCCATTCTCTAGGTTTCCTGTACATGTTATAGCTGTAGTAATATTCCCTTGAACATGGAGAGTTGGGACCCATGGAATGGGGGCAATGCATTATTGCTTGAAAGGGTCTGCATTTGCTCACCCAATCTCACCAATCCTCTCAGTCCCAGGTGTCCAGCCTTATGCCACATCCAGCTGTCATTGTAGATAGGGTCTTTCCAGGTTTCCTCAGACACCCTGAAGGAATTGTAAAGAATTTCCCTGTTTTTTGGTTTTGCTTTTGAAATTCCTTTTTATAGTGGGTTTGAGCTGATTCTCGCTGCCATGTTTATACCACTCTAGACACACTTGATTCCCTTATGGAGTCATATCAATACATAGGTTTTAAGATTCTTACTAGTCAGATATATTCCTCTGCGGGAAATATGGGGTTTTGAGTCTCTTTCACTGAGGAAGGTGTAGGTCTTGTCTATACCAAAGTTGGTTTTTGGAACGGTCCCTGTGCTTATATCAAACTCTGGTTTTATGCATCACACCACCTCTCCATCCCCTTTATGCAGGCATAAGAGTGTTTTCTAAATGTGAGACTCTGTTCTCTTTCCTAACTCAGTTCACGTGTAGCCATGTTTACAGGATCTTCATAAGTGATATCTTATGATAAGTTTCTTTTTCTGTGTGACTTATTTCACTTAGAATCATCGTACCTGAATGCACTCACTTTGCTGCTTTTGGCCTTATGACATTGATTTCATGGCTGAGGGATATTCCATTGTACATAAGTACCACAATGTTTTGAACCATTTTTATATTTCCTGTTATATTTAAGGTGTACCCAAGTTGAGGTTCTTGTAGTCAGTGCAGCCCTAAATTTGCAGGTGGCTCTTTCTTATTGATTTTCAATTTTCCCAAGGTATATTCCCTAGACTGGAAGTGGCCTTGGCTCTGTAGCTCTGTTGTTTACTTGTTTTAGGGAACACAATGCACTCCTCCAGTGAGGCAGTTGGCAGTTTACATCCCGCCCAGCAGCATAACAAGGCTCCCAGTTCTCCAGGGCCTGTCTTGCCTTTCTGGTTTTTACACTTTTTGTGGATGTCCCTTTTGACCGGTGGGAAATGATACTTCTTTGTAGTGCAGATTTGCATTGCCCGCTTGCTTGCTTGGCCAAAAAGGGCGTATGCATTTTCTCCTGAATATATTCAGGAGAAAACGCATACGCCCTTTTTGGCCAAGTGCACCATTGTCCAAGTTGTGCCCCTCTTCCTGTGCTTTACAGGCGATTCCAAGGTACCTCTTGAAATCTGTTTCCTGCTATTTTGCCTCACTTTCAAGTCCGCCTCGTTGACTTCCCTCAACAGATTTTTGGACGATAGTTGTCCTTTATCACTCTGCCAGTTTGTGAATTGCTGTGCCCCTGAGCTCCATTTCTCAACTCGTTTTTTGTGAGCTGAACGCAAGTCCAAAATTTTGGATCATGTCCTATACTGGTTCCCGGTGGGTGGCTGAGACTTTGGTTAATTCTTCTTCCTGCCGGGAAATTAGAGTGACATGTGCCCGTCCAAATGCCTAACAGCTACTCTCTCATGGGTTCTCCCTCGTCCCTTCCATCCTCTGCCAAATTGGGAACCTGTGCAAACCAGGAGGTTAAAGGGCCTGTCTCTCCAAGTTGGGAGATTGATAGTAAGGCAGTTGGAAAGTCAAACTGGAGCACCAGGAGAGGGACTATTCGTTGAGTTTTAGAAACCTTTCGTATTCACAGTGTGTCCATTCTCTAGGTTTCCTGTACATGTTATAGCTGTAGTAATATTCCCTTGAACCTGGAGAGTTGGGACCCATGGAATGGGGGCCATGCATTATTGCTTGAAAGGGTCTGCATTTGCTCACCCAATCTCACCAATCCTCTCAGTCCCAAGTGTCCAGCCTTATGCCACATCCAGCTGTCATTGTAGACAGGGTCTTTCCAGGTTTCCTCAGACACCCTGAAGGAATTGTAAAGAATTTCCCTGTTTTTTGGTTTTGCTTTTGAAATTCCTTTTTATAGTGGGTTTGAGCTGATTCTCGCTGCCATGTTTATGCCACTATAGACACACTTGATTCCCTTATGGAGACATATCAATACATAAGTTTTAAGATACTTATAAGTCAGATATATTCCTCTGCGGGAAATATGGGGTTTTGAGTCTCTTTCACTGAGGAAGGTGTAGGTCTTGTCAATTCCAAAGTTGGTTTTTGGAACGGTCCCTGTGCTTATATCAAACTCTGGTTTTATGCATCACCCCACCTCTCCTTCCCCTTTATGCAGGCATAAGAGTGTTTTCTAAATGTGAGACTCTGTTCTCTTTCCTAACTCAGTTCACGTGTAGCCATGTTTACAGGATCTTCATAAGTGATATCTTATGATAAGTTTCTTTTTCTGTGTGACTTATTTCACTTAGAATCATCGTACCTGAATCCACTCACTTTGCTGCTACTGGTCTTATGACATTAATTTCATGGCTGAGGGATATTCCATCGTACGTAAGTACCACAATGTTTTGAACCATTTTTATATTTCCTGGGATATTTAAGGTGTACCCAAGTTGAGGTTCTTGTAGCCAGTGCAGCCCTAAATTTGGAGGTGGCTCTTTCTTATTGATTTTCAGTTTTCCCCAGGTATATTCCCTAGACTGGAAGTGGCCTTGGCTCTGTAGCTCTGTTGTTTACTTGTTTTAGGGAACACAATGCACTCCTCCAGTGAGGCAGTTGGCAATTTACATCCCGCCCATCAGCATAACAAGGCTCCCTGTTCTCCAGGGCCTGTCTTGCCTTTCTGGTTTTTACACATTTTGTGGATGTCCCTTTTGACCGGTGGGAAGTGATACTTCTTTGTAGTGCAGATTTGCATTGCCCGCTTGCTTGCTTGGCCAAAAAGGGCGTATGCGTTTTCTCCTGAATATATTCAGGAGAAAACGCATACGCCCTTTTTGGCCAAGTGCACCATTGTCCAAGTTGTGCCCCTCTTCCTGTGCTTTACAGGCGATTCCAACGTACCTCTTGAAATCTGTTTCCTGCTATTTTGCCTCACTTTCAAGTCCGCCTCGTTGACTTCCCTCAACAGATTTTTGGACGATATTTGTCCTTTATCACTCTGCCAGTTTGTGAATTGCTGTGCCCCTGAGCTCCATTTCTCAACTCGTTTTTTGTGAGCTGAACGCAAGTCCAAAATTTTGGATCCTGTCCTATACTGGTTCCCGGTGGGTGGCTGAGACTTTGGTTAATTCTTCTTCCTGCCAGGAAATTAGAGTGACATGTGCCCGTCCAAATGCCTAACAGCTACTCTCTCATGGGTTCTCCCTCGTCCCTTCCATCCTCTGCCAAATTGGGAACCTGTGCAAACCAGGAGGTTAAAGGGCCTGTCTCTCCAAGTTGGGAGATTGATAGTAAGGCAGTTGGAAAGTCAAACTGGAGCACCAGGAGAGGGACTATTCGTTGAGTTTTAGAAACCTTTCGTATTCACAGTGTGTCCATTCTCTAGGTTTCCTGTACATGTTATAGCTGTAGTAATATTCCCTTGAACATGGAGAGTTGGGACCCATGGAATGGGGGCAATGCATTATTGCTTGAAAGGGTCTGCATTTGCTCACCCAATCTCACCAATCCTCTCAGTCCCAGGTGTCCAGCCTTATGCCACATCCAGCTGTCATTGTAGATAGGGTCTTTCCAGGTTTCCTCAGACACCCTGAAGGAATTGTAAAGAATTTCCCTGTTTTTTGGTTTTGCTTTTGAAATTCCTTTTTATAGTGGGTTTGAGCTGATTCTCGCTGCCATGTTTATACCACTCTAGACACACTTGATTCCCTTATGGAGTCATATCAATACATAGGTTTTAAGATTCTTACTAGTCAGATATATTCCTCTGCGGGAAATATGGGGTTTTGAGTCTCTTTCACTGAGGAAGGTGTAGGTCTTGTCTATACCAAAGTTGGTTTTTGGAACGGTCCCTGTGCTTATATCAAACTCTGGTTTTATGCATCACACCACCTCTCCATCCCCTTTATGCAGGCATAAGAGTGTTTTCTAAATGTGAGACTCTGTTCTCTTTCCTAACTCAGTTCACGTGTAGCCATGTTTACAGGATCTTCATAAGTGATATCTTATGATAAGTTTCTTTTTCTGTGTGACTTATTTCACTTAGAATCATCGTACCTGAATGCACTCACTTTGCTGCTTTTGGCCTTATGACATTGATTTCATGGCTGAGGGATATTCCATTGTACATAAGTACCACAATGTTTTGAACCATTTTTATATTTCCTGTTATATTTAAGGTGTACCCAAGTTGAGGTTCTTGTAGCCAGTGCAGCCCTAAATTTGGAGGTGGCTCTTTCTTATTGATTTTCAATTTTCCCAAGGTATATTCCCTAGACTGGAAGTGGCCTTGGCTCTGTAGCTCTGTTGTTTACTTGTTTTAGGGAACACAATGCACTCCTCCAGTGAGGCAGTTGGCAGTTTACATCCCGCCCAGCAGCATAACAAGGCTCCCAGTTCTCCAGGGCCTGTCTTGCCTTTCTGGTTTTTACACTTTTTGTGGATGTCCCTTTTGACCAGTGGGAAATGATACTTCTTTGTAGTGCAGATTTGCATTGCCCGCTTGCTTGCTTGGCCAAAAAGGGCGTATGCATTTTCTCCTGAATATATTCAGGAGAAAACGCATACGCCCTTTTTGGCCAAGTGCACCATTGTCCAAGTTGTGCCCCTCTTCCTGTGCTTTACAGGCGATTCCAAGGTACCTCTTGAAATCTGTTTCCTGCTATTTTGCCTCACTTTCAAGTCCGCCTCGTTGACTTCCCTCAACAGATTTTTGGACGATAGTTGTCCTTTATCACTCTGCCAGTTTGTGAATTGCTGTGCCCCTGAGCTCCATTTCTCAACTCGTTTTTTGTGAGCTGAACGCAAGTCCAAAATTTTGGATCATGTCCTATACTGGTTCCCGGTGGGTGGCTGAGACTTTGGTTAATTCTTCTTCCTGCCGGGAAATTAGAGTGACATGTGCCCGTCCAAATGCCTAACAGCTACTCTCTCATGGGTTCTCCCTCGTCCCTTCCATCCTCTGCCAAATTGGGAACCTGTGCAAACCAGGAGGTTAAAGGGCCTGTCTCTCCAAGTTGGGAGATTGATAGTAAGGCAGTTGGAAAGTCAAACTGGAGCACCAGGAGAGGGACTATTCGTTGAGTTTTAGAAACCTTTCGTATTCACAGTGTGTCCATTCTCTAGGTTTCCTGTACATGTTATAGCTGTAGTAATATTCCCTTGAACCTGGAGAGTTGGGACCCATGGAATGGGGCCATGCATTATTGCTTGAAAGGGTCTGCATTTGCTCACCCAATCTCACCAATCCTCTCAATCCCAAGTGTCCAGCCTTATGCCACATCCAGCTGTCATTGTAGATAGGGTCTTTCCAGGTTTCCTCAGACACCCTGAAGGAATTGTAAAGAATTTCCCTGTTTTCTGGTTTTGCTTTTGAAATTCCTTTTTATAGTGGGTTTGAGCTGATTCTCGCTACCATGTTTATGCCACTCTAGACACACTTGATTCCCTTATGGAGACATATCAATACATAGGTTTTAAGATTCTTTTTTTTTTTTTTTTTTTTTTTTTTTTTTGCTGTACGCGGGCCTCTCACTGCTGTGGCCTCTCCCGTTGCAGAGCACAGGCTCTGGACACACAGGCCCCGCGGCCATGGCTCGCGGGCCTAGCCGCTCCGCGGCATGTGGGATCTTCCGGGATCAGGGCACGAACCCGTGTCCCCTGCATCGGCAGGCGGACTCTCAACCACTGCGCCACCAGGGAAGCCCTAAGATTCTTACTAGTCAGATATATTCCTCTGTGGGAAATATGGGGTTTTGAGTCTCTTTCACTGAGGAAGGTGTCGGTCTTGTCAATTACAAAGTTTGTTTTTGGAACGGTCCCTGTGCTTATATCAAACTCTGGTTTTATGCATCACCCCACCTCTCCTTCCCCTTTATGCAGGCATAAGAGTGTTTTCTAAATGTGAGACTCTGTTCTCTTTCCTAACTCAGTTCACGTGTAGCCATGTTTACAGGATCTTCATAAGTGATATCTTATGATAAGTTTCTTTTTCTGTGTGACTTATTTCACTTAGAATCATCGTACCTGAATCCACTCACTTTGCTGCTACTGGTCTTATGACATTGATTTCATGGCTGAGGGATATTCCATCGTACGTAAGTACCACAATGTTTTGAACCATTTTTATATTTCCTGGGATATTTAAGGTGTACCCAAGTTGAGGTTCTTGTAGCCAGTGCAGCCCTAAATTTGGAGGTGGCTCTTTCTTATTGATTTTCAGTTTTCCCAAGGTATATTCCCTAGATTAGAAGTGGCCTTGGCTCTGTAGCTCTGTTGTTTACTTGTTTTAGGGAACACAATGCACTCCTCCAGTGAGGCAGTTGGCAATTTACATCCCGCCCATCAGCGTAACAAGGCTCCCTGTTCTCCAGGGCCTGTCTTGCCTTTCTGGTTTTTACACATTTTGTGGATGTCCCTTTTGACCGGTGGGAAGTGATACTTCTTTGTAGTGCAGATTTGCATTGCCCGCTTGCTTGCTTGGCCAAAAAGGGCGTATGCGTTTTCTCCTGAATATATTCAGGAGAAAACGCATACGCCCTTTTTGGCCAAGTGCACCATTGTCCAAGTTGTGCCCCTCTTCCTGTGCTTTACAGGCGATTCCAACGTACCTCTTGAAATCTGTTTCCTGCTATTTTGCCTCACTTTCAAGTCCGCCTCGTTGACGTCCCTCAACAAATTTTTGGACGATAGTTGTCCTTTATCACTCTGCCAGTATGTGAATTGCTGTGCCCCTGAGCTCCATTTCTCAACTCGTTTTTTGTGAGCTGAACGCAAGTCCAAAATTTTGGATCATGTCCTATACTGTTTCCCGGTGGGTGGCTGAGACTTTGGTTAATTCTTCTTCCTGCCAGGAAATTAGAGTGACATGTGCCCGTCCAAATGCCTAACAGCTACTCTCTCATGGGTTCTCCCTCGTCCCTTCCATCCTCTGCCAAATTGGGAACCTGTGCAAACCAGGAGGTTAAAGGGCCTGTCTCTCCAAGTTGGGAGATTCATAGTAAGGCAGTTGGAAAATCAAACTGGAGCACCAGGAGAGGGACTATTCGTTGAGTTTTAGAAACCTTTCGTATTCACAGTGTGTACATTCTCTAGGTCTCCTGTACATGTTATAGCTGTAGTTATATTCCCTTGAACCTGGAGAGTTGGGACCCATGGAATGGGGGCCATGCATTATTGCTTTAAAGGGTCTGCATTCGCTCACCCAATCTCACCAATCCTCTCAGTCCCAAGTGTCCAGCCTTATGCCACATCCAGCTGTCATTGTAGATAGGGTCTTTCCAGGTTTCCTCAGACACCCTGAAGGAATTGTAAAGAATTTCCCTGTTTTTTGGTTTTGCTTTTGAAATTCCTTTTTATAGTGGGTTTGAGCTGATACTCGCTGCCATGTTTATGCCACTCTAGACACACTTGATTCCCTTATGGAGACATATCAATACATAGGTTTTAAGATTCTTACTAGTCAGATATATTCCTCTGTGGGAAATATGGGGTTTTGAGTCTCTTTCACTGAGGAAGGTGTCGGTCTTGTCAATTCCAAAGTTGGTTTTTGAAACGGTCCCTGTGCTTATATCAAACTCTGGTTTTATGCATCACCCCACCTCTCCTTCCCCTTTATGCAGGCATAAGAGTGTTTTCTAAATGTGAGACTCTGTTCTCTTTCCTAACTCAGTTCACGTGTAGCCATGTTTTCAGGATCTTCATAAGTGATATCTTATGATAAGTTTCTTTTTCTGTGTGACTTATTTCACTTAGAATCATCGTACCTGAATCCACTCACTTTGTTGCTACTCGTCTTATGACATTGATTTCATGGCTGAGGGATATTCCATCGTACGTAAGTACCACAATGTTTTGAACCATTTTTATATTTCCTGGGATATTTAAGGTGTACCCAAGTTGAGGTTCTTGTAGTCAGTGCAGCCCTAAATTTGGAGGTGGCTCTTTCTTATTGATTTTCAGTTTTCCCAAGGTATATTCCCTAGACTGGAAGTGGCCTTGGCTCTGTAGCTCTGTTGTTTACTTGTTTTAGGGAACACAATGCACTCCTCCAGTGAGGCAGTTGGCAATTTACATCCCACCAATCAGCATAACAAGGCTCCCAGTTCTCCAGGGCCTGTCTTGCCTTTCTGGTTTTTACACATTTTGTGGATGTCCCTTTTGACCGGTGGGAAATGATACTTCTTTGTAGTGCAGATTTGCATTGCCCGCTTACTTGCTTGGCCAAAAAGGGCGTATGCGTTTTCTCCTGAATATATTAAGGAGAAAATGCATACGCCCTTTTTGGCCAAGTGCACCATTGTCCAAGTTGTGCCCCTCTTCCTGTGCTTTACAGGCGATTCCAAGGTACCTCTTGAAATCTGTTTCCTGCTATTTTGCCTCGCTTTCAAGTCCGCCTCGTTGACTTCCCTCAACAGATTTTTGGACGATAGTTGTCCTTTATCACTCTGCCAGTTTGTGAATTGCTGTGCCCCTGAGCTCCATTTCTCAACTCGTTTTTTGTGAGCTGAACGCAAGTCCAAAATTTTGGATCCTGTCCTATACTGGTTCCCGGTGGGTGACTGAGACTTTGGTTAATTCTTCTTCCTGCCGGGAAATTAGAGTGACATGTGCCCGTCCAAATGCCTAACAGCTACTCTCTCATGGGTTCTCCCTCGTCCCTTCCATCCTCTGCCAAATTGGGAACCTGTGCAAACCAGGAGATTAAAGGGCCTGTCTCTCCAAGTTGGGAGATTGATAGTAAGGCAGTTGGAAAGTCAAACTGGAGCACCAGGAGAGGGACTATTCGTTGAGTTTTAGAAACCTTTCGTATTCACAGTGTGTCCATTCTCTAGGTTTCCTGTACATGTTATAGCTGTAGTAATATTCCCTTGAACCTGGAGAGTTGGGACCCATGGAATGGGGGCCATGCATTATTGCTTGAAAGGGTCTGCATTTGCTCACCCAATCTCACCAATCCTCTCAGTCCCAAGTGTCCAGCCTTATGCCACATCCAGCTGTCATTGTAGATAGGGTCTTTCCAGGTTTCCTCAGACACCCTGAAGGAATTGTAAAGAATTTCCCTGTTTTTTGGTTTTGCTTTTGAAATTCCTTTTTATAGTGGGTTTGAGCTGATTCTCGCTGCCATGTTTATGCCACTCTAGACACACTTGATTCCCTTATGGGGACATATCAATACATAAGTTTTAAGATACTTATAAGTCAGATATATTCCTCTGCGGGAAATATGGGGTTTTGAGTCTCTTTCACTGAGGAAGGTGTAGGTCTTGTCAATTCAAAAGTTGGTTTTTGGAACGGTCCCTGTGCTTATATCAAACTCTGGTTTTATGCATCACCCCACCTCTCCTTCCCCTTTATGCAGGCATAAGAGTGTTTTCTAAATGTGAGACTCTGTTCTCTTTCCTAACTCAGTTCACGTGTAGCCATGTTTACAGGATCTTCATAAGTGATATCTTATGATAAGTTTCTTTTTCTGTGTGACTTATTTCACTTAGAATCATCGTACCTGAATCCACTCACTTTGCTGCTACTGGTCTTATGACATTGATTTCATGGCTGAGGGATATTCCATCGTACGTAAGTACCACAATGTTTTGAACCATTTTTATATTTCCTGGGATATTTAAGGTGTACCCAAGTTGAGGTTCTTGTAGCCAGTGCAGCCCTAAATTTGGAGGTGGCTCTTTCTTATTGATTTTCAGTTTTCCCAAGGTATATTCCCTAGACTGGAAGTGTCCTTGGCTCTGTAGCTCTGTTGTTAATTGTTTTAGGGAACACAATGCACTCCTCCAGTGAGGCAGTTGGCAATTTACATCCCGCCCATCAGCATAACAAGGCTCCCGGTTCTCCAGGGCCTGTCTTGCCTTTCTGGTTTTTACACATTTTGTGGATGTCCCTTTTGACCTGTGGGAAGTGATACTTCTTTGTAGTGCAGATTTGCATTGCCCGCTTGCTTGCTTGGCCAAAAAGGGCGTATGCGTTTTCTCCTGAATATATTCAGGAGAAAACGCTTACGCCCTTTTTGTCCAAGTGCACCATTGTCCAAGTTGTGCCGCTCTTCCTGTGCTTTACAGGCGATTCCAAGGTACCTCTTGAAATCTGTTTCCTGCTATTTTGCCTCGCTTTCTAGTCCGCCTCGTTGACTTCCCTCAACAGATTTTTGGACGATAGTTGTCCTTTATCACTCTGCCAGTTTGTGAATTGCTGTGCCCCTGAGCTCCATTTCTCAACTCGTTTTTTGTGAGCTGAACGCAAGTCCAAAATTTTGGATCATGTCCTATACTGGTTCCCGGTGGGTGGCTGAGACTTTGTTTAATTCTTCTTCCTGCCGGGAAATTAGAGTGACATGTGCCCGTCCAAATGCCTAACAGCTACTCTCTCATGGGTTCTCCCTCGTCCCTTCCATCCTCTGCCAAATTGGGAACCTGTGCAAACCAGGAGGTTAAAGGGCCTGTCTCTCCAAGTTGGGAGATTGATAGTAAGGCAGTTGGAAAGTCAAACTGGAGCACCAGGAGAGGGACTATTCGTTGAGTTTTAGAAACCTTTCGTATTCACAGTGTGTCCATTCTCTAGGTTTCCTGTACATGTTATAGCTGTAGTAATATTCCCTTGAACCTGGAGAGTTGGGACCCATGGAATGGGGGCCATGCATTATTGCTTGAAAGGGTCTGCATTTGCTCACCCAATCTCACCAATCCTCTCAGTCCCAAGTGTCCAGCCTTATGCCACATCCAGCTGTCATTGTAGACAGGGTCTTTCCAGGTTTCCTCAGACACCCTGAAGGAATTGTAAAGAATTTCCCTGTTTTTTGGTTTTGCTTTTGAAATTCCTTTTTATAGTGGGTTTGAGCTGATTCTCGCTGCCATGTTTATGCCACTCTAGACACACTTGATTCCCTTATGGGGACATATCAATACATAAGTTTTAAGATACTTATAAGTCAGATATATTCCTCTGCGGGAAATATGGGGTTTTGAGTCTCTTTCACTGAGGAAGGTGTAGGTCTTGTCAATTCCAAAGTTGGTTTTTGGAACGGTCCCTGTGCTTATATCAAACTCTGGTTTTATGCATCACCCCACCTCTCCTTCCCCTTTATGCAGGCATAAGAGTGTTTTCTAAATGTGAGACTCTGTTCTCTTTCCTAACTCAGTTCACGTGTAGCCATGTTTACAGGATCTTCATAAGTGATATCTTATGATAAGTTTCTTTTTCTGTGTGACTTATTTCACTTAGAATCATCGTACCTGAATCCACTCACTTTGCTGCTACTGGTCTTATGACATTGATTTCATGGCTGAGGGATATTCCATCGTACGTAAGTACCACAATGTTTTGAACCATTTTTATATTTCCTGGGATATTTAAGGTGTACCCAAGTTGAGGTTTTTGTAGCCAGTGAAGCCCTAAATTTGGAGGTGGCTCTTTCTTATTGATTTTCAGTTTTCCCCATGTATATTCCCTAGACTGGAAGTGGCCTTGGCTCTGTAGCTCTGTTGTTTACTTGTTTTAGGGAACACAATGTACTCCTCCAGTGAGGCAGTTGGCAATTTACATCCCGCCCATCAGCATAACAAGGCTCCCAGTTATCCAGGGCCTGTCTTGCCTTTCTGGTTTTTACACATTTTGTGGATGTCCCTTTTGACCGGTGGGAAGTGATACTTCTTTGTAGTGCATATTTGCATTGCCCGCTTGCTTGCTTGGCCAAAAAGGGCGTATGCATTTTCTCCTGAATATATTCAGGAGAAAACGCATACGCACTTTTTGGCCAAGTGCACCATTGTCCAAGTTGTGCCCCTCTTCCTGTGCTTTACAGGCGATTCCAACGTACCTCTTGAAATCTCTTTCCTGCTATTTTGCCTCGCTTTCAAGTCCGCCTCGTTGACTTCCCTCAACAGATTTTTGGACGATAGTTGTCCTTTATCACTCTGCCAGTATGTGAATTGCTGTGCCCCTGAGCTCCATTTCTCAACTCGTTTTTTGTGAGCTGAACGCAAGTCCAAAATTTTGGATCATGTCCTATACTGGTTCCCGGTGGGTGGCTGAGACTTTGGTTAATTCTTCTTCCTGCCGGGAAATTAGAGTGACATGTGCCCGTCCAAATGCCTAACAGCTACTCTCTCATGTGTTCTCCCTCGTCCCTTCCATCCTCTGCCAAATTGGGAACCTGTGCAAACCAGGAGGTTAAAGGGCCTGTCTCTCCAAGTTGGGAGATTGATAGTAAGGCAGTTGGAAAGTCAAACTGGAGCACCAGGAGAGGGACTATTCGTTGAGTTTTAGAAACCTTTCATATTCACCAAGTGTCCATTCTCTAGGTTTCCTGTACATGTTATAGCTGTAGTAATATTCCCTTGAACCTGGAGATTTGGGACCCATGGAATGGAGGCCATGCATTATTGCTTGAAAGGGTCTGCATTTGCTCACCCAATCTCACCAATCCTCTCAGTCCCAAGTGTCCAGCCTTATGCCACATCCAGCTGTCATTGTAGATAGGGTCTTTCCAGGTTTCCTCAGACACCCTGAAGGAATTGTAAAGAATTTCCCTGTTTTTTGGTTTTGCTTTTGAAATTCCTTTTTATAGTGGGTTTGAGCTGATTCTCGCTGCCATGTTTATGCCACTCTAGACACACATGATTCCCTTATGGAGACATATCAATACATAGGTTTTAAGATTCTTACTAGTCAGATATATTCCTCTGTGGGAAATATGGGGTTTTGAGTCTCTTTCACTGAGGAAGGTGTCGGTTTTGTCAATTCCAAAGTTGGTTTTTGAAACGGTCCCTGTGCTTATATCAAACTCTGGTTTTATGCATCACCCCACCTCTCCTTCCCCTTTATGCAGGCATAAGAGTGTTTTCTAAATGTGAGACTCTGTTCTCTTTCCCAACTCAGTTCACGTGTAGCTATGTTTACAGGATCTTCCTAAGTGATATCTTATGATAAGTTTCTTTTTCTGTGTGACTTATTTCACTTAGAATCATCGTACCTGAATCCACTCACTTTGCTGCTACTGGTCTTATGACATTGATTTCATGGCTGAGGGATATTCCATCGTATGTAAGTACCACAATGTTTTGAACCATTTTTATATTTCCTGGGATATTTAAGGTGTACCCAAGTTGAGGTTCTTGTAGCCAGTGCAGCCCTAAATTTGGAGGTGGCTCTTTCTTATTGATTTTCAGTTTTCCCAAGGTATATTCCCTAGATTAGAAGTGGCCTTGGCTCTGTAGCTCTGTTGTTTACTTGTTTTAGGGAACACAATGCACTCCTCCAGTGAGGCAGTTGGCAATTTACATCCCGCCCATCAGCGTAACAAGGCTCCCTGTTCTCCAGGGCCTGTCTTGCCTTTCTGGTTTTTACACATTTTGTGGATGTCCCTTTTGACCGGTGGGAAGTGATACTTCTTTGTAGTGCAGATTTGCATTGCCCGCTTGCTTGCTTGGCCAAAAAGGGCGTATGCGTTTTCTCCTGAATATATTCAGGAGAAAACGCATACGCCCTTTTTGGCCAAGTGCACCATTGTCCAAGTTGTGCCCCTCTTCCTGTGCTTTACAGGCGATTCCAACGTACCTCTTGAAATCTGTTTCCTGCTATTTTGCCTCACTTTCAAGTCCGCCTCGTTGACGTCCCTCAACAAATTTTTGGACGATAGTTGTCCTTTATCACTCTGCCAGTATGTGAATTGCTGTGCCCCTGAGCTCCATTTCTCAACTCGTTTTTTGTGAGCTGAACGCAAGTCCAAAATTTTGGATCATGTCCTATACTGTTTCCCGGTGGGTGGCTGAGACTTTGGTTAATTCTTCTTCCTGCCGGGAAATTAGAGTGACATGTGCCCGTCCAAATGCCTAACAGCTACTCTCTCATGGGTTCTCCCTCGTCCCTTCCATCCTCTGCCAAATTGGGAACCTGTGCAAACCAGGAGGTTAAAGGGCCTGTCTCTCCAAGTTGGGAGATTCATAGTAAGGCAGTTGGAAAATCAAACTGGAGCACCAGGAGAGGGACTATTCGTTGAGATTTAGAAACCTTTCGTATTCACAGTGTGTACATTCTCTAGGTCTCCTGTACATGTTATAGCTGTAGTTATATTCCCTTGAACCTGGAGAGTTGGGACCCATGGAATGGGGGCCATGCATTATTGCTTTAAAGGGTCTGCATTCGCTCACCCAATCTCACCAATCCTCTCAGTCCCAAGTGTCCAGCCTTATGCCACATCCAGCTGTCATTGTAGATAGGGTCTTTCCAGGTTTCCTCAGACACCCTGAAGGAATTGTAAAGAATTTCCCTGTTTTTTGGTTTTGCTTTTGAAATTCCTTTTTATAGTGGGTTTGAGCTGATACTCGCTGCCATGTTTATGCCACTCTAGACACACTTGATTCCCTTATGGAGACATATCAATACATAGGTTTTAAGATTCTTACTAGTCAGATATATTCCTCTGTGGGAAATATGGGGTTTTGAGTCTCTTTCACTGAGGAAGGTGTCGGTCTTGTCAATTCCAAAGTTGGTTTTTGAAACGGTCCCTGTGCTTATATCAAACTCTGGTTTTATGCATCACCCCACCTCTCCTTCCCCTTTATGCAGGCATAAGAGTGTTTTCTAAATGTGAGACTCGGTTCTCTTTCCTAACTCAGTTCACGTGTAGCCATGTTTTCAGGATCTTCATAAGTGATATCTTATGATAAGTTTCTTTTTCTGTGTGACTTATTTCACTTAGAATCATCGTACCTGAATCCACTCACTTTGTTGCTACTCGTCTTATGACATTGATTTCATGGCTGAGGGATATTCCATCGTACGTAAGTACCACAATGTTTTGAACCATTTTTATATTTCCTGGGATATTTAAGGTGTACCCAAGTTGAGGTTCTTGTAGTCAGTGCAGCCCTAAATTTGGAGGTGGCTCTTTCTTATTGATTTTCAGTTTTCCCAAGGTATATTCCCTAGACTGGAAGTGGCCTTGGCTCTGTAGCTCTGTTGTTTACTTGTTTTAGGGAGCACAATGCACTCCTCCAGTGAGGCAGTTGGCAATTTACATCCCACCAATCAGCATAACAAGGCTCCCAGTTCTCCAGGGCCTGTCTTGCCTTTCTGGTTTTTACACATTTTGTGGATGTCCCTTTTGACCGGTGGGAAATGATACTTCTTTGTAGTGCAGATTTGCATTGCCCGCTTACTTGCTTGGCCAAAAAGGGCGTATGCGTTTTCTCCTGAATATATTAAGGAGAAAATGCATACGCCCTTTTTGGCCAAGTGCACCATTGTCCAAGTTGTGCCCCTCTTCCTGTGCTTTACAGGCGATTCCAAGGTACCTCTTGAAATCTGTTTCCTGCTATTTTGCCTCGCTTTCAAGTCCGCCTCGTTGACTTCCCTCAACAGATTTTTGGACGATAGTTGTCCTTTATCACTCTGCCAGTTTGTGAATTGCTGTGCCCCTGAGCTCCATTTCTCAACTCGTTTTTTGTGAGCTGAACGCAAGTCCAAAATTTTGGATCCTGTCCTATACTGGTTCCCGGTGGGTGGCTGAGACTTTGGTTAATTCTTCTTCCTGCCGGGAAATTAGAGTGACATGTGCCCGTCCAAATGCCTAACAGCTACTCTCTCATGGGTTCTCCCTCGTCCCTTCCATCCTCTGCCAAATTGGGAACCTGTGCAAACCAGGAGATTAAAGGGCCTGTCTCTCCAAGTTGGGAGATTGATAGTAAGGCAGTTGGAAAGTCAAACTGGAGCACCAGGAGAGGGACTATTCGTTGAGTTTTAGAAACCTTTCGTATTCACAGTGTGTCCATTCTCTAGGTTTCCTGTACATGTTATAGCTGTAGTAATATTCCCTTGAACCTGGAGAGTTGGGACCCATGGAATGGGGGCCATGCATTATTGCTTGAAAGGGTCTGCATTTGCTCACCCAATCTCACCAATCCTCTCAGTCCCAAGTGTCCAGCCTTATGCCACATCCAGCTGTCATTGTAGATAGGGTCTTTCCAGGTTTCCTCAGACACCCTGAAGGAATTGTAAAGAATTTCCCTGTTTTTTGGTTTTGCTTTTGAAATTCCTTTTTATAGTGGGTTTGAGCTGATTCTCGCTGCCATGTTTATGCCACTCTAGACACACTTGATTCCCTTATGGAGACATATCAATACATAGGTTTTAAGATTCTTACTAGTCAGATATATTCCTCTGTGGGAAATATGGGGTTTTGAGTCTCTTTCACTGAGGAAGGTGTAGGTCTTGTCTATTCCAAAGTTGGTTTTTGGAACGGTCCCTGTGCTTATATCAAACTCTGGTTTTATGCATCACCCGACCTCTCCATCCCCTTTATGCAGGCATAAGAGTGTTCTCTAAATGTGAGACTCTGTTCTCTTTCCTAACTCAGTTCACGTGTAGCCATGTTTACAGGATCTTCATAAGTGATATCTTATGATAAGTTTCTTTTTCTGTGTGACTTATTTCACTTAGAATCATCGTACCTGAATCCACTCACTTTGCTGCTACTGGTCTTATGACATTGATTTCATCGCTGAGGGATATTCCATCATACGTAAGTACCACAATGTTTTGAACCGTTTTTATATTTCCTGGGATATTTAAGGTGTACCCAAGTTGAGGTTCTTGTAGTCAGTGCAGCCCTAAATTTGGAGGTGGCTCTTTCTTATTGATTTTCAGTTTTCCCAAGGTATATTCCCTAGACTGGAAGTGGCCTTGGCTCTGTAGCTCTGTTGTTTACTTGTTTTAGGGAACACAATGCACTCCTCCAGTGAGGCAGTTGGCAATTTACATCCCGCCCATCAGCATAACAAGGCTCCCAGTTCTCCAGGGCCTGTCTTGCCTTTCTGTTTTTTACACATTTTGTGAATGTCCCTTTTGACCGGTGGGAAGTGATACTTCTTTGTAGTGCAGATTTGCATTGCCCACTTGCTTGCTTGGCCAAAAAGGGCGTATGCGTTTTCTCCTGAATATATTCAGGAGAAAACGCATACGCCCTTTTTGGCCAAGTGCACCATTGTCCAAGTTGTGCCCCTCTTCCTGTGCTTTACAGGCGATTCCAAGGTACCTCTTGAAATCTGTTTCCTGCTATTTTGCCTCGCTTTCAAGTCCGCCTCGTTGACTTCCCTCAACAGATTTTTGGACAATAGTTGTCCTTTATCACTCTGCCAGTTTGTGAATTGCTGTGCCCCTGAGCTCCATTTCTCAACTCGTTTTTTGTGAGCTGAACGCAAGTCCAAAATTTTGGATCATGTCCTATACTGGTTCCCGGTGGGTGGCTGAGACTTTGGTTAATTCTTCTTCCTGCCGGGAAATTAGAGTGACATGTGCCCGTCCAAATGCCTAACAGCTACTCTCTCATGGGTTCTCCCTCGTCCCTTCCATCCTCTGGCAAATTGGGAACCTGTGCAAACCAGGAGGTTAAAGGGCCTGTCTCTCCAAGTTGGGAGATTGATAGTAAGGCAGTTGGAAAGTCAAACTGGAGCACCAGGAGAGGGACTATTCGTTGAGTTTTAGAAACCTTTCGTATTCACAGTGTGTCCATTCTCTAGGTTTCCTGTACATGTTATAGCTGTAGTAATATTCCCTTGAACCTGGAGAGTTGGGACCCGTGGAATGGGGGCCATGCATTATTGCTTGAAAGGGTCTGCATTTGCTCACCCAATCTCACCAATCCTCTCAGTCCCAAGTGTCCAGCCTTATGCCACATCCAGCTGTCATTGTAGATAGGGTCTTTCCAGGTTTCCTCAGACACCCTGAAGGAATTGTAAAGAATTTCCCTGTTTTTTGGTTTTGCTTTTGAAATTCCTTTTTATAGTGGGTTTGAGCTGATTCTCGCTGCCATGTTTATGCCACTCTAGACACACTTGATTCCCTTATGGAGACATATCAATACATAGGTTTTAAGATTCTTACTAGTCAGATATATTCCTCTGTGGGAAATATGGGTTTTTGAGTCTCTTTCACTAAGGAAGGTGTCGGTCTTGTCAATTCCATAGTTGGTTTTTGAAACGGTCCCTGTGCTTATATCAAACTCTGGTTTTATGCATCACCCCACCTCTCCTTCCCCTTTATGCAGGCATAAGAGTGTTTTCTAAATGTGAGACTCTGTTCTCTTTCCTAACTCAGTTCACGTGTAGCCATGTTTACAGGATCTTCATAAGTGATATCTTATGATAAGTTTCTTTTTCTGTGTGACTTATTTCACTTAGAATCATAGTACCTGAATTCACTCACTTTGCTGCTACTGGTCTTATGACATTGATTTCATGGCTGAGGGATATTCCATCGTACGTAAGTACCACAATGTTTTGAACCATTTTTATATTTCCTGGGATATTTAAGGTGTACCCAAGTTGAGGTTCTTGAAGTCAGTGCAGCCCTAAATTTGGAGGTGGCTCTTTCTTATTGATTTTCAGTTTTCCCAAGGTATATTGCCTAGACTAGAAGTGGCCTGGCTCTGTAGCTCTGTTGTTTACTTGTTTTAGGGAACACAATGCACTCCTCCAGTGAGGCAGTTGGCAATGTACATCCCACCCATCAGCATGACAAGGCTCCCAGTTCTCCAGGGCCTGTCTTGCCTTTCTGGTTTTTACACATTTTGTGGATGTCCCTTTTGACCGGTGGGAAATGATACTTCTTTGTAGTGCAGATTTGCATTGCCCGCTTACTTGCTTGGCCAAAAAGGGCGTATGCGTTTTCTCCTTAATATATTCAGGAGAAAACACATACGCCCTTTTTGGCCAAGTGCACCATTGTCCAAGTTGTGCCCCTCTTCCTGTGCTTTACAGGCGATTCCAAGGTACCTCTTGAAATCTGTTTCCTGCTATTTTGCCTCACTTTCAAGTCCGCCTCGTTGACTTCCCTCAACAGATTTTTGGACGATAGTTGTCCTTTATCACTCTGCCAGTTTGTGAATTGCTGTGCCCCTGAGCTCCATTTCTCAACTCGTTTTTTGTGAGCTGAACGCAAGTCCAAAATTTTGGATCATGTCCTATACTGTTTCCCGGTGGGTGGCTGAGACTTTGGTTAATTCTTCTTCCTGCCGGGAAATTAGAGTGACATGTGCCCGTCCAAATGCCTAACAGCTACTCTCTCATGGGTTCTCCCTCGTCCCTTCCATCCTCTGCCAAATTGGGAACCTGTGCAAACCAGGAGGTTAAAGGGCCTGTCTCTCAAAGTTGGGAGATTGATAGTAAGGCAGTTGGAAAGTCAAACTGGAGCACCAGGAGAGGGACTATTCGTTGAGTTTTAGAAACCTTTCATATTCACAGTGTGTCCATTCTCTAGGTTTCCTGTACATGTTATAGCTGTAGTAATATTCCCTTGAACCTGGAGAGTTGGGACCCATGGAATGGGGGCCATGCATTATTGCTTGAAAGGGTCTGCATTTGCTCACCCAATCTCACCAATCCTCTCAGTCCCAAGTGTCCAGCCTTATGCCACATCCAGCTGTCATTGTAGATAGGGTCTTTCCAGGTTTCCTCAGACACCCTGAAGGAATTGTAAAGAATTTCCCTGTTTTTTCGTTTTGCTTTTGAAATTCCTTTTTATAGTGGGTTTGAGCTGATTCTCGCTGCCATGTTTATGCCACTCTAGACACACTTGATTCCCTTATGGAGTCATATCAATACATAGGTTTTAAGATTCTTACTAGTCAGATATATTCCTCTGTGGGAAATATGGGGTTTTGAGTCTCTGTCACTGAGGAAGGTGTCGGTCTTGTCAATTCCAAAGTTGGTTTTTGAAACGGTCCCTGTGCTTATATCAAACTCTGGTTTTATGCATCACCCCACCTCTCCTTCCCCTTTATGCAGGCATAAGAGTGTTTTCTAAATGTGAGACTCTGTTCTCTTTCCTAACTCAGTTCACGTGTAGCAATGTTTACAGGATCTTCATAAGTGATATCTTATGATAAGTTTCTTTTTCTGTGTGACTTATTTCACTTAGAATCATCGTACCTGAATCCACTCACTTTGCTGCTACTGGTCTTATGACATTGATTTCATGGCTGAGGGATATTCCATCGTACGTAAGTACCACAATGTTTTGAACCATTTTTATATTTCCTTGGATATTTAAGGTGTACCCAAGTTGAGGTTCTTGTAGTCAGTGCAGCCCTAAATTTGGAGGTGGCTCTTTCTTATTGATTTTCAGTTTTCCCAAGGTATATTCCCTAGACTGGAAGTGGCCTTGGCTCTGTAGCTCTGTTGTTTACTTGTTTTAGGGAACACAATGCACTCCTCCAGTGAGGCAGTTGGCAATTTACATCCCACCAATCAGCATAACAAGGCTCCCAGTTCTCCAGGGCCTGTCTTGCCTTTCTGGTTTTTACACATTTTGTGGATGTCCCTTTTGACTGGTGGGAAATGATACTTCTTTGTAGTGCAGATTTGCATTGCCCGCTTACTTGCTTGGCCAAAAAGGGCGTATGCGTTTTCTCCTGAATATATTCAGGAGAAAATGCATACGCCCTTTTTGGCCAAGTGCACCATTGTCCAAGTTGTGCCCCTCTTCCTGTGCTTTACAGGCGATTCCAAGGTACCTCTTGAAATCTGTTTCCTGCTATTTTGCCTCGCTTTCAAGTCCGCCTCGTTGACTTCCCTCAACAGATTTTTGGACGATAGTTGTCCTTTATCACTCTGCCAGTTTGTGAATTGCTGTGCCCCTGAGCTCCATTTCTCAACTCGTTTTTTGTGAGCTGAACGCAAGTCCAAAATTTTGGATCCTGTCCTATACTGCTTCCCTGTGGGTGGCTGAGACTTTGGTTAATTCTTCTTCCTGCCGGGAAATTAGAGTGACATGTGCCCGTCCAAATGCCTAACAGCTACTCTCTCATGGGTTCTCCCTCGTCCCTTCCATCCTCTGCCAAATTGGGAACCTGTGCAAACCAGGAGGTTAAAAGGCCTGTCTCTCCAAGTTGGGAGATTGATAGTAAGGCAGTTGGAAAGTCAAACTGGAGCACCAGGAGAGGGACTATTCGTTGAGTTTTAGAAACCTTTCGTATTCACAGTGTGTCCATTCTCTATGTTTCCTGTACATGTTATAGCTGTAGTAATATTCCCTTGAAACTGGAGAGTTGGGACCAATGGAATGGGGGCCATGCATTATTGCTTGAAAGGGTCTGCATTTGCTCACCCAATCTCACCAATCCTCTCAGTCCCAAGTGTCCAGCCTTATGCCACATCCAGCTGTCATTGTAGATAGGGTCTTTCCAGGTTTCCTCAGACACCCTGAAGGAATTGTAAAGAATTTCCCTGTTTTTTGGTTTTGCTTTTGAAATTCCTTTTTATAGTGGGTTTGAGCTGATTCTCGCTGCCATGTTTATGCCACTCTAGACACACTTGATTCCCTTATGGAGACATATCAATACATAGGTTTTAAGATTCTTACTAGTCAGATATATTCCTCTGCGGGAAATATGGGGTTTTGAGTCTCTTTCACTGAGGAAGGTGTAGGTCTTGTCTATTCCAAAGTTGGTTTTTGGAACGGTCCCTGTGCTTATATCAAACTCTGGTTTTATGCATCACCCCACCTCTCCATCCCCTTTATGCAGGCATAAGAATGTTTTCTAAATGTGAGACTCTGTTCTCTTTCCTAACTCAGTTCACGTGTAGCCATGTTTACAGGATCTTCATAAGTGATATCTTATGATAAGTTTCTTTTTCTGTGTGACTTATTTCACTTAGAATCATCGTACCTGAATCCACTCACTTTGCTGTTACTGGTCTTATGACATTGATTTCATGGCTGAGGGATATTCCATCGTACGTAAGTACCACAATGTTTTGAACCATTTTTATATTTCCTGGGATATTTAAGGTGTACCCAAGTTGAGGTTCTTGTAGCCAGTGCAGCCCTAAATTTGGAGGTGGCTCGTTCTTATTGATTTTCAGTTTTCCCAAGGTATATTCCCTAGACTGGAAGTGGCTTTAGCTCTGTAGCTCTGTTGTTTACTTGTTTTAGGGAACACAATGCACTCCTCCAGTGAGGCAGTTGGCAGTTTACATCCCGCCCATCAGCATAACAAGGCTCCCAGTTCTCCAGGGCCTGTCTTGCCTTTCTGGTTTTTACACTTTTTGTGGATGTCCCTTTTGACCGGTGGGAAGTGATACTTCTTTGTAGTGCAGATTTGCATTGCCCGCTTGCTTGCTTTGCCAAAAAGGGCGTATGCGTTTTCTCCTGAATATATTCAGGAGAAAACGCATACGCCCTTTTTGGCCAAGTGCACCATTGTCCAAGTTGTGCCCCTCTTCCTGTGCTTTACAGGCGATTCCAAGGTACCTCTTGAAATCTGTTTCCTGCTATTTTGCCTCGCTTTCAAGTCCGCCTCGTTGACTTCCCTCAACAGATTTTTGGACGATAGTTGTCCTTTATCACTCTGCCAGTTTGTGAATTGCTGTGCCCCTGAGCTCCATTTCTCAACTCGTTTTTTGTGAGCTGAACACAAGTCCAAAATTTTGGATCATGTCCTATACTGGTTCCCGGTGGGTGGCTGAGACTTTGGTTAATTCTTCTTCCTGCCGGGAAATTAGAGTGACATGTGCCCGTCCAAATGCCTAACAGCTACTCTCTCATGGGTTCTCCCTCGTCCCTTCCATCCTCTGCCAAATTGGGAACCTGTGCAAACCAGGAGGTTAAAGGGCCTGTCTCTCCAAGTTGGGAGATTGATAGTAAGACAGTTGGAAAGTCAAACTGGAGCACCAGGAGAGGGACTATTCGTTGAGTTTTAGAAACCTTTCGTATTCACAGTGTGTCCATTCTCTAGGTTTCCTGTACATGTTATAGCTGTAGTAATATTCCCTTGAACCTGGAGAGTTGGAACCCATGGAATGGGGGCCATGCATTATTGCTTGAAAGGGTCTGCATTTGCTCACCCAATCTCACCAATCCTCTCAGTCCCAAGTGTCCAGCCTTATGCCACATCCAGCTGTCATTGTAGATAGGGTCTTTCCAGGTTTCCTCAGACACACTGAAGGAATTGTAAAGAATTTCCCTGTTTTTTGGTTTTGCTTTTGAAATTCCTTTTTATAGTGGGTTTGAGCTGATTCTCGCTGCCATGTTTATGCCACTCTAGACACACTTGATTCCCTTATGGAGACATATCAATACATAGGTTTTAAGATTCTTACTAGTCAGATATATTCCTCTGTGGGAAATATGGGGTTTTGAGTCTCTTTCACTGAGGAAGGTGTAGGTCTTGTCTATTCCAAAGTTGGTTTTTGAAACGGTCCCTGTGCTTATATCAAACTCTGGTTTTATGCATCACCCCACCTCTCCTTCCCCTTTATGCAGGCATAAGAGTGTTTTCTAAATGTGAGACTCTGTTCTCTTTCCTAACTCAGTTCACGTGTAGCCATGTTTACAGGATCTTCATAAGTGATATCTTATGATAAGTTTCTTTTTCTGTGTGACTTATTTCACTTAGAATCATCGTACCTGAATCCACTCACTTTGCTGCTACTGGTCTTATGACATTGATTTCATGGCTGAGGGATATTCCATCGTACGTAAGTACCACAATGTTTTGAACCATTTTTATATTTCCTGGGATATTTAAGGTGTACCCAAGTTGAGGTTCTTGTAGTCAGTGCAGCCCTAAATTTGGAGGTGGCTCTTTCTTATTGATTTTCAGTTTTCCCAAGGTATAATCCCTAGACTGGAAGTGGCCTTGGCTCTGTAGCTCTGTTGTTTACTTGTTTTAGGGAACACAATGCACTCCTCCAGTGAGGCAGTTGGCAATTTACATCCCGCCCATCAGCATAACAAGGCTCCCAGTTCTCCAGGGCCTGTCTTGCCTTTCTGGTTTTTACACATTTTGTGGATGTCCCTTTTGACCGGTGGGAAGTGATACTTCTTTGTAGTGCAGATTTGCATTGCCCGCTTGCTTGCTTGGCCAAAAAGGGCGTATGCGTATTCTCCTGAATATATTCAGGAGAAAACGCATACGCCCTTTTTGGCCAAGTGCACCATTGTCCAAGTTGTGCCCCTCTTTCTGTGCTTTACAGGCGATTCCAAGGTACCTCTTGAAATCTGTTTCCTGCTATTTTGCCTCGCTTTCAAGTCCGCCTCGTTGACTTCCCTCAACAGATTTTTGGACGATAGTTGTCCTTTATCACTCTGCCAGTTTGTGAATTGCTGTGCCCCTGAGCTCCATTTCTCAACTCGTTTTTTGTGAGCTGAACGCAAGTCCAAAATTTTGGATCATGTCCTATACTGGTTCCCGGTGGGTGGCTGAGACTTTGGTTAATTCTTCTTCCTGCCGGGAAATTAGAGTGACATGTGCCCGTCCAAATGCCTAACAGCTACTCTCTCATGGGTTCTCCCTCGTCCCTTCCATCCTCTGCCAAATTGGGAACCTGTGCAAACCAGGAGGTTAAAGGGCCTGTCTCTCCAAGTTGGGAGATTGATAGTAAGGCAGTTGGAAAGTCAAACTGGAGCACCAGGAGAGGGACTATTCGTTGAGTTTTAGAAACCTTTCGTATTCACAGTGTGTCCATTCTCTAGGTTTCCTGTACATGTTATAGCTGTAGTAATATTCCCTTGAACCTGGAGAGTTGGGACCCATGGAATGGGGGCCATGCATTATTGCTTGAAAGGGTCTGCATTTGCTCACCCAATCTCACCAATCCTCTCAGTCCCAAGTGTCCAGCCTTATGCCACATCCAGCTGTCATTGTAGATAGGGTCTTTCCAGGTTTCCTCAGACACCCTGAAGGAATTGTAAAGAATTTCCCTGTTTTTTGGTTTTGCTTTTGAAATTACTTTTTATAGTGGGTTTGAGCTGATTCTCGCTGCCATGTTTATGCCACTCTAGACACACTTGATTCCCTTATGGAGACATATCAATACATAGGTTTTAAGATTCTTACTAGTCAGATATATTCCTCTGTGGGAAATATGGGGTTTTGAGTCTCTTTCACTAAGGAAGGTGTCGGTCTTGTCAATTCCAAAGTTGGTTTTTGGAACGGTCCCTGTGCTTATATCAAACTCTGGTTTTATGCATCACCCCACCTCTCCTTCCCCTTTATGCTGGCATAAGAGTGTTTTCTAAATGTGAGACTCTGTTCTCTTTCCTAACTCAGTTCACGTGTAGCCATGTTTACAGGATCTTCATAAGTGATATCTTATGATAAGTTTCTTTTTCTGTGTGACTTATTTCACTTAGAATCATCGTACCTGAATCCACTCACTTTGCTGCTACTGGTCTTATGACATTGATTTCATGGCTGAGGGATATTCCATCGTACGTAAGTACCACAATGTTTTGAACCATTTTTATATTTCCTGGGATATTTAAGGTGTACCCAAGTTGAGGTTCTTGTAGTCAGTGCAGCCCTAAATTTGGAGGTGGCTCTTTCTTATTGATTTTCAGTTTTCCCAAGGTATATTCCCTAGACTGGAAGTGGCCTTGGCTCTGTAGCTCTGTTGTTTACTTGTTTTAGGGAACACAATGCACTCCTCCAGTGAGGCAGTTGGCAATTTACATCCTGCCCATCAGCATAACAAGGCTCCCAGTTCTCCAGGGCATGTCTTGCCTTTCTGGTTTTTACACATTTTGTGGATGTCCCTTTTGACCAGTGGGAAGTGATACTTCTTTGTAGTGCAGATTTGCATTGCCCGCTTGCTTGCTTGGCCAAAAAGGGCGTATGCGTTTTCTCCTGAATATATTCAGGAGAAAACGCATACGCCCTTTTTGGCCAAGTGCACCATTGTCCAAGTTGTGCCCCTCTTCCTGTGCTTTACAGGCGATTCCAAGGTACCTCTTGAAATCTGTTTCCTGCTATTTTGCCTCGCTTTCAAGTCCGCCTCGTTGATTCCCTCAACAGATTTTTGGACGATAGTTGTCCTTTATCACTCTGCCAGTTTGTGAATTGCTGTGCCCCTGAGCTCCATTTCTCAACTCGTTTTTTGTGAGCTGAACACAAGTCCAAAATTTTGGATCATGTCCTATACTGGTTCCCGGTGGGTGGCTGAGACTTTGGTTAATTCTTCTTCCTGCTGGGAAATTAGAGTGACATGTGCCCGTCGAAATGCCTAAAAGCTACTCTCTCATGGGTTCTCCCTCGTCCCTTCCATCCTCTGCCAAATTGGGAACCTGTGCAAACCAGGAGGTTAAAGGGCCTGTCTCTCCAAGTTGGGAGATTGATAGTAAGGCAGTTGGAAAGTCAAACTGGAGCACCAGGAGAGGGACTATTCGTTGAGTTTTAGAAACCTTTCGTATTCACAGTGTGTCCATTCTCTAGGTTTCCTGTACATGTTACAGCTGTAGTAATATTCCCTTGAACCTGGAGAGTTGGGACCCATGGAATGGGGGCCATGCATTATTGCTTGAAAGGGTCTGCATTCGCTCACCCAATCTCACCAATCCTCTCAGTCCCAAATGTCCAGCCTTATGCCACATCCAGCTGTCATTGTAGATAGGGTCTTTCCAGGTTTCCTCAGACACCCTGAAGGAATTGTAAAGAATTTCCCTGTTTTTTGGTTTTGCTTTTGAAATTCCTTTTTATAGTGGGTTTGAGCTGATTCTCGCTGCCATGTTTATGCCACTCTAGACACACTTGATTCCCTTATGGAGACATATCAATACATAAGTTTTAAGATTCTTACTAGTCAGATATATTCCTCTGCGGGAAATATGGGGTTTTGAGTCTCTTTCACTGAGGAAGGTGTCGGTCTTGTCAATTCCAAAGTTGGTTTTTGAAACGGTCCCTGTGCTTATATCAAACTCTGGTTTTATGCATCACCCCACCTCTCCTTCCCCTTTATGCAGGCATAAGAGTGTTTTCTAAATGTGAGACTCTGTTCTCTTTCCTAAATCAGTTCACGTGTAGCCATGTTTACAGGATCTTCATAAGTGATATCTTATGATAAGTTTCTTTTTCTGTGTGACTTATTTCACTTAGAATCTTCGTACCTGAATCCACTCACTTTGCTGCTACTGGTCTTATGACATTGATTTCATGGCTGAGGGATATTCCATCGTACGTAAGTACCACAATGTTTTGAACCATTTTTATATTTCCTGGGATATTTAAGGTGTACCCAAGTTGAGGTTCTTGTAGTCAGTGCAGCCCTAAATTTGGAGGTGGCTCTTTCTTATTGATTTTCAGTTTTCCCAAGGTATATTCCCTAGACTGGAAGTGGCCTTGTCTCTGTAGCTCTGTTGTTTACTTGTTTTAGGGAACACAATGCACTCCTCCAGTGAGGCAGTTGGCAATTTACATCCGGCCCATCAGCATAACAAGGCTCCCAGTTCTCCAGGGCATGTCTTGCCTTTCTGGTTTTTACACATTTTGTGGATGTCCCTTTTGACCAGTGGGAAGTGATACTTCTTTGTAGTGCAGATTTGCATTGCCCGCTTGCTTGCTTGGCCAAAAAGGGCGTATGCGTTTTCTCCTGAATATATTCAGGAGAAAACGCATACGCCCTTTTTGGCCAAGTGCACCATCGTCCCAGTTGTGCCCCTCTTCCTGTGCTTTACAGGCGATTCCAAGGTACCTCTTGAAATCTGTTTCCTGCTATTTTGCCTCGCTTTCAAGTCCGCCTCGTTGACTTCCCTCAACAGATTTTTGGACGATAGTTGTCCTTTATCACTCTGCCAGTTTGTGAATTGCTGTGCCCCTGAGCTCCATTTCTCAACTCGTTTTTTGTGAGCTGAACGCAAGTCAAAAATTTTGGATCATGTCCTATACTGGTTCCCGGTGGGTGGCTGAGACTTTGGTTAATTCTTCTTCCTGCCGGGAAATTAGAGTGACATGTGCCCGTCCAAATGCCTAACAGCTACTCTCTCATGGGTTCTCCCTCGTCCCTTCCATCCTCTGCCAAATTGGGAACCTGTGCAAGCCAGGAGGTTAAAGGGCCTGTCTCTCCAAGTTGGGAGATTGATAGTAAGGCAGTTGGAAAGTCAAACTGGAGCACCAGGAGAGGGACTATTCGTTGAGTTTTAGAAACCTTTCGTATTCACAGTGTGTCCATTCTCTAGGTTTCCTGTACATGTTATAGCTGTAGTAATATTCCCTTGAACCTGGAGAGTTGGGACCCATGGAATGGGGGCCATGCATTATTGCTTGAAAGGGTCTGCATTTGCTCACCCAATCTCACCAATCCTCTCAGTCCCAAGTGTCCAGCCTTATGCCACATCCAGCTGTCATTGTAGATAGGGTCTTTCCAGGTTTCCTCAGACACCCTGAAGGAATTGTAAAGAATTTCCCTGTTTTTTGGTTTTGCTTTTGAAATTCCTTTTTATAGTGGGTTTGAGCTGATTCTCGCTGCCATGTTTATGCCACTCTAGACACACTTGATTCCCTTATGGAGACATATCAATACATAAGTTTTAAGATTCTTACTAGTCAGATATATTCGTCTGCGGGAAATATGGGGTTTTGAGTCTCTTTCACTGAGGAAGGTGTCGGTCTTGTCAATTCCAAAGTTGGTTTTTGAAACGGTCCCTCTGCTTATATCAAACTCTGGTTTTATGCATCACCCCACCTCTCCTTCCCCTTTATGCAGGCATAAGAGTGTTTTCTAAATGTGAGACTCTGTTCTCTTTCCTAACTCAGTTCACGTGTAGCCATGTTTACAGGATCTTCATAAGTGATATCTTATGATAAGTTTCTTTTTCTGTGTGACTTATTTCACTTAGAATCTTCGTACCTGAATCCACTCACTTTGCTGCTACTGGTCTTATGACATTGATTTCATGGCTGAGGGATATTCCATCGTACGTAAGTACCACAATGTTTTGAACCATTTTTATATTTCCTGGGATATTTAAGGTGTACCCAAGTTGAGGTTCTTGTAGTCAGTGCAGCCCTAAATTTGGAGGTGGCTCTTTCTTATTGATTTTCAGTTTTCCCAAGGTATATTCCCTAGACTGGAAGTGGCCTTGGCTCTGTAGCTCTGTTGTTTACTTGTTTTAGGGAACACAATGCACTCCTCCAGTGAGGCAGTTGGCAATTTACATCCCGCCCATCAGCATAACAAGGCTCCCAGTTCTCCAGGGCATGTCTTGCCTTTCTGGTTTTTACACATTTTGTGGATGTCCCTTTTGACCAGTGGGAAGTGATACTTCTTTGTAGTGCAGATTTGCATTGCCCGCTTGCTTGCTTGGCCAAAAAGGGCGTATGCGTTTTCTCCTGAATATATTCAGGAGAAAACGCATACGCCCTTTTTGGCCAAGTGCACCATTGTCCAAGTTGTGCCCCTCTTCCTGTGCTTTACAGGAGATTCCAAGGTACCTCTTGAAATCTGTTTCCTGCTATTTTGCCTCGCTTTCAAGTCCGCCTCGTTGACTTCCCTCAACAGATTTTTGGACGATAGTTGTCCTTTATCACTCTGCCAGTTTGTGAATTGCTGTGCCCCTGAGCTCCATTTCTCAACTCGTTTTTTGTGAGCTGAACACAAGTCCAAAATTTTGGATCATGTCCTATACTGGTTCCCGGTGGGTGGCTGAGACTTTGGTTAATTCTTCTTCCTGCTGGGAAATTAGAGTGACATGTGCCCGTCCAAATGCCTAAAAGCTACTCTCTCATGGGTTCTCCCTCGTCCCTTCCATCCTCTGCCAAATTGGGAACCTGTGCAAACCAGGAGGTTAAAGGGCCTGTCTCTCCAAGTTGGGAGATTGATAGTAAGGCAGTTGAAAAGTCAAACTGGAGCACCAGGAGAGGGACTATTCGTTGAGTTTTAGAAACCTTTCGTATTCACAGTGTGTCCATTCTCTAGGTTTCCTGTACATGTTACAGCTGTAGTAATATTCCCTTGAACCTGGAGAGTTGGGACCCATGGAATGGGGGCCATGCATTATTGCTTGAAAGGGTCTGCATTCGCTCACCCAATCTCACCAATCCTCTCAGTCCCAAATGTCCAGCCTTATGCCACATCCAGCTGTCATTGTAGATAGGGTCTTTCCAGGTTTCCTCAGACACACTGAAGGAATTGTAAAGAATTTCCCTGTTTTTTGGTTTTGCTTTTGAAATTCCTTTTTATAGTGGGTTTGAGCTGATTCTCGCTGCCATGTTTATGCCACTCTAGACACACTTGATTCCCTTATGGAGACATATCAATACATAAGTTTTAAGATTCTTACTAGTCAGATATATTCCTCTGCGGGAAATATGGGGTTTTGAGTCTCTTTCACTGAGGAAGGTGTCGGTCTTGTCAATTCCAAAGTTGGTTTTTGAAACGGTCCCTGTGCTTATATCAAACTCTGGTTTTATGCATCACCCCACCTCTCCTTCCCCTTTATGCAGGCATAAGAGTGTTTTCTAAATGTGAGACTCTGTTCTCTTTCCTAACTCAGTTCACGTGTAGCCATGTTTACAGGATCTTCATAAGTGATATCTTATGATAAGTTTCTTTTTCTGTGTGACTTATTTCACTTAGAATCTTCGTACCTGAATCCACTCACTTTGCTGCTACTGGTCTTATGACATTGATTTCATGGCTGAGGGATATTCCATCGTACGTAAGTACCACAATGTTTTGAACCATTTTTATATTTCCTGGGATATTTAAGGTGTACCCAAGTTGAGGTTCTTGTAGTCAGTGCAGCCCTAAATTTGGAGGTGGCTCTTTCTTATTGATTTTCAGTTTTCCCAAGGTATATTCCCTAGACTGGAAGTGGCCTTGTCTCTGTAGCTCTGTTGTTTACTTGTTTTAGGGAACACAATGCACTCCTCCAGTGAGGCAGTTGGCAATTTACATCCGGCCCATCAGCATAACAAGGCTCCCAGTTCTCCAGGGCATGTCTTGCCTTTCTGGTTTTTACACATTTTGTGGATGTCCCTTTTGACCGGTGGGAAGTGATACTTCTTTGTAGTGCAGATTTGCATTGCCCGCTTGCTTGCTTGGCCAAAAGGGCGTATGCGTTTTCTCCTGAATATATTCAGGAGAAAACGCATACGCCCTTTTTGGCCAAGTGCACCATTGTCCAAGTTGTGCCCCTCTTCCTGTGCTTTACAGGCGATTCCAAGGTACCTCTTGAAATCTGTTTCCTGCTATTTTGCCTCGCTTTCAAGTCCGCCTCGTTGACTTCCCTCAACAGATTTTTGGACGATAGTTGTCCTTTATCACTCTGCCAGTTTGTGAATTGCTGTGCCCCTGAGCTCCATTTCTCAACTCGTTTTTTGTGAGCTGAACGCAAGTCCAAAATTTTGGATCCTGTCCTATACTGGTTCCCGGTGGGTGGCTGAGACTTTGGTTAATTCTTCTTCCTGCCGGGAAATTAGAGTGACATGTGCCCGTCCAAATGCCTAACAGCTACTCTCTCATGGGTTCTCTCTCGGCCCTTCCGTCCTCTGCCAAATTGGGAACCTGTGCAAACCAGGAGGTTAAAGGGCCTGTCTCTCCAAGTTGGGAGATTGATAGTAAGGCAGTTGGAAAGTCAAACTGGAGCACCAGGAGAGGGACTATTCGTTGAGTTTTAGAAACCTTTCGTATTCACAGTGTGTCCATTCTCTAGGTTTCCTGTACATGTTATAGCTGTAGTAATATTCCCTTGAACCTGGAGAGTTGGGACCCATGGAATGGGGGCCATGCATTATTGCTTGAAAGGGTCTGCATTCGCTCACCCAATCTCACCAATCCTCTCAGTCCCAAGTGTCCAGCCTTATGCCACATCCAGCTGTCATTGTAGATAGGGTCTTTCCAGGTTTCCTCAGACACCCTGAAGGAATTGTAAAGAATTTCCCTGTTTTTTGGTTTTGCTTTTGAAATTCCTTTTTATAGTGGGTTTGAGCTGATACTCGCTGCCATGTTTATGCCACTCTAGACACACTTGATTCCCTTATGGAGACATATCAATACATAGGTTTTAAGATTCTTACTAGTCAGATATATTCCTCTGTGGGAAATATGGGGTTTTGAGTCTCTTTCACTGAGGAAGGTGTTGGTCTTGTCAATTCCAAAGTTGGTTTTTGAAACGGTCCCTGTGCTTATATCAAACTCTGGTTTTATGCATCACCCCACCTCTCCTTCCCCTTTATGCAGGCATAAGAGTGTTTTCTAAATGTGAGACTCTGTTCTCTTTCCTAACTCAGTTCACGTGTAGCCATGTTTACAGGATCTTCATAAGTGATATCTTATGATAAGTTTCTTTTTCTGTGTGACTTATTTCACTTAGAATCATCGTACCTGAATCCACTCACTTTGTTGCTACTGGTCTTATGACATTGATTTCATGGCTGAGGGATATTCCATCGTACGTAAGTACCACAATGTTTTGAACCATTTTTATATTTCCTGGGATATTTAAGGTGTACCCAAGTTGAGGTTCTTGTAGTCAGTGCAGCCCTAAATTTGGAGGTGGCTCTTTCTTATTGATTTTCAGTTTTCCCCAGGTATATTCCCTAGACTGGAAGTGGCCTTGGCTCTGTAGCTCTGTTGTTTACTTGTTTTAGGGAACACAATGCACTCCTCCAGTGAGGCAGTTGGCAATTTACATCCCACCGATCAGCATAACAAGGCTCCCAGTTCCTCAGGGCCTGTCTTGCCTTTTTGGTTTTTACACATTTTGTGGATGTCCCTTTTGAACGGTGGGAAATGATACTTCTTTGTAGTGCAGATTTGCATTGCCCGCTTGCTTGCTTGGCCAAAAAGGGCGTATGCGTTTTCTCCTGAATATATTCAGGAGAAAACGCATACGCCGTTTTTGGCCAAGTGCACCATTGTCCAAGTTGTGCCCCTCTTCCTGTGCTTTACAGGCGATTCCAAGGTACCTCTTGAAATCTGTTTCCTGCTATTTTGCCTCGCTTTCAAGTCCGCCTCGTTGACTTCCCTCAACAGATTTTTGGACGATAGTTGTCCTTTATCACTCTGCCAGTTTGTGAATTGCTGTGCCCCTGAGCTCCATTTCTCAACTCGTTTTTTGTGAGCTGAACGCAAGTCCAAAATTTTGGATCATGTCCTATACTGGTTCCCGGTGGGTGGCTGAGACTTTGGTTAATTCTTCTTCCTGCCGGGAAATTAGAGTGACATGTGCCCGTCCAAATGCCTAACAGCTACTCTCTCATGGGTTCTCCCTCGTCCCTTCCATCCTCTGCCAAATTGGGAACCTGTGCAAACCAGGAGGTTAAAGGGCCTGTCTCTCCAAGTTGGGAGATTGATAGTAAGGCAGTTGGAAAGTCAAACTGGAGCACCAGGAAAGGGACTATTCGCTGAGTTTTAGAAACCTTTCGTATTCACAGTGTGTCCATTCTCTAGGTTTCCTGTACATGTTATAGCTGTAGTAATATTCCCTTGAACCTGGAGAGTTGGGACCCATGGAATGGGGGCCATGCATTATTGCTTGAAAGCGTCTGCATTTGCTCACCCAATCTCACCAATCCTCTCAGTCCCAAGTGTCCAGCCTTATGCCACATCCAGCTGTCATTGTAGATAGGGTCTTTCCAGGTTTCCTCAGACACCCTGAAGGAATTGTAAAGAATTTCCCTGTTTTTTGGTTTTGCTTTTGAAATTCCTTTTTATAGTGGGTTTGAGCTGATTCTCGCTGCCATGTTTATGCCACTCTAGACACACTTGATTCCCTTATGGAGTCATATCAATACATAGGTTTTAAGATTCCTACTAGTCAGATATATTCCTCTGCGGGAAATATGGGGTTTTGAGTCTCTTTCACTGAGGAAGGTGTAGGTCTTGTCTATTCCAAAGTTGGTTTTTGGAACGGTCCCTGTGCTTATATCAAACTCTGGTTTTATGCATCACCCCACCTCTCCATCCCCTTTATGCTGGCATAAGAGTGTTTTCTAAATGTGAGACTCTGTTCTCTTTCCTAACTCAGTTCACGTGTAGCCATGTTTACAGGATCTTCATAAGTGATATCTTATGATAAGTTTCTTTTTCTGTGTGACTTATTTCACTTAGAATCTTCGTACCTGAATCCACTCACTTTGCTGCTACTGGTCTTATGACATTGTTTTCATGGCTGAGGGATATTCCATCGTACGTAAGTACCACAATGTTTTGAACCATTTTTATATTTCCTGGGATATTTAAGGTGTACCCAAGTTGAGGTTCTTGTAGTCAGTGCAGCCCTAAATTTGGAGGTGGCTCTTCCTTATTGATTTTCAGTTTTCCCAAGGTATATTCCCTAGACTGGAAGTGGCCTTGGCTCTGTAGCTCTGTTGTTTACTTGTTTTAGGGAACACAATGCACTCCTCCAGTGAGGCAGTTGGCAATTTACATCCCACCGATCAGCATAACAAGGCTCCCAGTTCCTCAGGGCCTGTCTTGCCTTTTTGGTTTTTACACATTTTGTGGATGTCCCTTTTGAACGGTGGGAAATGATACTTCTTTGTAGTGCAGATTTGCATTGCCCGCTTGCTTGCTTGGCCAAAAAGGGCGTATGCGTTTTCTCCTGAATATATTCAGGAGAAAACGCATACGCCGTTTTTGGCCAAGTGCACCATTGTCCAAGTTGTGCCCCTCTTCCTGTGCTTTACAGGCGATTCCAAGGTACCTCTTGAAATCTGTTTCCTGCTATTTTGCCTCGCTTTCAAGTCCGCCTCGTTGACTTCCCTCAACAGATTTTTGGACGATAGTTGTCCTTTATCACTCTGCCAGTTTGTGAATTGCTGTGCCCCTGAGCTCCATTTCTCAACTCGTTTTTTGTGAGCTGAACGCAAGTCCAAAATTTTGGATCATGTCCTATACTGGTTCCCGGTGGGTGGCTGAGACTTTGGTTAATTCTTCTTCCTGCCGGGAAATTAGAGTGACATGTGCCCGTCCAAATGCCTAACAGCTACTCTCTCATGGGTTCTCCCTCGTCCCTTCCATCCTCTGCCAAATTGGGAACCTGTGCAAACCAGGAGGTTAAAGGGCCTGTCTCTCCAAGTTGGGAGATTGATAGTAAGGCAGTTGGAAAGTCAAACTGGAGCACCAGGAAAGGGACTATTCGCTGAGTTTTAGAAACCTTTCGTATTCACAGTGTGTCCATTCTCTAGGTTTCCTGTACATGTTATAGCTGTAGTAATATTCCCTTGAACCTGGAGAGTTGGGACCCATGGAATGGGGGCCATGCATTATTGCTTGAAAGCGTCTGCATTTGCTCACCCAATCTCACCAATCCTCTCAGTCCCAAGTGTCCAGCCTTATGCCACATCCAGCTGTCATTGTAGATAGGGTCTTTCCAGGTTTCCTCAGACACCCTGAAGGAATTGTAAAGAATTTCCCTGTTTTTTGGTTTTGCTTTTGAAATTCCTTTTTATAGTGGGTTTGAGCTGATTCTCGCTGCCATGTTTATGCCACTCTAGACACACTTGATTCCCTTATGGAGTCATATCAATACATAGGTTTTAAGATTCCTACTAGTCAGATATATTCCTCTGCGGGAAATATGGGGTTTTGAGTCTCTTTCACTGAGGAAGGTGTAGGTCTTGTCTATTCCAAAGTTGGTTTTTGGAACGGTCCCTGTGCTTATATCAAACTCTGGTTTTATGCATCACCCCACCTCTCCATCCCCTTTATGCTGGCATAAGAGTGTTTTCTAAATGTGAGACTCTGTTCTCTTTCCTAACTCAGTTCACGTGTAGCCATGTTTACAGGATCTTCATAAGTGATATCTTATGATAAGTTTCTTTTTCTGTGTGACTTATTTCACTTAGAATCTTCGTACCTGAATCCACTCACTTTGCTGCTACTGGTCTTATGACATTGTTTTCATGGCTGAGGGATATTCCATCGTACGTAAGTACCACAATGTTTTGAACCATTTTTATATTTCCTGGGATATTTAAGGTGTACCCAAGTTGAGGTTCTTGTAGTCAGTGCAGCCCTAAATTTGGAGGTGGCTCTTCCTTATTGATTTTCAGTTTTCCCAAGGTATATTCCCTAGACTGGAAGTGGCCTTGGCTCTGTAGCTCTGTTGTTTACTTGTTTTAGGGAACACAATGCACTACTCCAGTGAGGCAGTTGGCAATTTACATCCCGCCCATCAGCATAACAAGGCTCCCAGTTCTCCAGGGCCTGTCTTGCCTTTCTGGTTTTTACACATTTTGTGGATGTCCCTTTTGACCGGTGGGAAGTGATACTTCTTTGTAGTGCAGATTTGCATTGCCCGCTTGCTTGCTTGGCTAAAAAGGGCATATGCGTTTTCTCCTGAATATATTCAGGAGAAAACGCATACGCCCTTTTTGGCCAAGTGCACCATTGTCCAAGTTGTGCCCCTCTTCCTGTGCTTTACAGGCGATTCCAAGGTACCTCTTGAAATCTGTTTCCTGCTATTTTGCCTCGCTTTCAAGTCCGCCTCGTTGACTTCCCTCAACAGATTTTTGGACGATAGTTGTCCTTTATCACTCTGCCAGTTTGTGAATTGCTGTGCCCCTGAGCTCCATTTCTCAACTCGTTTTTTGTGAGCTGAACGCAAGTCCAAAATTTTGGATCCTGTCCTATACTGGTTCCCGGTGGGTGGCTGAGACTTTGGTTAATTCTTCTTCCTGCCGGGAAATTAGAGTGACATGTGCCCGTCCAAATGCCTAACAGCTACTCTCTCATGGGTTCTCTCTCGTCCCTTCCATCCTCTGCCAAATTGGGAACCTGTGCAAACCAGGAGGTTAAAGGGCCTGTCTCTCCAAGTTGGGAGATTGATAGTAAGGCAGTTGGAAAGTCAAACTGGAGCACCAGGAGAGGGACTATTCGTTGAGTTTTAGAAACCTTTCGTATTCACAGTGTGTCCATTCTCTAGGTTTCCTGTACATGTTATAGCTGTAGTAATATTCCCTTGAACCTGGAGAGTTGGGACCCATGGAATGGGGGCCATGCATTATTGCTTGAAAGGGTCTGCATTCGCTCACCCAATCTCACCAATCCTCTCAGTCCCAAGTGTCCAGCCTTATGCCACATCCAGCTGTCATTGTAGATAGGGTCTTTCCAGGTTTCCTCAGACACCCTGAAGGAATTGTAAAGAATTTCCCTGTTTTTTGGTTTTGCTTTTGAAATTCCTTTTTATAGTGGGTTTGAGCTGATACTCGCTGCCATGTTTATGCCACTCTAGACACACTTGATTCCCTTATAGAGACATATCAATACATAGGTTTTAAGATTCTTACTAGACAGATATATTCCTCTGTGGGAAATATGGGGTTTTGAGTCTCTTTCACTGAGGAAGGTGTCGGTCTTGTCAATTCCAAAGTTGGTTTTTGAAACGGTCCCTGTGCTTATATCAAACTCTGGTTTTATGCATCACCCCACCTCTCCTTCCCCTTTATGCAGGCATAAGAGTGTTTTCTAAATGTGAGACTCTGTTCTCTTTCCTAACTCAGTTCACGTGTAGCCATGTTTACAGGATCTTCATAAGTGATATCTTATGATAAGTTTCTTTTTCTGTGTGACTTATTTCACTTAGAATCATCGTACCTGAATCCACTCACTTTGTTGCTACTTGTCTTATGACATTGATTTCATGGCTGAGGGATATTCCATCGTACGTAAGTACCACAATGTTTTGAACCATTTTTATATTTCCTGGGATATTTAAGGTGTACCCAAGTTGAGGTTCTTGTAGTCAGTGCAGCCCTAAATTTGGAGGTGGCTCTTTCTTATTGATTTTCAGTTTTCCCCAGGTATATTCCCTAGACTGGAAGTGGCCTTGGCTCTGTAGCTCTGTTGTTTACTTGTTTTAGGGAACACAATGCACTCCTCCAGTGAGGCAGTTGGCAATTTACATCCCACCCATCAGCATAACAAGGCTCCCAGTTCCTCAGGGCCTGTCTTGCCTTTTTGGTTTTTACACATTTTGTGGATGTCCCTTTTGACCGGTGGGAAATGATACTTCTTTGTAGTGCAGATTTGCATGCCCGCTTGCTTGCTTGGCCAAAAAGGGCGTATGCGTTTTCTCCTGAATATATTCAGGAGAAAACGCATACGCCCTTTTTGGCCAAGTGCACCATTGTCCAAGTTGTGCCCTTCTTCCTGTGCTTTACAGGCGATTCCAAGGTACCTCTTGAAATCTGTTTCCTGCTATTTTGCCTCGCTTTCAAGTCCGCCTCGTTGACTTCCCTCAACAGATTTTTGGACGATAGTTGTCCTTTATCACTCTGCCAGTTTGTGAATTGCTGTGCCCCTGAGCTCCATTTCTCAACTCGTTTTTTTTGAGCTGAACACAAGTCCAAAATTTTGGATCATTTCCTATACTGGTTCCCGGTGGGTGGCTGAGACTTTGGTTAATTCTTCTTCCTGCCGGGAAATTAGAGTGACATGTGCCCGTCCAAATGCCTAACAGCTACTCTCTCATGGGTTCTCCCTCGTCCCTTCCATCCTCTGCCAAATTGGGAACCTGTGCAAACCAGGAGGTTAAAGGGCCTGTCTCTCCAAGTTGGGAGATTGATAGTAAGGCAGTTGGAAAGTCAAACTGGAGCACCAGGAGAGGGACTATTCGTTGAGTTTTAGAAACCTTTCGTATTCACAGTGTGTCCATTCTCTAGGTTTCCTGTACATGTTATAGCTGTAGTAATATTCCCTTGAACCTGGACAGTTGGGACCCATGGAATGGGGGCCATGCATTATTGCTTGAAAGGGTCTGCATTCGCTCACCCAATCTCACCAATCCTCAGTCCCAAATGTCCAGCCTTATGCCACATCCAGCTGTCATTGTAGATAGGGTCTTTCCAGGTTTCCTCAGACACCCTGAAGGAATTGTAAAGAATTTCCCTGTTTTTTGGTTTTGCTTTTGAAATTCCTTTTTATAGTGGGTTTGAGCTGATTCTCGCTGCCATGTTTATGCCACTCTAGACACACTTGATTCCCTTATGGAGACATATCAATACATAAGTTTTAAGATTCTTACTAGTCAGATATATTCCTCTGCGGGAAATATGGGGTTTTGAGTCTCTTTCACTGAGGAAGGTGTCGGTCTTGTCAATTCCAAAGTTGGTTTTTGAAACGGTCCCTGTGCTTATATCAAACTCTGGTTTTATGCATCACCCCACCTCTCCTTCCCCTTTATGCAGGCATAAGAGTGTTTTCTAAATGTGAGACTCTGTTCTCTTTCCTAACTCAGTTCACGTGTAGCCATGTTTACAGGATCTTCATAAGTGATATCTTATGATAAGTTTCTTTTTCTGTGTGACTTATTTCACTTAGAATCTTCGTACCTGAATCCACTCACTTTGCTGCTACTGGTCTTATGACATTGATTTCATGGCTGAGGGATATTCCATCGTACGTAAGTACCACAATGTTTTGAACCATTTTTATATTTCCTGGGATATTTAAGGTGTACCCAAGTTGAGGTTCTTGTAGTCAGTGCAGCCCTAAATTTGGAGGTGGCTCTTTCTTATTGATTTTCAGTTTTCCCAAGGTATATTCCCTAGACTGGAAGTGGCCTTGGCTCTGTAGCTCTGTTGTTTACTTGTTTTAGGGAACACAATGCACTCCTCCAGTGAGGCAGTTGGCAATTTACATCCCACCCATCAGCATAACAAGGCTCCCAGTTCCTCAGGGCCTGTCTTGCCTTTTTGGTTTTTACACATTTTGTGGATGTCCCTTTTGACCGGTGGGAAATGATACTTCTTTGTAGTGCAGATTTGCATGCCCGCTTGCTTGCTTGGCCAAAAAGGGCGTATGCGTTTTCTCCTGAATATATTCAGGAGAAAACGCATACGCCCTTTTTGGCCAAGTGCACCATTGTCCAAGTTGTGCCCTTCTTCCTGTGCTTTACAGGCGATTCCAAGGTACCTCTTGAAATCTGTTTCCTGCTATTTTGCCTCGCTTTCAAGTCCGCCTCGTTGACTTCCCTCAACAGATTTTTGGACGATAGTTGTCCTTTATCACTCTGCCAGTTTGTGAATTGCTGTGCCCCTGAGCTCCATTTCTCAACTCGTTTTTTTTGAGCTGAACACAAGTCCAAAATTTTGGATCATTTCCTATACTGGTTCCCGGTGGGTGGCTGAGACTTTGGTTAATTCTTCTTCCTGCCGGGAAATTAGAGTGACATGTGCCCGTCCAAATGCCTAACAGCTACTCTCTCATGGGTTCTCCCTCGTCCCTTCCATCCTCTGCCAAATTGGGAACCTGTGCAAACCAGGAGGTTAAAGGGCCTGTCTCTCCAAGTTGGGAGATTGATAGTAAGGCAGTTGGAAAGTCAAACTGGAGCACCAGGAGAGGGACTATTCGTTGAGTTTTAGAAACCTTTCGTATTCACAGTGTGTCCATTCTCTAGGTTTCCTGTACATGTTATAGCTGTAGTAATATTCCCTTGAACCTGGACAGTTGGGACCCATGGAATGGGGGCCATGCATTATTGCTTGAAAGGGTCTGCATTCGCTCACCCAATCTCACCAATCCTCAGTCCCAAATGTCCAGCCTTATGCCACATCCAGCTGTCATTGTAGATAGGGTCTTTCCAGGTTTCCTCAGACACCCTGAAGGAATTGTAAAGAATTTCCCTGTTTTTTGGTTTTGCTTTTGAAATTCCTTTTTATAGTGGGTTTGAGCTGATTCTCGCTGCCATGTTTATGCCACTCTAGACACACTTGATTCCCTTATGGAGACATATCAATACATAAGTTTTAAGATTCTTACTAGTCAGATATATTCCTCTGCGGGAAATATGGGGTTTTGAGTCTCTTTCACTGAGGAAGGTGTCGGTCTTGTCAATTCCAAAGTTGGTTTTTGAAACGGTCCCTGTGCTTATATCAAACTCTGGTTTTATGCATCACCCCACCTCTCCTTCCCCTTTATGCAGGCATAAGAGTGTTTTCTAAATGTGAGACTCTGTTCTCTTTCCTAACTCAGTTCACGTGTAGCCATGTTTACAGGATCTTCATAAGTGATATCTTATGATAAGTTTCTTTTTCTGTGTGACTTATTTCACTTAGAATCTTCGTACCTGAATCCACTCACTTTGCTGCTACTGGTCTTATGACATTGATTTCATGGCTGAGGGATATTCCATCGTACGTAAGTACCACAATGTTTTGAACCATTTTTATATTTCCTGGGATATTTAAGGTGTACCCAAGTTGAGGTTCTTGTAGTCAGTGCAGCCCTAAATTTGGAGGTGGCTCTTTCTTATTGATTTTCAGTTTTCCCAAGGTATATTCCCTAGACTGGAAGTGGCCTTGGCTCTGTAGCTCTGTTGTTTACTTGTTTTAGGGAACACAATGCACTCCTCCAGTGAGGCAGTTGGCAATTTACATCCCGCCCATCAGCATAACAAGGCTCCCAGTTCTCCAGGGCCTGTCTTGCCTTTCTGGTTTTTACACATTTTGTGGATGTCCCTTTTGACCGGTGGGAAGTGATACTTCTTTGTAGTGCAGATTTGCATTGCCCGCTTGCTTGCTTGGCCAAAAAGGGCGTATGCGTTTTCTCCTGAATATATTCAGGAGAAAACGCATACGCCTTTTTGGCCAAGTGCACCATTGTCCAAGTTGTGCCCCTCTTCCTGTGCTTTACAGGCGATTCCAACGTACCTCTTCAAATCTGTTTCCTGCTATTTTGCCTCACTTTCAAGTCCGCCTCGTTGACTTCCCTCAACTGACTTTTGGACGATAGTTGTCCTTTATCACTCTGCCAGTTTGTGAATTGCTGTGCCCCTGAGCTCCATTTCTCAACTCGTTTTTTGTGAGCTAAACGCAAGTCCAAAATTTTGGATCATGTCCTCTACTAGTTCCCGGTGGGTGGCTGAGACTTTGGTTAATTCTTCTTCCTGCCGGGAAATTAGAGTGACATGTGCCCGTCCAAATGCCTAACAGCTACTCTCTCATGGGTTCTCCCTCGTCCCTTCCATCCTCTGCCAAATTGGGAACCTGTGCAAACCAGGAGGTTAAAGGGCCTGTCTCTCCAAGTTGGGAGATTGATAGTAAGGCAGTTGGAAAGTCAAACTGGAGCACCAGGAGAGGGACTATTCGTTGAGTTTTAGAAACCTTTCGTATTCACAGTGTGTCCATTTTCTAGGTTTCCTGTACATGTTATAGCTGTAGTAATATTCCCTTGAACCTGGAGAGTTGGGACCCATGGAATGGGGGCCATACATTATTGCTTGAAAGGGTCTGCATTTGCTCACCCAATCTCACCAATCCTCTCAGTCCCAAGTGTCCAGCCTTATGCCACATCCAGCTGTCATTGTAGATAGGGTCTTTCCAGGTTTCCTCAGACACCCTGAAGGAATTGTAAAGAATTTCCCGTTTTTTGGTTTTGCTTTTGAAATTCCTTTTTATAGTGGGTTTGAGCTGATTCTCGCTGCCATGTTTATGCCACTCTAGACACACTTGATTCCCTTATGGAGACATATCAATACATAGGTTTTAGATTCTTACTAGTCAGATATATTCCTCTGTGGGAAATATGGGGTTTTGAGTCTCTTTCACTAAGGAAGGTGTCGGTCTTGTCAATTCCAAAGTTGGTTTTTGAAACGGTCCCTGTGCTTATATCAAACTCTGGTTTTATGCATCACCCCACCTCTCCTTCCCCTTTATGCAGGCATAAGAGTGTTTTCTAAATGTGAGACTCTGTTCTCTTTCCTAACTCAGTTCACGTGTAGCCATGTTTACAGGATCTTCATAAGTGATATCTTATGATAAGTTTCTTTTTCTGTGTGACTTATTTCACTTAGAATCATCGTACCTGAATCCACTCACTTTGCTGCTACTGGTCTTATGACATTGATTTCATGGCTGAGGGATATCCCATCGTACGTAAGTACCACAATGTTTTGAACCATTTTTATATTTCCTGGGATATTTAAGGTGTGCCCAAGTTGAGGTTCTTGTAGCCAGTGCAGCCCTAAATTTGGAGGTGGCTCTTTCTTATTGATTTTCAGTTTTCCCAAGGTATATTCCCTAGACTAGAAGTGGCCTTGGCTCTGTAGCTCTGTTGTTTACTTGTTTTAGGGAACACAATGCACTCCTCCAGTGAGGCAGTTGGCAATTTACATCCCGATCATCAGCATAACAAGGCTCCCAGTTCTCCAGGGCCTGTCTTGCCTTTCTGGTTTTTACACATTTTGTGGATGTCCCTTTTGACCGGTGGGAAATGATACTTCTTTGTAGTGCAGATTTGCATTGCCCGCTTGCTTGCTTGGCCAAAAAGGGCGTATGCGTTTTCTCCTGAATATATTCAGGAGAAAACGCATACGCCCTTTTTGGCCAAGTGAACCATTGTCCAAGTTGTGCCCCTCTTCCTGTGCTTTACAGGCGATTCCAAGGTACCTCTTGAAATCTGTTTCCTGCTATTTTGCCTCGCTTTCAAGTCCGCCTCGTTGACTTCCCTCAACAGATTTTTGGACGATAGTTGTCCTTTATCACTCTGCCAGTTTGCGAATTGCTGTGCCCCTGAGCTCCATTTCTCAACTCGTTTTTTGTGAGCTGAACACAAGTCCAAAATTTTGGATCATGTCCTATACTGGTTCCCGGTGGGTGGCTGAGACTTTGGTTAATTCTTCTTCCTGCCGGGAAATTAGAGTGACATGTGCCCGTCCAAATGCCTAACAGCTACTCTCTCATGGGTTCTCCCTCGTCCCTTCCATCCTCTGCCAAATTGGGAACCTGTGCAAACCAGGAGGTTACAGGGCCTGTCTCTCCAAGTTGGGAGATTGATAGTAAGGCAGTTGGAAAGTCAAACTGGAGCACCAGGAGAGGGACTATTCGTTGAGTTTTAGAAACCTTTCGTATTCACAGTGTGTCCATTCTCTAGGTTTCCTGTACATGTTATAGCTGTAGTAATATTCCCTTGAACCTGGAGAGTTGGGACCCATGGAATGGGGGCCATACATTATTGCTTGAAAGGGTCTGCATTTGCTCACCCAATCTCACCAATCCTCTCAGTCCCAAGTGTCCAGCCTTATGCCACATCCAGCTGTCATTGTAGATAGGGTCTTTCCAGGTTTCCTCAGACACCCTGAAGGAATTGTAAAGAATTTCCCTGTTTTTTGGTTTTGCTTTTGAAATTCCTTTTTATAGTGGGTTTGAGCTGATTCTCGCTGCCATGTTTATGCCACTCTAGACACACTTGATTCCCTTATGGAGACATATCAATACATAGGTTTTAAGATTCTTACTAGTCAGATATATTCCTCTGCGGGAAATATGGGGTTTTGAGTCTCTTTCACTGAGGAAGGTGTCGGTCTTGCCTATTCCAAAGTTGGTTTTTGGAACGGTCCCTGTGCTTATATCAAACTCTGGTTTTATGCATCACCCCACCTCTCCATCCCCTTTATGCAGGCATAAGAGTGTTTTCTAAATGTGAGACTCTGTTCTCTTTCCTAACGCAGTTCACGTGTAGCCATGTTTACAGGATCTTCATAAGTGATATCTTATGATAAGTTTCTTTTTCTGTGTGACTTATTTCACTTAGAATCATCGTACCTGAATCCACTCACTTTGCTGCTACTGCTCTTATGACATTGATTTCATGGCGGAGGAATATTCCATCGTACGTAAGTACCACAATGTTTTGAACCATTTTTATATTTCCTGGGATATTTAAGGTGTACCCAAGTTGAGGTTCTTGTAGTCAGTGGAGCCCTAAATTTGGAGGTGGCTCTTTCTTATTGATTTTCAGTTTTCCCAAGGTATATTCCCTAGACTGGAAGTGGCCTTGGCTCTGTAGCTCTGTTGTTTACTTGTTTTAGGGAACACAATGCACTCCTCCAGTGAGGCAGTTGGCAATTGACATCCCGCCCATCAGCATAACAAGGCCCCCTGTTCTCCAGGGCCTGTCTTGCCTTTCTGGTTTTTACACATTTTGTGGATGTCCCTTTTGACCGGTGGGAAGTGATACTTCTTTGTAGTGCAGATTTGCATTGCCCGCTTGCTTGCTTGGCCAAAAAGGGCGTATGCGTTTCCTCCTGAATATATTCAGGGAAAAACGCATACGCCCTTTTTGGCCAAGTGCATCATTGTCGAACTTGTGCCCCTCTTCCTGTGCTTTACAGGCGATTCCAACGTACCTCTTTAAATCTGTTTCCTGCTATTCTGCATCGCATTAAAGTCCGCCTCGTTGCCTTCCCTCAACAGATTTTTGGACGATAGTTGTGTTTTATTACTCTGCCAGTTTGTGAATTACTGTGCCCCTGAGCTCCATTTTTCAACTCGTTTTTAGTGAGCTGAACGCAAGTCCAAAATTTTGGTTCAGGACCTATACTGGTTCCCGGTGGGTGGCTGAGACTTTGGTTAATTCTTCTTCCTACCGGTATATTAGAGTGACACGTGCCCGTCCAAATGCCTAACAGCTACTCTCTCATTGATTCTCCCTCTTCCCTTTCATCCTCTGCCAAATTGGCAACCTATTCGAACCAGGAGGTAAATGGCGCTGTGTCTCCAAGTTTGGAGATTGATAGTAAAGCAGTTGGAAAGTCAAACCAGAGCACCAGGAGAGGGACTATTCATTGAGATTTAGAAACATTTCGTATTCACAGTGTGTCCATTCTCTAGGTTTCCTGTACCAGTTCTTGCTGCATTAATATTCCCTTCAACCTCGAGAGTTGGGACCCATGGAATGGGGGCCACGCATTCTTGCTTTAATGGGTCTGCATTTGCTCACCCAATCTCACCAATCCTCTCAGTCCCAAGTGTCCAGCCTTATGCCATATCCAGCTGTCATTGTAGATAGGTTCATTCCACGTTTCATCAGAGACCCTGAAGGAATTGTAAAGACTTTCCCTGTTTTTTTGTTTTGTTTTTGAAATTCCTTTTTATAGTGGGTTTGAGCTGATTCTCGCTGCCATGTTTATGCCAGTCAAGACACACTTGATAACCTTATGGAGACATATCAATACATAGGTTTTAAGATTCTTACTAGTCAGATCTATTCCTCTGCGGGAAATATGTGGTTTTGAGTCCCTTTCACTGAGGAAGGTGTAGGTCTTATCTATTCCATAGTAAGTTTTTGGAACGGTCCCTGTGATTATATCAAACTCTGGTTTTATGCATTACCCCACCTCTCTTTCTCCCTTAAGCATGCATACGAGTTTTTTTCTAAATGTGAGACACTGTTCTCTTTCCTAACTCAGTTCATATGTAGCCATGTTTACAGGATCTCCAAAAGTCATATCTTATGATAAGTTTCTTTTTCTGTGTGACTTATTTCACTTAGAATCATCGTACCTGAATCGACTCATTTTGCTGCTACTGGTCTTATGACATTGATTTCATGGATGAGGGATATTACATCTTTCGTATGTACCACAATTTTTTGAATCCATTTTATATTTCCTGGGATATTTAAGGTGTACCCAAGTTGAGGTTCTTGAAGCAGTGCAGCCCTAAATTTTGGGGTGACTCTGTCTTATTGATTTTCAGTTTTCCCAAGATATATTCCCTAGACTGAAAGTGCCCTTGGCTCTGTAGCTCTGTTGTTTACTTGTTTTAGGGAACACAGTGCACTCCTCCAGAGAGGCAGTTGGCAATTTACATCTGGACCATCAGCATAAACAGGCTCCGTGTTCTCCAGGCCCTGTCATGCCTTTCTGGTTTTTACACATTTTGTGGATGTCCCTTTTGACCGGTGGGAAGTGACACTTCTTTGTAGTGCAAATTTGCATTGCCCGCTTGCTTGCTTGGCCAAAAAGGGCGTATGCGTTTTCTCCTGAATATATTCAGGAGAAAACGCATACGCCCTTTTTCTCCAATTACATCAGTGTCAAAGTTGTGCCTCTCTTCCTGTGCTTTAAAGGCGATTCCAATGTACCTCTTGAAATCTGTTTCCTGCTATTCGGCATCGCTTTCAAGTCCGCCTCGTTTCCTTCCCTCAACAGATTTATGGACGATAGATGTCCTGTATTACTCTGCCAGTTTGTGAATTGCTGTGCCCCTGAGCTCCATTTTACAACTCGATTTTTGTGAGCTGAACGCAATTCCAAAATTTTGGTTCAGGATCTATACTGGTTCCCGGTGGGTGGCTGAGACTTTGGTTAATTCTTCTTCCTGCCGGGAAATTAGTATGAAATGTGCCTGTCCAAATGCCTAACAGCTACTCTCTCATTGTTTCTTCCTCTTCCCTTTCATCCTCTGCCAAATTGACAACCTGTGCGAACCAGGAGGTTAAAGGGGCTGTCTCTCCTAGTTGGTTGATTGATAGTAAAGCAGTTGGAAAGTCAAACCAGAGCAGCAGTAGAGGGACTATTCGTTGAGTTTTAGAAACCTTTCGTATTCACAGTGTGTCCATTCTCTAGGTTTCCTGTACATGTTATAGCTGTAGTAATATTCCCTTGAACCTGGAGAGTTGGGACCCATGGAATGGGGCCATGCATTATTGCTTTAAAGGGTCTGCATTTGCTCACCCAATCTCACCAATCCTCTCAGTCCCAAGTGTCCAGCCTTATGCCACATCCAGCTGTCATTGTAGATAGGGTCATTCCAGGTTTCATCAGAGAACCCGAAGGAATTTTAAAGAATTTCCCGTTTTTTTTGTTTTGTTTTTGTAATTCCTTTTTACTGTGTGTTTGAGCTGATTCTCGCTGCCATGTTTATGCCGTTCTAGACTCAGTAGATTCCCTTATGGATACATATCAATAAATAAGTTTTATGATTCTTACTCGTGAGAAATATTCATCTGTGGGAAATATGGGGTTTTGAGTCCCTTTCACTGAGGAAGGTGTAGGTCTTGTCTATTCCATAGTTGGTTTTTGGAATGGTACCTGTGCTTATATCAAACTCTGGTTTTATGTATCACCACACCTCTCCTTCCCCCTTAAGAAGGCATAAGAGTGTTTTCTAAATGTGAGACTCTGTTCTCATACCTAACTCAGTTCATGTGTAGCCATGTTTACAGGATCTTCATAAGTGATATCTTATGATAAGTTTCATTTTCTGTGTGACATATTTCACTTAGAATCATCGTACCTGAATCCACTCATTTTGGTGCAACTGGTCTTATGACATTGATTTCATGGCTGAGGGATATTCCATCGTACGTAAGTACCACAATTTTTTGAACCAATTTTATATTTCCTAGGATATTTAAGGTGTACCCATGTTGAGGTTCTTGTAAGCAGTGCAGCCCTAAATTTTCGGGTGGCTCTGTCTTATTGATTTTCAGTTTTCCCAAGGTATATTCCCTAGACTGGAAGCGCCCTTCGCTCTGTAGCTCTGTTGTTTACTTGTTTTAGGGAACACAATGCACTCTTCCAGAGAGGCAGTTGGCAATTTACATCCCGCCCATCAGCATAACAAGGCTCCTTGTTCTCCAGGGTCTGTCTTGCCTTTCAGGTTTTTACACATTTTGTGGATGTCCCTTTTGACCGGTGGGAAGTGATACTTCTTTGTAGTGCAGATTTGCATTGCCCGCTTGCTTGCTTGGCCAAAAAGGGCGTATGCGTTTTCTCCTGAATATATTCAGGAGAAAACGCATACGCCCTTTTTGGCCAAGTGCATCATTGTCCAAGTTGTGCCCCTCTTCCTGTGCTTTAAAGGTGATTCCAATGTACCTCTTGAAATCTGTTTCCTGCCATTCTGCCTCACATTCAAGTCCGCCTCGTTGCCTTCCCTCAACAGATTTTTGGACGATAGTTGTCCTTTATCACTCTGCCAGTTTGTGAATTGCTGTGCCCCTGAGCTCCATTTTTCAACTCGTTTTTTGTGAGCTGAACGCAAGTCCAAAATTTTGGTTCAGGACTTATACTGGTTCCCGGTGGGTGGGAGAGATTTTGGTTAATTCTTCTTCCTGCCGGGAAATTAGAGTGACATGTGCCCGTCCAAATGCCTAACAGCTACTCTCTCATTGGATCTCCCTCTTCCCATTCCTCCTCAGCCAAATTGGCAACCTGTGCAAACCAGGAGGTAAAAGGTGCTGTCTCTCCATGTTGGGAGATTGATAGTAAATCAGTTGGAAAGTCAAACCAGAGCACCAGGAGAGGGACAATTCATTGAGTTTTAGTAACCTTTCGTATTCCCAGTGTGTCCATTCTCTAGGTTTCCCGTACATGTTATAGCTGTCGTAATATTCACTTCAATCTGAAGAGTTGGGACCCATGGAATGGGTCCATGCATTATTGCTTTAAAGGGTCTTCTTTTGCTCACCCAATCTCACCAGTCCTCTCAGTCCCAAGTGTCCAGCCTTATGCCACATCCATCTGTCATTGGAGATAGAGTCATTTCAGGTTTCATCAGAGACCCTGAGGGAATTATAAAGAATTTCCCTGTTTTTTTCTTTTGTTTTTGAAATTACTTTTTATAGTGGGTTTGAGCTGATTCTCGCTGCCATGTTTATGCCACTCTAGACACACTTGATTCCCTTATGCAGATATATCAATACATTGGTTTTAATATTCTTACAAGTGAAATATATTCCTCTGCAGGAAATATGTGGTTTTGATTCCCTTTCACTGAGGAAGGTGTAGGTCTTGTCTATTCAATAGTTGGTTTTTGGAACATGGCCTGAGCTTATATCAAACTCTGGTTTTATTCATCACCCCACCTCTCCTTCCCCTTTAAGAAGGCATAAGAGTGTTTTCTAAATGTGAGACTCTGTTCTCTTTCCTAACTCAGTTCATGTGTAGCCATGTTTAAAGGAGCTTCATAAGTGATATCTTATGATAGGTTTCTTTTTCTGTGTGACTTATTTCACTTAGAATCATACCTGAATCGACTCATTTTGTGCAACTGGTCTTATGACATTGATTTCATGGCTGAGCGATATTCCATCGTACGTAAGTACCACAATATTTTGAAACAATTTTATATTTCCTGGGATATTTAAGGTGTACCCAAGTTGAGGTTCTTGTAAGCCGTGCAGCCCTAAATTTTGGGGTGGCTCTGTCTTATTGATTTTCAGTTTTCCCAAGGTATATTCCCTAGACAGGAAGCGCCCTTGGCTCTGTAGCTCTGTTGTTTACTTGTTTTAGGGAACACAATGCACTCCTCCAGAGAGGCAGTTGGCAATTTACATCCCGCCCATCAGCATAACATGGCTCCGTGTTCTCCAGGGCATGTCTTGCCATTCAGGTTTTTACACATTTTGTGGATGTCCCTTTTGACCGTTTGGTGTGATACTTCTTTGTAGTGCAGATTTGCATTGCCTGCTTGCTTGCTTGGCCAAAAAGGGCGTATGCGTTTTCTCCTGAATATATTCAGGAGAAAACGCATACGCCCTTTTTGTCCAATTCCATCAGTGTCAAAGTTGTGCCCCTCTTCCTGTGCTTTAAAGGCGATTCCAACGTACCTCTTGAAATCTGTTTCCTTCTCTTCTGCCTCACTTTCAAGTCTGGCTCGCTGCATTCCCTCAACAGATTTTTGGACGGTAGTTGTCCTTTATCACTCTGCCAGTTTGTGAATTGCTGTGCTCCTGAGCTCCATTTCTCAACTCAATTTTTGTGAGCTGAACACAAGTCCAAAATTTTGGATCATGTCCTATACTGGTTCCCGGTGGGTGGCTGAGACTTTGGTTAATTCTTCTTCCTGCCGGGAAATTAGAGTGACATGTGCCCGTCCAAATGCCTAACAGCTACTCTCTCATGGCTTCTCCCTCGTCCCTTCCATCCTCTGCCAAATTGGGAACCTGTGAAAACCAGGAGGTTAAAGGGCCTGTCTCTCCAAGTTGGGAGATTGATAGTAAGGCAGTTGGAAAGTCAAACTGGAGCACCAGGAGAGGGACTATTCGTTGAGTTTTAGAAACCTTTCGTATTCACTATGTGTACATTATCTAGGTTTCCTGTACATGTTATAGCTGTAGTAATATTCCCTTGAACATGGAGAGTTGGGACACATGGAATGGGGGCTATGCATTACTGCTTGAAAGGGTCTGCATTTGCTCACCCAATCTCACCAATCCTCTCAGTCCCAAGTGTCCAGGCTTATGCCACATCCAGCTGTCATTGTAGATAGGGTCTTTCCAGGTTTCCTCAGACACCCTGAAGGAATTGTAAAGAATTTCCCTGTTTTTTGGTTTTGCTTTTGAAATTCCTTTTTATAGTGGGTTTGAGCTGATTCTCGCTGCCATGTTTATGCCACTCTAGACACACTTGATTCCCTTATGGAGACATATCAATACATAGGTTTTAAGATTCTTACTAGTCAGATATATTCCTCTGCGGGAAATATGGGGTTTTGAGTCTCTTTCACTGAGGAAGGTGTAGGTCTTGTCTATTCCAAAGTTGGTTTTTGGAACGGTCCCTGTGCTTATATCAAACTCTGGTTTTATGCATCACCCCACCTCTCCTTCCCCTTCATGCAGGCATAAGAGTGTTTTCTAAATGTGAGACTGTGTTCTCTTTCCTAACTCAGTTCATGTGTAGCCATGTTTACAGGATCTTCATAAGTGATATCTTATGATAAGTTTCTTTTTCTGTGTGACTTATTTCACTTAGAATCATCGTACCTGAATCAACTCACTTTGCTGCTTCTGGCCTTATGACATTGATTTCATGGCTGAGGGATATTCCATCGTACGTAAGTACCACAATGTTTTGAACCATTTTTATATTTCCTGGGATATTTAAGGTGTACCCAAGTTGAGGTTCTTGTAGTCAGTGCAGCCCTAAATTCGGAGGTTGCTCTTTCTTATTATTTTTTTTTTTTTCTTTTTGCGGTATGTGGGCCTCTCACTGTTGTGGCCTCCCCCGTTGCGGAGCACAGGCTCCGGATGCACAGGCCCAGCGGCCATGGCTCACGGGCCCAGCCGCTCCGCGGCATATGGGATCCTCCCAGACCGGGACACGAACCCGTATCCCCTGCATCGGCAGGCGGACTCTCAACCACTGCGCCACCAGGGAGGCCCTGCTCTTTCTTATTGATTTTCAGTTTTCCCAAGGTATATTCCCTAGACTGGAAGTGGCCTTGGCTCTGTAGCTCTGTTGTTTCCTTGTTTTAGGGAACACAATGCACTCCTCCAGTGAGGCAGTTGGCAATTTACATCCCGCCCATCAGCATAACAAGGCTCCCTGTTCTCCAGGGCCTGTCTTGCCTTTCTGGTTTTTACACATTTTGTGGATGTCCCTTTTGACCGGTGGGAAGTGATACTTCTTTGTAGTGCAGATTTGCATTGCCCGCTTGCTTGCTTGGCCAAAAAGGGCGTATGCGTTTTCTCCTGAATATATTCAGGGAAAAACGCATACGCCCTTTTTGGCCAAGTGCATCATTGTCGAACTTGTGCCCCTCTTCCTGTGCTTTACAGGCGATTCCAACGTACCTCTTTAAATCTGTTTCCTGCTATTCTGCATCGCATTAAAGTCCGCCTCGTTGCCTTCCCTCAACAGATTTTTGGACGATAGTTGTGTTTTATTACTCTGCCAGTTTGTGAATTGCTGTGCCCCTGAGCTCCATTTTTCAACTCGTTTTTAGTGAGCTGAACCCAAGTCCAAAATTTTGGTTCAGGACCTATACTGGTTCCCGGTGGGTGGCTGAGACTTTGGTTAATTCTTCTTCCTACCGGTATATTAGAGTGACACGTGCCCGTCCAAATGCCTAACAGCTACTCTCTCATTGATTCTCCCTCTTCCCTTTCATCCTCTGCCAAATTGGCAACCTATTCGAACCAGGAGGTAAATGGCGCTGTGTCTCCAAGTTTGGAGATTGATAGTAAAGCAGTTGGAAAGTCAAACCAGAGCACCAGGAGAGGGACTATTCATTGAGATTTAGAAACATTTCGTATTCACAGTGTGTCCATTCTCTAGGTTTCCTGTACCAGTTCTTGCTGCATTAATATTCCCTTCAACCTCGAGAGTTGGGACCCATGGAATGGGGGCCACGCATTCTTGCTTTAATGGGTCTGCATTTGCTCACCCAATCTCACCAATCCTCTCAGTCCCAAGTGTCCAGCCTTATGCCATATCCAGCTGTCATTGTAGATAGGTTCATTCCACGTTTCATCAGAGACCCTGAAGGAATTGTAAAGACTTTCCCTGTTTTTTTGTTTTGTTTTTGAAATTCCTTTTTATAGTGGGTTTGAGCTGATTCTCGCTGCCATGTTTATGCCAGTCAAGACACACTTGATAACCTTATGGAGACATATCAATACATAGGTTTTAAGATTCTTACTAGTCAGATCTATTCCTCTGCGGGAAATATGTGGTTTTGAGTCCCTTTCACTGAGGAAGGTGTAGGTCTTATCTATTCCATAGTAAGTTTTTGGAACGGTCCCTGTGATTATATCAAACTCTGGTTTTATGCATTACCCCACCTCTCTTTCTCCCTTAAGCATGCATACGAGTTTTTTTCTAAATGTGAGACACTGTTCTCTTTCCTAACTCAGTTCATATGTAGCCATGTTTACAGGATCTCCAAAAGTCATATCTTATGATAAGTTTCTTTTTCTGTGTGACTTATTTCACTTAGAATCATCGTACCTGAATCGACTCATTTTGCTGCTACTGGTCTTATGACATTGATTTCATGGATGAGGGATATTACATCTTTCGTATGTACCACAATTTTTTGAATCCATTTTATATTTCCTGGGATATTTAAGGTGTACCCAAGTTGAGGTTCTTGTAAGCAGTGCCGCCCTAAATTTTGGGGTGACTCTGTCTTATTGATTTTCAGTTTTCCCAAGATATATTCCCTAGACTGAAAGTGCCCTTGGCTCTGTAGCTCCGTTGTTTACTTGTTTTAGGGAACACAGTGCACTCCTCCAGAGAGGCAGTTGGCAATTTACATCCGGACCATCAGCATAAAAAGGCTCCGTGTTCTCCAGGCCCTGTCATGCCTTTCTGGTTTTTACACATTTTGTGGATGTCCCTTTTGACCGGTGGGAAGTGATACTTCTTTGTAGTGCAAATTTGCATTGCCCGCTTGCTTGCTTGGCCAAAAAGGGCGTATGCGTTTTCTCCTGAATATATTCAGGAGAAAACGCATACGCCCTTTTTTGCCAAGTGCACCATTGTCCAAGTTGTGACCCTCTTCCTGTGCTTTACAGGCGATTCCAACGTACCTCTTGAAATCTGTTTCCTGCTATTTTGCCTCACTTTCAAGTCCGCCTCGTTGACTTCCCTCAACAGATTTTTGGACGATAGTTGTCCTTTATCACTCTGCCAGTTTGTGAATTGCTGTGCCCCTGAGCTCCATTTCTCAACTCGTTTTTTGTGAGCTGAACGCAAGTCCAAAATTTTGGATCATGTCCTATACTGGTTCCCGGTGGGTGGCTGAGACTTTGGTTAATTCTTCTTCCTGCCGGGAAATTAGAGTGACATGTGCCCGTCCAAATGCCTAACAGCTACTCTCTCATGGGTTCTCCCTCGTCCCTTCCATCCTCTGCCAAATTGGGAACCTGTGCAAACCAGGAGGTTAAAGGGCCTGTCTCTCCAAGTTGGGAGATTGATAGCAAGGCAGTTGGAAAGTCAAACTGGAGCACCAGGAGAGGGACTATTCGTTGAGTTTTAGAAACCTTTCGTATTCACAGTGTGTCCATTCTCTAGGTTTCCTGTACATGTTATAGCTGTAGTAATATTCCCTTGAACCTGGAGAGTTGGGACCCATGGAATGGGGGCCATGCATTATTGCTTGAAAGGGTCTGCATTTGCTCACCCAATCTCACCAATCCTCTCAGTCCCAAGTGTCCAGCCTTATGCCACATCCAGCTGTCATTGTAGATAGGGTCTTTCCAGGTTTCCTCAGACACCCTGAAGGAATTGTAAAGAATTTCCCTGTTTTTTGGTTTTGGTTTTGAAATTCCTTTTTATAGTGGGTTTGAGCTGATTCTCGCTGCCATGTTTATGCCACTCTAGACACACTTGATTCCCTTATGGAGACATATCAATACATAGGTTTTAAGATTCTTACTAGTCAGATATATTCCTCTGTGGGAAATATGGGGTTTTGAGTCTCTTTCACTGAGGAAGGTGTCGGTCTTGTCAATTCCAAAGTTGGTTTTTGAAACGGTCCCTGTGCTTATATCAAACTCTGGTTTTATGCATCACCCCACCTCTCCTTCCCCTTTATGCAGGCATAACAGTGTTTTCTAAATGTGAGACTCTGTTCTCTTTCCTAACTCAGTTCACGTGTAGCCATGTTTACAGGATCTTCATAAGTGATATCTTATGATAAGTTCCTTTTTCTGTGTGACTTATTTCACTTAGAATCATCGTACCTTAATCCACTCACTTTGCTGCTACTGGTTTTATGACATTGATTTCATCGCTGAGGGATATTCCATCGTACGTAAGTACCACAATGTTTTGAACCATTTTTATATTTCCTGGGATATTTAAGGTGTACCCAAGTTGAGGTTCTTGTAGCCAGTGCAGCCGTAAATTTGGAGGTGGCTCTTTCTTATTGATTTTCAGTTTTCCCAAGGTATATTCCCTAGACTGGATGTGGCCTTGGCTCTATAGCTCTGTTGTTTACTTGTTTTAGGGAACACAATGCACTCCTCCAGTGAGGCAGTTGGCAATTTACATCCCGCCCATCAGCATAATAAGGCTCCCAGTTCTCCATGGCCTGTCTTGCCTTTCTTGTTTTTACACATTTTGTGGATTTCCCTTTTGACCGGTGGGAAGTGATACTTCTTTGTAGTGCAGATTTGCATTGCCCGCTTGCTTGCTTGGCCAAAAAGGGCGTATGCGTTTTCTCCTGAATATATTCAGGAGAAAACGCATACGCCCTTTTTGGCCAAGTGCACCATTGTCCAAGTTGTGCCCCTCTTCCTGTGCTTTACAGGCGATTCCAACATACCTCTTGAAATCTGTTTCCTGCTATTTTGCCTCACTTTCAAGTCCGCCTCGTTGACTTCCCTCAACAGATTTTTGGACGATAGTTGTCCTTTATCACTCTGCCAATATGTGAATTGCTGTGCCCCTGAGCTCCATTTCTCAACTCGTTTTTTGGGAGCTGAACGCAAGTCCAAAATTTTGGATCATGTCCTATACTGGTTCCCGGTGGGTGGCTGAGACTTTGGTTAATTCTTCTTCCTGCCGGGAAATTAGAGTGACATGTGCCCGTCCAAATGCCTAACAGCTACTCTCTCATGGGTTCTCCCTCGTCCCTTCCATCCTCTGCCAAATTGGGAACCTGTGCAAACCAGGAGGTTAAAGGGCCTGTCTCTCCAAGTTGGGAGATTGATAGTAAGGCAGTTGGAAAGTCAAACTGGAGCATCAGGAGAGGGACTATTCGTTGAGTTTTAGAAACCTTTCGTATTCACAGTGTGTCCATTCTCTAGGTTTCCTGTACATGTTATAGCTGTAGTAATATTCCCTTGAACCTGGACAGTTGTGACCCATGGAATGGGGGCCATGCATTATTGCTTGAAAGGGTCTGCATTCGCTCACCCAATCTCACCAATCCTCTCAGTCCCAAATGTCCAGCCTTATGCCACATCCAGCTGTCATTGTAGATAGGGTCTTTCCAGGTTTCCTCAGACACCCTGAAGGAATTGTAAAGAATTTCCCTGTTTTTTGGTTTTGCTTTTGAAATTCCTTTTTATAGTGGGTTTGAGCTGATTCTCGCTGCCATGTTTATGCCACTCTAGACACACTTGATTCCCTTATGGAGACATATCAATACATAAGTTTTAAGATTCTTACTAGTCAGATATATTCCTCTGTGGGAAATATGGGGTTTTGAGTCTCTTTCACTGAGGAAGGTGTCGGTCTTGTCAATTCCAAAGTTGGTTTTTGAAACGGTCCCTGTGCTTATATCAAACTCTGGTTTTATGCATCACCCCACCTCTCCTTCCCCTTTATGCAGGCATAAGAGTGTTTTCTAAATGTGAGACTCTGTTCTCTTTCCTAACTCAGTTCACGTGTAGCCATGTTTACAGGATCTTCATAAGTGATATCTTATGATAAGTTTCTTTTTCTGTGTGACTTATTTCACTTAGAATCTTCGTACCTGAATCCACTCACTTTGCTGCTACTGGTCTTATGACATTGATTTCATGGCTGAGGGATATTCCATCGTACGTAAGTACCACAATGTTTTGAACCATTTTTATATTTCCTGGGATATTTAAGGTGTACCCAAGTTGAGGTTCTTGTAGTCAGTGCAGCCCTAAATTTGGAGGTGGCCCTTTCTTATTGATTTTCAGTTTTCCCAAGGTATATTCCCTAGACTGGAAGTGGCCTTGGCTCTGTAGCTCTGTTGTTTACTTGTTTTAGGGAACACAATGCACTCCTCCAGTGAGGCAGTTGGCAATTTACATCCCACCCATCAGCATAACAAGGCTCCCAGTTCTCCACGGCCTGTCTTACCTTTCTGGTTTTTACACATTTTGTGGATGTCCCTTTTGACCGGTGGGAAGTGATACTTCTTTGTAGTGCAGATTTGCATTGCCCGCTTGCTTGCTTGGCCAAAAAGGGCGTACGCATTTTCTCCTGAATATATTCAGGAGAAAACGCATACGCCCTTTTTGGCCAAGTGCACCATTGTCCAAGTTGTGCCCCTCTTCCTGTGCTTTACAGGCGATTCCAACGTACCTCTTCAAATCTGTTTCCTGCTATTTTGCCTCACTTTCAATTCCGCCTCGTTGACTTCCCTCAACAGACTTTTGGACGATAGTTGTCCTTTATCACTCTGCCAGTTTGTGAATTGCTGTGCCCCTGAGCTCCATTTCTCAACTCGTTTTTTGTGAGCTGAACGCAAGTCCAAAATTTTGGATCATGTCCTATACTGGTTCCCGGTGGGTGGCTGAGACTTTGGTTAATTCTTCTTCCTGCCGGGAAATTAGAGTGACATGTGCCCGTCCAAATGTCTAACAGCTACTCTCTCATGGGTTCTCCCTCGTCCCCTCCATCCTCTGCCAAATTGGGAACCTGTGCAAACCAGGAGGTTAAAGGGCCTGTCTCTCCAAGTTGGGAGATTGATTGTAAGGCAGTTGGAAAGTCAAACTGGAGCACCAGGAGAGGGATTATTCGTTGAGTTTTAGAAACCTTTCGTATTCACAGTGTCTCCATTCTCTAGGTTTCCTGTACATGTTATAGCTGTAGTAATATTCCCTTGAACCTGGAGAGTTGGGACCCATGGAATGGGCGCCATGCATTATTGCTTGAAAGGGTCTGCATTTGCTCACCCAATCTCACCAATCCTCTCAGTCCCAAGTGTCCAGCCTTATGCCACATCCAGCTGTCATTGTAGATAGGGTCTTTCCAGGTTTCCTCAGACACCCTGAAGGAATTGTAAAGAATTTCCCTGTTTTTTGGTTTTGCTTTTGAAATTACTTTTTATAGTGGGTTTGAGCTGATTCTCGCTGCCATGTTTATGCCACTCTAGACACACTTGATTCCCTTATGGAGACATATCAATACATAGGTTTTAAGATTCTTACTAGTCAGATATATTCCTCTGTGGGAAATATGGGGTTTTGAGTCTCTTTCACTAAGGAAGGTGTCGGTCTTGTCAATTCCAAAGTTGGTTTTTGAAACGGTCCCTGTGCTTATATCAAACTCTGGTTTTATGCATCACCCCACCTCTCCTTCCCCTTTATGCAGGCATAAGAGTGTTTTCTAAATGTGAGACTCTGTTCTCTTTCCTAACTCAGTTCACGTGTAGCCATGTTTACAGGATCTTCATAAGTGATATCTTATGATAAGTTTCTTTTTCTGTGTGACTTATTTCACTTAGAATCATCGTACCTGAATCCACTCACTTTGCTGCTACTGGTCTTATGACATTGATTTCATGGCTGAAGGATATTCCATCGTACGTAAGTACCACAATGTTTTGAACCATTTTTATGTTTCCTGGGATATTTAAGGTGTACCCAAGTTGAGGTTCTTGTAGTCAGTGCAGCCCTAAATTTGGAGGTGGCTCTTTCTTAATGATTTTCAGTTTTCCCAAGGTATATTCCCTAGACTGGAAGTGGCCTTGGCTCTGTAGCTCTGTTGTTTACTTGTTTTAGGGAACACAATGCACTCCTCCAGTGAGGCAGTTGGCAATTTACATCCCGATCATCAGCATAACAAGGCTCCCTGTTCTCCAGGGCCTGTCTTGCCTTTCTGGTTTTTACACATTTTGTGGATGTCCCTTTTGACCGGTGGGAAATGATACTTCTTTGTAGTGCACATTTGCATTGCCCGCTTGCTTGCTTGGCCAAAAAGGGCGTATGCGTTTTCTCCTGAATATATTCAGGAGAAAACGCATACGCCCTTTTTGGCCAAGTGCACCATTGTCCAAGTTGTGCCCCTCTTCCTGTGCTTTACAGGCGATTCCAACGTACATCTTGAAATCTGTTTCCTGCTATTTTGCCTCACTTTCAAGTCCGCCTCGTTGACTTCCCTCAACAGATTTTTGGACGATAGTTGTCCTTTATCACTCTGCCAGTTTGTGAATTGCTGTGCCCCTGAGCTCCATTTCTCAACTCGTTTTTTGTGAGCTGAACGCAAGTCCAAAATTTTGGATCATGTCCTATACTGGTTCCCGGTGGGTGGCTGAGACTTTGGTTAATTCTTCTTCCTGCCGGGAAATTAGAGTGACATGTGCCCGTCCAAATGCCTAACAGCTACTCTCTCATGGGTTCTCCCTCGTCCCTTCCATCCTCTGCCAAATTGGGAACCTGTGCAAACCAGGAGGTTAAAGGGCCTGTCTCTCCAAGTTGGGAGATTGATAGTAAGGCAGTTGGAAAGTCAAACTGGAGCACCAGGAGAGGGACTATTCGTTGAGTTTTAGAAACCTTTCGTATTCACAGTGTGTCCATTCTCTAGGTTTCCTGTACATGTTATAGCTGTAGTAATATTCCCTTGAACCTGGACAGTTGGGACCCATGGAATGGGGGCCATGCATTATTGGTTGAAAGGGTCTGCATTTGCTCACCCAATCTCACCAATCCTCTCAGTCCCAAGTGTCCAGCCTTATGCCACATACAGCTGTCATTGTAGATAGGGTCTTTCCAGGTTTCCTCAGACACCCTGAAGGAATTGTAAAGAATTTCCCTGTTTTTTGGTTTTGCTTTTGAAATTACTTTTTATAGTGGGTTTGAGCTGATTCTCGCTGCCATGTTTATGCCACTCTAGACACACTTGATTCCCTTATGGAGTCATATCAATACATAGGTTTTAAGATTCTTACTAGTCAGATATATTCCTCTGCGGGAAATATGGGGTTTTGAGTCTCTTTCACTGAGGAAGGTGTCGGTCTTGTCTATTCCAAAGTTGGTTTTTGGAACGGTCCCTGTGCTTATATCAAACTCTGGTTTTATGCATCACCCCACCTCTCCATTCCCTTTATGCAGGCATAAGAGTGTTTTCTAAATGTGAGACTCTGTTCTCTTTCCTAACTCAGTTCACGTGTAGCCATGTTTACATGATCTTCATAAGTGATATCTTATGATAAGTTTCTTTTTCTGTGTGACTTATTTCACTTAGAATCATCGTACCTGAATCCACTCACTTTGCTGCTACTGGTCTTATGACATTGATTTCATGGCTGAGGGATATTCCATCGTACGTAAGTACCACAATGTTTTGAACCATTTTTATATTTCCTGGGATATTTAAGGTGTACCCAAGTTGAGGTCCTTGTAGTCAGTGCAGCCCTAAATTTGGAGGTGGCTCTTTCTTATTGATTTTCAGTTTTCCCAAGGTATATTCCCTAGACTGGAAGTGGCCTTGGCTCTGTAGCTCTGTTATTTACTTGTTTTAGGGAACACAATGCACTCCTCCAGTGAGGCAGTTGGCAATTGACATCCCGCCCATCAGCATAACAAGGCCCCCTGTTCTCCAGGGCCTGTCTTGCCTTTCTGGTTTTTACACATTTTGTGGATGTCCCTTTTGACCGGTGGGAAGTGATACTTCTTTGTAGTGCAGATTTGCATTGCCCGCTTGCTTGCTTGGCCAAAAAGGGCGTATGCGTTTTCTCCTGAATATATTCAGGGAAAAACGCATACGCCCTTTTTGGCCAAGTGCATCATTGTCGAACTTGTGCCCCTCTTCCTGTGCTTTACAGGCGATTCCAACGTACCTCTTTAAATCTGTTTCCTGCTATTCTGCATCGCATTAAAGTCCGCCTCGTTGCCTTCCCTCAACAGATTTTTGGACGATAGTTGTGTTTTATTACTCTGCCAGTTTGTGAATTGCTGTGCCCCTGAGCTCCATTTTTCAACTCGTTTTTAGTGAGCTGAACGCAAGTCCAAAATTTTGGTTCAGGACCTATACTGGTTCCCGGTGGGTGGCTGAGACTTTGGTTAATTCTTCTTCCTACCGGTATATTAGAGTGACACGTGCCCGTCCAAATGCCTAACAGCTACCCTCTCATTGGTTCTCCCTCTTCCCTTTCATCCTCTGCCAAATTGGCAACCTATTCGAACCAGGAGGTAAATGGCGCTGTGTCTCCAAGTTTGGAGATTGATAGTAAAGCTGTTGAAAAGTCAAACCAGAGCACCAGGAGAGGGACTATTCATTGAGATTTAGAAACATTTCGTATTCACAGTGTGTCCATTCTCTAGGTTTCCTGTACCAGTTCTTGCTGTATTAATATTCCCTTCAACCTCGAGAGTTGGGACCCATGGAATGGGGGCCACGCATTCTTGCTTTAATAGGTCTGCATTTGCTCACCCAATCTCACCAATCCTCTCAGTCCCAAGTGTCCAGCCTTATGCCATATCCAGCTGTCATTGTAGATAGGTTCATTCCACGTTTCATCAGAGACCCTGAAGGAATTGTAAAGACTTTCCCTGTTTTTTTGTTTTGTTTTTGAAATTCCTTTTTATAGTGTGTTTGAGCTGATTCTCGCTGCCATGTTTATGCCAGTCAAGACACACTTGATAACCTTATGGAGACATATCAATACATAGGTTTTAAGATTCTTACTAGTCAGATCTATTCCTCTGCGGGAAATATGTGGTTTTGAGTCCCTTTCACTGAGGAAGGTGTAGGTCTTATCTATTCCATAGTAAGTTTTTGGAACGGTCCCTGTGATTATATCAAACTCTGGTTTTATGCATTACCCCACCTCTCTTTCTCCCTTAAGCATGCATACGAGTTTTTTTCTAAATGTGAGACACTGTTCTCTTTCCTAACTCAGTTCATATGTAGCCATGTTTACAGGATCTCCAAAAGTCATATCTTATGATAAGTTTCTTTTTCTGTGTGACTTATTTCACTTAGAATCATCGTACCTGAATCGACTCATTTTGCTGCTACTGGTCTTATGACATTGATTTCATGGATGAGGGATATTACATCTTTCGTATGTACCACAATTTTTTGAATCCATTTTATATTTCCTGGGATATTTAAGGTGTACCCAAGTTGAGGTTCTTGTAAGCAGTGCCGCCCTAAATTTTGGGGTGACTCTGTCTTATTGATTTTCAGTTTTCCCAAGATATATTCCCTAGACTGAAAGTGCCCTTGGCTCTGTAGCTCCGTTGTTTACTTGTTTTAGGGAACACAGTGCACTCCTCCAGAGAGGCAGTTGGCAATTTACATCCGGACCATCAGCATAAAAAGGCTCCGTGTTCTCCAGGCCCTGTCATGCCTTTCTGGTTTTTACACATTTTGTGGATGTCCCTTTTGACCGGTGGGAAGTGATACTTCTTTGTAGTGCAGATTTGCATTGCCCGCTTGCTTGCTTGGCCAAAAAGGGCGTATGCTTTTTCTCCTGAATATATTCAGGAGAAAACGCATACGCCCTTTTTGTCCAATTCCATCAGTGTCAAAGTTGTGCCCCTCTTCCTGTGCTTTAAAGGCGATTCCAACGTACCTCTTGAAATCTGTTTCCTTCTCTTCTGCCTCACTTTCAAGTCTGGCTCGCTGCATTCCCTCAACAGATTTTTGGACGGTAGTTGTCCTTTATCACTCTGCCAGTTTGTGAATTGCTGTGCTCCTGAGCTCCATTTCTCAACTCAATTTTTGTGAGCTGAACACAAGTCCAAAATTTTGGATCATGTCCTATACTGGTTCCCGGTGGGTGGCTGAGACTTTGGTTAATTCTTCTTCCTGCCGGGAAATTAGAGTGACATGTTCCCGTCCAAATGCCTAACAGCTACTCTCTCATGGCTTCTCCCTCGTCCCTTCCATCCTCTGCCAAATTGGGAACCTGTGCAAACCAGGAGGTTAAAGGGCCTGTCTCTCCAAGTTGGGAGATTGATAGTAAGGCAGTTGGAAAGTCAAACTGGAGCACCAGGAGAGGGACTATTCGTTGAGTTTTAGAAACCTTTCGTATTCACTATGTGTACATTATCTAGGTTTCCTGTACATGTTATAGCTGTAGTAATATTCCCTTGAACCTGGAGAGTTGGGAAACATGGAATGGGGGCTATGCATTACTGCTTGAAAGGGTCTGCATTTGCTCACCCAATCTCACCAATCCTCTCAGTCCCAAGTGTCCAGGCTTATGCCACATCCAGCTGTCATTGTAGATAGGGTCTTTCCAGGTTTCCTCAGACACCCTGAAGGAATTGTAAAGAATTTCCCTGTTTTTTGGTTTTGCTTTTGAAATTCCTTTTTATAGTGGGTTTGAGCTGATTCTCGCTGCCATGTTTATGCCACTCTAGACACACTTGATTCCCTTATGGAGACATATCAATACATAGGTTTTAAGATTCTTACTAGTCAGATATATTCCTCTGCGGGAAATATGGGGTTTTGAGTCTCTTTCACTGAGGAAGGTGTAGGTCTTGTCTATTCCAAAGTTGGTTTTTGGAACGGTCCCTGTGCTTATATCAAACTCTGGTTTTATGCATCACCCCACCTCTCCTTCCCCTTCATGCAGGCATAAGAGTGTTTTCTAAATGTGAGACTGTGTTCTCTTTCCTAACTCAGTTCATGTGTAGCCATGTTTACAGGATCTTCATAAGTGATATCTTATGATAAGTTTCTTTTTCTGTGTGACTTATTTCACTTAGAATCATCGTACCTGAATCAACTCACTTTGCTGCTTCTGGCCTTATGACATTGATTTCATGGCTGAGGGATATTCCATCGTACGTAAGTACCACAATGTTTTGAACCATTTTTATATTTCCTGGGATATTTAAGGTGTACCCAAGTTGAGGTTCTTGTAGTCAGTGCAGCCCTAAATTCGGAGGTTGCTCTTTCTTATTGATTTTCAGTTTTCCCAAGGTATATTCCCTAGACTGGAAGTGGCCTTGGCTCTGTAGCTCTGTTGTTTACTTGTTTTAGGGAACACAATGCACTCCTCCAGTGAGGCAGTTGGCAATTGACATCCCGCCCATCAGCATAACAAGGCCCCCTGTTCTCCAGGGCCTGTCTTGCCTTTCTGGTTTTTACACATTTTGTGGATGTCCCTTTTGACCGGTGGGAAGTGATACTTCTTTGTAGTGCAGATTTGCATTGCCCGCTTGCTTGCTTGGCCAAAAAGGGCGTATGCGTTTTCTCCTGAATATATTCAGGGAAAAACGCATACGCCCTTTTTGGCCAAGTGCATCATTGTCGAACTTGTGCCCCTCTTCCTCTGCTTTACAGGCGATTCCAACGTACCTCTTTAAATCTGTTTCCTGCTATTCTGCATCGCATTAAAGTCCGCCTCGTTGCCTTCCCTCAACAGATTTTTGGACGATAGTTGTGTTTTATTACTCTGCCAGTTTGTGAATTGCTGTGCCCCTGAGCTCCATTTTTCAACTCGTTTTTAGTGAGCTGAACGCAAGTCCAAAATTTTGGTTCAGGACCTATACTGGTTCCCGGTGGGTGGCTGAGACTTTGGTTAATTCTTCTTCCTACCGGTATATTAGAGTGACACGTGCCCTTCCAAATGCCTAACAGCTACCCTCTCATTGGTTCTCCCTCTTCCCTTTCATCCTCTGCCAAATTGGCAACCTATTCGAACCAGGAGGTAAATGGCGCTGTGTCTCCATGTTTGGAGATTGATAGTAAAGCTGTTGAAAAGTCAAACCAGAGCACCAGGAGAGGGACTATTCATTGAGATTTAGAAACATTTCGTATTCACAGTGTGTCCATTCTCTAGGTTTCCTGTACCAGTTCTTGCTGTATTAATATTCCCTTCAACCTCGAGAGTTGGGACCCATGGAATGGGGGCCACGCATTCTTGCTTTAATGGGTCTGCATTTGCTCACCCAATCTCACCAATCCTCTCAGTCCCAAGTGTCCAGCCTTATGCCATATCCAGCTGTCATTGTAGATAGGTTCATTCCACGTTTCATCAGAGACCCTGAAGGAATTGTAAAGACTTTCCCTGTTTTTTTGTTTTGTTTTTGAAATTCCTTTTTATAGTGGGTTTGAGCTGATTCTCGCTGCCATGTTTATGCCAGTCAAGACACACTTGATAACCTTATGGAGACATATCAATACATAGGTTTTAAGATTCTTACTAGTCAGATCTATTCCTCTGCGGGAAATATGTGGTTTTGAGTCCCTTTCACTGAGGAAGGTGTAGGTCTTATCTATTCCATAGTAAGTTTTTGGAACGGTCCCTGTGATTATATCAAACTCTGGTTTTATGCATTACCCCACCTCTCTTTCTCCCTTAAGCATGCATACGAGTTTTTTTCTAAATGTGAGACACTGTTCTCTTTCCTAACTCAGTTCATATGTAGCCATGTTTACAGGATCTCCAAAAGTCATATCTTATGATAAGTTTCTTTTTCTGTGTGACTTATTTCACTTAGAATCATCGTACCTGAATCGACTCATTTTGCTGCTACTGGTCTTATGACATTGATTTCATGGATGAGGGATATTACATCTTTCGTATGTACCACAATTTTTTGAATCCATTTTATATTTCCTGGGATATTTAAGGTGTACCCAAGTTGAGGTTCTTGTAAGCAGTGCCGCCCTAAATTTTGGGGTGACTCTGTCTTATTGATTTTCAGTTTTCCCAAGATATATTCCCTAGACTGAAAGTGCCCTTGGCTCTGTAGCTCCGTTGTTTACTTGTTTTAGGGAACACAGTGCACTCCTCCAGAGAGGCAGTTGGCAATTTACATCCGGACCATCAGCATAAAAAGGCTCCGTGTTCTCCAGGCCCTGTCATGCCTTTCTGATTTTTACACATTTTGTGGATGTCCCTTTTGACCGGTGGGAAGTGACACTTCTTTGTAGTGCAAATTTGCATTGCCCGCTTGCTTGCTTGGCCAAAAAGGGCGTATGCGTTTTCTCCTGAATATATTCAGGAGAAAACGCATACGCCCTTTTTCTCCAATTGCATCAGTGTCAAAGTTGTGCCTCTCTTCCTGTGCTTTAAAGGCGATTCCAACGTACCTCTTGAAATCTGTTTCCTGCTATTCGGCATCGCTTTCAAGTCCGCCTCGTTTCCTTCCCTCAACAGATTTATGGACGATAGATGTCCTGTATTACTCTGCCAGTTTGTGAATTGCTGTGCCCCTGAGCTCCGTTTTACAACTCGATTTTTGTGAGCTGAACGCAATTCCAAAATTTTGGTTCAGGATCTATACTGGTTCCCGGTGGGTGGCTGAGACTTTGGTTAATTCTTCTTCCTGCCGGGAAATTAGTATAAAATGTGCCTGTCCAAATGCCTAACAGCTACTCTCTCATTCTTTCTTCCTCTTCCCTTTCATCCTCTGCCAAATTGACAACCTGTGCGAACCAGGAGGTTAAAGTGGCTGTCTCTCCTAGTTGGATGATTGATAGTAAAGCAGTTGGAAAGTCAAACCAGAGCAGCAGTAGAGGGACTATTCGTTGAGTTTTAGAAACCTTTCGTATTCACAGTGTGTCCATTCTCTAGGTTTCCTGTACATGTTATAGCTGTAGTAATATTCCCTTGAACCTGGAGAGTTGGGACCCATGGAATGGGGCCATGCATTATTGCTTTAAAGGGTCTGCATTTGCTCACCCAATCTCACCAATCCTCTCAGTCCCAAGTGTCCAGCCTTATGCCACATCCAGCTGTCATTGTAGATAGGGTCATTCCAGGTTTCATCAGAGACCCCGAGGGAATTTTAAAGAATTTCCCGTTTTTTTTGTTTTGTTTTTGTAATTCCTTTTCATTGTGTGTTTGAGCTGATTCTCGCTGCCATGTTTATGCCATTCTAGACTCAGTAGATTCCCTTATGGATACATATCAATAAATAAGTTTTATGATTCTTACTCGTGAGAAATATTCATCTGTGGGAAATATGGGGTTTTGAGTCCCTTTCACTGAGGAAGGTGTAGGTCTTGTCTAATCCATAGTTGGTTTTTGGAATGGTACCTGTGCTTATATCAAACTCTGGTTTTATGCATCACCACACCTCTCCTTCCCCCTTAAGAAGGCATAAGAGTGTTTTCTAAATGTGAGACTCTGTTCTCTTTCCTAACTCAGTTCATGTGTAGCCATGTTTACAGGATCTTCATAAGTGATATCTTATGATAAGTTTCATTTTCTGTGTGACATATTTCACTTAGAATCATCGTACCTGAATCCACTCATTTTGGTGCAACTGGTCTTATGACATTGATTTCATGGCTGAGGGATATTCCATCGTACGTAAGTACCACAATTTTTTGAACCAATTTTATATTTCCTAGGATATTTAAGGTGTACCCATGTTGAGGTTCTTGTAAGCAGTGCAGCCCTAAATTTTGGGGTGGCTCTGTCTTATTGATTTTCAGTTTTCCCAAGGTATATTCCCTAGACTGGAAGCGCCCTTGGCTCTGTAGCTCTGTTGTTTACTTGTTTTAGGGAACACAATGCACTCTTCCAGAGAGGCAGTTGGCAATTTACATCCCGCCCATCAGCATAACAAGGCTCCTTGTTCTCCAGGGTCTTTCTTCCCTTTCTGGTTTTTACACATTTTGTGGATGTCCCTTTTGACCGTTGGGAAGTGATACTTCTTTGTAGTGAAGATTTGCATTGCCCGCTTGCTTGCTTGGCCAAAAAGGGCGTATGCGTTTTCTCCTGAATATATTCAGGAGAAAACGCATACGCCCTTTTTGGCCAAGTGCATCATTGTCCAAGTTGTGCCCCTCTTCCTGTGCTTTAAAGGTGATTCCAACGTACCTCTTGAAATCTGTTTCCTGCCATTCTGCCTCACATTCAAGTCCGCCTCGTTGCCTTCCCTCAACAGATTTTTGGACGATAGTTGTCCTTTATTACTCTGCCAGTTTGTGAATTGCTGTGCCCCTGAGCTCCATTTTTCAACTCGTTTTTTGTGAGCTGAACGCAAGTCCAAAATTTTGGTTCAGGACTTATACTGGTTCCCGGTGGGTGGGAGAGATTTTGGTTAATTCTTCTTCCTGCCGGGAAATTAGAGTGACATGTGCCCGTCCAAATGCCTAACAGCTACTCTCTCATTGGATCTCCCTCTTCCCATTCCTCCTCAGCCAAATTGGCAACCTGTGCAAACCAGGAGGTAAAAGGGGCTGTCTCTCCATGTTGGGAGATTGATAGTAAATCAGTTGGAAAGTCAAACCAGAGCACCAGGAGAGGGACAATTCATTGAGTTTTAGTAACCTTTCGTATTCCCAGTGTGTCCATTCTCTAGGTTTCCCGTACATGTTATAGCTGTCGTAATATTCACTTCAATCTGAAGAGTTGGGACCCATGGAATGGGTCCATGCATTATTGCTTTAAAGGGTCTTCTTTTGCTCACCCAATCTCACCAGTCCTCTCAATCCCAAGTGTCCAGCCTTATGCCACATCCAGCTGTCATTGGAGATAGAGTCATTTCAGGTTTCATCAGAGACCCTGAGGGAATTATAAAGAATTTCCCTGTTTTTTTCTTTTGTTTTTGAAATTACTTTTTATAGTGGGTTTGAGCTGATTCTCGCTGCCATGTTTATGCCACTCTAGACACACTTGATTCCCTTATGCAGATATATCAATACATTGGTTTTAATATTCTTACAAGTGAAATATATTCCTCTGCAGGAAATATGGGGTTTTGATTCCCTTTCACTGAGGAAGGTGTAGGTCTTGTCTATTCAATAGTTGGTTTTTGGAACATGGCCTGAGCTTATATCAAACTCTGGTTTTATTCATCACCCCACCTCTCCTTCCCCTTTAAGAAGGCATAAGAGTGTTTTCTAAATGTGAGACTCTGTTCTCTTTCCTAACTCAGTTCATGTGTAGCCATGTTTAAAGGAGCTTCATAAGTGATATCTTATGATAGGTTTCCTTTTCTGTGTGACTTATTTCACTTAGAATCATCATACCTGAATCGACTCATTTTGTGCAACTGGTCTTATGACATTGATTTCATGGCTGAGGGATATTCCATCGTACGTAAGTACCACAATATTTTGAAACAATTTTATATTTCCTGGGATATTTAAGGTGTACCCAAGTTGAGGTTCTTGTAAGCCGTGCAGCCCTAAATTTTGGGGTGGCTCTGTCTTATTGATTTTCAGTTTTCCCAAGGTATATTCCCTAGACAGGAAGCGCCCTTGGCTCTGTAGCTCTGTTGTTTACTTGTTTTAGGTAACACAATGCACTCCTCCAGAGAGGCAGTTGGCAATTTACATCCCGCCCATCAGCATAACATGGCTCCGTGTTCTCCAGGGCATGTCTTGCCTTTCAGGTTTTTACACATTTTGTGGATGTCCCTTTTGACCGTTTGGTGTGATACTTCTTTGTAGTGCAGATTTGCATTGCCCGCTTGCTTGCTTGGCCAAAAAGGGCGTATGCTTTTTCTCCTGAATATATTCAGGAGAAAACGCATACGCCCTTTTTGTCCAATTCCATCAGTGTCAAAGTTGTGCCCCTCTTCCTGTGCTTTAAAGGCGATTCCAACGTACCTCTTGAAATCTGTTTCCTTCTCTTCTGCCTCACTTTCAAGTCTGGCTCGCTGCATTCCCTCAACAGATTTTTGGACGGTAGTTGTCATTTATCACTCTGCCAGTTTGTGAATTGCTGTGCTCCTGAGCTCCATTTCTCAACTCAATTTTTGTGAGCTGAACACAAGTCCAAAATTTTGGATCATGTCCTATACTGGTTCCCGGTGGGTGGCTGAGACTTTGGTTAATTCTTCTTCCTGCCGGGAAATTAGAGTGACATGTGCCCGTCCAAATGCCTAACAGCTACTCTCTCATGGCTTCTCCCTCGTCCCTTCCATCCTCTGCCAAATTGGGAACCTGTGCAAACCAGGAGGTTAAAGGGCCTGTCTCTCCAAGTTGGGAGATTGATAGTAAGGCAGTTGGAAAGTCAAACTGGAGCACCAGGAGAGGGACTATTCGTTGAGTTTTAGAAACCTTTCGTATTCACTATGTGTACATTATCTAGGTTTCCTGTACATGTTATAGCTGTAGTAATATTCCCTTGAACCTGGAGAGTTGGGACACATGGAATGGGGGCTATGCATTACTGCTTGAAAGGGTCTGCATTTGCTCACCCAATCTCACCAATCCTCTCAGTCCCAAGTGTCCAGGCTTATGCCACATCCAGCTGTCATTGTAGATAGGGTCTTTCCAGGTTTCCTCAGACACCCTGAAGGAATTGTAAAGAATTTCCCTGTTTTTTGGTTTTGCTTTTGAAATTCCTTTTTATAGTGGGTTTGAGCTGATTCTCGCTGCCATGTTTATGCCACTCTAGACACACTTGATTCCCTTATGGAGACATATCAATACATAGGTTTTAAGATTCTTACTAGTCAGATATATTCCTCTGCGGGAAATATGTGGTTTTGAGTCTCTTTCACTGAGGAAGGTGTAGGTCTTTTCTATTCCAAAGTTGGTTTTTGGAACGGTCCCTGTGCTTATATCAAACTCTGGTTTTATGCATCACCCCACCTCTCCTTCCCCTTCATGCAGGCATAAGAGTGTTTTCTAAATGTGAGACTGTGTTCTCTTTCCTAACTCAGTTCATGTGTAGCCATGTTTACAGGATCTTCATAAGTGATATCTTATGATAAGTTTCTTTTTCTGTGTGACTTATTTCACTTAGAATCATCGTACCTGAATCAACTCACTTTGCTGCTTCTGGCCTTATGACATTGATTTCATGGCTGAGGGATATTCCATCGTACGTAAGTACCACAATGTTTTGAACCATTTTTATATTTCCTGGGATATTTAAGGTGTACCCAAGTTGAGGTTCTTGTAGTCAGTGCAGCCCTAAATTCGGAGGTTGCTCTTTCTTATTGATTTTCAGTTTTCACAAGGTATATTCCCTAGACTGGAAGTGGCCTTGGCTCTGTAGCTCTGTTGTTTCCTTGTTTTAGGGAACACAATGCACTCCTCCAGTGAGGCAGTTGGCAATTTACATCCCGCCCATCAGCATAACAAGGCTCCCTGTTCTCCAGGGCCTGTCTTGCCTTTCTGGTTTTTACACATTTTGTGGATGTCCCTTTTGACCGGTGGGAAGTGATACTTCTTTGTAGTGCAGATTTGCATTGCCCGCTTGCTTGCTTGGCCAAAAAGGGCGTATGCGTTTTCTCCTGAATATATTCAGGGAAAAACGCATACGCCCTTTTTGGCCAAGTGCATCATTTTCGATCTTGTGCCCCTCTTCCTGTGCTTTACAGGCGATTCCAACGTACCTCTTTAAATCTGTTTCCTGCTATTCTGCATCGCATTAAAGTCCGCCTCGTTGCCTTCCCTCAACAGATTTTTGGACGATAGTTGTGTTTTATTACTCTGCCAGTTTGTGAATTGCTGTGCCCCTGAGCTCCATTTTTCAACTCGTTTTTAGTGAGCTGAACGCAAGTCCAAAATTTTGGTTCAGGACCTATACTGGTTCCCGGTGGGTGGCTGAGACTTTGGTTAATTCTTCTTCCTACCGGTATATTAGAGTGACACGTGCCCGTCCAAATGCCTAACAGCTACCCTCTCATTAGTTCTCCCTCTTCCCTTTCATCCTCTGCCAAATTGGCAACCTATTCGAACCAGGAGGTAAATGGCGCTGTGTCTCCAAGTTTGGAGATTGATAGTAAAGCTGTTGGAAAGTCAAACCAGAGCACTAGGAGAGGGACTATTCATTGAGATTTAGAAACATTTCGTATTCACAGTGTGTCCATTCTCTTGGTTTCCTGTACCAGTTCTTGCTGTATTAATATTCCCTTCAACCTCGAGAGTTGGGACCCATGGAATGGGGGCCACGCATTCTTGCTTTAATGGGTCTGCATTTGCTCACCCAATCTCACCAATCCTCTCAGTCCCAAGTGTCCAGCCTTATGCCATATCCAGCTGTCATTGTAGATAGGTTCATTCCACGTTTCATCAGAGACCCTGAAGGAATTGTAAAGACTTTCCCTGTTTTTTTTGTTTTGTTTTTGAAATTCCTTTTTATAGTGGGTTTGAGCTGATTCTCGCTGCCATGTTTATGCCAGTCAAGACACACTTGATAACCTTATGGAGACATATCAATACATAGGTTTTAAGATTCTTACTAGTCAGATCTATTCCTCTGCGGGAAATATGTGGTTTTGAGTCCCTTTCACTGAGGAAGGTGTAGGTCTTATCTATTCCATAGTAAGTTTTTGGAACGGTCCCTGTGATTATATCAAACTCTGGTTTTATGCATTACCCCACCTCTCTTTCTCCCTTAAGCATGCATACGAGTTTTTTTCTAAATGTGAGACACTGTTCTCTTTCCTAACTCAGTTCATATGTAGCCATGTTTACAGGATCTCCAAAAGTCATATCTTATGATAAGTTTCTTTTTCTGTGTGACTTATTTCACTTAGAATCATCGTACCTGAATCGACTCATTTTGCTGCTACTGGTCTTATGACATTGATTTCATGGATGAGGGATATTACATCTTTCGTATGTACCACAATTTTTTGAATCCATTTTATATTTCCTGGGATATTTAAGGTGTACCCAAGTTGAGGTTCTTGTAAGCAGTGCAGCCCTAAATTTTGGGGTGACTCTGTCTTATTGATTTTCAGTTTTCCCAAGATATATTCCCTAGACTGAAAGTGCCTTTGGCTCTGTAGCTCCGTTGTTTACTTGTTTTAGGGAACACAGTGCACTCCTCCAGAGAGGCAGTTGGCAATTTACATCCGGACCATCAGCATAAAAAGGCTCCGTGTTCTCCAGGCCCTGTCATGCCTTTCTGGTTTTTACACATTTTGTGGATGTCCCTTTTGACCGGTGGGAAGTGACACTTCTTTGTAGTGCAAATTTGCATTGCCCGCTTGCTTGCTTGGCCAAAAAGGGCGTATGCGTTTTCTCCTGAATATATTCAGGAGAAAACGCATACGCCCTTTTTGGCCAAGTGCACCATTGTCCAAGTTGTGCCCCTCTTCCTGTGCTTTACAGGCGATTCCAACGTACCTCTTGAAATCTGTTTCCTGCTGTTTTGCCTCACTTTCAAGTCCGCCTCGTTGACTTCCCTCAACAGATTTTTGGACGATAGTTGTCCTTTATCACTGTGCCAGTTTGTGAATTGCTGTGCCCCTGAGCTCCATTTCTCAACTCGTTTTTTGTGAGCTGAACGCAAGTCCAAAATTTTGGATCATGTCCTATACTGGTTCCCGGTGGGTGGCTGAGACTTTGGTTAATTCTTCTTCCTGCCGGGAAATTAGAGTGACATGTGCCCGTCCAAATGCCTAACAGCTACTCTCTCATGGGTTCTCCCTCGTCCCTTCCATCCACTGCCAAATTGGGAACCTGTGCAAACCAGGAGGTTAAAGGGCCTGTCTCTCCAATTTGGGAGATTGATAGTAAGGCAGTTGGAAAGTCAAACTGGAGCACCAGGAGAGGGACTATTCGTTGAGTTTTAGAAACCTTTCGTATTCACAGTGTGTCCATTCTCTATGTTTCCTGTACATGTTATAGCTGTAGTAATATTCCCTTGAACCTGGAGAGTTGGGAACCATGGAATCGGGGCCATGCATTATTGCTTGAAAGGGTCTGCATTTGCTCACCCAATCTCACCAATCCTCTCAGTCCCAAGTGTCCAGCCTTATGCCACATCCAGCTGTCATTGTAGATAGGGTCTTTCCAGGTTTCCTCAGACACCCTGAAGGAATTGTAAAGAATTTCCCTGTTTTTTGGTTTTGCTTTTGAAATTCCTTTTTATAGTGGGTTTGAGCTGATTCTCGCTGCCATGTTTATGCCACTCTAGACACACTTGATTCCCTTATGGAGTCATATCAATACATAGGTTTTAAGATTCTTACTAGTCAGATATATTCCTCTGCGGGAAATATGGGGTTTTGAGTCTCTTTCACTGAGGAAGGTGTAGGTCTTGTCTATTCCAAAGTTGGTTTTTGGAACGGTCCCTGTGCTTATATCAAACTCTGGTTTTATGCATCACCCCACCTCTCCATCCCCTTTATGCAGGCATAAGAGTGTTTTCTAAATGTGAGACTCTGTTCTCTTTCTAATTCAGTTCACGTGTAGCCATGTTTAAAGGATCTTCATAAGTGATATCTTATGATAAGTTTCTTTTTCTGTGTGACTTATTTCACTTAGAATCATCGTACCTGAATCCACTCACTTTGCTGCTTCTAGTCTTATGACATTGATTTCATCGCTGAGGGATATTCCATCGTACGTAAGTACCACAATGTTTTGAACCATTTTTATATTTCCTGGCATATTTAAGGTGTACCCAAGTTGAGGTTCTTGTAGCCAGTGCAGCCCTAAATTTGGAGGTGGCTCTTTCTTATTGATTTTCAGTTTTCCCAAGGTATATTCCCTAGACTGGAAGTGGCCTTGGCTCTGTAGCTCTGTTGTTTACTTGTTTTAGGGAACACAATGCACTCCTCCAGTGAGGCAGTTGGCAATTGACATCCCGCCCATCAGCATGACAAGGCTCCCTGTTCTCCAGGGCCTGTCTTGCCTTTCTGGTTTTTACACATTTTGTGGATGTCCCTTTTGACCGGTGGGAAGTGATACTTCTTTGTAGTGCAGATTTGCATTGCCCCCTTGCTTGCTTGGCCAAAAAGGGCGTATGCGTTTTCTCCTGAATATATTCAGGAGAAAACGCATACGCCCTTTTTGGCCAAGTGCATCATTGTCCAAGTTGTGCCCCTCTTCCTGTGCTTTACAGGCGATTCCAACGTACCTCTTGAAATCTGTTTCCTGCTATTTTGCCTCGCTTTCAAGTCCGCCTCGTTGACTTCCCTCAACAGATTTTTGGACGATAGTTGTCCTTTATCACTCTGCCAGTTTGTGAATTGCTGTGCCCCTGAGCTCCATTTCTCAACTCGTTTTTTGTGAGCTGAACGCAAGTCCAAAATTTTGGATCATGTCCTATACTGGTTCCCCGTGGGTGGCTGAGACTTTGGTTAATTCTTCTTCCTGCCGGGAAATTAGAGTGACATGTGCCCGTCCAAATGCCTAACAGCTACTCTCTCATGGGTTCTCCCTCGTCCCTTCCATCCTCTGCCAAATTGGGAACCTGTGCAAACCAGGAGGTTAAAGGGCCTGTCTCTCCAAGTTGGGAGATTGATAGTAAGGCAGTTGGAAAGTCAAACTGGAGCACCAGGAGAGGGACTATTCGTTGAGTTTTAGAAACCTTTCGTATTCACAGTGTGTCCATTCTCTAGGTTTCCTGTACATGTTATAGCTGTAGTAATATTCCCTTGAACATGGAGAGTTGGGACCCATGGAATGGGGGCCATGCATTATTGCTTGAAAGGGTCTGCATTTGCTCACCCAATCTCACCAATCCTCTCAGTGCCAAGTGTCCAGCCTTATGCCACATCCAGCTGTCATTGTAGACAGGGTCTTTCCAGGTTTCCTCAGACACCCTGAAGGAATTGTAAAGAATTTCCCTGTTTCTTGGTTTTGCTTTTGAAATTCCTTTTTATAGTGGGTTTGAGCTGATTCTCGCTGCCATGTTTATGCCACTCTAGACACACTTGATTCCCTTATGGAGACATATCAGTACATAGGTTTTAAGATTTTTACTAGTCAGATATATTCCTCTGTGGGAAATATGGGGTTTTGAGTCTCTTTCACTGAGGAAGGTGTCGGTCTTGTCAATTCCAAAGTTGGTTTTTGAAACGGTCCCTGTGCTTATATCAAACTCTGGTTTTATGCATCACCCCACCTCTCCTTCCCCTTTTTGCAGGCATAAGAGTGTTTTCTAAATGTGAGACTCTGTTCTCTTTCCTAACTCAGGTCACGTGTAGCCATGTTTACAGGATCTTCATAAGTGATATCTTATGATAAGTTTCTTTTTCTGTGTGACTTATTTCACTTAGAATCATCGTACCTGAATCCACTCACTTTGTTGCTACTGGTCTTATGACATTGATTTCATGGCTGAGGGATATTCCATCGTACGTAAGTACCACAATGTTTTGAACCATTTTTATATTTCCTGGGATATTTAAGGTGTACCCAAGTTTAGGTTCTTGTAGTCAGTGCAGCCCTAAATTTGGAGGTGGCTCTTTCTTATTGATTTTCAGTTTTCCCAAGGTATATTCCCTAGACTGGAAGTGGCCTTGGCTCTGTAGCTCTGTTGTTTACTTCTTTTAGGGAACACAATGCACTCCTCCAGTGAGGCAGTTGGCAATTTACATCCCGCCCATCAGCATGACAAGGCTCCCAGTTCTCCAGGGCCTGTCTTGCCTTTCTTGTTTTTATAAATTTTGTGGATGTCCCTTTTGACCGGTGGGAAGTGATACTTCTTTGTAGTGCAGATTTGCATTGCCCGCTTGCTTGCTTGGCCAAAAAGGGCGTATGCGTTTTCTCCTGAATATATTCAGGAGAAAACGCATACGCCCTTTTTGGCCAAGTGCACCATTTTCCAAGTTGTGCCCCTCTTCCTGTGCTTTACAGTCGATTCCAAGGTACCTCTTGAAATCTGTTTCCTGCTATTTTGCCTCGCTTTCAAGTCCGCCTCGTTGACTTCCCTCAACAGATTTTTGGACGATAGTTGTCCTTTATCACTCTGCCAGTTTGTGAATTGCTGTGCCCCTGAGCTCCATTTCTCAAGTCGTTTTTTGTGAGCTGAACGCAAGTCCAAAATTTTGGATCATGTCCTATACTGGTTCCCGGTGGGTGGCTGAGACTTTGGTTAATTCTTCTTCCTGCCGGGAAATTAGAGTGACATGTGCCCGTCCAAATGCCTAACAGCTACTCTCTCATGGGTTCTCCCTCGTCCCTTCCATCCTCTGGCAAATTGGGAACCTGTGCAAACCAGGAGGTTAAAGGGCCTGTCTCTCCAAGTTGGGAGATTGATAGTAAGGCAGTTGGAAAGTCAAACTGGAGCACCAGGAGAGGGACTATTTATTGAGTTTTAGAAACCTTTCGTATTCACAGTGTGTCCATTCTCTAGGTTTCCTGTACATGTTATAGCTGTAGTAATATTCCCTTGAACCTGGAGAGTTGGGAACCATGGAATGGGGGCCATGCATTATTGCTTGAAAGGGTCTGCATTTGCTCACGCAATCTCACCAATCCTCTCAGTCCCAAGTGTCCAGCCTTATGCCACATCCAGCTGTCATTGTAGATAGGGTCTTTCCAGGTTTCCTCAGACACCATGAAGGAATTGTAAAGAATTTCCCTGTTTTTTGGTTTTGCTTTTGAAATTCCTTTTTATAGTGGGTTTGAGCTGATTCTCGCTGCCATGTTTATGCCACGCTAGACACACTTGATTCCCTTATTGAGTCATATCAATACATAGGTTTTAAGATTTTTACTAGTCAGATATATTCCTCTGCGGGAAATATGGGGTTTTGAGTCTCTTTCACTGAGGAAGGTGTCGGTTTTGTCAATTCCAAAGTTGGTTTTTGAAATGGTCCCTGTGCTTATATCAAACTCTGGTTTTATGCATCACCCCACCTCTCCTTCCCCTTTATGCAGGCATAAGAGTGTTTTCTAAATGTGAGACTCTGTTCTCTTTCCCAACTCAGTTCACGTGTAGCCATGTTTACAGGATCTTCCTAAGTGATATCTTATGATAAGTTTCTTTTTCTGTGTGACTTTTTTCACTTAGAATCATCGTACCTGAATCCACTCACTTTGCTGCTACTGGTCTTATGACATTGATTTCATGGCTGAGGAATATTCCATCGTACGTAAGTACCACAATGTTTTGAACCATTTTTATATTTCCTGGGATATTTAAGGTGTACCCAAGTTTAGGTTCTTGTAGTCAGTGCAGCCCTAAATTTGGAGGTGGCTCTTTCTTATTGATTTTCAGTTTTCCCAAGGTATATTCCCTAGACTGGAAGTGGCCTTGGCTCTGTAGCTCTGTTGTTTACTTCTTTTAGGGAACACAATGCACTCCTCCAGTGAGGCAGTTGGCAATTTACATCCCGCCCATCAGCATGACAAGGCTCCCAGTTCTCCAGGGCCTGTCTTGCCTTTCTTGTTTTTATACATTTTGTGGATGTCCCTTTTGACCGGTGGGAAGTGATACTTCTTTGTAGTGCAGATTTGCATTGCCCGCTTGCTTGCTTGGCCAAAAAGGGCGTATGCGTTTTCTCCTGAATATATTCAGGAGAAAACGCATACGCCCTTTTTGGCCAAGTGCACCATTTTCCAAGTTGTGCCCCTCTTCCTGTGCTTTACAGGCGATTCCAAGGTACCTCTTGAAATCTGTTTCCTGCTATTTTGCCTCGCTTTCAAGTCCGCCTCGTTGACTTCCCTCAACAGATTTTTGGACGATAGTTTTCCTTTATCACTCTGCCAGTTTGTGAATTGCTGTGCCCCTGAGCTCCATTTCTCAAGTCGTTTTTTGTGAGCTGAACGCAAGTCCAAAATTTTGGATCATGTCCTATACTGGTTCCCGGTGGGTGGCTGAGACTTTGGTTAATTCTTCTTCCTGCCGGGAAATTAGAGTGACATGTGCCCGTCCAAATGCCTAACAGCTACTCTCTCATGGGTTCTCCCTCGTCCCTTCCATCCTCTGCCAAATTGGGAACCTGTGCAAACCAGGAGGTTAAAGGGCCTGTCTCTCCAAGTTGGGAGATTGATAGTAAGGCAGTTGGAAAGTCAAACTGGAGCACCAGGAGAGGGACTATTCGTTGAGTTTTAGAAACCTTTCGTATTCACAGTGTGTCCATTCTCTAGGTTTCCTGTACATGTTATAGCTGTAGTAATATTCCCTTGAACCTGGACAGTTGGGACCCATGGAATGGGGGCCATGCATTATTGCTTGAAAGGGTCTGCATTTGCTCACCCAATCTCACGAATCCTCTCAGTCCCAAGTGTCCAGCCTTATGCCACATCCAGCTGTCATTGTAGATAGGGTCTTTCCAGGTTTCCTCAGACACCCTGAAGGAATTGTAAAGAATTTCCCTGTTTTTTGGTTTTGCTTTTGAAATTCCTTTTTATAGTGGGTTTGAGCTGATTCTCGCTGCCATGTTTATGCCACTCTAGACACACTTGATTCCCTTATGGAGACATATCAATACATAGGTTTTAAGATTCTTACTAGTCAGATATATTCCTCTGCGGGAAATATGGGGTTTTGAGTCTCTTTCACTGAGGAAGGTGTAGGTCTTGTCTATTCCAAAGTTGGTTTTTGGAACGGTCCCTGTGCTTATATCAAACTCTGGTTTTATGCATCACCCCACCTCTCCATCCCCTTTATGCAGGCATAAGAGTGTTTTCTAAATGTGAGACTCTGTTCTCTTTCTAACTCAGTTCACGTGTAGCCATGTTTAAAGGATCTTCATAAGTGAAATCTTATGATAAGTTTTCTGTGTGACTTATTTCACTTAGAATCATCGTACCTGAATCCACTCACTTTGCTGCTTCTAGTCTTATGACATTGATTTCATCGCTGAAGGATATTCCATCGTACGTAAGTACCACAATGTTTTGAACCATTTTTATATTTCCTGGGATATTTAAGGTGTACCCAAGTTGAGGTTCTTGTAGCCAGTGCAGCCCGAAATTTGGAGGTGGCTCTTTCTTATTGATTTTCAGTTTTCCCAAGGTATATTCCCTAGACTAGAAGTGGCCTTGGCTCTGTAGCTCTGTTGTTTACTTGTTTTAGGGAACACAATGCACTCTTCCAGTGAGGCAGTTGGCAATTGACATCCCGCCCATCAGCATGACAAGGCTCCCTGTTCTCCAGGGCCTGTCTTGCCTTTCTGGTTTTTACACATTTTGTGGATGTCCCTTTTGACCGGTTGGAAGTGATACTTCTTTGTAGTGCAGATTTGCATTGCCCCCTTGTTGCTTGGCCAAAAAGGGCGTATGCGTTTTCTCCTGAATATATTCAGGATAAAACGCATACGCCCTTTTTGGCCAAGTGCACCATTGTCCAAGTTGTGCCCCTCTTCCTGTGCTTTACAGGCGATTCCAAGGTACCTCTTGAAATCTGTTTCCTGCTATTTTGCCTCGCTTTCAAGTCCGCCTCGTTGACTTCCCTCAACAGATTTTTGGACGATAGATGACCTTTATCACTCTGCCAGTTTGTGAATTGCTGTGCCCCTGAGCTCCATTTCTCAACTCGTTTTTTGTGAGCTGAACGCAAGTCCAAAATTTTGGATCATGTCCTATACTGGTTCCCGGTGGGTGGCTGAGACTTTGGTTAATCCTTCTTCCTGCCGGGAAATTAGAGTGACATGTGCCCGTCCAAATGCCTAACAGCTACTCTCTCATGGGTTCTCCCTCGTCCGTTCCGTCCTCTGCCAAATTGGGAACCTGTGCAAACCAGGAGGTTAAAGGGCCTGTCTCTCCAAGTTGGGAGATTGATAGTAAGGCAGTTGGAAAGTCAAACTGGAGCACCAGGAGAGGGACTATTCGTTGAGTTTTAGAAACCTTTCGTATTCACAGTGTGTCCATTCTCTAGGTTTCCTGTACATGTTATAGCTGTAGTAATATTCCCTTGAACCTGGAGAGTTGGGAACCATGGAATGGGGGCCATGCATTATTGCTTGAAAGGGTCTGCATTTGCTCACCCAATCTCACCAATCCTCTCAGTCCCAAGTGTCCAGCCTTATGCCACATCCAGCTGTCATTGTAGATAGGGTCTTTCCAGGTTTCCTCAGACACCCTGAAGGAATTGTAAAGAATTTCCCTGTTTTTTGGTTTTGCTTTTGAAATTCCTTTTTATAGTGGGTTTGAGCTGATTCTCGCTGCCATGTTTATGCCACTCTAGACACACTTGATTCCCTTATTGAGTCATATCAATACATAGGTTTTAAGATTCTTACTAGTCAGATATATTCCTCTGCGGGAAATATGGGGTTTTGAGTCTCTTTCACTGAGGAAGGTGTCGGTTTTGTCAATTCCAAAGTTGGTTTTTGAAACGGTCCCTGTGCTTATATCAAACTCTGGTTTTATGCATCACCCCACCTCTCCTTCCCCTTTATGCAGGCATAAGAGTGTTTTCTAAATGTGAGACTCTGTTCTCTTTCCCAACTCAGTTCACGTGTAGCCATGTTTACAGGATCTTCCTAAGTGATATCTTATGATAAGTTTCTTTTTCTGTGTGACTTATTTCACTTAGAATCATCGTACCTGAATCCACTCACTTTGCTGCTACTGGTCTTATGACATTGATTTCATGGCTGAGGGATATTCCATCGTACGTAAGTACCACAATGTTTTGAACCATTTTTATATTTCCTGGGATATTTAAGGTGTACCCAAGTTGAGGTTCTTGTAGCCAGTGCAGCCCTAAATTTGGAGGTGGCTCTTTCTTATTGATTTTCAGTTTTCCCCAGGTATATTCCCTAGACTGGAAGTGGCCTTGGCTCTGTAGCTCTGTTGTTTACTTGTTTTAGGGAACACAATGCACTCCTCCAGTGAGGCAGTTGGCAATTTACATCCCGCCCATCAGCATAACAAGGCTCCCTGTTCTCCAGGGCCTGTCTTGCCTTTCTGGTTTTTACACATTTTGTGGATGTCCCTTTTGACCGGTGGGAAGTGATACTTCTTTGTAGTGCAGATTTGCATTGCCCGCTTGCTTGCTTGGCCAAAAAGGGCGTATGCGTTTTCTCCTGAATATATTCAGGAGAAAACGCATACGCCCTTTTTGGCCAAGTGCACCATTGTCCAAGTTGTGCCCCTCTTCCTGTGCTTTACAGGCGATTCCAACGTACCTCTTGAAATCTGTTTCCTGCTATTTTGCCTCACTTTCAAGTCCGCCTCGTTGACTTCCCTCAACAGATTTTTGGACGATAGTTGTCCTTTATCACTCTGCCAGTTTGTGAATTGCTGTGGCCCTGAGCTCCATTTCTCAACTCGTTTTTTGGGAGCTGAACGCAAGTCCAAAATTTTGGATCATGTCCTATACTGGTTCCCGGTGGGTGGCTGAGACTTTGGTTATTTCTTCTTCCTGCCGGGAAATTAGAGTGACATGTGCCCGTCCAAATGCCTAACAGCTACTCTCTCATGGGTTCTCCATTGTCCCTTCCATCCTTTGCCAAATTGGGAACCTGTGCAAACCAGGAGGTTAAAGGGCCTGTCTCTCCAAGTTGGGAGATTGATAGTAAGGCAGTTGGAAAGTCAAACTGGAGCACCAGGAGAGGGACTATTCGTTGAGTTTTAGAAACCTTTCGTATTCACAGTGTGTCCATTCTCTAGGTTTCCTGTACATGTTATAGCTGTAGTAATATTCCCTTGAACCTGGAGAGTTGGGACCCATGGAATGGGGGCCATGCATTATTGCTTGAAAGGGTCTGCATTCGCTCACCCAATCTCACCAATCCTCTCAGTCCCAAGTGTCCAGCCTTATGCCACATCCAGCTGTCATTGTAGATAGGGTCTTTCCAGGTTTCCTCAGACACCCTGAAGGAATTGTAAAGAATTTCCCTATTTTTTGGTTTTGCTTTTGAATTTCCTTTTTATAGTGGGTTTGAGCTGATTCTCGCTGCCATGTTTATGCCACTCTAGACACAATTGATTCCCTTATGGAGTCATATCAATACATAGGTTTTAAGATTCTTACTAGTCAGATATATTCCTCTGCGGGAAATATGGGATTTTGAGTCTCTTTCACTGAGGAAGGTGTAGGTCTTGTCTATTCCAAAGTTGGTTTTTGGAACGGTCCCTGTGCTTATATCAAACTCTGGTTTTATGCATCACCCCACCTCTCCATCCCCTTTATGCAGGCATAAGAGTGTTTTCTAAATGTGAGACTCTGTTCTCTTTCCTAACTCAGTTCACGTGTAGCCATGTTTACAGGATCTTCATAAGTGATATCTTATGATAAGTTCCTTTTTCTGTGTGACTTATTTCACTTAGAATCATCGTACCTGAATCCACTCACTTTGCTGCTACTGGTTTTATGACATTGATTTCATGGCTGAGGGATATTCCATCGTACGTAAGTACCACAATGTTTTGAACCATTTTTATATTTCCTGGGATATTTAAGGTGTACCCAAGTTGAGGTTCTTGTAACCAGTGCAGCCCTAAATTTGGAGGTGGCTCTTTCTTATTGATTTTCAGTTTTCCCAAGGTATATTCCCTAGACTAGAAGTGGCCTTGGATCTGTAGCTCTGTTGTTTACTTGTTTTAGGGAACACAATGCACTCCTCCAGTGAGGCAGTTGGCAATTTACATCCAGCCCATCAGCATAACAAGGCTCCCTGTTCTTCAGGGCCTGTCTTGCCTTTCTGGTTTTTACACATTTTGTGGATGTCCCTTTTGACCGATGGGAAGTGATACTTCTTTGTAGTGCAGATTTGCATTGCCCGCTTGCTTGCTTGGCCAAAAAGGGCGTATGCGTTTTCTCCTGAATATATTCAGGAGAAAACGCATACGCCCTTTTTGGCCAAGTGCACCATTGTCCAAGTTGTGCCCCTCTTCCTGTGCTTTACAGGCGATTCCAACGTACCTCTTGAAATCTGTTTCCTGCTATTTTGCCTCACTTTCAAGTCCGCCTCGTTGACTTCCCTCAACAGATTTTTGGACGATAGTTGTCCTTTATCACTCTGCCAGTTTGTGAATTGCTGTGCCCCTGAGCTCCATTTCTCAACTCGTTTTTTGTGAGCTGAACGCAAGTCCAAAATTTTGGATCATGTCCTATACTGGTTCCCGGTGGGTGGCTGAGACTTTGGTTAATTCTTCTTCCTGCCGGGAAATTAGAGTGACATGTGCCCGTCCAAATGCCTAACAGCTACTCTCTCATGGGTTCTCCCTCGTCCCTTCCATCCTCTGCCAAATTGGGAACCTGTGCAAACCAGGAGGTTAAAGGGCCTGTCTCTCCAAGTTGGGAGATTGATAGTAAGGCAGTTGGAAAGTCAAACTGGAGCACCAGGAGAGGGACTATTCGTTGAGTTTTAGAAACCTTTCGTATTCACAGTGTGTCCATTCTCTAGGTTTCCTGTACATGTTATAGCTGTAGTAATATTCCCTTGAACCTGGAGAGTTGGGACCCATGGAATGGGGGCCATGCATTATTGCTTGAAAGGTCTGCATTTGCTCACCCAATCTCACCAATCCTCTCAGTCCCAAGTGTCCAGCCTTATGCCACATACAGCTGTCATTGTAGATATGGTCTTTCCAGGTTTCCTCAGACACCCTGAAGGAATTGTAAAGAATTTCCCTGTTTTTTGGTTTTGCTTTTGAAATTCCTTTTTATAGTGGGTTTGAGCTGATTCTCGCTGCCATGTTTATGCCACTCTAGACACACATGATTCCCTTATGGAGACATATCAATACATAGGTTTTAAGATTCTTACTAGTCAGATATATTCCTCTGTGGGAAATATGGGGTTTTGAGTCTCTTTCACTGAGGAAGGTGTAGGTTTTGTCAATTCCAAAGTTGGTTTTTGAAACGGTCCCTGTGCTTATATCAAACTCTTGTTGTATGCATCACCCCACCTCTCCTTCCCCTTTATGCAGGCATAAGAGTGTTTTCTAAATGTGAGACTCTGTTCTCTTTCCCAACTCAGTTCACGTGTAGCCATGTTTACAGGATCTTCCTAAGTGATATCTTATGATAAGTTTCTTTTTCTGTGTGACTTATTTCACTTAGAATCATCGTACCTGAATCCACTCACTTTGCTGCTACTGGTCTTATGACATTGATTTCATGGCTGAGGGATATTCCATCGTACGTAAGTACCACAATGTTTTGAACCATTTTTATATTTCCTGGGATATTTAAGGTGTACCCAAGTTGAGGTTCTTGTAGCCAGTGAAGCCCTAAATTTGGAGGTGGCTCTTTCTTATTGATTTTCAGTTTTCCCAAGGTATATTCCCTAGACTGGAAGTGGCCTTGGCTCTGTAGCTCTGTTGTTTACTTGTTTTAGGGAACACAATGCACTCCTCCAGTGAGGCAGTTGGCAATTTACATCCCGCCCATCAGCATAACAAGGCTCCCAGTTCTCCAGGGCCTGTCTTGCCTTTCTGGTTTTTACACATTTTGTGGATGTCCCTTTTGACCGGTGGGAAGTGATACTTCTTTGTAGTGCAGATTTGCATTGCCCGCTTGCTTGCTTGGCCAAAAAGGGCGTATGCGTTTTCTCCTGAATATATTCAGGAGAAAACGCATACGCCCTTTTTGGCCAAGTGCACCATTGTCCAAGTTGTGCCCCTCTTCCTGTGCTTTACAGGCGATTCCAGGGTACCTCTTGAAATCTGTTTCCTGCTATTTTGCCTCGCTTTCAAGTCCGCCTCGTTGACTTCCCTCAACAGATTTTTGGACGATAGTTGTCCTTTATCACTCTGCCAGTTTGTGAATTGCTGTGCCCCTGAGCTCCATTTCTCAACTCGTTTTTTGTGAGCTGAACGCAAGTCCAAAATTTTGGATCATGTCCTATACTGGTTCCCGGTGGGTGGCTGAGACTTTGGTTAATTCTTCTTCCTGCCGGGAAATTAGAGTGACATGTGCCCGTCCAAATGCCTAACAGCTACTCTCTCATGGGTTCTCCCTCGTCCCTTCCATCCTCTGCCAAATTGGGAACCTGTGCAAACCAGGAGGTTAAAGGGCCTGTCTCTCCAAGTTGGGAGATTGATAGTAAGGCAGTTGGAAAGTCAAACTGGAGCATCAGGAGAGGGACTATTCGTTGAGTTTTAGAAACCTTTCGTATTCACAGTGTGTCCATTCTCTAGGTTTCCTGTACATGTTATAGCTGTAGTAATATTCCCTTGAACCTGGAGAGTTGGGACCCATGGAATGGGGGCCATGCATTATTGCTTGAAAGGGTCTGCATTTGCTCACCCAATCTCACCAATCCTCTCAGTCCCAAGTGTCCAGCCTTATGCCACATCCAGCTGTCATTGTAGATAGGGTCTTTCCAGGTTTCCTCAGACACCCTGAAGGAATTGTAAAGAATTTCCCTGTTTTTTGGTTTTGCTTTTGAAATTCCTTTTTATAGTGGGTTTGAGCTGATTCTCGCTGCCATGTTTATGCCACTCTAGACACACTTGATTCCCTTATGGAGTCATATCAATACATAGGTTTTAAGATTCTTACTAGTCAGATATATTCCTCTGCGGGAAATATGGGGTTTTGAGTCTCTTTCACTGAGGAAGGTGTAGGTCTTGTCTATTCCAAAGTTGGTTTTTGGAACGGTCCCTGTGCTTATATCAAACTCTGGTTTTATGCATCACCCCACCTCTCCTTCCCCTTTATGCAGGCATAAGAGTGTTTTCTAAATGTGAGACTCTGTTCTCTTTCCCAACTCAGTTCACGTGTAGCCATGTTTACAGGATCTTCCTAAGTGATATCTTATGATAAGTTTCTTTTTCTGTGTGACTTATTTCACTTAGAATCATCGTACCTGAATCCACTCACTTTGCTGCTACTGGTCTTATGACATTGATTTCATGGCTGAGGGATATTCCATCGTACGTAAGTACCACAATGTTTTGAACCATTTTTATATTTCCTGGGATATTTAAGGTGTACCCAAGTTGAGGTTCTTGTAGCCAGTGCAGCCCTAAATTTGGAGGTGGCTCTTTCTTATTGATTTTCAGTTTTCCCCAGGTATATTCCCTAGACGGGAAGTGGCCTTGGCTCTGTAGCTCTGTTGTTTACTTGTTTTAGGGAACACAATGCACTCCTCCAGTGAGGCAGTTGGCAATTTACATCCCGCCCATCAGCATAACAAGGCTCCCTGTTCTCCAGGGCCTGTCTTGCCTTTCTGGTTTTTACACATTTTGTGGATGTCCCTTTTGACCGGTGGGAAGTGATACTTCTTTGTAGTGCAGATTTGCATTGCCCGCTTGCTTGCTTGGCCAAAAAGGGCGTATGCGTTTTCTCCTGAATATATTCAGGAGAAAACGCATACGCCCTTTTTGGCCAAGTGCACCATTGTCCAAGTTGTGCCCCTCTTCCTGTGCTTTACAGGCGATTCCAACGTACCTCTTGAAATCTGTTTCCTGCTATTTTGCCTCACTTTCAAATCCGCCTCGTTGACTTCCCTCAACAGATTTTTGGACGATAGTTGTCCTTTATCACTCTGCCAGTTTGTGAATTGCTGTGCCCCTGAGCTCCATTTCTCAACTCGTTTTTTGTGAGCTGAACGCAAGTCCAAAATTTTGGATCATGTCCTATACTGGTTCCCGGTGGGTGGCTGAGACTTTGGTTAATTCTTCTTCCTGCCGGGAAATTAGAGTGACATGTGCCCGTCCAAATGCCTAACAGCTACTCTCTCATGGGTTCTCCCTCGTCCCTTCCATCCTCTGCCAAATTGTGAACCTGTGCAAACCAGGAGGTTAAAGGGCCTGTCTCTCCAAGTTGGGAGATTGATAGTAAGGCAGTTGGAAAGTTAAACTGGAGCACCAGGAGAGGGACTATTCGTTGAGTTTTAGAAACCTTTCGTATTCACAGTGTGTCCATTCTCTAGGTTTCCTGTACATGTTATAGCTGTAGTAATATTCCCTTGAACCTGGAGAGTTGGGACCCATGGAATGGGGGCCATGCATTATTGCTTGAAAGGTCTGCATTTGCGCACCCAATCTCACCAATCCTCTCAGTCCCAAGTGTCCAGCCTTATGCCACATACAGCTGTCATTGTAGATATGGTCTTTCCAGGTTTCCTCAGACACCCTGAAGGAATTGTAAAGAATTTCCCTGTTTTTTGGTTTTGCTTTTGAAATTCCTTTTTATAGTGGGTTTGAGCTGATTCTCGCTGCCATGTTTATGCCACTCTAGACACACTTGATTCCCTTATGGAGACATATCAATACATAGGTTTTAAGATTCTTACTAGTCAGATATATTCCTCTGTGGGAAATATGGGGTTTTGAGTCTCTTTCACTGAGGAAGGTGTCGGTCTTGTCAATTCCAAAGTTGGTTTTTGAAACGGTCCCTGTGCTTATATCAAACTCTGGTTTTATGCATCACCCCACCTCTCCTTCCCCTTTATGCAGGCATAAGAGTGTTTTCTAAATGTGAGACTCTGTTCTCTTTCCTAACTCAGTTCACGTGTAGCCATGTTTACAGGATCTTCATAAGTGATATCTTATGATAAGTTTCTTTTTCTGTGTGACTTATTTCACTTAGAATCATCGTACCTGAATCCACTCACTTTGCTGCTACTGGTCTTATGACATTGATTTCATGGCTGAGGGATATTCCATCGTACGTAAGTACCACAATGTTTTGAACCATTTTTATATTTCCTGGGATATTTAAGGTGTACCCAAGTTGAGGTTCTTGTAGTCAGTGCAGCCCTAAATTTGGAGGTGGCTCTTTCTTATTGATTTTCAGTTTTCTCCAGGTATATTCCCTAGACTGGAAGTGGCCTTGGCTCTGTAGCTCTGTTGTTTACCTGTTTTAGGGAACACAATGCACTCCTCCAGTGAGGCAGTTGGCAATTTACATCCTGCCCATCAGCATAACAAGGCTCCCTGTTCTCCAGGGCCTGTCTTGCCTTTCTGGTTTTTACACATTTTGTGGATGTCCCTTTTGACCGGTGGGAAGTGATACTTCTTTGTAGTGCAGATTTGCATTGCCCGCTTGCTTGCTTGGCCAAAAAGGGCGTATGCGTTTTCTCCTGAATATATTCAGGAGAAAACGCATACGCCCTTTTTGTCCAAGTGCACCATTGTCCAAGTTGTGCCCCTCTTCCTGTGCTTTACAGGCGATTCCAACGTACCTCTTGAAATCTGTTTCCTGCTATTTTGCCTCACTTTCAAGTCCGCCTCGTTGACTTCCCTCAACAGATTTTTGGACAATAGTTGTCCTTTATCACTCTGCCAGTTTGTGAATTGCTGTGCCCCTGAGCTCCATTTCTCAACTCGTTTTTTGTGAGCTGAACGCAAGTCCAAAATTTTGGATCATGTCCTATACTGGTTCCCGGTGGGTGGCTGAGACTTCGGTTAATTCTTCTTCCTGCTGGGAAATTAGAGTGACATGTGCCCGTCCAAATGCCTAACAGCTACTCTCTCATGGGTTCTCCCTCATCCCTTCCATCCTCTGCCAAATTGGGAACCTGTGCAAACCAGGAGGTTAAAGGGCATGTCTCTCCAAGTTGGGAGATTGATAGTAAGGCAGTTGGAAAGTCAAACTGGAGCACCAGGAGAGGGACTATTCGTTGAGTTTTAGAAACCTTTCGTATTCACAGTGTGTCCATTCTCTAGGTTTCCTGTACATGTTATAGCTGTAGTAATATTCCCTTGAACCTGGAGAGTTGGGACCCATGGAATGGGGGCCATGCATTATTGCTTGAAAGTGTCTGCATTTGCTCACCCAATCTCACCAATCCTCTCAGTCCCAAGTGTCCAGCCTTATGCCACATCCAGCTGTCATTGTAGATAGGGTCTTTCCAGGTTTCCTCAGACACCCTGAAGGAATTGTAAAGAATTTCCCTGTTTTTTGGTTTTGCTTTTGAAATTCATTTTTATAGTGGGTTTGAGCTGATTCTCGCTGCCATGTTTATGCCACTCTAGACACACTTGATTCCCTTATGGAGTCATATCAATACATAGGTTTTAAAATTCTTACTAGTCAGATATATTCCTCTGCGGGAAATATGGGGTTTTGAGTCTCTTTCACTGAGGAAAGTGTAGGTCTTGTCTATTCCAAAGTTGGTTTTTGGAACGGTCCCTGTGCTTTTATCAAACTCTGGTTTTATGCATCACCCCACCTCTCCTTCCCCTTTATGCAGGCATAAGAGTGTTTTCTAAATGTGAGACTCTGTTCTCTTTCCTAACTCAGTTCACGTGTAGCCATGTTTACAGGATCTTCATAAGTGATATCTTATGATAAGTTTCTTTTTCTGTGTGACTTATTTCACTTAGAATCATCGTACCTGAATCCACTCACTTTGCTGCTACTGGTCTTATGACATTGATTTCATGGCTGAGGGATATTCCATCGTACGTAAGTACCACAATGTTTTGAACCATTTTTATATTTCCTGGGATATTTAAGGTGTACCCAAGTTGAGGTTCTTGTAGCCAGTGCAGCCCTAAATTTGGAGGTGGCTCTTTCTTATTGATTTTCAGTTTTCCCCAGGTATATTCCCTAGACTGGAAGTGGCCTTGGCTCTGTAGCTCTGTTGTTTACTTGTTTTAGGGAACACAATGCACTCCTCCAGTGAGGCAGTTGGCAATTTACATCCCGCCCATCAGCATAACAAGGCTCCCTGTTCTCCAGGGCCTGTCTTGCCTTTCTGGTTTTTACACATTTTGTGGATGTCCCTTTTGACCGGTGGGAAGTGATACTTCTTTGTAGTGCAGATTTGCATTGCCCGCTTGCTTGCTTGGCCAAAAAGGGCGTATGCGTTTTCTCCTGAATATATTCAGGAGAAAACGCATACGCCCTTTTTGGCCAAGTGCACCATTGTCCAAGTTGTGCCCCTCTTCCTGTGCTTTACAGGCGATTCCAACGTACCTCTTGAAATCTGTTTCCTGTTATTTTGCCTCACTTTCAAGTCCGCCTCGTTGACTTCCCTCAACAGATTTTTGGACGATAGTTGTCCTTTATCACTCTGCCAGTTTGTGAATTGCTGTGCCCCTGAGCTCCATTTCTCAACTCGTTTTTTGTGAGCTGAACGCAAGTCCAAAATTTTGGATCATGTCCTATACTGGTTCCCGGTGGGTGGCTGAGACTTTGGTTAATTCTTCTTCCTGCCGGGAAATTAGAGTGACATGTGCCCGTCCAAATGCCTAACAGCTACTCTCTCATGGGTTCTCCCTCGTCCCTTCCATCCTCTGCCAAATTGGGAACCTGTGCAAACCAGGAGGTTAAAGGGCCTGTCTCTCCAAGTTGGGAGATTTATAGTAAGGCAGTTGGAAAGTCAAACTGGAGCACCAGGAGAGGGACTATTCGTTGAGTTTTAGAAACCTTTCGTATTCACAGTGTGTCCATTCTCTAGGTTTCCTGTACATGTTATAGCTGTAGTAATATTCCCTTGAACATGGAGAGTTGGGACCCATGGAATGGGGGCCATGCATTATTGCTTGAAAGGGTCTGCATTCGCTCACCCAATCTCACCAATCCTCTCAGTCCCAAGTGTCCAGCCTTATGCCACATCCAGCTGTCATTGTAGATAGGGTCTTTCCAGGTTTCCTCAGACACCCTGAAGGAATTGTAAAGAATTTCCCTGTTTTTTGGTTTTGCTTTTGAAATTCCTTTTTATAGTGGGTTTGAGCTGATACTCGCTGCCATGTTTATGCCACTCTAGACACACTTGATTCCCTTATGGAGACATATCAATACATAGGTTTTAAGATTCTTACTAGTCAGATATATTCCTCTGTGGGAAATATGGGGTTTTGAGTCTCTTTCACTGAGGAAGGTGTCGGTCTTGTCAGTTCCAAAGTTGGTTTTTGGAACGATCCCTGTGCTTATATCAAACTCTGGTTTTATGCATCACCCCACCTCTCCTTCCCCTTTATGCAGGCATAAGATTGTTTTCTAAATGTGAGACTCTGTTCTCTTTCTTAACTCAGTTCACGTGTAGCCATGTTTACAGGATCTTCATAAGTGATATCTTATGATAAGTTTCTTTTTCTGTGTGACTTATTTCACTTAGAATCATCGTACCTGAATCCACTCACTTTGCTGCTACTGGTCTTATGACATTGATTTCATGGCTGAGGGATATTCCATCGTACGTAAGTACCACAATGTTTTGAACCATTTTTATATTTCCTGGGATATTTAAGGTGTACCCAAGTTGAGGTTCTTGTAGTCAGTGCAGCCCTAAATTTGGAGGTGGCTCTTTCTTATTGATTTTCAGTTTTCCCAAGGTATATTCCCTAGACTGGAAGTGGCCTTGGCTCTGTAGCTCTGTTGTTTACTTGTTTTAGGGAACACAATGCACTCCTCCAGTGAGGCAGTTGGCAGTTTACATCCCGCCCATCAGCATAACAAGGCTCCCAGTTCTCCAGGGCCTGTCTTGCCTTTCTGGTTTTTACACATTTTGTGGATGTCCCTTTTGACCGGTGGGAAGTGATACTTCTTTGTAGTGCAGATTTGCATTGCCCGCTTGCTTGCTTGGCCAAAAAGGGCGTATGCGTTTTCTCCTGAATATATTCAGGAGAAAACGCATACGCCCTATTTGGCCAAGTGCACCATTGTCCAAGTTGTGCCCCTCTTCCTGTGCTTTACAGGCGATTCCAAGGTACCTCTTGAAATCTGTTTCCTGCTATTTTGCCTCGCTTTCAAGTCCGCCTCGTTGACTTCCCTCAACAGATTTTTCGACGATAGTTGTCCTTTATCACTCTGCCAGTTTGTGAATTGCTGTGCCCCTGAGCTCCATTTCTCAACTCGTTTTTTGTGAGCTGAACGCAAGTCCAAAATTTTGGATCATGTCCTATACTGGTTCCCGGTGGGTGGCTGAGACTTTGGTTAATTCTTCTTCCTGCCGGGAAATTAGAGTGACATGTGCCCGTCCAAATGCCTAACAGCTACTCTCTCATGGGTTCTCTCTCGTCCCTTCCATCCTCTGCCAAATTGGGAACCTGTGCAAACCAGGAGGTTAAAGGGCCTGTCTCTCCAAGTTGGGAGATTGATAGTAAGGCAGTTGGAAAGTCAAACTGGAGCACCAGGAGAGGGACTATTCGTTGAGTTTTAGAAACCTTTCGTATTCACAGTGTGTCCATTCTCTAGGTTTCCTGTACATGTTATAGCTGTAGTAATATTCCCTTGAACATGGAGAGTTGGAACCCATGGAATGGGGGCCATGCATTATTGCTTGAAAGGCTCTGCATTCGCTCACCCAATCTCACCAATCCTCTCAGTCCCAAGTGTCCAGCCTTATGCCACATCCAGCTGTCATTGTAGATAGGGTCTTTCCAGGTTTCCTCAGACACCCTGAAGGAATTGTAAAGAATTTCCCTGTTTTTTGGTTTTGCTTTTGAAATTCCTTTTTATAGTGGGTTTGAGCTGATTCTCGCTGCCATGTTTATGCCACTCTAGACACACTTGATTCCCTTATGGAGTCATATCAATACATAGGTTTTAAGATTCTTACTAGTCAGATATATTCCTCTGCGGGAAATATGGGGTTTTGAGTCTCTTTCACTGAGGAAGGTGTAGGTCTTGTCTATTCCAAAGTTGGTTTTTGGAACGGTCCCTGTGCTTATATCAAACTCTGGTTTTATGCATCACCCCACCTCTCCATCCCCTTTATGCAGGCATAAGAGTGTTTTCTAAATGTGAGATTCTGTTCTCTTTCCTAACTCAGTTCACGTGTAGCCATGTTTACAGGATCTTCATAAGTGATATCTTATGATAAGTTCCTTTTTCTGTGTGACTTATTTCACTTAGAATCATCGTACCTGAATCCACTCACTTTGCTGCTACTGGTTTTATGACATTGATTTCATGGCTGAGGGATATTCCATCGTACGTAAGTACCACAATGTTTTGAATCATTTTTATATTTCCTGGGATATTTAAGGTGTACCCAAGTTGAGGTTCTTGTAGCCAGTGCAGCCCTAAATTTGGAGGTGGCTCTTTCTTATTGATTTTCAGTTTTCCCAAGGTATATTCCCTAGACTAGAAGTGGCCTTGGCTCTGTAGCTCTGTTGTTTACTTGTTTTAGGGAACACAATGCACTCCTCCATTGAGGCAGTTGGCAGTTTACATCCCGCCCATCAGCATAACAAGGCTCCCTGTTCTCCAGGGCCTGTTTTGCCTTTCTGGTTTTTACACATTTTGTGTATGTCCCTTTTGACCGGTGGGAAGTGATACTTCTTTGTAGTGCAGATTTGCATTGCCCGCTTGCTTGCTTGGCCAAAAAGGGCGTATGTGTTTTCTCCTGAATATATTCAGGAGAAAACGCATACGCCCTTTTTGGCCAAGTGCACCATTGTCCAAGTTGTGCCCCTCTTCCTGTGCTTTACAGGCGATTCCAACGTACCTCTTGAAATCTGTTTCCTGCTATTTTGCCTCACTTTCAAGTCCGCCTCGTTGACTTCCCTCAACAGATTTTTGGACGATAGTTGTCCTTTATCACTCTGCCAGTTTGTGAATTGCTGTGCCCCTGAGCTCCATTTCTCAACTCGTTTTTTGTGAGCTGAACGCAAGTCCAAAATTTTGGATCATGTCCTATACTGGTTCCCGGTGGGTGGCTAAGACTTTGGTTAATTCTTCTTCCTGCCGGGAAATTAGAGTGACATGTGCCCGTCCAAATGCCTAACAGCTACTCTCTCATGGGTTCTCCCTCGTCCCTTCCATCCTCTGCCAAATTGGGAACCTGTGCAAACCAGGAGGTTAAAGGGCCTGTCTCTCCAAGTTGGGAGATTGATAGTAAGGCAGTTGGAAAGTCAAACTGGAGCACCAGGAGAGGGACTATTCGTTGAGTTTTAGAAACCTTTCGTATTCACAGTGTGTCCATTCTCTAGGTTTCCTGTACATGTTATAGCTGTAGTAATATTCCCTTGAACCTGGAGAGTTGGGACCCATGGATTGGGGGCCATGCATTATTGATTGAAAGGGTCTGCATTTGCTCACCCAATCTCACCAATCCTCTCAGTACCAAGTGTCCAGCCTTATGCCACATCCAGCTGTCATTGTAGATAGGGTCTTTCCAGGTTTCCTCAGATACCCTGAAGGAATTGTAAATAATTTCCCTGTTTTTTGGTTTTGCTTTTGAAATTCATTTTTATAGTGGGTTTCAGCTGATTCTCGCTGCCATGTTTATGCCACTCTAGACACACTTGATTCCCTTATGGAGACATATCAATACATAGGTTTTAAGATTCTTACTAGTCAGATATATTCCTCTGTGGGAAATATGGGGTTTTGAGTCTCTTTCACTGAGGAAGGTGTAGGTCTTGTCTATTCCAAAGTTGGTATTTGAAACGGTCCATGTGCTTATATCAAACTCTGGTTTTATGCATCACCCCACCTCTCCTTTCCCTTTATGCAGGCATAAGAGTGTTTTCTAAATGTGAGACTCTGTTCTCTTTCCTAACTCAGTTCACGTGTAGCCATGTTTACAGGATCTTCATAAGTGATATCTTATGATAAGTTTCTTTTTCTGTGTGACTTATTTCACTTAGAATCATCGTACCTGAATCCACTCACTTTGCTGCTACTGGTCTTATGACATTGATTTCATGGCTGAGGGATATTCCATCGTACGTAAGTACCACAATGTTTTGAACCATTTTTATATTTCCTGGGATATTTAAGGTGTACCCAAGTTGAGGTTCTTGTAGTCAGTGCAGCCCTGAATTTGGAGGTGGCTCTTTCTTATTGATTTTCAGTTTTCCCAAGGTATATTCCCTAGACTGGAAGTGGCCTTGGCTCTGTAGCTCTGTTGTTTACTTGTTTTAGGGAACACAATGCACTCCTCCAGTGAGGCAGTTGGCAATTTACATCCCGCCCATCAGCATAACAAGGCTCCCAGTTCTCCAGGGCCTGCTTGCCTTTCTGGTTTTTACACATTTTGTGGATGTCCCTTTTGACCGGTGGGAAGTGATACTTCTTTGTAGTGCAGATTTGCATTGCCTGCTTGCTTGCTTGGCCAAAAAGGGCGTATGCGTTTTCTCCTGAATATATTCAGGAGAAAACGCATACGCCCTTTTTGGCCAAGTGCACCATTGTCCAAGTTGTGCCCCTCTTCCTGTGCTTTACAGGCGATTCCAAGGTACCTCTTGAAATCTGTTTCCTGCTATTTTGCCTCGCTTTCAAGTCCGCCTCGTTGACTTCCCTCAACAGATTTTTGGATGATAGTTGTCCTTTATCACTCTGCCAGTTTGTGAATTGCTGTGCCCCTGAGCTCCATTTCTCAACTCGTTTTTTGTGAGCTGAACGCAAGTCCAAAATTTTGGATCATGTCCTATACTGGTTCCCGGTGGGTGGCTGAGACTTTGGTTAATTCTTCTTCCTGCCGGGAAATTAGAGTGACATGTGCCCGTCCAAATGCCTAACAGCTACTCTCTCATGGGTTCTCTCTCGTCCCTTCCATCCTCTGCCAAATTGGGAACCTGTGCAAACCAGGAGGTTAAAGGGCCTGTCTCTCCAAGTTGGGAGATTGATAGTAAGGCAGTTGGAAAGTCAAACTGGAGCACCAGGAGAGGGACTATTCGTTGAGTTTTAGAAACCTTTCGTATTCACAGTGTGTCCATTCTCTAGGTTTCCTGTACATGTTATAGCTGTAGTAATATTCCCTTGAACATGGAGAGTTGGGACCCATGGAATGGGGGCCATGCATTATTGCTTGAAAGGGTCTGCATTCGCTCACCCAATCTCACCAATCCTCTCAGTCCCAAGTGTACAGCCTTATGCCACATCCAGCTGTCATTGTAGATAGGGTCTTTCCAGGTTCCCTCAGACACCCTGAAGGAATTGTAAAGAATTTCCCTGTTTTTTGGTTTTGCTTTTCAAATTCCTTTTTATAGTGGGTTTGAGCTGATACTCGCTGCCATGTTTATGCCACTCTAGACACACTTGATTCCCTTATGGAGACATATCAATACATAGGTTTTAAGATTCTTACTAGTCAGATATATTCCTCTGTGGGAAATATGGGGATTTGAGTCTCTTTCACTGAGGAAGGTGTCGGTCTTGTCAGTTCCAAAGTTGGTTTTTGAAACGGTCCCTGTGCTTATATCAAACTCTGGTTTTATGCATCACCCCACCTCTCCTTCCCCTTTATGCAGGCATAAGAGTGTTTTCTAAATGTGAGACTCTGTTTTCTTTCCTAACTCAGTTCACGTGTAGCCATGTTTACAGGATCTTCATAAGTGATATCTTATGATAAGTTTCTTTTTCTGTGTGACTTATTTCACTTAGAATCATCGTACCTGAATCCACTCACTTTGCTGCTACTGGTCTTATGACATTGATTTCATGGCTGAGGGATATTCCATCGTACGTAAGTACCACAATGTTTTGAACCATTTTTATATTTCCTGGGATATTTAAGGTGTACCCAAGTTGAGGTTATTGTACCCAGTGCAGCCCTAAATTTGGAGGTGGCTCTTTCTTATTGATTTTCAGTTTTCCCAAGGTATATTCCCTAGACTGGAAGTGGCCTTGGCTCTGTAGCTCTGTTGTTTACTTGTTTTAGGGAACACAATGCACTCCTCCAGTGAGGCAGTTGGCAATTTATATCCCGCCCATCAGCATAACAAGGCTCCCAGTTCTCCAGGGCCTGTCTTGCCTTTCTGGTTTTTACACATTTTGTGGATGTCCCTTTTGACCGGTGGGAAGTGATACTTCTTTGTAGTGCAGATTTGCATTGCCCGCTTGCTTGCTTGGCCAAAAAGGGCGTATGCGTTTTCTCCTGAATATATTCAGGAGAAAACGCATACGCCCTTTTTGGCCAAGTGCACCATTGTCCAAGTTGTGCCCCTCTTCCTGTGCTTTACAGGCGATTCCAAGGTACCTCTTGAAATCTGTTTCCTGCTATTTTGCCTCGCTTTCAAGTCCGCCTCGTTGACTTCCCTCAACAGATTTTTGGACGATAGTTGTCCTTTATCACTCTGCCAGTTTGTGAATTGCTGTGCCCCTGAGCTCCATTTCTCAACTCGTTTTTTGTGAGCTGAACGCAAGTCCAAAATTTTGGATCATGTCCTATACTGGTTCCCGGTGGGTGGCTGAGACTTTGGTTAATTCTTCTTCCTGCCGGGAAATTAGAGTGACATGTGCCCGTCCAAATGCCTAACAGCTACTCTCTCATGGGTTCTCTCTCGTCCCTTCCATCCTCTGCCAAATTGGGAACCTGTGCAAACCAGGAGGTTAAAGGGCCTGTCTCTCCAAGTTGGGAGATTGATAGTAAGGCAGTTGGAAAGTCAAACTGGAGCACCAGGAGAGGGACTATTCGTTGAGTTTTAGAAACCTTTCGTATTCACAGTGTGTCCATTCTCTAGGTTTCCTGTACATGTTATAGCTGTAGTAATATTCCCTTGAACATGGAGAGTTGGGACCCATGGAATGGGGGCCATGCATTATTGCTTGAAAGGGTCTGCATTCGCTCACCCAATCTCACCAATCATCTCAGTCCCAAGTGTCCAGCCTTATGCCACATCCAGCTGTCATTGTAGATAGGGTCTTTCCAGGTTTCCTCAGGCACCCTGAAGGAATTGTAAAGAATTTCCCTGTTTTTTGGTTTTGCTTTTGAAATTCCTTTTTATAGTGGGTTTGAGCTGATTCTCGCTGCCATGTTTATGCCACTCTAGACACACTTGATTCCCTTATGGAGACATATCAATACATAGGTTTTAAGATTCTTACTAGTCAGATATATTCCTCTGCGGGAAATATGGGGTTTTGAGTCTCTTTCACTGAGGAAGGTGTCGGTATTGTCAATTCCAAAGTTGGTTTTTGAAGCGGTCCCTGTGCTTATATCAAACTCTGGTTTTATGCATCACCCCACCTCTCCTTCCCCTTTATGCAGGCATAAGAGTGTTTTCTAAATGTGAGACTCTGTTCTCTTTCCTAACTCAGTTCACGTGTAGCCATGTTTACAGGATCTTCATAAGTGATATCTTATGATAAGTTTCTTTTTCTGTGTGACTTATTTCACTTAGAATCATCGTACCTGAATCCACTCACTTTGTTGCTACTGGTCTTATGACATTGATTTCATGGCTGAGGGATATTCCATCGTACGTAAGTACCACAATGTTTTGAACCATTTTTATATTTCCTGGGATATTTAAGGTGTACCCAAGTTGAGGTTCTTGTAGTCAGTGCAACCCTAAATTTGGAGGTGGCTCTTTCTTATTGATTTTCAGTTTTCCCAAGGTATATTCCCTAGACTGGAAGTGGCCTTGGCTCTGTAGCTCTGTTGTTTACTTGTTTTAGGGAACACAATGCACTCCTCCAGTGAGGCAGTTGGCAATTTACATCCCACCCATCAGCATAACAAGGCTCCCAGTTCCTCAGGGCCTGTCTTGCCTTTCTGGTTTTTACACATTTTGTGGATGTCCCTTTTGACTGGTGGGAAATGATACTTCTTTGTAGTGCAGATTTGCATTGCCCGCTTGCTTGCTTTGCCAAAAAGGGCGTATGCGTTTTCTCCTGAATATATTCAGGAGAAAACGCATACGCCCTTTTTGGCCAAGTGCACCATTGTCCAAGTTGTGCCCCTCTTCCTGTGCTTTACAGGCGATTCCAAGGTACCTCTTGAAATCTGTTTCCTGCTATTTTGCCTCGCTTTCAAGTCCGCCTCGTTGACTTCCCTCAACAGATTTTTGGACGATAGTTGTCCTTTATCACTCTGCCAGTTTGTGAATTGCTGTGCCCCTGAGCTCCATTTCTCAACTCGTTTTTTGTGAGCTGAACGCAAGTCCAAAATTTTGGATCATGTCCTATACTGGTTCCCGGTGGGTGGCTGAGACTTTGGTTAATTCTTCTTCCTGCCGGGAAATTAGAGTGACATGTGCCCGTCCAAATGCCTAACAGCTACTCTCTCATGGGTTCTCCCTCGTCCCTTCCATCCTCTGCCAAATTGGGAACCTGTGCAAACCAGGAGGTTAAAGGGCCTGTCTCTCCAAGTTGGGAGATTGATAGTAAGGCAGTTGGAAAGTCAAACTGGAGCACCAGGAGAGGGACTATTCGTTGAGTTTTAGAAACCTTTCGTATTCACAGTGTGTCCATTCTCTAGGTTTCCTGTACATGTTATAGCTGTAGTAATATTCCCTTGAACCTGGAGAGTTGGGACCCATGGAATGGGGGCCATGCATTATTGCTTGAAAGGGTCTGCATTTGCTCACCCAATCTCACCAATCCTCTCAGTCCCAAGTGTCCAGCCTTATGCCACATCCAGCTGTCATTGTAGATAGGGTCTTTCCAGGTTTCCTCAGACACCCTGAAGGAATTGTAAAGAATTTCCCTGTTTTTTGGTTTTGCTTTTGAAATTCCTTTTTATAGTGGGTTTGAGCTGATTCTCGCTGCCATGTTTATGCCACTCTAGACACACTTGATTCCCTTATGGAGTCATATCAATACATAGGTTTTAAGATTCTTACTAGTCAGATATATTCCTCTGCGGGAAATATGGGGTTTTGAGTCTCTTTCACTGAGGAAGGTGTAGGTCTTGTCTATTCCAAAGTTGGTTTTTGGAACGGTCCCTGTGCTTATATCAAACTCTGGTTTTATGCATCACCCCACCTCTCCTTCCCCTTTATGCAGGCATAAGAGTGTTTTCTAAATGTGAGACTCTGTTCTCTTTCCTAACTCAGTTCACGTGTAGCCATGTTTACAGGATCTTCATAAGTGATATCTTATGATAAGTTTCTTTTTCTGTGTGACTTATTTCACTTAGAATCATCGTACCTGAATCCACTCACTTTGTTGCTACTGGTCTTATGACATTGATTTCATGGCTGAGGGATATTCCATCGTACGTAAGTACCACAATGTTTTGAACCATTTTTATATTTCCTGGGATATTTAAGGTGTACCCAAGTTGAGGTTCTTGTAGTCAGTGCAGCCCTAAATTTGGAGGTGGCTCTTTCTTATTGATTTTCAGTTTTCCCCAGGTATATTCCCTAGACTGGAAGTGGCCTTGGCTCTGTAGCTCTGTTGTTTACTTGTTTTAGGGAACACAATGCACTCCTCCAGTGAGGCAGTTGGCAATTTACATCCCGCCCATCAGCATAACAAGGCTCCCAGTTCTCCAGGGCCTGTCTTGCCTTTCTGGTTTTTACACATTTTGTGGATGTCCCTTTTGACTGGTGGGAAATGATAGTTCTTTGTAGTGCAGATTTGCATTGCCCGTTTGCTTGCTTGGCCAAAAAGGGCGTATGCATTTTCTCCTGAATATATTCAGGAGAAAACGCATACGCCCTTTTTGGCCAAGTGCACCATTGTCCAAGTTGTGCCCCTCTTCCTGTGCTTTACAGGCGATTCCAAGGTACCTCTTGAAATCTGTTTCCTGCTATTTTGCCTCGCTTTCAAGTCCGCCTCGTTGACTTCCCTCAACAGATTTTTGGACGATAGTTGTCCTTTATCACTCTGCCAGTTTGTGAATTGCTGTGCCCCTGAGCTCCATTTCTCAACTCGTTTTTTGTGAGCTGAACGCAAGTCCAAAATTTTGGATCATGTCCTATACTGGTTCCCGGTGGGTGGCTGAGACTTTGGTTAATTCTTCTTCCTGCCGGGAAATTAGAGTGACATGTGCCCGTCCAAATGCCTAACAGCTACTCTCTCATGGGTTCTCCCTCGTCCCTTCCATCCTCTGCCAAATTGGGAACCTGTGCAAACCAGGAGGTTAAAGGGCCTGTCTCTCCAAGTTGGGAGATTGATAGTAAGGCAGTTGGAAAGTCAAACTGGAGCACCAGGAGAGGGACTATTCGTTGAGTTTTAGAAACCTTTCGTATTCACAGTGTGTCCATTCTCTAGGTTTCCTGTACATGTTATAGCTGTAGTAATATTCCCTTGAACCTGGACAGTTGGGACCCATGGAATGGGGGCCATGCATTATTGCTTGAAAGGGTCTGCATTTGCTCACCCAATCTCACCAATCCTCTCAGTCCCAAGTGTCCAGCCTTATGCCACATCCAGCTGTCATTGTAGATAGGGTCTTTCCAGGTTTCCTCAGACACCCTGAAGGAATTGTAAAGAATTTCCCTGTTTTTTGGTTTTGCTTTTGAAATTCCTTTTTATAGTGGGTTTGAGCTGATTCTCGCTGCCATGTTTATGCCACTCTAGACACACTTGATTCCCTTATGGAGTCATATCAATACATAGGTTTTAAGATTCTTACTAGTCAGATATATTCCTCTGCGGGAAATATGGGGTTTTGAGTCTCTTTCACTGAGGAAGGTGTAGGTCTTGTCTATTCCAAAGTTGGTTTTTGGAACGGTCCCTGTGCTTATATCAAACTCTGGTTTTATGCATCACCCCACCTCTCCTTCCCCTTTATGCAGGCATAAGAGTGTTTTCTAAATGTGAGACTCTGTTTTCTTTCCTAACTCAGTTCACGTGTAGCCATGTTTACAGGATCTTCATAAGTGATATCTTATGATAAGTTTCTTTTTCTGTGTGACTTATTTCACTTAGAATCATCGTACCTGAATCCAATCACTTTGCTGCTACTGGTCTTATGACATTGATTTCATGGCTGAGGGATATTCCATCGTACGTAAGTACCACAATGTTTTGAACCATTTTTATATTTCCTGGGATATTTAAGGTGTACCCAAGTTGAGGTTCTTGTAGTCAGTGCAGCCCTAAATTTGGAGGTCGCTCTTTCTTATTGATTTTCAGTTTTCCCAAGGTATATTCCCTAGACTGGAAGTGGCCTTGGCTCTGTAGCTCTGTTGTTTACTTGTTTTAGGGAACACAATGCACTCCTCCAGTGAGGCAGTTGGCAATTTACATCCCGCCCATCAGCATAACAAGGCTCCCAGTTCCTCAGGGCCTGTCTTGCCTTTCTGGTTTTTACACATTTTGTGGATGTCCCTTTTGACTGGTGGGAAATGATACTTCTTTGTAGTGCAGATTTGCATTGCCCGTTTGCTTGCTTGGCCAAAAAGGGCGTATGCATTTTCTCCTGAATATATTCAGGAGAAAACGCATACGCCCTTTTTGGCCAAGTGCACCATTGTCCAAGTTGTGCCCCTCTTCCTGTGCTTTACAGGCGATTCCAAGGTACCTCTTGAAATCTGTTTCCTGCTATTTTGCCTCGCTTTCAAGTCCGCCTCGTTGACTTCCCTCAACAGATTTTTGGACGATAGTTGTCCTTTATCACTCTGCCAGTTTGTGAATTGCTGTGCCCCTGAGCTCCATTTCTCAACTCGTTTTTTGTGAGCTGAACGCAAGTCCAAAATTTTGGATCATGTCCTATACTGGTTCCCCGTGGGTGGCTGAGACTTTGGTTAATTCTTCTTCCTGCCGGGAAATTAGAGTGACATGTGCCCGTCCAAATGCCTAACAGCTACTCTCTCATGGGTTCTCCCTCGTCCCTTCCATCCTCTGCCAAATTGGGAACCTGTGCAAACCAGGAGGTTAAAGGGCCTGTCTCTCCAAGTTGGGAGATTGATAGTAAGGCAGTTGGAAAGTCAAACTGGAGCACCAGGAGAGGGACTATTCGTTGAGTTTTAGAAACCTTTCGTATTCACAGTGTGTCCATTCTCTAGGTTTCCTGTACATGTTATAGCTGTAGTAATATTCCCTTGAACCTGGAGAGTTGGGACCCATGGAATGGGGGCCATGCATTATTGCTTGAAAGGGTCTGCATTTGCTCACCCAATCTCACCAATCCTCTCAGTCCCAAGTGTCCAGCCTTATGCCACATCCAGCTGTCATTGTAGATAGGGTCTTTCCAGGTTTCCTCAGACACCCTGAAGGAATTGTAAAGAATTTCCCTGTTTTTTGGTTTTGCTTTTGAAATTCCTTTTTATAGTGGGTTTGAGCTGATTCTCGCTGCCATGTTTATGCCACTCTAGACACACTTGATTCCCTTATGGAGACATATCAATACATAGGTTTTAAGATTCTTACTAGTCAGATATATTCCTCTGCGGGAAATATGGGGTTTTGAGTCTCTTTCACTGAGGAAGGTGTAGGTCTTTTCTATTCCAAAGTTGGTTTTTGGAACGGTCCCTGTGCTTATATCAAACTCTGGTTTTATGCATCACCCCACCTCTCCTTCCCCTTTATGCAGGCATAAGAGTGTTTTCTAAATGTGAGACTCTGTTCTCTTTCCTAACTCAGTTCACGTGTAGCCATGTTTACAGGATCTTCATAAGTGATATCTTATGATAAGTTTCTTTTTCTGTGTGACTTATTTCACTTAGAATCATCGTACCTGAATCCACTCACTTTGTTGCTACTGGTCTTATGACATTGATTTCATGGCTGAGGGATATTCCATCGTACGTAAGTACCACAATGTTTTGAACCATTTTTATATGTCCTGGGATATTTAAGGTGTACCCAAGTTGAGGTTCTTGTAGTCAGTGCAGCCCTAAATTTGGAGGTGGCTCTTTCTTATTGATTTTCAGTTTTCCCCAGGTATATTCCCTAGACTGGAAGTGGCCTTGGCTCTGTAGCTCTGTTGTTTACTTGTTTTAGGGAACACAATGCACTCCTCCAGTGAGGCAGTTGGCAATTTACATCCCGCCCATCAGCATAACAAGGCTCCCAGTTCTCCAGGGCCTATCTTGCCTTTCTGGTTTTTACACATTTTGTGGATGTCCCTTTTGACTGGTGGGAAATGATACTTCTTTGTAGTGCAGATTTGCATTGCCCGTTTGCTTGCTTGGCCAAAAAGGGCGTATGCATTTTCTCCTGAATATATTCAGGAGAAAACGCATACGCCCTTTTTGGCCAAGTGCACCATTGTCCAAGTTGTGCCCCTCTTCCTGTGCTTTACAGGCGATTCCAAGGTACCTCTTGAAATCTGTTTCCTGCTATTTTGCCTCGCTTTCAAGTCCGCCTCGTTGACTTCCCTCAACAGATTTTTGGACGATAGTTGTCCTTTATCACTCTGCCAGTTTGTGAATTGCTGTGCCCCTGAGCTCCATTTCTCAACTCGTTTTTTGTGAGCTGAACGCAAGTCCAAAATTTTGGATCATGTCCTATACTGGTTCCCGGTGGGTGGCTGAGACTTTGGTTAATTCTTCTTCCTGCCGGGAAATTAGAGTGACATGTGCCCGTCCAAATGCCTAACAGCTACTCTCTCATGGGTTCTCTCTCGTCCCTTCCATCCTCTGCCAAATTGGGAACCTGTGCAAACCAGGAGGTTAAAGGGCCTGTCTCTCCAAGTTGGGAGATTGATAGTAAGGCAGTTGGAAAGTCAAACTGGAGCACCAGGAGAGGGACTATTCGTTGAGTTTTAGAAACCTTTCGTATTCACAGTGTGTCCATTCTCTAGGTTTCCTGTACATGTTATAGCTGTAGTAATATTCCCTTGAACCTGGAGAGTTGGGACCCATGGAATGGGGGCCATGCATTATTGCTTGAAAGGGTCTGCATTTGCTCACCCAATCTCACCAATCCTCTCAGTCCCAAGTGTCCAGCCTTATGCCACATCCAGCTGTCATTGTAGATAGGGTCTTTCCAGGTTTCCTCAGACACCCTGAAGGAATTGTAAAGAATTTCCCTGTTTTTTGGTTTTGCTTTTGAAATTCCTTTTTATAGTGGGTTTGAGCTGATTCTCGCTGCCATGTTTATGCCACTCTAGACACACTTGATTCCCTTATGGAGTCATATCAATACATAGGTTTTAAGATTCTTACTAGTCAGATATATTCCTCTGCGGGAAATATGGGGTTTTGAGTCTCTTTCACTGAGGAAGGTGTAGGTCTTGTCTATTCCAAAGTTGGTTTTTGGAACGGTCCCTGTGCTTATATCAAACTCTGGTTTTATGCATCACCCCACCTCTCCATCCCCTTTATGCAGGCATAAGAGTGTTTTCTAAATGTGAGACTCTGTTCTCTTTCCTAACTCAGTTCACGTGTAGCCATGTTTACAGGATCTTCATAAGTGATATCTTATGATAAGTTTCTTTTTCTGTGTGACTTATTTCACTTAGAATCATCGTACCTGAATCCACTCACTTTGCTGCTACTGGTCTTATGACATTGATTTCATGGCTGAGGGATATTCCATCGTACGTAAGTACCACAATGTTTTGAACCATTTTTATATTTCCTGGGATATTTAAGGTGTACCCAAGTTGAGGTTCTTGTAGTCAGTGCAGCCCTAAATTTGGAGGTGGCTCTTTCTTATTGATTTTCAGTTTTCCCAAGGTATATTCCCTAGACTGGAAGTGGCCTTGGCTCTGTAGCTCTGTTGTTTACTTGTTTTAGGGAACACAATGCACTCCTCCAGTGAGGCAGTTGGCAATTTACATCCCGCCCATCAGCATAACAAGGCTCCCAGTTCCTCAGGGCCTGTCTTGCCTTTCTGGTTTTTACACATTTTGTGGATGTCCCTTTTGACTGGTGGGAAATGATACTTCTTTGTAGTGCAGATTTGCATTGCCCGTTTGCTTGCTTGGCCAAAAAGGGCGTATGCATTTTCTCCTGAATATATTCAGGAGAAAACGCATACGCCCTTTTTGGCCAAGTGCACCATTGTCCAAGTTGTGCCCCTCTTCCTGTGCTTTACAGGCGATTCCAAGGTATCTCTTGAAATCTGTTTCCTGCTATTTTGCCTCGCTTTCAAGTCCGCCTCGTTGACTTCCCTCAACAGATTTTTGGACGATAGTTGTCCTTTATCACTCTGCCAGTTTGTGAATTGCTGTGCCCCTGAGCTCCATTTCTCAACTCGTTTTTTGTGAGCTGAACGCAAGTCCAAAATTTTGGATCATGTCCTATACTGGTTCCCGGTGGGTGGCTGAGACTTTGGTTAATTCTTCTTCCTGCCGGGAAATTAGAGTGACATGTGCCCGTCCAAATGCCTAACAGCTACTCTCTCATGGGTTCTCCCTCGTCCCTTCCATCCTCTGCCAAATTGGGAACCTGTGCAAACCAGGAGGTTAAAGGACCTGTCTCTCCAAGTTGGGAGATTGATAGTAAGGCAGTTGGAAAGTCAAACTGGAGCACCAGGAGAGGGACTATTCGTTGAGTTTTAGAAACCTTTCGTATTCACAGTGTGTCCATTCTCTAGGTTTCCTGTACATGTTATAGCTGTAGTAATATTCCCTTGAACCTGGAGAGTTGGGACCCATGGAATGGGGGCCATGCATTATTGCTTGAAAGGGTCTGCATTTGCTCACCCAATCTCACCAATCCTCTCAGTCCCAAGTGTCCAGCCTTATGCCACATCCAGCTGTCATTGTAGATAGGGTCTTTCCAGGTTTCCTCAGACACCCTGAAGGAATTGTAAAGAATTTCCCTGTTTTTTGGTTTTGCTTTTGAAATTCCTTTTTATAGTGGGTTTGAGCTGATTCTCGCTGCCATGTTTATGCCACTCTAGACACACTTGATTCCCTTATGGAGACATATCAATACATAGGTTTTAAGATTCTTACTAGTCAGATATATTCCTCTGCGGGAAATATGGGGTTTTGAGTCTCTTTCACTGAGGAAGGTGTAGGTCTTTTCTATTCCAAAGTTGGTTTTTGGAACGGTCCCTGTGCTTATATCAAACTCTGGTTTTATGCATCACCCCACCTCTCCTTCCCCTTTATGCAGGCATAAGAGTGTTTTCTAAATGTGAGACTCTGTTCTCTTTCCTAACTCAGTTCACGTGTAGCCATGTTTACAGGATCTTCATAAGTGATATCTTATGATAAGTTTCTTTTTCTGTGTGACTTATTTCACTTAGAATCATCGTACCTGAATCCACTCACTTTGTTGCTACTGGTCTTATGACATTGATTTCATGGCTGAGGGATATTCCATCGTACGTAAGTACCACAATGTTTTGAACCATTTTTATATGTCCTGGGATATTTAAGGTGTACCCAAGTTGAGGTTCTTGTAGTCAGTGCAGCCCTAAATTTGGAGGTGGCTCTTTCTTATTGATTTTCAGTTTTCCCCAGGTATATTCCCTAGACTGGAAGTGGCCTTGGCTCTGTAGCTCTGTTGTTTACTTGTTTTAGGGAACACAATGCACTCCTCCAGTGAGGCAGTTGGCAATTTACATCCCGCCCATCAGCATAACAAGGCTCCCAGTTCTCCAGGGCCTATCTTGCCTTTCTGGTTTTTACACATTTTGTGGATGTCCCTTTTGACTGGTGGGAAATGATACTTCTTTGTAGTGCAGATTTGCATTGCCCGTTTGCTTGCTTGGCCAAAAAGGGCGTATGCATTTTCTCCTGAATATATTCAGGAGAAAACGCATACGCCCTTTTTGGCCAAGTGCACCATTGTCCAAGTTGTGCCCCTCTTCCTGTGCTTTACAGGCGATTCCAAGGTACCTCTTGAAATCTGTTTCCTGCTATTTTGCCTCGCTTTCAAGTCCGCCTCGTTGACTTCCCTCAACAGATTTTTGGACGATAGTTGTCCTTTATCACTCTGCCAGTTTGTGAATTGCTGTGCCCCTGAGCTCCATTTCTCAACTCGTTTTTTGTGAGCTGAACGCAAGTCCAAAATTTTGGATCATGTCCTATACTGGTTCCCGGTGGGTGGCTGAGACTTTGGTTAATTCTTCTTCCTGCCGGGAAATTAGAGTGACATGTGCCCGTCCAAATGCCTAACAGCTACTCTCTCATGGGTTCTCCCTCGTCCCTTCCATCCTCTGCCAAATTGGGAACCTGTGCAAACCAGGAGGTTAAAGGGCCTGTCTCTCCAAGTTGGGAGATTGATAGTAAGGCAGTTGGAAAGTCAAACTGGAGCACCAGGAGAGGGACTATTCGTTGAGTTTTAGAAACCTTTCGTATTCACAGTGTGTCCATTCTCTAGGTTTCCTGTACATGTTATAGCTGTAGTAATATTCCCTTGAACATGGAGAGTTGGGACCCATGGAATGGGGGCCATGCATTATTGCTTGAAAGGGTCTGCATTTGCTCACCCAATCTCACCAATCCTCTCAGTCCCAAGTGTCCAGCCTTATGCCACATCCAGCTGTCATTGTAGATAGGGTCTTTCCAGGTTTCCTCAGACACCCTGAAGGAATTGTAAAGAATTTCCCTGTTTTTTGGTTTTGCTTTTGAAATTCCTTTTTATAGTGGGTTTGAGCTGATTCTCGCTGCCATGTTTATGCCACTCTAGACACACTTGATTCCCTTATGGAGACATATCAATACATAGGTTTTAAGATTCTTACTAGTCAGATATATTCCTCTGCGGGAAATATGGGGTTTTGAGTCTCTTTCACTGAGGAAGGTGTAGGTCTTTTCTATTCCAAAGTTGGTTTTTGGAACGGTCCCTGTGCTTATATCAAACTCTGGTTTTATGCATCACCCCACCTCTCCTTCCCCTTTATGCAGGCATAAGAGTGTTTTCTAAATGTGAGACTCTGTTCTCTTTCCTAACTCAGTTCACGTGTAGCCATGTTTACAGGATCTTCATAAGTGATATCTTATGATAAGTTTCTTTTTCTGTGTGACTTATTTCACTTAGAATCATCGTACCTGAATCCACTCACTTTGTTGCTACTGGTCTTATGACATTGATTTCATGGCTGAGGGATATTCCATCGTACGTAAGTACCACAATGTTTTGAACCATTTTTATATTTCCTGGGATATTTAAGGTGTACCCAAGTTGAGGTTCTTGTAGTCAGTGCAACCCTAAATTTGGAGGTGGCTCTTTCTTATTGATTTTCAGTTTTCCCAAGGTATATTCCCTAGACTGGAAGTGGCCTTGGCTCTGTAGCTCTGTTGTTTACTTGTTTTAGGGAACACAATGCACTCCTCCAGTGAGGCAGTTGGCAATTTACATCCCACCCATCAGCATAACAAGGCTCCCAGTTCCTCAGGGCCTGTCTTGCCTTTCTGGTTTTTACACATTTTGTGGATGTCCCTTTTGACTGGTGGGAAATGATACTTCTTTGTAGTGCAGATTTGCATTGCCCGCTTGCTTGCTTTGCCAAAAAGGGCGTATGCGTTTTCTCCTGAATATATTCAGGAGAAAACGCATACGCCCTTTTTGGCCAAGTGCACCATTGTCCAAGTTGTGCCCCTCTTCCTGTGCTTTACAGGCGATTCCAAGGTACCTCTTGAAATCTGTTTCCTGCTATTTTGCCTCGCTTTCAAGTCCGCCTCGTTGACTTCCCTCAACAGATTTTTGGACGATAGTTGTCCTTTATCACTCTGCCAGTTTGAGAATTGCTGTGCCCCTGAGCTCCATTTCTCAACTCGTTTTTTGTGAGCTGAACGCAAGTACAAAATTTTGGATCATGTCCTATACTGGTTCCCGGTGGGTGGCTGAGACTTTGGTTAATTCTTCTTCCTGCCGGGAAATTAGAGTGACATGTGCCCGTCCAAATGCCTAACAGCTACTCTCTCATGGGTTCTCCCTCGTCCCTTCCATCCTCTGCCAAATTGGGAACCTGTGCAAACCAGGAGGTTAAAGGGCCTGTCTCTCCAAGTTGGGAGATTGATAGTAAGGCAGTTGGAAAGTCAAACTGGAGCACCAGGAGAGGGACTATTCGTTGAGTTTTAGAAACCTTTCGTATTCACAGTGTGTCCATTCTCTAGGTTTCCTGTACATGTTATAGCTGTAGTAATATTCCCTTGAACCTGGAGAGTTGGGACCCATGGAATGGGGGCCATGCATTATTGCTTGAAAGGGTCTGCATTTGCTCACCCAATCTCACCAATCCTCTCAGTCCCAAGTGTCCAGCCTTATGCCACATCCAGCTGTCATTGTAGATAGGGTCTTTCCAGGTTTCCTCAGACACCCTGAAGGAATTGTAAAGAATTTCCCTGTTTTTTGGTTTTGCTTTTGAAATTCCTTTTTATAGTGGGTTTGAGCTGATTCTCGCTGCCATGTTTATGCCACTCTAGACACACTTGATTCCCTTATGGAGTCATATCAATACATAGGTTTTAAGATTCTTACTAGTCAGATATATTCTTCTGCGGGAAATATGGGGTTTTGAGTCTCTTTCACTGAGGAAGGTGTAGGTCTTGTCTATTCCAAAGTTGGTTTTTGGAACGGTCCCTGTGCTTATATCAAACTCTGGTTTTATGCATCACCCCACCTCTCCATCCCCTTTATGCAGGCATAAGAGTGTTTTCTAAATGTGAGACTCTGTTCTCTTTCCTAACTCAGTTCACGTGTAGCCATGTTTACAGGATCTTCATAAGTGATATCTTATGATAAGTTTCTTTTTCTGTGTGACTTATTTCACTTAGAATCATCGTACCTGAATCCACTCACTTTGCTGCTACTGGTCTTATGACATTGATTTCATGGCTGAGGGATATTCCATCGTACGTAAGTACCACAATGTTTTGAACCATTTTTATATTTCCTGGGATATTTAAGGTGTACCCAAGTTGAGGTTCTTGTAGTCAGTGCAGCCCTAAATTTGGAGGTGGCTCTTTCTTATTGATTTTCAGTTTTCCCAAGGTATATTCCCTAGACTGGAAGTGGCCTTGGCTCTGTAGCTCTGTTGTTTACTTGTTTTAGGGAACACAATGCACTCCTCCAGTGAGGCAGTTGGCAATTTACATCCCGCCCATCAGCATAACAAGGCTCCCAGTTCCTCAGGGCCTGTCTTGCCTTTCTGGTTTTTACACATTTTGTGGATGTCCCTTTTGACTGGTGGGAAATGATACTTCTTTGTAGTGCAGATTTGCATTGCCCGTTTGCTTGCTTGGCCAAAAAGGGCGTATGCATTTTCTCCTGAATATATTCAGGAGAAAACGCATACGCCCTTTTTGGCCAAGTGCACCATTGTCCAAGTTGTGCCCCTCTTCCTGTGCTTTACAGGCGATTCCAAGGTACCTCTTGAAATCTGTTTCCTGCTATTTTGCCTCGCTTTCAAGTCCGCCTCGTTGACTTCCCTCAACAGATTTTTGGACGATAGTTGTCCTTTATCACTCTGCCAGTTTGTGAATTGCTGTGCCCCTGAGCTCCATTTCTCAACTCGTTTTTTGTGAGCTGAACGCAAGTCCAAAATTTTGGATCATGTCCTATACTGGTTCCCGGTGGGTGGCTGAGACTTTGGTTAATTCTTCTTCCTGCCGGGAAATTAGAGTGACATGTGCCCGTCCAAATGCCTAACAGCTACTCTCTCATGGGTTCTCCCTCGTCCCTTCCATCCTCTGCCAAATTGGGAACCTGTGCAAACCAGGAGGTTAAAGGGCCTGTCTCTCCAAGTTGGGAGATTGATAGTAAGGCAGTTGGAAAGTCAAACTGGAGCACCAGGAGAGGGACTATTCGTTGAGTTTTAGAAACCTTTCGTATTCACAGTGTGTCCATTCTCTAGGTTTCCTGTACATGTTATAGCTGTAGTAATATTCCCTTGAACCTGGAGAGTTGGGACCCATGGAATGGGGGCCATGCATTATTGCTTGAAAGGGTCTGCATTTGCTCACCCAATCTCACCAATCCTCTCAGTCCCAAGTGTCCAGCCTTATGCCACATCCAGCTGTCATTGTAGATAGGGTCTTTCCAGGTTTCCTCAGACACCCTGAAGGAATTGTAAAGAATTTCCCTGTTTTTTGGTTTTGCTTTTGAAATTCCTTTTTATAGTGGGTTTGAGCTGATTCTCGCTGCCATGTTTATGCCACTCTAGACACACTTGATTCCCTTATGGAGACATATCAATACATAGGTTTTAAGATTCTTACTAGTCAGATATATTCCTCTGCGGGAAATATGGGGTTTTGAGTCTCTTTCACTGAGGAAGGTGTAGGTCTTGTCTATTCCAAAGTTGGTTTTTGGAACGGTCCCTGTGCTTATATCAAACTCTGGTTTTATGCATCACCCCACCTCTCCTTCCCCTTTATGCAGGCATAAGAGTGTTTTCTAAATGTGAGACTCTGTTCTCTTTCCTAACTCAGTTCACGTGTAGCCATGTTTACAGGATCTTCATAAGTGATATCTTATGATAAGTTTCTTTTTCTGTGTGACTTATTTCACTTAGAATCATCGTACCTGAATCCACTCACTTTGTTGCTACTGGTCTTATGACATTGATTTCATGGCTGAGGGATATTCCATCGTACGTAAGTACCACAATGTTTTGAACCATTTTTATATTTCCTGGGATATTTAAGGTGTACCCAAGTTGAGGTTCTTGTAGTCAGTGCAGCCCTAAATTTGGAGGTGGCTCTTTCTTATTGATTTTCAATTTTCCCCAAGTATATTCCCTAGACTGGAAGTGGCCTTGGCTCTGTAGCTCTGTTGTTTACTTGTTTTAGGGAACACAATGCACTCCTCCAGTGAGGCAGTTGGCAATTTACATCCCGCCCATCAGCATAACAAGGCTCCCAGTTCTCCAGGGCCTGTCTTGCCTTTCTGGTTTTTACACATTTTGTGGATGTCCCTTTTGACTGGTGGGAAATGATACTTCTTTGTAGTGCAGATTTGCATTGCCCGTTTGCTTGCTTTGCCAAAAAGGGCGTATGCATTTTCTCCTGAATATATTCAGGAGAAAACGCATACGCCCTTTTTGGCCAAGTGCACCATTGTCCAAGTTGTGCCCCTCTTCCTGTGCTTTACAGGCGATTCCAAGGTACCTCTTGAAATCTGTTTCCTGCTATTTTGCCTCGCTTTCAAGTCCGCCTCGTTGACTTCCCTCAACAGATTTTTGGACGATAGTTGTCCTTTGTCACTCTGCCAGTTTGTGAATTGCTGTGCCCCTGAGCTCCATTTCTCAACTCGTTTTTTGTGAGCTGAACGCAAGTCCAAAATTTTGGATCATGTCCTATACTGGTTCCCGGTGGGTGGCTGAGACTTTGGTTAATTCTTCTTCCTGCCGGGAAATTAGAGTGACATGTGCCCGTCCAAATGCCTAACAGCTACTCTCTCATGGGTTCTCCCTCGTCCCTTCCATCCTCTGCCAAATTGGGAACCTGTGCAAACCAGGAGGTTAAAGGGCCTGTCTCTCCAAGTTGGGAGATTGATAGTAAGGCAGTTGGAAAGTCAAACTGGAGCACCAGGAGAGGGACTATTCGTTGAGTTTTAGAAACCTTTCGTATTCACAGTGTGTCCATTCTCTAGGTTTCCTGTACATGTTATAGCTGTAGTAATATTCCCTTGAACATGGAGAGTTGGGACCCATGGAATGGGGGCCATGCATTATTGCTTGAAAGGGTCTGCATTCGCTCACCCAATCTCACCAATCCTCTCAGTCCCAAGTGTCCAGCCTTATGCCACATCCAGCTGTCATTGTAGATAGGGTCTTTCCAGGTTTCCTCAGACACCCTGAAGGAATTGTAAAGAATTTCCCTGTTTTTTGGTTTTGCTTTTGAAATTCCTTTTTATAGTGGGTTTGAGCTGATTCTCGCTGCCATGTTTATGCCACTCTAGACACACTTGATTCCCTTATGGAGTCATATCAATACATAGGTTTTAAGATTCTTACTAGTCAGATATATTCCTCTGCGGGAAATATGGGGTTTTGAGTCTCTTTCACTGAGGAAGGTGTAGGTCTTGTCTATTCCAAAGTTGGTTTTTGGAACGGTCCGTGTGCTTATATCAAACTCTGGTTTTATGCATCACCCCACCTCTCCTTCCCCTTTATGCAGGCATAAGAGTGTTTTCTAAATGTGAGACTCTGTTCTCTTTCCTAACTCAGTTCACGTGTAGCCATGTTTACAGGATCTTCATAAGTGATATCTTATGATAAGTTTCTTTTTCTGTGTGACTTATTTCACTTAGAATCATCGTACCTGAATCCACTCACTTTGCTGCTACTGGTCTTATGACATTGATTTCATGGCTGAGGGATATTCCATCGTACGTAAATACCACAATGTTTTGAACCATTTTTATATTTCCTGGGATATTTAAGGTGTACCCAAGTTGAGGTTCTTGTAGTCAGTGCAGCCCTAAATTTGGAGGTGGCTCTTTCTTATTGATTTTCAGTTTTCCCAAGGTATATTCCCTAGACTGGAAGTGGCCTTGGCTCTGTAGCTCTGTTGTTTACTTGTTTTAGGGAACACAATGCACTCCTCCAGTGAGGCAGTTGGCAATTTACATCCCGCCCATCAGCATAACAAGGCTCCCAGTTCCTCAGGGCCTGTCTTGCCTTTCTGGTTTTTACACATTTTGTGGATGTCCCTTTTGACCGGTGGGAAGTGATACTTCTTTGTAGTGCAGATTTGCATTGCCCGCTTGCTTGCTTGGCCAAAAAGGGCGTATGCGTTTTCTCCTGAATATATTCAGGAGAAAACGCATACGCCCTTTTTGGCCAAGTGCACCATTGTCCAAGTTGTGCCCCTCTTCCTGTGCTTTACAGGCGATTCCAAGGTACCTCTTGAAATCTGTTTCCTGCTATTTTGCCTCGCTTTCAAGTCCGCCTCGTTGACTTCCCTCAACAGATTTTTGGACGATAGTTGTCCTTTATCACTCTGCCAGTTTTTGAATTGCTGTGCCCCTGAGCTCCATTTCTCAACTCGTTTTTTGTGAGCTGAACGCAAGTACAAAATTTTGGATCATGTCCTATACTGGTTCCCGGTGGGTGGCTGAGACTTTGGTTAATTCTTCTTCCTGCCGGGAAATTAGAGTGACATGTGCCCGTCCAAATGCCTAACAGCTACTCTCTCATGGGTTCTCCCTCGTCCCTTCCATCCTCTGCCAAATTGGGAACCTGTGCAAACCAGGAGGTTAAAGGGCCTGTCTCTCCAAGTTGGGAGATTGATAGTAAGGCAGTTGGAAAGTCAAACTGGAGCACCAGGAGAGGGACTATTCGTTGAGTTTTAGAAACCTTTCGTATTCACAGTGTGTCCATTCTCTAGGTTTCCTGTACATGTTATAGCTGTAGTAATATTCCCTTGAACCTGGAGAGTTGGGACCCATGGAATGGGGGCCATGCATTATTGCTTGAAAGGGTCTGCATTTGCTCACCCAATCTCACCAATCCTCTCAGTCCCAAGTGTCCAGCCTTATGCCACATCCAGCTGTCATTGTAGATAGGGTCTTTCCAGGTTTCCTCAGACACCCTGAAGGAATTGTAAAGAATTTCCCTGTTTTTTGGTTTTGCTTTTGAAATTCCTTTTTATAGTGGGTTTGAGCTGATTCTCGCTGCCATGTTTATGCCACTCTAGACACACTTGATTCCCTTATGGAGACATATCAATACATAGGTTTTAAGATTCTTACTAGTCAGATATATTCCTCTGCGGGAAATATGGGGTTTTGAGTCTCTTTCACTGAGGAAGGTGTAGGTCTTTTCTATTCCAAAGTTGGTTTTTGGAACGGTCCCTGTGCTTATATCAAACTCTGGTTTTATGCATCACCCCACCTCTCCTTCCCCTTTATGCAGGCATAAGAGTGTTTTCTAAATGTGAGACTCTGTTCTCTTTCCTAACTCAGTTCACGTGTAGCCATGTTTACAGGATCTTCATAAGTGATATCTTATGATAAGTTTCTTTTTCTGTGTGACTTATTTCACTTAGAATCATCGTACCTGAATCCACTCACTTTGTTGCTACTGGTCTTATGACATTGATTTCATGGCTGAGGGATATTCCATCGTACGTAAGTACCACAATGTTTTGAACCATTTTTATATTTCCTGGGATATTTAAGGTGAACCCAAGTTGAGGTTCTTGTAGTCAGTGCAGCCCTAAATTTGGAGGTGGCTCTTTCTTATTGATTTTCAGTTTTCCCAAGGTATATTCCCTAGACTGGAAGTGGCCTTGGCTCTGTAGCTCTGTTGTTTACTTGTTTTAGGGAACACAATGCACTCCTCCAGTGAGGCAGTTGGCAATTTACATCCCGCCCATCAGCATAACAAGGCTCCCAGTTCCTCAGGGCCTGTCTTGCCTTTCTGGTTTTTACACATTTTGTGGATGTCCCTTTTGACCGGTGGGAAGTGATACTTCTTTGTAGTGCAGATTTGCATTGCCCGCTTGCTTGCTTGGCCAAAAAGGGCGTATGCGTTTTCTCCTGAATATATTCAGGAGAAAACGCATACGCCCTTTTTGGCCAAGTGCACCATTGTCCAAGTTGTGCCCCTCTTCCTGTGCTTTACAGGCGATTCCAAGGTACCTCTTGAAATCTGTTTCCTGCTATTTTGCCTCGCTTTCAAGTCCGCCTCGTTGACTTCCCTCAACAGATTTTTGGACGATAGTTGTCCTTTATCACTCTGCCAGTTTGTGAATTGCTGTGCCCCTGAGCTCCATTTCTCAACTCGTTTTTTGTGAGCTGAACGCAAGTACAAAATTTTGGATCATGTCCTATACTGGTTCCCGGTGGGTGGCTGAGACTTTGGTTAATTCTTCTTCCTGCCGGGAAATTAGAGTGACATGTGCCCGTCCAAATGCCTAACAGCTACTCTCTCATGGGTTCTCCCTCGTCCCTTCCATCCTCTGCCAAATTGGGAACCTGTGCAAACCAGGAGGTTAAAGGGCCTGTCTCTCCAAGTTGGGAGATTGATAGTAAGGCAGTTGGAAAGTCAAACTGGAGCACCAGGAGAGGGACTATTCGTTGAGTTTTAGAAACCTTTCGTATTCACAGTGTGTCCATTCTCTAGGTTTCCTGTACATGTTATAGCTGTAGTAATATTCCCTTGAACCTGGACAGTTGGGACCCATGGAATGGGGGCCATGCATTATTGCTTGAAAGGGTCTGCATTTGCTCACACAATCTCACCAATCCTCTCAGTCCCAAGTGTCCAGCCTTATGCCACATCCAGCTGTCATTGTAGATAGGGTCTTTCCAGGTTTCCTCAGACACCCTGAAGGAATTGTAAAGAATTTCCCTGTTTTTTGGTTTGGCTTTTGAAATTCCTTTTTATAGTGGGTTTGAGCTGATTCTCGCTGCCATGTTTATGCCACTCTAGACACACTTGATTCCCTTATGGAGACATATCAATACATAGGTTTTAAGATTCTTACTAGTCAGATATATTCCTCTGCGGGAAATATGGGGTTTTGAGTCTCTTTCACTGAGGAAGGTGTAGGTCTTGTCTATTCCAAAGTTGGTTTTTGGAACGGTCCGTGTGCTTATATCAAACTCTGGTTTTATGCATCACCCCACCTCTCCTTCCCCTTTATGCAGGCATAAGAGTGTTTTCTAAATGTGAGACTCTGTTCTCTTTCCTAACTCAGTTCACGTGTAGCCATGTTTACAGGATCTTCATAAGTGATATCTTATGATAAGTTTCTTTTTCTGTGTGACTTATTTCACTTAGAATCATCGTACCTGAATCCACTCACTTTGCTGCTACTGGTCTTATGACATTGATTTCATGGCTGAGGGATATTCCATCGTACGTAAGTACCACAATGTTTTGAACCATTTTTATATTTCCTGGGATATTTAAGGTGTACCCAAGTTGAGGTTCTTGTAGTCAGTGCAGCCCTAAATTTGGAGGTGGCTCTTTCTTATTGATTTTCAGTTTTCCCAAGGTATATTCCCTAGACTGGAAGTGGCCTTGGCTCTGTAGCTCTGTTGTTTACTTGTTTTAGGGAACACAATGCACTCCTCCAGTGAGGCAGTTGGCAATTTACATCCCGCCCATCAGCATAACAAGGCTCCCAGTTCTCCAGGGCCTGTCTTGCCTTTCTGGTTTTTACACATTTTGTGGATGTCCCTTTTGACCGGTGGGAAGTGATACTTCTTTGTAGTGCAGATTTGCATTGCCCGCTTGCTTGCTTGGCCAAAAAGGGCGTATGCGTTTTCTCCTGAATATATTCAGGAGAAAACGCATACGCCCTTTTTGGCCAAGTGCACCATTGTCCAAGTTGTGCCCCTCTTCCTGTGCTTTACAGGCGATTCCAAGGTACCTCTTGAAATCTGTTTCCTGCTATTTTGCCTCGCTTTCAAGTCCGCCTCGTTGACTTCCCTCAACAGATTTTTGGACGATAGTTGTCCTTTATCACTCTGCCAGTTTGTGAATTGCTCTGCCGCTGAGCTCCATTTCTCAACTCGTTTTCTGTGAGCTGAACACAAGTCCAAAATTTTGGATCATGTCCTATACTGGTTCACGGTGGGTGGCTGAGACTTTGGTTAATTCTTCTTCCTGCCGGGAAATTAGAGTGACATGTGCCCGTCCAAATGCCTAACAGCTACTCTCTCATGGGTTCTCCCTCGTCCCTTCCATCCTCTGCCAAATTGGGAACCTGTGCAAACCAGGAGGTTAAAGGGCCTGTCTCTCCAAGTTGGGAGATTGATAGTAAGGCAGTTGGAAAGTCAAACTGGAGCACCAGGAGAGGGACTATTCATTGAGTTTTAGAAACCTTTCTTTTTCACAGTGTGTCCATTCTCTAGGTTTCCTGTACATGTTATAGCTGTAGTAATATTCCCTTGAACCTGGAGAGTTGGGACCCATGGAATGGGGGCCATGCATTATTGCTTGAAAGGGTCTGCATTCGCTCACCCCATCTCACCAATCCTCTCAGTCCCAAGTGTCCAGCCTTATGCCACATCCAGCTGTCATTGTAGATAGGGTCTTTCCAGGTTTCCTCAGACACCCTGAAGGAATTGTAAAGAATTTCCCTGTTTTTTGGTTTTGCTTTTGAAATTCCTTTTTATAGTGGGTTTGAGCTGATTCTCGCTGCCATGTTTATGCCACTCTAGACACACTTGATTCCCTTATGGAGACATATCAATACATAGGTTTTAAGATTCTTACTAGTCAGATATATTCCTCTGTGGGAAATATGGGGTTTTGAGTCTCTTTCACTGAGGAAGGTGTAGGTCTTGTCTATTCCAAAGTTGGTTTTTGAAACGGTCCCTGTGCTTATATCAAACTCTGGTTTTATGCATCACCCCACCTCTCCTTACCATTTATGCAGGCATAAGAGTGTTTTCTAAATGTGAGACTCTGTTCTCTTTCCTAACTCAGTTCACGTGTAGCCATGTTTACAGGATCTTCCTAAGTGATATCTTATGATAAGTTTCTTTTTCTGTGTGACTTATTTCACTTAGAATCATCGTACCTGAATCCACTCACTTTGCTGCTACTGGTCTTATGACATTGATTTCATGGCTGAGGGATATTCCATCGTACGTAAGTACCACAATGTTTTGAACCATTTTTATATTTCCTGGGATATTTAAGGTGTACCCAAGTTGAGGTTCTTGTAAGCAATTCAGCCCTAAATTTTGGCGTGGCTCTGTCTTATTGATTTTCAGTTTTCCCAAGGTATATTCCCTAGACTGGAGGCGCCCTTGGCTCTGTAGCTCTGTTGTTTACTTGTTTTAGGGAACACAATGCACTCCTCCAGTGAGGCAGTTGGCAATTTACATCCTGCCCATCAGCATAACAAGGCTCCCTGTTCTCCAGGGCCTGTCTTGCCTTTCTGGTTTTTACACATTTTGTGGATGTCCCTTTTGACCGGTGGGAAGTGATACTTCTTTGTAGTGCAGATTTGCATTGCCCGCTTGCTTGCTTGGCCAAAAAGGCTGTATGCGTTTTCTCCTGAATATATTCAGGAGAAAACGCATACGCCCTTTTTGGCCAAGTGCACCATTGTCCAAGTTGTGCCCCTCTTCCTGTGCTTTACAGGCGATTCCAACGTACCTCTTGAAATCTGTTTCCTGCTATTTTGCCTCACTTTCAAGTCCGCCTCGTTGACTTCCCTCAAGAGATTTTTGGACGATAGTTGTCCTTTATCACTCTGCCAGTATGTGAATTGCTGTGCCCCTGAGCTCCATTTCTCAACTCGTTTTTTGTGAGCTGAACGCAAGTCCAAAATTTTGGATCATGTCCTATACTGGTTCCCGGTGGGTGGCTGAGACTTTGGTTAATTCTTCTTCCTGCCGGGAAATTAGAGTGACATGTGCCCGTCCAAATGCCTAACAGCTACTCTCTCATGGGTTCTCCCTCGTCCCTTCCATCCTCTGCCAAATTGGGAACCTGTGCAAACCAGGAGGTTAAAGGGCCTGTCTCTCCAAGTTGGGAGATTGATAGTAAGGCAGTTGGAAAGTCAAACTGGAGCACCAGGAGAGGGACTATTCGTTGAGTTTTAGAAACCTTTCGTATTCACAGTGTGTCCATTCTCTAGGTTTCCTGTACATGTTATAGCTGTAGTAATATTCCCTTGAACCTGGAGAGTTGGGACCCATGGAATGGAGGCCATGCATTATTGCTTGAAAGGGTCTGCATTTGCTCACCCAATCTCACCAATCCTCTCAGTCCCAAGTGTCCAGCCTTATGCCACATCCAGCTGTCATTGTAGATAGGGTCTTTCCAGGTTTCCTCAGACACCCTGAAGGAATTGTAAAGAATTTCCCTGTTTTTTGGTTTTGCTTTTGAAATTCCTTTTTATAGTGGGTTTGAGCTGATTCTCGCTGCCATGTTTATGCCACTCTAGACACACTTGATTCCCTTATGGAGTCATATCAATACATAGGTTTTAAGATTCTTACTAGTCAGATATATTCCTCTGCGGGAAATATGGGGTTTTGAGACTCTTTCACTGAGGAAGGTGTAGGTCTTGTCTATTCCAAAGTTGGTTTTTGGAACGGTCCCTGTGCTTATATCAAACTCTGGTTTTATGCATCACCCCACCTCTCCTTCCCCTTTATGCAGGCATAAGAGTGTTTTCTAAATGTGAGACTCTGTTCTCTTTCCTAACTCAGTTCACGTGTAGCCATGTTTACAGGATCTTCATAAGTGATATCTTATGATAAGTTTCTTTTTCTGTGTGACTTATTTCACTTAGAATCTTCGTACCTGAATCCACTCACTTTGCTGCTACTGGTCTTATGACATTGATTTCATGGCTGAGGGATATTCCATCGTACGTAAGTACCACAATGTTTTGAACCATTTTTATATTTCCTGGGATATTTAAGGTGTACCCAAGTTGAGGTTCTTGTAGCCAGTGCAGCCCTAAATTTGGAGGTGGCTCTTTCTTATTGATTTTCAGTTTTCCCCAGGTATATTCCCTAGACTGGAAGTGGCCTTGGCTCTGTAGCTCTGTTGTTTACTTGTTTTAGGGAACACAATGCACTCCTCCAGTGAGGCAGTTGGCAATTTACATCCCGCCCATCAGCATAACAAGGCTCCCTGTTCTCCAGGGCCTGTCTTGCCTTTCTGGTTTTTACACATTTTGTGGATGTCCCTTTTGACCGGTGGGAAGTGATACTTCTTTGTAGTGCAGATTTGCATTTCCCGCTTGCTTGCTTGGCCAAAAAGGGCGTATGCGTTTTCTCCTGAATATATTCAGGAGAAAACGCATACGCCCTTTTTGGCCAAGTGCACCATTGTCCAAGTTGTGCCCCTCTTCCTGTGCTTTACAGGCGATTCCAACGTACCTCTTGAAATCTGTTTCCTGCTATTATGCCTCACTTTCAAGTCCGCCTCGTTGACTTCCCTCAACAGATTTTTGGACGATAGTTGTCCTTTATCACTCTGCCAGTTTGTGAATTGCTGTGCCCCTGAGCTCCATTTCTCAACTCGTTTTTTGTGAGCTGAACGCAAGTCCAAAATTTTGGATCATGTCCTATACTGGTTCCCGGTGGGTGGCTGAGACTTTGGTTAATTCTTGTTCCTGCCGGGAAATTAGATTGACATGTGCCCGTCCAAATGCCTAACAGCTACTCTCTCATGGGTTCTCCCTCGTCCCTTCCATCCTCTGCCAAATTGGGAACCTGTGCAAACCAGGAGGTTAAAGGGCCTGTCTCTCCAAGTTGGGAGATTGATAGTATGGCAGTTGGAAAGTCAAACTGGAGCACCAGGAGAGGGACTATTCGTTGAGTTTTAGAAACCTTTCTTTTTCACAGTGTGTCCATTCTCTAGGTTTCGTGTACATGTTATAGCTGTAGTAATATTCCCTTGAACCTGGAGAGTTGGCACCCATGGAATGGAGGCCATGCATTATTGCTTGAAAGGGTCTGCATTTGCTCACCCAATCTCACCAATCCTCTCAGTCCCAAGTGTCCAGCCTTATGCCACATCCAGCTGTCATTGTAGATAGGGTCTTTCCAGGTTTCCTCAGACACCCTGAAGGAATTGTAAAGAATTTCCCTGTTTTTTGGTTTTGCTCTTGAAATTCCTTTTTATAGTGAGTTTGAGCTGATTCTCGCTGCCATGTTTATGCCACTCTAGACACACTTGATTCCCTTATGGAGACATATCAATACATAGGTTTTAAGATTCTTACTAGTCAGATATATTCCTCTGTGGGAAATATGGGGTTTTGAGTCTCTTTCACTGAGGAAGGTGTCGGTCTTGTCAATTCCAAAGTTGGTTTTTGAAACGGTCCCTGTGCTTATATCAAACTCTGGTTTTATGCATCACCCCACCTCTCCTTCCCCTTTATGCAGGCATAAGCGTGTTTTCTAAATGTGAGACTCTGTTCTCTTTCCTAACTCAGTTCACGTGTAGCCATGTTTACAGGATCTTCATAAGTGATATCTTATGATAAGTTTCTTTTTCTGTGTGACTTATTTCACTTAGAATCATCGTACCTGAATCCACTCACTTTGCTGCTACTGGTCTTATGACATTGATTTCATGGCTGAGGGATATTCCATCGTACGTAAGTACCACAATGTTTTGAACAATTTTTATATTTCCTGGTATATTTAAGGTGTACCCAAGTTGAGGTTCTTGTAGTCAGTGCAGCCCTAAATTTGGAGGTGGCTCTTTCTTTTTTTTTTTTTTTTTTTTTCTGTACGCGGGCCTCTCACTGCTGTGGCCTCTCCCGTTGCGGAGCACAGGCTCCGGACACACAGGCTCCGCGGCCATGGCTCGCGGGCCCAGCCGCTCCGCGGCATGTGGGATCTTCCGGGATCGGGGCACGAACCCGTGTCCCCTGCATCGGCAGGCGGACTCTCAACCACTGCGCCACCAGGGAAGCCCAAGGAGGTGGCTCTTTCTTATTTATTTTCAGTTTTCCCAAGGTATATTCCCTAGACTGGAAGTGGCCTTGGCTCTGTAGCTCTGTTGTTTACTTGTTTTAGGGAACACAATGCACTCCTCCAGTGAGGCAGTTGGCAATTTACATCCCGCCCATCAGCATAACAAGGCTCCCAGTTCTCCAGGGCCTGTCTTGCCTTTCTGGTTTTTACACATTTTGTGGATGTCCCTTTTGACCGTTGGGAAGTGATACTTCTTTGTAGTGCAGATTTGCATTGCCCGCTTGCTTGCTTGGCCAAAAAGGGTGTATGCGTTTTCTCCTGAATATATTCAGGAGAAAACGCATACGCCCTTTTTGGCCAAGTGCACCATTGTCCAAGTTGTGCCCCTCTTCCTGTGCTTTACAGGTGATTCCAGGGTACCTCTTGAAATCTGTTTCCTGCTATTTTGCCTCGCTTTCAAGTCCGCCTCGTTGACTTCCCTCAACAGATTTTTGGACGATAGTTGTCCTTTATCACTCTGCCAGTTTGTGAATTGCTGTGCCCCTGAGCTCCATTTCTCAACTCGTTTTTTGTGAGCTGAACGCAAGTCCAAAATTTTGGATCATGTCCTATACTGGTTCCCGGTGGGTGGCTGAGACTTTGGTTAATTCTTCTTCCTGCCGGGAAATTAGAGTGACATGTGCCCGTCCAAATGCCTAACAGCTACTCTCTCATGGGTTCTCCCTTGTCCCTTCCATCCTCTGCCAAATTGGGAACCTGTGCAAACCAGGAGGTTAAAGGGCCTGTCTCTCCAAGTTGGGAGATTGATAGTAAGGCAGTTGGAAAGTCAAACTGGAGAACCAGGAGAGGGACTATTCGTTGAGTTTTAGAAACCTTCCGTATTCACAGTGTGTCCATTCTCTAGGTTTCCTGTACATGTTATAGCTGTAGTAATATTCCCTTGAACCTGGAGAGTTGGGACCCATGGAATGGGGGCCATGCATTATTGCTTGAAAGGGTCTGCATTTGCTCACCCAATCTCAACAATCCTCTCAGTCCCAAGTGTCCAGCCTTATGCCACATCCAGCTGTCATTGTAGATAGGGTCTTTCCAGGTTTCCTCAGACACCCTGAAGGAATTGTAAAGAATTTCCCTGTTTTTTGGTTTTGCTTTTGAAATTCCTTTTTATAGTGGGTTTGAGCTGATTCTCGCTGCCATGTTTATGCCACTCTAGACACACTTGATTCCCTTAAGGAGTCATATCAATACATAGGTTTTAAGATTCTTACTAGTCAGATATATTCCTCTGCGGGAAATATGGGGTTTTGAGTCTCTTTCACTGAGGAAGGTGTAGGTCTTGTCTATTCCAAAGTTGGTTTTTGGAACGGTCCCTGTGCTTATATCAAACTCTGGTTTTATGCATCACCCCACCTCTCCTTCCCCTTTATGCAGGCATAAGAGTGTTTTCTAAATGTGAGACTCTGTTCTCTTTCCTAACTCAGTTCACCTGTAGCCATGTTTACAGGATCTTCATAAGTGATATCTTATGATAAGTTTCTTTTTCTGTGTGACTTATTTCACTTAGAATCATCGTACCTGAATCCACTCACTTTGCTGCTACTGGTCTTATGACATTGATTTCATGGCTGAGGGATATTCCATCGTACGTAAGTACCACAATGTTCTGAACCATTTTTATATTTCCTGGGATATTTAAGGTGTACCCAAGTTGAGGTTCTTGTAGCCAGTGCAGCCCTAAATTTGGAGGTGGCTCTTTCTTATTGATTTTCAGTTTTCCCAAGGTATATTCCCTAGACTGGAAGTGGCCTTGGCTCTGTAGCTCTGTTGTTTACTTGTTTTAGGGAACACAATGCACTCCTCCAGTGAGGCAGTTGGCAATTGACATCCCGCCCATCAGCATAACAAGGCTCCCAGTTCTCCAGGGCCAGTCTTGCCTTTCTGGTTTTTACACATTTTGTGGATGTCCCTTTTGAACGGTGGGAAGTGATACTTCTTTGTAGTGCAGATTTGCATTGCCCGCTTGCTTGCTTGGCCAAAAAGGGCGTATGCGTTTTCTCCTGAATATATTCAGGAGAAAACGCATACGCCCTTTTTGGCCAAGTGCACCATTGTCCAAGTTGTGCCCCTCTTCCTGTGCTTTACAGGCGATTCCAACGTACCTCTTGAAATCTGTTTCCTGCTATTTTGCCTCACTTTCAAGTCCGCCTCGTTGACTTCCCTCAACAGATTTTTGGACGATAGTTGTCCTTTATCACTCTGCCAGTATGTGAATTGCTGTGCCCCTGAGCTCCATTTCTCAACTCGTTTTTTGTGAGCTGAACGCAAGTCCAAAATTTTGGATCATGTCCTATACTGGTTCCCGGTGGGTGGCTGAGACTTTGGTTAATTCTTCTTCCTGCCGGGAAATTAGAGTGACATGTGCCCGTCCAAATGCCTAACAGCTACTCTCTCATGGGTTCTCCCTCGTCCCTTCCATCCTCTGCCAAATTGGGAACCTGTGCAAACCAGGAGGTTAAAGGGCCTGTCTCTCCAAGTTGGGAGATTGATAGTAAGGCAGTTGGAAAGTCAAACTGGAGCACCAGGAGAGGGACTATTCGTTGAGTTTTAGAAACCTTTCTTTTTCACCGTGTGTCCATTCTCTAGGTTTCCTGTACATGTTATAGCTGTAGTGATATTCCCTTGAACCTGGAGAGTTGGGACCCATGGAATGGGGGCCATGCATTATTGCTTGAAAGGGTCTGCATTTGCTCACCCAATCTCACCAATCCTCTCAGTCCCAAGTGTCCAGCCTTATGCCACATCCAGATGTCATTGTAGACAGGGTCTTTCCAGGTTTCCTCAGACACCCTGAAGGAATTGTAAAGAATTTCCCTGTTTTTTGGTTTTGCTTTTGAAATTCCTTTTTATAGTGGGTTTGAGCTGATTCTCGCTGCCATGTTTATGCCACTCTAGACACAATTGATTCCCTTATGGAGACATATCAATACATAGGTTTTAAGATTCTTACTAGTCAGATATATTCCTCTGTGGGAAATATGGTGTTTTGAGTCTCTTTCACTGAGGAAGGTGTCGGTCTTGTCAAATCCAAAGTTGGTTTTTGAAACGGTCCCTGTGCTTATATCAAACTCTGGTTTTATGCATCACCCCACCTCTCCTTCCCCTTTATGCAGGCATAAGAGTGTTTTCTAAATGTGAGACTCTGTTCTCTTTCCTAACTCAGTTCACGTGTAGCCATGTTTACAGGATCTTCATAAGTGATATCTTATGATAAGTTTCTTTTTCTGTGTGACTTATTTCACTTAGAATCATCGTACCTGAATCCACTCACTTTGCTGCTACTGGTCTTATGATATTGATTTCATGGCTGAGGGATATTCCATCGTACGTAAGTACCACAATGTTTTGAACCATTTTTATATTTCCTGGGATATTTAAGGTGTACCCAAGTTGAGGTTCTTGTAGCCAGTGCAGCCCTAAATTTGGAGGTGGCTCTTTCTTATTGATTTTCAGTTTTCCCCAGGTATATTCCCTAGACTGGAAGTGGCCTTGGCTCTGTAGCTCTGTTGTTTACTTGTTTTAGGGAACACAATGCACTCCTCCAGTGAGGCAGTTGGCAATTTACATCCCGCCCATCAGCATAACAAGGCTCCCTGTTCTCCAGGGCCTGTCTTGCCTTTCTGGTTTTTACACATTTTGTGGATGTCCCTTTTGACCGGTGGGAAGTGATACTTCTTTGTAGTGCAGATTTGCATTGCCCGCTTGCTTGCTTGGCCAAAAAGGGCGTATGCATTTTCTCCTGAATATATTCAGGAGAAAACGCATACGCCCTTTTTGGCCAAGTGCACCATTGTCCAAGTTGTGCCCCTCTTCCTGTGCTTTACAGGCGATTCCAACGTACCTCTTGAAATCTGTTTCCTGCTATTTTGCCTCACTTTCAAGTCCGCCTCGTTGACTTCCCTCAACAGATTTTTGGACGATAGTTGTCCTTTATCACTCTGCCAGTATGTGAATTGCTGTGCCCCTGAGCTCCATTTCTCAACTCGTTTTTTGGGAGCTGAACGCAAGTCCAAAATTTTGGATCATGTCCTATACTGGTTCCCGGTGGGTGGCTGAGACTTTGGTTAATTCTTCTTCCTGCCGGGAAATTAGAGTGACATGTGCCCGTCCAAATGCCTAACAGCTACTCTCTCATGGGTTCTCCCTCGTCCCTTCCATCCTCTGCCAAATTGGGAACCTGTGCAAACCAGGAGGTTAAAGGGCCTGTCTCTCCAAGTTGGGAGATTGATAGTAAGGCAGTTGGAAAGTCAAACTGGAGCACCAGGAGAGGGACTATTCGTTGAGTTTTAGAAACCTTTCGTATTCACAGTGTGTCCATTCTCTAGGTTTCCTGTACATGTTATAGCTGTAGTAATATTCCCTTGAACCTGGAGAGTTGGGACCCATGGAATGGGGGCCATGCATTATTGCTTGAAAGGGTCTGCATTTGCTCACCCAATCTCACCAATCCTCTCAGTCCCAAGTGTCCAGCCTTATGCCACATCCAGCTGTCATGGTAGATAGGGTCTTTCCAGGTTTCCTCAGACACCCTGAAGGAATTGGAAAGAATTTCCCTGTTTTTTGGTTTTGCTTTTGAAATTCCTTTTTATAGTGGGTTTGAGCTGATTCTTGCTGCCATGTTTATGCCACTCTAGACACACTTGATTCCCTTATGGAGACATATCAATACATAGGTTTTAAGATTCTTACTAGTCAGATATATTCCTCTGCGGGAAATATGGGGTTTTGAGTCTCTTTCACTGAGGAAGGTGTCGGTCTTGTCTATTCCAAAGTTGGTTTTTGGAACGGTCCCTGTGCTTATATCAAACTCTGGTTTTATGCATCACCCCACCTCTCCTTCCCCTTTATGCAGGCATAAGAGTGTTTTCTAAATGTGAGACTCTGTTCTCTTTCCTAACTCAGTTCACGTGTAGCCATGTTTACAGGATCTTCATAAGTGATATCTTATGATAAGTTTCTTTTTCTGTGTGACTTATTTCACTTAGAATCATCGTACCTGAATCCACTCACTTTGCTGCTACTGGTTTTATGACATTGATTTCATGGCTGAGGGATATTCCATCGTACGTAAGTACCACAATGTTTTGAACCATTTTTATATTTCCTGTGATATTTAAGGTGTACCCAAGTTGAGGTTCTTGTAGCCAGTGCAGCCCTAAATTTGGAGGTGGCTCTTTCTTATTGATTTTCAGTTTTCCCAAGGTATATTCCCTAGACTAGAAGTGGCCTTGGCTCTGTAGCTCTGTTGTTTACTTGTTTTAGGGAACACAATGCACTCCTCCAGTGAGGCAGTTGGCAATTTACATCCCGCCCATCAGCATGACAAGGCTCCCTGTTCTCCAGGGCCTGTCTTCCCTTTCTGGTTTTTACATATTTTGTGGATGTCCCTTTTGACCGGTGGGAAGTGATACTTCTTTGTAGTGCAGATTTGCATTGCCCGCTTGCTTGCTTGGCCAAAAAGGGCGTATGCCTTTTCTCCTGAATATATTCAGGAGAAAACGCATACGCCCTTTTTGGCCAAGTGCACCATTGTCCAAGTTGTGCCCCTCTTCCTGTGCTTTACAGGCGATTCCAACGTACCTCTTGAAATCTGTTTCCTGCTATTTTGCCTCACTTTCAAGTCCGCCTCGTTGACGTCCCTCAACAGATTTTTGGATGATAGTTGTCCTTTATCACTCTGCCAGTATGTGAATTGCTGTGCCCCTTAGCTCCATTTCTCAACTCGTTTTTTGTGAGCTGAACGCAAGTCCAAAATTTTGGATCATGTCCTATACTGGTTCCCGGTGGGTGGCTGAGACTTTGGTTAATTCTTCTTCCTCCCGGGAAATTAGATTGACTTGTGCCCGTCCAAATGCCTAACAGCTACTCTCTCATGGGTTCTCCCTCGTCCCTTCCATCCTCTGCCAAATTGGGAACCTGTGCAAACCAGGAGGTTAAAGGGCCTGTCTCTCCAAGTTGGGAGATTGATAGTAAGGCAGTTGGAAAGTCAAACTGGAGCACCAGGAGAGGGACTATTCGTTGAGTTGTAGAAACCTTTCGTATTCACAGTGTGTCCATTCTCTAGGTTTCCTGTACATGTTATAACTGTAGTAATATTCCCTTGAACCTGGAGAGTTGGGACCCATGGAATGGAGGCCATGCATTATTGCTTGAAAGGGTCTGCATTTGCTCACCCAATCTCACCAATCCTCTCAGTCCCAAGTGTCCAGCCTTATGCCACATCCAGCTGTCATTGTAGATAGGGTCTTTCCAGGTTTCCTCAGACACCCTGAAGGAATTGTAAAGAATTTCCCTGTTTTTTGGTTTTGCTTTTGAAATTCCTTTTTATAGTGGGTTTGAGCTGATTCTCGCTGCCATGTTTATGCCACTCTAGACACACTTGATTCCCTTATGGAGACATATCAATACATAGGTTTTAAGATTCTTACTAGTCAGATATATTCCTCTGTGGGAAATATGGGGTTTTGAGTCTCTTTCACTGAGGAGGTGTCGGTCTTGTCAATTCCAAAGTTGGTTTTTGAAACGGTCCCTGTGCTTATATCAAACTCTGGTTTTATGCATCACCCCACCTCTCCTTCCCCTTTATGCAGGCATAAGCGTGTTTTCTAAATGTGAGACTCTGTTCTCTTTCCTAACTCAGTTCACGTGTAGCCATGTTTACAGGATCTTCATAAGTGATATCTTATGATAAGTTTCTTTTTCTGTGTGACTTATTTCACTTAGAATCATCGTACCTGAATCCACTCACTTTGCTGCTACTGGTCTTATGACATTGATTTCATGGCTGAGGGATATTCCATCGTACGTAAGTACCACAATGTTTTGAACCATTTTTATATTTCCTGGGATATTTAAGGTGTACCCAAGTTGAGGTTCTTGTAGTCAGTGCAGCCCTAAATTTGGAGGTGGCTCTTTCTTATTGATTTTCAGTTTTCCCAAGGTATATTCCCTAGACTGGAAGTGGCCTTGGCTCTGTAGCTCTGTTGTTTACTTGTTTTAGGGAACACAATGCACTCCTCCAGTGAGGCAGTTGGCAATTTATATCCCGCCCATCAGCATAACAAGGCTCCCAGTTCTCCAGGGCCTGTCTTGCCTTTCTGGTTTTTACACATTTTGTGGATGTCCCTTTTGACCGGTGGGAAGTGATACTTCTTTGTAGTGCAGATTTGCATTGCCCGCTTGCTTGCTTGGCCAAAAAGGGCGTATGCGTTTTCTCCTGAATATATTCAGGAGAAAACGCATACGCCCTTTTTGGCCAAGTGCACCATTGTCGAACTTGTGCCCCTCTTCCTGTGCTTTACAGGCGATTCCAAGGTACCTCTTGAAATCTGTTTCCTGCTATTTTGCCTCGCTTTCAAGTCCGCCTCGTTGACTTCCGTCAACAGATTTTTGGGTGATAGTTGTCCTTTATCAATCTGCCAGTTTGTGAATTGCTGTGCCCCTGAGCTCCATTTCTCAACTCGTTTTTTGTGAGCTGAACGCAAGTCCAAAATTTTGGATCATGTCCTATACTGGTTCCCGGTGGGTGGCTGAGACTTTGGTTAATTCTTCTTCCTGCCGGGAAATTAGAGTGACATGTGCCCGTCCAAATGCCTAACAGCTACTCTCTCATGGGTTCTCCCTCGTCCCTTCCATCCTCTGCCAAATTGGGAACCTGTGCAAACCAGGAGGTTAAAGGGCCTGTCTCTCCAAGTTGGGAGATTGATAGTAAGGCAGTTGGAAAGTCAAACTGGAGCACCAGGAGAGGGACTATTCGTTGAGTTTTAGAAACCTTTCGTATTCACAGTGTGTCCATTCTCTAGGTTTCCTGTACATGTTATAGCTGTAGTAATATTCCCTTGAACATGGAGAGTTGGGACCCATGGAATGGGGGCCATGCATTATTGCTTGAAAGGGTCTGCATTCGCTCACCCAATCTCACCAATCCTCTCAGTCCCAAGTGTCCAGCCTTATGCCACATCCAGCTGTCATGGTAGATAGGGTCTTTCCAGGTTTCTCAGACACCCTGAAGGAATTGGAAAGAATTTCCCTGTTTTTTGGTTTTGCTTTTGAAATTCCTTTTTATAGTGGGTTTGAGCTGATTCTTGCTGCCATGTTTATGCCACTCTAGACACACTTGATTCCCTTATGGAGACATATCAATACATAGGTTTTAAGATTCTTACTAGTCAGATATATTCCTCTGCGGGAAATATGGGGTTTTGAGTCTCTTTCACTGAGGAAGGTGTCGGTCTTGTCTATTCCAAAGTTGGTTTTTGGAACGGTCCCTGTGCTTATATCAAACTCTGGTTTTATGCATCACCCCACCTCTCCTTCCCCTTTATGCAGGCATAAGAGTGTTTTCTAAATGTGAGACTCTGTTCTCTTTCCTAACTCAGTTCACGTGTAGCCATGTTTACAGGATCTTCATAAGTGATATCTTATGATAAGTTTCTTTTTCTGTGTGACTTATTTCACTTAGAATCATCGTACCTGAATCCACTCACTTTGCTGCTACTGGTTTTATGACATTGATTTCATGGCTGAGGGATATTCCATCGTACGTAAGTACCACAATGTTTTGAACCATTTTTATATTTCCTGGGATATTTAAGGTGTACCCAAGTTGAGGTTCTTGTAGCCAGTGCAGCCCTAAATTTGGAGGTGGCTCTTTCTTATTGATTTTCAGTTTTCCCAAGGTATATTCCCTAGACTAGAAGTGGCCTTGGCTCTGTAGCTCTGTTGTTTACTTGTTTTAGGGAACACAATGCACTCCTCCAGTGAGGCAGTTGGCAATTTACATCCCGCCCATCAGCATGACAAGGCTCCCTGTTCTCCAGGGCCTGTCTTCCCTTTCTGGTTTTTACATATTTTGTGGATGTCCCTTTTGACCGGTGGGAAGTGATACTTCTTTGTAGTGCAGATTTGCATTGCCCGCTTGCTTGCTTGGCCAAAAAGGGCGTATGCGTTTTCTCCTGAATATATTCAGGAGAAAACGCATACGCCCTTTTTGGCCAAGTGCACCATTGTCCAAGTTGTGCCCCTCTTCCTGTGCTTTACAGGCGATTCCAACGTACCTCTTGAAATCTGTTTCCTGCTATTTTGCCTCACTTTCAAGTCCGCCTCGTTGACGTCCCTCAACAGATTTTTGGACGATAGTTTTCCTTTATCACTCTGCCAGTATGTGAATTGCTGTGCCCCTGAGCTCCATTTCTCAACTCGTTTTTTGTGAGCTGAACGCAAGTCCAAAATTTTGGATCATGTCCTATACTGGTTCCCGGTGGGTGGCTGACACTTTGGTTAATTCTTCTTCCTCCCGGGAAATTAGATTGACTTGTGCCCGTCCAAATGCCTAACAGCTACTCTCTCATGGGTTCTCCCTCGTCCCTTCCATCCTCTGCCAAATTGGGAACCTGTGCAAACCAGGAGGTTAAAGGGCCTGTCTCTCCAAGTTGGGAGATTGATAGTAAGGCAGTTGGAAAGTCAAACTGGAGCACCAGGAGAGGGACTATTCGTTGAGTTGTAGAAACCTTTCGTATTCACAGTGTGTCCATTCTCTAGGTTTCCTGTACATGTTATAGCTGTAGTAATATTCCCTTGAACCTGGAGAGTTGGGACCCATGGAATGGAGGCCATGCATTATTGCTTGAAAGGGTCTGCATTTGCTCACCCAATCTCACCAATCCTCTCAGTCCCAAGTGTCCAGCCTTATGCCACATCCAGCTGTCATTGTAGATAGGGTCTTTCCAGGTTTCCTCAGACACCCTGAAGGAATTGTAAAGAATTTCCCTGTTTTTTGGTTTTGCTTTTGAAATTCCTTTTTATAGTGGGTTTGAGCTGATTCTCGCTGCCATGTTTATGCCACTCTAGACACACTTGATTCCCTTATGGAGACATATCAATACATAGGTTTTAAGATTCTTACTAGTCAGATATATTCCTCTGTGGGAAATATGGGGTTTTGAGTCTCTTTCACTGAGGAGGTGTCGGTCTTGTCAATTCCAAAGTTGGTTTTTGAAACGGTCCCTGTGCTTATATCAAACTCTGGTTTTATGCATCACCCCACCTCTCCTTCCCCTTTATGCAGGCATAAGCGTGTTTTCTAAATGTGAGACTCTGTTCTCTTTCCTAACTCAGTTCACGTGTAGCCATGTTTACAGGATCTTCATAAGTGATATCTTATGATAAGGTTCTTTTTCTGTGTGACTTATTTCACTTAGAATCATCGTACCTGAATCCACTCACTTTGCTGCTACTGGTCTTATGACATTGATTTCATGGCTGAGGGATATTCCATCGTACGTAAGTACCACAATGTTTTGAACCATTTTTATATTTCCTGGGATATTTAAGGTGTACCCAAGTTGAGGTTCTTGTAGTCAGTGCAGCCCTAAATTTGGAGGTGGCTCTTTCTTATTGATTTTCAGTTTTCCCAAGGTATATTCCCTAGACTGGAAGTGGCCTTGGCTCTGTAGCTCTGTTGTTTACTTGTTTTAGGGAACACAATGCACTCCTCCAGTGAGGCAGTTGGCAATTTACATCCCGCCCATCAGCATAACAAGGCTCCCAGTTCTCCAGGGCCTGTCTTGCCTTTCTGGTTTTTACACATTTTGTGGATGTCCCTTTTGACCGGTGGGAAGTGATACTTCTTTGTAGTGCAGATTTGCATTGCCCGCTTGCTTGCTTGGCCAAAAAGGGCCTATGCGTTTTCTCCTGAATATATTCAGGAGAAAACGCATACGCCCTTTTTGGCCAAGTGCACCATTGTCGAACTTGTGCCCCTCTTCCTGTGCTTTACAGGCGATTCCAAGGTACCTCTTGAAATCTGTTTCCTGCTATTTTGCCTCGCTTTCAAGTCCGCCTCGTTGACTTCCGTCAACAGATTTTTGGGTGATAGTTGTCCTTTATCAATCTGCCAGTTTGTGAATTGCTGTGCCCCTGAGCTCCATTTCTCAACTCGTTTTTTGTGAGCTGAACGCAAGTCCAAAATTTTGGATCATGTCCTATACTGGTTCCCGGTGGGTGGCTGAGACTTTGGTTAATTCTTCTTCCTGCCGGGAAATTAGAGTGACATGTGCCCGTCCAAATGCCTAACAGCTACTCTCTCATGGGTTCTCCCTCGTCCCTTCCATCCTCTGCCAAATTGGGAACCTGTGCAAACCAGGAGGTTAAAGGGCCTGTCTCTCCAAGTTGGGAGATTGATAGTAAGGCAGTTGGAAAGTCAAACTGGAGCACCAGGAGAGGGACTATTCGTTGAGTTTTAGAAACCTTTCGTATTCACAGTGTGTCCATTCTCTAGGTTTCCTGTACATGTTATAGCTGTAGTAATATTCCCTTGAACATGGAGAGTTGGGACCCATGGAATGGAGGCCATGCATTATTGCTTGAAAGGGTCTGCATTCGCTCACCCAATCTCACCAATCCTCTCAGTCCCAAGTGTCCAGCCTTATGCCACATCCAGCTGTCATTGTAGACAGGGTCTTTCCAGGTTTCCTCAGACACCCTGAAGGAATTGTAAAGAATTTCCCTGTTTTTTGGTTTTGCTTTTGAAATTCCTTTTTATAGTGGGTTTGAGCTGATTCTCGCTGCCATGTTTATGCCACTCTAGACACACTTGATTCCCTTATGGAGACATATCAATACATAGGTTTTAAGATTCTTACTAGTCAGATATATTCCTCTGTGGGAAATATGGGGTTTTGAGTCTCTTTCACTAAGGAAGCTGTCGGTCTTCTCAATTCCAAAGTTGGTTTTTGAAACGGTCCCTGTGCTTATATCAAACTCTGGTTTTATGCATCACCCCACCTCTCCTTCCCCTTTATGCAGGCATAAGAGTGTTTTCTAAATGTGAGACTCTGTTCTCTTTCCTAACTCAGTTCACGTGTAGCCATGTTTACAGGATCTTCATAAGTGATATCTTATGATAAGTTTCTTTTTCTGTGTGACTTATTTCACTTAGAATCATCGTACCTGAATCCACTCACTTTGCTGCTACTGGTCTTATGACATTGATTTCATGGCTGAGGGATATTCCATCGTACGTAAGTACCACAATGTTTTGAACCATTTTTATATTTCCTGGGATATTTAAGGTGTACCCAAGTTGAGGTTCTTGTAGTCAGTGCAGCCCTAAATTTGGAGGTGGCTCTTTCTTATTGATTTTCAGTTTTCCCAAGGTATATTCCCTAGACTGGAAGTGGCCTTGGCTCTGTAGCTCTGTTGTTTACTTGTTTTAGGGAACACAATGCACTCCTCCAGTGAGGCAGTTGGCAATTTACATCCCGCCCATCAGCATAACAAGGCTCCCAGTTCTCCAGGGCCTGTCTTGCCTTTCTGGTTTTTACACATTTTGTGGATGTCCCTTTTGACCGGTGGGAAGTGATACTTCTTTGTAGTGCAGATTTGCATTGCCCGCTTGCTTGCTTGGCCAAAAAGGGCCTATGCGTTTTCTCCTGAATATATTCAGGAGAAAACGCATAGGCCCTTTTTGGCCAAGTGCACCATTGTCGAACTTGTGCCCCTCTTCCTGTGCTTTACAGGCGATTCCAAGGTACCTCTTGAAATCTGTTTCCTGCTATTTTGCCTCGCTTTCAAGTCCGCCTCGTTGACTTCCGTCAACAGATTTTTGGGTGATAGTTGTCCTTTATCAATCTGCCAGTTTGTGAATTGCTGTGCCCCTGAGCTCCATTTCTCAACTCGTTTTTTGTGAGCTGAACGCAAGTCCAAAATTTTGGATCATGTCCTATACTGGTTCCCGGTGGGTGGCTGAGACTTTGGTTAATTCTTCTTCCTGCCGGGAAATTAGAGTGACATGTGCCCGTCCAAATGCCTAACAGCTACTCTCTCATGGGTTCTCCCTCGTCCCTTCCATCCTCTGCCAAATTGGGAACCTGTGCAAACCAGGAGGTTAAAGGGCCTGTCTCTCCAAGTTGGGAGATTGATAGTAAGGCAGTTGGAAAGTCAAACTGGAGCACCAGGAGAGGGACTATTCGTTGAGTTTTAGAAACCTTTCGTATTCACAGTGTGTCCATTCTCTAGGTTTCCTGTACATGTTATAGCTGTAGTAATATTCCCTTGAACATGGAGAGTTGGGACCCATGGAATGGGGGCCATGCATTATTGCTTGAAAGGGTCTGCATTCGCTCACCCAATCTCACCAATCCTCTCAGTCCCAAGTGTCCAGCCTTATGCCACATCCAGCTGTCATTGTAGACAGGGTCTTTCCAGGTTTCCTCAGACACCCTGAAGGAATTGTAAAGAATTTCCCTGTTTTTTGGTTTTGCTTTTGAAATTCCTTTTTATAGTGGGTTTGAGCTGATTCTCGCTGCCATGTTTATGCCACTCTAGACACACTTGATTCCCTTATGGAGACATATCAATACATAGGTTTTAAGATTCTTACTAGTCAGATATATTCCTCTGCGGGAAATATGGGGTTTTGAGTCTCTTTCACTGAGGAAGGTGTAGGTCTTGTGTATTCCAAAGTTGGTTTTTGGAACGGTCCCTGTGCTTATATCAAACTCTGGTTTTATGCATCACCCCACCTCTCCTTCCCCTTTATGCAGGCATAAGAGTGTTTTCTAAATGTGAGACTCTGTTCCTGTTCCTAACTCAGTTCACGTGTAGCCATGTTTACAGGATCTTCATAAGTGATATCTTATGATAAGTTTCTTTTTCTGTGTGACTTATTTCACTTAGAATCATCGTACCTGAATCCACTCACTTTGCTGCTACTGGTCTTATGACATTGATTTCATGGCTGAGGGATATTCCATCGTACGTAAGTACCACAATGTTTTGAACCATTTTTATATTTCCTGGGATATTTAAGGTGTACCCAAGTTGAGGTTCTTGTAGTCAGTGCAGCCCTAAATTTGGAGGTGGCTCTTTCTTATTGATTTTCAGTTTTCCCAAGGTATATTCCCTAGACTGGAAGTGGCCTTGGCTCTGTAGCTCTGTTGTTTACTTGTTTTAGGGAACACAATGCACTCCTCCAGTGAGGCAGTTGGCAATTGACATCCCGCCCATCAGCATAACAAGGCTCCCAGTTCTCCAGGGCCTGTCTTGCCTTTCTGGTTTTTACACATTTTGTGGATGTCCCTTTTGAACGGTGGGAAGTGATACTTCTTTGTAGTGCAGATTTGCATTGCCCGCTTGCTTGCTTGGCCAAAAAGGGCGTATGCGTTTTCTCCTGAATATATTCATGAGAAAACGCATACGCCCTTTTTGGCCAAGTGCACCATTGTCCAAGTTGTGCCCCTCTTCCTGTGCTTTACAGGCGATTCCAACGTACCTCTTGAAATCTGTTTCCTGCTATTTTGCCTCACTTTCAAGTCCGCCTCGTTGACTTCCCTCAACAGACTTTTGGACGATAGTTGTCCTTTATCACTCTGCCAGTTTGTGAATTGCTGTGCCCCTGAGCTCCATTTCTCAACTCGTTTTTTGTGAGCTGAACGCAAGTCCAAAATTTTGGATCATGTCCTCTACTGGTTCCCGGTGGGTGGCTGAGACTTTGGTTAATTCTTCTTCCTGCCGGGAAATTAGAGTGACATGTGCCCGTCCAAATGCCTAACAGCTACTCTCTCATGGGTTCTCCCTCGTCCCTTCCATCCTCTGCCAAATTGGGAACCTGTGCAAACCAGGAGGTTAAAGGGCCTGTCTCTCCAAGTTGGGAGATTGATAGTAAGGCAGTTGGAAAGTCAAACTGGAGCACCAGGAGAGGGACTATTCGTTGAGTTTTAGAAACCTTTCGTATTCACAGTGTGTCCATTCTCTAGGTTTCCTGTACATGTTATAGCTGTAGTAATATTCCCTTGAACCTGGAGAGTTGGGACCCATGGAATGGGGGCCATGCATTATTGCTTGAAAGGGTCTGCATTTGCTCACCCAATCTCACCAATCCTCTCAGTCCCAAGTGTCCAGCCTTATGCCACATCCAGCTGTCATTGTAGATAGGGTCTTTCCAGGTTTCCTCAGACACCCTGAAGGAATTGTAAAGAATTTCCCTGTTTTTTGGTTTTGCTTTTGAAATTCCTTTTTATAGTGGGTTTGAGCTGATTCTCGCTGCCATGTTTATGCCACTCTAGACACACTTGATTCCCTTATGGAGACATATCAATACATAGGTTTTAAGATTCTTACTAGTCAGATATATTCCTCTGTGGGAAATATGGGGTTTTGAGTCTCTTTCACTAAGGAAGGTGTCGGTCTTGTCAATTCCAAAGTTGGTTTTTGAATCGGTCCCTTTGCTTATATCAAACTCTGGTTTTATGCATCACCCCACCTCTCCTTCCCCTTTATGCAGGCATAAGAGTGTTTTCTAAATGTGAGACTCTGTTCTCTTTCCTAACTCAGTTCACGTGTAGCCATGTTTACAGGATCTTCATAAGTGATATCTTATTATAAGTTTCTTTTTCTGTGTGACTTATTTCACTTAGAATCATCGTACCTGAATCCACTCACTTTGCTGCTACTGGTCTTATGACATTGATTTCATGGCTGAGGGATATTCCATCGTACGTAAGTACCACAATGTTTTCAACCATTTTTATATTTCCTGGGATATATAAGGTGTACCCAAGTTGAGGTTCTTGTAGTCAGTGCAGCCCTAAATTTGGAGGTGGCTCTTTCTTATTGATTTTCAGTTTTCCCAAGGTATATTCCCTAGACTGGAAGTGGCCTTGGCTCTGTAGCTCTGTTGTTTACTTGTTTTAGGGAACACAATGCACTCCTCCAGTGAGGCAGTTGGCAATTGACATCCCGCCCATCAGCATAAAAAGGCTCCCAGTTCTCCAGGGCCTGTCTTGCCTTTCTGGTTTTTACACATTTTGTGGATGTCCCTTTTGACCGGTGGGAAGTGATACTTCTTTGTAGTGCAGATTTGCATTGCCCACTTGCTTGCTTGGCCAAAAAGGGCGTATGCGTTTTCTCCTGAATATATTCAGGAGAAAACGCATACGCCCTTTTTGGCCAAGTGCACCATTGTCCAATTTGTGCCCCTATTCCTGTGCTTTACAGGCGATTCCAACATACCTCTTGAAATCTGTTTCCTGCTATTTTGCCTCGCTTTCAAGTCCGCCTCGTTGACTTCCCTCAACAGATTTTTGGACGATAGTTGTCCTTTATCACTCTGCCAGTTTGTGAATTGCTGTGCCCCTGAGCTCCATTTCTCCACTCGTTTTTTGTTAGCTGAACGCAAGTCCAAAATTTTGGATCATGTCCTATACTGGTTCCCGGTGGGTGGCTGAGACTTTGGTTAATTCTTCTTCCTGCCGGGAAATTAGAGTGACATGTGCCCGTCCAAATGCCTAACAGCTACTCTCTCATGGGTTCTCCCTCGTCCCTTCCATCCTCTGCCAAATTGGGAACCTGTGCAAACCAGGAGGTTAAAGGGCCTGTCTCTCCAAGTTGGGAGATTGATAGTAAGGCAGTTGGAAAGTCAAACTGGAGCACCAGGAGAGGGACTATTCGTTGAGTTTAAGAAACCTTTCGTATTCACAGTGTGTCCATTCTCTAGGTTTCCTGTACATGTTATAGCTGTAGTAATATTCCCTTGAACCTGGAGAGTTGGGACCCATGGAATGGGGGCCATGCATTATTGCTTGAAAGGGTCTGCATTCGCTCACCCAATCTCACCAATCCTCTCAGTCCCAAGTGTCCAGCCTTATGCCACATCCAGCTGTCATTGTAGATAGGGTCTTTCCAGGTTTCCTCAGACACCCTGAAGGAATTGTAAAGAATTTCCCTGTTTTTTGGTTTTGCTTTTGAAATTCCTTTTTATAGTGGGTTTGAGCTGATTCTCGCTGCCATGTTTATGCCACTCTAGACACACTTGATTCCCTTATGGAGACATATCAATACATAGGTTTTAAGATTCTTACTAGTCAGATATATTCCTCTGTGGGAAATATGGGGTTTTGAGTCTCTTTCACTGAGGAAGGTGTCGGTCTTGTCAATTCCAAAGTTGGTTTTTGCAACGGTCCCTGTGCTTATATCAAACTCTGGTTTTATGCATCACCCCACCTCTCCTTCCCCTTTATGCAGGCATAAGCGTGTTTTCTAAATGTGAGACTCTGTTCTCTTTCCTAACTCAGTTCACGTGTAGCCATGTTTACAGGATCTTCATAAGTGATATCTTATGATAAGTTTCTTTTTCTGTGTGACTTATTTCACTTAGAATCATCGTACCTGAATCCACTCACTTTGCTGCTACTGGTCTTATGATATTGATTTCATCGCTGAAGGATATTCCATCGTACGTAAGTACCACAATGTTTTGAACCATTTTTATATTTCCTGGGATATTTAAGGTGTACCCAAGTTGAGGTTCTTGTAGTCAGTGCAGCCCTAAACTTGGAGGTGGCTCTTTCTTATTGATTTTCAGTTTTCCCAAGGTATATTCCCTAGACTGGAAGTGGCCTTGGCTCTGTAGCTCTGTTGTTTACTTGTTTTAGGGAACACAATGCACTCCTCCAGTGAGGCAGTTGGCAATTGACATCCCGCCCATCAGCATAACAAGGCTCCCAGTTCTCCAGAGCCTGTCTTGCCTTTCTGGTTTTTACACATTTTGTGGATGTCCCTTTTGACCGGTGGGAAATGATACTTCTTTGTAGTGCAGATTTGCATTGCCCACTTGCTTGCTTGGCCAAAAAGGGCGTATGCGTTTTCTCCTGAATATATTCAGGAGAAAACGCATACGCCCTTTTTGGCCAAGTGCACCATTGTCCAATTTGTGCCCCTATTCCTGTGCTTTACAGGCGATTCCAACGTACCTCTTGAAATCTGTTTCCTGCTATTTTGCCTCGCTTTCAAGTCCGCCTCGTTGACTTCCCTCAACAGATTTTTGGACGATAGTTGTCCTTTATCACTCTGCCAGTTTGTGAATTGCTGTGCCCCTGAGCTCCATTTCTCCACTCGTTTTTTGTTAGCTGAACGCAAGTCCAAAATTTTGGATCATGTCCTATACTGGTTCCCGGTGGGTGGCTGAGACTTTGGTTAATTCTTCTTCCTGCCGGGAAATTAGAGTGACATGTGCCCGTCCAAATGCCTAACAGCTACTCTCTCATGGGTTCTCCCTCGTCCCTTCCATCCTCTGCCAAATTGGGAACCTGTGCAAACCAGGAGGTTAAAGGGCCTGTCTCTCCAAGTTGGGAGATTGATAGTAAGGCAGTTGGAAAGTCAAACTGGAGCACCAGGAGAGGGACTATTCGTTGAGTTTTAGAAACCTTTCATATTCACAGTGTGTCTATTCTCTAGGTTTCCTGTACATGTTATAGCTGTAGTAATATTCCCTTGAACCTGGAGAGTTGGGACCCATGGAATGGGGGCCATGCATTATTGCTTGAAAGGGTCTGCATTCGCTCACCCAATCTCACCAATCCTCTCAGTCCCAAGTGTCCAGCCTTATGCCACATCCAGCTGTCATTGTAGATAGGGTCTTTCCAGGTTTCCTCAGACACCCTGAAGGAATTGTAAAGAATTTCCCTGTTTTTTGGTTTTGCTTTTGAAATTCCTTTTTATAGTGGGTTTGAGCTGATTCTCGCTGCCATGTTTATGCCACTCTAGACACACTTGATTCCCTTATGGAGACATATCAATACATAGGTTTTAAGATTCTTACTAGTCAGATATATTCCTCTGTGGGAAATATGGGGTTTTGAGTCTCTTTCACTGAGGAAGGTGTAGGTCTTGTCTATTCCAAAGTTGGTTTTTGAAACGGTCCCTGTGCTTATATCAAACTCTGGTTTTATGCATCACCCCACCTCTCCTTCCCCTTTATGCAGGCATAAGAGTGTTTTCTAAATGTGAGACTCTGTTCTCTTTCCTAACTCAGTTCACGTGTAGCCATGTTTACAGGATCTTCCTAAGTGATATCTTATGATAAGTTTCTTTTTCTGTGTGACTTATTTCACTTAGAATCATCGTACCTGAATCCACTCACTTTGCTGCTACTGGTCTTATGACATTGATTTCATGGCTGAGGGATATTCCATCGTACGTAAGTACCACAATGTTTTCAACCATTTTTATATTTCCTGGGATATTTAAGGTGTACCCAAGTTGAGGTTCTTGTAGTCAGTGCAGCCCTAAATTTGGAGCTGGCTCTTTCTTATTGATTTTCAGTTTTCCCAAGGTATATTCCCTAGACTAGAAGTGGCCTTGGCTCTGTAGCTCTGTTGTTTACTTGTTTTAGGGAACACAATGCACTTCTCCAGTGAGGCAGTTGGCAATTGACATCCCGCCCATCAGCATAACAAGGCTCCCAGTTCTCCAGGGCCTGTCTTGCCTTTCTGGTTTTTACACATTTTGTGGATGTCCCTTTTGACCGGTGGGAAATGATACTTCTTTGTAGTGCAGATTTGCATTGCCCGCTTGCTTGCTTGGCCAAAAAGGGCGTATGCGTTTTCTCCTGAATATATTCAGGAGAAAACGCATACGCCCTTTTTGGCCAAGTGCACCATTGTCCAAGTTGTGCCCCTCTTCCTGTGCTTTACAGGCGATTCCAACGTACCTCTTGAAATATGTTTCCTGCTATTTTGCCTCACTTTCAAGTCCGCCTCGTTGACTTCCCTCAACAGACTTTTGGACGATAGTTGTCCTTTATCACTCTGCCAGTTTGTGAATTGCTGTGCCCCTGAGCTCCATTTCTCAACTCGTTTTTTGTGAGCTGAACGCAAGTCCAAAATTTTGGATCATGTCCTCTACTGGTTCCCGGTGGGTGGCTGAGACTTTGGTTAATTCTTCTTCCTGCCGGGAAATTAGAGTGACATGTGCCCGTCCAAATGCCTAACAGCTACTCTCTCATGGGTTCTCCCTCGTCCTTTCCATCCTCTGCCAAATTGGGAACCTGTGCAAACCAGGAGGTTAAAGGGCCTGTCTCTCCAAGTTGGGAGATTGATAGTAAGGCAGTTGGAAAGTCAAACTGGAGCACCAGGAGAGGGACTATTCGTTGAGTTTTAGAAACCTTTCGTATTCACAGTGTGTCCATTCTCTAGGATTCCTGTACATGTTATAGCTGTAGTAATATTCCCTTGAACCTGGAGAGTTGGGACCCATGGAATGGGGGCCATGCATTATTGCTTGAAAGGGTCTGCATTTGCTCACACAATCTCACCAATCCTCTCAGTCCCAAGTGTCCAGCCTTATGCCACATCCAGCTGTCATTGTAGATAGGGTCTTTCCAGGTTTCCTCAGACACACTGAAGGAATTGTAAAGAATTTCCCTGTTTTTTGGTTTTGCTTTTGAAATTCCTTTTTATAGTGGGTTTGAGCTGATTCTCGCTGCCATGTTTATGCCACTCTAGACACACTTGATTCCCTTATGGAGACATATCAATACATAGGTTTTAAGATTCTTACTAGTCAGATATATTCCTCTGCGGGAAATATGGGGTTTTGAGTCTCTTTCACTGAGGAAGGTGTAGGTCTTGTCTATTCCAAAGTTGGTTTTTGAAACGGTCCCTGTGCTTATATCAAACTCTGGTTTTATGCATCACCCCACCTCTCCATCCCCTTTATGGAGGCATAAGAGTGTTTTCTAAATGTGAGACTCTGTTCTCTTTCCTAACTCAGTTCACGTGTAGCCATGTTTACATGATCTTCATAAGTGATATCTTATGATAAGTTTCTTTTTCTGTGTGACTTATTTCACTTAGAATCATCGTACCTGAATCCACTCACTTTGCTGCTACTGGTCTTATGACATTGATTTCATCGCTGAAGGATATTCCATCGTACGTAAGTACCACAATGTTTTGAACCATTTTTATATTTCCTGGGATATTTAAGGTGTACCCAAGTTGAGGTTCTTGTAGTCAGTGCAGCCCTAAACTTGGAGGTGGCTCTTTCTTATTGATTTTCAGTTTTCCCAAGGTATATTCCCTAGACTGGAAGTGGCCTTGGCTCTGTAGCTCTGTTGTTTACTTGTTTTAGGGAACACAATGCACTCCTCCAGTGAGGCAGTTGGCAATTTACATCCCGCCCATCAGCATAACAAAACTCCCAGTTCTCCAGGGCCTGTCTTGCCTTTCTGGTTTTTACACATTTTGTGGATGTCCCTTTTGACCGGTGGGAAGTGATACTTCTTTGTAGTGCAGATTTGCATTGCCCGCTTGCTTGCTTGGCCAAAAAGGGCGTATGCGTTTTCTCCTGAATATATTCAGGAGAAAACGCATACGCCCTTTTTGGCCAAGTGCACCATTGTCCAAGTTGTGCCCCTCTTCCTGTGCTTTACAGGCGATTCCAACGTACCTCTTGAAATCTGTTTCCTGCTATTTTGCCTCACTTTCAAGTCCGCCTCGTTGACTTCCCTCAACAGACTTTTGGACGATAGTTGTCCTTTATCACTCTGCCAGTTTGTGAATTGCTGTGCCCCTGAGCTCCATTTCTCAACTCGTTTTTTGTGAGCTGAACGCAAGTCCAAAATTTTGGATCATGTCCTCTACTGGTTCCGTTGGGTGGCTGAGACTTTGGTTAATTCTTCTTCCTGCCGGGAAATTAGAGTGACATGTGCCCGTCCAAATGCCTCACAGCTACTCTCTCATGGGTTCTCCCTCATCCCTTCCATCCTCTGCCAAATTGGGAACCTGTGCAAACCAGGAGGTTAAAGGGCCTGTCTCTCCAAGTTGGGAGATTGATAGTAAGGCAGTTGGAAAGTCAAACTGGAGCACCAGGAGAGGGACTATTCGTTGAGGTTTAGAAACCTTTCGTATTCACAGTGTGTCCATTCTCTAGGTTTCCTGTACATGTTATAGCTGTAGTAATATTCCCTTGAACCTGGAGAGTTGGGACCCATGGAATGGGGGCCATGCATTATTGCTTGAAAGGGTCTGCATTTGCTCACACAATCTCACCAATCCTCTCAGTCCCAAGTGTCCAGCCTTATGCCACATCCAGCTGTCATTGTAGATAGGGTCTTCCCAGGTTTCCTCAGACACCCTGAAGGAATTGTAAAGAATTTCCCTGTTTTTTGGTTTTGCTTTTGAAATTCCTTTTTATAGTGGGTTTGAGCTGATTCTCGCTGCCATGTTTATGCCACTCTAGACACACTTGATTCCCTTATGGAGACATATCAATACATAGGTTTTAAGATTCTTACTAGTCAGATATATTCCTCTGCGGGAAATATGGGGTTTTGAGTCTCTTTCACTGAGGAAGGTGTAGGTCTTGTCTATTCCAAAGTTGGTTTTTGAAACGGTCCCTGTGCTTATATCAAACTCTGGTTTTATGCATCACCCCACCTCTCCTTCCCCTTTATGCAGGCATAAGAGTGTTTTCTAAATGTGAGACTCTGTTCTCTTTCCTAACTCAGTTCACGTGTAGCCATGTTTACAGGATCTTCATAAGTGATATCTTATGATAAGTTTCTTTTTCTGTGTGACTTATTTCACTTAGAATCATCGTACCTGAATCCACTCACTTTGCTGCTACTGGTCTTATGACATTGATTTCATGGCTGAGGGATATTCCATCGTACGTAAGTACCACAATGTTTTGAACCATTTTTATATTTCCTGGGATATTTAAGGTGTACCCAAGTTGAGGTTCTTGTAGTCAGTGCAGCCCTAAATTTGGAGGTGGCTCTTTCTTATTGATTTTCAGTTTTCCCAAGGTATATTCCCTAGACTGGAAGTGGCCTTGGCTCTGTAGCTCTGTTGTTTACTTGTTTTAGGGAACACAATGCACTCCTCCAGTGAGGCAGTTGGCAATTTACATCCCGCCCATCAGCATAACAAGGCTCCCAGTTCTCCAGGGCCTGTCTTGCCTTTCTGGTTTTTACACATTTTGTGGATGTCCCTTTTGACCGGTGAGAAGTGATACTTCTTTGTAGTGCAGATTTGCATTGCCCGCTTGCTTGCTTGGCCAAAAAGGGCGTATGCGTTTTCTCCTGAATATATTCAGGAGAAAACGCATACGCCCTTTTTGGCCAAGTGCACCATTGTCCAAGTTGTGCCCCTCTTCCTGTGCTTTACAGGCGATTCCAACGTACCTCTTGAAATCTGTTTCCTGCTATTTTGCCTCACTTTCAAGTCCGCCTCGTTGACTTCCCTCACCAGACTTTTGGACGATAGTTGTCCTTTATCACTCTGCCAGTTTGTGAATTGCTGTGCCCCTGAGCTCCATTTCTCAACTCGTTTTTTGTGAGCTGAACGCAAGTCCAAAATTTTGGATCATGTCCTATACTGGTTCCCGGTGGGTGGCTGAGACTTTGGTTAATTCTTCTTCCTGCCGGGAAATTAGAGTGACATGTGCCCGTCCAAATGCCTAACAGCTACTCTCTCATGGGTTCTCCCTCGTCCCTTCCATCCTCTGCCAAATTGGGAACCTGTGCAAACCAGGAGGTTAAAGGGCCTGTCTCTCCAAGTTGGGAGATTGATAGTAAGGCAGTTGGAAAGTCAAACTGGAGCACCAGGAGAGGGACTATTCGTTGAGTTTTAGAAACCTTTCGTATTCACAGTGTGTCCATTCTCTAGGTTTCCTGTACATGTTATAGCTGTAGTAATATTCCCTTGAACCTGGAGAGTTGGGACCCATGGAATGGGGGCCATGCATTATTGCTTGAAAGGGTCTGCATTCGCTCACCCAATCTCACCAATCCTCTCAGTCCCAAGTGTCCAGCCTTATGCCACATCCAGCTGTCATTGTAGACAGGGTCTTTCCAGGTTTCCTCAGACACCCTGAAGGAATTGTAAAGAATTTCCCTGTTTTTTGGTTTTGCTTTTGAAATTCCTTTTTATAGTGGGTTTGAGCTGATTCTCGCTGCCATGTTTATGCCACTCTAGACACACTTGATTCCCTTATGGAGACATATCAATACATAGGTTTTAAGATTCTTACTAGTCAGATATATTCCTCTGTGGGAAATATGGGGTTTTGAGTCTCTTTCACTAAGGAAGCTGTCGGTCTTCTCAATTCCAAAGTTGGTTTTTGAAACGGTCCCTGTGCTTATATCAAACTCTGGTTTTATGCATCACCCCACCTCTCCTTCCCCTTTATGCAGGCATAAGAGTGTTTTCTAAATGTGAGACTCTGTTCTCTTTCCTAACTCAGTTCACGTGTAGCCATGTTTACAGGATCTTCATAAGTGATATCTTATGATAAGTTTCTTTTTCTGTGTGACTTATTTCACTTAGAATCATCGTACCTGAATCCACTCACTTTGCTGCTACTGGTCTTATGACATTGATTTCATGGCTGAGGGATATTCCATCGTACGTAAGTACCACAATGTTTTGAACCATTTTTATATTTCCTGGGATATTTAAGTTGTACCCAAGTTGAGGTTCTTGTAGTCAGTGCAGCCCTAAATTTGGAGGTGGCTCTTTCTTATTGATTTTCAGTTTTCCCAAGGTATATTCCCTAGACTGGAAGTGGCCTTGGCTCTGTAGCTCTGTTGTTTACTTGTTTTAGGGAACACAATGCACTCCTCCAGTGAGGCAGTTGGCAATTTACATCCCGCCCATCAGCATAACAAGGCTCCCAGTTCTCCAGGGCCTGTCTTGCCTTTCTGGTTTTTACACATTTTGTGGATGTCCCTTTTGACCGGTGGGAAGTGATACTTCTTTGTAGTGCAGATTTGCATTGCCCGCTTGCTTGCTTGGCCAAAAAGGGCCTATGCGTTTTCTCCTGAATATATTCAGGAGAAAACGCATAGGCCCTTTTTGGCCAAGTGCACCATTGTCGAACTTGTGCCCCTCTTCCTGTGCTTTACAGGCGATTCCAAGGTACCTCTTGAAATCTGTTTCCTGCTATTTTGCCTCGCTTTCAAGTCCGCCTCGTTGACTTCCGTCAACAGATTTTTGGGTGATAGTTGTCCTTTATCAATCTGCCAGTTTGTGAATTGCTGTGCCCCTGAGCTCCATTTCTCAACTCGTTTTTTGTGAGCTGAACGCAAGTCCAAAATTTTGGATCATGTCCTATACTGGTTCCCGGTGGGTGGCTGAGACTTTGGTTAATTCTTCTTCCTGCCGGGAAATTAGAGTGACATGTGCCCGTCCAAATGCCTAACAGCTACTCTCTCATGGGTTCTCCCTCGTCCCTTCCATCCTCTGCCAAATTGGGAACCTGTGCAAACCAGGAGGTTAAAGGGCCTGTCTCTCCAAGTTGGGAGATTGATAGTAAGGCAGTTGGAAAGTCAAACTGGAGCACCAGGAGAGGGACTATTCGTTGAGTTTTAGAAACCTTTCATATTCACAGTGTGTCCATTCTCTAGGTTTCCTGTACATGTTATAGCTGTAGTAATATTCCCTTGAACATGGAGAGTTGGGACCCATGGAATGGAGGCCATGCATTATTGCTTGAAAGGGTCTGCATTCGCTCACCCAATCTCACCAATCCTCTCAGTTCCAAGTGTCCAGCCTTATGCCACATCCAGCTGTCATTGTAGACAGGGTCTTTCCAGGTTTCCTCAGACACCCTGAAGGAATTGTAAAGAATTTCCCTGTTTTTTGGTTTTGCTTTTGAAATTCCTTTTTATAGTGGGTTTGAGCTGATTCTCGCTGCCATGTTTATGCCACTCTAGACACACTTGATTCCCTTATGGAGACATATCAATACATAGGTTTTAAGATTCTTATTAGTCAGATATATTCCTCTGTGGGAAATATGGGGTTTTGAGTCTCTTTCACTAAGGAAGCTGTCGGTCTTCTCAATTCCAAAGTTGGTTTTTGAAACGGTCCCTGTGCTTATATCAAACTCTGGTTTTATGCATCACCCCACCTCTCCTTCCCCTTTATGCAGGCATAAGAGTGTTTTCTAAATGTGAGACTCTGTTCTCTTTCCTAACTCAGTTCACGTGTAGCCATGTTTACAGGATCTTCATAAGTGATATCTTATGATAAGTTTCTTTTTCTGTGTGACTTATTTCACTTAGAATCATCGTACCTGAATCCACTCACTTTGCTGCTACTGGTCTTATGACATTGATTTCATGGCTGAGGGATATTCCATCGTACGTAAGTACCACAATGTTTTGAACCATTTTTATATTTCCTGGGATATTTAAGGTGTACCCAAGTTGAGGTTCTTGTAGCCAGTGCAGCCCTAAATTTGTAGGTGGCTCTTTCTTATTGATTTTCAGTTTTCCCCAGGTATATTCCCTAGACTGGAAGTGGCCTTGGCTCTGTAGCTCTGTTGTTTACTTGTTTTAGGGAACACAATGCACTCCTCCAGTGAGGCAGTTGGCAATTTACATCCCGCCCATCAGCATAACAAGGCTCCCTGTTCTCCAGGGCCTGTCTTGCCTTTCTGGTTTTTACACATTTTGTGGATGTCCCTTTTGACCGGTGGGAAGTGATACTTCTTTGTAGTGCAGATTTGCATTGCCCGCTTGCTTGCTTGGCCAAAAAGGGCGTATGCGTTTTCTCCTGAATATATTCAGGAGAAAACGCATACGCCCTTTTTGGCTAAGTGCACCATTGTCCAAGTTGTGCCCCTCTTCCTGTGCTTTACAGGCGATTCCAACGTACCTCTTGAAATCTGTTTCCTGATATTTTGCCTCACTTTCAAGTCCGCCTCGTTGACTTCCCTCAACAGATTTTTGGACGATAGTTGTCCTTTATCACTCTGCCAGTATGTGAATTGCTGTGCCCCTGAGCTCCATTTCTTAACTCGTTTTTTGGGAGCTGAACGCAAGTCCAAAATTTTGGATCATGTCCTATACTGGTTCCCGGTGGTTGGCTGAGACTTTGGTTAATTCTTCTTCCTGCCGGGAAATTAGAGTGACATGTGCCCGTCCAAATGCCTAACAGCTACTCTCTCATGGGTTCTCCCTCGTCCCTTCCATCCTCTGCCAAATTGGGAACCTGTGCAAACCAGGAGGTTAAAGGGCCTGTCTCTCCAAGTTGGGAGATTGATAGTAAGGCAGTTGGAAAGTCAAACTGGAGCACCAGGAGAGGGACTATTCGTTGAGTTTTAGAAACCTTTCTTTTTCACAGTGTGTCCATTCTCTAGGTTTCCTGTACATGTTATAGCTGTAGTAATATTCCCTTGAACATGGAGAGTTGGGACCCATGGAATGGGGGCCATGCATTATTGCTTGAAAGGGTCTGCATTTGCTCACCCAATCTCACCAATCCTCTCAGTCCCAAGTGTCCAGCCTTATGCCACATCCAGCTGTCATTGTAGATAGGGTCTTTCCAGGTTTCCTCAGACACCCTGAAGGAATTGTAAAGAATTTCCCTGTTTTTTGGTTTTGCTTTTGAAATTCCTTTTTATAGTGGGTTTGAGCTGATTCTCGCTGCCATGTTTATGCCACTCTAGACACACTTGATTCCCTTATGGAGTCATATCAATACATAGGTTTTAAGATTCTTACTAGTCAGATATATTCCTCTGCGGGAAATATGGGGTTTTGAGTCTCTTTCACTGAGGAAGGTGTAGGTCTTGTGTATTCCAAAGTTGGTTTTTGGAACGGTCCCTGTGCTTATATCAAACTCTGGTTTTATGCATCACCCCACCTCTCCTTCCCCTTTATGCAGGCATAAGAGTGTTTTCTAAATGTGAGACTCTATTCTCTTTCCTAACTCAGTTCACGTGTAGCCATGTTTACAGGATCTTCATAAGTGATATCTTATGATAAGTTTCTTTTTCTGTGTGACTTATTTCACTTAGAATCATCGTACCTGAATCCACTCACTTTGCTGCTACTGGTCTTATGACATTGATTTCATGGCTGAGGGATATTCCATCGTACGTAAGTACCACAATGTTTTGAACCATTTTTATATTTCCTGGGATATTTAAGGTGTACCCAAGTTGAGGTTCTTGTAGTCAGTGCAGCCCTAAATTTGGAGGTGGCTCTTTCTTATTGATTTTCAGTTTTCCCAAGGTATATTCCCTAGACTGGAAGTGGCCTTGGCTCTGTAGCTCTGTTGTTTACTTGTTTTAGGGAACACAATGCACTCCTCCAGTGAGGCAGTTGGCAATTGACATCCCGCCCATCAGCATAACAAGGCTCCCAGTTCTCCAGGGCCTGTCTTGCCTTTCTGGTTTTTACACATTTTGTGGATGTCCCTTTTGAACGGTGGGAAGTGATACTTCTTTGTAGTGCAGATTTGCATTGCCCGCTTGCTTGCTTGGCCAAAAAGGGCGTATGCGTTTTCTCCTGAATATATTCAGGAGAAAACGCATACGCCCTTTTCGGCCAAGTGCACCATTGTCCAAGTTGTTCCCCTCTTCCTGTGCTTTACAGGCGATTCCAGGGTACCTCTTGAAATCTGTTTCCTGCTATTTTGCCTCGCTTTCAAGTCCGCCTCGTTGACTTCCCTCAACAGATTTTTGGACGATAGTTGTCCTTTATCACTCTGCCAGTTTGTGAATTGCTCTGCCCCTGAGCTCCATTTCTCAACTCGTATTTTGTGAGCTGAACGCAAGACCAAAATTTTGGGTCATGTCCTATACTGGTTCCCGGTGGGTGGCTGAGACTTTGGTTAATTCTTCTTCCTGCCGGGAAATTAGATTGACATGTGCCCGTCCAAATGCCTAACAGCTACTCTCTCATGGGTTCTCCCTCGTCCCTTCCATCCTCTGCCAAATTGGGAACCTGTGCAAACCAGGAGGTTAAAGGGCCTGTCTCTCCAAGTTGGGAGATTGATAGTAAGGCAGTTGGAAAGTCAAACTGGAGCACCAGGAGAGGGACTATTCGTTGAGTTTTAGAAACCTTTCGTATTCACAGTGTGTCCATTCTCTAGGTTTCCTGTACATGTTATAGCTGTAGTAATATTCCCTTGAACCTGGAGAGTTGGGACCCATGGAATGGGGGCCATGCATTATTGCTTGAAAGGGTCTGCATTTGCTCACCCAATCTCACCAATCCTCTCAGTCCCAAGTGTCCAGCCTTATGCCACATCCAGCTGTCATTGTAGATAGGGTCTTTCCAGGTTTCCTCAGACACCCTGAAGGAATTGTAAAGAATTTCCCTGTTTTTTGGTTTTGCTTTTGAAATTCCTTTTTATAGTGGGTTTGAGCTGATTCTCGCTGCCATGTTTATGCCACTCTAGACACACTTGATTCCCTTATGGAGTCATATCAATACATAGGTTTTAAGATTCTTACTAGTCAGATATATTCCTCTGTGGGAAATATGGGGTTTTGAGTCTCTTTCACTGAGGAAGGTGTCGGTCTTGTCAATTCCAAAGTTGGTTTTTGCAACGGTCCCTGTGCTTATATCAAACTCTGGTTTTATGCATCACCCCACCTCTCCTTCCCCTTTATGCAGGCATAAGCGTGTTTTCTAAATGTGAGACTCTGTTCTCTTTCCTAACTCAGTTCACGTGTAGCCATGTTTACAGGATCTTCATAAGTGATATCTTATGATAAGTTTCTTTTTCTGTGTGACTTATTTCACTTAGAATCATCGTACCTGAATCCACTCACTTTGCTGCTACTGGTCTTATGACATTGATTTCATCGCTGAAGGATATTCCATCGTACGTAAGTATCACAATGTTTTGAACCATTTTTATATTTCCTGGGATATTTAAGGTGTACCCAAGTTGAGGTTCTTGTAGTCAGTGCAGCCCTAAACTTGGAGGTGGCTCTTTCTTATTGATTTTCAGTTTTCCCAAGGTATATTCCCTAGACTGGAAGTGGCCTTGGCTCTGTAGCTCTGTTGTTTACTTGTTTTAGGGAACACAATGCACTCCTCCAGTGAGGCAGTTGGCAATTTACATCCAGCCCATCAGCATAACAAGGCTCCCAGTTCTCCAGGGCCTGTCTTGCCTTTCTGGTTTTTACACATTTTGTGGATGTCCCTTTTGACCGGTGGGAAATGATACTTCTTTGTAGTGCAGATTTGCATTGCCCGCTTGCTTGCTTGGCCAAAAAGGGCGTATGCGTTTTCTCCTGAGTATATTCAGGAGAAAACGCATACGCCCTTTTTGGCCAAGTGCACCATTGTCCAAGTTGTGCCCCTCTTCCTGTGCTTTACAGGCGATTCCAACGTACCTCTTGAAATATGTTTCCTGCTATTTTGCCTCACTTTCAAGTCCGCCTCGTTGACTTCCCTCAACAGACTTTTGGACGATAGTTGTCCTTTATCACTCTGCCAGTTTGTGAATTGCTGTGCCCCTGAGCTCCATTTCTCAACTCGTTTTTTGTGAGCTGAACGCAAGTCCAAAATTTTGGATCATGTCCTCTACTGGTTCCCGGTGGGTGGCTGAGACTTTGGTTAATTCTTCTTCCTGCCGGGAAATTAGAGTGACATGTGCCCGTCCAAATGCCTAACAGCTACTCTCTCATGGGTTCTCCCTCGTCCCTTCCATCCTCTGCCAAATTGGGAACCTGTGCAAACCAGGAGGTTAAAGGGCCTGTCTCTCCAAGTTGGGAGATTGATAGTAAGGCAGTTGGAAAGTCAAACTGGAGCACCAGGAGAGGGACTATTCGTTGAGTTTTAGAAACCTTTCGTATTCACAGTGTGTCCATTCTCTAGGTTTCCTGTACATGTTATAGCTGTAGTAATATTCCCTTGAACCTGGAGAGTTGGGACCCATGGAATGGGGGCCATGCATTATTGCTTGAAAGGGTCTGCATTTGCTCACCCAATCTCACCAATCCTCTCAGTCCCAAGTGTCCAGCCTTATGCCACATCCAGCTGTCATTGTAGATAGGGTCTTTCCAGGTTTCCTCAGACACCCTGAAGGAATTGTAAAGAATTTCCCTGTTTTTTGGTTTTGCTTTTGAAATTCCTTTTTATAGTGGGTTTGAGCTGATTCTCGCTGCCATGTTTATGCCACTCTAGACACACTTGATTCCCTTATGGAGACATATCAATACATAGGTTTTAAGATTCTTACTAGTCAGATATATTCCTCTGTGGGAAATATGGGGTTTTGAGTCTCTTTCACTAAGGAAGGTGTCGGTCTTGTCAATTCCAAAGTTGGTTTTTGAATCGGTCCCTTTGCTTATATCAAACTCTGGTTTTATGCATCACCCCACCTCTCCTTCCCCTTTATGCAGGCATAAGAGTGTTTTCTAAATGTGAGACTCTGTTCTCTTTCCTAACTCAGTTCACGTGTAGCCATGTTTACAGGATCTTCATAAGTGATATCTTATTATAAGTTTCTTTTTCTGTGTGACTTATTTCACTTAGAATCATCGTACCTGAATCCACTCACTTTGCTGCTACTGGTCTTATGACATTGATTTCATGGCTGAGGGATATTCCATCGTACGTAAGTACCACAATGTTTTCAACCATTTTTATATTTCCTGGGATATTTAAGGTGTACCCAAGTTGAGGTTCTTGTAGTCAGTGCAGCCCTAAATTTGGAGGTGGCTCTTTCTTATTGATTTTCAGTTTTCCCAAGGTATATTCCCTAGACTGGAAGTGGCCTTGGCTCTGTAGCTCTGTTGTTTACTTGTTTTAGGGAACACAATGCACTCCTCCAGTGAGGCAGTTGGCAATTGACATCCCGCCCATCAGCATAAAAAGGCTCCCAGTTCTCCAGGGCCTGTCTTGCCTTTCTGGTTTTTACACATTTTGTGGATGTCCCTTTTGACCGGTGGGAAGTGATACTTCTTTGTAGTGCAGATTTGCATTGCCCACTTGCTTGCTTGGCCAAAAAGGGCGTATGCGTTTTCTCCTGAATATATTCAGGAGAAAACGCATACGCCCTTTTTGGCCAAGTGCACCATTGTCCAATTTGTGCCCCTATTCCTGTGCTTTACAGGCGATTCCAACGTACCTCTTGAAATCTGTTTCCTGCTATTTTGCCTCGCTTTCAAGTCCGCCTCGTTGACTTCCCTCAACAGATTTTTGGACGATAGTTGTCCTTTATCACTCTGCCAGTTTGTGAATTGCTGTGCCCCTGAGCTCCATTTCTCAACTCGTTTTTTGTTAGCTGAACGCAAGTCCAAAATTTTGGATCATGTCCTATACTGGTTCCCGGTGGGTGGCTGAGACTTTGGTTAATTCTTCTTCCTGCCGGGAAATTAGAGTGACATGTGCCCGTCCAAATGCCTAACAGCTACTCTCTCATGGGTTCTCCCTCGTCCCTTCCATCCTCTGCCAAATTGGGAACCTGTGCAAACCAGGAGGTTAAAGGGCCTGTCTCTCCAAGTTGGGAGATTGATAGTAAGGCAGTTGGAAAGTCAAACTGGAGCACCAGGAGAGGGACTATTCGTTGAGTTTAAGAAACCTTTCGTATTCACAGTGTGTCCATTCTCTAGGTTTCCTGTACATGTTATAGCTGTAGTAATATTCCCTTGAACCTGGAGAGTTGGGACCCATGGAATGGGGGCCATGCATTATTGCTTGAAAGGGTCTGCATTTGCTCACCCAATCTCACCAATCCTCTCAGTCCCAAGTGTCCAGCCTTATGCCACATCCAGCTGTCATTGTAGATAGGGTCTTTCCAGGTTTCCTCAGACACCCTGAAGGAATTGTAAAGAATTTCCCTGTTTTTTGGTTTTGCTTTTGAAATTCCTTTTTATAGTGGGTTTGAGCTGATTCTCGCTGCCATGTTTATGCCACTCTAGACACACTTGATTCCCTTATGGAGACATATCAATACATAGGTTTTAAGATTCTTACTAGTCAGATATATTCCTCTGTGGGAAATATGGGGTTTTGAGTCTCTTTCACTGAGGAAGGTGTAGGTCTTGTCTATTCCAAAGTTGGTTTTTGAAACGGTCCCTGTGCTTATATCAAACTCTGGTTTTATGCATCACCCCACCTCTCCTTCCCCTTTATGCAGGCATAAGAGTGTTTTCTAAATGTGAGACTCTGTTCTCTTTCCTAACTCAGTTCACGTGTAGCCATGTTTACAGGATCTTCCTAAGTGATATCTTATGATAAGTTTCTTTTTCTGTGTGACTTATTTCACTTAGAATCATCGTACCTGAATCCACTCACTTTGCTGCTACTGGTCTTATGACATTGATTTCATGGCTGAGGGATATTCCATCGTACGTAAGTACCACAATGTTTTCAACCATTTTTATATTTCCTGGGATATTTAAGGTGTACCCAAGTTGAGGTTCTTGTAGTCAGTGCAGCCCTAAATTTGGAGCTGGCTCTTTCTTATTGATTTTCAGTTTTCCCAAGGTATATTCCCTAGACTAGAAGTGGCCTTGGCTCTGTAGCTCTGTTGTTTACTTGTTTTAGGGAACACAATGCACTCCTCCAGTGAGGCAGTTGGCAATTGACATCCCGCCCATCAGCATAACAAGGCTCCCAGTTCTCCAGGGCCTGTCTTGCCTTTCTGGTTTTTACACATTTTGTGGATGTCCCTTTTGACCGGTGGGAAATGATACTTCTTTGTAGTGCAGATTTGCATTGCCCGCTTGCTTGCTTGGCCAAAAAGGGCGTATGCGTTTTCTCCTGAATATATTCAGGAGAAAACGCATACGCCCTTTTTGGCCAAGTGCACCATTGTCCAAGTTGTGCCCCTCTTCCTGTGCTTTACAGGCGATTCCAACGTACCTCTTGAAATATGTTTCCTGCTATTTTGCCTCACTTTCAAGTCCGCCTCGTTGACTTCCCTCAACAGACTTTTGGACGATAGTTGTCCTTTATCACTCTGCCAGTTTGTGAATTGCTGTGCCCCTGAGCTCCATTTCTCAACTCGTTTTTTGTGAGCTGAACGCAAGTCCAAAATTTTGGATCATGTCCTCTACTGGTTCCCGGTGGGTGGCTGAGACTTTGGTTAATTCTTCTTCCTGCCGGGAAATTAGAGTGACATGTGCCCGTCCAAATGCCTAACAGCTACTCTCTCATGGGTTCTCCCTCGTCCCTTCCATCCTCTGCCAAATTGGGAACCTGTGCAAACCAGGAGGTTAAAGGGCCTGTCTCTCCAAGTTGGGAGATTGATAGTAAGGCAGTTGGAAAGTCAAACTGGAGCACCAGGAGAGGGACTATTCGTTGAGTTTTAGAAACCTTTCGTATTCACAGTGTGTCCATTCTCTAGGTTTCCTGTACATGTTATAGGTGTAGTAATATTCCCTTGAACCTGGAGAGTTGGGACCCATGGAATGGGGGCCATGCATTATTGCTTGAAAGGGTCTGCATTTGCTCACCCAATCTCACCAATCCTCTCAGTCCCAAGTGTCCAGGCTTATGCCACATCCAGCTGTCATTGTAGATAGGGTCTTTCCAGGTTTCCTCAGACACACTGAAGGAATTGTAAAGAATTTCCCTGTTTTTTGGTTTTGCTTTTGAAATTCCTTTTTATAGTGGGTTTGAGCTGATTCTCGCTGCCATGTTTATGCCACTCTAGACACACTTGATTCCCTTATGGAGACATATCAATACATAGGTTTTAAGATTCTTACTAGTCAGATATATTCCTCTGTGGGAAATATGGGGTTTTGAGTCTCTTTCACTAAGGAAGGTGTCGGTCTTCTCAATTCCAAAGTTGGTTTTTGAATCGGTCCCTTTGCTTATATCAAACTCTGGTTTTATGCATCACCCCACCTCTCCTTCCCCTTTATGCAGGCATAAGAGTGTTTTCTAAATGTGAGACTCTGTTCTCTTTCCTAACTCAGTTCACGTGTAGCCATGTTTACAGGATCTTCATAAGTGATATCTTATTATAAGTTTCTTTTTCTGTGTGACTTATTTCACTTAGAATCATCGTACCTGAATCCACTCACTTTGCTGCTACTGGTCTTATGACATTGATTTCATGGCTGAGGGATATTCCATCGTACGTAAGTACCACAATGTTTTCAACCATTTTTATATTTCCTGGGATATTTAAGGTGTACCCAAGTTGAGGTTCTTGTAGTCAGTGCAGCCCTAAATTTGGAGCTGGCTCTTTCTTATTGATTTTCAGTTTTCCCAAGGTATATTCCCTAGACTGGAAGTGGCCTTGGCTCTGTAGCTCTGTTGTTTACTTGTTTTAGGGAACACAATGCACTCCTCCAGTGAGGCAGTTGGCAATTGACATCCCGCCTATCAGCATAACAAGGCTCCCAGTTCTCCAGGGCCTGTCTTGCCTTTCTGGTTTTTACACATTTTGTGGATGTCCCTTTTGACCGGTTGGAAGTGATACTTCTTTGTAGTGCAGATTTGCATTGCCCGCTTGCTTGCTTGGCCAAAAAGGGCGTATGTGTTTTCTCCTGAATATATTCAGGAGAAAACGCATACGCCCTTTTTGGCCAAGTGCACCATTGTCCAAGTTGTGCCCCTCTTCCTGTGCTTTACAGGCGATTCCAACGTACCTCTTGAAATCTGTTTCCTGCTATTTTGCCTCGCTTTCAAGTCCGCCTCGTTGACTTCCCTCAACAGATTTTTGGACGATAGTTGTCCTTTATCACTCTGCCAGTTTGTGAATTGCTGTGCCCCTGAGCTCCATTTCTCAACTCGTTTCTTGTGAGCTGAACGCAAGTCCAAAATTTTGGATCGTGTCCTATACTGGTTCCCGGTGGGTGGCTGAGACTTTGGTTAATTCTTCTTCCTGCCGGGAAATTAGAGTGACATGTGCCCGTCCAAATGCCTAACAGCTACTCTCTCATGGGTTCTCCCTCGTCCTTTCCATCCTCTGGCAAATTGGGAACCTGTGCAAGCCAGGAGGTTAAAGGGCCTGTCTCTCCAAGTTGGGAGATTGATAGTAAGGCAGTTGGAAAGTCAAACTGGAGCACCAGGAGAGGGACTATTCGTTGAGTTTTAGAAACCTTTCATATTCACAGTGTGTCTATTCTCTAGGTTTCCTGTACATGTTATAGCTGTAGTAATATTCCCTTGAACCTGGAGAGTTGGGACCCATGGAATGGGGGCCATGAATTATTGCTTGAAAGGGTCTGCATTTGCTCACCCAATCTCACCAATCCTCTCAGTCCCAAGTGTCCAGCCTTATGCCACATCCAGCTGTCATTGTAGATAGGGTCTTTCCAGGTTTCCTCAGACACCCTGAAGGAATTGTAAAGAATTTCCCTGTTTTTTTGGTTTGCTTTTGAAATTCCTTTTTATAGTGGGTTTGAGCTGATTCTCGTTGCCATGTTTATGCCACTCTAGACACACTTGATTCCCTTATGGAGTCATATCAATACATAGGTTTTAAGATTCTTACTAGTCAGATATATTCCTCTGCGGGAAATAGGGGGTTTTGAGTCTCTTTCACTGAGGAAGGTGTAGGTCTTGTCTATTCCAAAGTTGGTTTTTGAAACGGTCCCTGTGCTTATATCAAACTCTGGTTTTATGCATCACCCCACTTCTCCATCCCCTTTATGCAGGCATAAGAGTGTTTTCTAAATGTGAGACTCTGTTCTCTTTCCTAACTCAGTTCACGTGTAACCATGTTTACATGATCTTCATAAGTGATATCTTATGATAAGTTTCTTTTTCTGTGTGACTTATTTCACTTAGAATCATCGTACCTGAATCCACTCACTTTGCTGCTACTGGTCTTATGACATTGATTTCATCGCTGAAGGATATTCCATCGTACGTAAGTACCACAATGTTTTGAACCATTTTTATATTTCCTGGGATATTTAAGGTGTACCCAAGTTGAGGTTCTTGTAGTCAGTGCAGCCCTAAACTTGGAGGTGGCTCTTTCTTATTGATTTTCAGTTTTCCCAAGGTATATTCCCTAGACTGGAAGTGGCCTTGGCTCTGTAGCTCTGTTGTTTACTTGTTTTAGGGAACACAATGCACTCCTCCAGTGAGGCAGTTGGCAATTTACATCCCGCCCATCAGCATAACAAAACTCCCAGTTCTCCAGGGCCTGTCTTGCCTTTCTGGTTTTTACACATTTTGTGGATGTCCCTTTTGACCGGTGGGAAGTGATACTTCTTTGTAGTGCAGATTTGCATTGCCAGCTTGCTTGCTTGGCCAAAAAGGGCGTATGCGTTTTCTCCTGAATATATTCAGGAGAAAACGCATACGCCCTTTTTGGCCAAGTGCACCATTGTCCAAGTTGTGCCCCTCTTCCTGTGCTTTACAGGCGATTCCAACGTACCTCTTGAAATCTGTTTCCTGCTATTTTGCCTCACTTTCAAGTCCGCCTCGTTGACTTCCCTCAACAGACTTTTGGACGATAGTTGTCCTTTATCACTCTGCCAGTTTGTGAATTGCTGTGCCCCTGAGCTCCATTTCTCAACTCGTTTTTTGTGAGCTGAACGCAAGTCCAAAATTTTGGATCATGTCCTCTACTGGTTCCGTTGGGTGGCTGAGACTTTGGTTAATTCTTCTTCCTGCCGGGAAATTAGAGTGACATGTGCCCGTCCAAATGCCTCACAGCTACTCTCTCATGGGTTCTCCCTCGTCCCTTCCATCCTCTGCCAAATTGGGAACCTGTGCAAACCAGGAGGTTAAAGGGCCTGTCTCTCCAAGTTGGGAGATTGATAGTAAGGCAGTTGGAAAGTCAAACTGGAGCACCAGGAGAGGGACTATTCGTTGAGGTTTAGAAACCTTTCGTATTCACAGTGTGTCCATTCTCTAGGTTTCCTGTACATGTTATAGCTGTAGTAATATTCCCTTGAACCTGGAGAGTTGGGACCCATGGAATGGGGGCCATGCATTATTGCTTGAAAGGGTCTGCATTTGCTCACACAATCTCACCAATCCTCTCAGTCCCAAGTGTCCAGCCTTATGCCACATCCAGCTGTCATTGTAGATAGGGTCTTCCCAGGTTTCCTCAGACACCCTGAAGGAATTGTAAAGAATTTCCCTGTTTTTTGGTTTTGCTTTTGAAATTCCTTTTTATAGTGGGTTTGAGCTGATTCTCGCTGCCATGTTTATGCCACTCTAGACACACTTGATTCCCTTATGGAGACATATCAATACATAGGTTTTAAGATTCTTACTAGTCAGATATATTCCTCTGTGGGAAATATGGGGTTTTGAGTCTCTTTCAATAAGGAAGGTGTCGGTCTTGTCATTTCCAAAGTTGGTTTTTGAATCGGTCCCTTTGCTTATATCAAACTCTGGTTTTATGCATCACCCCACCTCTCCTTCCCCTTTATGCAGGCATAAGAGTGTTTTCTAAATGTGAGACTCTGTTCTCTTTCCTAACTCAGTTCACGTGTAGCCATGTTTACAGGATCTTCATAAGTGATATCTTATGATAAGTTTCTTTTTCTGTGTGACTTATTTCACTTAGAATCATCGTACCTGAATCCACTCACTTTGCTGCTACTGGTCTTATGACATTGATTTCATGGCTGAGGGATATTCCATCGTACGTAAGTACCACAATGTTTTCAACCATTTTTATATTTCCTGGGATATTTAAGGTGTACCCAAGTTGAGGTTCTTGTAGTCAGTGCAGCCCTAAATTTGGAGCTGGCTCTTTCTTATTGATTTTCAGTTTTCCCAAGGTATATTCCCTAGACTGGAAGTGGCCTTGGCTCTGTAGCTCTGTTGTTTACTTGTATTAGGGAACACAATGCACTCCTCCAGTGAGGCAGTTGGCAATTTACATCCCGCCCATCAGCATAACAAGGCTCCCAGTTCTCCAGGGCCTGTCTTGCCCTTCTGGTTTTTACACATTTTGTGGATGTCCCTTTTGACCGGTGAGAAGTGATACTTCTTTGTAGTGCAGATTTGCATTGCCCGCTTGCTTGCTTGGCCAAAAAGGGCGTATGCGTTTTCTCCTGAATATATTCAGGAGAAAACGCATACGCCCTTTTTGGCCAAGTGCATCATTTTCGAACTTGTGCCCCTCTTCCTGTGCTTTACAGGCGATTCCAACGTACCTCTTGAAATCTGTTTCCTGCTATTTTGCCTCGCTTTCAAGTCCGCCTCGTTGACTTCCCTCAATAGATTTTTGGACGATAGTTGTCCTTTATCACTCTGCCAGTTTGTGAATTGCTGTGCCCCTGAGCTCCATTTCTCAACTCGTTTTTTGTGAGCTGAACGCAAGTCCAAAATTTTGGATCATGTCCTATACTGGTTCCCGGTGGGTGGCTGAGACTTTGGTTAATTCTTCTTCCTGCCGGGAAATTAGATTGACATGTGCCCGTCCAAATGCCTAACAGCTACTCTCTCATGGGTTCTCCCTCGTCCCTTCCATCCTCTGCCAAATTGGGAACCTGTGCAAACCAGGAGGTTAAAGGGCCTCTCTCTCCAAGTTGGGAGATTGATAGTAAGGCTGTTGGAAAGTCAAACTGGAGCACCAGGAGAGGGACTGTTCGTTGAGTTTTAGAAACCTTTCGTATTCACAGTGTGTCCATTCTCTAGGTTTCCTGTACATGTTATAGCTGTAGTAATATTCCCTTGAACCTGGAGAGTTCGGACCCATGGAATGGGGGCCATGCATTATTGCTTGAAAGGGTCTGCATTTGCTCACCCAATCTCACCAATCCTCTCAGTCCCAAGTGTCCAGCCTTATGCCATATCCAGCTGTCATTGTAGATAGGTTCATTCCACGTTTCATCAGAGACCCTGAAGGAATTGTAAAGACTTTCCCTGTTTTTTGGTTTTGTTTTTGAAATTCCTTTTTATAGTGGGTTTGAGCTGATTCTCGCTGCCATGTTTATGCCAGTCAAGACACACTTGATAACCTTATGGTGACATATCAATACATAGGTTTTAAGATTCTTACTAGTCAGATCTATTCCTCTGCGGGAAATATGTGGTTTTGAGTCCCTTTCACTGAGGAAGGTGTAGGTCTTATCTATTCCATAGTAAGTTTTTGGAACGGTCCCTGTGATTATATCAAACTCTGGTTTTATGCATTACCCCACCTCTCTTTCTCCCTTAAGCATGCATACGAGTTTTTTTCTAAATGTGAGACACTGTTCTCTTTCTTAACTCAGTTCATATGTAGCCATGTTTACAGGATCTCCAAAAGTCATATCTTATGATAAGTTTCTTTTTCTGTGTGACTTATTTCACTTAAAATCATCGTACCTGAATCGACTCATTTTGCTGCTACTGGTCTTATGAGATTGATTTCATGGATGAGGGATATTACATCTTTCGTATGTACCACAATTTTTTGAATCCATTTTATATTTCCTGGGATATTTAAGGTGTACCCAAGTTGAGGTACTTGTAAGCAGTGCAGCCCTAAATTTTGGGGTGACTCTGTCTTATTGATTTTCAGTTTTCCCAAGATATATTCCCTAGACTGAAAGTGTCCTTGGCTCTGTAGCTCTGTTGTTTACTTGTTTTAGGGAACACAGTGCACTCCTCCAGAGAGGCAGTTGGCAATTTACATCCGGACCATCAGCATAAAAAGGCTCCGTGTTCTCCAGGCCCTGTCATGCCATTCTGGTTTTTACACATTTTGTGGATGTCCCTTTTGACCGGTGGGAAGTGACACTTCTTTGTAGTGCAAATTTGCATTGCCAGCTTGCTTTCTTGGCCAAAAAGGGCGTATGCGTTTTCTCCTGAATATATTCAGGAGAAAACGCATACGCCCTTTTTGGCCAAGTGCATCATTGTCCAAGTTGTGCCTCTCTTCTTGTGCTTTAAAGGCGATTCCAACGTACCTCTTGAAATCTGTTTCCTGCTATTCGGCATTGCTTTCAAGTCTGCCTCGTTTCCTTCCCTCAACAGATTTATGGACGATAGATGTCCTGCATTACTCTGCCAGTTTGTGAATTGCTGTGCCCCTGAGCTCCATTTTACAACTCGATTTTTGTGAGCTGAACGTAAGTCCAAAATTTTGGTTCAGGATCTATACTGGTTCCCGGTGGGTGGCTGAGACTTTGGTTAATTCTTCTTCCTGCCGGGAAATTAGTATGAAATGTGCCTGTCCAAATGCCTAACAGCTACTCTCTCATTGTTTCTTCCTCTTCTCTTTCATCCTCTGCCAAATTGACAACCTGTGCGAACCAGGAGGTTAAAGGGGCTGTCTCTCCTAGTTGGTTGATTGATAGTAAAGCAGTTGGAAAGTCATACCAGAGCAGCAGTAGAGGGACTATTCGTTGAGTTTTAGAAACCTTTCATAATCACAGTGTGTCTATTCTCTAGGTTTCACGTACATGTTATAGCTGTAGTAATATTCCCTTCAACATGAAGAGTTGGAACCCATGGAAGAGGTGGCATGCATTATTGCTTGAAAGGGACTGCCTTTGCTCACCCAATCTCACCAATTTTCTCAGTCCCAAGTGTCCAGCCTTATGCCACATCCAGCTGTCATTGTAGATAGGGTCATTCCAGGTTTCATCAGAGATCCCGAAGGAATTTTAAAGAATTACCCGGTTTTTTTGTTTTGTTTTTGTAATTCCTTTTTATTGTGTGTTTGAGCTGATTCTCGCTGCCATGTTTATGCCATTCTAGACTCAGTAGATTCCCTTATGGATCCATATCAATAAATAAGTTTTATGATTCTTACTCGTGAGAAATATTCATCTGTGGGAAATATGGGGTTTTGAGTCCCTTTCACTGAGGATGGTGTAGGTCTTGTCTATTCCATAGTTGGTTTTTGGAATGGTACCTGTGCTTATATCAAACTCTGGTTTTATGCATCACCACACCTCTCCTTCCCCCTTAAGAAGGCATAAGAGTGTTTTCTAAATGTGAGACTCTGTTCTCTTTCCTAACTCAGTTCATGTGTAGCCATGTTTACAGGATCTTCATAAGTGATATCTTATGATAAGTTTCATTTTCTGTGTGACATATTTCACTTAGAATCATCGTACCTGAATCCACTCACTTTGGTGCAACTGGTCTTATGACATTGATTTCATGGCTGAGGGATATTCCATCGTACGTAAGTACCACAATTTTTTGTACCAATTTTATATTTCCTAGGATATTTAAGGTGTACCCATGTTGATGTTCTTGTAAGCAGTGCAGCCCTAAATTTTGGGGTGGCTCTGTCTTATTGATTTTCAGTTTTCCCAAGGTATATTCCCTAGACTGGAAGCGCCCTTGGCTCTGTAGCTCTGTTGTTTACTTGTTTTAGGGAACACAATGCACTCTTCCAGTGAGGCAGTTGGCAATTAACATCCCGCCCATCAGCATTACAGGGCTCCTTGTTCTCCAGGGTCTGTCTTGCCTTTCAGGTTTTTACACATTTTGTGGATGTCCCTTTTGACCGTTGGGAAGTGATACTTCTTTGTAGTGCAGATTTGCATTGCCCGCTTGCTTGCTTGGCCAAAAAGGGCGTATGCGTTTTCTCCTGAATATATTCAGGAGAAAACACATACGCCCTTTTTGGCCAAGTGCATCATTGTCCAAGTTGTGCCCCTCTTCCTGTGCTTTAAAGGTGATTCCAACGTACCTCTTGAAATCTGTTTCCTGCCATTCTGCCTCACATTCAAGTCCGCCTCGTTGCCTTCCCTCAACAGATTTTTGGACGATAGTTGTCCTTTATTACTCTGCCAGTTTGTGAATTGCTGTGCCCCTGAGCTCCATTTTTCAACTCGTTTTTTGTGAGCTGAACGCAAGTCCAAAATTTTGGTTCAGGACTTATACTGGTTCCCTGTGGGTGGGAGAGATTTTGGTTAATTCTTCTTCCTGCCGGGAAATTAGTGTGACATGTGCCCGTCCAAATGCCTAACAGCTACTCTCTCATTGGATCTCCCTCTTCCCATTCCTCCTCAGCCAAATTGGCAACCTGTGCAATCCAGGAGGTAAAAGGGGCTGTCTCTCCATGTTGGGAGATTGATAGTAAATCAGTTGGAAAGTCAAACCAGAGCACCAGGAGAGGGACAATTCATTGAGTTTTAGTAACCTTTCGTATTCCCAGTGTGTCCATTCTCTAGGTTTCCCGTACATGTTATAGCTGTCGTAATATTCACTTCAATCTAAAGAGTTGGGACCCATGGAATGGGTGCCATGCATTATTGCTTTAAAGGGTCTGCTTTTGCTCACCCAATCTCACCAGTCCTCTCAGTCCCAAGTGTCCAGCCTTATGCCACATCCAGCTGTCATTGTAGATAGAGTCATTTCAGGGTTCATCAGAGACCCTGAGGGAATTATAAAGAATTTCCCTGTTTTTTTCTTTTGTTTTTGAAATTACTTTTTATAGTGGGTTTGAGCTGATTCTCCCTGCCATGTTTATGCCACTCTAGACACACTTGATTCCCTTATGCAGATATATCAATACATTGGTTTTAATATTCTTACAAGTGAAATATATTCCTCTGCAGGAAATATGGGGTTTTGATTCCCTTTCACTGAGGAAGGTGTAGGTCTTGTCTCTTCAATATTTGGTTTTTGGAACGTGGCCTGAGCTTATATCAAACTCTGGTTTTATTCATCACCCCACCTCTCCTTCCCCTTTAAGAAGGCATAAGAGTGTTTTCTAAATGTGAGACTCTGTTCTCTTTCCTAACTCAGTTCATGTGTAGCCATGTTTAAAGGAGCTTCATAAGTGATATCTTATGATAGGTTTCTTTTTCTGTGTGACTTATTTCACTTAGAATCATCGTACCTGAATCCACTCACTTTGCTGCTACTGGTCTTATGACATTGATTTCATCGCTGAGGGATATTCCATCATACGTAAGTACCACAATATTTTGAATCAATTTTATATTTCCTGGGATATTTTAGGTGTACCCAAGTTGAGGTTCTTGTAAGCCGTGCAGCCCTAAATTTTGGGGTGGCTCTGTCTTATTGATTTTCAGTTTTCCCAAGGTATATTCCCTAGACAGGAAGCGCCCTTGGCTCTGTAGCTCTGTTGTTTACTTGTTTTAGGTAACACAATGCACTCCTACAGAGAGGCAGTTGGCAATTTACATCCCGCCCATCAGCATAACATGGCTCCGTGTTCTCCAGGGCATGTCTTGCCTTTCAGGTTTTTACACATTTTGTGGATGTCCCTTTTGACCGTTTGGTGTGATACTTCTTTGTAGTGCAGATTTGCATTGCCCGCTTGCTTGCTTGGCCAAAAAGGGCATATGCGTTTTCTCCTGAATATATTCAGGAGAAAACGCATACGCCCTTTTTGTCCAATTCCATCAGTGTCAAAGTTGTGCCCCTCTTCCTGTGCTTTAAAGGCGATTCCAACGTACCTCTTGAAATCTGTTTCCTGCTCTTCTGCCTCACTTTCAAGTCTGGCTCGCTGCATTCCCTCAACAGATTTTTGGACGGTAGTTGTCCTTTATCACTCTGCCCGTTTGTGAACTGCTGTGCTCCTGAGCTCCATTTCTCAACTCTTTTTTTTTGAGCTGAACACAAGTCCAAAATTTTGGATCGTGTCCTGTACTGGTTCCCGGTGGGTGGCTGAGACTTTGGTTAATTCTTCTTCCTGCCGTGAAATTAGAGTGTCATGTGCCCGTCCAAATGCCTAACAGCTACTCTCTCATGGGTTCTCCCTCGTCCCTTCCATCCTCTGCCAAATTGGGAACCTGTGAAAACCAGGAGGTTAAAGGGCCTGTCTCTCCAAGTTGGGAGATTGATAGTAAGGCAGTTGGAAAGTCAAACTGGAGCACCAGGAGAGGGACTAATCGTTGAGTTTTAGAAACCTTTCGTGTTCACCATGTGTACATTCTCTAGGTTTCCTGTACATGTTATAGCTGTAGTAATATTCCCTTCAACCTGGGGAGTTGGGACCCATGGAATGGGGGCTATGCATTACTGCTTGAAAGGGTCTGCATTTGCTCACCCAATCTCACCAATCCTCTCAGTCCCAAGTGTCCAGCCTTATGCCACATCCAGCTGTCATTGTAGATAGGGTCTTTCCAGGTTTCCTCAGACACCCTGAAGGAATTGTAAAGAATTTCCCTGTTTTTTGGTTTTTCTTTTGAAATTCCTTTTTATAGTGGATTTGAGCTGATTCTCGCTGCCATGTTTATGCCACTCTAGACACACTTGATTCCCTTATGGAGACATATCAATACATAGGTTTTAAGATTCTTACTAGTCAGATATATTCCTCTGTGGGAAATATGGGGTTTTGAGTCTCTTTCACTGAGGAATGTGTAGGTCTTGTCTATTCCAAAGTTGGTTTTTGAAACGGTCCCTGTGCTTATATCAAACTCTGGTTTTATGCATCACCCCACCTCTCCTTCCCCTTTATGCAGGCATAAGAGTGTTTTCTAAATGTGAGACTCTGTTCTCTTTCCTAACTCAGTTCACGTGTAGCCATGTTTACAGGATCTTCATAAGTGATATCTTATGATAAGTTTCTTTTTCTGTGTGACTTATTTCACTTAGAATCATCGTACCTGAATCCACTCACTTTGCTGCTACTGGTCTTATGACATTGATTTCATAGCTGAGGGATATTCCATCGTACGTAAGTACCACAATGTTTTCAACCATTTTTATATTTCCTGGGATATTTAAGGTGTACCCAAGTTGAGGTTCTTGTAGTCAGTGCAGCCCTAAATTTGGAGGTGGCTCTTTCTTATTGATTTTCAGTTTTCCCAAGGTATATTCCCTAGACTGGAAGTGGCCTTGGCTCTGTAGCTCTGTTGTTTACTTGTTTTAGGGAACACAATGCACTCCTCCAGTGAGGCAGTTGGCAATTTACATCCCGCCCATCAGCATAACAAGGCTCCCAGTTCTCCAGGGCCTGTCTTGCCTTTCTGGTTTTTACACATTTTGTGGATGTCCCTTTTGACCGGTGAGAAGTGATACTTCTTTGTAGTGCAGATTTGCATTGCCCGCTTGCTTGCTTGGCCAAAAAGGGCGTATGCGTTTTCTCCTGAATATATTCAGGAGAAAACGCATACGCCCTTTTTGGCCAAGTGCACCATTGTCCAAGTTGTGCCCCTCTTCCTGTGCTTTACAGGCGATTCCAACGTACCTCTTGAAATCTGTTTCCTGCTATTTTGCCTCACTTTCAAGTCCGCCTCGTTGACTTCCCTCACCAGACTTTTGGACGATAGTTGTCCTTTATCACTCTGCCAGTTTGTGAATTGCTGTGCCCCTGACTTCCATTTCTCAACTCGTTTTTTGTGAGCTGAACGCAAGTCCAAAATTTTGGATCATGTCCTCTACTGGTTCCGGTGGGTGGCTGAGACTTTGTTTAATTCTTCTTCCTGCCGGGAAATTAGAGTGACATGTGCCCGTCCAAATGCCTAACAGCTACTCTCTCATGGGTTCTCCCTCGTCCCTTCCATCCTCTGCCAAATTGGGAACCTGTGCAAACCAGGAGGTTAAAGGGCCTGTCTCTCCAAGTTGGGAGATTGATAGTATGGCAGTTGGAAAGTCAAACTGGAGCACCAGGAGAGGGACTATTCGTTGAGTTTTAGAAACCTTTCGTATTCACAGTGTGTCCATTCTCTAGGTTTCCTGTACATGTTATAGCTGTAGTAATATTCCCTTGAACCTGGAGAGTTGGGACCCATGGAATGGGGGCCATGCATTATTGCTTGAAAGGGTCTGCATTTGCTCACCCAATCTCACCAATCCTCTCAGTCCCAAGTGTCCAGCCTTATGCCACATCCAGCTGTCATTGTAGATAGGGTCTTTCCAGGTTTCCTCAGACACCCTGAAGGAATTGTAAAGAATTTCCCTGTTTTTTGGTTTTGCTTTTGAAATTCCTTTTTATAGTGGGTTTGAGCTGATTCTCGCTGCCATGTTTATGCCACTCTAGACACACTTGTTTCCCTTATGGAGACATATCAATACATAGGTTTTAAGATTCTTACTAGTCAGATATATTCCTCTGTGGGAAATATGGGGTTTTGAGTCTCTTTCAATAAGGAAGGTGTCGGTCTTGTCATTTCCAAAGTTGGTTTTTGAATCGGTCCCTTTGCTTATATCAAACTCTGGTTTTATGCATCACCCCACCTCTCCTTCCCCTTTATGCAGGCATAAGAGTGTTTTCTAAATGTGAGACTCTGTTCTCTTTCCTAACTCAGTTCACGTGTAGCCATGTTTACAGGATCTTCATAAGTGATATCTTATGATAAGTTTCTTTTTCTGTGTGACTTATTTCACTTAGAATCATCGTACCTGAATCCACTCACTTTGCTGCTACTGGTCTTATGACATTGATTTCATGGCTGAGGGATATTCCATCGTACGTAAGTACCACAATGTTTTCAACCATTTTTATATTTCCTGGGATATTTAAGGTGTAACCAAGTTGAGGTTCTTGTAGTCAGTGCAGCCCTAAATTTGGAGCTGGCTCTTTCTTATTGATTTTCAGTTTTCCCAAGGTATATTCCCTAGACTGGAAGTGGCCTTGGCTCTGTAGCTCTGTTGTTTACTTGTATTAGGGAACACAATGCACTCCTCCAGTGAGGCAGTTGGCAATTTACATCCCGCCCATCAGCATAACAAGGCTCCCAGTTCTCCAGGGCCTGTCTTGCCCTTCTGGTTTTTACACATTTTGTGGATGTCCCTTTTGACCGGTGAGAAGTGATACTTCTTTGTAGTGCAGATTTGCATTGCCCGCTTGCTTGCTTGGCCAAAAAGGGCGTATGCGTTTTCTCCTGAATATATTCAGGAGAAAACGCATACGCCCTTTTTGGCCAAGTGCATCATTTTCGAACTTGTGCCCCTCTTCCTGTGCTTTACAGGCGATTCCAACGTACCTCTTGAAATCTGTTTCCTGCTATTTTGCCTCGCTTTCAAGTCCGCCTCGTTGACTTCCCTCAATAGATTTTTGGACGATAGTTGTCCTTTATCACTCTGCCAGTTTGTGAATTGCTGTGCCCCTGAGCTCCATTTCTCAACTCGTTTTTTGTGAGCTGAACGCAAGTCCAAAATTTTGGATCATGTCCTATACTGGTTCCCGGTGGGTGGCTGAGACTTTGGTTAATTCTTCTTCCTGCCGGGAAATTAGATTGACATGTGCCCGTCCAAATGCCTAACAGCTACTCTCTCATGGGTTCTCCCTCGTCCCTTCCATCCTCTGCCAAATTGGGAACCTGTGCAAACCAGGAGGTTAAAGGGCCTCTCTCTCCAAGTTGGGAGATTGATAGTAAGGCTGTTGGAAAGTCAAACTGGAGCACCAGGAGAGGGACTGTTCGTTGAGTTTTAGAAACCTTTCGTATTCACAGTGTGTCCATTCTCTAGGTTTCCTGTACATGTTATAGCTGTAGTAATATTCCCTTGAACCTGGAGAGTTCGGACCCATGGAATGGGGGCCATGCATTATTGCTTGAAAGGGTCTGCATTTGCTCACCCAATCTCACCAATCCTCTCAGTCCCAAGTGTCCAGCCTTATGCCATATCCAGCTGTCATTGTAGATAGGTTCATTCCACGTTTCATCAGAGACCCTGAAGGAATTGTAAAGACTTTCCCTGTTTTTTGGTTTTGTTTTTGAAATTCCTTTTTATAGTGGGTTTGAGCTGATTCTCGCTGCCATGTTTATGCCAGTCAAGACACACTTGATAACCTTATGGTGACATATCAATACATAGGTTTTAAGATTCTTACTAGTCAGATCTATTCCTCTGCGGGAAATATGTGGTTTTGAGTCCCTTTCACTGAGGAAGGTGTAGGTCTTATCTATTCCATAGTAAGTTTTTGGAACGGTCCCTGTGATTATATCAAACTCTGGTTTTATGCATTACCCCACCTCTCTTTCTCCCTTAAGCATGCATACGAGTTTTTTTCTAAATGTGAGACACTGTTCTCTTTCCTAACTCAGTTCATATGTAGCCATGTTTACAGGATCTCCAAAAGTCATATCTTATGATAAGTTTCTTTTTCTGTGTGACTTATTTCACTTAAAATCATCGTACCTGAATCGACTCATTTTGCTGCTACTGGTCTTATGAGATTGATTTCATGGATGAGGGATATTACATCTTTCGTATGTACCACAATTTTTTGAATCCATTTTATATTTCCTGGGATATTTAAGGTGTACCCAAGTTGAGGTTCTTGTAAGCAGTGCAGCCCTAAATTTTGGGGTGACTGTGTCTTATTGATTTTCAGTTTTCCCAAGATATATTCCCTAGACTGAAAGTGTCCTTGGCTCTGTAGCTCTGTTGTTTACTTGTTTTAGGGAACACAGTGCACTCCTCCAGAGAGGCAGTTGGCAATTTACATCCGGACCATCAGCATAAAAAGGCTCCGTGTTCTCCAGGCCCTGTCATGCCATTCTGGTTTTTACACATTTTGTGGATGTCCCTTTTGACCGGTGGGAAGTGACACTTCTTTGTAGTGCAAATTTGCATTGCCAGCTTGCTTTCTTGGCCAAAAAGGGCGTATGCGTTTTCTCCTGAATATATTCAGGAGAAAACGCATACGCCCTTTTTGGCCAAGTGCATCATTGTCCAAGTTGTGCCTCTCTTCTTGTGCTTTAAAGGCGATTCCAACGTACCTCTTGAAATCTGTTTCCTGCTATTCGGCATTGCTTTCAAGTCTGCCTCGTTTCCTTCCCTCAACAGATTTATGGACGATAGATGTCCTGCATTACTCTGCCAGTTTGTGAATTGCTGTGCCCCTGAGCTCCATTTTACAACTCGATTTTTGTGAGCTGAACGTAAGTCCAAAATTTTGGTTCAGGATCTATACTGGTTCCCGGTGGGTGGCTGAGACTTTGGTTAATTCTTCTTCCTGCCGGGAAATTAGTATGAAATGTGCCTGTCCAAATGCCTAACAGCTACTCTCTCATTGTTTCTTCCTCTTCTCTTTCATCCTCTGCCAAATTGACAACCTGTGCGAACCAGGAGGTTAAAGGGGCTGTCTCTCCTAGTTGGTTGATTGATAGTAAAGCAGTTGGAAAGTCAAACCAGAGCAGCAGTAGAGGGACTATTCGTTGAGTTTTAGAAACCTTTCATAATCACAGTGTGTCTATTCTCTAGGTTTCACGTACATGTTATAGCTGTAGTAATATTCCCTTCAACATGAAGAGTTGGGACCCATGGAAGAGGTGGCATGCATTATTGCTTGAAAGGGACTGCCTTTGCTCACCCAATCTCACCAATTTTCTCAGTCCCAAGTGTCCAGCCTTATGCCACATCCAGCTGTCATTGTAGATAGGGTCATTCCAGGTTTCATCAGAGATCCCGAAGGAATTTTAAAGAATTACCCGGTTTTTTTGTTTTGTTTTTGTAATTCCTTTTTATTGTGTGTTTGAGCTGATTCTCGCTGCCATGTTTATGCCATTCTAGACTCAGTAGATTCCCTTATGGATACATATCAATAAATAAGTTTTATGATTCTTACTCGTGAGAAATATTCATCTGTGGGAAATATGGGGTTTTGAGTCTCTTTCACTGAGGATGGTGTAGGTCTTGTCTATTCCATAGTTGGTTTTTGGAATGGTACCTGTGCTTATATCAAACTCTGGTTTTATGCATCACCACACCTCTCCTTCCCCCTTAAGAAGGCATAAGAGTGTTTTCTAAATGTGAGACTCTGTTCTCTTTCCTAACTCAGTTCATGTGTAGCCATGTTTACAGGATCTTCATAAGTGATATCTTATGATAAGTTTCATTTTCTGTGTGACATATTTCACTTAGAATCATCGTACCTGAATCCACTCACTTTGGTGCAACTGGTCTTATGACATTGATTTCATGGCTGAGGGATATTCCATCGTACGTAAGTACCACAATTTTTTGTACCAATTTTATATTTCCTAGGATATTTAAGGTGTACCCATGTTGATGTTCTTGTAAGCAGTGCAGCCCTAAATTTTGGGGTGGCTCTGTCTTATTGATTTTCAGTTTTCCCAAGGTATATTCCCTAGACTGGAAGCGCCCTTGGCTCTGTAGCTCTGTTGTTTACTTGTTTTAGGGAACACAATGCACTCTTCCAGTGAGGCAGTTGGCAATTAACATCCCGCCCATCAGCATTACAGGGCTCCTTGTTCTCCAGGGTCTGTCTTGCCTTTCAGGTTTTTACACATTTTGTGGATGTCCCTTTTGACCGTTGGGAAGTGATACTTCTTTGTAGTGCAGATTTGCATTGCCCGCTTGCTTGCTTGGCCAAAAAGGGCGTATGCGTTTTCTCCTGAATATATTCAGGAGAAAACACATACGCCCTTTTTGGCCAAGTGCATCATTGTCCAAGTTGTGCCCCTCTTCCTGTGCTTTAAAGGTGATTCCAACGTACCTCTTGAAATCTGTTTCCTGCCATTCTGCCTCACATTCAAGTCCGCCTCGTTGCCTTCCCTCAACAGATTTTTGGACGATAGTTGTCCTTTATTACTCTGCCAGTTTGTGAATTGCTGTGCCCCTGAGCTCCATTTTTCAACTCGTTTTTTGTGAGCTGAACGCAAGTCCAAAATTTTGGTTCAGGACTTATACTGGTTCCCTGTGGGTGGGAGAGATTTTGGTTAATTCTTCTTCCTGCCGGGAAATTAGTGTGACATGTGCCCGTCCAAATGCCTAACAGCTACTCTCTCATTGGATCTCCCTCTTCCCATTCCTCCTCAGCCAAATTGGCAACCTGTGCAATCCAGGAGGTAAAAGGGGCTGTCTCTCCATGTTGGGAGATTGATAGTAAATCAGTTGGAAAGTCAAACCAGAGCACCAGGAGAGGGACAATTCATTGAGTTTTAGTAACCTTTCGTATTCCCAGTGTGTCCATTCTCTAGGTTTCCCGTACATGTTATAGCTGTCGTAATATTCACTTCAATCTAAAGAGTTGGGACCCATGGAATGGGTGCCATGCATTATTGCTTTAAAGGGTCTGCTTTTGCTCACCCAATCTCACCAGTCCTCTCAGTCCCAAGTGTCCAGCCTTATGCCACATCCAGCTGTCATTGTAGATAGAGTCATTTCAGGGTTCATCAGAGACCCTGAGGGAATTATAAAGAATTTCCCTGTTTTTTTCTTTTGTTTTTGAAATTACTTTTTATAGTGGGTTTGAGCTGATTCTCCCTGCCATGTTTATGCCACTCTAGACACACTTGATTCCCTTATGCAGATATATCAATACATTGGTTTTAATATTCTTACAAGTGAAATATATTCCTCTGCAGGAAATATGGGGTTTTGATTCCCTTTCACTGAGGAAGGTGTAGGTCTTGTCTCTTCAATATTTGGTTTTTGGAACGTGGCCTGAGCTTATATCAAACTCTGGTTTTATTCATCACCCCACCTCTCCTTCCCCTTTAAGAAGGCATAAGAGTGTTTTCTAAATGTGAGACTCTGTTCTCTTTCCTAACTCAGTTCATGTGTAGCCATGTTTAAAGGAGCTTCATAAGTGATATCTTATGATAGGTTTCTTTTTCTGTGTGACTTATTTCACTTAGAATCATCGTACCTGAATCCACTCACTTTGCTGCTACTGGTCTTATGACATTGATTTCATCGCTGAGGGATATTCCATCATACGTAAGTACCACAATATTTTGAATCAATTTTATATTTCCTGGGATATTTTAGGTGTACCCAAGTTGAGGTTCTTGTAAGCCGTGCAGCCCTAAATTTTGGGGTGGCTCTGTCTTATTGATTTTCAGTTTTCCCAAGGTATATTCCCTAGACAGGAAGCGCCCTTGGCTCTGTAGCTCTGTTGTTTACTTGTTTTAGGTAACACAATGCACTCCTCCAGAGAGGCAGTTGGCAATTTACATCCCGCCCATCAGCATAACATGGCTCCGTGTTCTCCAGGGCATGTCTTGCCTTTCAGGTTTTTACACATTTTGTGGATGTCCCTTTTGACCGTTTGGTGTGATACTTCTTTGTAGTGCAGATTTGCATTGCCCGCTTGCTTGCTTGGCCAAAAAGGGCATATGCGTTTTCTCCTGAATATATTCAGGAGAAAACGCATACGCCCTTTTTGTCCAATTCCATCAGTGTCAAAGTTGTGCCCCTCTTCCTGTGCTTTAAAGGCGATTCCAACGTACCTCTTGAAATCTGTTTCCTGCTCTTCTGCCTCACTTTCAAGTCTGGCTCGCTGCATTCCCTCAACAGATTTTTGGACGGTAGTTGTCCTTTATCACTCTGCCCGTTTGTGAACTGCTGTGCTCCTGAGCTCCATTTCTCAACTCTTTTTTTTTGAGCTGAACACAAGTCCAAAATTTTGGATCGTGTCCTGTACTGGTTCCCGGTGGGTGGCTGAGACTTTGGTTAATTCTTCTTCCTGCCGTGAAATTAGAGTGTCATGTGCCCGTCCAAATGCCTAACAGCTACTCTCTCATGGGTTCTCCCTCGTCCCTTCCATCCTCTGCCAAATTGGGAACCTGTGAAAACCAGGAGGTTAAAGGGCCTGTCTCTCCAAGTTGGGAGATTGATAGTAAGGCAGTTGGAAAGTCAAACTGGAGCACCAGGAGAGGGACTAATCGTTGAGTTTTAGAAACCTTTCGTGTTCACCATGTGTACATTCTCTAGGTTTCCTGTACATGTTATAGCTGTAGTAATATTCCCTTCAACCTGGGGAGTTGGGACCCATGGAATGGGGGCTATGCATTACTGCTTGAAAGGGTCTGCATTTGCTCACCCAATCTCACCAATCCTCTCAGTCCCAAGTGTCCAGCCTTATGCCACATCCAGCTGTCATTGTAGATAGGGTCTTTCCAGGTTTCCTCAGACACCCTGAAGGAATTGTAAAGAATTTCCCTGTTTTTTGGTTTTTCTTTTGAAATTCCTTTTTATAGTGGATTTGAGCTGATTCTCGCTGCCATGTTTATGCCACTCTAGACACACTTGATTCCCTTATGGAGACATATCAATACATAGGTTTTAAGATTCTTACTAGTCAGATATATTCCTCTGTGGTAAATATGGGGTTTTGAGTCTCTTTCACTGAGGAATGTGTAGGTCTTGTCTATTCCAAAGTTGGTTTTTGAAACGGTCCCTGTGCTTATATCAAACTCTGGTTTTATGCATCACCCCACCTCTCCTTCCCCTTTATGCAGGCATAAGAGTGTTTTCTAAATGTGAGACTCTGTTCTCTTTCCTAACTCAGTTCACGTGTAGCCATGTTTACAGGATCTTCATAAGTGATATCTTATGATAAGTTTCTTTTTCTGTGTGACTTATTTCACTTAGAATCATCGTACCTGAATCCACTCACTTTGCTGCTACTGGTCTTATGACATTGATTTCATGGCTGAGGGATATTCCATCGTACGTAAGTACCACAATGTTTTCAACCATTTTTATATTTCCTGGGATATTTAAGGTGTACCCAAGTTGAGGTTCTTGTAGTCAGTGCAGCCCTAAATTTGGAGGTGGCTCTTTCTTATTGATTTTCAGTTTTCCCAAGGTATATTCCCTAGACTGGAAGTGGCCTTGGCTCTGTAGCTCTGTTGTTTACTTGTTTTAGGGAACACAATGCACTCCTCCAGTGAGGCAGTTGGCAATTTACATCCCGCCCATCAGCATAACAAGGCTCCCAGTTCTCCAGGGCCTGTCTTGCCTTTCTGGTTTTTACACATTTTGTGGATGTCCCTTTTGACCGGTGAGAAGTGATACTTCTTTGTAGTGCAGATTTGCATTGCCCGCTTGCTTGCTTGGCCAAAAAGGGCGTATGCGTTTTCTCCTGAATATATTCAGGAGAAAACGCATACGCCCTTTTTGGCCAAGTGCACCATTGTCCAAGTTGTGCCCCTCTTCCTGTGCTTTACAGGCGATTCCAACGTACCTCTTGAAATCTGTTTCCTGCTATTTTGCCTCACTTTCAAGTCCGCCTCGTTGACTTCCCTCACCAGACTTTTGGACGATAGTTGTCCTTTATCACTCTGCCAGTTTGTGAATTGCTGTGCCCCTGACTTCCATTTCTCAACTCGTTTTTTGTGAGCTGAACGCAAGTCCAAAATTTTGGATCATGTCCTCTACTGGTTCCGGTGGGTGGCTGAGACTTTTTTTAATTCTTCTTCCTGCCGGGAAATTAGAGTGACATGTGCCCGTCCAAATGCCTAACAGCTACTCTCTCATGGGTTCTCCCTCGTCCCTTCCATCCTCTGCCAAATTGGGAACCTGTGCAAACCAGGAGGTTAAAGGGCCTGTCTCTCCAAGTTGGGAGATTGATAGTAAGGCAGTTGGAAAGTCAAACTGGAGCACCAGGAGAGGGACTATTCGTTGAGTTTTAGAAACCTTTCGTATTCACAGTGTGTCCATTCTCTAGGTTTCCTGTACATGTTATAGCTGTAGTAATATTCCCTTGAACCTGGAGAGTTGGGACCCATGGAATGGGGGCCATGCATTATTGCTTGAAAGGGTCTGCATTTGCTCACCCAATCTCACCAATCCTCTCAGTCCCAAGTGTCCAGCCTTATGCCACATCCAGCTGTCATTGTAGATAGGGTCTTTCCAGGTTTCCTCAGACACCCTGAAGGAATTGTAAAGAATTTCCCTGTTTTTTGGTTTTGCTTTTGAAATTCCTTTTTATAGTGGGTTGGAGCTGATTCTCGCTGCCATGTTTATGCCACTCTAGACACACTTGATTCCCTTATGGAGACATATCAATACATAGGTTTTAAGATTCTTACTAGTCAGATATATTCCTCTGTGGGAAATATGGGGTTTTGAGTCTCTTTCAATAAGGAAGGTGTCGGTCTTGTCATTTCCAAAGTTGGTTTTTGAATCGGTCCCTTTGCTTATATCAAACTCTGGTTTTATGCATCACCCCACCTCTCCTTCCCCTTTATGCAGGCATAAGAGTGTTTTCTAAATGTGAGACTCTGTTCTCTTTCCTAACTCAGTTCACGTGTAGCCATGTTTACAGGATCTTCATAAGTGATATCTTATGATAAGTTTCTTTTTCTGTGTGACTTATTTCACTTAGAATCATCGTACCTGAATCCACTCACTTTGCTGCTACTGGTCTTATGACATTGATTTCATGGCTGAGGGATATTCCATCGTACGTAAGTACCACAATGTTTTCAACCATTTTTATATTTCCTGGGATATTTAAGGTGTACCCAAGTTGAGGTTCTTGTAGTCAGTGCAGCCCTAAATTTGGAGCTGGCTCTTTCTTATTGATTTTCAGTTTTCCCAAGGTATATTCCCTAGACTGGAAGTGGCCTTGGCTCTGTAGCTCTGTTGTTTACTTGTATTAGGGAACACAATGCACTCCTCCAGTGAGGCAGTTGGCAATTTACATCCCGCCCATCAGCATAACAAGGCTCCCAGTTCTCCAGGGCCTGTCTTGCCCTTCTGGTTTTTACACATTTTGTGGATGTCCCTTTTGACCGGTGAGAAGTGATACTTCTTTGTAGTGCAGATTTGCATTGCCCGCTTGCTTGCTTGGCCAAAAAGGGCGTATGCGTTTTCTCCTGAATATATTCAGGAGAAAACGCATACGCCCTTTTTGGCCAAGTGCATCATTTTCGAACTTGTGCCCCTCTTCCTGTGCTTTACAGGCGATTCCAACGTACCTCTTGAAATCTGTTTCCTGCTATTTTGCCTCGCTTTCAAGTCCGCCTCGTTGACTTCCCTCAATAGATTTTTGGACGATAGTTGTCCTTTATCACTCTGCCAGTTTGTGAATTGCTGTGCCCCTGAGCTCCATTTCTCAACTCGTTTTTTGTGAGCTGAACGCAAGTCCAAAATTTTGGATCATGTCCTATACTGGTTCCCGGTGGGTGGCTGAGACTTTGGTTAATTCTTCTTCCTGCCGGGAAATTAGATTGACATGTGCCCGTCCAAATGCCTAACAGCTACTCTCTCATGGGTTCTCCCTCGTCCCTTCCATCCTCTGCCAAATTGGGAACCTGTGCAAACCAGGAGGTTAAAGGGCCTCTCTCTCCAAGTTGGGAGATTGATAGTAAGGCTGTTGGAAAGTCAAACTGGAGCACCAGGAGAGGGACTGTTCGTTGAGTTTTAGAAACCTTTCGTATTCACAGTGTGTCCATTCTCTAGGTTTCCTGTACATGTTATAGCTGTAGTAATATTCCCTTGAACCTGGAGAGTTCGGACCCATGGAATGGGGGCCATGCATTATTGCTTGAAAGGGTCTGCATTTGCTCACCCAATCTCACCAATCCTCTCAGTCCCAAGTGTCCAGCCTTATGCCATATCCAGCTGTCATTGTAGATAGGTTCATTCCACGTTTCATCAGAGACCCTGAAGGAATTGTAAAGACTTTCCCTGTTTTTTGGTTTTGTTTTTGAAATTCCTTTTTATAGTGGGTTTGAGCTGATTCTCGCTGCCATGTTTATGCCAGTCAAGACACACTTGATAACCTTATGGTGACATATCAATACATAGGTTTTAAGATTCTTACTAGTCAGATCTATTCCTCTGCGGGAAATATGTGGTTTTGAGTCCCTTTCACTGAGGAAGGTGTAGGTCTTATCTATTCCATAGTAAGTTTTTGGAACGGTCCCTGTGATTATATCAAACTCTGGTTTTATGCATTACCCCACCTCTCTTTCTCCCTTAAGCATGCATACGAGTTTTTTTCTAAATGTGAGACACTGTTCTCTTTCCTAACTCAGTTCATATGTAGCCATGTTTACAGGATCTCCAAAAGTCATATCTTATGATAAGTTTCTTTTTCTGTGTGACTTATTTCACTTAAAATCATCGTACCTGAATCGACTCATTTTGCTGCTACTGGTCTTATGAGATTGATTTCATGGATGAGGGATATTACATCTTTCGTATGTACCACAATTTTTTGAATCCATTTTATATTTCCTGGGATATTTAAGGTGTACCCAAGTTGAGGTTCTTGTAAGCAGTGCAGCCCTAAATTTTGGGGTGACTCTGTCTTATTGATTTTCAGTTTTCCCAAGATATATTCCCTAGACTGAAAGTGTCCTTGGCTCTGTAGCTCTGTTGTTTACTTGTTTTAGGGAACACAGTGCACTCCTCCAGAGAGGCAGTTGGCAATTTACATCCGGACCATCAGCATAAAAAAGGCTCCGTGTTCTCCAGGCCCTGTCATGCCATTCTGGTTTTTAGACATTTTGTGGATGTCCCTTTTGACCGGTGAGAAGTGATACTTCTTTGTAGTGCAGATTTGCATTGCCCGCTTGCTTGCTTGGCCAAAAAGGGCGTATGCGTTTTCTCCTGAATATATTCAGGAGAAAACACATACGCCCTTTTTGGCCAAGTGCATCATTGTCCAAGTTGTGCCCCTCTTCCTGTGCTTTAAAGGTGATTCCAACGTACCTCTTGAAATCTGTTTCCTGCCATTCTGCCTCACATTCAAGTCCGCCTCGTTGCCTTCCCTCAACAGATTTTTGGACGATAGTTGTCCTTTATTACTCTGCCAGTTTGTGAATTGCTGTGCCCCTGAGCTCCATTTTTCAACTCGTTTTTTGTGAGCTGAACGCAAGTCCAAAATTTTGGTTCAGGACTTATACTGGTTCCCTGTGGGTGGGAGAGATTTTGGTTAATTCTTCTTCCTGCCGGGAAATTAGTGTGACATGTGCCCGTCCAAATGCCTAACAGCTACTCTCTCATTGGATCTCCCTCTTCCCATTCCTCCTCAGCCAAATTGGCAACCTGTGCAATCCAGGAGGTAAAAGGGGCTGTCTCTCCATGTTGGGAGATTGATAGTAAATCAGTTGGAAAGTCAAACCAGAGCACCAGGAGAGGGACAATTCATTGAGTTTTAGTAACCTTTCGTATTCCCAGTGTGTCCATTCTCTAGGTTTCCCGTACATGTTATAGCTGTCGTAATATTCACTTCAATCTAAAGAGTTGGGACCCATGGAATGGGTGCCATGCATTATTGCTTTAAAGGGTCTGCTTTTGCTCACCCAATCTCACCAGTCCTCTCAGTCCCAAGTGTCCAGCCTTATGCCACATCCAGCTGTCATTGTAGATAGAGTCATTTCAGGGTTCATCAGAGACCCTGAGGGAATTATAAAGAATTTCCCTGTTTTTTTCTTTTGTTTTTGAAATTACTTTTTATAGTGGGTTTGAGCTGATTCTCCCTGCCATGTTTATGCCACTCTAGACACACTTGATTCCCTTATGCAGATATATCAATACATTGGTTTTAATATTCTTACAAGTGAAATATATTCCTCTGCAGGAAATATGGGGTTTTGATTCCCTTTCACTGAGGAAGGTGTAGGTCTTGTCTCTTCAATATTTGGTTTTTGGAACGTGGCCTGAGCTTATATCAAACTCTGGTTTTATTCATCACCCCACCTCTCCTTCCCCTTTAAGAAGGCATAAGAGTGTTTTCTAAATGTGAGACTCTGTTCTCTTTCCTAACTCAGTTCATGTGTAGCCATGTTTAAAGGAGCTTCATAAGTGATATCTTATGATAGGTTTCTTTTTCTGTGTGACTTATTTCACTTAGAATCATCGTACCTGAATCCACTCACTTTGCTGCTACTGGTCTTATGACATTGATTTCATCGCTGAGGGATATTCCATCATACGTAAGTACCACAATATTTTGAATCAATTTTATATTTCCTGGGATATTTTAGGTGTACCCAAGTTGAGGTTCTTGTAAGCCGTGCAGCCCTAAATTTTGGGGTGGCTCTGTCTTATTGATTTTCAGTTTTCCCAAGGTATATTCCCTAGACAGGAAGCGCCCTTGGCTCTGTAGCTCTGTTGTTTACTTGTTTTAGGTAACACAATGCACTCCTCCAGAGAGGCAGTTGGCAATTTACATCCCGCCCATCAGCATAACATGGCTCCGTGTTCTCCAGGGCATGTCTTGCCTTTCAGGTTTTTACACATTTTGTGGATGTCCCTTTTGACCGTTTGGTGTGATACTTCTTTGTAGTGCAGATTTGCATTGCCCGCTTGCTTGCTTGGCCAAAAAGGGCATATGCGTTTTCTCCTGAATATATTCAGGAGAAAACGCATACGCCCTTTTTGTCCAATTCCATCAGTGTCAAAGTTGTGCCCCTCTTCCTGTGCTTTAAAGGCGATTCCAACGTACCTCTTGAAATCTGTTTCCTGCTCTTCTGCCTCACTTTCAAGTCTGGCTCGCTGCATTCCCTCAACAGATTTTTGGACGGTAGTTGTCCTTTATCACTCTGCCCGTTTGTGAACTGCTGTGCTCCTGAGCTCCATTTCTCAACTCTTTTTTTTTGAGCTGAACACAAGTCCAAAATTTTGGATCGTGTCCTGTACTGGTTCCCGGTGGGTGGCTGAGACTTTGGTTAATTCTTCTTCCTGCCGTGAAATTAGAGTGTCATGTGCCCGTCCAAATGCCTAACAGCTACTCTCTCATGGGTTCTCCCTCGTCCCTTCCATCCTCTGCCAAATTGGGAACCTGTGAAAACCAGGAGGTTAAAAGGGCCTGTCTCTCCAAGTTGGGAGATTGATAGTAAGGCAGTTGGAAAGTCAAACTGGAGCACCAGGAGAGGGACTAATCGTTGAGTTTTAGAAACCTTTCGTGTTCACCATGTGTACATTCTCTAGGTTTCCTGTACATGTTATAGCTGTAGTAATATTCCCTTCAACCTGGGGAGTTGGGACCCATGGAATGGGGGCTATGCATTACTGCTTGAAAGGGTCTGCATTTGCTCACCCAATCTCACCAATCCTCTCAGTCCCAACTGTCCAGCCTTATGCCACATCCAGCTGTCATTGTAGATAGGGTCTTTCCAGGTTTCCTCAGACACCCTGAAGGAATTGTAAAGAATTTCCCTGTTTTTTGGTTTTGCTTTTGAAATTCCTTTTTATAGTGGGTTTGAGCTGATTCTCGCTGCCATGTTTATGCCACTCTAGACACACTTGATTCCCTTATGGAGACATATCAATACATAGGTTTTAAGATTCTTACTAGTCAGATATATTCCTCTGTGGGAAATATGGGGTTTTGAGTCTCTTTCACTGAGGAAGGTGTAGGTCTTGTCTATTCCAAAGTTGGTTTTTGAAACGGTCCCTGTGCTTATATCAAACTCTGGTTTTATGCATCACCCCACCTCTCCTTCCCCTTTATGCAGGCATAAGAGTGTTTTCTAAATGTGAGACTCTGTTCTCTTTCCTAACTCAGTTCACGTGTAGCCATGTTTACAGGATCTTCATAAGTGATATCTTATGATAAGTTTCTTTTTCTGTGTGACTTATTTCACTTAGAATCATCGTACCTGAATCCACTCACTTTGCTGCTACTGGTCTTATGACATTGATTTCATGGCTGAGGGATATTCCATCGTACGTAAGTACCACAATGTTTTGAACCATTTTTATATTTCCTGGGATATTTAAGGTGTACCCAAGTTGAGGTTCTTGTAGTCAGTGCAGCCCTAAATTTGGAGGTGGCTCTTTCTTATTGATTTTCAGTTTTCCCAAGGTATATTCCCTAGACTGGAAGTGGCCTTGGCTCTGTAGCTCTGTTGTTTACTTGTTTTAGGGAACACAATGCACTCCTCCAGTGAGGCAGTTGGCAATTTACATCCCGCCCATCAGCATAACAAGGCTCCCATTTCTCCAGGGCCTGTCTTGCCTTTCTGGTTTTTACACATTTTGTGGATGTCCCTTTTGACCGGTGGGAAGTGATACTTCTTTGTAGTGCAGATTTGCATGGCCCGCTTGCTTGCTTGGCCAAAAAGGGCGTATGCGTTTTCTCCTGAATATATTCAGGAGAAAACGCATACGCCCTTTTTGGCCAAGTGCACCATTGTCCAATTTGTGCCCCTATTCCTGTGCTTTACAGGCGATTCCAAGGTACCTCTTGAAATCTGTTTCCTGCTATTTTGCCTCGCTTTCAAGTCTGCCTCGTTGACTTCCCTCAACAGATTTTTGGACGATAGTTGTCCTTTATCACTCTGCCAGTTTGTGAATTGCTGTGCCCCTGAGCTCCATTTCTCAACTCGTTTTTTGTGAGCTGAACGCAAGTCCAAAATTTTGGATCATGTCCTATACTAGTTCCCGGTGGGTGGCTGAGACTTTGGTTAATTCTTCTTCCTGCCGGGAAATTAGAGTGACATGTGCCCGTCCAAATGCCTAACAGCTACTCTCTCATGGGTTCTCTCTCATCCCTTCCATCCTCTGCCAAATTGGGAACCTGTGCAAACCAGGAGGTTAAAGGGCCTGTCTCTCCAAGTTGGGAGATTGATAGTAAGGCAGTTGGAAAGTCAAACTGGAGCACCAGGAGAGGGACTATTCGTTGAGTTTTAGAAACCTTTCGCATTCACAGTGTGTCCATTCTCTAGGTTTCCTGTACATGTTATAGCTGTAGTAATATTCCCTTGAACCTGGAGAGTTGGGACCCATGGAATGGGGGCCATGCATTATTGCTTGAAAGGGTCTGCATTTGCTCACCCAATCTCACCAATCCTCTTAGTCCCAAGTGTCCAGCCTTATGCCACATCCAGCTGTCATTGTAGATAGGGTCTTTCCAGGTTTCCTCAGACACCCTGAAGGAATTGTAAAGAATTTCCCTGTTTTTTGGTTTTGCTTTTGAAATTCCTTTTTATAGTGGGTTTGAGCTGATTCTCGCTGCCATGTTTATGCCACTCTAGACACACTTGATTCCCTTATGGAGACATATCAATACATAGGTTTTAAGATTCTTACTAGTCAGATATATTCCTCTGTGGGAAATATGGGGTTTTGAGTCTCTTTCACTGAGGAAGGTGTCGGTTTGTCAATTCCAAAGTTGGTTTTTGAAACGGTCCCTGTGCTTATATCAAACTCTGGTTTTATGCATCACCCCACCTCTCCTTCCCCTTTATGCAGGCATAAGAGTGTTTTCTAAATGTGAGACTCTGTTCTCTTTCCTAACTCAGTTCACGTGTAGCCATGTTTACAGGATCTTCATAAGTGATATCTTATGATAAGTTTCTTTTTCTGTGTGACTTATTTCACTTAGAATCATCGTACCTGAATCCACTCACTTTGTTGCTACTGGTCTTATGACATTGACTTCATGGCTGAAGGATATTCCATCGTACGTATGTACCACAATGTTTTGAACCATTTTTATATTTCCTGGGATATTTAAGGTGTACCCAAGTTGAGGTTCTTGTAGTCAGTGCAGCCCTAAATTTGGAGGTGGCTCTTTCTTATTGATTTTCAGTTTTCCCAAGGTATATTCCCTAGACTGGAAGTGGCCTTGGCTCTGTAGCTCTGTTGTTTACTTGTTTTAGGGAACACAATGCACTCCTCCAGTGAGGCAGTTGGCAGTTTACATCCCGCCCATCAGCATAACAAGGCTCCCAGTTTTCAAGGGCCTGTCTTGCCTTTCTGGTTTTTACACATTTTGTGGATGTCCCTTTTGACCGGTGGGAAGTGATACTTCTTTGTAGTGCAGATTTGCATTGCCCGCTTGCTTGCTTGGCCAAAAAGGGCGAATGCGTTTTCTCCTGAATATATTCAGGAGAAAACGCATTCGCCCTTTTTGGCCAAGTGCACCATTGTCCAAGTTGTGCCCCTCTTCCTGTGCTTTACAGGTGATTCCAAGGTACCTCTTGAAATCTGTTTCCTGCTATTTTGCCTCGCTTTCAAGTCCGCCTCGTTGACTTCCCTCAACAGATTTTTGGACGATAGTTGTCCTTTATCACTCTGCCAGTTTGTGAATTGCTGTGCCCCTGAGCTCCATTTCTCAACTCGTTTTTTGTGAGCTGAACGCAAGTCCAAAATTTTGGATCATGTCCTATACTGGTTCCCGGTGGGTGGCTGAGACTTTGGTTAATTCTTCTTCCTGCCGGGAAATTAGAGTGACATGTGCCCGTCCAAATGCCTAACAGCTACTCTCTCATGGGTTCTCTCTCGTCCCTTCCATCCTCTGCCAAATTGGGAACCTGTGCAAACCAGGAGGTTAAAGGGCCTGTCTCTCCAATTTGGGAGATTGATAGTAAGGCAGTTGGAAAGTCAAACTGGAGCACCAGGAGAGGGACTATTCGTTGAGTTTTAGAAACCTTTCGTATTCACAGTGTGTCCATTCTCCAGGTTTCCTGTACATGTTATAGCTGTAGTAATATTCCCTTGAACCTGGAGAGTTGGGACCCATGGAATGGGGGCCATGCATTATTGCTTGAAATGGTCTGCATTTGCTCACCCAATCTCACCAATCCTCTCAGTCCCAACTGTCCAGCCTTATGCCACATCCAGCTGTCATTGTAGATAGGGTCTTTCCAGGTTTCCTCAGACACCCTGAAGGAATTGTAAAGAATTTCCCTGTTTTTTGGTTTTGCTTTTGAAATTCCTTTTTATAGTGGGTTTGAGCTGATTCTCGCTGCCATGTTTATGCCACTCTAGACACACTTGATTCCCTTATGGAGACATATCAATACATAGGTTTTAAGATTCTTACTAGTCAGATATATTCCTCTGTGGGAAATATGGGGTTTTGAGTCTCTTTCACTGAGGAAGGTGTCGGTCTTGTCAATTCCAAAGTTGGTTTTTGAAACGGTCCCTGTGCTTATATCAAACTCTGGTTTTATGCATCACCCCACCTCTCCTTCCCCTTTATGCAGGCATAAGAGTGTTTTCTAAATGTGAGACTCTGTTCTCTTTCCTAACTCAGTTCACGTGTAGCCATGTTTACAGGATCTTCATAAGTGATATCTTATGATAAGTTTCTTTTTCTGTGTGACTTATTTCACTTAGAATCATTGTACCTGAATCCACTCACTTTGCTGCTACTGGTCTTATGACATTGATTTCATGGCTGAGGGATATTCCATCGTACGTAAGTACCACAATGTTTTGAACCATTTTTATATTTCCTGGGATATTTAAGGTGTACCCAAGTTGAGGTTCTTGTAGTCAGTGCAGCCCTAAATTTGGAGGTGGCTCTTTCTTATTGATTTTCAGTTTTCCCAAGGTATATTCCCTAGACTGGAAGCGCCCTTGGCTCTGTAGCTCTGTTGTTTACTTGTTTTAGGGAACACAATGCACTCTTCCAGTGAGGCAGTTGGCAATTAACATCCCGCCCATCAGCATTACAGGGCTCCTTGTTCTCCAGGGTCTGTCTTGCCTTTCAGGTTTTTACACATTTTGTGGATGTCCCTTTTGACCGGTGGGAAGTGATACTTCTTTGTAGTGCAGATTTGCATTGCCCGCTTGCTTGCTTGGCCAAAAAGGGCGTATGCGTTTTCTCCTGAATATATTCAGGAGAAAACGCATACGCCCTTTTTGGCCAAGTGCATCATTGTCCAAGTTGTGCCTCTCTTCCTGTGCTTTAAAGGCGATTCCAACGTACCTCTTGAAATCTGTTTCCTGCTATTCGGCATCGCTTTCAAGTCCGCCTCGTTTCCTTCCCTCAAAAGATTTATGGACGATAGATGTCCTGCATTACTCTGCCAGTTTGTGAATTGCTGTGCCCCTGAGCTCCATTTTACAACTCGATTTTTGTGAGCTGAACGTAAGTCCAAAATTTTGGTTCAGGATCTATACTGGTTCCCGGTGGGTGGCTGAGACTTTGGTTAATTCTTCTTCCTGCCGGGAAATTAGTATGAAATGTGCCTGTCCAAATGCCTAACAGCTACTCTCTCATTGTTTCTTCCTCTTCCCTTTCATCCTCTGCCAAATTGACAACCTGTGCGAACCAGGAGGTTAAAGGGGCTGTCTCTCCTAGTTGGTTGATTGATAGTAAAGCAGTTGGAAAGTCAAACCAGAGCAGCAGTAGAGGGACTATTCGTTGAGTTTTAGAAACCTTTCATAATCACAGTGTGTCTATTCTCTAGGTTTCACGTACATGTTATAGCTGTAGTAATATTCCCTTCAACATGAAGAGTTGGGACCCATGGAAGAGGTGGCATGCATTATTGCTTGAAAGGGACTGCCTTTGCTCAACAAATCTCACCAACTTTCTCAGTCCCAAGTGTCCAGCCTTATGCCACATCCAGCTGTCATTGTAGATAGGGTCATTCCAGGTTGCATCAGAGACCCCGAAGGAATTTTAAAGAATTACCCGTTTTTTTTTTTTTTTTGTAATTCCTTTTTATTGTGTGTTTGAGCTGATTCTCGCTGCTATGTTTATGCCATTCTAGACTCAGTAGATTCCCTTATGGATACATATCAATAAATAAGTTTTATGATACTTACTCGTGAGAAATATTCCTCTGCGGGAAATATGGGGTTTTGAGTCTCTTTCACTGAGGAAGGTGTAGGTCTTGTCTATTCCAAAGTTGGTTTTTGGAACGGTCCCTGTGCTTATATCAAACACTGGTTTTATGCATCACCCCACCTCTCCATCCCCTTTATGCAGGCATAAGAGTGTTTTCTAAATGTGAGACTCTGTTCTCTTTCCTAACTCAGTTCACGTGTAGCCATGTTTACAGGAACTTCATAAGTGATATCTTATGATAAGTTTCTTTTTCTGCGTGACTTATTTCACTTAGAATCATCGTACCTGAATCCACTCACTTTGTTGCTACTGGTCTTATGACATTGATTTCATGGCTGAGGAATATTCCATCGTACGTAAGTACCACAATGTTTTGAACCATTTTTATATTTCCTGGGATATTTAAGGTGTACCCAAGTTGAGGTTCTTGTAGTCAGTACAGCCCTAAATTTGGAGGTGGCTCTTTCTTATTGATTTTCAGTTTTCCCAAGGTATATTCCCTAGACTGGAAGTGGCCTTGGCTCTGTAGCTCTGTTGTTTACTTGTTTTAGGGAACACAATGCACTCCTCCAGTGAGGCAGTTGGCAATTTACATCCCGCCCATCAGCATAACAAGGCTCCCTGTTCTCCAAGGCCTGTCTAGCCTTTCTGGTTTTTACACATTTTGTGGATGTCCCTTTTGACCGGTGGGAAGTGATACTTCTTTGTAGTGCAGATTTGCATTGCCCGCTTGCTTGCTTGGCCAAAAAGGGCGTATGCGTTTTCTCCTGAATATATTCAGGAGAAAACGCATACGCCCTTTTTGGCCAAGTGCATCATTGTCCAAGTTGTGCCCCTCTTCCTGTGCTTTACAGGCGATTCCAACGTACCTCTTGAAATCTGTTTCCTGCTATTTTGCCTCGCTTTCAAGTCCACCTCGTTGACTACCCTCAAGAGATTTTTGGACGATAGTTGTCCTTTATCACTCTGCCAGTTTGTGAATTCCTGTGCCACTGAGCTCCATTTCTCAACTGGTTTTTTGGGAGCTGAACGCAAGTCCAAAATTTTGGATCATGTCCTATACTGGTTCCCCGTGGGTGGCTGAGACTTTGGTTAATTCTTCTTCCTGCCGGGAAATTAGAGTGACATGTGCCCGTCCAAATGCCTAAAAGCTACTCTCTCATGGGTTCTCCCTCGTCCCTTCCATCCTCTGCCAAATTGGGAACCTGTGCAAAACAGGAGGTTAAAGGGCCTGTCTCTCCAAGTTGGGAGATTGATAGTAAGGCAGTTGGAAAGTCAAACTGGAGCACCAGGAGAGGGACTATTCGTTGAGTTTTAGAAACCTTTCGTATTCACAGTGTGTCCATTCTCTAGGTTTCCTGTACATGTTATAGCTGTAGTAATATTCCCTTGTACCTGGAGAGTTGGGACCCATGGAATGGGGGCCATGCATTATTGCTTGAAAGGGTCTGCATTTGCTCACCCAATCTCACCAATCCTCTCAGTCCCAAGTGTCCAGCCTTATGCCACATCCAGCTGTCATTGTAGATAGGGTCTTTCCAGGTTTCCTCAGACACCCTGAAGGAATTGTAAAGAATTTCCCTGTTTTTTGGTTTTGCTTTTGAAATTCCTTTTTATAGTGGGTTTGAGCTGATTCTCGCTGCCATGTTTATGCCACTCTAGACACACTTGATTCCCTTATGGAGACATATCAATACATAGGTTTTAAGATTCTTACTAGTCAGATATATTCCTCTGTGGGAAATATGGGGTTTTGAGTCTCTTTCACTGAGGAAGGTGTAGGTCTTGTCTATTCCAAAGTTGGTTTTTGAAACGGTCCCTGTGCTTATATCAAACTCTGGTTTTATGCATCACCCCACCTCTCCTTCCCCTTTATGCAGGCATAAGAGTGTTTTCTAAATGTGAGACTCTGTTCTCTTTCCTAACTCAGTTCACCTGTAGCCATGTTTACAGGATTTTCATAAGTGATATCTTATGATAAGTTTCTTTTTCTGTGTGACTTATTTCACTTAGAATCATCGTACCTGAATCCACTCACTTTGCTGCTACTGGTCTTATGACATTGATTTCATGGCTGAGGGATATTCCATCGTACGTAAGTACCACAATGTTTTGAACCATTTTTATATTTCCTGGGATATTTAAGGTGTACCCAAGTTGAGGTTCTTGTAGTCAGTGCAGCCCTAAATTTGGAGGTGGCTCTTTCTTATTGATTTTCAGTTTTCCCAAGGTATATTCCCTAGACTGGAAGTGGCCTTGGCTCTGTAGCTCTGTTGTTTACTTGTTTTAGGGAACACAATGCACTCCTCCAGTGAGGCAGTTGGCAGTTTACATCCCGCCCATCAGCATAACAAGGCTCCCAGTTCTCCAGGGCCTGTCTTGCCTTTCTGGATTTTACACATTTTGTGGATGTCCCTTTTGACCGGTGGGAAGTGATACTTCTTTGTAGTGCAGATTTGCATTGCCCGCTTGCTTGCTTGGCCAAAAAGGGCGTATGCGTTTTCTCCTGAATATATTCAGGAGAAAACGCATACGCCCTTTTTGGCCAAGTGCACCATTGTCCAAGTTGTGCCCCTCTTCCTGTGCTTTACAGGCGATTCCAAGGTACCTCTTGAAATCTGTTTCCTGCTATTTTGCCTCGCTTTCAAGTCCGCCTCGTTGACTTCCCTCAACAGATTTTTGGACGATAGTTGTCCTTTATCACTCTGCCAGTTTGTGAATTGCTGTGCCCCTGAGCTCCATTTCTCAACTCGTTTTTTGTGAGCTGAACGCAAGTCCAAAATTTTGGATCATGTCCTATACTGGTTCCCGGTGTGTGGCTGAGACTTTGGTTAATTCTTCTTCCTGCCGGGAAATTAGAGTGACATGTGCCCGTCCAAATGCCTAACAGCTACTCTCTCAGGGGTTCTCCCTCGTCCCTTCCATCCTCTGCCAAATTGGGAACCTGTGCAAACCAGGAGGTTAAAGGGCCTGTCTCTCCAAGTTGGGAGATTGATATAAGGCAGTTGGAAAGTCAAACTGGAGCACCAGGAGAGGGACTATTCGTTGAGTTTTAGAAACCTTTCGTATTCACAGTGTGTCCATTCTCTAGGTTTCCTGTACATGTTATAGCTGTAGTAATATTCCCTTGAACCTGGAGAGTTGGGACCCATGGAATGGGGGCCATGCATTATTGCTTGAAAGGGTCTGCATTTGCTCACCCAATCTCACCAATCCTCTCAGTCCCAAGTGTCCAGCCTTATGCCACATCCAGCTGTCATTGTAGATAGGGTCTTTCCAGGTTTCCTCAGACACCCTGAAGGAATTGTAAAGAATTTCCCTGTTTTTTGGTTTTGCTTTTGAAATTCCTTTTTATAGTGGGTTTGAGCTGATTCTCGCTGCCATGTTTATGCCACTCTAGACACACTTGATTCCCTTATGGAGACATATCAATACATAGGTATTAAGATTCTTACTAGTCAGATATATTCCTCTGTGGGAAATATGGGGTTTTGAGTCTCTTTCACTGAGGAAGGTGTAGGTCTTGTCTATTCCAAAGTTGGTTTCTGAAACGGTCCCTGTGCTTATATCAAACTCTGGTTTTATGCATCACCCCACCTCTCCTTCCCCTTTATGCAGGCATAAGAGTGTTTTCTAAATGTGAGACTCTGTTCTCTTTCCTAAACTCAGTTCACCTGTAGCCATGTTTACAGGATCTTCATAAGTGATATCTTATGATAAGTTTCTTTTTCTGTGTGACTTATTTCACTTAGAATCATCGTACCTGAATCCACTCACTTTGCTGCTACTGGTCTTATGACATTGATTTCATGGCTGAGGGATATTCCATCGTACGTAAGTACCACAATGTTTTGAACCATTTTTATATTTCCTGGGATATTTAAGGTGTACCCAAGTTGAGGTTCTTGTAGTCAGTGCAGCCCTAAATTTGGAGGTGGCTCTTTCTTATTGATTTTCAGTTTTCCCAAGGTATATTCCCTAGACTGGAAGTGGCCTTGGCTCTGTAGCTCTGTTGTTTACTTGTTTTAGGGAACACAATGCACTCCTCCAGTGAGGCAGTTGGCAATTTACATCCCGCCCATCAGCATAACAAGGCTCCCAGTTCTCCAGGGCCTGTCTTGCCTTTCTGGTTTTTACACATTTTGTGGATGTCCCTTTTGACCGGTGGGAAATGATACTTCTTTGTAGTGCAGATTTGCGTTGCCCGCTTGCTTGCTTGGCCAAAAAGGGAGTATGCGTTTTCTCCTGAATATATTCAGGAGAAAACGCATACGCCCTTTTTGGCCAAGTGCACCATTGTCCAAGTTGTGCCCCTCTTCCTGTGCTTTACAGGCGATTCCAAGGTACCTCTTGAAATCTGTTTCCTGCTATTTTGCCTCGCTTTCAAGTCCGCCTCGTTGACTTCCCTCAACAGATTTTTGGACGATAGTTGTCCTTTATCACTCCGCCAGTTTGTGAATTGCTGTGCCCCTGAGCTCCATTTCTCAACTCGTTTTTTGTGAGCTGAACGCAAGTCGAAAATTTTGGATCATGTCCTATACTGGTTCCCGGTTGGTGGATGAGACTTTGGTTAATTCTTCTTCCTGCCGGGAAATTAGAGTGACATGTGTCCGTCCAAATGCCTAACAGCTACTCTCTCATGTGTTCTCCCTCGTCCCTTCCATCCTCTGCCAAATTGGGAACCTGTGCAAACCAGGAGGTTAAACGGCCTGTCTCTCCAAGTTGGGAGATTGATAGTAAGGCAGTTGGAAAGTCAAACTGGAGCACCAGGAGAGGGACTATTCGTTGAGTTTTAGAAACCTTTCGTATTCACAGTGTGTCCATCCTCCAGGTTTCCTGTACATGTTATAGCTGTAGTAATATTCCCTTGAACCTGGAGAGTTGGGACCCATGGAATGGGGGCCATGCATTATTGCTTGAAAGGGTCTGCATTTGCTCACCCAATCTCACCAATCCTCTCAGTCCCAAGTGTCCAGCCTTATGCCACATCCAGCTGTCATTGTAGATAGGGTCTTTCCAGGTTTCCTCAGACACCCTGAAGGAATTGTAAAGAATTTCCCTGTTTTTTGGTTTTGCTTTTGAAATTCCTTTTTATAGTGGGTTTGAGCTGATTCTCGCTGCCATGTTTATGCCACTCTAGACACACTTGATTCCCTTATGGAGACATATCAATACATAGGTTTTAAGATTCTTACTAGTCAGATATATTCCTCTGTGGGAAATATGGGGTTTTGAGTCTCTTTCACTGAGGAAGGTGTAGGTCTTGTCTATTCCAAAGTTGGTTTCTGAAACGGTCCCTGTGCTTATATCAAACTCTGGTTTTATGCATCACCCCACCTCTCCTTCCCCTTTATGCAGGCATAAGAGTGTTTTCTAAATGTGAGACTCTGTTCTCTTTCCTAACTCAGTTCACCTGTAGCCATGTTTACAGGATTTTCATAAGTGATATCTTATGATAAGTTTCTTTTTCTGTGTGACTTATTTCACTTAGAATCATCGTACCTGAATCCACTCACTTTGCTGCTACTGGTCTTATGACATTGATTTCATGGCTGAGGGATATTCCATCGTACGTAAGTACCACAATGTTTTGAACCATTTTTATATTTCCTGGGATATTTAAGGTGTACCCAAGTTGAGGTTCTTGTAGTCAGTGCAGCCCTAAATTTGGAGGTGGCTCTTTCTTATTGATTTTCAGTTTTCCCAAGGTATATTCCCTAGACTGGAAGTGGCCTTGGCTCTGTAGCTCTGTTGTTTACTTGTTTTAGGGAACACAATGCACTCCTCCAGTGAGGCAGTTGGCAATTTACATCCCGCCCATCAGCATAACAAGGCTCCCAGTTCTCCAGGGCCTGTCTTGCCTTTCTGGTTTTTACACATTTTGTGGATGTCCCTTTTGACCGGTGGGAAGTGATACTTCTTTGTAGTGCAGATTTGCATTGCCCGCTTGCTTGCTTGGCCAAAAAGGGCGTATGCGTTTTCTCCTGAATATATTCAGGAGAAAACGCATACGCCCTTTTTGGCCAAGTGCACCATTGTCCAAGTTGTGCCCCTCTTCCTGTGCTTTACAGGCGATTCCAAGGTACCTCTTGAAATCTGTTTCCTGCTATTTTGCCTCGCTTTCAAGTCCGCCTCGTTGACTTCCCTCAACAGATTTTTGGACGATAGTTGTCCTTTATCACTCTGCCAGTTTGTGAATTGCTGTGCCCCTGAGCTCCATTTCTCAACTCGTTTTTTGTGAGCTGAACGCAAGTCCAAAATTTTGGATCATGTCCTATACTGGTTCCCGGTGGGTGGCTGAGACTTTGGTTAATTCTTCTTCCTGCCGGGAAATTAGAGTGACATGTGCCCGTCCAAATGCCTAACAGCTACTCTCTCATGGGTTCTCCCTCGTCCCTTCCATCCTCTGCCAAATTGGGAACCTGTGCAAACCAGGAGGTTAAAGGGCCTGTCTCTCCAAGTTGGGAGATTGATAGTAAGGCAGTTGGAAAGTCAAACTGGAGCACCAGGAGAGGGACTATTCGTTGAGTTTTAGAAACCTTTCGTATTCACAGTGTGTACATTCTCTAGGTTTCCTGTACATGTTATAGCTGTAGTAATATTCCCTTGAACATGGAGAGTTGGGACCCATGGAATGGGGGCCATGCATTATTGCTTGAAAGGGTCTGCATTCGCTCACCCAATCTCACCAATCCTCTCAGCCCCAAGTGTCCAGCCTTATGCCACATCCAGCTGTCATTGTAGATAGGGTCTTTCCAGGTTTCCTCAGACACCCTGAAAGAATTGTAAAGAATTTCCCTGTTTTTTGGTTTTGCTTTTGAAATTCCTTTTTATAGTGGGTTTGAGCTGAATCTCGCTGCCATGTTTATGCCACTCTAGACACACTTGATTCCCTTATGGAGACATATCAATACATAGGTTTTAAGATTCTTACTAGTCAGATATATTCCTCTGTGGGAAATATGGGGTTTAGAGTCTCTTTCACTGAGGAAGGTGTCGGTCTTGTCAGTTCCAAAGTTGGTTTCTGAAACGGTCCCTGTGCTTATATCAAGCTCTGGGTTTATGCATCACCCCACCTCTCCATCCCCTTTATGCAGGCATAAGAGTGTTTTCTAAATGTGAGACTCTGTTCTCTTTCCTAACTCAGTTCACGTGTAGCCATGTTTACAGGATTTTCATAAGTGATATCTTATGATAAGTTTCTTTTTCTGTGTGACTTATTTCACTTAGAATCATCGTACCTGAATCCACTCACTTTGCTGCTACTGGTCTTATGACATTGATTTCATGGCTGAGGGATATTCTATCGTACGTAAGTACCACAATGTTTTGAACCATTTTTATATTTCCTGGGATATTTAAGGTGTACCCAAGTTGAGGTTCTTGTAGTCAGTGCAGCCCTAAATTTGGAGGTGGCTCTTTCTTATTGATTTTCAGTTTTCCCAAGGTATATTCCCTAGACTGGAAGTGGCCTTGGCTCTGTAGCTCTGTTGTTTACTTGTTTTAGGGAACACAATGCACTCCTCCAGTGAGGCAGTTGGCAATTTACATCCCGCCCATCAGCATAACAAGGCTCCCTGTTCTCCAGGGCCTGTCTTGCCTTTCTGGTTTTTACACATTTTGTGGATGTCCCTTTTGACCGGTGGGAAATGATACTTCTTTGTAGTGCAGATTTGCATTGCCCGCTTGCTTGCTTGGCCAAAAAGGGCGTATGCGTTTTCTCCTGAATATATTCAGGAGAAAACGCATACGCCCTTTTTGGCCAAGTGCACCATTGTCCAAGTTGTGCCCCTCTTCCTGTGCTTTACAGGCGATTCCAAGGTACCTCTTGAAATCTGTTTCCTGCTATTTTGCCTCGCTTTCAAGTCCGCCTCGTTGACTTCCCTCAACAGATTTTTGGACGATAGTTGTCCTTTATCACTCTGCCAGTTTGTGAATTGCTGTGCCCCTGAGCTCCATTTCTCAACTCGTTTTTTGTGAGCTGAACGCAAGTCGAAAATTTTGGATCATGTCCTATACTGGTTCCCGGTGGGTGGATGAGACTTTGGTTAATTCTTCTTCCTGCCGGGAAATTAGAGTGACATGTGCCGGTCCAAATGCCTAACAGCTACTCTCTCATGGGTTCTCCCTCGTCCCTTCCATCCTCTGCCAAATTGGGAACCTGTGCAAACCAGGAGGTTAAAGGGCCTGTCTCTCCAAGTTGGGAGATTGATAGTAAGGCAGTTGGAAAGTCAAACTGGAGCACCAGGAGAGGGACTATTCGTTGAGTTTTAGAAACCTTTCGTATTCACAGTGTGTCCATTCTCTAGGTTTCCTGTACATGTTATAGCTGTAGTAATATTCCCTTGAACCTGGAGAGTTGGGACCCATGGAATGGGGGCCATGCATTATTGCTTGAAAGGGTCTGCATTTGCTCACCCAATCTCACCAATCCTCTCAGTCCCAAGTGTCCAGCCTTATGCCACATCCAGCTGTCATTGTAGATAGGGTCTTTCCAGGTTTCCTCAGACACCCTGAAGGAATTGTAAAGAATTTCCCTGTTTTTTGGTTTTGCTTTTGAAATTCCTTTTTATAGTGGGTTTGAGCTGATTCTCGCTGCCATGTTTATGCCACTCTAGACACACTTGATTCCCTTATGGAGACATATCAATACATAGGTTTTAAGATTCTTACTAGTCAGATATATTCCTCTGTGGGAAATATGGGGTTTTGAGTCTCTTTCACTGAGGAAGGTGTAGGTCTTGTCTATTCCAAAGTTGGTTTTTGAAACGGTCCCTGTGCTTATATCAAACTCTGGTTTTATGCATCAACCCACCTCTCCTTCCCCTTTATGCAGGCATAAGAGTGTTTTCTAAATGTGAGACTCTGTTCTCTTTCCTAACTCAGTTCACGTGTAGCCATGTTTACAGGATCTTCCTAAGTGATATCTTATGATAAGTTTCTTTTTCTGTGTGACTTATTTCACTTAGAATCATCGTACCTGAATCCACTCACTTTGCTGCTACTGGTCTTATGACATTGATTTCATGGCTGAGGGATATTCCATCGTACGTAAGTACCACAATGTTTTGAACCATTTTTATATTTCCTGGGATATTTAAGGTGTACCCAAGTTGAGGTTCTTGTAGTCAGTGCAGCCCTAAATTTGGAGGTGGCTCTTTCTTATTGATTTTCAGTTTTCCCAAGGTATATTCCCTAGACTGGAAGTGGCCTTGGCTCTGTAGCTCTGTTGTTTACTTGTTTTAGGGAACACAATGCACTCCTCCAGTGAGGCAGTTGGCAGTTTACATCCCGCCCATCAGCATAACAAGGCTCCCAGTTCTCCAGGGCCTGTCTTGCCTTTCTGGTTTTTACACATTTTGTGGATGTCCCTTTTGACCGGTGGGAAGTGATACTTCTTTGTAGTGCAGATTTGCATTGCCCGCTTGCTTGCTTGGCCAAAAAGGGCGTATGCGTTTTCTCCTGAATATATTCAGGAGAAAACGCATACGCCCTTTTTGGCCAAGTGCACCATTGTCCAAGTTGTGCCCCTCTTCCTGTGCTTTACAGGCGATTCCAAGGTACCTCTTGAAATCTGTTTCCTGCTATTTTGCCTCGCTTTCAAGTCCGCCTCGTTGACTTCCCTCAACAGATTTTTGGACGATAGTTGTCCTTTATCACTCTGCCAGTTTGTGAATTGCTGTGCCCCTGAGCTCCATTTCTCAACTCGTTTTTTGTGAGCTGAACGCAAGTCCAAAATTTTGGATCATGTCCTATACTGGTTCCCGGTGGGTGGCTGAGACTTTGGTTAATTCTTCTTCCTGCCGGGAAATTAGAGTGACATGTGCCCGTCCAAATGCCTAACAGCTACTCTCTCATGGGTTCTCCCTCGTCCCTTCCATCCTCTGCCAAATTGGGAACCTGTGCAAACCAGGAGGTTAAAGGGCCTGTCTCTCCAAGTTGTGAGATTGATATAAGGCAGTTGGAAAGTCAAACTGGAGCACCAGGAGAGGGACTATTCGTTGAGTTTTAGAAACCTTTCATATTCACAGTGTGTCCATTCTCTAGGTTTCCTGTACATGTTATAGCTGTAGTAATATTCCCTTGAACCTGGAGAGTTGGGACCCATGGAATGGGGGCCATGCATTATTGCTTGAAAGGGTCTGCATTTGCTCACCCAATCTCACCAATCCTCTCAGTCCCAAGTGTCCAGCCTTATGCCACATCCAGCTGTCATTGTAGATAGGGTCTTTCCAGGTTTCCTCAGACACCCTGAAGGAATTGTAAAGAATTTCCCTGTTTTTTGGTTTTGCTTTTGAAATTCCTTTTTATAGTGGGTTTGAGCTGATTCTCGCTGCCATGTTTATGCCACTCTAGACACACTTGATTCCCTTATGGAGACATATCAATACATAGGTTTTAAGATTCTTACTAGTCAGATATATTCCTCTGTGGGAAATATGGGGTTTTGAGTCTCTTTCACTGAGGAAGGTGTAGGTCTTGTCTATTCCAAAGTTGGTTTTTGAAACGGTCCCTGTGCTTATATCAAACTCTGGTTTTATGCATCACCGCACCTCTCCTTCCCCTTTATGCAGGCATAAGAGTGTTTTCTAAATGTGAGACTCTGTTCTCTTTCCTAACTCAGTTCACGTGTAGCCATGTTTACAGGATCTTCATAAGTGATATCTTATGATAAGTTTCTTTTTCTGTGTGACTTATTTCACTTAGAATCATCGTACCTGAATCCACTCACTTTGCTGCTACTGGTCTTATGACATTGATTTCATGGCTGAGGGATATTCCATCGTACGTAAGTACCACAATGTTTTGAACCATTTTTATATTTCCTGGGATATTTAAGGTGTACCCAAGTTGAGGTTCTTGTAGTCAGTGCAGCCCTAAATTTGGAGGTGGCTCTTTCTTATTGATTTTCAGTTTTCCCAAGGTATATTCCCTAGACTGGAAGTGGCCTTGGCTCTGTAGCTCTGTTGTTTACTTGTTTTAGGGAACACAATGCACTCCTCCAGTGAGGCAGTTGGCAATTTACATCCCGCCCATCAGCATAACAAGGCTCCCAGTTCTCCAGGGCCTGTCTTGCCTTTCTGGTTTTTACACATTTTGTGGATGTCCCTTTTGACCGGTGGGAAGTGATACTTCTTTGTAGTGCATATTTGCATTGCCCGCTTGCTTGCTTGGCCAAAAAGGGCGTATGCGTTTTCTCCTGAATATATTCAGGAGAAAACGCATACGCCCTTTTTGGCCAAGTGCACCATTGTCCAAGTTGTGCCCCTCTTCCTGTGCTTTACAGGCGATTCCAAGGTACCTCTTGAAATCTGTTTCCTGCTATTTTGCCTCGCTTTCAAGTCCGCCTCGTTGACTTCCCTCAACAGTTTTTTGGACGATAGTTGTCCTTTATCACTCTGCCAGTTTGTGAATTGCTGTGCCCCTGAGCTCCATTTCTCAACTCGTTTTTTGTGAGCTGAACGCAAGTCCAAAATTTTGGATCATGTCCTATACTGGTTCCCGGTGGGTGGCTGAGACTTTGGTTAATTCTTCTTCCTGCCGGGAAATTAGAGTGACATGTGCCCGTCCAAATGCCTAACAGCTACTCTCTCATGGGTTCTCCCTCGTCCCTTCCATCCTCTGCCAAATTGGGAACCTGTGCAAACCAGGAGGTTAAAGGGCCTGTCTCTCCAAGTTGGGAGATTGATAGTAAGGCAGTTGGAAAGTCAAACAGGAGCACCAGGAGAGGGACTATTCTTTGAGTTTTAGAAACCTTTCGTATTCACAGTGTGTCCATTCTCTAGGTTTCCTGTACATGTTATAGCTGTAGTAATATTCCCTTGAACCTGGAGAGTTGGGACCCATGGAATGGGGGCCATGCATTATTGCTTGAAAGGGTCTGCATTCGCTCACCCAATCTCACCAATCCTCTCAGTCCCAAGTGTCCAGCCTTATGCCACATCCAGCTGTCATTGTAGATAGGGTCTTTCCAGGTTTCCTCAGACACCCTAAAGGAATTTTAAAGAATTTCCCTGTTTTTTGGTTTTGCTTTTGAAATTCCTTTATATAGTGGGTTTGAGCTGATTCTCGCTGCCATGTTTATGCCACTCTAGACACACTTGATTCCCTTATGGAGACATATCAATACATAGGTTTTAAGATTCTTACTAGTCAGATATATTCCTCTGTGGGAAATATGGGGTTTTGAGTCTCTTTCACTGAGGAAGGTGTAGGTCTTGTCTATTCCAAAGTTGGTTTTTGAAACGGTCCCTGTGCTTATATCAAACTCTGGTTTTATGCATCACCCCACCTCTCCTTCCCCTTTATGCAGGCATATGAGTGTTTTCTAAATGTGAGACTCTGTTCTCTTTCCCAACTCAGTTCACGTGTAGCCATGTTTACAGGATCTTCATAAGTGATATCTTATGATAAGTTTCTTTTTCTGCGTGACTTATTTCACTTAGAATCATCGTACTTGAATCCACTCCCTTTGCTGCTACTGGTCTTATGACATTGATTTCATGGCTGAGGGATATTCCATCATACGTAAGTACCACAATGTTTTGAACCATTTTTATATTTACTGGGATATTTAAGGTGTACCCAAGTTGAGGTTCTTGTAGTCAGTGCAGCCCTAAATTTGGAGGTGGCTCTTTCTTATTGATTTTCAGTTTTCCCAAGGTATATTCCCTAGACTGGAAGTGGCCTTGGCTCTGTAGCTCTGTTGTTTACTTGTTTTAGGGAACACAATGCACTCCTCCAGTGAGGCAGTTGGCAATTTACATCCCGCCCATCAGCATAACAAGGCTCCCAGTTCTCCAGGGCCTGTCTTGCCTTTCTGGTTTTTACACATTTTGTGGATGTCCCTTTTGACCGGTGGGAAATGATACATCTTTGTAGTGCAGATTTGCATTGCCCGCTTACTTGCTTGGCCAAAAAGGGCGTATGCGTTTTCTCCTGAATATATTCAGGAGAAAACGCATACGCCCTTTTTTGGCCAAGTGCACCCTTGTCCAAGTTGTGCCCCTCTTCCTGTGCTTTACAGGCGATTCCAACGTACCTCTTGAAATCTATTTCCTGCTATTTTTCCTCGCTTTCAAGTCCGCCTCGTTGACTTCCCTCAACAGATTTTTGGACGATAGTTGTCCTTTATCACTCTGCCAGTTTGTGAATTGCTGTGCCCCTGAGCTCCATTTCTCAACTCGTTTTTTGTGAGCTGAACGCAAGTCCAAAATTTTGGATCATGTCCTATACTGGTTCCCGGTGGGTGGCTGAGACTTTGGTTAATTCTTCTTCCTGCCGGGAAATTAGAGTGACATGTGCCCGTCCAAATGCCTAACAGCTACTCTCTCATGGGTTCTCCCTCGTCCCTTCCATCCTCTGCCAAATTGGGAACCTGTGCAAACCAGGAGGTTAAAGGGCCTGTCTCTCCAAGTTGGGAGATTGATAGTAAGGCAGTTGGAAAGTCAAACTGGAGCACCAGGAGAGGGACTATTCTTTGAGTTTTAGAAACCTTTCGTATTCACAGTGTGTACATTCCCTAGGTTTCCTGTACATGTTATAGCTGTAGTAATATTCCCTTGAACATGGAGAGTTGGGACCCATGGAATGGGGGCCATGCATTATTGCTTGAAAGGGTCTGCATTCGCTCACCCAATCTCACCAATCCTCTCAGTCCCAAGTGTCCAGCCTTATGCCACATCCAGCTGTCATTGTAGATAGGGTCTTTCTAGGTTTCCTCAGACACCTTGAAGGAATTGTAAAGAATTTCCCTGTTTTTTGGTTTTGCTTTTGAAATTCCTTTTTATAGTGGGTTTGAGCTGATACTCGCTGCCATATTTATGCCACTCTAGACACACTTGATTCCCTTATGGAGACATATCAATACATAGGTTTTAAGATTCTTACTAGTCAGATATATTCCTCTGTGGGAAATATGGGGTTTTGAGTCTCTTTCACTGAGGAAGGTGTCGGTCTTGTCAGTTCCAAAGTTGGTTTTTGAAACGGTCCCTGTGCTTATATCAAACTCTGGTTTTATGCATCACCCCACCTCTCCTTCCCCTTTATGCAGGCATAAGAGTGTTTTCTAAATGTGAGACTCTGTTCTCTTTCCTAACTCAGTTCACGTGTAGCCATGTTTACAGGATCTTCATAAGTGATATCTTATGATAAGTTTCTTTTTCTGTGTGACTTATTTCACTTAGAATCATCGTACCTGAATCCACTCACTTTGCTGCTACTGGTCTTATGACATTGATTTCATGGCTGAGGGATATTCCATCGTACGTAAGTACCACAATGTTTTGAACCATTTTTATATTTCCTGGGATATTTAAGGTGTACCCAAGTTGAGGTTCTTGTAGTCAGTGCAGCCCTAAATTTGGAGGTGGCTCTTTCTTATTGATTTTCAGTTTTCCCAAGGTATATTCCCTAGACTGGAAGTGGCCTTGGCTCTGTAGCTCTGTTGTTTACTTGTTTTAGGGAACACAATGCACTCCTCCAGTGAGGCAGTTGGCAATTTACATCCCGCCCATCAGCATAACAAGGCTCCCAGTTCTCCAGGGCCTGTCTTGCCTTTCTGGTTTTTACACATTTTGTGGATGTCCCTTTTGACCGGTGGGAAATGATACTTCTTTGTAGTGCAGATTTGCATTGCCCGCTTGCTTGCTTGGCCAAAAAGGGCGTATGCGTTTTCTCCTGAATATATTCAGGAGAAAACGCATACGCCCATTTTGGCCAAGTGCACCATTGTCCAAGTTGTGCCCCTCTTCCTGTGCTTTACAGGCGATTCCAAGGTACCTCTTGAAATCTGTTTCCTGCTATTTTGCCTCGCTTTCAAGTCCGCCTCGTTGACTTCCCTCAACAGATTTTTGGACGATAGTTGTCCTTTATCACTCTGCCAGTTTGTGAATTGCTGTGCCCCTGAGCTCCATTTCTCAACTCGTTTTTTGTGAGCTGAACGCAAGTCCAAAATTTTGGATCATGTCCTATACTGGTTCCCGGTGGGTGGCTGAGACTTTGGTTAATTCTTCTTCCTGCCGGGAAATTAGAGTGACATGTGCCCGTCCAAATGCCTAACAGCTACTCTCTCATGGGTTCTCCCTCGTCCCTTCCATCCTCTGCCAAATTGAGAACCTGTGCAAACCAGGAGGTTAAAGGGCCTGTCTCTCCAAGTTGTGAGATTGATATAAGGCAGTTGGAAAGTCAAACTGGAGCACCAGGAGAGGAACTATTCGTTGAGTTTTAGAAACCTTTCGTATTCACAGTGTGTCCATTCTCTAGGTTTCCTGTACATGTTATAGCTGTAGTAATATTCCCTTGAACCTGGAGAGTTGGGACCCATGGAATGGGGGCCATGCATTATTGCTTGAAAGGGTCTGCATTTGCTCACCCAATCTCACCAATCCTCTCAGTCCCAAGTGTCCAGCCTTATGCCACATCCAGCTGTCATTGTAGATAGGGTCTTTCCAGGTTTCCTCAGACACCCTGAAGGAAATGTAAAGAATTTCCCTGTTTTTTGGTTTTGCTTTTGAAATTCCTTTTTATAGTGGGTTTGAGCTGATTCTCGCTGCCATGTTTATGCCACTCTAGACACACTTGATTCCCTTATGGAGACATATCAATACATAGGTTTTAAGATTCTTACTAGTCAGATATATTCCTCTGTGGGAAATATGGGGTTTTGAGTCTCTTTCACTGAGGATGGTGTAGGTCTTGTCTATTCCAAAGTTGGTTTTTGAAACGGTCCCTGTGCTTATATCAAACTCTGGTTTTATGCATCACCCCACCTCTCCTTCCCCTTTATGCAGGCATAAGAGTGTTTTCTAAATGTGAGACTCTGTTCTGTTTCCTAACTCAGTTCACGTGTAGCCATGTTTACAGGATTTTCATAAGTGATATCTTATGATAAGTTTCTTTTTCTGTGTGACTTATTTCACTTAGAATCATCGTACCTGAATCCACTCACTTTGCTGCTACTGGTCTTATGACATTGATTTCATGGCTGAGGGATATTCCATCGTACGTAAGTACCACAATGTTTTGAACCATTTTTATATTTCCTGGGATATTTAAGGTGTACCCAAGTTGAGGTTCTTGTAGTCAGTGCAGCCCTAAATTTGGAGGTGGCTCTTTCTTATTGATTTTCAGTTTTCCCAAGGTATATTCCCTAGACTGGAAGTGGCCTTGGCTCTGTAGCTCTGTTGTTTACTTGTTTTAGGGAACACAATGCACTCCTCCAGTGAGGCAGTTGGCAATTTACATCCCGCCCATCAGCATAACAAGGCTCCCAGTTCTCCAGGGCCTGTCTTGCCTTTCTGGTTTTTACACATTTTGTGGATGTCCCTTTTGACCGGTGGGAAGTGATACTTCTTTGTAGTGCAGATTTGCATTGGCCGCTTGCTTGCTTGGCCAAAAAGGGCGTATGCGTTTTCTCCTGAATATATTCAGGAGAAAATGCATACGCCCTTTTTGGCCAAGTGCACCATTGTCCAAGTTGTGCCCCTCTTCCTGTGCTTTACAGGCGATTCCAAGGTACCTCTTGAAATCTGTTTCCTGCTATTTTGCCTCGCTTTCAAGTCCGCCTCGTTGACTTCCCTCAACAGATTTTTGGACGATAGTTGTCCTTTATCACTCTGCCAGTTTGTGAATTGCTGTGCCCCTGAGCTCCATTTCTCAACTCGTTTTTTGTGAGCTGAACGCAAGTCCAAAATTTTGGATCATGTCCTATACTGGTTCCCGGTGGGTGGCTGAGACTTTGGGTAATTCTTCTTCCTGCCGGGAAATTAGAGTGACATGTGCCCGTCCAAATGCCTAACAGCTACTCTCTCATGGGTTCTCCCTCGTCCCTTCCATCCTCTGCCAAATTGGGAACCTGTGCAAACCAGGAGGTTAAAGGGCCTGTCTCTCCAAGTTGGGAGCTTGATAGTAAGGCAGTTGGAAAGTCAAACTGGAGCACCAGGAGAGGGACTATTCGTTGAGTTTTAGAAACCTTTCGTATTCACAGTGTGTCCATTCTCTAGGTTTCCTGTACATGTTATAGCTGTAGTAATATTCCCTTGAACCTGGAGAGTTGGGACCCATGGAATGGGGGCCATGCATTATTGCTTGAAAGGGTCTGCATTCGCTCACCCAATCTCACCAATCCTCTCAGTCCCAAGTGTCCAGCCTTATGCCACATCCAGCTGTCATTGTAGATAGGGTCTTTCCAGGTTTCCTCAGACACCCTGAAGGAATTGTAAAGAATTTCCCTGTTTTTTGGTTTTGCTTTTGAAATTCCTTTTTATACTGGGTTTGAGCTGATTCTCCCTGCCATGTTTATGCCACTCTAGACACACTTGATTCCCTTATGGAGACATATCAATACATAGGTTTTAAGATTCTTACTAGTCAGATATATTCCTCTGTGGGAAATATGGGGTTTTGAGTCTCTTTCACTGAGGAAGGTGTCGGTCTTGTCAATTCCAAAGTTGGTTTTTGAAACGGTCCCTGTGCTTATATCAAACTCTGGTTTTATGCATCACCCCACCTCTCCTTCCCCTTTATGCAGGCATAAGAGTGTTTTCTAAATGTGAGACTCTGTTCTCTTTCCTAACTCAGTTCAGGTGTAGCCATGTTTACAGGATCTTCATAAGTGATATCTTATGATAAGTTTCTTTTTCTGTGTGACTTATTTGACTTAGAATCATCGTACCTGAATCCACTCACTTTGCTGCTACTTGTCTTATGACATTGATTTCATGGCTGAGGGATATTCCATCATACGTAAGTACCACAATGTTTTGAACCATTTTTATATTTCCTGGGATATTTAAGGTGTACCCAAGTTGAGGTTCTTGTAGTCAGTGCAGCCCTAAATTTGGAGGTGGCTCTTTCTTATTGATTTTCAGTTTTCCCAAGGTATATTCCCTAGACTGGAAGTGGCCTTGGCTCTGTATCTCTGTTGTTTACTTGTTTTAGGGAACACAATGCACTCCTCCAGTGAGGCAGTTGGCAATTTACATCCCACCCATCAGCATAACAAGGCTCCCAGTTCCTCAGGGCCTGTCTTGCCTTTCTGGTTTTTACACATTTTGTGGATGTCCCTTTTGACCGGTGGGAAATGATACCTCTTTGTAGTGCAGATTTGCATTGCCCGCTTGCTTGCTTGGCCAAAAAGGGCGTATGCGTTTTCTCCTGAATATATTCAGGAGAAAACGCATACGCCCTTTTTGGCCAAGTGCACCATTGTCCAAGTTGTGCCCCTCTTCCTGTGCTTTACAGGTGATTCCAAGGTACCTCTTGAAATCTGTTTCCTGCTATTTTGCCTCGCTTTCAAGTCCGCCTCGTTGACTTCCCTCAACAGATTTTTGGACGATAGTTGTCCTTTATCACTCTGCCAGTTTGTGAATTGCTGTGCCCCTGAGCTCCATTTCTCAACTCGTTTTTTGTGAGCTGAACGCAAGTCCAAAATTTTGGATCATGTCCTATACTGGTTCCCGGTGGGTGGCTGAGACTTTGGTTAATTCTTCTTCCTGCCGGGAAATTAGAGTGACATGTGCCCGTCCAAATGCCTAACAGCTACTCTCTCATGGGTTCTCCCTCGTCCCTTCCATCCTCTGCCAAATTGGGAACCTGTGCAAACCAGGAGGTTAAAGGGCCTGTCTCTCCAAGTTGGGAGATTGATAGTAAGGCAGTTGGAAAGTCAAACTGGAGCACCAGGAGAGGGACTATTCGTTGAGTTTTAGAAACCTTTCGTATTCACAGTGTGTCCATTCTCTAGGTTTCCTGTACATGTTATAGCTGTAGTAATATTCCCTTGAACATGGAGAGTTGGGACCCATGGAAGGGGGGCCATGCATTATTGCTTGAAAGGGTCTGCATTTGCTCACCCAATCTCACCAATCCTCTCAGTCCCAAGTGTCCAGCCTTATGCCACATCCAGCTGTCATTGTAGATAGGGTCTTTCCAAGTTTCCTCAGACACCCTGAAGGAATTGTAAAGAATTTCCCTGTTTTTTGGTTTTGCTTTTGAAATTCCTTTTTATACTGGGTTTGAGCTGATTCTCGCTGCCATGTTTATGCCACTCTAGACACACTTGATTCCCTTATGGAGACATATCAATACATAGGTTTTAAGATTCTTACTAGTCAGATATATTCCTCTGTGGGAAATATGGGGTTTTGAGTCTCTTTCACTGAGGAAGGTGTCGGTCTTGTCAATTCCAAAGTTGGTGTTTGAAACGGTCCCTGTGCTTATATCAAACTCTGGTTTTATGCATCACCCCACCTCTCCTTCCCCTTTATGCAGGCATAAGAGTGTTTTCTAAATGTGAGACTCTGTTCTCTTTCCTAACTCAGTTCACGTGTAGCCATGTTTACAGGATCTTCATAAGTGATATCTTATGATAAGTTTCTTTTTCTGTGTGACTTATTTCACTTAGAATCATCGTACCTGAATCCACTCACTTTGTTGCTACTGGTCTTATGACATTGATTTCATGGCTGAGGGATATTCCATCATACGTAAGTACCACAATGTTTTGAACCATTTTTATATTTCCTGGGATATTTAAGGTGTACCCAAGTTGAGGTTCTTGTAGTCAGTGCAGCCCTAAATTTGGAGGTGGCTCTTTCTTATTGATTTTCAGTTTTCCCAAGGTATATTCCCTAGACTGGAAGTGGCCTTGGCTCTGTAGCTCTGTTGTTTACTTGTTTTAGGGAACACAATGCACTCCTCCAGTGAGGCAGTTGGCAATTTACATCCCACCCATCAGCATAACAAGGCTCCCAGTTCCTCAGGGCCTGTCTTGCCTTTCTGGTTTTTACACATTTTGTGGATGTCCCTTTTGACCGGTGGGAAATGATACTTCTTTGTAGTGCAGATTTGCATTGCCCGCTTGCTTGCTTGGCCAAAAAGGGCGTATGCGTTTTCTCCTGAATATATTCAGGAGAAAACGCATACGCCCTTTTTGGCCAAGTGCACCATTGTCCAAGTTGTGCCCCTCTTCCTGTGCTTTACAGGCGATTCCAAGGTACCTCTTGAAATCTGTTTCCTGCTATTTTGCCTCGCTTTCAAGTCCGCCTCGTTGACTTCCCTCAACAGATTTTTGGACGATAGTTGTCCTTTATCACTCTGCCAGTTTGTGAATTGCTGTGCCCCTGAGCTCCATTTCTCAACTCGTTTTTTGTGAGCTGAACGCAAGTCCAAAATTTTGGATCATGTCCTATACTGGTTCCCGGTGGGTGGCTGAGACTTTGGTTAATTCTTCTTCCTGCCGGGAAATTAGAGTGACATGTGCCCGTCCAAATGCCTAACAGCTACTCTCTCATGGGTTCTCCCTCGTCCCTTCCATCCTCTGCCAAATTGGGAACCTGTGCAAACCAGGAGGTTAAAGGGCCTGTCTCTCCAAGTTGGGAGATTGATAGTAAGGCAGTTGGAAAGTCAAACTGGAGCACCAGGAGAGGGACTATTCGTTGAGTTTTAGAAACCTTTCGTATTCACAGTGTGTCCATTCTCTAGGTTTCCTGTACATGTTATAGCTGTAGTAATATTCCCTTGAACCTGGAGAGTTGGGACCCATGGAATGGGGGCCATGCATTATTGCTTGAAAGGGTCTGCATTTGCTCACCCAATCTCACCAATCCTCTCAGTCCCAAGTGTCCAGCCTTAGGCCACATCCAGCTGTCATTGTAGATAGGGTCTTTCCAGGTTTCCTCAGACACCCTGAAGGAATTGTAAAGAATTTCCCTGTTTTTTGGTTTTGCTTTTGAAATTCCTTTTTATAGTGGGTTTGAGCTGATTCTCGCTGCCATGTTTATGCCACTCTAGACACACTTGATTCCCTTATGGAGACATATCAATACATAGGTTTTAAGATTCTTACTAGTCAGATATATTCCTCTGTGCGAAATATGGGGTTTTGAGTCTCTTTCACTGAGGAAGGTGTAGGTCTTGTCTATTCCAAAGTTGGTTTTTGAAACGGTCCCTGTGCTTATATCAAACTCTGGTTTTATGCATCACCCCACCTCTCCTTCCCCTTTATGCAGGCATAAGAGTGTTTTCTAAATGTGAGACTCTGTTCTCTTTCCTAACTCAGTTCACGTGTAGCCATGTTTACAGGATCTTCCTAAGTGATATCTTATGATAAGTTTCTTTTTCTGTGTGACTTATTTCACTTAGAATCATCGTACCTGAATCCACTCACTTTGCTGCTACTGGTCTTATGACATTGATTTCATGGCTGAGGGATATTCCATCGTACGTAAGTACCACAATGTTTTGAACCATTTTTATATTTCCTGGGATATTTAAGGTGTACCCAAGTTGAGGTTCTTGTAGTCAGTGCAGCCCTAAATTTGGAGGTGGCTCTTTCTTATTGATTTTCAGTTTTCCCAAGGTATATTCCCTAGACTGGAAGTGGCCTTGGCTCTGTAGCTCTGTTGTTTACTTGTTTTAGGGAACACAATGCACTCCTCCAGTGAGGCAGTTGGCAGTTTACATCCCGCCCATCAGCATAACAAGGCTCCCAGTTCTCCAGGGCCTGTCTTGCCTTTCTGGTTTTTACACATTTTGTGGATGTCCCTTTTGACCGGTGGGAAGTGATACTTCTTTGTAGTGCAGATTTGCATTGCCCGCTTGCTTGCTTGGCCAAAAAGGGCGTATGCGTTTTCTCCTGAATATATTCAGGAGAAAACGCATACGCCCTTTTTGGCCAAGTGCACCATTGTCCAAGTTGTGCCCCTCTTCCTGTGCTTTACAGGCGATTCCAAGGTACCTCTTGAAATCTGTTTCCTGCTATTTTGCCTCGCTTTCAAGTCCGCCTCGTTGACTTCCCTCAACAGATTTTTGGACGATAGTTGTCCTTTATCACTCTGCCAGTTTGTGAATTGCTGTGCCCCTGAGCTCCATTTCTCAACTCGTTTTTTGTGAGCTGAACGCAAGTCCAAAATTTTGGATCATGTCCTATACTGGTTCCCGGTGGGTGGCTGAGACTTTGGTTAATTCTTCTTCCTGCCGGGAAATTAGAGTGACATGTGCCCGTCCAAATGCCTAACAGCTACTCTCTCATGGGTTCTCTCTCGTCCCTTCCATCCTCTGCCAAATTGGGAACCTGTGCAAACCAGGAGGTTAAAGGGCCTGTCTCTCCAAGTTGGGAGATTGATAGTAAGGCAGTTGGAAAGTCAAACTGGAGCACCAGGAGAGGGACTATTCGTTGAGTTTTAGAAAACTTTCGTATTCACAGTGTGTCCATTCTCTAGGTTTCCTGTACATGTTATAGCTGTAGTAATATTCCCTTGAACCTGGAGAGTTGGGACCCATGGAATGGGGGCCATGCATTATTGCTTGAAAGGGTCTGCATTCGCTCACCCAATCTCACCAATCCTCTCAGACCCAAGTGTCCAGCCTTATGCCACATCCAGCTGTCATTGTAGATAGGGTCTTTCCAGGTTTCCTCAGACACCCTGAAGGAATTGTAAAGAATTTCCCTGTTTTTTGGTTTTGCTTTTGAAATTCCTTTTTATACTGGGTTTGAGCTGATTCTCGCTGCCATGTTTATGCCACTCTAGACACACTTGATTCCCTTATGGAGACATATCAATACATAGGTTTTAAGATTCTTACTAGTCAGATATATTCCTCTGTGGGAAATATGGGGTTTTGAGTCTCTTTCACTGAGGAAGGTGTCGGTCTTTTCAATTCCAAAGTTGGTTTTTGAAACGGTCCCTGTGCTTATATCAAACTCTGGTTTTATGCATCACCCCACCTCTCCTTCCCCTTTATGCAGGCATAAGAGTGTTTTCTAAATGTGAGACTCTGTTCTCTTTCCTAACTCAGTTCACGTGTAGCCATGTTTACAGGATCTTCATAAGTGATATCTTATGATAAGTTTCTTTTTCTGTGTGACTTATTTCACTTAGAATCATCGTACCTGAATCCACTCACTTTGTTGCTACTGGTCTTATGACATTGATTTCATTGCTGAGGGATATTCCATCATACGTATGTACCACAATGTTTTGAACCATTTTTATATTTCCTGGGATATTTAAGGTGTACCCAAGTTGAGGTTCTTGTAGTCAGTGCAGCCCTAAATTTGGAGGTGGCTCTTTCTTATTGATTTTCAGTTTTCCCAAGGTATATTCCCTAGACTGGAAGTGGCCTTGGCTCTGTAGCTCTGTTGTTTACTTGTTTTAGGGAACACAATGCACTCCTCCAGTGAGGCAGTTGGCAATTTACATCCCACCCATCAGCATAACAAGGCTCCCAGTTCCTCAGGGCCTGTCTTGCCTTTCTGGTTTTTACACATTTTGTGGATGTCCCTTTTGACCGGTGGGAAATTATACTTCTTTGTAGTGCAGATTTGCATTGCCCGCTTGCTTGCTTGGCCAAAAAGGGCGTATGCGTTTTCTCCTGAATATATTCAGGAGAAAACGCATACGCCCTTTTTGGCCAAGTGCACCATTGTCCAAGTTGTGCCCCTCTTCCTGTGCTTTACAGGCGATTCCAAGGTACCTCTTGAAATCTGTTTCCTGCTATTTTGCCTCGCTTTCAAGTCCGCCTCGTTGACTTCCCTCAACAGATTTTTGGACGATAGTTGTCCTTTATCACTCTGCCAGTTTGTGAATTGCTGTGCCCCTGAGCTCCATTTCTCAACTCGTTTTTTGTGAGCTGAACGCAAGTCCAAAATTTTGGATCATGTCCTATACTGGTTCCCGGTGGGTGGCTGAGACTTTGGTTAATTCTTCTTCCTGCCGGGAAATTAGAGTGACATGTGCCCGTCCAAATGCCTAACAGCTACTCTCTCATGGGTTCTCCCTCGTCCCTTCCATCCTCTGCCAAATTGGGAACCTGTGCAAACCAGGAGGTTAAAGGGCCTGTCTCTCCAAGTTGGGAGATTGATAGTAAGGCAGTTGGAAAGTCAAACTGGAGCACCAGGAGAGGGACTATTCGTTGAGTTTTAGAAACCTTTCGTATTCACAGTGTGTCCATTCTCTAGGTTTCCTGTACATGTTATAGCTGTAGTAATATTCCCTTGAACATGGAGAGTTGGGACCCATGGAATGGGGGCCATGCATTATTGCTTGAAAGGGTCTGCATTTGCTCACCCAATCTCACCAATCCTCTCAGTCCCAAGTGTCCAGCCTTAGGCCACATCCAGCTGTCATTGTAGATAGGGTCTTTCCAGGTTTCCTCAGACACCCTAAAGGAATTGTAAAGAATTTCCCTGTTTTTTGGTTTTGCTTTTGAAATTCCTTTTTATAGTGGGTTTGAGCTGATTCTCGCTGCCATGTTTATGCCACTCTAGACACACTTGATTCCCTTATGGAGACATATCAATACATAGGTTTTAAGATTCTTACTAGTCAGATATATTCCTCTGTGGGAAATATGGGGTTTTGAGTCTCTTTCACTGAGGAAGGTGTAGGTCTTGTCTATTCCAAAGTTGGTTTTTGAAACGGTCCCTGTGCTTATATCAAACTCTGGTTTTATGCATCAACCCACCTCTCCTTCCCCTTTATGCAGGCATAAGAGTGTTTTCTAAATGTGAGACTCTGTTCTCTTTCCTAACTCAGTTCATGTGTAGCCATGTTTACAGGATCTTCCTAAGTGATATCTTATGATAAGTTTCTTTTTCTGTGTGACTTATTTCACTTAGAATCATCGTACCTGAATCCACTCACTTTGCTGCTACTGGTCTTATGACATTGATTTCATGGCTGAGGGATATTCCATCGTACGTAAGTACCACAATGTTTTGAACCATTTTTATATTTCCTGGGATATTTAAGGTGTACCCAAGTTGAGGTTCTTGTAGTCAGTGCAGCCCTAAATTTGGAGGTGGCTCTTTCTTATTGATTTTCAGTTTTCCCAAGGTATATTCCCTAGACTGGAAGTGGCCTTGGCTCTGTAGCTCTGTTGTTTACTTGTTTTAGGGAACACAATGCACTCCTCCAGTGAGGCAGTTGGCAGTTTACATCCCGCCCATCAGCATAACAAGGCTCCCAGTTCTCCAGGGCCTGTCTTGCCTTTCTGGTTTTTACACATTTTGTGGATGTCCCTTTTGACCGGTGGGAAGTGATACTTCTTTGTAGTGCAGATTTGCATTGCCCGCTTGCTTGCTTGGCCAAAAAGGGCGTATGCGTTTTCTCCTGAATATATTCAGGAGAAAACGCATACGCCCTTTTTGGCCAAGTGCACCATTGTCCAAGTTGTGCCCCTCTTCCTGTGCTTTACAGGCGATTCCAAGGTACCTCTTGAAATCTGTTTCCTGCTATTTTGCCTCGCTTTCAAGTCCGCCTCGTTGACTTCCCTCAACAGATTTTTGGACGATAGTTGTCCTTTATCACTCTGCCAGTTTGTGAATTGCTGTGCCCCTGAGCTCCATTTCTCAACTCGTTTTTTGTGAGCTGAACGCAAGTCCAAAATTTTGGATCCTGTCCTATACTGGTTCCCGGTGGGTGGCTGAGACTTTGGTTAATTCTTCTTCCTGCCGGGAAATTAGAGTGACATGTGCCCGTCCAAATGCCTAACAGCTACTCTCTCATGGGTTCTCTCTCGTCCCTTCCATCCTCTGCCAAATTGGGAACCTGTGCAAACCAGGAGGTTAAAGGGCCTGTCTCTCCAAGTTGGGAGATTGATAGTAAGGCAGTTGGAAAGTCAAACTGGAGCACCAGGAGAGGGACTATTCGTTGAGTTTTAGAAACCTTTCGTATTCACAGTGTGTCCATTCTCTAGGTTTCCTGTACATGTTATAGCTGTAGTAATATTCCCTTGAACCTGGAGAGTTGGGACCCATGGAATGGGGGACATTCATTATTGATTGAAAGGGTCTGCATTCGCTCACCAAATCTCACCAATCCTCTCAGTCCCAAGTGTCCAGCCTTATGCCACATCCAGCTGTCATTGTAGATAGGGTCTTTCCAGGTTTCCTCAGACACCCTGAAGGAATTGTAAAGAATTTCCCTGTTTTTTGGTTTTGCTTTTGAAATTCCTTTTTATAGTGGGTTTGAGCTGATTCTCGCTGCCATGTTTATGCCACTCTAGACACACTTGATTCCCTTATGGAGACATATCAATACATAGGTTTTAAGATTCTTACTAGTCAGATATATTCCTCTGTGGGAAATATGGGGTTTTGAGTCTCTTTCACTAAGGAAGGTGTCGGTCTTGTCAATTCCAAAGTTGGTTTTTGAAACGGTCCCTGTGCTTATATCAAACTCTGGTTTTATGCATCAACCCACCTCTCCTTCCCCTTTATGCAGGCATAAGAGTGTTTTCTAAATGTGAGACTCTGTTCTCTTTCCTAACTCAGTTCACGTGTAGCCATGTTTACAGGATCTTCCTAAGTGATATCTTATGATAAGTTTCTTTTTCTGTGTGACTTATTTCACTTAGAATCATCGTACCTGAATCCACTCACTTTGTTGCTACTGGTCTTATGACATTGATTTCATGGCTGAGGGATATTCCATCGTACGTAAGTACCACAATGTTTTGAACCATTTTTATATTTCCTGGGATATTTAAGGTGTACCCAAGTTGAGGTTCTTGTAGTCAGTGCAGCCCTAAATTTGGAGGTGGCTCTTTCTTATTGATTTTCAGTTTTCCCAAGGTATATTCCCTAGACTGGAAGTGGCCTTGGCTCTGTAGCTCTGTTGTTTACTTGTTTTAGGGAACACAATGCACTCCTCCAGTGAGGCAGTTGGCAATTTACATCCCACCCATCAGCATAACAAGGCTCCCAGTTCCTCAGGGCCTGTCTTGCCTTTCTGGTTTTTACACATTTTGTGGATGTCCCTTTTGACCGGTGGGAAATGATACTTCTTTGTAGTGCAGATTTGCATTGCCCGCTTGCTTGCTTGGCCAAAAAGGGCGTATGCGTTTTCTCCTGAATATATTCAGGAGAAAACGCATACGCCCTTTTTGGCCAAGTGCACCATTGTCCAAGTTGTGCCCCTCTTCCTGTGCTTTACAGGCGATTCCAAGGTACCTCTTGAAATCTGTTTCCTGCTATTTTGCCTCGCTTTCAAGTCCGCCTCGTTGACTTCCCTCAACAGATTTTTGGACGATAGTTGTCCTTTATCACTCTGCCAGTTTGTGAATTGCTGTGCCCCTGAGCTCCATTTCTCAACTCGTTTTTTGTGAGCTGAACGCAAGTCCAAAATTTTGGATCATGTCCTATACTGGTTCCCGGTGGGTGGCTGAGACTTTGGTTAATTCTTCTTCCTGCCGGGAAATTAGAGTGACATGTGCCCGTCCAAATGCCTAACAGCTACTCTCTCATGGGTTCTCCCTCGTCCCTTCCATCCTCTGCCAAATTGGGAACCTGTGCAAACCAGGAGGTTAAAGGGCCTGTCTCTCCAAGTTGGGAGATTGATAGTAAGGCAGTTGGAAAGTCAAACTGGAGCACCAGGAGAGGGACTATTCGTTGAGTTTTAGAAACCTTTCGTATTCACAGTGTGTCCATTCTCTAGGTTTCCTGTACATGTTATAGCTGTAGTAATATTCCCTTGAACCTGGAGAGTTGGGACCCATGGAATGGGGGCCATGCATTATTGCTTGAAAGGGTCTGCATTTGCTCACCCAATCTCACCAATCCTCTCAGTCCCAAGTGTCCAGCCTTAGGCCACATCCAGCTGTCATTGTAGATAGGGTCTTTCCAGGTTTCCTCAGACACCCTGAAGGAATTGTAAAGAATTTCCCTGTTTTTTGGTTTTGCTTTTGAAATTCCTTTTTATAGTGGGTTTGAGCTGATTCTCGCTGCCATGTTTATGCCACTCTAGACACACTTGATTCCCTTATGGAGACATATCAATACATAGGTTTTAAGATTCTTACTAGTCAGATATATTCCTCTGTGGGAAATATGGGGTTTTGAGTCTCTTTCACTGAGGAAGGTGTAGGTCTTGTCTATTCCAAAGTTGGTTTTTGAAACGGTCCCTGTGCTTATATCAAACTCTGGTTTTATGCATCACCCCACCTCTCCTTCCCCTTTATGCAGGCATAAGAGTGTTTTCTAAATGTGAGACTCTGTTCTCTTTCCTAACTCAGTTCACCTGTAGCCATGTTTACAGGATCTTCCTAAGTGATATCTTATGATAAGTTTCTTTTTCTGTGTGACTTATTTCACTTAGAATCATCGTACCTGAATCCACTCACTTTGCTGCTACTGGTCTTATGACATTGATTTCATGGCTGAGGGATATTCCATCGTACGTAAGTACCACAATGTTTTGAACCATTTTTATATTTCCTGGGATATTTAAGGTGTACCCAAGTTGAGGTTCTTGTAGTCAGTGCAGCCCTAAATTTGGAGGTGGCTCTTTCTTATTGATTTTCAGTTTTCCCCAGGTATATTCCCTAGACTGGAAGTGGCCTTGGCTCTGTAGCTCTGTTGTTTACTTGTTTTAGGGAACACAATGCACTCCTCCAGTGAGGCAGTTGGCAGTTTACATCCCGCCCATCAGCATAACAAGGCTCCCAGTTCTCCAGGGCCTGTCTTGCCTTTCTGGTTTTTACACATTTTGTGGATGTCCCTTTTGACCGGTGGGAAGTGATACTTCTTTGTAGTGCAGATTTGCATTGCCCGCTTGCTTGCTTGGCCAAAAAGGGCGTATGCGTTTTGTCCTGAATATATTCAGGAGAAAACGCATACGCCCTTTTTGGCCAAGTGCACCATTGTCCAAGTTGTGCCCCTCTTCCTGTGCTTTACAGGCGATTCCAAGGTACCTCTTGAAATCTGTTTCCTGCTATTTTGCCTCGCTTTCAAGTCCGCCTCGTTGACTTCCCTCAACAGATTTTTGGACGATAGTTGTCCTTTATCACTCTGCCAGTTTGTGAATTGCTGTGCCCCTGAGCTCCATTTCTCAACTCGTTTTTTGTGAGCTGAACGCAAGTCCAAAATTTTGGATCCTGTCCTATACTGGTTCCCGGTGGGTGGCTGAGGCTTTGGTTAATTCTTCTTCCTGCCGGGAAATTAGAGTGACATGTGCCCGTCCAAATGCCTAACAGCTACTCTCTCATGGGTTCTCTCTCGTCCCTTCCATCCTCTGCCAAATTGGGAACCTGTGCAAACCAGGAGGTTAAAGGGCCTGTCTCTCCAAGTTGGGAGATTGATAGTAAGGCAGTTGGAAAGTCAAACTGGAGCACCAGGAGAGGGACTATTCGTTGAGTTTTAGAAACCTTTCGTATTCACAGTGTGTCCATTCTCTAGGTTTCCTGTACATGTTATAGCTGTAGTAATATTCCCTTGAACCTGGAGAGTTGGGACCCATGGAATGGGGGCCATGCATTATTGCTTGAAAGGGTCTGCATTCGCTCACCCAATCTCACCAATCCTCTCAGTCCCAAGTGTCCAGCCTTATGCCACATCCAGCTGTCATTGTAGATAGGGTCTTTCCAGGTTTCCTCAGACACCCTGAAGGAATTGTAAAGAATTTCCCTGTTTTTTGGTTTTGCTTTTGAAATTCCTTTTTATACTGGGTTTGAGCTGATTCTCGCTGCCATGTTTATGCCACTCTAGACACACTTGATTCCCTTATGGAGACATATCAATACATAGGTTTTAAGATTCTTACTAGTCAGATATATTCCTCTGTGGGAAATATGGGGTTTTGAGTCTCTTTCACTGAGGAAGGTGTCGGTCTTGTCAATTCCAAAGTTGGTTTTTGAAACGGTCCCTGTGCTTATATCAAACTCTGGTTTTATGCATCACCCCACCTCTCCTTCCCCTTTATGCAGGCATAAGAGTGTTTTCTAAATGTGAGACTCTGTTCTCTTTCCTAACTCAGTTCACGTGTAGCCATGTTTACAGGATCTTCATAAGTGATATCTTATGATAAGTTTCTTTTTCTGTGTGACTTATTTCACTTAGAATCATCGTACCTGAATCCACTCACTTTGTTGCTACTGGTCTTATGACATTGATTTCATGGCTGAGGGATATTCCATCGTACGTAAGTACCACAATGTTTTGAACCATTTTTATATTTCCTGGGATATTTAAGGTGTACCCAAGTTGAGGTTCTTGTAGTCAGTGCAGCCCTAAATTTGGAGGTGGCTCTTTCTTATTGATTTTCAGTTTTCCCAAGGTATATTCCCTAGACTGGAAGTGGCCTTGGCTCTGTAGCTCTGTTGTTTACTTGTTTTAGGGAACACAATGCACTCCTCCAGTGAGGCAGTTGGCAATTTACATCCCACCCATCAGCATAACAAGGCTCCCAGTTCCTCAGGGCCTGTCTTGCCTTTCTGGTTTTTACACATTTTGTGGATGTCCCTTTTGACCGGTGGGAAATTATACTTCTTTGTAGTGCAGATTTGCATTGCCCGCTTGCTTGCTTGGCCAAAAAGGGCGTATGCGTTTTCTCCTGAATATATTCAGGAGAAAACGCATACGCCCTTTTTGGCCAAGTGCACCATTGTCCAAGTTGTGCCCCTCTTCCTGTGCTTTACAGGCGATTCCAAGGTACCTCTTGAAATCTGTTTCCTGCTATTTTGCCTCGCTTTCAAGTCCGCCTCGTTGATTTCCCTCAACAGATTTTTGGACGATAGTTGTCCTTTATCACTCTGCCAGTTTGTGAATTGCTGTGCCCCTGAGCTCCATTTCTCAACTCGTTTTTTTGTGAGCTGAACGCAAGTCCAAAATTTTGGATCCTGTCCTATACTGGTTCCCGGTGGGTGGCTGAGACTTTGGTTAATTCTTCTTCCTGCCGGGAAATTAGAGTGACATGTGCCCGTCCAAATGCCTAACAGCTACTCTCTCATGGGTTCTCTCTCGTCCCTTCCATCCTCTGCCAAATTGGGAACCTGTGCAAACCAGGAGGTTAAAGGGCCTGTCTCTCCAAGTTGGGAGATTGATAGTAAGGCAGTTGGAAAGTCAAACTGGAGCACCAGGAGAGGGACTATTCGTTGAGTTTTAGAAACCTTTCGTATTCACAGTGTGTCCATTCTCTAGGTTTCCTGTACATGTTATAGCTGTAGTAATATTCCCTTGAACCTGGAGAGTTGGGACCCATGGAATGGGGGCCATGCATTATTGCTTGAAAGGGTGTGCATTCGCTCACCCAATCTCACCAATCCTCTCAGTCCCAAGTGTCCAGCCTTATGCCACATCCAGCTGTCATTGTAGATAGGGTCTTTCCAGGTTTCCTCAGACACCCTGAAGGAATTGTAAAGAATTTCCCTGTTTTTTGGTTTTGCTTTTGAAATTCCTTTTTATACTGGGTTTGAGCTGATTCTCGCTGCCATGTTTATGCCACTCTAGACACACTTGATTCCCTTATGGAGACATATCAATACATAGGTTTTAAGATTCTTACTAGTCAGATATATTCCTCTGTGGGAAATATGGGGTTTTGAGTCTCTTTCACTGAGGAAGGTGTCGGTCTTGTCAATTCCAAAGTTGGTTTTTGAAACGGTCCCTGTGCTTATATCAAACTCTGGTTTTATGCATCACCCCACCTCTCCTTCCCCTTTATGCAGGCATAAGAGTGTTTTCTAAATGTGAGACTCTGTTCTCTTTCCTAACTCAGTTCACGTGTAGCCATGTTTACAGGATCTTCCTAAGTGATATCTTATGATAAGTTTCTTTTTCTGTGTGACTTATTTCACTTAGAATCATCGTACCTGAATCCACTCACTTTGTTGCTACTGGTCTTATGACATTGATTTCATGGCTGAGGGATATTCCATCATACGTAAGTACCACAATGTTTTGAACCATTTTTATATTTCCTGGGATATTTAAGGTGTACCCAAGTTGAGGTTCTTGTAGTCAGTGCAGCCCTAAATTTGGAGGTGGCTCTTTCTTATTGATTTTCAGTTTTCCCAAGGTATATTCCCTAGACTGGAAGTGGCCTTGGCTCTGTAGCTCTGTTGTTTACTTGTTTTAGGGAACACAATGCACTCCTCCAGTGAGGCAGTTGGCAATTTACATCCCACCCATCAGCATAACAAGGCTCCCAGTTCCTCAGGGCCTGTCTTGCCTTTCTGGTTTTTACACATTTTGTGGATGTCCCTTTTGACCGGTGGGAAATGATACTTCTTTGTAGTGCAGATTTGCATTGCCCGCTTGCTTGCTTGGCCAAAAAGGGCGTATGCGTTTTCTCCTGAATATATTCAGGAGAAAACGCATACGCCCTTTTTGGCCAAGTGCACCATTGTCCAAGTTGTGCCCCTCTTCCTGTGCTTTACAGGCGATTCCAAGGTACCTCTTGAAATCTGTTTCCTGCTATTTTGCCTCGCTTTCAAGTCCGCCTCGTTGACTTCCCTCAACAGATTTTTGGACGATAGTTGTCCTTTATCACTCTGCCAGTTTGTGAATTGCTGTGCCCCTGAGCTCCATTTCTCAACTCGTTTTTTGTGAGCTGAACGCAAGTCCAAAATTTTGGATCCTGTCCTATACTGGTTCCCGGTGGGTGGCTGAGACTTTGGTTAATTCTTCTTCCTGCCGGGAAATTAGAGTGACATGTGCCCGTCCAAATGCCTAACAGCTACTCTCTCATGGGTTCTCTCTCGTCCCTTCCATCCTCTGCCAAATTGGGAACCTGTGCAAACCAGGAGGTTAAAGGGCCTGTCTCTCCAAGTTGGGAGATTGATAGTAAGGCAGTTGGAAAGTCAAACTGGAGCACCAGGAGAGGGACTATTCGTTGAGTTTTAGAAACCTTTTGTATTCACAGTGTGTCCATTCTCTAGGTTTCCTGTACATGTTATAGCTGTAGTAATATTCCCTTGAACCTGGAGAGTTGGGACCCATGGAATGGGGGCCATGCATTATTGCTTGAAAGGGTCTGCATTCGCTCACCCAATCTCACCAATCCTCTCAGTCCCAAGTGTCCAGCCTTATGCCACATCCAGCTGTCATTGTAGATAGGGTCTTTCCAGGTTTCCTCAGACACCCTGAAGGAATTGTAAAGAATTTCCCTGTTTTTTGGTTTTGCTTTTGAAATTCCTTTTTATAGTGGGTTTGAGCTGATTGTCGCTGCCATGTTTATGCCACTCTAGACACACTTGATTCCCTTATGGAGACATATCAATACATAGGTTTTAAGATTCTTACTAGTCAGATATATTCCTCTGTGGGAAATATGGGGTTTTGAGTCTCTTTCACTGAGGAAGGTGTCGGTCTTGTCAATTCCAAAGTTGGTTTTTGAAACGGTCCCTGTGCTTATATCAAACTCTGGTTTTATGCATCACCCCACCTCTCCTTCCCCTTTATGCAGGCATAAGAGTGTTTTCTAAATGTGAGACTCTGTTCTCTTTCCTAACTCAGTTCACGTGTAGCCATGTTTACAGGATCTTCATAAGTGATATCTTATGATAAGTTTCTTTTTCTGTGTGACTTATTTCACTTAGAATCATCGTACCTGAATCCACTCACTTTGTTGCTACTGGTCTTATGACATTGATTTCATGGCTGAGGGATATTCCATCATACGTAAGTACCACAATGTTTTGAACCATTTTTATATTTCTTGGGATATTTAAGGTGTACCCAAGTTGAGGTTCTTGTAGTCAGTGCAGCCCTAAATTTGGAGGTGGCTCTTTCTTATTGATTTTCAGTTTTCCCAAGGTATATTCCCTAGACTGGAAGTGGCCTTGGCTCTGTAGCTCTGTTGTTTACTTGTTTTAGGGAACACAATGCACTCCTCCAGTGAGGCAGTTGGCAATTTACATCCCACCCATCAGCATAACAAGGCTCCCAGTTCCTCAGGGCCTGTCTTGCCTTTCTGGTTTTTACACATTTTGTGGATGTCCCTTTTGACCGGTGGGAAATGATACTTCTTTGTAGTGCAGATTTGCATTGCCCGCTTGCTTGCTTGGCCAAAAAGGGCGTATGCGTTTTCTCCTGAATATATTCAGGAGAAAACGCATACGCCCTTTTTGGCCAAGTGCACCATTGTCCAAGTTGTGCCCCTCTTCCTGTGCTTTACAGGCGATTCCAAGGTACCTCTTGAAATCTGTTTCCTGCTATTTTGCCTCGCTTTCAAGTCCGCCTCGTTGACTTCCCTCAACAGATTTTTGGACGATAGTTGTCCTTTATCACTCTGCCAGTTTGTGAATTGCTGTGCCCCTGAGCTCCATTTCTCAACTCGTTTTTTGTGAGCTGAACGCAAGTCCAAAATTTTGGATCATGTCCTATACTGGTTCCCGGTGGGTGGCTGAGACTTTGGTTAATTCTTCTTCCTGCCGGGAAATTAGAGTGACATGTGCCCGTCCAAATGCCTAACAGCTACTCTCTCATGGGTTCTCCCTCGTCCCTTCCATCCTCTGCCAAATTGGGAACCTGTGCAAACCAGGAGGTTAAAGGGCCTGTCTCTCCAAGTTGGGAGATTGATAGTAAGGCAGTTGGAAAGTCAAACTGGAGCACCAGGAGAGGGACTATTCGTTGAGTTTTAGAAACCTTTCGTATTCACAGTGTGTCCATTCTCTAGGTTTCCTGTACATGTTATAGCTGTAGTAATATTCCCTTGAACCTGGAGAGTTGGGACCCATGGAATGGGGGCCATGCATTATTGCTTGAAAGGGTCTGCATTCGCTCACCCAATCTCACCAATCCTCTCAGTCCCAAGTGTCCAGCCTTATGCCACATCCAGCTGTCATTGTAGATAGGGTCTTTCCAGGTTTCCTCAGACACCCTGAAGGAATTGTAAAGAATTTCCCTGTTTTTTGGTTTTGCTTTTGAAATTCCTTTTTATAGTGGGTTTGAGCTGATTCTCGCTGCCATGTTTATGCCACTCTAGACACACTTGATTCCCTTATGGAGACATATCAATACATAGGTTTTAAGATTCTTACTAGTCAGATATATTCCTCTGTGGGAAATATGGGGTTTTGAGTCTCTTTCACTGAGGAAGGTGTCGGTCTTGTCAATTCCAAAGTTGGTTTTTGAAACGGTCCCTGTGCTTATATCAAACTCTGGTTTTATGCATCACCCCACCTCTCCTTCCCCTTTATGCAGGCATAAGAGTGTTTTCTAAATGTGAGACTCTGTTCTCTTTCCTAACTCAGTTCACGTGTAGCCATGTTTACAGGATCTTCATAAGTGATATCTTATGATAAGTTTCTTTTTCTGTGTGACTTATTTCACTTAGAATCATCGTACCTGAATCCACTCACTTTGTTGCTACTGGTCTTATGACATTGATTTCATGGCTGAGGGATATTCCATCATACGTAAGTACCACAATGTTTTGAACCATTTTTATATTTCCTGGGATATTTAAGGTGTACCCAAGTTGAGGTTCTTGTAGTCAGTGCAGCCCTAAATTTGGAGGTGGCTCTTTCTTATTGATTTTCAGTTTTCCCAAGGTATATTCCCTAGACTGGAAGTGGCCTTGGCTCTGTAGCTCTGTTGTTTACTTGTTTTAGGGAACACAATGCACTCCTCCAGTGAGGCAGTTGGCAATTTACATCCCACCCATCAGCATAACAAGGCTCCCAGTTCCTCAGGGCCTGTCTTGCCTTTCTGGTTTTTACACATTTTGTGGATGTCCCTTTTGACCGGTGGGAAATGATACTTCTTTGTAGTGCAGATTTGCATTGCCCGCTTGCTTGCTTGGCCAAAAAGGGCGTATGCGTTTTCTCCTGAATATATTCAGGAGAAAACGCATACGCCCTTTTTGGCCAAGTGCACCATTGTCCAAGTTGTGCCCCTCTTCCTGTGCTTTACAGGCGATTCCAAGGTACCTCTTGAAATCTGTTTCCTGCTATTTTGCCTCGCTTTCAAGTCCGCCTCGTTGACTTCCCTCAACAGATTTTTGGACGATAGTTGTCCTTTATCACTCTGCCAGTTTGTGAATTGCTGTGCCCCTGAGCTCCATTTCTCAACTCGTTTTTTGTGAGCTGAACGCAAGTCCAAAATTTTGGATCCTGTCCTATACTGGTTCCCGGTGGGTGGCTGAGACTTTGGTTAATTCTTCTTCCTGCCGGGAAATTAGAGTGACATGTGCCCGTCCAAATGCCTAACAGCTACTCTCTCATGGGTTCTCTCTCGTCCCTTCCATCCTCTGCCAAATTGGGAACCTGTGCAAACCAGGAGGTTAAAGGGCCTGTCTCTCCAAGTTGGGAGATTGATAGTAAGGCAGTTGGAAAGTCAAACTGGAGCACCAGGAGAGGGACTATTCGTTGAGTTTTAGAAACCTTTCGTATTCACAGTGTGTCCATTCTCTAGGTTTCCTGTACATGTTATAGCTGTAGTAATATTCCCTTGAACCTGGAGAGTTGGGACCCATGGAATGGGGGCCATGCATTATTGCTTGAAAGGGTCTGCATTCGCTCACCCAATCTCACCAATCCTCTCAGTCCCAAGTGTCCAGCCTTATGCCACATCCAGCTGTCATTGTAGATAGGGTCTTTCCAGGTTTCCTCAGACACCCTGAAGGAATTGTAAAGAATTTCCCTGTTTTTTGGTTTTGCTTTTGAAATTCCTTTTTATAGTGGGTTTGAGCTGATTGTCGCTGCCATGTTTATGCCACTCTAGACACACTTGATTCCCTTATGGAGACATATCAATACATAGGTTTTAAGATTCTTACTAGTCAGATATATTCCTCTGTGGGAAATATGGGGTTTTGAGTCTCTTTCACTGAGGAAGGTGTCGGTCTTGTCAATTCCAAAGTTGGTTTTTGAAACGGTCCCTGTGCTTATATCAAACTCTGGTTTTATGCATCACCCCACCTCTCCTTCCCCTTTATGCAGGCATAAGAGTGTTTTCTAAATGTGAGACTCTGTTCTCTTTCCTAACTCAGTTCACGTGTAGCCATGTTTACAGGATCTTCATAAGTGATATCTTATGATAAGTTTCTTTTTCTGTGTGACTTATTTCACTTAGAATCATCGTACCTGAATCCACTCACTTTGTTGCTACTGGTCTTATGACATTGATTTCATGGCTGAGGGATATTCCATCATACGTAAGTACCACAATGTTTTGAACCATTTTTATATTTCCTGGGATATTTAAGGTGTACCCAAGTTGAGGTTCTTGTAGTCAGTGCAGCCCTAAATTTGGAGGTGGCTCTTTCTTATTGATTTTCAGTTTTCCCAAGGTATATTCCCTAGACTGGAAGTGGCCTTGGCTCTGTAGCTCTGTTGTTTACTTGTTTTAGGGAACACAATGCACTCCTCCAGTGAGGCAGTTGGCAATTTACATCCCACCCATCAGCATAACAAGGCTCCCAGTTCCTCAGGGCCTGTCTTGCCTTTCTGGTTTTTACACATTTTGTGGATGTCCCTTTTGACCGGTGGGAAATTATACTTCTTTGTACTGCAGATTTGCATTGCCCGCTTGCTTGCTTGGCCAAAAAGGGCGTATGCGTTTTCTCCTGAATATATTCAGGAGAAAACGCATACGCCCTTTTTGGCCAAGTGCACCATTGTCCAAGTTGTGCCCCTCTTCCTGTGCTTTACAGGCGATTCCAAGGTACCTCTTGAAATCTGTTTCCTGCTATTTTGCCTCGCTTTCAAGTCCGCCTCGTTGACTTCCCTCAACAGATTTTTGGACGATAGTTGTCCTTTATCACTCTGCCAGTTTGTGAATTGCTGTGCCCCTGAGCTCCATTTCTCAACTCGTTTTTTGTGAGCTGAACGCAAGTCCAAAATTTTGGATCATGTCCTATACTGGTTCCCGGTGGGTGGCTGAGACTTTGGTTAATTCTTCTTCCTGCCGGGAAATTAGAGTGACATGTGCCCGTCCAAATGCCTAACAGCTACTCTCTCATGGGTTCTCCCTCGTCCCTTCCATCCTCTGCCAAATTGGGAACCTGTGCAAACCAGGAGGTTAAAGGGCCTGTCTCTCCAAGTTGGGAGATTGATAGTAAGGCAGTTGGAAAGTCAAACTGGAGCACCAGGAGAGGGACTATTCGTTGAGTTTTAGAAACCTTTCGTATTCACAGTGTGTCCATTCTCTAGGTTTCCTGTACATGTTATAGCTGTAGTAATATTCCCTTGAACATGGAGAGTTGGGACCCATGGAATGGGGGCCATGCATTATTGCTTGAAAGGGTCTGCATTTGCTCACCCAATCTCACCAATCCTCTCAGTCCCAAGTGTCCAGCCTTATGCCACATCCAGCTGTCATTGTAGATAGGGTCTTTCCAGGTTTCCTCAGACACCCTGAAGGAATTGTAAAGAATTTCCCTGTTTTTTGGTTTTGCTTTTGAAATTCCTTTTTATAGTGGGTTTGAGTTGATTCTCGCTGCCATGTTTATGCCACTCTAGACACACTTGATTCCCTTATGGAGACATATCAATACATAGGTTTTAAGATTCTTACTAGTCAGATATATTCCTCTGTGGGAAATATGGGGTTTTGAGTCTCTTTCACTGAGGAAGGTGTCGGTTTGTCAATTCCAAAGTTGGTTTTTGAAACGGTCCCTGTGCTTATATCAAACTCTGGTTTTATGCATCACCCCACCTCTCCTTCCCCTTTATGCAGGCATAAGAGTGTTTTCTAAATGTGAGACTCTGTTCTCTTTCCTAACTCAGTTCACGTGTAGCCATGTTTACAGGATCTTCATAAGTGATATCTTATGATAAGTTTCTTTTTCTGTGTGACTTATTTCACTTAGAATCATCGTACCTGAATCCACTCACTTTGCTGCTACTGGTCTTATGACATTGATTTCATGGCTGAGGGATATTCCATCGTACGTAAGTACCACAATGTTTTGAACCATTTTTATATTTCCTGGGATATTTAAGGTGTACCCAAGTTGAGGTTCTTGTAGTCAGTGCAGCCCTAAATTTGGAGGTGGCTCTTTCTTATTGATTTTCAGTTTTCCCAAGGTATATTCCCTAGACTGGAAGTGGCCTTGGCTCTGTAGCTCTGTTGTTTACTTGTTTTAGGGAACACAATGCACTCCTCCAGTGAGGCAGTTGGCAATTTACATCCCACCCATCAGCATAACAAGGCTCCCAGTTCCTCAGGGCCTGTCTTGCCTTTCTGGTTTTTACACATTTTGTGGATGTCCCTTTTGACCGGTGGGAAATGATACTTCTTTGTAGTGCAGATTTGCATTGCCCGCTTGCTTGCTTGGCCAAAAAGGGCGTATGCGTTTTCTCCTGAATATATTCAGGAGAAAACGCATACGCCCTTTTTGGCCAAGTGCACCATTGTCCAAGTTGTGCCCCTCTTCCTGTGCTTTACAGGCGATTCCAAGGTACCTCTTGAAATCTGTTTCCTGCTATTTTGCCTCGCTTTCAAGTCCGCCTCGTTGACTTCCCTCAACAGATTTTTGGACGATAGTTGTCCTTTATCACTCTGCCAGTTTGTGAATTGCTGTGCCCCTGAGCTCCATTTCTCAACTCGTTTTTTGTGAGCTGAACGCAAGTCCAAAATTTTGGATCATGTCCTATACTGGTTCCCGGTGGGTGGCTGAGACTTTGGTTAATTCTTCTTCCTGCCGGGAAATTAGAGTGACATGTGCCCGTCCAAATGCCTAACAGCTACTCTCTCATGGGTTCTCCCTCGTCCCTTCCATCCTCTGCCAAATTGGGAACCTGTGCAAACCAGGAGGTTAAAGGGCCTGTCTCTCCAAGTTGGGAGATTGATAGTAAGGCAGTTGGAAAGTCAAACTGGAGCACCAGGAGAGGGACTATTCGTTGAGTTTTAGAAACCTTTCGTATTCACAGTGTGTCCATTCTCTATGTTTCCTGTACATGTTATAGCTGTAGTAATATTCCCTGAACATGGAGAGTTGGGACCCATGGAATGGGGGCCATGCATTATTGCTTGAAAGGGTCTGCATTTGCTCACCCAATCTCACCAATCCTCTCAGTCCCAAGTGTCCAGCCTTATGCCACATCCAGCTGTCATTGTAGATAGGGTCTTTCCAGGTTTCCTCAGACACCCTGAAGGAATTGTAAAGAATTTCCCTGTTTTTTGGTTTTGCTTTTGAAATTCCTTTTTATAGTGGGTTTGAGTTGATTCTCGCTGCCATGTTTATGCCACTCTAGACACACTTGATTCCCTTATGGAGACATATCAATACATAGGTTTTAAGATTCTTACTAGTCAGATATATTCCTCTGTGGGAAATATGGGGTTTTGAGTCTCTTTCACTGAGGAAGGTGTCGGTTTGTCAATTCCAAAGTTGGTTTTTGAAACGGTCCCTGTGCTTATATCAAACTCTGGTTTTATGCATCACCCCACCTCTCCTTCCCCTTTATGCAGGCATAAGAGTGTTTTCTAAATGTGAGACTCTGTTCTCTTTCCTAACTCAGTTCACGTGTAGCCATGTTTACAGGATCTTCATAAGTGATATCTTATGATAAGTTTCTTTTTCTGTGTGACTTATTTCACTTAGAATCATCGTACCTGAATCCACTCACTTTGCTGCTACTGGTCTTATGACATTGATTTCATGGCTGAGGGATATTCCATCGTACGTAAGTACCACAATGTTTTGAACCATTTTTATATTTCCTGGGATATTTAAGGTGTACCCAAGTTGAGGTTCTTGTAGTCAGTGCAGCCCTAAATTTGGAGGTGGCTCTTTCTTATTGATTTTCAGTTTTCCCAAGGTATATTCCCTAGACTGGAAGTGGCCTTGGCTCTGTAGCTCTGTTGTTTACTTGTTTTAGGGAACACAATGCACTCCTCCAGTGAGGCAGTTGGCAGTTTACATCCCGCCCATCAGCATAACAAGGCTCCCAGTTCTCCAGGGCCTGTCTTGCCTTTCTGGTTTTTACACATTTTGTGGATGTCCCTTTTGACCGGTGGGAAGTGATACTTCTTTGTAGTGCAGATTTGCATTGCCCGCTTGCTTGCTTGGCCAAAAAGGGCGTATGCGTTTTCTCCTGAATATATTCAGGAGAAAACGCATACGCCCTTTTTGGCCAAGTGCACCATTGTCCAAGTTGTGCCCCTCTTCCTGTGCTTTACAGGCGATTCCAAGGTACGTCTTGAAATCTGTTTCCTGCTATTTTGCCTCGCTTTCAAGTCCGCCTCGTTGACTTCCCTCAACAGATTTTTGGACGATAGTTGTCCTTTATCACTCTGCCAGTTTGTGAATTGCTGTGCCCCTGAGCTCCATTTCTCAACTCGTTTTTTGTGAGCTGAACGCAAGTCCAAAATTTTGGATCATGTCCTATACTGGTTCCCGGTGGGTGGCTGAGACTTTGGTTAATTCTTCTTCCTGCCGGGAAATTAGAGTGACATGTGCCCGTCCAAATGCCTAACAGCTACTCTCTCATGGGTTCTCTCTCGTCCCTTCCATCCTCTGCCAAATTGGGAACCTGTGCAAACCAGGAGGTTAAAGGGCCTGTCTCTCCAAGTTGGGAGATTGATAGTAAGGCAGTTGGAAAGTCAAACTGGAGCACCAGGAGAGGGACTATTCGTTGAGTTTTAGAAACCTTTCGTATTCACAGTGTGTCCATTCTCTAGGTTTCCTGTACATGTTATAGCTGTAGTAATATTCCCTTGAACCTGGAGAGTTGGGACCCATGGAATGGGGGCCATGCATTATTGCTTGAAAGGGTCTGCATTCGCTCACCCAATCTCACCAATCCTCTCAGTCCCAAGTGTCCAGCCTTATGCCACATCCAGCTGTCATTGTAGATAGGGTCTTTCCAGGTTTCCTCAGACACCCTGAAGGAATTGTAAAGAATTTCCCTGTTTTTTGGTTTTGCTTTTGAAATTCCTTTTTATACTGGGTTTGAGCTGATTCTCGCTGCCATGTTTATGCCACTCTAGACACACTTGATTCCCTTATGGAGACATATCAATACATAGGTTTTAAGATTCTTACTAGTCAGATATATTCCTCTGTGGGAAATATGGGGTTTTGAGTCTCTTTCACTGAGGAAGGTGTCGGTCTTGTCAATTCCAAAGTTGGTTTTTGAAACGGTCCCTGTGCTTATATCAAACTCTGGTTTTATGCATCACCCCACCTCTCCTTCCCCTTTATGCAGGCACAAGAGTGTTTTCTAAATGTGAGACTCTGTTCTCTTTCCTAACTCAGTTCACGTGTAGCCATGTTTACAGGATCTTCATAAGTGATATCTTATGATAAGTTTCTTTTTCTGTGTGACTTATTTCACTTAGAATCATCGTACCTGAATCCACTCACTTTGTTGCTACTGGTCTTATGACATTGATTTCATGGCTGAGGGATATTCCATCGTACGTAAGTACCACAATGTTTTGAACCATTTTTATATTTCCTGGGATATTTAAGTTGTACCCAAGTTGAGGTTCTTGTAGTCAGTGCAGCCCTAAATTTGGAGGTGGCTCTTTCTTATTGATTTTCAGTTTTCCCAAGGTATATTCCCTAGACTGGAAGTGGCCTTGGCTCTGTAGCTCTGTTGTTTACTTGTTTTAGGGAACACAATGCACTCCTCCAGTGAGGCAGTTGGCAATTTACATCCCACCCATCAGCATAACAAGGCTCCCAGTTCCTCAGGGCCTGTCTTGCCTTTCTGGTTTTTACACATTTTGTGGATGTCCCTTTTGACCGGTGGGAAATGATACTTCTTTGTAGTGCAGATTTGCATTGCCCGCTTGCTTGCTTGGCCAAAAAGGGCGTATGCGTTTTCTCCTGAATATATTCAGGAGAAAACGCATACGCCCTTTTTGGCCAAGTGCACCATTGTCCAAGTTGTGCCCCTCTTCCTGTGCTTTACAGGCGATTCCAAGGTACCTCTTGAAATCTGTTTCCTGCTATTTTGCCTCGCTTTCAAGTCCGCCTCGTTGACTTCCCTCAACAGATTTTTGGACGATAGTTGTCCTTTATCACTCTGCCAGTTTGTGAATTGCTGTGCCCCTGAGCTCCATTTCTCAACTCGTTTTTTGTGAGCTGAACGCAAGTCCAAAATTTTGGATCATGTCCTATACTGGTTCCCGGTGGGTGGCTGAGACTTTGGTTAATTCTTCTTCCTGCCGGGAAATTAGAGTGACATGTGCCCGTCCAAATGCCTAACAGCTACTCTCTCATGGGTTCTCCCTCGTCCCTTCCATCCTCTGCCAAATTGGGAACCTGTGCAAACCAGGAGGTTAAAGGGCCTGTCTCTCCAAGTTGGGAGATTGATAGTAAGGCAGTTGGAAAGTCAAACTGGAGCACCAGGAGAGGGACTATTCGTTGAGTTTTAGAAACCTTTCGTATTCACAGTGTGTCCATTCTCTAGGTTTCCTGTACATGTTATAGCTGTAGTAATATTCCCTTGAACATGGAGAGTTGGGACCCATGGAATGGGGGCCATGCATTATTGCTTGAAAGGGTCTGCATTTGCTCACCCAATCTCACCAATCCTCTCAGTCCCAAGTGTCCAGCCTTATGCCACATCCAGCTGTCATTGTCGATAGGGTCTTTCCAGGTTTCCTCAGACACCCTGAAGGAATTGTAAAGAATTTCCCTGTTTTTTGGTTTTGCTTTTGAAATTCCTTTTTATAGTGGGTTTGAGTTGATTCTCGCTGCCATGTTTATGCCACTCTAGACACACTTGATTCCCTTATGGAGACATATCAATACATAGGTTTTAAGATTCTTACTAGTCAGATATATTCCTCTGTGGGAAATATGGGGTTTTGAGTCTCTTTCACTGAGGAAGGTGTCGGTTTGTCAATTCCAAAGTTGGTTTTTGAAACGGTCCCTGTGCTTATATCAAACTCTGGTTTTATGCATCACCCCACCTCTCCTTCCCCTTTATGCAGGCATAAGAGTGTTTTCTAAATGTGAGACTCTGTTCTCTTTCCTAACTCAGTTCACGTGTAGCCATGTTTACAGGATCTTCATAAGTGATATCTTATGATAAGTTTCTTTTTCTGTGTGACTTATTTCACTTAGAATCATCGTACCTGAATCCACTCACTTTGCGGCTACTGGTCTTATGACATTGATTTCATGGCTGAGGGATATTCCATCGTACGTAAGTACCACAATGTTTTGAACCATTTTTATATTTCCTGGGATATTTAAGGTGTACCCAAGTTGAGGTTCTTGTAGTCAGTGCAGCCCTAAATTTGGAGGTGGCTCTTTCTTATTGATTTTCAGTTTTCCCAAGGTATATTCCCTAGACTGGAAGTGGCCTTGGCTCTGTAGCTCTGTTGTTTACTTGTTTTAGGGAACACAATGCACTCCTCCAGTGAGGCAGTTGGCAATTTACATCCCACCCATCAGCATAACAAGGCTCCCAGTTCCTCAGGGCCTGTCTTGCCTTTCTGGTTTTTACACATTTTGTGGATGTCCCTTTTGACCGGTGGGAAATGATACTTCTTTGTAGTGCAGATTTGCATTGCCCGCTTGCTTGCTTGGCCAAAAAGGGCGTATGCGTTTTCTCCTGAATATATTCAGGAGAAAACGCATACGCCCTTTTTGGCCAAGTGCACCATTGTCCAAGTTGTGCCCCTCTTCCTGTGCTTTACAGGCGATTCCAAGGTACCTCTTGAAATCTGTTTCCTGCTATTTTGCCTCGCTTTCAAGTCCGCCTCGTTGACTTCCCTCAACAGATTTTTGGACGATAGTTGTCCTTTATCACTCTGCCAGTTTGTGAATTGCTGTGCCCCTGAGCTCCATTTCTCAACTCGTTTTTTGTGAGCTGAACGCAAGTCCAAAATTTTGGATCATGTCCTATACTGGTTCCCGGTGGGTGGCTGAGACTTTGGTTAATTCTTCTTCCTGCCGGGAAATTAGAGTGACATGTGCCCGTCCAAATGCCTAACAGCTACTCTCTCATGGGTTCTCTCTCGTCCCTTCCATCCTCTGCCAAATTGGGAACCTGTGCAAACCAGGAGGTTAAAGGGCCTGTCTCTCCAAGTTGGGAGATTGATAGTGAGGCAGTTGGAAAGTCAAACTGGAGCACCAGGAGAGGGACTATTCGTTGAGTTTTAGAAACCTTTGTATTCACAGTGTGTCCATTCTCTAGGTTTCCTGTACATGTTATAGCTGTAGTAATATTCCCTTGAACCTGGAGAGTTGGGACCCATGGAATGGGGGCCATGCATTATTGCTTGAAAGGGTCTGCATTCGCTCACCCAATCTCACCAATCCTCTCAGTCCCAAGTGTCCAGCCTTATGCCACATCCAGCTGTCATTGTAGATAGGGTCTTTCCAGGTTTCCTCAGACACCCTGAAGGAATTGTAAAGAATTTCCCTGTTTTTTGGTTTTGCTTTTGAAATTCCTTTTTATACTGGGTTTGAGCTGATTCTCGCTGCCATGTTTATGCCACTCTAGACACACTTGATTCCCTTATGGAGACATATCAATACATAGGTTTTAAGATTCTTACTAGTCAGGTATATTCCTCTGTGGGAAATATGGGGTTTTGAGTCTCTTTCACTGAGGAAGGTGTCGGTCTTGTCAATTCCAAAGTTGGTTTTTGAAACGGTCCCTGTGCTTATATCAAACTCTGGTTTTATGCATCACCCCACCTCTCCTTCCCCTTTATGCAGGCATAAGAGTGTTTTCTAAATGTGAGACTCTGTTCTCTTTCCTAACTCAGTTCACGTGTAGCCATGTTTACAGGATCTTCATAAGTGATATCTTATGATAAGTTTCTTTTTCTGTGTGACTTATTTCACTTAGAATCATCGTACCTGAATCCACTCACTTTGTTGCTACTGGTCTTATGACATTGATTTCATGGCTGAGGGATATTCCATCGTACGTAAGTACCACAATGTTTTGAACCATTTTTATATTTCCTGGGATATTTAAGGTGTACCCAAGTTGAGGTTCTTGTAGTCAGTGCAGCCCTAAATTTGGAGGTGGCTCTTTCTTATTGATTTTCAGTTTTCCCAAGGTATATTCCCTAGACTGGAAGTGGCCTTGGCTCTGTAGCTCTGTTGTTTACTTGTTTTAGGGAACACAATGCACTCCTCCAGTGAGGCAGTTGGCAATTTACATCCCACCCATCAGCATAACAAGGCTCCCAGTTCCTCAGGGCCTGTCTTGCCTTTCTGGTTTTTACACATTTTGTGGATGTCCCTTTTGACCGGTGGGAAATGATACTTCTTTGTAGTGCAGATTTGCATTGCCCGCTTGCTTGCTTGGCCAAAAAGGGCGTATGCGTTTTCTCCTGAATATATTCAGGAGAAAACGCATACGCCCTTTTTGGCCAAGTGCACCATTGTCCAAGTTGTGCCCCTCTTCCTGTGCTTTACAGGCGATTCCAAGGTACCTCTTGAAATCTGTTTCCTGCTATTTTGCCTCGCTTTCAAGTCCGCCTCGTTGACTTCCCTCAACAGATTTTTGGACGATAGTTGTCCTTTATCACTCTGCCAGTTTGTGAATTGCTGTGCCCCTGAGCTCCATTTCTCAACTCGTTTTTTGTGAGCTGAACGCAAGTCCAAAATTTTGGATCATGTCCTATACTGGTTCCCGGTGGGTGGCTGAGACTTTGGTTAATTCTTCTTCCTGCCGGGAAATTAGAGTGACATGTGCCCGTCCAAATGCCTAACAGCTACTCTCTCATGGGTTCTCCCTCGTCCCTTCCATCCTCTGCCAAATTGGGAACCTGTGCAAACCAGGAGGTTAAAGGGCCTGTCTCTCCAAGTTGGGAGATTGATAGTAAGGCAGTTGGAAAGTCAAACTGGAGCACCAGGAGAGGGACTATTCGTTGAGTTTTAGAAACCTTTCGTATTCACAGTGTGTCCATTCTCTAGGTTTCCTGTACATGTTATAGCTGTAGTAATATTCCCTTGAACATGGAGAGTTGGGACCCATGGAATGGGGGCCATGCATTATTGCTTGAAAGGGTCTGCATTTGCTCACCCAATCTCACCAATCCTCTCAGTCCCAAGTGTCCAGCCTTATGCCACATCCAGCTGTCATTGTAGATAGGGTCTTTCCAGGTTTCCTCAGACACCCTGAAGGAATTGTAAAGAATTTCCCTGTTTTTTGGTTTTGCTTTTGAAATTCCTTTTTATACTGGGTTTGAGCTGATTCTCGCTGCCATGTTTATGCCACTCTAGACACACTTGATTCCCTTATGGAGACATATCAATACATAGGTTTTAAGATTCTTACTAGTCAGGTATATTCCTCTGTGGGAAATATGGGGTTTTGAGTCTCTTTCACTGAGGAAGGTGTCGGTCTTGTCAATTCCAAAGTTGGTTTTTGAAACGGTCCCTGTGCTTATATCAAACTCTGGTTTTATGCATCACCCCACCTCTCCTTCCCCTTTATGCAGGCACAAGAGTGTTTTCTAAATGTGAGACTCTGTTCTCTTTCCTAACTCAGTTCACGTGTAGCCATGTTTACAGGATCTTCATAAGTGATATCTTATGATAAGTTTCTTTTTCTGTGTGACTTATTTCACTTAGAATCATCGTACCTGAATCCACTCACTTTGTTGCTACTGGTCTTATGACATTGATTTCATGGCTGAGGGATATTCCATCGTACGTAAGTACCACAATGTTTTGAACCATTTTTATATTTCCTGGGATATTTAAGGTGTACCCAAGTTGAGGTTCTTGTAGTCAGTGCAGCCCTAAATTTGGAGGTGGCTCTTTCTTATTGATTTTCAGTTTTCCCAAGGTATATTCCCTAGACTGGAAGTGGCCTTGGCTCTGTAGCTCTGTTGTTTACTTGTTTTAGGGAACACAATGCACTCCTCCAGTGAGGCAGTTGGCAATTTACATCCCACCCATCAGCATAACAAGGCTCCCAGTTCCTCAGGGCCTGTCTTGCCTTTCTGGTTTCTACACATTTTGTGGATGTCCCTTTTGACCGGTGGGAAATGATACTTCTTTGTAGTGCAGATTTGCATTGCCCGCTTGCTTGCTTGGCCAAAAAGGGCGTATGCGTTTTCTCCTGAATATATTCAGGAGAAAACGCATACGCCCTTTTTGGCCAAGTGCACCATTGTCCAAGTTGTGCCCCTCTTCCTGTGCTTTACAGGCGATTCCAAGGTACCTCTTGAAATCTGTTTCCTGCTATTTTGCCTCGCTTTCAAGTCCGCCTCGTTGACTTCCCTCAACAGATTTTTGGACGATAGTTGTCCTTTATCACTCTGCCAGTTTGTGAATTGCTGTGCCCCTGAGCTCCATTTCTCAACTCGTTTTTTGTGAGCTGAACGCAAGTCCAAAATTTTGGATCATGTCCTATACTGGTTCCCGGTGGGTGGCTGAGACTTTGGTTAATTCTTCTTCCTGCCGGGAAATTAGAGTGACATGTGCCCGTCCAAATGCCTAACAGCTACTCTCTCATGGGTTCTCCCTCGTCCCTTCCATCCTCTGCCAAATTGGGAACCTGTGCAAACCAGGAGGTTAAAGGGCCTGTCTCTCCAAGTTGGGAGATTGATAGTAAGGCAGTTGGAAAGTCAAACTGGAGCACCAGGAGAGGGACTATTCGTTGAGTTTTAGAAACCTTTCGTATTCACAGTGTGTCCATTCTCTAGGTTTCCTGTACATGTTATAGCTGTAGTAATATTCCCTTGAACATGGAGAGTTGGGACCCATGGAATGGGGGCCATGCATTATTGCTTGAAAGGGTCTGCATTTGCTCACCCAATCTCACCAATCCTCTCAGTCCCAAGTGTCCAGCCTTATGCCACATCCAGCTGTCATTGTAGATAGGGTCTTTCCAGGATTCCTCAGACACCCTGAAGGAATTGTAAAGAATTTCCCTGTTTTTTGGTTTTGCTTTTGAAATTCCTTTTTATACTGGGTTTGAGCTGATTCTCGCTGCCATGTTTATGCCACTCTAGACACACTTGATTCCCTTATGGAGACATATCAATACATAGGTTTTAAGATTCTTACTAGTCAGATATATTCCTCTGTGGGAAATATGGGGTTTTGAGTCTCTTTCACTGAGGAAGGTGTAGGTCTTGTCTATTCCAAAGTTGGTTTTTGAAACGGTCCCTGTGCTTATATCAAACTCTGGTTTTATGCATCACCCCACCTCTCCTTCCCCTTTATGCAGGCATAAGAGTGTTTTCTAAATGTGAGACTCTGTTCTCTTTCCTAACTCAGTTCACGTGTAGCCATGTTTACAGGATCTTCATAAGTGATATCTTATGATAAGTTTCTTTTTCTGTGTGACTTATTTCACTTAGAATCATCGTACCTGAATCCACTCACTTTGCTGCTACTGGTCTTATGACATTGATTTCATGGCTGAGGGATATTCCATCGTACGTAAGTACCACAATGTTTTGAACCATTTTTATATTTCCTGGGATATTTAAGGTGTACCCAAGTTGAGGTTCTTGTAGTCAGTGCAGCCCTAAATTTGGAGGTGGCTCTTTCTTATTGATTTTCAGTTTTCCCAAGGTATATTCCCTAGACTGGAAGTGGCCTTGGCTCTGTAGCTCTGTTGTTTACTTGTTTTAGGGAACACAATGCACTCCTCCAGTGAGGCAGTTGGCAGTTTACATCCCGCCCATCAGCATAACAAGGCTCCCAGTTCTCCAGGGCCTGTCTTGCCTTTCTGGTTTTTACACATTTTGTGGATGTCCCTTTTGACCGGTGGGAAGTGATACTTCTTTGTAGTGCAGATTTGCATTGCCCGCTTGCTTGCTTGGCCAAAAAGGGCGTATGCGTTTTCTCCTGAATATATTCAGGAGAAAACGCATACGCCCTTTTTGGCCAAGTGCACCATTGTCCAAGTTGTGCCCCTCTTCCTGTGCTTTACAGGCGATTCCAAGGTACCTCTTGAAATCTGTTTCCTGCTATTTTGCCTCGCTTTCAAGTCCGCCTCGTTGACTTCCCTCAACAGATTTTTGGACGATAGTTGTCCTTTATCACTCTGCCAGTTTGTGAATTGCTGTGCCCCTGAGCTCCATTTCTCAACTCGTTTTTTGTGAGCTGAACGCAAGTCCAAAATTTTGGATCATGTCCTATACTGGTTCCCGGTGGGTGGCTGAGACTTTGGTTAATTCTTCTTCCTGCCGGGAAATTAGAGTGACATGTGCCCGTCCAAATGCCTAACAGCTACTCTCTCATGGGTTCTCTCTCGTCCCTTCCATCCTCTGCCAAATTGGGAACCTGTGCAAACCAGGAGGTTAAAGGGCCTGTCTCTCCAAGTTGGGAGATTGATAGTAAGGCAGTTGGAAAGTCAAACTGGAGCACCAGGAGAGGGACTATTCGTTGAGTTTTAGAAACCTTTCGTATTCACAGTGTGTCCATTCTCTAGGTTTCCTGTACATGTTATAGCTGTAGTAATATTCCCTTGAACCTGGAGAGTTGGGACCCATGGAATGGGGGCCATGCATTATTGCTTGAAAGGGTCTGCATTCGCTCACCCAATCTCACCAATCCTCTCAGTCCCAAGTGTCCAGCCTTATGCCACATCCAGCTGTCATTGTAGATAGGGTCTTTCCAGGTTTCCTCAGACACCCTGAAGGAATTGTAAAGAATTTCCCTGTTTTTTGGTTTTGCTTTTGAAATTCCTTTTTATAGTGGGTTTGAGCTGATTCTCGCTGCCATGTTTATGCCACTCTAGACACACTTGATTCCCTTATGGAGACATATCAATACATAGGTTTTAAGATTCTTACTAGTCAGATATATTCCTGTGTGGGAAATATGGGGTTTCGAGTCTCTTTCACTGAGGAAGGTGTCGGTCTTGTCTATTCCAAAGTTGGTTTTTGAAACGGTCCCTGTGCTTATATCAAACTCTGGTTTTATGCATCACCCCACCTCTCCTTCCCCTTTATGCAGGCATAAGAGTGTTTTCTAAATGTGAGACTCTGTTCTCTTTCCTAACTCAGTTCACGTGTAGCCATGTTTACAGGATCTTCATAAGTGATATCTTATGATAAGTTTCTTTTTCTGTGTGACTTATTTCACTTAGAATCATCGTACCTGAATCCACTCACTTTGCTGCTACTGGTCTTATGACATTGATTTCATGGCTGAGGGATATTCCATCGTACGTAAGTACCACAATGTTTTGAACCATTTTTATATTTCCTGGGATATTTAAGGTGTACCAAGTTGAGGTTCTTGTAGTCAGTGCAGCCCTAAATTTGGAGGTGGCTCTTTCTTATTGATTTTCAGTTTTCCCAAGGTATATTCCCTAGACTGGAAGTGGCCTTGGCTCTGTAGCTCTGTTGTTTACTTGTTTTAGGGAACACAATGCACTCCTCCAGTGAGGCAGTTGGCAGTTTACATCCCGCCCATCAGCATAACAAGGCTCCCAGTTCTCCAGGGCCTGTCTTGCCTTTCTGGTTTTTACACATTTTGTGGATGTCCCTTTTGACCGGTGGGAAATTATACTTCTTTGTAGTGCAGATTTGCATTGCCCGCTTGCTTGCTTGGCCAAAAAGGGCGTATGCGTTTTCTCCTGAATATATTCAGGAGAAAACGCATACGCCCTTTTTGGCCAAGTGCACCATTGTCCAAGTTGTGCCCCTCTTCCTGTGCTTTACAGGCGATTCCAAGGTACCTCTTGAAATCTGTTTCCTGCTATTTTGCCTCGCTTTCAAGTCCGCCTCGTTGACTTCCCTCAACAGATTTTTGGACGATAGTTGTCCTTTATCACTCTGCCAGTTTGTGAATTGCTGTGCCCCTGAGCTCCATTTCTCAACTCGTTTTTTGTGAGCTGAACGCAAGTCCAAAATTTTGGATCATGTCCTATACTGGTTCCCGGTGGGTGGCTGAGACTTTGGTTAATTCTTCTTCCTGCCGGGAAATTAGAGTGACATGTGCCCGTCCAAATGCCTAACAGCTACTCTCTCATGGGTTCTCCCTCGTCCCTTCCATCCTCTGCCAAATTGGGAACCTGTGCAAACCAGGAGGTTAAAGGGCCTGTCTCTCCAAGTTGGGAGATTGATAGTAAGGCAGTTGGAAAGTCAAACTGGAGCACCAGGAGAGGGACTATTCGTTGAGTTTTAGAAACCTTTCGTATTCACAGTGTGTCCATTCTCTAGGTTTCCTGTACATGTTATAGCTGTAGTAATATTCCCTTGAACCTGGAGAGTTGGGACCCATGGAATGGGGGCCATGCATTATTGCTTGAAAGGGTCTGCATTCGCTCACCCAATCTCACCAATCCTCTCAGTCCCAAGTGTCCAGCCTTATGCCACATCCAGCTGTCATTGTAGATAGGGTCTTTCCAGGTTTCCTCAGACACCCTGAAGGAATTGTAAAGAATTTCCCTGTTTTTTGGTTTTGCTTTTGAAATTCCTTTTTATACTGGGTTTGAGCTGATTCTCGCTGCCATGTTTATGCCACTCTAGACACACTTGATTCCCTTATGGAGACATATCAATACATAGGTTTTAAGATTCTTACTAGTCAGGTATATTCCTCTGTGGGAAATATGGGGTTTTGAGTCTCTTTCACTGAGGAAGGTGTCGGTCTTGTCAATTCCAAAGTTGGTTTTTGAAACGGTCCCTGTGCTTATATCAAACTCTGGTTTTATGCATCACCCCACCTCTCCTTCCCCTTTATGCAGGCACAAGAGTGTTTTCTAAATGTGAGACTCTGTTCTCTTTCCTAACTCAGTTCACGTGTAGCCATGTTTACAGGATCTTCATAAGTGATATCTTATGATAAGTTTCTTTTTCTGTGTGACTTATTTCACTTAGAATCATCGTACCTGAATCCACTCACTTTGTTGCTACTGGTCTTATGACATTGATTTCATGGCTGAGGGATATTCCATCGTACGTAAGTACCACAATGTTTTGAACCATTTTTATATTTCCTGGGATATTTAAGGTGTACCCAAGTTGAGGTTCTTGTAGTCAGTGCAGCCCTAAATTTGGAGGTGGCTCTTTCTTATTGATTTTCAGTTTTCCCAAGGTATATTCCCTAGACTGGAAGTGGCCTTGGCTCTGTAGCTCTGTTGTTTACTTGTTTTAGGGAACACAATGCACTCCTCCAGTGAGGCAGTTGGCAATTTACATCCCACCCATCAGCATAACAAGGCTCCCAGTTCCTCAGGGCCTGTCTTGCCTTTCTGGTTTCTACACATTTTGTGGATGTCCCTTTTGACCGGTGGGAAATTATACTTCTTTGTAGTGCAGATTTGCATTGCCCGCTTGCTTGCTTGGCCAAAAAGGGCGTATGCGTTTTCTCCTGAATATATTCAGGAGAAAACGCATACGCCCTTTTTGGCCAAGTGCACCATTGTCCAAGTTGTGCCCCTCTTCCTGTGCTTTACAGGCGATTCCAAGGTACCTCTTGAAATCTGTTTCCTGCTATTTTGCCTCGCTTTCAAGTCCGCCTCGTTGACTTCCCTCAACAGATTTTTGGACGATAGTTGTCCTTTATCACTCTGCCAGTTTGTGAATTGCTGTGCCCCTGAGCTCCATTTCTCAACTCGTTTTTTGTGAGCTGAACGCAAGTCCAAAATTTTGGATCATGTCCTATACTGGTTCCCGGTGGGTGGCTGAGACTTTGGTTAATTCTTCTTCCTGCCGGGAAATTAGAGTGACATGTGCCCGTCCAAATGCCTAACAGCTACTCTCTCATGGGTTCTCCCTCGTCCCTTCCATCCTCTGCCAAATTGGGAACCTGTGCAAACCAGGAGGTTAAAGGGCCTGTCTCTCCAAGTTGGGAGATTGATAGTAAGGCAGTTGGAAAGTCAAACTGGAGCACCAGGAGAGGGACTATTCGTTGAGTTTTAGAAACCTTTCGTATTCACAGTGTGTCCATTCTCTAGGTTTCCTGTACATGTTATAGCTGTAGTAATATTCCCTTGAACATGGAGAGTTGGGACCCATGGAATGGGGGCCATGCATTATTGCTTGAAAGGGTCTGCATTTGCTCACCCAATCTCACCAATCCTCTCAGTCCCAAGTGTCCAGCCTTATGCCACATCCAGCTGTCATTGTAGATAGGGTCTTTCCAGGATTCCTCAGACACCCTGAAGGAATTGTAAAGAATTTCCCTGTTTTTTGGTTTTGCTTTTGAAATTCCTTTTTATACTGGGTTTGAGCTGATTCTCGCTGCCATGTTTATGCCACTCTAGACACACTTGATTCCCTTATGGAGACATATCAATACATAGGTTTTAAGATTCTTACTAGTCAGATATATTCCTCTGTGGGAAATATGGGGTTTTGAGTCTCTTTCACTGAGGAAGGTGTAGGTCTTGTCTATTCCAAAGTTGGTTTTTGAAACGGTCCCTGTGCTTATATCAAACTCTGGTTTTATGCATCACCCCACCTCTCCTTCCCCTTTATGCAGGCATAAGAGTGTTTTCTAAATGTGAGACTCTGTTCTCTTTCCTAACTCAGTTCACGTGTAGCCATGTTTACAGGATCTTCATAAGTGATATCTTATGATAAGTTTCTTTTTCTGTGTGACTTATTTCACTTAGAATCATCGTACCTGAATCCACTCACTTTGCTGCTACTGGTCTTATGACATTGATTTCATGGCTGAGGGATATTCCATCGTACGTAAGTACCACAATGTTTTGAACCATTTTTATATTTCCTGGGATATTTAAGGTGTACCCAAGTTGAGGTTCTTGTAGTCAGTGCAGCCCTAAATTTGGAGGTGGCTCTTTCTTATTGATTTTCAGTTTTCCCAAGGTATATTCCCTAGACTGGAAGTGGCCTTGGCTCTGTAGCTCTGTTGTTTACTTGTTTTAGGGAACACAATGCACTCCTCCAGTGAGGCAGTTGGCAGTTTACATCCCGCCCATCAGCATAACAAGGCTCCCAGTTCTCCAGGGCCTGTCTTGCCTTTCTGGTTTTTACACATTTTGTGGATGTCCCTTTTGACCGGTGGGAAGTGATACTTCTTTGTAGTGCAGATTTGCATTGCCCGCTTGCTTGCTTGGCCAAAAAGGGCGTATGCGTTTTCTCCTGAATATATTCAGGAGAAAACGCATACGCCCTTTTTGGCCAAGTGCACCATTGTCCAAGTTGTGCCCCTCTTCCTGTGCTTTACAGGCGATTCCAAGGTACCTCTTGAAATCTGTTTCCTGCTATTTTGCCTCGCTTTCAAGTCCGCCTCGTTGACTTCCCTCAACAGATTTTTGGACGATAGTTGTCCTTTATCACTCTGCCAGTTTGTGAATTGCTGTGCCCCTGAGCTCCATTTCTCAACTCGTTTTTTGTGAGCTGAACGCAAGTCCAAAATTTTGGATCATGTCCTATACTGGTTCCCGGTGGGTGGCTGAGACTTTGGTTAATTCTTCTTCCTGCCGGGAAATTAGAGTGACATGTGCCCGTCCAAATGCCTAACAGCTACTCTCTCATGGGTTCTCTCTCGTCCCTTCCATCCTCTGCCAAATTGGGAACCTGTGCAAACCAGGAGGTTAAAGGGCCTGTCTCTCCAAGTTGGGAGATTGATAGTAAGGCAGTTGGAAAGTCAAACTGGAGCACCAGGAGAGGGACTATTCGTTGAGTTTTAGAAACCTTTCGTATTCACAGTGTGTCCATTCTCTAGGTTTCCTGTACATGTTATAGCTGTAGTAATATTCCCTTGAACCTGGAGAGTTGGGACCCATGGAATGGGGGCCATGCATTATTGCTTGAAAGGGTCTGCATTCGCTCACCCAATCTCACCAATCCTCTCAGTCCCAAGTGTCCAGCCTTATGCCACATCCAGCTGTCATTGTAGATAGGGTCTTTCCAGGTTTCCTCAGACACCCTGAAGGAATTGTAAAGAATTTCCCTGTTTTTTGGTTTTGCTTTTGAAATTCCTTTTTATAGTGGGTTTGAGCTGATTCTCGCTGCCATGTTTATGCCACTCTAGACACACTTGATTCCCTTATGGAGACATATCAATACATAGGTTTTAAGATTCTTACTAGTCAGATATATTCCTCTGTGGGAAATATGGGGTTTCGAGTCTCTTTCACTGAGGAAGGTGTCGGTCTTGTCTATTCCAAAGTTGGTTTTTGAAACGGTCCCTGTGCTTATATCAAACTCTGGTTTTATGCATCACCCCACCTCTCCTTCCCCTTTATGCAGGCATAAGAGTGTTTTCTAAATGTGAGACTCTGTTCTCTTTCCTAACTCAGTTCACGTGTAGCCATGTTTACAGGATCTTCATAAGTGATATCTTATGATAAGTTTCTTTTTCTGTGTGACTTATTTCACTTAGAATCATCGTACCTGAATCCACTCACTTTGCTGCTACTGGTCTTATGACATTGATTTCATGGCTGAGGGATATTCCATCGTACGTAAGTACCACAATGTTTTGAACCATTTTTATATTTCCTGGGATATTTAAGGTGTACCAAGTTGAGGTTCTTGTAGTCAGTGCAGCCCTAAATTTGGAGGTGGCTCTTTCTTATTGATTTTCAGTTTTCCCAAGGTATATTCCCTAGACTGGAAGTGGCCTTGGCTCTGTAGCTCTGTTGTTTACTTGTTTTAGGGAACACAATGCACTCCTCCAGTGAGGCAGTTGGCAGTTTACATCCCGCCCATCAGCATAACAAGGCTCCCAGTTCTCCAGGGCCTGTCTTGCCTTTCTGGTTTTTACACATTTTGTGGATGTCCCTTTTGACCGGTGGGAAGTGATACTTCTTTGTAGTGCAGATTTGCATTGCCCGCTTGCTTGCTTGGCCAAAAAGGGCGTATGCGTTTTCTCCTGAATATATTCAGGAGAAAATGCATACGCCCTTTTTGGCCAAGTGCACCATTGTCCAAGTTGTGCCCCTCTTCCTGTGCTTTACAGGCGATTCCAAGGTACCTCTTGAAATCTGTTTCCTGCTATTTTGCCTCGCTTTCAAGTCCGCCTCGTTGACTTCCCTCAACAGATTTTTGGACGATAGTTGTCCTTTATCACTCTGCAAGTTTGTGAATTGCTGTGCCCCTGAGCTCCATTTCTCAACTCGTTTTTTGTGAGCTGAACGCAAGTCCAAAATTTTGGATCATGTCCTATACTGGTTCCCGGTGGGTGGCTGAGACTTTGGTTAATTCTTCTTCCTGCCGGGAAATTAGAGTGACATGTGCCCGTCCAAATGCCTAACAGCTACTCTCTCATGGGTTCTCTCTCGTCCCTTCCATCCTCTGCCAAATTGGGAACCTGTGCAAACCAGGAGGTTAAAGGGCCTGTCTCTCCAAGTTGGGAGATTGATAGTAAGGCAGTTGGAAAGTCAAACTGGAGCACCAGGAGAGGGACTATTCGTTGAGTTTTAGAAACCTTTCATATTCACAGTGTGTCCATTCTCTAGGTTTCCTGTACATGTTATAGCTGTAGTAATATTCCCTTGAACCTGGAGAGTTGGGACCCATGGAATGGGGGCCATGCATTATTGCTTGAAAGGGTCTGCATTCGCTCACCCAATCTCACCAATCCTCTCAGTCCCAAGTGTCCAGCCTTATGCCACATCCAGCTGTCATTGTAGATAGGGTCTTTCCAGGTTTCCTCAGACACCCTGAAGGAATTGTAAAGAATTTCCCTGTTTTTTGGTTTTGCTTTTGAAATTCCTTTTTATAGTGGGTTTGAGTTGATTCTCGCTGCCATGTTTATGCCACTCTAGACACACTTGATTCCCTTATGGAGACATATCAATACATAGGTTTTAAGATTCTTACTAGTCAGATATATTCCTCTGTGGGAAATATGGGGTTTTGAGTCTCTTTCACTGAGGAAGGTGTAGGTCTTGTCTATTCCAAAGTTGGTTTTTGAAACGGTCCCTGTGCTTATATCAAACTCTGGTTTTATGCATCAAGCCACCTCTCCTTCCCCTTTATGCAGGCATAAGAGTGTTTTCTAAATGTGAGACTCTGTTCTCTTTTCTAACTCAGTTCACGTGTAGCCATGTTTACAGGATCTTCATAAATGATATCTTATGATAAGTTTCTTTTTCTGTGTGACTTCTTTCACTTAGAATCATCGTACCTGAATCCACTCACTTTGCTGCTACTGGTCTTATGACATTGATTTCATGGCTGAGGGATATTCCATCGTACGTAAGTACCACAATGTTTTGAACCATTTTTATATTTCCTGGGATATTTAAGGTGTACCCAAGTTGAGGTTCTTGTAGTCAGTGCAGCCCTAAATTTGGAGGTGGCTCTTTCTTATTGATTTTCAGTTTTCCCAAGGTATATTCCCTAGACTGGAAGTGGCCTTGGCTCTGTAGCTCTGTTGTTTACTTGTTTTAGGGAACACAATGCACTCCTCCAGTGAGGCAGTTGGCAGTTTACATCCCGCCCATCAGCATAACAAGGCTCCCAGTTCTCCAGGGCCTGTCTTGCCTTTCTGGTTTTTACACATTTTGTGGATGTCCCTTTTGACCGGTGGGAAGTGATACTTCTTTGTAGTGCAGATTTGCATTGCCCGCTTGCTTGCTTGGCCAAAAAGGGCGTATGCGTTTTCTCCTGAATATATTCAGGAGAAAACGCATACGTCCTTTTTGGCCAAGTGCACCATTGTCCAAGTTGTGCCCCTCTTCCTGTGCTTTACAGGCGATTCCAAGGTACCTCTTGAAATCTGTTTCCTGCTATTTTGCCTCGCTTTCAAGTCCGCCTCGTTGACTTCCCTCAACAGATTTTTGGACGATAGTTGTCCTTTATCACTCTGCCAGTTTGTGAATTGCTGTGCCCCTGAGCTCCATTTCTCAACTCGTTTTTTGTGAGCTGAACGCAAGTCCAAAATTTTGGATCATGTCCTATACTGGTTCCCGGTGGGTGGCTGAGACTTTGGTTAATTCTTCTTCCTGCCGGGAAATTAGAGTGACATGTGCCCGTCCAAATGCCTAACAGCTACTCTCTCATGGGTTCTCTCTCGTCCCTTCCATCCTCTGCCAAATTGGGAACCTGTGCAAACCAGGAGGTTAAAGGGCCTGTCTCTCCAAGTTGGGAGATTGATAGTAAGGCAGTTGGAAAGTCAAACTGGAGCACCAGGAGAGGGACTATTCGTTGAGTTTTAGAAACCTTTCGTATTCACAGTGTGTCCATTCTCTAGGTTTCCTGTACATGTTATAGCTGTAGTAATATTCCCTTGAACCTGGAGAGTTGGGACCCATGGAATGGGGGCCATGCATTATTGCTTGAAAGGGTCTGCATTCGCTCACCCAATCTCACCAATCCTCTCAGTCCCAAGTGTCCAGCCTTATGCCACATCCAGCTGTCATTGTAGATAGGGTCTTTCCAGGTTTCCTCAGACACCCTGAAGGAATTGTAAAGAATTTCCCTGTTTTTTGGTTTTGCTTTTGAAATTCCTTTTTATACTGGATTTGAGCTGATTCTCGCTGCCATGTTTATGCCACTCTAGACACACTTGATTCCCTTATGGAGACATATCAATACATAGGTTTTAAGATTCTTACTCGTCATATATATTCCTCTGTGGGAAATATGGGGTTTTGAGTCTCTTTCACTGAGGAAGGTGTCGGTCTTGTCAATTCCAAAGTTGGTTTTTGAAACGGTCCCTGTGCTTATATCAAACTCTGGTTTTATGCATCACCCCACCTCTCCTTCCCCTTTATGCAGGCATAAGAGTGTTTTCTAAATGTGAGACTCTGTTCTCTTTCCTAACTCAGTTCACGTGTAGCCATGTTTACAGGATCTTCATAAGTGATATCTTATGATAAGTTTCTTTTTCTGTGTGACTTATTTCACTTAGAATCATCGTACCTGAATCCACTCACTTTGTTGCTACTGGTCTTATGACATTGATTTCATGGCTGAGGGATATTCCATCATACGTAAGTACCACAAGGTTTTGAACCATTTTTATATTTCCTGGGATATTTAAGGTGTACCCAAGTTGAGGTTCTTGTAGTCAGTGCAGCCCTAAATTTGGAGGTGGCTCTTTCTTATTGATTTTCAGTTTTCCCGAGGTATATTCCCTAGACTGGAAGTGGCCTTGGCTCTGTAGCTCTGTTGTTTACTTGTTTTAGGGAACACAATGCACTCCTCCAGTGAGGCAGTTGGCAATTTACATCCCACCCATCAGCATAACAAGGCTCCCAGTTCCTCAGGGCCTGTCTTGCCTTTCTGGTTTTTATACATTTTGTGGATGTCCCTTTTGACCGGTGGGAAATTATACTTCTTTGTAGTGCAGATTTGCATTGCCCGCTTGCTTGCTTGGCCAAAAAGGGCGTATGCGTTTTCTCCTGAATATATTCAGGAGAAAACGCATACGCCCTTTTTGGCCAAGTGCACCATTGTCCAAGTTGTGCCCCTCTTCCTGTGCTTTACAGGCGATTCCAAGGTACCTCTTGAAATCTGTTTCCTGCTATTTTGCCTCGCTTTCAAGTCCGCCTCGTTGACTTCCCTCAACAGATTTTTGGACGATAGTTGTCCTTTATCACTCTGCCAGTTTGTGAATTGCTGTGCCCCTGAGCTCCATTTCTCAACTCGTTTTTTGTGAGCTGAACGCAAGTCCAAAATTTTGGATCATGTCCTATACTGGTTCCCGGTGGGTGGCTGAGACTTTGGTTAATTCTTCTTCCTGCCGGGAAATTAGAGTGACATGTGCCCGTCCAAATGCCTAACAGCTACTCTCTCATGGGTTCTCCCTCGTCCCTTCCATCCTCTGCCAAATTGGGAAACTGTGCAAACCAGGAGGTTAAAGGGCCTGTCTCTCCAAGTTGGGAGATTGATAGTAAGGCAGTTGGAAAGTCAAACTGGAGCACCAGGAGAGGGACTATTCGTTGAGTTTTAGAAACCTTTCGTATTCACAGTGTGTCCATTCTCTAGGTTTCCTGTACATGTTATAGCTGTAGTAATATTCCCTTGAACCTGGAGAGTTGGGACCCATGGAATGGGGGCCATGCATTATTGCTTGAAAGGGTCTGCATTTGCTCACCCAATCTCACCAATCCTCTCAGTCCCAAGTGTCCAGCCTTATGCCACATCCAGCTGTCATTGTAGATAGGGTCTTTCCAGGTTTCCTCAGACACCCTGAAGGAATTGTAAAGAATTTCCCTGTTTTTTGGTTTTGCTTTTGAAATTCCTTTTTATACTGGGTTTGAGCTGATTCTCGCTGCCATGTTTATGCCACTCTAGACACACTTGATTCCCTTATGGAGACATATCAATACATAGGTTTTAAGATTCTTACTAGTCAGATATATTCCTCTGTGGGAAATATGGGGTTTTGAGTCTCTTTCACTGAGGAAGGTGTCGGTCTTGTCAATTCCAAAGTTGGTTTTTGAAACGGTCCCTGTGCTTATATCAAACTCTGGTTTTATGCATCACCCCACCTCTCCTTCCCCTTTATGCAGGCATAAGAGTGTTTTCTAAATGTGAGACTCTGTTCTCTTTCCTAACTCAGTTCACGTGTAGCCATGTTTACAGGATCTTCATAAGTGATATCTTATGATAAGTTTCTTTTTCTGTGTGACTTATTTCACTTAGAATCATCGTACCTGAATCCACTCACTTTGTTGCTACTGGTCTTATGACATTGATTTCATGGCTGAGGGATATTCCATCATACGTAAGTACCACAATGTTTTGAACCATTTTTATATTTCCTGGGATATTTAAGGTGTACCCAAGTTGAGGTTCTTGTAGTCAGTGCAGCCCTAAATTTGGAGGTGGCTCTTTCTTATTGATTTTCAGTTTTCCCAAGGTATATTCCCTAGACTGGAAGTGGCCTTGGCTCTGTAGCTCTGTTGTTTACTTGTTTTAGGGAACACAATGCACTCCTCCAGTGAGGCAGTTGGCAATTTACATCCCACCCATCAGCATAACAAGGCTCCCAGTTCCTCAGGGCCTGTCTTGCCTTTCTGGTTTTTACACATTTTGTGGATGTCCCTTTTGACCGGTGGGAAATGATACTTCTTTGTAGTGCAGATTTGCATTGCCCGCTTGCTTGCTTGGCCAAAAAGGGCGTATGCGTTTTCTCCTGAATATATTCAGGAGAAAACGCATACGCCCTTTTTGGCCAAGTGCACCATTGTCCAAGTTGTGCCCCTCTTCCTGTGCTTTACAGGCGATTCCAAGGTACCTCTTGAAATCTGTTTCCTGCTATTTTGCCTCGCTTTCAAGTCCGCCTCGTTGACTTCCCTCAACAGATTTTTGGACGATAGTTGTCCTTTATCACTCTGCCAGTTTGTGAATTGCTGTGCCCCTGAGCTTCATTTATCAACTCGTTTTTTGTGAGCTGAACGCAAGTCCAAAATTTTGGATCATGTCCTATACTGGTTCCCGGTGGGTGGCTGAGACTTTGGTTAATTCTTCTTCCTGCCGGGAAATTAGAGTGACATGTGCCCGTCCAAATGCCTAACAGCTACTCTCTCATGGGTTCTCCCTCGTCCCTTCAATCCTCTGCCAAATTGGGAACCTGTGCAAACCAGGAGGTTAAAGGGCCTGTCTCTCCAAGTTGGGAGATTGATAGTAAGGCAGTTGGAAAGTCAAACTGGAGCACCAGGAGAGGGACTATTCGTTGAGTTTTAGAAACCTTTCGTCTTCACAGTGTGTCCATTCTCTAGGTTTCCTGTACATGTTATAGCTGTAGTAATATTCCCTTGAACATGGAGAGTTGGGACCCATGGAATGGGGGCCATGCATTATTGCTTGAAAGGGTCTGCATTTGCTCAGCCTATCTCACCAATCCTCTCAGTCCCAAGTGTCCAGCCTTATGCCACATCCAGCTGTCATTGTAGATAGGGTCTTTCCAGGTTTCCTCAGACACCCTGAAGGAATTGTAAAGAATTTCCCTGTTTTTTGGTTTTGCTTTTGAAATTCCTTTTTATAGTGGGTTTGAGTTGATTCTCGCTGCCATGTTTATGCCACTCTAGACACACTTGATTCCCTTATGGAGACATATCAATACATAGGTTTTAAGATTCTTACTAGTCAGATATATTCCTCTGTGGGAAATATGGGGTTTTGAGTCTCTTTCACTGAGGAAGGTGTAGGTCTTGTCTATTCCAAAGTTGGTTTTTGGAACGGTCCCTGTGCTTATATCAAACTCTGGTTTTATGCATCACCCCACCTCTCCTTCCCCTTTATGCAGGCATTAGAGTGTTTTCTAAATGTGAGACTCTGTTCTCTTTCCTAACTCAGTTCACGTGTAGCCATGTTTACAGGATATTCATAAGTGATATCTTATGATAAGTTTCTTTTTCTGTGTGACTTATTTCACTTAGAATCATCGTACCTGAATCCACTCACTTTGCTGCTACTGGTCTTATGACATTGATTTCATGGCTGAGGGATATTCCATCGTACGTAAGTACCACAATGTTTTGAACCATTTTTATATTTCCTGGGATATTTAAGGTGTACCCAAGTTGAGGTTCTTGTAGTCAGTGCAGCCCTAAATTTGGAGGTGGCTCTTTCTTATTGATTTTCAGTTTTCCCAAGGTATATTCCCTAGACTGGAAGTGGCCTTGGCTCTGTAGCTCTGTTGTTTACTTGTTTTAGGGAACACAATGCACTCCTCCAGTGAGGCAGTTGGCAGTTTACATCCCGCCCATCAGCATAACAAGGCTCCCAGTTCTCCAGGGCCTGTCTTGCCTTTCTGGTTTTTACACATTTTGTGGATGTCCCTTTTGACCGGTGGGAAGTGATACTTCTTTGTAGTGCAGATTTGCATTGCCCGCTTGCTTGCTTGGCCAAAAAGGGCGTATGCGTTTTCTCCTGAATATATTCAGGAGAAAACGCATACGCCGTTTTTGGCCAAGTGCACCATTGTCCAAGTTGTGCCCCTCTTCCTGTGCTTTACAGGCGATTCCAAGGTACCTCTTGAAATCTGTTTCCTGCTATTTTGCCTCGCTTTCAAGTCCGCCTCGTTGACTTCCCTCAACAGATTTTTGGACGATAGTTGTCCTTTATCACTCTGCCAGTTTGTGAATTGCTGTGCCCCTGAGCTCCATTTCTCAACTCTTTTTTTGTGAGCTGAACGCAAGTCCAAAATTTTGGATCATGTCCTATACTGGTTCCCGGTGGGTGGCTGAGACTTTGGTTAATTCTTCTTCCTGCCGGGAAATTAGAGTGACATGTGCCCGTCCAAATGCCTAACAGCTACTCTCTCATGGGTTCTCTCTCGTCCCTTCCATCCTCTGCCAAATTGGGAACCTGTGCAAACCAGGAGGTTAAAGGGCCTGTCTCTCCAAGTTGGGAGATTGATAGTAAGGCAGTTGGAAAGTCAAACTGGAGCACCAGGAGAGGGACTATTCGTTGAGTTTTAGAAACCTTTCGTATTCACAGTGTGTCCATTCTCTAGGTTTCCTGTACATGTTATAGCTGTAGTAATATTCCCTTGAACCTGGAGAGTTGGGACCCATGGAATGGGGGCCATGCATTATTGCTTGAAAGGGTCTGCATTCGCTCACCCAATCTCACCAATCCTCTCAGTCCCAAGTGTCCAGCCTTATGCCACATCCAGCTGTCATTGTAGATAGGGTCTTTCCAGGTTTCCTCAGACACCCTGAAGGAATTGTAAAGAATTTCCCTGTTTTTTGGTTTTGCTTTTGAAATTCCTTTTTATACTGGGTTTGAGCTGATTCTCGCTGCCATGTTTATGCCACTCTAGACACACTTGATTCCCTTATGGAGACATATCAATACATAGGTTTTAAGATTCTTACTAGTCAGATATATTCCTCTGTGGGAAATATGGGGTTTTGAGTCTCTTTCACTGAGGAAGGTGTCGGTCTTGTCAATTCCAAAGTTGGTTTTGGAAACGGTCCCTGTGCTTATATCAAACTCTGGTTTTATGCATCACCCCACCTCTCCTTCCCCTTTATGCAGGCATAAGAGTGTTTTCTAAATGTGAGACTCTGTTCTCTTTCCTAACTCAGTTCACGTGTAGCCATGTTTACAGGATCTTCATAAGTGATATCTTATGATAAGTTTCTTTTTCTGTGTGACTTATTTCACTTAGAATCATCGTACCTGAATCCATTCACTTTGTTGCTACTGGTCTTATGACATTGATTTCATGGCTGAGGGATATTCCATCATACGTAAGTACCACAATGTTTTGAACCATTTTTATATTTCCTGGGATATTTAAGGTGTACCCAAGTTGAGGTTCTTGTAGTCAGTGCAGCCCTAAATTTGGAGGTGGCTCTTTCTTATTGATTTTCAGTTTTCCCAAGGTATATTCCCTAGACTGGAAGTGGCCTTGGCTCTGTAGCTCTGTTGTTTACTTGTTTTAGGGAACACAATGCACTCTTCCAGTGAGGCAGTTGGCAATTTACATCCCACCCATCAGCATAACAAGGCTCCCAGTTCCTCAGGGCCTGTCTTGCCTTTCTGGTTTTTACACATTTTGTGGATGTCCCTTTTGACCGGTGGGAAATTATACTTCTTTGTAGTGCAGATTTGCATTGCCCGCTTGCTTGCTTGGCCAAAAAGGGCGTATGCGTTTTCTCCTGAATATATTCAGGAGAAAACGCATACGCCCTTTTTGGCCAAGTGCACCATTGTCCAAGTTGTGCCCCTCTTCCTGTGCTTTACAGGCGATTCCAAGGTACCTCTTGAAATCTGTTTCCTGCTATTTTGCCTCGCTTTCAAGTCCGCCTCGTTGACTTCCCTCAACAGATTTTTGGACGATAGTTGTCCTTTATCACTCTGCCAGTTTGTGAATTGCTGTGCCCCTGAGCTCCATTTCTCAACTCGTTTTTTGTGAGCTGAACGCAAGTCCAAAATTTTGGATCATGTCCTATACTGGTTCCCGGTGGGTGGCTGAGACTTTGGTTAATTCTTCTTCCTGCCGGGAAATTAGAGTGACATGTGCCCGTCCAAATGCCTAACAGCTACTCTCTCATGGGTTCTCCCTCGTCCCTTCCATCCTCTGCCAAATTGGGAACCTGTGCAAACCAGGAGTTAAAGGGCCTGTCTCTCCAAGTTGGGAGATTGATAGTAAGGCAGTTGGAAAGTCAAACTGGAGCACCAGGAGAGGGACTATTCGTTGAGTTTTAGAAACCTTTCGTATTCACAGTGTGTCCATTCTCTAGGTTTCCTGTACATGTTATAGCTGTAGTAATATTCCCTTGAACATGGAGAGTTGGGACCCATGGAATGGGGGCCATGCATTATTGCTTGAAAGGGTCTGCATTTGCTCACCCAATCTCACCAATCCTCTCAGTCCCAAGTGTCCAGCCTTATGCCACATCCAGCTGTCATTGTAGATAGGGTCTTTCCAGGTTTCCTCAGACACCCTGAAGGAATTGTAAAGAATTTCCCTGTTTTTTGGTTTTGCTTTTGAAATTCCTTTTTATACTGGGTTTGAGCTGATTCTCGCTGCCATGTTTATGCCACTCTAGACACACTTGATTCCCTTATGGAGACATATCAATACATAGGTTTTAAGATTCTTACTAGTCAGATATATTCCTCTGTGGGAAATATGGGGTTTTGAGTCTCTTTCACTGAGGAAGGTGTCGGTCTTCTCTATTCCAAAGTTGGTTTTTGAAACGGTCCCTGTGCTTATATCAAACTCTGGTTTTATGCAACACCCCACCTCTCCTTCCCCTTCATGCAGGCATAAGAGTGTTTTCTAAATGTGAGACTCTGTTCTCTTTCCTAACTCAGTTCAGGTGTAGCCATGTTTACAGGATCTTCCTAAGTGATATCTTATGATAAGTTTCTTTTTCTGTGTGACTTATTTCACTTAGAATCATCGTACCTGAATCCACTCACTTTGTTGCTACTGGTCTTATGACATTGATTTCATGGCTGAGGGATATTCCATCATACGTAAGTACCACAATGTTTTGAACCATTTTTATATTTCCTGGGATATTTAAGGTGTACCCAAGTTGAGGTTCTTGTAGTCAGTGCAGCCCTAAATTTGGAGGTGGCTCTTTCTTATTGATTTTCAGTTTTCCCAAGGTATATTCCCTAGACTGGAAGTGGCCTTGGCTCTGTAGCTCTGTTGTTTACTTGTTTTAGGGAACACAATGCACTCCTCCAGTGAGGCAGTTGGCAATTTACATCCCGCCCATCAGCATAACAAGGCTCCCTGTTCTCCAGGGCCTGCCTTGCCTTTCTGGTTTTTACACATTTTGTGGATGTCCCTTTTGACCGGTGGGAAGTGATACTTCTTTGTAGTGCAGATTTGCATTGCCCGCTTGCTTGCTTGGCCAAAAAGGGCGTATGCGTTTTCTCCTGAATATATTCAGGAGAAAACGCATACGCCCTTTTTGGCCAAGTGCACCATTGTCCAAGTTGTGCCCCTCTTCCTGTGCTTTACAGGCGATTCCAAGGTACCTCTTGAAATCTGTTTCCTGCTATTTTGCCTCGCTTTCAAGTCCGCCTCGTTGACTTCCCTCAACAGATTTTTGGACGATAGTTGTCCTTTATCACTCTGCCAGTTTGTGAATTGCTGTGCCCCTGAGCTCCATTTCTCAACTCGTTTTTTGTGAGCTGAACGCAAGTCCAAAATTTTGGATCATGTCCTATACTGGTTCCCGGTGGGTGGCTGAGACTTTGGTTAATTCTTCTTCCTGCCGGGAAATTAGAGTGACATGTGCCCGTCCAAATGCCTAACAGCTACTCTCTCATGGGTTCTCTCTCGTCCCTTCCATCCTCTGCCAAATTGGGAACCTGTGCAAACCAGGAGGTTAAAGGGCCTGTCTCTCCAAGTTGGGAGATTGATAGTAAGGCAGTTGGAAAGTCAAACTGGAGCACCAGGAGAGGGACTATTCGTTGAGTTTTAGAAACCTTTCGTATTCACAGTGTGTCCATTCTCTAGGTTTCCTGTACATGTTATAGCTGTAGTAATATTCCCTTGAACCTGGAGAGTTGGGACCCATGGAATGGGGGCCATGCATTATTGCTTGAAAGGGTCTGCATTCGCTCACCCAATCTCACCAATCCTCTCAGTCCCAAGTGTCCAGCCTTATGCCACATCCAGCTGTCATTGTAGATAGGGTCTTTCCAGGTTTCCTCAGACACCCTGAAGGAATTGTAAAGAATTTCCCTGTTTTTTGGTTTTGCTTTTGAAATTCCTTTTTATACTGGGTTTGAGCTGATTCTCGCTGCCATGTTTATGCCACTCTAGACACACTTGATTCCCTTATGGAGACATATCAATACATAGGTTTTAAGATTCTTACTAGTCAGATATATTCCTCTGTGGGAAATATGGGGTTTTGAGTCTCTTTCACTGAGGAAGGTGTCGGTCTTGTCAATTCCAAAGTTGGTTTTTGAAACGGTCCCTATGCTTATATCAAACTCTGGTTTTATGCATCACCCCACCTCTCCTTCCCCTTTATGCAGGCATAAGAGTGTTTTCTAAATGTGAGACTCTGTTCTCTTTCCTAACTCAGTTCACGTGTAGCCATGTTTACAGGATCTTCATAAGTGATATCTTATGATAAGTTTCTTTTTCTGTGTGACTTATTTCACTTAGAATCATCGTACCTGAATCCACTCACTTTGTTGCTACTGGTCTTATGACATTGATTTCATGGCTGAGGGATATTCCATCATACGTAAGTACCACAATGTTTTGAACCATTTTTATATTTCCTGGGATATTTAAGGTGTACCCAAGTTGAGGTTCTTGTAGTCAGTGCAGCCCTAAATTTGGAGGTGGCTCTTTCTTATTGATTTTCAGTTTTCCCAAGGTATATTCCCTAGACTGGAAGTGGCCTTGGCTCTGTAGCTCTGTTGTTTACTTGTTTTAGGGAACACAATGCACTCCTCCAGTGAGGCAGTTGGCAATTTACATCCCGCCCATCAGCATAACAAGGCTCCCTGTTCTCCAGGGCCTGTCTTGCCTTTCTGGTTTTTACACATTTTGTGGATGTCCCTTTTGACCGGTGGGAAGTGATACTTCTTTGTAGTGCAGATTTGCATTGCCCGCTTGCTTGCTTGGCCAAAAAGGGCGTATGCGTTTTCTCCTGAATATATTCAGGAGAAAACGCATACGCCCTTTTTGGCCAAGTGCACCATTGTCCAAGTTGTGCCCCTCTTCCTGTGCTTTACAGGCGATTCCAAGGTACCTCTTGAAATCTGTTTCCTGCTATTTTGCCTCGCTTTCAAGTCCGCCTCGTTGACTTCCCTCAACAGATTTTTGGACGATAGTTGTCCTTTATCACTCTGCCAGTTTGTGAATTGCTGTGCCCCTGAGCTCCATTTCTCAACTCGTTTTTTGTGAGCTGAACGCAAGTCCAAAATTTTGGATCATGTCCTATACTGGTTCCCGGTGGGTGGCTGAGACTTTAGTTAATTCTTCTTCCTGCTGGGAAATTAGAGTGACATGTGCCCGTCCAAATGCCTAACAGCTACTCTCTCATGGGTTCTCTCTCGTCCCTTCCATCCTCTGCCAAATTGGGAACCTGTGCAAACCAGGAGGTTAAAGGGCCTGTCTCTCCAAGTTGGGAGATTGATAGTAAGGCAGTTGGAAAGTCAAACTGGAGCACCAGGAGAGGGACTATTCGTTGAGTTTTAGAAACCTTTGTATTCACAGTGTGTCCATTCTCTAGGTTTCCTGTACATGTTATAGCTGTAGTAATATTCCCTTGAACCTGGAGAGTTGGGACCCATGGAATGGGGGCCATGCATTATTGCTTGAAAGGGTCTGCATTCGCTCACCCAATCTCACCAATCCTCTCAGTCCCAAGTGTCCAGCCTTATGCCACATCCAGCTGTCATTGTAGATAGTGTCTTTCCAGGTTTCCTCAGACACCCTGAAGGAATTGTAAAGAATTTCCCTGTTTTTTGGTTTTTGCTTTTGAAATTCCTTTTTATAGTGGGTTTGAGCTGATTCTCGCTGCCATGTTTATGCCACTCTAGACACACTTGATTCCCTTATGGAGACATATCAATACATAGGTTTTAAGATTCTTACTAGTCAGATATATTCCTCTGTGGGAAATATGGGGTTTTGAGTCTCTTTCACTGAGGAAGGTGTCGGTCTTGTCAATTCCAAAGTTGGTTTTTGAAACGGTCCCTGTGCTTATATCAAACTCTGGTTTTATGCATCACCCCACCTCTCCTTCCCCTTTATGCAGGCATAAGAGTGTTTTCTAAATGTTAGACTCTGTTCTCTTTCCTAACTCAGTTCACGTGTAGCCATGTTTACAGGATCTTCATAAGTGATATCTTATGATAAGTTTCTTTTTCTGTGTGACTTATTTCACTTAGAATCATCATACCTGAATCCACTCACTTTGTTGCTACTGGTCTTATGACATTGATTTCATGGCTGAGGGATATTCCATCATACGTAAGTACCACAATGTTTTGAACCATTTTTATATTTCCTGGGATATTTAAGGTGTACCCAAGTTGAGGTTCTTGTAGTCAGTGCAGCCCTAAATTTGGAGGTGGCTCTTTCTTATTGATTTTCAGTTTTCCCAAGGTATATTCCCTAGACTGGAAGTGGCCTTGGCTCTGTAGCTCTGTTGTTTACTTGTTTTAGGGAACACAATGCACTCCTCCAGTGAGGCAGTTGGCAATTTACATCCCACCCATCAGCATAACAAGGCTCCCAGTTCCTCAGGGCCTGTCTTGCCTTTCTGGTTTTTACACATATTGTGGATGTCCCTTTTGACCGGTGGGAAATTATACTTCTTTGTAGTGCAGATTTGCCTTGCCCGCTTGCTTGCTTGGCCAAAAAGGGCGTATGCGTTTTCTCCTGAATATATTCAGGAGAAAACGCATACGCCCTTTTTGGCCAAGTGCACCATTGTCCAAGTTGTGCCCCTCTTCCTGTGCTTTACAGGCGATTCCAAGGTACCTCTTGAAATCTGTTTCCTGCTATTTTGCCTCGCTTTCAAGTCCGCCTCGTTGACTTCCCTCAACAGATTTTTGGACGATAGTTGTCCTTTATCACTCTGCCAGTTTGTGAATTGCTGTGCCCCTGAGCTCCATTTCTCAACTCGTTTTTTGTGAGCTGAACGCAAGTCCAAAATTTTGGATCATGTCCTATACTGGTTCCCGGTGGGTGGCTGAGACTTTGGTTAATTCTTCTTCCTGCCGGGAAATTAGAGTGACATGTGCCCGTCCAAATGCCTAACAGCTACTCTCTCATGGGTTCTCCCTCGTTCCTTCCATCCTCTGCCAAATTGGGAACCTGTGCAAACCAGGAGGTTAAAGGGCCTGTCTCTCCAAGTTGGGAGATTGATAGTAAGGCAGTTGGAAAGTCAAACTGGAGCACCAGGAGAGGGACTATTCGTTGAGTTTTAGAAACCTTTCGTATTCACAGTGTGTCCATTCTCTAGGTTTCCTGTACATGTTATAGCTGTAGTAATATTCCCTTGAACATGGAGAGTTGGGACCCATGGAATGGGGGCCATGCATTATTGCTTGAAAGGGTCTGCATTTGCTCACCCAATCTCACCAATCCTCTCAGTCCCAAGTGTCCAGCCTTATGCCACATCCAGCTGTCATTGTAGATAGGGTCTTTCCAGGTTTCCTCAGACACCCTGAAGGAATTGTAAAGAATTTCCCTGTTTTTTGGTTTTGCTTTTGAAATTCCTTTTTATAGTGGGTTTGAGCTGATTCTCGCTGCCATGTTTATGCCACTCTAGACACACTTGATTCCCTTATGGAGACATATCAATACATAGGTTTTAAGATTCTTACTAGTCAGATATATTCCTCTGTGGGAAATATGGGGTTTTGAGTCTCTTTCACTGAGGAAGGTGACGGTCTTGTCAGTTCCAAAGTTGGTTTTTGAAACGGTCCCTGTGCTTATATCAAACTCTGGTTTTATGCATCACCCCACCTCTCCTTCCCCTTTATGCAGGCATAAGAGTGTTTTCTAAATGTGAGACTCTGTTCTCTTTCCTAACTCAGTTCACGTGTAGCCATGTTTACAGGATCTTCCTAAGTGATATCTTATGATAAGTTTCTTTTTCTGTGTGACTTATTTCACTTAGAATCATCGTACCTGAATCCACTCACTTTGCTGCTACTGGTCTTATGACATTGATTTCATCGCTGAGGGATATTCCATCGTACGTAAGTACCACAATGTTTTGAACCATTTTTATATTTCCTGGGATATTTAAGGTGTACCCAAGTTGAGGTTCTTGTAGTCAGTGCAGCCCTAAATTTGGAGGTGGCTCTTTCTTATTGATTTTCAGTTTTCCCAAGGTATATTCCCTAGACTGGAAGTGGCCTTGGCTCTGTAGCTCTGTTGTTTACTTGTTTTAGGGAACACAATGCACTCCTCCAGTGAGGCAGTTGGCAATTTACATCCCGCCCATCAGCATAACAAGGCTCCCTGTTCTCCAGGGCCTGTCTTGCCTTTCTGGTTTTTACACATTTTGTGGATGTCCCTTTTGACCGGTGGGAAGTGATACTTCTTTGTAGTGCAGATTTGCATTGCCCGCTTGCTTGCTTGGCCAAATAGGGCGTATGCGTTTTCTCCTGAATATATTCAGGAGAAAACGCATACGCCCTTTTTGGCCAAGTGCACCATTGTCCAAGTTGTGCCCCTCTTCCTGTGCTTTACAGGCGATTCCAAGGTACCTCTTGAAATCTGTTTCCTGCTATTTTGCCTCGCTTTCAAGTCCGCCTCGTTGACTTCCCTCAACAGATTTTTGGGAGATAGTTGTCCTTTATCACTCTGCCAGTTTGTGAATTGCTGTGCCCCTGAGCTCCATTTCTCAACTCGTTTTTTGTGAGCTGAACGCAAGTCCAAAATTTTGGATCATGTCCTATACTGGTTCCCGGTGGGTGGCTGAGACTTTGGTTAATTCTTCTTCCTGCCGGGAAATTAGAGTGACATGTGCCCGTCCAAATGCCTAACAGCTACTCTCTCATGGGTTCTCTCTCGTCCCTTCCATCCTCTGCCAAATTGGGAACCTGTGCAAACCAGGAGGTTAAAGGGCCTGTCTCTCCAAGTTGGGAGATTGATAGTAAGGCAGTTGGAAAGTCAAACTGGAGCACCAGGAGAGGGACTATTCGTTGAGTTTTAGAAACCTTTCGTATTCACAGTGTGTCCATTCGCTAGGTTTCCTGTACATGTTATAGCTGTAGTAATATTCCCTTGAACCTGGAGAGTTGGGACCCATGGAATGGGGGCCATGCATTATTGCTTGAAAGGGTCTGCATTCGCTCACCCAATCTCACCAATCCTCTCAGTCCCAAGTGTCCAGCCTTATGCCACATCCAGCTGTCATTGTAGATAGGGTCTTTCCAGGTTTCCTCAGACACCCTGAAGGAATTGTAAAGAATTTCCCTGTTTTTTGGTTTTGCTTTTGAAATTCCTTTTTATACTGGGTTTGAGCTGATTCTCGCTGCCATGTTTATGCCACTCTAGACACACTTGATTCCCTTATGGAGACATATCAATACATAGGTTTTAAGATTCTTACTAGTCAGATATATTCCTCTGTGGGAAATATGGGGTTTTGAGTCTCTTTCACTGAGGAAGGTGTCGGTCTTGTCAATTCCAAAGTTGGTTTTTGAAACGGTCCCTGTGCTTATATCAAACTCTGGTTTTATGCATCACCCCACCTCTCCTTCCCCTTTATGCAGGCATAAGAGTGTTTTCTAAATGTGAGACTCTGTTCTCTTTCCTAACTCAGTTCACGTGTAGCCATGTTTACAGGATCTTCATAAGTGATATCTTATGATAAGTTTCTTTTTCTGTGTGACTTATTTCACTTAGAATCATCGTACCTGAATCCACTCACTTTGCTGCTACTGGTCTTATGACATTGATTTCATGGCTGAGGGATATTCCATCGTACGTAAGTACCACAATGTTTTGAACCATTTTTATATTTCCTGGGATATTTAAGTTGTACCCAAGTTGAGGTTCTTGTAGTCAGTGCAGCCCTAAATTTGGAGGTGGCTCTTTCTTATTGATTTTCAGTTTTCCCAAGGTATATTCCCTAGACTGGAAGTGGCCTTGGCTCTGTAGCTCTGTTGTTTACTTGTTTTAGGGAACACAATGCACTCCTCCAGTGAGGCAGTTGGCAGTTTACATCCCGCCCATCAGCATAACAAGGCTCCCAGTTCTCCAGGGCCTGTCTTGCCTTTCTGGTTTTTACACATTTTGTGGATGTCCCTTTTGACCGGTGGGAAGTGATACTTCTTTGTAGTGCAGATTTGCATTGCCCGCTTGCTTGCTTGGCCAAAAAGGGCGTATGCGTTTTCTCCTGAATATATTCAGGAGAAAACGCATACGCCCTTTTTGGCCAAGTGCACCATTGTCCAAGTTGTGCCCCTCTTCCTGTGCTTTACAGGCGATTCCAAGGTACCTCTTGAAATCTGTTTCCTGCTATTTTGCCTCGCTTTCAAGTCCGCCTCGTTGACTTCCCTCAACAGATTTTTGGACGATAGTTGTCCTTTATCACTCTGCCAGTTTGTGAATTGCTGTGCCCCTGAGCTCCATTTCTCAACTCGTTTTTTGTGAGCTGAACGCAAGTCCAAAATTTTGGATCATGTCCTATACTGGTTCCCGGTGGGTGGCTGAGACTTTGGTTAATTCTTCTTCCTGCCGGGAAATTAGAGTGACATGTGCCCGTGCAAATGCCTAACAGCTACTCTCTCATGGGTTCTCCCTCGTCCCTTCCATCCTCTGCCAAATTGGGAAGCTGTGCAAACCAGGAGGTTAAAGGGCCTGTCTCTCCAAGTTGTGAGATTGATATAAGGCAGTTGGAAAGTCAAACTGGAGCACCAGGAGAGGGACTATTCGTTGAGTTTTAGAAACCTTTCGTATTCACAGTGTGTCCATTCTCTAGGTTTCCTGTACATGTTATAGCTGTAGTAATATTCCCTTGAACCTGGAGAGTTGGGACCCATGGAATGGGGGCCATGCATTATTGCTTGAAAGGGTCTGCATTTGCTCACCCAATCTCACCAATCCTCTCAGTCCCAAGTGTCCAGCCTTATGCCACATCCAGCTGTCATTGTAGATAGGGTCTTTCCAGGTTTCCTCAGACACCCTGAAGGAATTGTAAAGAATTTCCCTGTTTTTTGGTTTTGCTTTTGAAATTCCTTTTTATAGTGGGTTTGAGCTGATTCTCGCTGCCATGTTTATGCCACTCTAGACACACTTGATTCCCTTATGGAGACATATCAATACATAGGTTTTAAGATTCTTACTAGTCAGATATATTCCTCTGTGGGAAATATGGGGTTTTGAGTCTCTTTCACTGAGGAAGGTGTAGGTCTTGTCTATTCCAAAGTTGGTTTTTTAAACGGTCCCTGTGCTTATATCAAACTCTGGTTTTATGCATCACCCCACCTCTCCTTCCCCTTTATGCAGGCATAAGAGTGTTTTCTAAATGTGAGACTCTGTTCTCTTTCCTAACTCAGTTCACGTGTAGCCATGTTTACAGGATCTTCATAAGTGATATCTTATGATAAGTTTCTTTTTCTGTGTGACTTATTTCACTTAGAATCATCGTACCTGAATCCACTCACTTTGCTGCTACTGGTCTTATGACATTGATTTCATGGCTGAGGGATATTCCATCGTATGTAAGTACCACAATGTTTTGAACCATTTTTATATTTCCTGGGATATTTAAGGTGTACCCAAGTTGAGGTTCTTGTAGTCAGTGCAGCCTTAAATTTGGAGGTGGCTCTTTCTTATTGATTTTCAGTTTTCCCAAGGTATATTCCCTAGACTGGAAGTGGCCTTGGCTCTGTAGCTCTGTTGTTTACTTGTTTTAGGGAACACAATGCACTCCTCCAGTGAGGCACTTGGCAATTTACATCCCGCCCATCAGCATAACAAGGCTCCCAGTTCTCCAGGGCCTGTCTTGCCTTTCTGGTTTTACACATTTTGTGGATGTCCCTTTTGACCGGTGGGAAGTGATACTTCTTTGTAGTGCAGATTTGCATTGCCCGCTTGCTTGCTTGGCCAAAAAGGGCGTATGCGTTTTCTCCTGAATATATTCAGGAGAAAACGCATACGCCCTTTTTGGCCAAGTGCACCATTGTCCAAGTTGTGCCCCTCTTCCTGTGCTTTACAGGCGATTCCAAGGTACCTCTTGAAATCTGTTTCCTGCTATTTTGCCTCGCTTTCAAGTCCGCCTCGTTGACTTCCCTCAACAGATTTTTGGACGATAGTTGTCCTTTATCACTCTGCCAGTTTGTGAATTGCTGTGCCCCTGAGCTCCATTTCTCAACTCGTTTTTTGTGAGCTGAACGCAAGTCCAAAATTTTGGATCATGTCCTATACTGGTTCCCGGTGGGTGGCTGAGACTTTGGTTAATTCTTCTTCCGGCCGGGAAATTAGAGTGACATGTGCCCGTCCAAATGCCTAACAGCTACTCTCTCATGGGTTCTCCCTCGTCCCTTCCATCCTCTGCCAAATTGGGAACCTGTGTAAACCAGGAGGTTAAAGGGCCTGTCTCTCCAAGTTGGGAGATTGATAGTAAGGCAGTTGGAAAGTCAAACTGGAGCACCAGGAGAGGGACTATTCGTTGAGTTTTAGAAACCTTTCGTATTCACAGTGTGTCCATTCTCTAGGTTTCCTGTACATGTTATAGCTGTAGTAATATTCCCTTGAACCTGGAGAGTTGGGACCCATGGAATGGGGGCCATGCATTATTGCTTGAAAGGGTCTGCATTTGCTCACCCAATCTCACCAATCCTCTCAGTCCCAAGTGTCCAGCCTTATGCCACATCCAGCTGTCATTGTAGATAGGGTCTTTCCAGGTTTCCTCAGACACCCTGAAGGAATTGTAAAGAATTTCCCTGTTTTTTGGTTTTGCTTTTGAAATTCCTTTTTATAGTGGGTTTGAGCTGATTCTCGCCGCCATGTTTATGCCACTCTAGACACACTTGATTCCCTTATGGAGACATATCAATACATAGGTTTTAAGATTCTTACTAGTCAGATATATTCCTCTGTGGGAAATATGGGGTTTTGAGTCTCTTTCACTGAGGAAGGTTTCGGTCTTGTCAATTCCAAAATTGGTTTTTGGAACGGTCCCTGTGCTTATATCAAACTCTGGTTTTATGCATCACCCCACCTCTCCTTCCCCTTTATGCAGGCATAAGAGTGTTTTCTAAATGTGAGACTCTGTTCTCTTTCCTAACTCAGTTCACGTGTAGCCATGTTTACAGGATCTTCATAAGTGATATCTTATGATAAGTTTCTTTTTCTGTGTGACTTATTTCACTTAGAATCATCGTACCTGAATCCACTCACTTTGCTGCTACTGGTCTTATGACATTGATTTCATGGCTGAGGGATATTCCATCGTACGTAAGTACCACAATGTTTTGAACCATTTTTATATTTCCTGGGATATTTAAGGTGTACCCAAGTTGAGGTTCTTGTAGTCAGTGCAGCCCTAAATTTGGAGGTGGCTCTTTCTTATTGATTTTCAGTTTTCCCAAGGTATATTCCCTAGACTGGAAGTGGCCTTGGCTCTGTAGCTCTGTTGTTTACTTGTTTTAGGGAACACAATGCACTCCTCCAGTGAGGCAGTTGGCAGTTTACATCCCGCCCATCAGCATAACAAGTCTCCCAGTTCTCCAGGGCCTGTCTTGCCTTTCTGGTTTTTACACATTTTGTGGATGTCCCTTTTGACCGGTGGGAAGTGATACTTCTTTGTAGTGCAGATTTGCATTGCCCGCTTGCTTGCTTGGCCAAAAAGGGCGTATGCGTTTTCTCCTGAATATATTCAGGAGAAAACGCATACGCCCTTTTTGGCCAAGTGCACCATTGTCCAAGTTGTGCCCCTCTTCCTGTGCTTTACAGGCGATTCCAAGGTACCTCTTGAAATCTGTTTCCTGCTATTTTGCCTCGCTTTCAAGTCCGCCTCGTTGACTTCCCTCAACAGATTTTTGGACGATAGTTGTCCTTTATCACTCTGCCAGTTTGTGAATTGCTGTGCCCCTGAGCTCCATTTCTCAACTCGTTTTTTGTGAGCTGAACGCAAGTCCAAAATTTTGGATCATGTCCTATACTAGTTCCCGGTGGGTGGCTGAGAATTTGGTTAATTCTTCTTCCTGCCGGGAAATTAGAGTGACATGTGCCCGTCCAAATGCCTAACAGCTACTCTCTCATGGGTTCTCTCTCATCCCTTCCATCCTCTGCCAAATTGGGAACCTGTGCAAACCAGGAGGTTAAAGGGCCTGTCTCTCCAAGTTGGGAGATTGATAGTAAGGCAGTTGGAAAGTCAAACTGGAGCACCAGGAGAGGGACTATTCGTTGAGTTTTAGAAACCTTTCGTATTCACAGTGTGTCCATTCTCTAGGTTTCCTGTACATGTTATAGCTGTAGTAATATTCCCTTGAACCTGGAGAGTTGGGACCCATGGAATGGGGGCCATGCATTATTGCTTGAAAGGGTCTGCATTTGCTCACCCAATCTCACCAATCCTCTCAGTCGCAAGTGTCCAGCCTTATGCCACATCCAGCTGTCATTGTAGATAGGGTCTTTCCAGGTTTCCTCAGACACCCTGAAGGAATTGTAAAGAATTTCCCTGTTTTTTGGTTTTGCTTTTGAAATTCCTTTTTATAGTGGGTTTGAGCTGATTCTCGCTGCCATGTTTATGCCACTCTAGACACACTTGATTCCCTTATGGAGACATATCAATACATAGGTTTTAAGATTCTTACTAGTCAGATATATTCCTCTGTGGGAAATATGGGGTTTTGAGTCTCTTTCACTGAGGAAGGTGTAGGTCTTGTCTATTCCAAAGTTGGTTTTTGAAACGGTCCCTGTGCTTATATCAAACTCTGGTTTTATGCATCACCCCACCTCTCCTTCCCCTTTATGCAGGCATAAGAGTGTTTTCTAAATGTGAGACTCTGTTCTCTTTCCTAACTCAGTTCACGTGTAGCCATGTTTACAGGATCTTCATAAGTGATATCTTATGATAAGTTTCTTTTTCTGTGTGACTTATTTCACTTAGAATCATCGTACCTGAATCCACTCACTTTGCTGCTACTGGTCTTATGACATTGATTTCTTGGCTGAGGGATATTCCATCGTACGTAAGTACCACAATGTTTTGAACCATTTTTATATTTCCTGGGATATTTAAGGTGTACCCAAGTTGAGGTTCTTGTAGTCAGTGCATCCCTAAATTTGGAGGTGGCTCTTTCTTATTGATTTTCAGTTTTCCCAAGGTATATTCCCTAGACTGGAAGTGGCCTTGGCTCTGTAGCTCTGTTGTTTACTTGTTTTAGGGAACACAATGCACTCCTCCAGTGAGGCAGTTGGCAATTTACATCCCGCCCATCAGCATAACAAGGCTCCCAGTTCTCCAGGGCCTGTCTTGCCTTTCTGGTTTTTACACATTTTGTGGATGTCCCATTTGACCGGTGGGAAGTGATACTTCTTTGTAGTGCAGATTTGCATTGCCCGCTTGCTTGCTTGGCCAAAAAGGGCGTATGCGTTTTCTCCTGAATATATTCAGGAGAAAACGCATACGCCCTTTTTGGCCAAGTGCACCATTGTCCAAGTTGTGCCCCTCTTCCTGTGCTTTACAGGCGATTCCAAGGTACCTCTTGAAATCTGTTTCCTGCTATTTTGCCTCGCTTTCAAGTCCGCCTCGTTGACTTCCCTCAACAGATTTTTGGACGATAGTTGTCCTTTATCACTCTGCCAGTTTGTGAATTGCTGTGCCCCTGAGCTCCATTTCTCAACTCGTTTTTTGTGAGCTGAACGCAAGTCCAAAATTTTGGATCATGTCCTATACTGGTTCCCGGTGGGTGGCTGAGACTTTGGTTAATTCTTCTTCCTGCCGGGAAATTAGAGTGACATGTGCCCGTCCAAATGCCTAACAGCTACTCTCTCATGGGTTCTCCCTCGTCCCTTCCATCCTCTGCCAAATTGGGAACCTGTGCAAACCAGGAGGTTAAAGGGCCTGTCTCTCCAAGTTGGGAGATTGATAGTAAGGCAGTTGGAAAGTCAAACTGGAGCACCAGGAGAGGGACTATTCGTTGAGTTTTAGAAACCTTTCGTATTCACAGTGTGTCCATTCTCTAGGTTTCCTGTACATGTTATAGCTGTAGTAATATTCCCTTGAACCTGGAGAGTTGGGACCCATGGAATGGGGGCCATGCATTATTGCTTGAAAGGGTCTGCATTTGCTCACCCAATCTCACCAATCCTCTCAGTCCCAAGTGTCCAGCCTTATGCCACATCCAGCTGTCATTGTAGATAGGGTCTTTCCAGTTTTCCTCAGACACCCTGAAGGAATTGTAAAGAATTTCCCTGTTTTTTGGTTTTGCTTTTGAAATTCCTTTTTATACTGGGTTTGAGCTGATTCTCGCTGCCATGTTTATGCCACTCTAGACACACTTGATTCCCTTATGGAGACATATCAATACATAGGTTTTAAGATTCTTACTAGTCAGATATATTCCTCTGTGGGAAATATGGGGTTTTGAGTCTCTTTCACTGAGGAAGGTGTCGGTTTGTCAATTCCAAAGTTGGTTTTTGAAACGGTCCCTGTGCTTATATCAAACTCTGGTTTTATGCATCACCCCACCTCTCCTTCCCCTTTATGCAGGCATAAGAGTGTTTTCTAAATGTGAGACTCTGTTCTCTTTCCTAACTCAGTTCACGTGTAGCCATGTTTACAGGATCTTCATAAGTGATATCTTATGATAAGTTTCTTTTTCTGTGTGACTTATTTCACTTAGAATCATCGTACCTGAATCCACTCACTTTGCTGCTACTGGTCTTATGACATTGATTTCATGGCTGAGGGATATTCCATCGTACGTAAGTACCACAATGTTTTGAACCATTTTTATATTTCCTGGGATATTTAAGGTGTACCCAAGTTGAGGTTCTTGTAGTCAGTGCAGCCCTAAATTTGGAGGTGGCTCTTTCTTATTGATTTTCAGTTTTCCCAAGGTATATTCCCTAGACTGGAAGTGGCCTTGGCTCTGTAGCTCTGTTGTTTACTTGTTTTAGGGAACACAAGGCACTCCTCCAGTGAGGCAGTTGGCAGCTTACATCCCGCCCATCAGCATAACAAGGCTCCCAGTTCTCCAGGGCCTGTCTTGCCTTTCTGGTTTTTACACATTTTGTGGATGTCCCTTTTGACCGGTGGGAAGTGATACTTCTTTGTAGTGCAGATTTGCATTGCCCGCTTGCTTGCTTGGCCAAAAAGGGCGTATGCGTTTTCTCCTGAATATATTCAGGAGAAAACGCATACGCCCTTTTTGGCCAAGTGCACCATTGTCCAAGTTGTGCCACTCTTCCTGTGCTTTACAGGCGATTCCAAGGTACCTCTTGAAATCTGTTTCCTGCTATTTTGCCTCGCTTTCAAGTCCGCCTCGTTGACTTCCCTCAACAGATTTTTGGACGATAGTTGTCCTTTATCACTCTGCCAGTTTGTGAATTGCTGTGCCCCTGAGCTCCATTTCTCAACTCGTTTTTTGTGAGCTGAACGCAAGTCCAAAATTTTGGATCATGTCCTATACTGGTTCCCGGTGGGTGGCTGAGACTTTGGTTAATTCTTCTTCCTGCCGGGAAATTAGAGTGACATGTGCCCGTCCAAATGCCTAACAGCTACTCTCTCATGGGTTCTCTCTCGTCCCTTCCATCCTCTGCCAAATTGGGAACCTGTGCAAACCAGGAGGTTAAAGGGCCTGTCTCTCCAACTTGGGAGATTGATAGTAAGGCAGTTGGAAAGTCAAACTGGAGCACCAGGAGAGGGACTATTCGTTGAGTTTTAGAAACCTTTCGTATTCACAGTGTGTCCATTCTCTAGGTTTCCTGTACATGTTATAGCTGTAGTAATATTCCCTTGAACCTGGAGAGTTGGGACCCATGGAATGGGGGCCATGCATTATTGCTTGAAAGGGTCTGCATTTGCTCACCCAATCTCACCAATCCTCTCAGTCGCAAGTGTCCAGCCTTATGCCACATCCAGCTGTCATTGTAGATAGGGTCTTTCCAGGTTTCCTCAGACACCCTGAAGGAATTGTAAAGAATTTCCCTGTTTTTTGGTTTTGCTTTTGAAATTCCTTTTTATAGTGGGTTTGAGCTGATTCTCGCTGCCATGTTTATGCCACTCTAGACACACTTGATTCCCTTATGGAGACATATCAATACATAGGTTTTAAGATTCTTACTAGTCAGATATATTCCTCTGTGGGAAATATGGGGTTTTGAGTCTCTTTCACTGAGGAAGGTGTAGGTCTTGTCTATTCCAAAGTTGGTTTTTGAAACGGTCCCTGTGCTTATATCAAACTCTGGTTTTATGCATCACCCCACCTCTCCTTCCCCTTTATGCAGGCATAAGAGTGTTTTCTAAATGTGAGACTCTGTTCTCTTTCCTAACTCAGTTCACGTGTAGCCATGTTTACAGGATCTTCATAAGTGATATCTTATGATAAGTTTCTTTTTCTGTGTGACTTATTTCACTTAGAATCATCGTACCTGAATCCACTCACTTTGCTGCTACTGGTCTTATGACATTGATTTCTTGGCTGAGGGATATTCCATCGTACGTAAGTACCACAATGTTTTGAACCATTTTTATATTTCCTGGGATATTTAAGGTGTACCCAAGTTGAGGTTCTTGTAGTCAGTGCATCCCTAAATTTGGAGGTGGCTCTTTCTTATTGATTTTCAGTTTTCCCAAGGTATATTCCCTAGACTGGAAGTGGCCTTGGCTCTGTAGCTCTGTTGTTTACTTGTTTTAGGGAACACAATGCACTCCTCCAGTGAGGCAGTTGGCAATTTACATCCCGCCCATCAGCATAACAAAGCTCCCAGTTCTCCAGGGCCTGTCTTGCCTTTCTGGTTTTTACACATTTTGTGGATGTCCCATTTGACCGGTGGGAAGTGATACTTCTTTGTAGTGCAGATTTGCATTGCCCGCTTGCTTGCTTGGCCAAAAAGGGCGTATGCGTTTTCTCCTGAATATATTCAGGAGAAAACGCATACGCCCTTTTTGGCCAAGTGCACCATTGTCCAAGTTGTGCCCCTCTTCCTGTGCTTTACAGGCGATTCCAAGGTACCTCTTGAAATCTGTTTCCTGCTATTTTGCCTCGCTTTCAAGTCCGCCTCGTTGACTTCCCTCAACAGATTTTTGGACGATAGTTGTCCTTTATCACTCTGCCAGTTTGTGAATTGCTGTGCCCCTGAGCTCCATTTCTCAACTCGTTTTTTGTGAGCTGAACGCAAGTCCAAAATTTTGGATCATGTCCTATACTGGTTCCCGGTGGGTGGCTGAGACTTTGGTTAATTCTTCTTCCTGCCGGGAAATTAGAGTGACATGTGCCCGTCCAAATGCCTAACAGCTACTCTCTCATGGGTTCTCCCTCGTCCCTTCCATCCTCTGCCAAATTGGGAACCTGTGCAAACCAGGAGGTTAAAGGGCCTGTCTCTCCAAGTTGGGAGATTGATAGTAAGGCAGTTGGAAAGTCAAACTGGAGCACCAGGAGAGGGACTATTCGTTGAGTTTTAGAAACCTTTCGTATTCACAGTGTGTCCATTCTCTAGGTTTCCTGTACATGTTATAGCTGTAGTAATATTCCCTTGAACCTGGAGAGTTGGGACCCATGGAATGGGGGCCATGCATTATTGCTTGAAAGGGTCTGCATTTGCTCACCCAATCTCACCAATCCTCTCAGTCCCAAGTGTCCAGCCTTATGCCACATCCAGCTGTCATTGTAGATAGGGTCTTTCCAGTTTTCCTCAGACACCCTGAAGGAATTGTAAAGAATTTCCCTGTTTTTTGGTTTTGCTTTTGAAATTCCTTTTTATAGTGGGTTTGAGCTGATTCTCGCTGCCATGTTTATGCCACTCTAGACACACTTGATTCCCTTATGGAGACATATCAATACATAGGTTTTAAGATTCTTACTAGTCAGATATATTCCTCTGTGGGAAATATGGGGTTTTGAGTCTCTTTCACTGAGGAAGGTGTCGGTTTGTCAATTCCAAAGTTGGTTTTTGAAACGGTCCCTGTGCTTATATCAAACTCTGGTTTTATGCATCACCCCACCTCTCCTTCCCCTTTATGCAGGCATAAGAGTGTTTTCTAAATGTGAGACTCTGTTCTCTTTCCTAACTCAGTTCACGTGTAGCCATGTTTACAGGATCTTCATAAGTGATATCTTATGATAAGTTTCTTTTTCTGTGTGACTTATTTCACTTAGAATCATCGTACCTGAATCCACTCACTTTGCTGCTACTGGTCTTATGACATTGATTTCATGGCTGAGGGATATTCCATCGTACGTAAGTACCACAATGTTTTGAACCATTTTTATATTTCCTGGGATATTTAAGGTGTACCCAAGTTGAGGTTCTTGTAGTCAGTGCAGCCCTAAATTTGGAGGTGGCTCTTTCTTATTGATTTTCAGTTTTCCCAAGGTATATTCCCTAGACTGGAAGTGGCCTTGGCTCTGTAGCTCTGTTGTTTACTTGTTTTAGGGAACACAATGCACTCCTCCAGTGAGGCAGTTGGCAGTTTACATCCCGCCCATCAGCATAACAAGGCTCCCAGTTCTCCAGGGCCTGTCTTGCCTTTCTGGTTTTTACACATTTTGTGGATGTCCCTTTTGACCGGTGGGAAGTGATACTTCTTTGTAGTGCAGATTTGCATTGCCCGCTTGCTTGCTTGGCCAAAAAGGGCGTATGCGTTTTCTCCTGAATATATTCAGGAGAAAACGCATACGCCCTTTTTGGCCAAGTGCACCATTGTCCAAGTTGTGCCCCTCTTCCTGTGCTTTACAGGCGATTCCAAGGTACCTCTTGAAATCTGTTTCCTGCTATTTTGCCTCGCTTTCAAGTCCGCCTCGTTGACTTCCCTCAACAGATTTTTGGACGATAGTTGTCCTTTATCACTCTGCCAGTTTGTGAATTGCTGTGCCCCTGAGCTCCATTTCTCAACTCGTTTTTTGTGAGCTGAACGCAAGTCCAAAATTTTGGATCATGTCCTATACTGGTTCCCGGTGGGTGGCTGAGACTTTGGTTAATTCTTCTTCCTGCCGGGAAATTAGAGTGACATGTGCCCGTCCAAATGCCTAACAGCTACTCTCTCATGGGTTCTCCCTCGTCCCTTCCATCCTCTGCCAAATTGGGAACCTGTGCAAACCAGGAGGTTAAAGGGCCTGTCTCTCCAAGTTGGGAGATTGATAGTAAGGCAGTTGGAAAGTCAAACTGGAGCACCAGGAGAGGGACTATTCGTTGAGTTTTAGAAACCTTTCGTATTCACAGTGTGTCCATTCTCTAGGTTTCCTGTACATGTTATAGCTGTAGTAATATTCCCTTGAACCTGGAGAGTTGGGACCCATGGAATGGGGGCCATGCATTATTGCTTGAAAGGGTCTGCATTTGCTCACCCAATCTCACCAATCCTCTCAGTCCCAAGTGTCCAGCCTTATGCCACATCCAGCTGTCATTGTAGATAGGGTCTTTCCAGTTTTCCTCAGACACCCTGAAGGAATTGTAAAGAATTTCCCTGTTTTTTGGTTTTGCTTTTGAAATTCCTTTTTATAGTGGGTTTGAGCTGATTCTCGCTGCCATGTTTATGCCACTCTAGACACACTTGATTCCCTTATGGAGACATATCAATACATAGGTTTTAAGATTCTTACTAGTCAGATATATTCCTCTGTGGGAAATATGGGGTTTTGAGTCTCTTTCACTGAGGAAGGTGTCGGTTTGTCAATTCCAAAGTTGGTTTTTGAAACGGTCCCTGTGCTTATATCAAACTCTGGTTTTATGCATCACCCCACCTCTCCTTCCCCTTTATGCAGGCATAAGAGTGTTTTCTAAATGTGAGACTCTGTTCTCTTTCCTAACTCAGTTCACGTGTAGCCATGTTTACAGGATCTTCATAAGTGATATCTTATGATAAGTTTCTTTTTCTGTGTGACTTATTTCACTTAGAATCATCGTACCTGAATCCACTCACTTTGCTGCTACTGGTCTTATGACATTGATTTCATGGCTGAGGGATATTCCATCGTACGTAAGTACCACAATGTTTTGAACCATTTTTATATTTCCTGGGATATTTAAGGTGTACCCAAGTTGAGGTTCTTGTAGTCAGTGCAGCCCTAAATTTGGAGGTGGCTCTTTCTTATTGATTTTCAGTTTTCCCAAGGTATATTCCCTAGACTGGAAGTGGCCTTGGCTCTGTAGCTCTGTTGTTTACTTGTTTTAGGGAACACAATGCACTCCTCCAGTGAGGCAGTTGGCAGTTTACATCCCGCCCATCAGCATAACAAGGCTCCCAGTTCTCCAGGGCCTGTCTTGCCTTTCTGGTTTTTACACATTTTGTGGATGTCCCTTTTGACCGGTGGGAAGTGATACTTCTTTGTAGTGCAGATTTGCATTGCCCGCTTGCTTGCTTGGCCAAAAAGGGCGTATGCGTTTTCTCCTGAATATATTCAGGAGAAAACGCATACGCCCTTTTTGGCCAAGTGCACCATTGTCCAAGTTGTGCCCCTCTTCCTGTGCTTTACAGGCGATTCCAAGGTACCTCTTGAAATCTGTTTCCTGCTATTTTGCCTCGCTTTCAAGTCCGCCTCGTTGACTTCCCTCAACAGATTTTTGGACGATAGTTGTCCTTTATCACTCTGCCAGTTTGTGAATTGCTGTGCCCCTGAGCTCCATTTCTCAACTCGTTTTTTGTGAGCTGAACGCAAGTCCAAAATTTTGGATCATGTCCTATACTGGTTCCCGGTGGGTGGCTGAGACTTTGGTTAATTCTTCTTCCTGCCGGGAAATTAGAGTGACATGTGCCCGTCCAAATGCCTAACAGCTACTCTCTCATGGGTTCTCTCTCGTCCCTTCCATCCTCTGCCAAATTGGGAACCTGTGCAAACCAGGAGGTTAAAGGGCCTGTCTCTCCAAGTTGGGAGATTGATAGTAAGGCAGTTGGAAAGTCAAACTGGAGCACCAGGAGAGGGACTATTCGTTGAGTTTTAGAAACCTTTCGTATTCACAGTGTGTCCATTCTCCAGGTTTCCTGTACATGTTATAGCTGTAGTAATATTCCCTTGATCCTGGAGAGTTGGGACCCATGGAATGGGGGCCATGCATTATTGCTTGAAAGGGTCTGCATTTGCTCACCCAATCTCACCAATCCTCTCAGTCCCAAGTGTCCAGCCTTATGCCACATCCAGCTGTCATTGTAGATAGGGTCTTTCCAGGTTTCCTCAGACACCCTGAAGGAATTGTAAAGAATTTCCCTGTTTTTTGGTTTTGCTTTTGAAATTCCTTTTTATAGTGGGTTTGAGCTGATTCTCGCTGCCATGTTTATGCCACTCTAGACACACTTGATTCCCTTATGGAGACATATCAATACATAGGTTTTAAGATTCTTACTAGTCAGATATATTCCTCTGTGGGAAATATGGGGTTTTGAGTCTCTTTCACTGAGGAAGGTGTCGGTTTGTCAATTCCAAAGTTGGTTTTTGAAACGGTCCCTGTGCTTATATCAAACTCTGGTTTTATGCATCACCCCACCTCTCCTTCCCCTTTATGCAGGCATAAGAGTGTTTTCTAAATGTGAGACTCTGTTCTCTTTCCTAACTCAGTTCACGTGTAGCCATGTTTACAGGATCTTCATAAGTGATATCTTATGATAAGTTTCTTTTTCTGTGTGACTTATTTCACTTAGAATCATCGTACCTGAATCCACTCACTTTGCTGCTACTGGTCTTATGACATTGATTTCATGGCTGAGGGATATTCCATCGTACGTAAGTACCACAATGTTTTGAACCATTTTTATATTTCCTGGGATATTTAAGGTGTACCCATGTTGAGGTTCTTGTAGTCAGTGCAGCCCTAAATTTGGAGGTGGCTCTTTCTTATTGATTTTCAGTTTTCCCAAGGTATATTCCCTAGACTGGAAGTGGCCTTGGCTCTGTAGCTCTGTTGTTTACTTGTTTTAGGGAACACAAGGCACTCCTCCAGTGAGGCAGTTGGCAGCTTACATCCCGCCCATCAGCATAACAAGGCTCCCAGTTCTCCAGGGCCTGTCTTGCCTTTCTGGTTTTTACACATTTTGTGTATGTCCCTTTTGACCGGTGGGAAATGATACTTCTTTGTAGTGCAGATTTGCATTGCACGCTTGCTTGCTTGGCCAAAAAGGGCGTATGCGTTTTCTCCTGAATATATTCAGGAGAAAACGCATACGCCCTTTTTGGCCAAGTGCACCATTGTCCAAGTTGTGCCCCTCTTCCTGTGCTTTACAGGCGATTCCAAGGTACCTCTTGAAATCTGTTTCCTGCTATTTTGCCTCGCTTTCAAGTCCGCCTCGTTGACTTCCCTCAACAGATTTTTGGACGATAGTTGTCCTTTATCACTCTGCCAGTTTGTGAATTGCTGTGCCCCTGAGCTCCATTTCTCAACTCGTTTTTTGTGAGCTGAACGCAAGTCCAAAATTTTGGATCATGTCCTATACTGGTTCCCGGTGGGTGGCTGAGACTTTGGTTAATTCTTCTTCCTGCCGGGAAATTAGAGTGACATGTGCCCGTCCAAATGCCTAACAGCTACTCTCTCATGGGTTCTCCCTCGTCCCTTCCATCCTCTGCCAAATTGGGAACCTGTGCAAACCAGGAGGTTAAAGGGCCTGTCTCTCCAAGTTGGGAGATTGATAGTAAGGCAGTTGGAAAGTCAAACTGGAGCACCAGGAGAGGGACTATTCGTTGAGTTTTAGAAACCTTTCGTATTCACAGTGTGTCCATTCTCCAGGTTTCCTGTACATGTTATAGCTGTAGTAATATTCCCTTGAACCTGGAGAGTTGGGACCCATGGAATGGGGGCCATGCATTATTGCTTGAAAGGGTCTGCATTTGCTCACCCAATCTCACCAATCCTCTCAGTCCCAAGTGTCCAGCCTTATGCCACATCCAGCTGTCATTGTAGATAGGGTCTTTCCAGGTTTCCTCAGACACCCTGAAGGAATTGTAAAGAATTTCCCTGTTTTTTGGTTTTGCTTTTGAAATTCCTTTTTATAGTGGGTTTGAGCTGATTCTCGCTGCCATGTTTATGCCACTCTAGACACACTTGATTCCCTTATGGAGACATATCAATACATAGGTTTTAAGATTCTTACTAGTCAGATATATTCCTCTGTGGGAAATATGGGATTTTGAGTCTCTTTCACTGAGGAAGGTGTCGGTTTGTCAATTCCAAAGTTGGTTTTTGAAACGGTCCCTGTGCTTATATCAAACTCTGGTTTTATGCATCACCCCACCTCTCCTTCCCCTTTATGCAGGCATAAGAGTGTTTTCTAAATGTGAGACTCTGTTCTCTTTCCTAACTCAGTTCACGTGTAGCCATGTTTACAGGATCTTCATAAGTGATATCTTATGATAAGTTTCTTTTTCTGTGTGACTTATTTCACTTAGAATCATCGTACCTGAATCCACTCACTTTGCTGCTACTGGTCTTATGACATTGATTTCATGGCTGAGGGATATTCCATCGTACGTAAGTACCACAATGTTTTGAACCATTTTTATATTTCCTGGGATATTTAAGGTGTACCCAAGTTGAGGTTCTTGTAGTCAGTGCAGCCCTAAATTTGGAGGTGGCTCTTTCTTATTGATTTTCAGTTTTCCCAAGGTATATTCCCTAGACTGGAAGTGGCCTTGGCTCTGTAGCTCTGTTGTTTACTTGTTTTAGGGAACACAATGCACTCCTCCAGTGAGGCAGTTGGCAGTTTACATCCCGCCCATCAGCATAACAAGGCTCCCAGTTCTCCAGGGCCTGTCTTGCCTTTCTGGTTTTTACACATTTTGTGGATGTCCCTTTTGACCGGTGGGAAGTGATACTTCTTTGTAGTGCAGATTTGCATTGCCCGCTTGCTTGCTTGGCCAAAAAGGGCGTATGCGTTTTCTCCTGAATATATTCAGGAGAAAACGCATACGCCCTTTTTGGCCAAGTGCACCATTGTCCAAGTTGTGCCCCTCTTCCTGTGCTTTACAGGCGATTCCAAGGTACCTCTTGAAATCTGTTTCCTGCTATTTTGCCTCGCTTTCAAGTCCGCCTCGTTGACTTCCCTCAACAGATTTTTGGACGATAGTTGTCCTTTATCACTCTGCCAGTTTGTGAATTGCTGTGCCCCTGAGCTCCATTTCTCAACTCGTTTTTTGTGAGCTGAACGCAAGTCCAAAATTTTGGATCATGTCCTATACTGGTTCCCGGTGGGTGGCTGAGACTTTGGTTAATTCTTCTTCCTGCCGGGAAATTAGAGTGACATGTGCCCGTCCAAATGCCTAACAGCTACTCTCTCATGGGTTCTCTCTCGTCCCTTCCATCCTCTGCCAAATTGGGAACCTGTGCAAACCAGGAGGTTAAAGGGCCTGTCTCTCCAAGTTGGGAGATTGATAGTAAGGCAGTTGGAAAGTCAAACTGGAGCACCAGGAGAGGGACTATTCGTTGAGTTTTAGAAACCTTTCGTATTCACAGTGTGTCCATTCTCCAGGTTTCCTGTACATGTTATAGCTGTAGTAATATTCCCTTGAACCTGGAGAGTTGGGACCCATGGAATGGGGGCCATGCATTATTGCTTGAAAGGGTCTGCATTTGCTCACCCAATCTCACCAATCCTCTCAGTCCCAAGTGTCCAGCCTTATGCCACATCCAGCTGTCATTGTAGATAGGGTCTTTCCAGGTTTCCTCAGACACCCTGAAGGAATTGTAAAGAATTTCCCTGTTTTTTGGTTTTGCTTTTGAAATTCCTTTTTATAGTGGGTTTGTGCTGATTCTCGCTGCCATGTTTATGCCACTCTAGACACACTTGATTCCCTTATGGAGACATATCAATACATAGGTTTTAAGATTCTTACTAGTCAGATATATTCCTCTGTGGGAAATATGGGGTTTTGAGTCTCTTTCACTGAGGAAGGTGTCGGTCTTGTCAATTCCAAAGTTGGTTTTTGAAACGGTCCCTGTGCTTATATCAAACTCTGGTTTTATGCATCACCCCACCTCTCCTTCCCCTTTATGCAGGCATAAGAGTGTTTTCTAAATGTGAGACTCTGTTCTCTTTCCTAACTCAGTTCACGTGTAGCCATGTTTACAGGATTTTCATAAGTGATATCTTATGATAAGTTTCTTTTTCTGTGTGACTTATTTCACTTAGAATCATCGTACCTGAATCCACTCACTTTGCTGCTACTGGTCTTATGACATTGATTTCATGGCTGAGGGATATTCTATCGTACGTAAGTACCACAATGTTTTGAACCATTTTTATATTTCCTGGGATATTTAAGGTGTACCCAAGTTGAGGTTCTTGTAGTCAGTGCAGCCCTAAATTTGGAGGTGGCTCTTTCTTATTGATTTTCAGTTTTCCCAAGGTATATTCCCTAGACTGGAAGTGGACTTGGCTCTGTAGCTCTGTTGTTTACTTGTTTTAGGGAACACAATGCACTCCTCCAGTGAGGCAGTTGGCAATTTACATCCCGCCCATCAGCATAACAAGGCTCCCTGTTTTCCAGGGCCTGTCTTGCCTTTCTGGTTTTTACACATTTTGTGGATGTCCCTTTTGACTGGTGGGAAGTGATACTTCTTTGTAGTGCAGATTTGCATTGCCCGCTTGCTTGCTTGGCCAAAAAGGGCGTATGCGTTTTCTCCTGAATATATTCAGGAGAAAACGCATACGCCCTTTTTGGCCAAGTGCACCATTGTCCAAGTTGTGCCCCTCTTCCTGTGCTTTACAGGCGATTCCAAGGTACCTCTTGAAATCTGTTTCCTACTATTTTGCCTCGCTTTCAAGTCCGCCTCGTTGACTTCCCTCAACAGATTTTTGGACGATAGTTGTCCTTTATCACTCTGCCAGTTTGTGAATTGCTGTGCCCCTGAGCTCCATTTCTCAACTCGTTTTTTGTGAGCTGAACGCAAGTCCAAAATTTTGGATCATGTCCTATACTGGTTCCCGGTGGGTGGCTGAGACTTTGGTTAATTCTTCTTCCTGCCGGGAAATTAGAGAGACATGTGCCCGTCCAAATGCCTAACAGCTACTCTCTCATGGGTTCTCTCTCGTCCCTTCCATCCTCTGCCAAATTGGGAACCTGTGCAAACCAGGAGGTTAAAGGGCCTGTCTCTCCAAGTTGGGAGATTGATAGTAAGGCAGTTGGAAAGTCAAACTGGAGCACCAGGAGAGGGACTATTCGTTGAGTTTTAGAAAACTTTCGTATTCACAGTGTGTCCATTCTCTAGGTTTCCTGTACATGTTATAGCTGTAGTAATATTCCCTTGAACCTGGAGAGTTGGGAACCATGGAATGGGGGCCATGCATTATTGCTTGAAAGGGTCTGCATTCGCTCACCCAATCTCACCAATCCTCTCAGTCCCAAGTGTCCAGCCTTATGCCACATCCAGCTGTCATTGTAGATAGGGTCTTTCCAGGTTTCCTCAGACACCCTGAAGGAATTGTAAAGAATTTCCCTGTTTTTTGGTTTTGCTTTTGAAATTCCTTTTTATAGTGGGTTTGAGCTGATTCTCGCTGCCATGTTTATGCCACTCTAGACACACTTGATTCCCTTATGGAGACATATCAATACATAGGTTTTAAGATTCTTACTAGTCAGATATATTCCTCTGTGGGAAATATGGGGTTTTGAGTCTCTTTCACTGAGGAAGGTGTCGGTCTTGTCAATTCCAAAGTTGGTTTTTGAAACGGTCCCTGTGCTTATATCAAACTCTGGTTTTATGCATCACCCCACCTCTCCTTCCCCTTTATGCAGGCATAAGAGTGTTTTCTAAATGTGAGACTCTGTTCTCTTTCCTAACTCAGTTCACGTGTAGCCATGTTTACAGGATCTTCATAAGTGATATCGTATGATAAGTTTCTTTTTCTGTGTGACTTATTTCACTTAGAATCATCGTACCTGAATCCACTCACTTTGTTGCTACTGGTCTTATGACATTGATTTCATGGCTGAGGGATATTCCATCATACGTAAGTACCACAATGTTTTGAACCATTTTTATATTTCCTGGGATATTTCAGGTGTACCCAAGTTGAGGTTCTTGTAGTCAGTGCAGCCCTAAATTTGGAGGTGGCTCTTTCTTATTGATTTTCAGTTTTCCCAAGGTATATTCCCTAGACTGGAAGTGGCCTTGGCTCTGTAGCTCTGTTGTTTACTTGTTTTAGGGAACACAATGCACTCCTCCAGTGAGGCAGTTGGCAATTTACATCCCACCCATCAGCATAACAAGGCTCCCAGTTCCTCAGGGCCTGTCTTGCCTTTCTGGTTTTTACACATTTTGTGGATGTCCCTTTTGACCGGTGGGAAATTATACTTGTTGTAGTGCAGATTTGCATTGCCCGCTTGCTTGCTTGGCCAAAAAGGGCGTATGCGTTTTCTCCTGAATATATTCAGGAGAAAACGCATACGCCCTTTTTGGCCAAGTGCACCATTGTCCAAGTTGTGCCCCTCTTCCTGTGCTTTACAGGTGATTCCAAGGTACCTCTTGAAAATTGTTTCCTGCTATTTTGCCTCGCTTTCAAGTCCGCCTAGTTGACTTCCCTCAACAGATTTTTGGACGATAGTTGTCCTTTATCACTCTGCCACTTTGTGAATTGCTGTGCCCCTGAGCTCCATTTCTCAACTCGTTTTTTGTGAGCTGAACGCAAGTCCAAAATTTTGGATCATGTCCTATACTGGTTCCCGGTGGGTGGCTGAGACTTTGGTTAATTCTTCTTCCTGCCGGGAAATTAGAGTGACATGTGCCCGTCCAAATGCCTAACAGCTACTCTCTCATGGGTTCTCCCTCGTCCCTTCCATCCTCTGCCAAATTGGGAACCTGTGCAAACCAGGAGGTTAAAGGGCCTGTCTCTCCAAGTTGGGAGATTGATAGTAAGGCAGTTGGAAAGTCAAACTGGAGCACCAGGAGAGGGACTATTCGTTGAGTTTTAGTAACCTTTCGTATTCACAGTGTGTCCATTCTCTAGGTTTCCTGTACATGTTATAGCTGTAGTAATATTCCCTTGAACATGGAGAGTTGGGACCCATGGAATGGGGGCCATGCATTATTGCTTGAAAGGGTCTGCATTTGCTCACCCAATCTCAACAATCCTCTCAGTCCCAAGTGTCCAGCCTTATGCCACATCCAGCTGTCATTGTAGATAGGGTCTTTCCAGGTTTCCTCAGACACACTGAAGGAATTGTAAAGAATTTCCCTGTTTTTTGGTTTTGCTTTTGAAATTCCTTTTTATAGTGGGTTTGAGCTGATTCTCGCTGCCATGTTTATGCCACTCTAGACACACTTGATTCCCTTATGGAGACATATCAATACATAGGTTTTAAGATTCTTACAAGTCAGATATATTCCTCTGTGGGAAACATGGGGTTTTAAGTCTCTTTCACTGAGGAAGGTGTAGGTCTTGTCTATTCCAAAGTTGGTTTTTGAAACGGTCCCTGTGCTTATATCAAACTCTGGTTTTATGCATCACCCCACCTCTCCTTCCCCTTTATGCAGGCATAAGAGTGTTTTCTAAATGTGAGACTCTGTTCTCTTTCCTAACTCAGTTCACGTGTAGCCATGTTTACAGGATCTTCATAAGTGATATCTTATGATAAGTTTCTTTTTCTGTGTGACTTATTTCACTTAGAATCATCGTACCTGAATCCACTCACTTTGCTGCTACTGGTCTTATGACATTGATTTCATGGCTGAGGGATATTCCATCGTACGTAAGTACCACAATGTTTTGAACCATTTTTATATTTCCTGGGATATTTAAGGTGTACCCAAGTTGAGGTTCTTGTAGTCAGTGCAGCCCTAAATTTGGAGGTGGCTCTTTCTTATTGATTTTCAGTTTTCCCAAGGTATATTCCCTAGACTGGAAGTGGCCTTGGCTCTGTAGCTCTGTTGTTTACTTGTTTTAGGGAACACAATGCACTCCTCCAGTGAGGCAGTTGGCAGTTTACATCCCGCCCATCAGCATAACAAGGCTCCCAGTTCTCCAGGGCCTGTCTTGCCTTTCTGGTTTTTACACATTTTGTGGATGTCCCTTTTGACCGGTGGGAAGTGATACTTCTTTGTAGTGCAGATTTGCATTGCCCGCTTGCTTGCTTGGCCAAAAAGGGCGTATGCGTTTTCTCCTGAATATATTCAGGAGAAAACGCATACGCCCTTTTTGGCCAAGTGCACCATTGTCCAAGTTGTGCCCCTCTTCCTGTGCTTTACAGGCGATTCCAAGGTACCTCTTGAAATCTGTTTCCTGCTATTTTGCCTCGCTTTCAAGTCCGCCTCGTTGACTTCCCTCAACAGATTTTTGGACGATAGTTGTCCTTTATCACTCTGCCAGTTTGTGAATTGCTGTGCCCCTGAGCTCCATTTCTCAACTCGTTTTTTGTGAGCTGAACACAAGTCCAAAATTTTGGATCATGTCCTATACTGGTTCCCGGTGGGTGGCTGAGACTTTGGTTAATTCTTCTTCCTGCCGGGAAATTAGAGTGACATGTGCCCGTCCAAATGCCTAACAGCTACTCTCTCATGGGTTCTCCCTCGTCCCTTCCATCCTCTGCCAAATTGGGAACCTGTGCAAACCAGGAGGTTAAAGGGCCTGTCTCTCCAAGTTGGGAGATTGATAGTAAGGCAGTTGGAAAGTCAAACTGGAGCACCAGGAGAGGGACTATTCGTTGAGTTTTAGAAACCTTTCGTATTCACAGTGTGTCCATTCTCTAGGTTACCTGTACATGTTATAGCTGTAGTAATATTCCCTTGAACCTGGAGAGTTGGGACCCATGGAATGGGGGCCATGCATTATTGCTTGAAAGGGTCTGCATTTGCTCACCCAATCTCACCAATCCTCTCAGTCCCAAGTGTCCAGCCTTATGCCACATCCAGCTGTCATTGTAGATAGGGTCTTTCCAGGTTTCCTCAGACACCCTGAAGGAATTGTAAAGAATTTCCCTGTTTTTTGGTTTTGCTTTTGAAATTCCTTTTTATAGTGGGTTTGAGCTGATTCTCGCTGCCATGTTTATGCCACTCTAGACACACTTGATTCCCTTATGGAGACATATCAATACATAGGTTTTAAGATTCTTACTAGTCAGATATATTCCTCTGTGGGAAATATGGGGTTTTGAGTCTCTTTCACTGAGGAAGGTGTAGGTCTTGTCTATTCCAAAGTTGGTTTTTGAAACGGTCCCTGTGCTTATATCAAACTCTGGTTTTATGCATCACCCCACCTCTCCTTCCCCTTTATGCAGGCATAAGAGTGTTTTCTAAATGTGAGACTCTGTTCTCTTTCCTAACTCAGTTCACGTGTAGCCATGTTTACAGGATCTTCATAAGTGATATCTTATGATAAGTTTCTTTTTCTGTGTGACTTATTTCACTTAGAATCATCGTACCTGAATCCACTCACTTTGCTGCTACTGGTCTTATGACATTGATTTCATGGCTGAGGGATATTCCATCGTACGTAAGTACCACAATGTTTTGAACCATTTTTATATTTCCTGGGATATTTAAGGCGTACCCAAGTTGAGGTTCTTGTAGTCAGTGCAGCCCTAAATTTGGAGGTGGCTCTTTCTTATTGATTTTCAGTTTTCCCAAGGTATATTCCCTAGACTGGAAGTGGCCTTGGCTCTGTAGCTCTGTTGTTTACTTGTTTTAGGGAACACAATGCACTCCTCCAGTGAGGCAGTTGGCAATTTACATCCCGCCCATCAGCATAACAAGGCTCCCAGTTCTCCAGGGCCTGTCTTGCCTTTCTGGTTTTTACACATTTTGTGGATGTCCCTTTTGACCGGTGGGAAGTGATACTTCTTTGTAGTGCAGATTTGCATTGCCCGCTTGCTTGCTTGGCCAAAAAGGGCGTATGCGTTTTCTCCTGAATATATTCAGGAGAAAACGCATACGCCCTTTTTGGCCAAGTGCACCATTGTCCAAGTTGTGCCCCTCTTCCTGTGCTTTACAGGCGATTCCAAGGTACCTCTTGAAATCTGTTTCCTGCTATTTTGCCTCGCTTTCAAGTCTGCCTCGTTGACTTCCCTCAACAGATTTTTGGACGATAGTTGTCCTTTATCACTCTGCCAGTTTGTGAATTGCTGTGCCCCTGAGCTCCATTTCTCAACTCGTTTTTTGTGAGCTGAACGCAAGTCCAAAATTTTGGATCATGTCCTATACTAGTTCCCGGTGGGTGGCTGAGACTTTGGTTAATTCTTCTTCCTGCCGGGAAATTAGAGTGACATGTGCCCGTCCAAATGCCTAACAGCTACTCTCTCATGGGTTCTCTCTCATCCCTTCTATCCTCTGCCAAATTGGGAACCTGTGCAAACCAGGAGGTTAAAGGGCCTGTCTCTCCAAGTTGGGAGATTGATAGTAAGGCAGTTGGAAAGTCAAACTGGAGCACCAGGAGAGGGACTATTCGTTGAGTTTTAGAAACCTTTCGCATTCACAGTGTGTCCATTCTCTAGGTTTCCTGTACATGTTATAGCTGTAGTAATATTCCCTTGAACCTGGAGAGTTGGGACCCATGGAATGGGGGCCATGCATTATTGCTTGAAAGGGTCTGCATTTGCTCACCCAATCTCACCAATCCTCTTAGTCCCAAGTGTCCAGCCTTATGCCACATCCAGCTGTCATTGTAGATAGGGTCTTTCCAGGTTTCCTCAGACACCCTGAAGGAATTGTAAAGAATTTCCCTGTTTTTTGGTTTTGCTTTTGAAATTCCTTTTTATAGTGGGTTTGAGCTGATTCTCGCTGCCATGTTTATGCCACTCTAGACACACTTGATTCCCTTATGGAGACATATCAATACATAGGTTTTAAGATTCTTACTAGTCAGATATATTCCTCTGTGGGAAATATGGGGTTTTGAGTCTCTTTCACTGAGGAAGGTGTCGGTTTGTCAATTCCAAAGTTGGTTTTTGAAACGGTCCCTGTGCTTATATCAAACTCTGGTTTTATGCATCACCCCACCTCTCCTTCCCCTTTATGCAGGCATAAGAGTGTTTTCTAAATGTGAGACTCTGTTCTCTTTCCTAACTCAGTTCACGTGTAGCCATGTTTACAGGATCTTCATAAGTGATATCTTATGATAAGTTTCTTTTTCTGTGTGACTTATTTCACTTAGAATCATCGTACCTGAATCCACTCACTTTGTTGCTACTGGTCTTATGACATTGACTTCATGGCTGAAGGATATTCCATCGTACGTATGTACCACAATGTTTTGAACCATTTTTATATTTCCTGGGATATTTAAGGTGTACCCAAGTTGAGGTTCTTGTAGTCAGTGCAGCCCTAAATTTGGAGGTGGCTCTTTCTTATTGATTTTCAGTTTTCCCAAGGTATATTCCCTAGACTGGAAGTGGCCTTGGCTCTGTAGCTCTGTTGTTTACTTGTTTTAGGGAACACAATGCACTCCTCCAGTGAGGCAGTTGGCAGTTTACATCCCGCCCATCAGCATAACAAGGCTCCCAGTTTTCCAGGGGCTGTCTTGCCTTTCTGGTTTTTACACATTTTGTGGATGTCCCTTTTGACCGGTGGGAAGTGATACTTCTTTGTAGTGCAGATTTGCATTGCCCGCTTGCTTGCTTGGCCAAAAAGGGCGAATGCGTTTTCTCCTGAATATATTCAGGAGAAAACGCATTCGCCCTTTTTGGCCAAGTGCACCATTGTCCAAGTTGTGCCCCTCTTCCTGTGCTTTACAGGTGATTCCAAGGTACCTCTTGAAATCTGTTTCCTGCTATTTTGCCTCGCTTTCAAGTCCGCCTCGTTGACTTCCCTCAACAGATTTTTGGACGATAGTTGTCCTTTATCACTCTGCCAGTTTGTGAATTGCTGTGCCCCTGAGCTCCATTTCTCAACTCGTTTTTTGTGAGCTGAACGCAAGTCCAAAATTTTGGATCATGTCCTATACTGGTTCCCGGTGGGTGGCTGAGACTTTGGTTAATTCTTCTTCCTGCCGGGAAATTAGAGTGACATGTGCCCGTCCAAATGCCTAACAGCTACTCTCTCATGGGTTCTCTCTCGTCCCTTCCATCCTCTGCCAAATTGGGAACCTGTGCAAACCAGGAGGTTAAAGGGCCTGTCTCTCCAAGTTGGGAGATTGATAGTAAGGCAGTTGGAAAGTCAAACTGGAGCACCAGGAGAGGGACTATTCGTTGAGTTTTAGTAACCTTTCGTATTCACAGTGTGTCCATTCTCTAGGTTTCCTGTACATGTTATAGCTGTAGTAATATTCCCTTGAACATGGAGAGTTGGGACCCATGGAATGGGGGCCATGCATTATTGCTTGAAAGGGTCTGCATTTGCTCACCCAATCTCAACAATCCTCTCAGTCCCAAGTGTCCAGCCTTATGCCACATCCAGCTGTCATTGTAGATAGGGTCTTTCCAGGTTTCCTCAGACACACTGAAGGAATTGTAAAGAATTTCCCTGTTTTTTGGTTTTGCTTTTGAAATTCCTTTTTATAGTGGGTTTGAGCTGATTCTCGCTGCCATGTTTATGCCACTCTAGACACACTTGATTCCCTTATGGAGACATATCAATACATAGGTTTTAAGATTCTTACAAGTCAGATATATTCCTCTGTGGGAAACATGGGGTTTTAAGTCTCTTTCACTGAGGAAGGTGTAGGTCTTGTCTATTCCAAAGTTGGTTTTTGAAACGGTCCCTGTGCTTATATCAAACTCTGGTTTTATGCATCACCCCACCTCTCCTTCCCCTTTATGCAGGCATAAGAGTGTTTTCTAAATGTGAGACTCTGTTCTCTTTCCTAACTCAGTTCACGTGTAGCCATGTTTACAGGATCTTCATAAGTGATATCTTATGATAAGTTTCTTTTTCTGTGTGACTTATTTCACTTAGAATCATCGTACCTGAATCCACTCACTTTGCTGCTACTGGTCTTATGACATTGATTTCATGGCTGAGGGATATTCCATCGTACGTAAGTACCACAATGTTTTGAACCATTTTTATATTTCCTGGGATATTTAAGGTGTACCCAAGTTGAGGTTCTTGTAGTCAGTGCAGCCCTAAATTTGGAGGTGGCTCTTTCTTATTGATTTTCAGTTTTCCCAAGGTATATTCCCTAGACTGGAAGTGGCCTTGGCTCTGTAGCTCTGTTGTTTACTTGTTTTAGGGAACACAATGCACTCCTCCAGTGAGGCAGTTGGCAGTTTACATCCCGCCCATCAGCATAACAAGGCTCCCAGTTCTCCAGGGCCTGTCTTGCCTTTCTGGTTTTTACACATTTTGTGGATGTCCCTTTTGACCGGTGGGAAGTGATACTTCTTTGTAGTGCAGATTTGCATTGCCCGCTTGCTTGCTTGGCCAAAAAGGGCGTATGCGTTTTCTCCTGAATATATTCAGGAGAAAACGCATACGCCCTTTTTGGCCAAGTGCACCATTGTCCAAGTTGTGCCCCTCTTCCTGTGCTTTACAGGCGATTCCAAGGTACCTCTTGAAATCTGTTTCCTGCTATTTTGCCTCGCTTTCAAGTCCGCCTCGTTGACTTCCCTCAACAGATTTTTGGACGATAGTTGTCCTTTATCACTCTGCCAGTTTGTGAATTGCTGTGCCCCTGAGCTCCATTTCTCAACTCGTTTTTTGTGAGCTGAACACAAGTCCAAAATTTTGGATCATGTCCTATACTGGTTCCCGGTGGGTGGCTGAGACTTTGGTTAATTCTTCTTCCTGCCGGGAAATTAGAGTGACATGTGCCCGTCCAAATGCCTAACAGCTACTCTCTCATGGGTTCTCCCTCGTCCCTTCCATCCTCTGCCAAATTGGGAACCTGTGCAAACCAGGAGGTTAAAGGGCCTGTCTCTCCAAGTTGGGAGATTGATAGTAAGGCAGTTGGAAAGTCAAACTGGAGCACCAGGAGAGGGACTATTCGTTGAGTTTTAGAAACCTTTCGTATTCACAGTGTGTCCATTCTCTAGGTTACCTGTACATGTTATAGCTGTAGTAATATTCCCTTGAACCTGGAGAGTTGGGACCCATGGAATGGGGGCCATGCATTATTGCTTGAAAGGGTCTGCATTTGCTCACCCAATCTCACCAATCCTCTCAGTCCCAAGTGTCCAGCCTTATGCCACATCCAGCTGTCATTGTAGATAGGGTCTTTCCAGGTTTCCTCAGACACCCTGAAGGAATTGTAAAGAATTTCCCTGTTTTTTGGTTTTGCTTTTGAAATTCCTTTTTATAGTGGGTTTGAGCTGATTCTCGCTGCCATGTTTATGCCACTCTAGACACACTTGATTCCCTTATGGAGACATATCAATACATAGGTTTTAAGATTCTTACTAGTCAGATATATTCCTCTGTGGGAAATATGGGGTTTTGAGTCTCTTTCACTGAGGAAGGTGTAGGTCTTGTCTATTCCAAAGTTGGTTTTTGAAACGGTCCCTGTGCTTATATCAAACTCTGGTTTTATGCATCACCCCACCTCTCCTTCCCCTTTATGCAGGCATAAGAGTGTTTTCTAAATGTGAGACTCTGTTCTCTTTCCTAACTCAGTTCACGTGTAGCCATGTTTACAGGATCTTCATAAGTGATATCTTATGATAAGTTTCTTTTTCTGTGTGACTTATTTCACTTAGAATCATCGTACCTGAATCCACTCACTTTGCTGCTACTGGTCTTATGACATTGATTTCATGGCTGAGGGATATTCCATCGTACGTAAGTACCACAATGTTTTGAACCATTTTTATATTTCCTGGGATATTTAAGGCGTACCCAAGTTGAGGTTCTTGTAGTCAGTGCAGCCCTAAATTTGGAGGTGGCTCTTTCTTATTGATTTTCAGTTTTCCCAAGGTATATTCCCTAGACTGGAAGTGGCCTTGGCTCTGTAGCTCTGTTGTTTACTTGTTTTAGGGAACACAATGCACTCCTCCAGTGAGGCAGTTGGCAATTTACATCCCGCCCATCAGCATAACAAGGCTCCCAGTTCTCCAGGGCCTGTCTTGCCTTTCTGGTTTTTACACATTTTGTGGATGTCCCTTTTGACCGGTGGGAAGTGATACTTCTTTGTAGTGCAGATTTGCATTGCCCGCTTGCTTGCTTGGCCAAAAAGGGCGTATGCGTTTTCTCCTGAATATATTCAGGAGAAAACGCATACGCCCTTTTTGGCCAAGTGCACCATTGTCCAAGTTGTGCCCCTCTTCCTGTGCTTTACAGGCGATTCCAAGGTACCTCTTGAAATCTGTTTCCTGCTATTTTGCCTCGCTTTCAAGTCTGCCTCGTTGACTTCCCTCAACAGATTTTTGGACGATAGTTGTCCTTTATCACTCTGCCAGTTTGTGAATTGCTGTGCCCCTGAGCTCCATTTCTCAACTCGTTTTTTGTGAGCTGAACGCAAGTCCAAAATTTTGGATCATGTCCTATACTAGTTCCCGGTGGGTGGCTGAGACTTTGGTTAATTCTTCTTCCTGCCGGGAAATTAGAGTGACATGTGCCCGTCCAAATGCCTAACAGCTACTCTCTCATGGGTTCTCTCTCATCCCTTCTATCCTCTGCCAAATTGGGAACCTGTGCAAACCAGGAGGTTAAAGGGCCTGTCTCTCCAAGTTGGGAGATTGATAGTAAGGCAGTTGGAAAGTCAAACTGGAGCACCAGGAGAGGGACTATTCGTTGAGTTTTAGAAACCTTTCGCATTCACAGTGTGTCCATTCTCTAGGTTTCCTGTACATGTTATAGCTGTAGTAATATTCCCTTGAACCTGGAGAGTTGGGACCCATGGAATGGGGGCCATGCATTATTGCTTGAAAGGGTCTGCATTTGCTCACCCAATCTCACCAATCCTCTTAGTCCCAAGTGTCCAGCCTTATGCCACATCCAGCTGTCATTGTAGATAGGGTCTTTCCAGGTTTCCTCAGACACCCTGAAGGAATTGTAAAGAATTTCCCTGTTTTTTGGTTTTGCTTTTGAAATTCCTTTTTATAGTGGGTTTGAGCTGATTCTCGCTGCCATGTTTATGCCACTCTAGACACACTTGATTCCCTTATGGAGACATATCAATACATAGGTTTTAAGATTCTTACTAGTCAGATATATTCCTCTGTGGGAAATATGGGGTTTTGAGTCTCTTTCACTGAGGAAGGTGTCGGTTTGTCAATTCCAAAGTTGGTTTTTGAAACGGTCCCTGTGCTTATATCAAACTCTGGTTTTATGCATCACCCCACCTCTCCTTCCCCTTTATGCAGGCATAAGAGTGTTTTCTAAATGTGAGACTCTGTTCTCTTTCCTAACTCAGTTCACGTGTAGCCATGTTTACAGGATCTTCATAAGTGATATCTTATGATAAGTTTCTTTTTCTGTGTGACTTATTTCACTTAGAATCATCGTACCTGAATCCACTCACTTTGTTGCTACTGGTCTTATGACATTGACTTCATGGCTGAAGGATATTCCATCGTACGTATGTACCACAATGTTTTGAACCATTTTTATATTTCCTGGGATATTTAAGGTGTACCCAAGTTGAGGTTCTTGTAGTCAGTGCAGCCCTAAATTTGGAGGTGGCTCTTTCTTATTGATTTTCAGTTTTCCCAAGGTATATTCCCTAGACTGGAAGTGGCCTTGGCTCTGTAGCTCTGTTGTTTACTTGTTTTAGGGAACACAATGCACTCCTCCAGTGAGGCAGTTGGCAGTTTACATCCCGCCCATCAGCATAACAAGGCTCCCAGTTTTCCAGGGGCTGTCTTGCCTTTCTGGTTTTTACACATTTTGTGGATGTCCCTTTTGACCGGTGGGAAGTGATACTTCTTTGTAGTGCAGATTTGCATTGCCCGCTTGCTTGCTTGGCCAAAAAGGGCGAATGCGTTTTCTCCTGAATATATTCAGGAGAAAACGCATTCGCCCTTTTTGGCCAAGTGCACCATTGTCCAAGTTGTGCCCCTCTTCCTGTGCTTTACAGGTGATTCCAAGGTACCTCTTGAAATCTGTTTCCTGCTATTTTGCCTCGCTTTCAAGTCCGCCTCGTTGACTTCCCTCAACAGATTTTTGGACGATAGTTGTCCTTTATCACTCTGCCAGTTTGTGAATTGCTGTGCCCCTGAGCTCCATTTCTCAACTCGTTTTTTGTGAGCTGAACGCAAGTCCAAAATTTTGGATCATGTCCTATACTGGTTCCCGGTGGGTGGCTGAGACTTTGGTTAATTCTTCTTCCTGCCGGGAAATTAGAGTGACATGTGCCCGTCCAAATGCCTAACAGCTACTCTCTCATGGGTTCTCTCTCGTCCCTTCCATCCTCTGCCAAATTGGGAACCTGTGCAAACCAGGAGGTTAAAGGGCCTGTCTCTCCAATTTGGGAGATTGATAGTAAGGCAGTTGGAAAGTCAAACTGGAGCACCAGGAGAGGGACTATTCGTTGAGTTTTAGAAACCTTTCGTATTCACAGTGTGTCCATTCTCCAGGTTTCCTGTACATGTTATAGCTGTAGTAATATTCCCTTGAACCTGGAGAGTTGGGACCCATGGAATGGGGGCCATGCATTATTGCTTGAAATGGTCTGCATTTGCTCACCCAATCTCACCAATCCTCTCAGTCCCAAGTGTCCAGCCTTATGCCACATCCAGCTGTCATTGTAGATAGGGTCTTTCCAGGTTTCCTCAGACACCCTGAAGGAATTGTAAAGAATTTCCCTGTTTTTTGGTTTTGCTTTTGAAATTCCTTTTTATAGTGGGTTTGAGCTGATTCTCGCTGCCATGTTTATGCCACTCTAGACACACTTGATTCCCTTATGGAGACATATCAATACATAGGTTTTAAGATTCTTACTAGTCAGATATATTCCTCTGTGGGAAATATGGGGTTTTGAGTCTCTTTCACTGAGGAAGGTGTCGGTCTTGTCAATTCCAAAGTTGGTTTTTGAAACGGTCCCTGTGCTTATATCAAACTCTGGTTTTATGCATCACCCCACCTCTCCTTCCCCTTTATGCAGGCATAAGAGTGTTTTCTAAATGTGAGACTCTGTTCTCTTTCCTAACTCAGTTCACGTGTAGCCATGTTTACAGGATCTTCATAAGTGATATCTTATGATAAGTTTCTTTTTCTGTGTGACTTATTTCACTTAGAATCATCGTACCTGAATCCACTCACTTTGCTGCTACTGGTCTTATGACATTGATTTCATGGCTGAGGGATATTCCATCGTACGTAAGTACCACAATGTTTTGAACCATTTTTATATTTCCTGGGATATTTAAGGTGTACCCAAGTTGAGGTTCTTGTAGTCAGTGCAGCCCTAAATTTGGAGCTGGCTCTTTCTTATTGATTTTCAGTTTTCCCAAGGTATATTCCCTAGACTGGAAGTGGCCTTGGCTCTGTAGCTCTGTTGTTTACTTGTTTTAGGGAACACAATGCACTCCTCCAGTGAGGCAGTTGGCAATTTACATCCCGCCCATCAGCATAACAAGGCTCCCTGTTCTCCAGGGCCTGTCTTGCCTTTCTGGTTTTTACACATTTTGTGGATGTCCCTTTTGACCGGTGGGATGTGATACTTCTTTGTAGTGCAGATTTGCATTGCCCGCTTGCTTGCTTGGCCAAAAAGGGCGTATGCGTTTTCTCCTGAATATATTCAGGAGAAAACGCATACGCCCTTTTTGGCCAAGTGCACCATTGTCCAAGTTGTGCCCCTCTTCCTGTGCTTTACAGGCGATTCCAAGGTACCTCTTGAAATCTGTTTCCTGCTATTTTGCCTCGCTTTCAAGTCTGCCTCGTTGACTTCCCTCAACAGATTTTTGGACGATAGTTGTCCTTTATCACTCTGCCAGTTTGTGAATTGCTGTGCCCCTGAGCTCCATTTCTCAACTCGTTTTTTGTGAGCTGAACGCAAGTCCAAAATTTTGGATCATGTCCTATACTGGTTCCCGGTGGGTGGCTGAGACTTTGGTTAATTCTTCTTCCTGCCGGGAAATTAGAGTGACATGTGCCCGTCCAAATGCCTAACAGCTACTCTCTCATGGGTTCTCTCTCGTCCCTTCCATCCTCTGCCAAATTGGGAACCTGTGCAAACCAGGAGGTTAAAGTGCCTGTCTTTCCAAGTTGGGAGATTGATAGTAAGGCAGTTGGAAAGTCAAACTGGAGCACCAGGAGAGGGACTATTCGTTGAGTTTTAGAAACCTTTCGTATTCACAGTGTGTCCATTCTCTAGGTTTCCTGTACATGTTATAGCTGTAGTAATATTTCCTTGAACCTGGAGAGTTGGGACCCATGGAATGGGGGCCATGCATTATTGCTTGAAAGGGTCTGCATTTGCTCACCCAATCTCACCAATCCTCTCAGTCCCAAGTGTCCAGCCTTATGCCACATCCAGCTGTCATTGTAGATAGGGTCTTTCCAGTTTTCCTCAGACACCCTGAAGGAATTGTAAAGAATTTCCCTGTTTTTTGGTTTTGCTTTTGAAATTCCTTTTTATAGTGGGTTTGAGCTGATTCTCGCTGCCATGTTTATGCCACTCTAGACACACTTGATTCCCTTATGGAGACATATCAATACATAGGTTTTAAGATTCTTACTAGTCAGATATATTCCTCTGTGGGAAATATGGGGTTTTGAGTCTCTTTCACTGAGGAAGGTGTCGGTTTGTCAATTCCAAAGTTGGTTTTTGAAACGGTCCCTGTGCTTATATCAAACTCTGGTTTTATGCATCACCCCACCTCTCCTTCCCCTTTATGCAGGCATAAGAGTGTTTTCTAAATGTGAGACTCTGTTCTCTTTCCTAACTCAGTTCACGTGTAGCCATGTTTACAGGATCTTCATAAGTGATATCTTATGATAAGTTTCTTTTTCTGTGTGACTTATTTCACTTAGAATCATCGTACCTGAATCCACTCACTTTGTTGCTACTGGTCTTATGACATTGATTTCATGGCTGAGGGATATTCCATCATACGTAAGTACCACAATGTTTTGAACCATTTTTATATTTCCTGGGATATTTAAGGTGTACCCAAGTTGAGGTTCTTGTAGTCAGTGCAGCCCTAAATTTGGAGGTGGCTCTTTCTTATTGATTTTCAGGTTTCCCAAGGTATATTCCCTAGACTGGAAGTGGCCTTGGCTCTGTAGCTCTGTTGTTTACTTGTTTTAGGGAACACAATGCACTCCTCCAGTGAGGCAGTTGGTAATTTACATCCCACCCATCAGCATAACAAGGCTCCCAGTTCCTCAGGGCCTGTCTTGCCTTTCTGGTTTTTACACATTTTGTGGATGTCCCTTTTGACCGGTGGGAAATTATACTTCTTTGTAGTGCAGATTTGCATTGCCCGCTTGCTTGCTTGGCCAAAAAGGGCGTATGCGTTTTCTCCTGAATATATTCAGGAGAAAACGCATACGCCCTTTTTGGCCAAGTGCACCATTGTCCAAGTTGTGCCCCTCTTCCTGTGCTTTACAGGCGATTCCAAGGTACCTCTTGAAATCTGTTTCCTGCTATTTTGCCTCGCTTTCAAGTCCGCCTCGTTGACTTCCCTCAACAGATTTTTGGACGATAGTTGTCCTTTATCACTCTGCCAGTTTGTGAATTGCTGTGCCCCTGAGCTCCATTTCTCAACTCGTTTTTTGTGAGCTGAACGCAAGTCCAAAATTTTGGATCATGTCCTATACTGGTTCCCGGTGGGTGGCTGAGACTTTGGTTAATTCTTCTTCCTGCCGGGAAATTAGAGTGACATGTGCCCGTCCAAATGCCTAACAGCTACTCTCTCATGGGTTCTCCCTCGTCCCTTCCATCCTCTGCCAAATTGGGAACCTGTGCAAACCAGGAGGTTAAAGGGCCTGTCTCTCCAAGTTGGGAGATTGATAGTAAGGCAGTTGGAAAGTCAAACTGGAGCACCAGGAGAGGGACTATTCGTTGAGTTTTAGAAACCTTTCGTATTCACAGTGTGTCCATTCTCTAGGTTTCCTGTACATGTTATAGCTGTAGTAATATTCCCTTGAACATGGAGAGTTGGGACCCATGGAATGGGGGCCATGCATTATTGCTTGAAAGGGTCTGCATTTGCTCACCCAATCTCACCAATCCTCTCAGTCCCAAGTGTCCAGCCTTATGCCACATCCAGCTGTCATTGTAGATAGGGTCTTTCCAGGTTCCTCAGACACCCTGAAGGAATTGTAAAGAATTTCCCTGTTTTTTGGTTTTGCTTTTGAAATTCCTTTTTATAGTGGGTTTGAGCTGATTCTCGCTGCCATGTTTATGCCACTCTAGACACACTTGATTCCCTTATGGAGACATATCAATACATAGGTTTTAAGATTCTTACTAGTCAGATATATTCCTCTGTGGGAAATATGGGGTTTTGAGTCTCTTTCACTGAGGAAGGTGTCGGTCTTGTCAATTCCAAAGTTGGTTTTTGAAACGGTCCCTGTGCTTATATCAAACTCTGGTTTTATGCATCACCCCACCTCTCCTTCCCCTTTATGCAGGCATAAGAGTGTTTTCTAAATGTGAGACTCTGTTCTCTTTCCTAACTCAGTTCACGTGTAGCCATGTTTACAGGATCTTCATAAGTGATATCTTATGATAAGTTTCTTTTTCTGTGTGACTTATTTCACTTAGAATCATCGTACCTGAATCCACTCACTTTGTTGCTACTGGTCTTATGACATTGATTTCATGGCTGAGGGATATTCCATCGTACGTAAGTACCACAATGTTTTGAACCATTTTTATATTTCCTGGGATATTTAAGGTGTACCCAAGTTGAGGTTCTTGTAGTCAGTGCAGCCCTAAATTTGGAGGTGGCTCTTTCTTATTGATTTTCAGTTTTCCCAAGGTATATTCCCTAGACTGGAAGTGGCCTTGGCTCTGTAGCTCTGTTGTTTACTTGTTTTAGGGAACACAATGCACTCCTCCAGTGAGGCAGTTGGCAGTTTACATCCCGCCCATCAGCATAACAAGGCTCCCTGTTCTCCAGGGCCTGTCTTGCCTTTCTGGTTTTTACACATTTTGTGGATGTCCCTTTTGACCGGTGGGAAGTGATACTTCTTTGTAGTGCAGATTTGCATTGCCCGCTTGCTTGCTTGGCCAAAAAGGGCGTATGCGTTTTCTCCTGAATATATTCAGGAGAAAACGCATACGCCCTTTTTGGCCAAGTGCACCATTGTCCAAGTTGTGCCCCTCTTCCTGTGCTTTACAGGCGATTCCAAGGTACCTCTTGAAATCTGTTTCCTGCTATTTTGCCTCGCTTTCAAGTCCGCCTCGTTGACTTCCCTCAACAGATTTTTGGACGATAGTTGTCCTTTATCACTCTGCCAGTTTGTGAATTGCTGTGCCCCTGAGCTCCATTTCTCAACTCGTTTTTTGTGAGCTGCACGCAAGTCCAAAATTTTGGATCATGTCCTATACTGGTTCCCGGTGGGTGGCTGAGACTTTGGTTAATTCTTCTTCCTGCCGGGAAATTAGAGTGACATGTGCCCGTCCAAATGCCTAACAGCTACTCTCTCATGGGTTCTCCCTCGTCCCTTCCATCCTCTGCCAAATTGGGAACCTGTGCAAACCAGGAGGTTAAAGGGCCTGTCTCTCCAAGTTGGGAGATTGATAGTAAGGCAGTTGGAAAGTCAAACTGGAGCACCAGGAGAGGGACTATTCGTTGAGTTTTAGAAACCTTTCGTATTCACAGTGTGTCCATTCTCTAGGTTACCTGTACATGTTATAGCTGTAGTAATATTCCCTTGAACCTGGAGAGTTGGGACCCATGGAATGGGGGCCATGCATTATTGCTTGAAAGGGTCTGCATTCGCTCACCCAATCTCACCAATCCTCTCAGTCCCAAGTGTCCAGCCTTCTGCCACATCCAGCTGTCATGGTAGATAGGGTCTTTCCAGGTTTCCTCAGACACCCTGAAGGAATTGTAAAGAATTTCCCTGTTTTTTGGTTTTGCTTTTGAAATTCCTTTTTATAGTGGGTTTGAGCTGATACTCGCTGCCATGTTTATGCCACTCTAGACACACTTGATTCCCTTATGGAGACATATCAATACATAGGTTTTAAGATTCTTACTAGTCAGATATATTCCTCTGTGGGAAATATGGGGTTTAGAGTCTCTTTCACTGAGGAAGGTGTCGGTCTTGTCAGTTCCAAAGTTGGTTTTTGAAACGGTCCCTGTGCTTATATCAAACTCTGGTTTTATGCATCACCCCACCTCTCCATCCCCTTTATGCAGGCATAAGAGTGTTTTCTAAATGTGAGACTCTGTTCTCTTTCCTAACTCAGTTCACGTGTAGCCATGTTTACAGGATTTTCATAAGTGATATCTTATGATAAGTTTCTTTTTCTGTGTGACTTATTTCACTTAGAATCATCGTACCTGAATCCACTCACTTTGCTGCTACTGGTCTTATGACATTGATTTCATGGCTGAGGGATATTCCATCGTACATAAGTACCACAATGTTTTGAACCATTTTTATATTTCCTGGGATATTTAAGGTGTACCCAAGTTGAGGTTCTTGTAGTCAGTGCAGCCCTAAATTTGGAGGTGGCTCTTTCTTATTGATTTTCAGTTTTCCCAAGGTATATTCCCTAGACTGGAAGTGGCCTTGGCTTTGTAGCTCTGTTGTTTACTTGTTTTAGGGAACACAATGCACTCCTCCAGTGAGGCAGTTGGCAATTTACATCCCGCCCATCAGCATAACAAGGCTCCCAGTTCTCCAGGGCCTGTCTTGCCTTTCTGGTTTTTACACATTTTGTGGATGTCCCTTTTGACCGGTGGGAAATGATACTTCTTTGTAGTGCAGATTTGCATTGCCCGCTTGTTTGCTTGGCAAAAAAGGGCGTATGCGTTTTCTCCTGAATATATTCAGGAGAAAACGCATACGCCCTTTTTGGCCAAGTGCACCATTGTCCAAGTTTTGCCCCTCTTCCTGTGCTTTACAGGCGATTCCAAGGTACCTCTTGAAATCTGTTTCCTGCTATTTTGCCTCGCTTTCAAGTCCGCCTCGTTGACTTCCCTCAACAGATTTTTGGACGATAGTTGTCCTTTATCACTCTGCCAGTTTGTGAATTGCTGTGCCCCTGAGCTCCATTTCTCAACTCGTTTTTTGTGAGCTGAACGCAAGTCGAAAATTTTGGATCATGTCCTATACTGGTTCCCGGTGGGTGGATGAGACTTTGGTTAATTCTTCTTCCTGCCGGGAAATTAGAGTGACATGTGCCCGTCCAAATGCCTAACAGCTACTCTCTCATGGGTTCTCCCTCGTCCCTTCCATCCTCTGCCAAATTGGGAACCTGTGCAAACCAGGAGGTTAAAGGGCCTGTCTCCCCAAGTTGGGAGATTGATAGTAAGGCAGTTGGAAAGTCAAACTGGAGCACCAGGAGAGGGACTATTCGTTGAGTTTTAGAAACCTTTCGTATTCACAGTGTGTCCATTCTCTAGGTTTCCTGTACATGTTATAGCTGTAGTAATATTCCCTTGAACCTGGAGAGTTGGGACCCATGGAATGGGGGCCATGCATTATTGCTTGAAAGGGTCTGCATTTGCTCACCCAATCTCACCAATCCTCTCAGTCCCAAGTGTCCAGCCTTATGCCACATCCAGCTGTCATTGTAGATAGGGTCTTTCCAGGTTTCCTCAGACACCCTGAAGGAATTGTAAAGAATTTCCCTGTTTTTTGGTTTTGCTTTTGAAATTCCTTTTTATAGTGGGTTTGAGCTGATTCTCGCTGCCATGTTTATGCCACTCTAGACACACTTGATTCCCTTATGGAGACATATCAATACATAGGTTTTAAGATTCTTACTAGTCAGATATATTCCTCTGTGGGAAATATGGGGTTTTGAGTCTCTTTCACTGAGGAAGGTGTCGGTCTTGTCTATTCCAAAGTTGGTTTTTGAAACGGTCCCTGTGCTTATATCAAACTCTGGTTTTATGCATCACCCCACCTCTCCTTCCCCTTTATGCAGGCATAAGAGTGTTTTCTAAATGTGAGACTCTGTTCTCTTTCCTAACTCAGTTCACGTGTAGCCATGTTTACAGGATCTTCATAAGTGATATCTTATGATAAGTTTCTTTTTCTGTGTGACTTATTTCACTTAGAATCATCGTACCTGAATCCACTCACTTTGCTGCTACTGGTCTTATGACATTGATTTCATGGCTGAGGGATATTCCATCGTACATAAGTACCACAATGTTTTGAACCATTTTTATATTTCCTGGGATATTTAAGGTGTACCCAAGTTGAGGTTCTTGTAGTCAGTGCAGCCCTAAATTTGGAGGTGGCTCTTTCTTATTGATTTTCAGTTTTCCCAAGGTATATTCCCTAGACTGGAAGTGGCCTTGGCTTTGTAGCTCTGTTGTTTACTTGTTTTAGGGAACACAATGCACTCCTCCAGTGAGGCAGTTGGCAATTTACATCCCGCCCATCAGCATAACAAGGCTCCCAGTTCTCCAGGGCCTGTCTTGCCTTTCTGGTTTTTACACATTTTGTGGATGTCCCTTTTGACCGGTGGGAAATGATACTTCTTTGTAGTGCAGATTTGCATTGCCCGCTTGTTTGCTTGGCCAAAAAGGGCGTATGCGTTTTCTCCTGAATATATTCAGGAGAAAACGCATACGCCCTTTTTGGCCAAGTGCACCATTGTCCAAGTTGTGCCCCTCTTCCTGTGCTTTACAGGCGATTCCAAGGTACCTCTTGAAATCTGTTTCCTGCTATTTTGCCTCGCTTTCAAGTCCGCCTCGTTGACTTCCCTCAACAGATTTTTGGACGATAGTTGTCCTTTATCACTCTGCCAGTTTGTGAATTGCTGTGCCCCTGAGCTCCATTTCTCAACTCGTTTTTTGTGAGCTGAACGCAAGTCCAAAATTTTGGATCATGTCCTATACTGGTTCCCGGTGGGTGGATGAGACTTTGGTTAATTCTTCTTCCTGCCGGGAAATTAGAGTGACATGTGCCCGTCCAAATGCCTAACAGCTACTCTCTCATGGGTTCTCCCTCGTCCCTTCCATCCTCTGCCAAATTGGGAACCTGTGCAAACCAGGAGGTTAAAGGGCCTGTCTCCCCAAGTTGGGAGATTGATAGTAAGGCAGTTGGAAAGTCAAACTGGAGCACCAGGAGAGGGACTATTCGTTGAGTTTTAGAAACCTTTCGTATTCACAGTGTGTCCATTCTCTAGGTTTCCTGTACATGTTATAGCTGTAGTAATATTCCCTTGAACCTGGAGAGTTGGGACCCATGGAATGGGGGCCATGCATTATTGCTTGAAAGGGTCTGCATTTGCTCACCCAATCTCACCAATCCTCTCAGTCCCAAGTGTCCAGCCTTATGCCACATCCAGCTGTCATTGTAGATAGGGTCTTTCCAGGTTTCCTCAGACACCCTGAAGGAATTGTAAAGAATTTCCCTGTTTTTTGGTTTTGCTTTTGAAATTCCTTTTTATAGTGGGTTTGAGCTGATTCTCGCTGCCATGTTTATGCCACTCTAGACACACTTGATTCCCTTATGGAGACATATCAATACATAGGTTTTAAGATTCTTACTAGTCAGATATATTCCTCTGTGGGAAATATGGGGTTTTGAGTCTCTTTCACTGAGGAAGGTGTCGGTCTTGTCTATTCCAAAGTTGGTTTTTGAAACGGTCCCTGTGCTTATATCAAACTCTGGTTTTATGCATCACCCCACCTCTCCTTCCCCTTTATGCAGGCATAAGAGTGTTTTCTAAATGTGAGACTCTGTTCTCTTTCCTAACTCAGTTCACGTGTAGCCATGTTTACAGGATCTTCATAAGTGATATCTTATGATAATTTTCTTTTTCTGTGTGACTTATTTCACTTAGAATCATCGTACCTGAATCCACTCACTTTGCTGCTACTGGTCTTATGACATTGATTTCATGGCTGAGGGATATTCCATCGTACGTAAGTACCACAATGTTTTGAACCATTTTTATATTTCCTGGGATATTTAAGGTGTACCCAAGTTGAGGTTCTTGTAGTCAGTGCAGCCCTAAATTTGGAGGTGGCTCTTTCTTATTGATTTTCAGTTTTCCCAAGGTATATTCCCTAGACTGGAAGTGGCCTTGGATAGGTAGCTCTGCTGTTTACTTGTTTTAGGGAACACAATGCACTCCTCCAGTGAGGCAGTTGGCAATTTACATCCCGCCCATCAGCATAACAAGGCTCCCAGTTCTCCAGTGACTGTCTTGCCTTTCTGGTTTTTACACATTTTGTGGATGTCCCTTTTGACCGGTGGGAAGTGATACTTCTTTGTAGTGCAGATTTGCATTGCCCGCTTGCTTGCTTGGCCAAAAAGGGCGTATGCGTTTTCTCCTGAATATATTCAGGAGAAAACGCATACGCCCTTTTTGGCCAAGTGCACCATTGTCCAAGTTGTGCCCCTCTTCCTGTGCTTTACAGGCGATTCCAAGGTACCTCTTGAAATCTGTTTCCTGCTATTTTGCCTCGCTTTCAAGTCCGCCTCGTTGACTTCCCTCAACAGATTTTTGGACGATAGTTGTCCTTTATCACTCTGCCAGTTTGTGAATTGCTGTGCCCCTGAGCTCCATTTCTCAACTCGTTTTTTGTGAGCTGAACGCAAGTCCAAAATTTTGGATCATGTCCTATACTGGTTCCCGGTGGGTGGCTGAGACTTTGGTTAATTCTTCTTCCTGCCGGGAAATTAGAGTGACATGTGCCCGTCCAAATGCCTAACAGCTACTCTCTCATGGGTTCTCCCTCGTCCCTTCCATCCTCTGCCAAATTGGGAACCTGTGCAAACCAGGAGGTTAAAGGGCCTTCTCTCCAAGTTGTGAGATTGATATAAGGCAGTTGGAAAGTCAAACTGGAGCACCAGGAGAGGGACTATTCGTTGAGTTTTAGAAACCTTTCTTATTCACAGTGTGTCCATTCTCTAGGTTTCCTGTACATGTTATAGCTGTAGTAATATTCCCTTGAACCTGGAGAGTTGGGACCCATGGAATGGGGGCCATGCATTATTGCTTGAAAGGGTCTGCATTTGCTCACCCAATCTCACCAATCCTCTCAGTCCCAAGTGTCCAGCCTTATGCCACATCCAGCTGTCATTGTAGATAGGGTCTTTCCAGGTTTCCTCAGACACCCTGAAGGAATTGTAAAGAATTTCCCTGTTTTTTGGTTTTGCTTTTGAAATTCCTTTTTATAGTGGGTTTGAGCTGATTCTCGCTGCCATGTTTATGCCACTCTAGACACACTTGATTCCCTTATGGAGACATATCAATACATAGGTTTTAAGATTCTTACTAGTCAGATATATTCCTCTGTGGGAAATATGGGGTTTTGAGTCTCTTTCACTGAGGAAGGTGTAGGTCTTGTCTATTCCAAAGTTGGTTTTTGAAACGGTACCTGTGCTTATATCAAACTCTGGTTTTATGCATCACCCCACCTCTCCTTCCCCTTTATGCAGGCATAAGAGTGTTTTCTAAATGTGAGACTCTGTTCTCTTTCCTAACTCAGTTCACGTGTAGCCATGTTTACAGGATCTTCATAAGTGATATCTTATGATAAGTTTCTTTTTCTGTGTGACTTATTTCACTTAGAATCATCGTACCTGAATCCACTCACTTTGCTGCTACTGGTCTTATGACATTGATTTCATGGCTGAGGGATATTCCATCGTACATAAGTACCACAATGTTTTGAACCATTTTTATATTTCCTGGGATATTTAAGGTGTACCCAAGTTGAGGTTCTTGTAGTCAGTGCAGCCCTAAATTTGGAGCTGGCTCTTTCTTATTGATTTTCAGTTTTCCCAAGGTATATTCCCTAGACTGGAAGTGGCCTTGGCTCTGTAGCTCTGTTGTTTACTTGTTTTAGGGAACACAATGCACTCCTCCAGTGAGGCAGTTGGCAGTTTACATCCCGCCCATCAGCATAACAAGGCTCCCAGTTCTCCAGGGCCTGTCTTGCCTTTCTGGTTTTTACACATTTTGTGGATGTCCCTTTTGACCGGTGGGAAGTGATACTTCTTTGTAGTGCAGATTTGCATTGCCCGCTTGCTTGCTTGGCCAAAATGGGCGTATGCGTTTTCTCCTGAATATATTCAGGAGAAAACGCATACGCCCTTTTTGGCCAAGTGCACCATTGTCCAAGTTGTGCCCCTCTTCCTGTGCTTTACAGGCGATTCCAAGGTACCTCTTGAAATCTGTTTCCTGCTATTTTGCCTCGCTTTCAAGTCCGCCTCGTTGACTTCCCTCAACAGATTTTTGGACGATAGTTGTCCTTTATCACTCTGCCAGTTTGTGAATTGCTGTGCCCCTGAGCTCCATTTCTCAACTCGTTTTTTGTGAGATGAACGCAAGTCCAAAATTTTGGATCATGTCCTATACTGGTTCCCGGTGGGTGGCTGAGACTTTGGTTAATTCTTCTTCCTGCCGGGAAATTAGAGTGACATGTGCCCGTCCAAATGCCTAACAGCTACTCTCTCATGGGTTCTCCCTCGTCCCTTCCATCCTCTGCCAAATTGGGAACCTGTGCAAACCAGGAGGTTAAAGGGCCTGTCTCTCCAAGTTGGGAGATTGATAGTAAGGCAGTTGGAAAGTCAAACTGGAGCACCAGGAGAGGGACTATTCGTTGAGTTTTAGAAACCTTTCGTATTCACAGTGTGTCCATTCTCTAGGTTACCTGTACATGTTATAGCTGTAGTAATATTCCCTTGAACCTGGAGAGTTGGGACCCATGGAATGGGGGCCATGCATTATTGCTTGAAAGGGTCTGCATTCGCTCACCCAATCTCACCAATCCTCTCAGTCCCAAGTGTCCAGCCTTATGCCACATCCAGCTGTCATTGTAGATAGGGTCTTTCCAGGTTTCCTCAGACACCCTGAAGGAATTGTAAAGAATTTCCCTGTTTTTTGGTTTTGCTTTTGAAATTCCTTTTTATAGTGGGTTTGAGCTGATTCTCGCTGCCATGTTTATGCCACTCTAGACACACTTGATTCCCTTATGGAGACATATCAATACATAGGTTTTAAGATTCTTACTAGTCAGATATATTCCTCTGTGGGAAATAGGGGGTTTTGAGTCTCTTTCACTGAGGAAGGTGTCGGTCTTGTCTATTCCAAAGTTGGTTTTTGAAACGGTCCCTGTGCTTATATCAAACTCTGGTTTTATGCATCACCCCACCTCTCCTTCCCCTTTATGCAGGCATAAGAGTGTTTTCTAAATGTGAGACTCTGTTCTCTTTCCTAACTCAGTTCACGTGTAGCCATGTTTACAGGATCTTCATAAGTGATATCTTATGATAAGTTTCTTTTTCTGTGTGACTTATTTCACTTAGAATCATCGTACCTGAATCCACTCACTTTGCTGCTACTGGTCTTATGACATTGATTTCATGGCTGAGGGATATTCCATCGTACGTAAGTACCACAATGTTTTGAACCATTTTTATATTTCCTGGGATATTTAAGGTGTACCCAAGTTGAGGTTCTTGTAGTCAGTGCAGCCCTAAATTTGGAGGTGGCTCTTTCTTATTGATTTTCAGTTTTCCCAAGGTATATTCCCTAGACTGGAAGTGGCCTTGGCTCTGTAGCTCTGCTGTTTACTTGTTTTAGGGAACACAATGCACTCCTCCAGTGAGGCAGTTGGCAATTTACATCCCGCCCATCAGCATAACAAGGCTCCCAGTTCTCCAGTGACTGTCTTGCCTTTCTGGTTTTTACACATTTTGTGGATGTCCCTTTTGACCGGTGGGAAGTGATACTTCTTTGTAGTGCAGATTTGCATTGCCCGCTTGCTTGCTTGGCCAAAAAGGGCGTATGCGTTTTTTCCTGAATATATTCAGGAGAAAACGCATACACCCTTTTTGGCCAAGTGCACCATTGTCCAAGTTGTGCCCCTCTTCCTGTGCTTTACAGGCGATTCCAACGTACCTCTTGAAATCTGTTTCCTGCTATTTTGCCTCGCTTTCAACTCCGCCTCGTTGACTTCCCTCAACAGATTTTTGGACGATAGTTGTCCTTTATCACTCTGCCAGTTTGTGAATTGCTGTGCCCCTGAGCTCCATTTCTCAACTCGATTTTTGTGAGCTGAACGCAAGTCCAAAATTTTGGATCATGTCCTATACTGGTTCCCGGTGGGTGGCTGAGACTTTGGTTAATTCTTCTTCCTGCCGGGAAATTAGAGTGACATGTGCCCGTCCAAATGCCTAACAGCTACTCTCTCATGGGTTCTCCCTCGTCCCTTCCATCCTCTGCCAAATTGGGAAGCTGTGCAAACCAGGAAGTTAAAGGGCCTGTCTCTCCAAGTTGGGAGATTGATATAAGGCAGTTGGAAAGTCAAACTGGAGCACCAGGAGAGGGACTATTCGTTGAGTTTTAGAAACCTTTCGTATTCACAGTGTGTCCATTCTCTAGGTTACCTGTACATGTTATAGCTGTAGTAATATTCCCTTGAACCTGGAGAGTTGGGACCCATGGAATGGGGGCCATGCATTATTGCTTGAAAGGGTCTGCATTCGCTCACCCAATCTCACCAATCCTCTCAGTCCCAAGTGTCCAGCCTTATGCCACATCCAGCTGTCATTGTAGATAGGGTCTTTCCAGGTTTCCTCAGACACCCTGAAGGAATTGTAAAGAATTTCCCTGTTTTTTGGTTTTGCTTTTGAAATTCCTTTTTATAGTGGGTTTGAGCTGATTCTCGCTGCCATGTTTATGCCACTCTAGACACACTTGATTCCCTTATGGAGACATATCAATACATAGGTTTTAAGATTCTTACTAGTCAGATATATTCCTCTGTGGGAAATATGGGGTTTTGAGTCTCTTTCACTGAGGAAGGTGTCGGTCTTGTCTATTCCAAAGTTGGTTTTTGAAACGGTCCCTGTGCTTATATCAAACTCTGGTTTTATGCATCACCCCACCTCTCCTTCCCCTTTATGCAGGCATAAGAGTGTTTTCTAAATGTGAGACTCTGTTCTCTTTCCTAACTCAGTTCACGTGTAGCCATGTTTACAGGATCTTCATAAGTGATATCTTATGATAAGTTTCTTTTTCTGTGTGACTTATTTCACTTAGAATCATCGTACCTGAATCCACTCACTTTGCTGCTACTGGTCTTATGACATTGATTTCATGGCTGAGGGATATTCCATCGTACGTAAGTACCACAATGTTTTGAACCATTTTTATATTTCCTGGGATATTTAAGGTGTACCCAAGTTGAGGTTCTTGTAGTCAGTGCAGCCCTAAATTTGGAGGTGGCTCTTTCTTATTGATTTTCAGTTTTCCCAAGGTATATTCCCTAGACTGGAAGTGGCCTTGGCTCTGTAGCTCTGCTGTTTACTTGTTTTAGGGAACACAATGCACTCCTCCAGTGAGGCAGTTGGCAATTTACATCCCGCCCATCAGCATAACAAGGCTCCCAGTTCTCCAGTGACTGTCTTGCCTTTCTGGTTTTTACACATTTTGTGGATGTCCCTTTTGACCGGTGGGAAGTGATACTTCTTTGTAGTGCAGATTTGCATTGCCCGCTTGCTTGCTTGGCCAAAAAGGGCGTATGCGTTTTCTCCTGAATATATTCAGGAGAAAACGCATACACCCTTTTTGGCCAAGTGCACCATTGTCCAAGTTGTGCCCCTCTTCCTGTGCTTTACAGGCGATTCCAACGTACCTCTTGAAATCTGTTTCCTGCTATTTTGCCTCGCTTTCAACTCCGCCTCGTTGACTTCCCTCAACAGATTTTTGGACGATAGTTGTCCTTTATCACTCTGCCAGTTTGTGAATTGCTGTGCCCCTGAGCTCCATTTCTCAACTCGATTTTTGTGAGCTGAACGCAAGTCCAAAATTTTGGATCATGTCCTATACTGGTTCCCGGTGGGTGGCTGAGACTTTGGTTAATTCTTCTTCCTGCCGGGAAATTAGAGTGACATGTGCCCGTCCAAATGCCTAACAGCTACTCTCTCATGGGTTCACCCTCGTCCCTTCCATCCTCTGCCAAATTGGGAAGCTGTGCAAACCAGGAAGTTAAAGGGCCTGTCTCTCCAAGTTGTGAGATTTATATAAGGCAGTTGGAAAGTCAAACTGGAGCACCAGGAGAGGGACTATTCGTTGAGTTTTAGAAACCTTTCGTATTCACAGTGTGTCCATTCTCTAGGTTTCCTGTACATGTTATAGCTGTAGTAATATTCCCTTGAACCTGGAGAGTTGGGACCCATGGAATTGGGGCCATGCATTATTGCTTGAAAGGGTCTGCATTTGCTCACCCAATCTCACCAATCCTCTCTGTCCCAAGTGTCCAGCCTTATGCCACATCCAGCTGTCATTGTAGATAGGGTCTTTCCAGGTTTCCTCAGACACCCTGAAGGAATTGTAAAGAATTTCCCTGTTTTTTGATTTTGCTTTTGAAATTCCTTTTTATAGTGGGTTTGAGTTGATTCTCGCTGCCATGTTTATGCCACTCTAGACACACTTGATTCCCTTATGGAGACATATCAATACATAGGTTTTAAGATTCTTACTAGTCAGATATATTCCTCTGTGGGAAATATGGGGTTTTGAGTCTCTTTCACTGAGGAAGGTGTAGGTCTTGTCTATTCCAAAGTTGGTTTTTGAAACGGTCCCTGTGCTTATATCAAACTCTGGTTTTATGCATCACCCCACCTCTCCTTCCCCTTTATGCAGGCATAAGAGTGTTTTCTAAATGTGAGACTCTGTTCTCTTTCCTAACTCAGTTCACGTGTAGCCATGTTTACAGGATCTTCATAAGTGATATCTTATGATAAGTTTCTTTTTCTGTGTGACTTATTTCACTTAGAATCATCGTACCTGAATCCACTCACTTTGCTGCTACTGGTCTTATGACATTGATTTCATGGCTGAGGGATATTCCATCGTACGTAAGTACCACAATGTTTTGAACCATTTTTACATTTCCTGGGATATTTAAGGTGTACCCAAGTTGAGGTTCTTGTAGTCAGTGCAGCCCTAAATTTGGAGGTGGCTCTTTCTTATTGATTTTCAGTTTTCCCAAGGTATATTCCCTAGACTGGAAGTGGCCTTGGCTCTGTAGCTCTGTTGTTTACTTGTTTTAGGGAACACAATGCACTCCTCCAGTGAGGCAGTTGGCAGTTTACATCCCGCCCATCAGCATAACAAGGCTCCCAGTTCTCCAGGGCCTGTCTTGCCTTTCTGGTTTTTACACATTTTGTGGATGTCCCTTTTGACCGGTGGGAAGTGATACTTCTTTGTAGTGCAGATTTGCATTGCCCGCTTGCTTGCTTGGCCAAAAAGGGCGTATGCGTTTTCTCCTGAATATATTCAGGAGAAAACGCATACGCCCTTTTTGGCCAAGTGCACCATTGTCCAAGTTGTGCCCCTCTTCCTGTGCTTTACAGGCGATTCCAAGGTACCTCTTGAAATCTGTTTCCTGCTATTTTGCCTCGCTTTCAAGTCCGCCTCGTTGACTTCCCTCAACAGATTTTTGGACGATAGTTGTCCTTTATCACTCTGCCAGTTTGTGAATTGCTGTGCCCCTGAGCTCCATTTCTCAACTCGTTTTTTGTGAGCTGAACGCAAGTCCAAAATTTTGGATCATGTCCTATACTGGTTCCCGGTGGGTGGCTGAGACTTTGGTTAATTCTTCTTCCTGCTGGGAAATTAGAGTGACATGTGCCCGTCCAAATGCCTAACAGCTACTCTCTCATGGGTTCTCCCTCGTCCCTTCCATCCTCTGCCAAATTGGGAACCTGTGCAAACCAGGAGGTTAAAGGGCCTGTCTCTCCAAGTTGGGAGATTGATAGTAAGGCAGTTGGAAAGTCAAACTGGAGCACTAGGAGAGGGACTATTCGTTGAGTTTTAGAAACCTTTTGTATTCACAGTGTGTCCATTCTCTAGGTTTCCTGTACATGTTATAGCTGTAGTAATATTCCCTTGAACCTGGAGAGTTGGGACCCATGGAATGGGGGCCATGCATTATTGCTTGAAAGGGTCTGCATTTGCTCACCCAATCTCACCAATCCTCTCAGTCCCAAGTGTCCAGCCTTATGCCACATCCAGCTGTCATTGTAGATAGGGTCTTTCCAGGTTTCCTCAGACACCCTGAAGGAATTGTAAAGAATTTCCCTGTTTTTTGGTTTTGCTTTTGAAATTCCTTTTTATAGTGGGTTTGAGCTGATTCTCGCTGCCATGTTTATGCCACTCTAGACACACTTGATTCCCTTATGGAGACATATCAATACATAGGTTTTAAGATTCTTACTAGTCAGATATATTCCTCTGTGGGAAATATGGGGTTTTGAGTCTCTTTCACTGAGGAAGGTGTCGGTCTTGTCAGTTCCAAAGTTGGTTTTTGAAACGGTCCCTGTGCTTATATCAAACTCTGGTTTTATGCATCACCCCACCTCTCCTTCCCCTTTATGCAGGCATAAGAGTGTTTTCTAAATGTGAGACTCTGTTCTCTTTCCTAACTCAGTTCACGTGTAGCCATGTTTACAGGATCTTCATAAGTGATATCTTATGATAAGTTTCTTTTTCTGTGTGACTTATTTCACTTAGAATCATCGTACCTGAATCCACTCACTTTGCTGCTACTGGTCTTATGACATTGATTTCATGGCTGAGGGATATTCCATCGTACGTAAGTACCACAATGTTTTGAACCATTTTTATATTTCCTGGGATATTTAAGGTGTACCCAAGTTGAGGTTCTTGTAGTCAGTGCAGCCCTAAATTTGGAGGTGGCTCTTTCTTATTGATTTTCAGTTTTCCCAAGGTATATTCCCTAGACTGGAAGTGGCCTTGGCTCTGTAGCTCTGTTGTTTACTTGTTTTAGGGAACACAATGCACTCCTCCAGTGAGGCAGTTGGCAATTTACATCCCGCCCATCAGCATAACAAGGCTCCCAGTTCTCCAGGGCCTGTCTTGCCTTTCTGGTTTTTACACATTTTGTGGATGTCCCTTTTGACCGGTGGGAAGTGATACTTCTTTGTAGTGCAGATTTGCATTGCCCGCTTGCTTGCTTGGCCAAAAAGGGCGTATGCGTTTTCTCCTGAATATATTCAGGAGAAAACGCATACGCCCTTTTTGGCCAAGTGCACCATTGTCCAAGTTGTGCCCCTCTTCCTGTGCTTTACAGGCGATTCCAAGGTACCTCTTGAAATCTGTTTCCTGCTATTTTGCCTCGCTTTCAAGTCCACCTCGTTGACTTCCCTCAACAGATTTTTGGACGATAGTTGTCCTTTATCACTCTGCCAGTTTGTGAATTGCTGTGCCCCTGAGCTCCATTTCTCAACTCGTTTTTTGGGAGCTGAACGCAAGTCCAAAATTTTGGATCATGTCCTATACTGGTTCCCGGTGGGTGGCTGAGACTTTGGTTAATTCTTCTTCCTGCCGGGAAATTAGAGTGACATGTGCCCGTCCAAATGCCTAACAGCTACTCTCTCATGGGTTCTCCCTCGTCCCTTCCATCCTCTGCCAAATTGGGAACCTGTGCAAACCAGGAGGTTAAAGGGCCTGTCTCTCCAAGTTGGGAGATTGATAGTAAGGCAGTTGGAAAGTCAAACTGGAGCACCAGGAGAGGGACTATTCGTTGAGTTTTAGAAACCTTTCGTATTCACAGTGTGTCCATTCTCTAGGTTTCCTGTACATGTTATAGCTGTAGTAATATTCCCTTGAACCTGGAGAGTTGGGACCCATGGAATGGGGGCCATGCATTATTGCTTGAAAGGGTCTGCATTTGCTCACCCAATCTCACCAATCCTCTCAGTCCCAAGTGTCCAGCCTTATGCCACATCCAGCTGTCATTGTAGATAGGGTCTTTCCAGGTTTCCTCAGACACCCTGAAGGAATTGTAAAGAATTTCCCTGTTTTTTGGTTTTGCTTTTGAAATTCCTTTTTATAGTGGGTTTGAGCTGATTCTCGCTGCCATGTTTATGCCACTCTAGACACACTTGATTCCCTTATGGAGACATATCAATACATAGGTTTTAAGATTCTTACTAGTCAGATATATTCCTCTGTGGGAAATATGGGGTTTTGAGTCTCTTTCACTGAGGAAGGTGTAGGTCTTGTCTATTCCAAAGTTGGTTTTTGAAACGGTCCCTGTGCTTATATCAAACTCTGGTTTTATGCATCACCCCACCTCTCCTTCCCCTTTATGCAGGCATAAGAGTGTTTTCTAAATGTGAGACTCTGTTCTCTTTCCTAACTCAGTTCACGTGTAGCCATGTTTACAGGATCTTCATAAGTGATATCTTATGATAAGTTTCTTTTTCTGTGTGACTTATTTCACTTAGAATCATCGTACCTGAATCCACTCACTTTGCTGCTACTGGTCTTATGACATTGATTTCATGGCTGAGGGATATTCCATCGTACGTAAGTACCACAATGTTTTGAACCATTTTTATATTTCCTGGGATATTTAAGGTGTACCCAAGTTGAGGTTCTTGTAGTCAGTGCAGCCCTAAATTTGGAGGTGGCTCTTTCTTATTGATTTTCAGTTTTCCCAAGGTATATTCCCTAGACTGGAAGTGGCCTTGGCTCTGTAGCTCTGTTGTTTACTTGTTTTAGGGAACACAATGCACTCCTCCAGTGAGGCAGTTGGCAATTTACATCCCGCCCATCAGCATAACAAGGCTCCCAGTTCTCCAGGGCCTGTCTTGCCTTTCTGGTTTTTACACATTTTGTGGATGTCCCTTTTGACCGGTGGGAAGTGATACTTCTTTGTAGTGCAGATTTGCATTGCCCGCTTGCTTGCTTGGCCAAAAAGGGCGTATGCGTTTTCTCCTGAATATATTCAGGAGAAAACGCATACGCCCTTTTTGGCCAAGTGCACCATTGTCCAAGTTGTGCCCCTCTTCCTGTGCTTTACAGGCGATTCCAAGGTACCTCTTGAAATCTGTTTCCTGCTATTTTGCCTCGCTTTCAAGTCCACCTCGTTGACTTCCCTCAACAGATTTTTGGACGATAGTTGTCCTTTATCACTCTGCCAGTTTGTGAATTGCTGTGCCCCTGAGCTCCATTTCTCAACTCGTTTTTTGGGAGCTGAACGCAAGTCCAAAATTTTGGATCATGTCCTATACTGGTTCCCGGTGGGTGGCTGAGACTTTGGTTAATTCTTCTTCCTGCCGGGAAATTAGAGTGACATGTGCCCGTCCAAATGCCTAACAGCTACTCTCTCATGGGTTCTCCCTCGTCCCTTCCATCCTCTGCCAAATTGGGAACCTGTGCAAACCAGGAGGTTAAAGGGCCTGTCTCTCCAAGTTGGGAGATTGATAGTAAGGCAGTTGGAAAGTCAAACTGGAGCACCAGGAGAGGGACTATTCGTTGAGTTTTAGAAACCTTTCGTATTCACAGTGTGTCCATTCTCTAGGTTTCCTGTACATGTTATAGCTGTAGTAATATTCCCTTGAACCTGGAGAGTTGGGACCCATGGAATGGGGGCCATGCATTATTGCTTGAAAGGGTCTGCATTTGCTCACCCAATCTCACCAATCCTCTCAGTCCCAAGTGTCCAGCCTTATGCCACATCCAGCTGTCATTGTAGATAGGGTCTTTCCAGGTTTCCTCAGACACCCTGAAGGAATTGTAAAGAATTTCCCTGTTTTTTGGTTTTGCTTTTGAAATTCCTTTTTATAGTGGGTTTGAGCTGATTCTCGCTGCCATGTTTATGCCACTCTAGACACACTTGATTCCCTTATGGAGACATATCAATACATAGGTTTTAAGATTCTTACTAGTCAGATATATTCCTCTGTGGGAAATATGGGGTTTTGAGTCTCTTTCACTGAGGAAGGTGTAGGTCTTGTCTATTCCAAAGTTGGTTTTTGAAACGGTCCCTGTGCTTATATCAAACTCTGGTTTTATGCATCACCCCACCTCTCCTTCCCCTTTATGCAGGCATAAGAGTGTTTTCTAAATGTGAGACTCTGTTCTCTTTCCTAACTCAGTTCACGTGTAGCCATGTTTACAGGATCTTCATAAGTGATATCTTATGATAAGTTTCTTTTTCTGTGTGACTTATTTCACTTAGAATCATCGTACCTGAATCCACTCACTTTGCTGCTACTGGTCTTATGACATTGATTTCATGGCTGAGGGATATTCCATCGTACGTAAGTACCACAATGTTTTGAACCATTTTTATATTTCCTGGGATATTTAAGGTGTACCCAAGTTGAGGTTCTTGTAGTCAGTGCAGCCCTAAATTTGGAGGTGGCTCTTTCTTATTGATTTTCAGTTTTCCCAAGGTATATTCCCTAGACTGGAAGTGGCCTTGGCTCTGTAGCTCTGTTGTTTACTTGTTTTAGGGAACACAATGCACTCCTCCAGTGAGGCAGTTGGCAATTTACATCCCGCCCATCAGCATAACAAGGCTCCCAGTTCTCCAGGGCCTGTCTTGCCTTTCTGGTTTTTACACATTTTGTGGATGTCCCTTTTGACCGGTGGGAAGTGATACTTCTTTGTAGTGCAGATTTGCATTGCCCGCTTGCTTGCTTGGCCAAAAAGGGCGTATGCGTTTTCTCCTGAATATATTCAGGAGAAAACGCATACGCCCTTTTTGGCCAAGTGCACCATTGTCCAAGTTGTGCCCCTCTTCCTGTGCTTTACAGGCGATTCCAAGGTACCTCTTGAAATCTGTTTCCTGCTATTTTGCCTCGCTTTCAAGTCCGCCTCGTTGACTTCCCTCAACAGATTTTTGGACGATAGTTGTCCTTTATCACTCTGCCAGTTTGTGAATTGCTGTGCCCCTGAGCTCCATTTCTCAACTCGTTTTTTGGGAGCTGAACGCAAGTCCAAAATTTTGGATCATGTCCTATACTGGTTCCCGGTGGGTGGCTGAGACTTTGGTTAATTCTTCTTCCTGCCGGGAAATTAGAGTGACATGTGCCCGTCCAAATGCCTAACAGCTACTCTCTCATGGGTTCTCCCTCGTCCCTTCCATCCTCTGCCAAATTGGGAACCTGTGCAAACCAGGAGGTTAAAGGGCCTGTCTCTCCAAGTTGGGAGATTGATAGTAAGGCAGTTGGAAAGTCAAACTGGAGCACCAGGAGAGGGACTATTCGTTGAGTTTTAGAAACCTTTCGTATTCACAGTGTGTCCATTCTCTAGGTTTCCTGTACATGTTATAGCTGTAGTAATATTCCCTTGAACCTGGAGAGTTGGGACCCATGGAATGGGGGCCATGCATTATTGCTTGAAAGGGTCTGCATTTGCTCACCCAATCTCACCAATCCTCTCAGTCCCAAGTGTCCAGCCTTATGCCACATCCAGCTGTCATTGTAGATAGGGTCTTTCCAGGTTTCCTCAGACACCCTGAAGGAATTGTAAAGAATTTCCCTGTTTTTTGGTTTTGCTTTTGAAATTCCTTTTTATAGTGGGTTTGAGCTGATTCTCGCTGCCATGTTTATGCCACTCTAGACACACTTGATTCCCTTATGGAGACATATCAATACATAGGTTTTAAGATTCTTACTAGTCAGATATATTCCTCTGTGGGAAATATGGGGTTTTGAGTCTCTTTCACTGAGGAAGGTGTAGGTCTTGTCTATTCCAAAGTTGGTTTTTGAAACGGTCCCTGTGCTTATATCAAACTCTGGTTTTATGCATCACCCCACCTCTCCTTCCCCTTTATGCAGGCATAAGAGTGTTTTCTAAATGTGAGACTCTGTTCTCTTTCCTAACTCAGTTCACGTGTAGCCATGTTTACAGGATCTTCATAAGTGATATCTTATGATAAGTTTCTTTTTCTGTGTGACTTATTTCACTTAGAATCATCGTACCTGAATCCACTCACTTTGCTGCTACTGGTCTTATGACATTGATTTCATGGCTGAGGGATATTCCATCGTACGTAAGTACCACAATGTTTTGAACCATTTTTATATTTCCTGGGATATTTAAGGTGTACCCAAGTTGAGGTTCTTGTAGTCAGTGCAGCCCTAAATTTGGAGGTGGCTCTTTCTTATTGATTTTCAGTTTTCCCAAGGTATATTCCCTAGACTGGAAGTGGCCTTGGCTCTGTAGCTCTGTTGTTTACTTGTTTTAGGGAACACAATGCACTCCTCCAGTGAGGCAGTTGGCAATTTACATCCCGCCCATCAGCATAACAAGGCTCCCAGTTCTCCAGGGCCTGTCTTGCCTTTCTGGTTTTTACACATTTTGTGGATGTCCCTTTTGACCGGTGGGAAGTGATACTTCTTTGTAGTGCAGATTTGCATTGCCCGCTTGCTTGCTTGGCCAAAAAGGGCGTATGCGTTTTCTCCTGAATATATTCAGGAGAAAACGCATACGCCCTTTTTGGCCAAGTGCACCATTGTCCAAGTTGTGCCCCTCTTCCTGTGCTTTACAGGCGATTCCAAGGTACCTCTTGAAATCTGTTTCCTGCTATTTTGCCTCGCTTTCAAGTCCGCCTCGTTGACTTCCCTCAACAGATTTTTGGACGATAGTTGTCCTTTATCACTCTGCCAGTTTGTGAATTGCTGTGCCCCTGAGCTCCATTTCTCAACTCGTTTTTTGTGAGCTGAACGCAAGTCCAAAATTTTGGATCATGTCCTATACTGGTTCCCGGTGGGTGGCTGAGACTTTGGTTAATTCTTCTTCCTGCTGGGAAATTAGAGTGACATGTGCCCGTCCAAATGCCTAACAGCTACTCTCTCATGGGTTCTCCCTCGTCCCTTCCATCCTCTGCCAAATTGGGAACCTGTGCAAACCAGGAGGTTAAAGGGCCTGTCTCTCCAAGTTGGGAGATTGATAGTAAGGCAGTTGGAAAGTCAAACTGGAGCACTAGGAGAGGGACTATTCGTTGAGTTTTAGAAACCTTTTGTATTCACAGTGTGTCCATTCTCTAGGTTTCCTGTACATGTTATAGCTGTAGTAATATTCCCTTGAACCTGGAGAGTTGGGACCCATGGAATGGGGGCCATGCATTATTGCTTGAAAGGGTCTGCATTTGCTCACCCAATCTCACCAATCCTCTCAGTCCCAAGTGTCCAGCCTTATGCCACATCCAGCTGTCATTGTAGATAGGGTCTTTCCAGGTTTCCTCAGACACCCTGAAGGAATTGTAAAGAATTTCCCTGTTTTTTGGTTTTGCTTTTGAAATTCCTTTTTATAGTGGGTTTGAGCTGATTCTCGCTGCCATGTTTATGCCACTCTAGACACACTTGATTCCCTTATGGAGACATATCAATACATAGGTTTTAAGATTCTTACTAGTCAGATATATTCCTCTGTGGGAAATATGGGGTTTTGAGTCTCTTTCACTGAGGAAGGTGTAGGTCTTGTCTATTCCAAAGTTGGTTTTTGAAACGGTCCCTGTGCTTATATCAAACTCTGGTTTTATGCATCACCCCACCTCTCCTTCCCCTTTATGCAGGCATAAGAGTGTTTTCTAAATGTGAGACTCTGTTCTCTTTCCTAACTCAGTTCACGTGTAGCCATGTTTACAGGATCTTCATAAGTGATATCTTATGATAAGTTTCTTTTTCTGTGTGACTTATTTCACTTAGAATCATCGTACCTGAATCCACTCACTTTGCTGCTACTGGTCTTATGACATTGATTTCATGGCTGAGGGATATTCCATCGTACGTAAGTACCACAATGTTTTGAACCATTTTTATATTTCCTGGGATATTTAAGGTGTACCCAAGTTGAGGTTCTTGTAGTCAGTGCAGCCCTAAATTTGGAGGTGGCTCTTTCTTATTGATTTTCAGTTTTCCCAAGGTATATTCCCTAGACTGGAAGTGGCCTTGGCTCTGTAGCTCTGTTGTTTACTTGTTTTAGGGAACACAATGCACTCCTCCAGTGAGGCAGTTGGCAATTTACATCCCGCCCATCAGCATAACAAGGCTCCCAGTTCTCCAGGGCCTGTCTTGCCTTTCTGGTTTTTACACATTTTGTGGATGTCCCTTTTGACCGGTGGGAAGTGATACTTCTTTGTAGTGCAGATTTGCATTGCCCGCTTGCTTGCTTGGCCAAAAAGGGCGTATGCGTTTTCTCCTGAATATATTCAGGAGAAAACGCATACGCCCTTTTTGGCCAAGTGCACCATTGTCCAAGTTGTGCCCCTCTTCCTGTGCTTTACAGGTGATTCCAAGGTACCTCTTGAAATCTGTTTCCTGCTATTTTGCCTCGCTTTCAAGTCCACCTCGTTGACTTCCCTCAACAGATTTTTGGACGATAGTTGTCCTTTATCACTCTGCCAGTTTGTGAATTGCTGTGCCCCTGAGCTCCATTTCTCAACTCGTTTTTTGGGAGCTGAACGCAAGTCCAAAATTTTGGATCATGTCCTATACTGGTTCCCGGTGGGTGGCTGAGACTTTGGTTAATTCTTCTTCCTGCCGGGAAATTAGAGTGACATGTGCCCGTCCAAATGCCTAACAGCTACTCTCTCATGGGTTCTCCCTCGTCCCTTCCATCCTCTGCCAAATTGGGAACCTGTGCAAACCAGGAGGTTAAAGGGCCTGTCTCTCCAAGTTGGGAGATTGATAGTAAGGCAGTTGGAAAGTCAAACTGGAGCACCAGGAGAGGGACTATTCGTTGAGTTTTAGAAACCTTTCGTATTCACAGTGTGTCCATTCTCTAGGTTTCCTGTACATGTTATAGCTGTAGTAATATTCCCTTGAACCTGGAGAGTTGGGACCCATGGAATGGGGGCCATGCATTATTGCTTGAAAGGGTCTGCATTTGCTCACCCAATCTCACCAATCCTCTCAGTCCCAAGTGTCCAGCCTTATGCCACATCCAGCTGTCATTGTAGATAGGGTCTTTCCAGGTTTCCTCAGACACCCTGAAGGAATTGTAAAGAATTTCCCTGTTTTTTGGTTTTGCTTTTGAAATTCCTTTTTATAGTGGGTTTGAGCTGATTCTCGCTGCCATGTTTATGCCACTCTAGACACACTTGATTCCCTTATGGAGACATATCAATACATAGGTTTTAAGATTCTTACTAGTCAGATATATTCCTCTGTGGGAAATATGGGGTTTTGAGTCTCTTTCACTGAGGAAGGTGTAGGTCTTGTCTATTCCAAAGTTGGTTTTTGAAACGGTCCCTGTGCTTATATCAAACTCTGGTTTTATGCATCACCCCACCTCTCCTTCCCCTTTATGCAGGCATAAGAGTGTTTTCTAAATGTGAGACTCTGTTCTCTTTCCTAACTCAGTTCACGTGTAGCCATGTTTACAGGATCTTCATAAGTGATATCTTATGATAAGTTTCTTTTTCTGTGTGACTTATTTCACTTAGAATCATCGTACCTGAATCCACTCACTTTGCTGCTACTGGTCTTATGACATTGATTTCATGGCTGAGGGATATTCCATCGTACGTAAGTACCACAATGTTTTGAACCATTTTTATATTTCCTGGGATATTTAAGGTGTACCCAAGTTGAGGTTCTTGTAGTCAGTGCAGCCCTAAATTTGGAGGTGGCTCTTTCTTATTGATTTTCAGTTTTCCCAAGGTATATTCCCTAGACTGGAAGTGGCCTTGGCTCTGTAGCTCTGTTGTTTACTTGTTTTAGGGAACACAATGCACTCCTCCAGTGAGGCAGTTGGCAATTTACATCCCGCCCATCAGCATAACAAGGCTCCCAGTTCTCCAGGGCCTGTCTTGCCTTTCTGGTTTTTACACATTTTGTGGATGTCCCTTTTGACCGGTGGGAAGTGATACTTCTTTGTAGTGCAGATTTGCATTGCCCGCTTGCTTGCTTGGCCAAAAAGGGCGTATGCGTTTTCTCCTGAATATATTCAGGAGAAAACGCATACGCCCTTTTTGGCCAAGTGCACCATTGTCCAAGTTGTGCCCCTCTTCCTGTGCTTTACAGGCGATTCCAAGGTAACTCTTGAAATCTGTTTCCTGCTATTTTGCCTCGCTTTCAAGTCCGCCTCGTTGACTTCCCTCAACAGATTTTTGGACGATAGTTGTCCTTTATCACTCTGCCAGTTTGTGAATTGCTGTGCCCCTGAGCTCCATTTCTCAACTCGTTTTTTGGGAGCTGAACGCAAGTCCAAAATTTTGGATCATGTCCTATACTGGTTCCCGGTGGGTGGCTGAGACTTTGGTTAATTCTTCTTCCTGCCGGGAAATTAGAGTGACATGTGCCCGTCCAAATGCCTAACAGCTACTCTCTCATGGGTTCTCCCTCGTCCCTTCCATCCTCTGCCAAATTGGGAACCTGTGCAAACCAGGAGGTTAAAGGGCCTGTCTCTCCAAGTTGGGAGATTGATAGTAAGGCAGTTGGAAAGTCAAACTGGAGCACCAGGAGAGGGACTATTCGTTGAGTTTTAGAAACCTTTCGTATTCACAGTGTGTCCATTCTCTAGGTTTCCTGTACATGTTATAGCTGTAGTAATATTCCCTTGAACCTGGAGAGTTGGGACCCATGGAATGGGGGCCATGCATTATTGCTTGAAAGGGTCTGCATTTGCTCACCCAATCTCACCAATCCTCTCAGTCCCAAGTGTCCAGCCTTATGCCACATCCAGCTGTCATTGTAGATAGGGTCTTTCCAGGTTTCCTCAGACACCCTGAAGGAATTGTAAAGAATTTCCCTGTTTTTTGGTTTTGCTTTTGAAATTCCTTTTTATAGTGGGTTTGAGCTGATTCTCGCTGCCATGTTTATGCCACTCTAGACACACTTGATTCCCTTATGGAGACATATCAATACATAGGTTTTAAGATTCTTACTAGTCAGATATATTCCTCTGTGGGAAATATGGGGTTTTGAGTCTCTTTCACTGAGGAAGGTGTAGGTCTTGTCTATTCCAAAGTTGGTTTTTGAAACGGTCCCTGTGCTTATATCAAACTCTGGTTTTATGCATCACCCCACCTCTCCTTCCCCTTTATGCAGGCATAAGAGTGTTTTCTAAATGTGAGACTCTGTTCTCTTTCCTAACTCAGTTCACGTGTAGCCATGTTTACAGGATCTTCATAAGTGATATCTTATGATAAGTTTCTTTTTCTGTGTGACTTATTTCACTTAGAATCATCGTACCTGAATCCACTCACTTTGCTGCTACTGGTCTTATGACATTGATTTCATGGCTGAGGGATATTCCATCGTACGTAAGTACCACAATGTTTTGAACCATTTTTATATTTCCTGGGATATTTAAGGTGTACCCAAGTTGAGGTTCTTGTAGTCAGTGCAGCCCTAAATTTGGAGGTGGCTCTTTCTTATTGATTTTCAGTTTTCCCAAGGTATATTCCCTAGACTGGAAGTGGCCTTGGCTCTGTAGCTCTGTTGTTTACTTGTTTTAGGGAACACAATGCACTCCTCCAGTGAGGCAGTTGGCAATTTACATCCCGCCCATCAGCATAACAAGGCTCCCAGTTCTCCAGGGCCTGTCTTGCCTTTCTGGTTTTTACACATTTTGTGGATGTCCCTTTTGACCGGTGGGAAGTGATACTTCTTTGTAGTGCAGATTTGCATTGCCCGCTTGCTTGCTTGGCCAAAAAGGGCGTATGCGTTTTCTCCTGAATATATTCAGGAGAAAACGCATACGCCCTTTTTGGCCAAGTGCACCATTGTCCAAGTTGTGCCCCTCTTCCTGTGCTTTACAGGCGATTCCAAGGTACCTCTTGAAATCTGTTTCCTGCTATTTTGCCTCGCTTTCAAGTCCGCCTCGTTGACTTCCCTCAACAGATTTTTGGACGATAGTTGTCCTTTATCACTCTGCCAGTTTGTGAATTGCTGTGCCCCTGAGCTCCATTTCTCAACTCGTTTTTTGTGAGCTGAACGCAAGTCCAAAATTTTGGATCATGTCCTATACTGGTTCCCGGTGGGTGGCTGAGACTTTGGTTAATTCTTCTTCCTGCTGGGAAATTAGAGTGACATGTGCCCGTCCAAATGCCTAACAGCTACTCTCTCATGGGTTCTCCCTCGTCCCTTCCATCCTCTGCCAAATTGGGAACCTGTGCAAACCAGGAGGTTAAAGGGCCTGTCTCTCCAAGTTGGGAGATTGATAGTAAGGCAGTTGGAAAGTCAAACTGGAGCACTAGGAGAGGGACTATTCGTTGAGTTTTAGAAACCTTTTGTATTCACAGTGTGTCCATTCTCTAGGTTTCCTGTACATGTTATAGCTGTAGTAATATTCCCTTGAACCTGGAGAGTTGGGACCCATGGAATGGGGGCCATGCATTATTGCTTGAAAGGGTCTGCATTTGCTCACCCAATCTCACCAATCCTCTCAGTCCCAAGTGTCCAGCCTTATGCCACATCCAGCTGTCATTGTAGATAGGGTCTTTCCAGGTTTCCTCAGACACCCTGAAGGAATTGTAAAGAATTTCCCTGTTTTTTGGTTTTGCTTTTGAAATTCCTTTTTATAGTGGGTTTGAGCTGATTCTCGCTGCCATGTTTATGCCACTCTAGACACACTTGATTCCCTTATGGAGACATATCAATACATAGGTTTTAAGATTCTTACTAGTCAGATATATTCCTCTGTGGGAAATATGGGGTTTTGAGTCTCTTTCACTGAGGAAGGTGTCGGTCTTGTCAGTTCCAAAGTTGGTTTTTGAAACGGTCCCTGTGCTTATATCAAACTCTGGTTTTATGCATCACCCCACCTCTCCTTCCCCTTTATGCAGGCATAAGAGTGTTTTCTAAATGTGAGACTCTGTTCTCTTTCCTAACTCAGTTCACGTGTAGCCATGTTTACAGGATCTTCATAAGTGATATCTTATGATAAGTTTCTTTTTCTGTGTGACTTATTTCACTTAGAATCATCGTACCTGAATCCACTCACTTTGCTGCTACTGGTCTTATGACATTGATTTCATGGCTGAGGGATATTCCATCGTACGTAAGTACCACAATGTTTTGAACCATTTTTATATTTCCTGGGATATTTAAGGTGTACCCAAGTTGAGGTTCTTGTAGTCAGTGCAGCCCTAAATTTGGAGGTGGCTCTTTCTTATTGATTTTCAGTTTTCCCAAGGTATATTCTCTAGACTGGAAGTGGCCTTGGCTCTGTAGCTCTGTTGTTTACTTGTTTTAGGGAACACAATGCACTCCTCCAGTGAGGCAGTTGGCAATTTACATCCCGCCCATCAGCATAACAAGGCTCCCAGTTCTCCAGGGCCTGTCTTGCCTTTCTGGTTTTTACACATTTTGTGGATGTCCCTTTTGACCGGTGGGAAGTGATACTTCTTTGTAGTGCAGATTTGCATTGCCCGCTTGCTTGCTTGGCCAAAAAGGGCGTATGCGTTTTCTCCTGAATATATTCAGGAGAAAACGCATACGCCCTTTTTGGCCAAGTGCACCATTGTCCAAGTTGTGCCCCTCTTCCTGTGCTTTACAGGCGATTCCAAGGTACCTCTTGAAATCTGTTTCCTGCTATTTTGCCTCGCTTTCAAGTCCACCTCGTTGACTTCCCTCAACAGATTTTTGGACGATAGTTGTCCTTTATCACTCTGCCAGTTTGTGAATTGCTGTGCCCCTGAGCTCCATTTCTCAACTCGTTTTTTGGGAGCTGAACGCAAGTCCAAAATTTTGGATCATGTCCTATACTGGTTCCCGGTGGGTGGCTGAGACTTTGGTTAATTCTTCTTCCTGCCGGGAAATTAGAGTGACATGTGCCCGTCCAAATGCCTAACAGCTACTCTCTCATGGGTTCTCCCTCGTCCCTTCCATCCTCTGCCAAATTGGGAACCTGTGCAAACCAGGAGGTTAAAGGGCCTGTCTCTCCAAGTTGGGAGATTGATAGTAAGGCAGTTGGAAAGTCAAACTGGAGCACCAGGAGAGGGACTATTCGTTGAGTTTTAGAAACCTTTCGTATTCACAGTGTGTCCATTCTCTAGGTTTCCTGTACATGTTATAGCTGTAGTAATATTCCCTTGAACCTGGAGAGTTGGGACCCATGGAATGGGGGCCATGCATTATTGCTTGAAAGGGTCTGCATTTGCTCACCCAATCTCACCAATCCTCTCAGTCCCAAGTGTCCAGCCTTATGCCACATCCAGCTGTCATTGTAGATAGGGTCTTTCCAGGTTTCCTCAGACACCCTGAAGGAATTGTAAAGAATTTCCCTGTTTTTTGGTTTTGCTTTTGAAATTCCTTTTTATAGTGGGTTTGAGCTGATTCTCGCTGCCATGTTTATGCCACTCTAGACACACTTGATTCCCTTATGGAGACATATCAATACATAGGTTTTAAGATTCTTACTAGTCAGATATATTCCTCTGTGGGAAATATGGGGTTTTGAGTCTCTTTCACTGAGGAAGGTGTAGGTCTTGTCTATTCCAAAGTTGGTTTTTGAAACGGTCCCTGTGCTTATATCAAACTCTGGTTTTATGCATCACCCCACCTCTCCTTCCCCTTTATGCAGGCATAAGAGTGTTTTCTAAATGTGAGACTCTGTTCTCTTTCCTAACTCAGTTCACGTGTAGCCATGTTTACAGGATCTTCATAAGTGATATCTTATGATAAGTTTCTTTTTCTGTGTGACTTATTTCACTTAGAATCATCGTACCTGAATCCACTCACTTTGCTGCTACTGGTCTTATGACATTGATTTCATGGCTGAGGGATATTCCATCGTACGTAAGTACCACAATGTTTTGAACCATTTTTATATTTCCTGGGATATTTAAGGTGTACCCAAGTTGAGGTTCTTGTAGTCAGTGCAGCCCTAAATTTGGAGGTGGCTCTTTCTTATTGATTTTCAGTTTTCCCAAGGTATATTCCCTAGACTGGAAGTGGCCTTGGCTCTGTAGCTCTGTTGTTTACTTGTTTTAGGGAACACAATGCACTCCTCCAGTGAGGCAGTTGGCAATTTACATCCCGCCCATCAGCATAACAAGGCTCCCAGTTCTCCAGGGCCTGTCTTGCCTTTCTGGTTTTTACACATTTTGTGGATGTCCCTTTTGACCGGTGGGAAGTGATACTTCTTTGTAGTGCAGATTTGCATTGCCCGCTTGCTTGCTTGGCCAAAAAGGGCGTATGCGTTTTCTCCTGAATATATTCAGGAGAAAACGCATACGCCCTTTTTGGCCAAGTGCACCATTGTCCAAGTTGTGCCCCTCTTCCTGTGCTTTACAGGCGATTCCAAGGTACCTCTTGAAATCTGTTTCCTGCTATTTTGCCTCGCTTTCAAGTCCGCCTCGTTGACTTCCCTCAACAGATTTTTGGACGATAGTTGTCCTTTATCACTCTGCCAGTTTGTGAATTGCTGTGCCCCTGAGCTCCATTTCTCAACTCGTTTTTTGGGAGCTGAACGCAAGTCCAAAATTTTGGATCATGTCCTATACTGGTTCCCGGTGGGTGGCTGAGACTTTGGTTAATTCTTCTTCCTGCCGGGAAATTAGAGTGACATGTGCCCGTCCAAATGCCTAACAGCTACTCTCTCATGGGTTCTCCCTCGTCCCTTCCATCCTCTGCCAAATTGGGAACCTGTGCAAACCAGGAGGTTAAAGGGCCTGTCTCTCCAAGTTGGGAGATTGATAGTAAGGCAGTTGGAAAGTCAAACTGGAGCACCAGGAGAGGGACTATTCGTTGAGTTTTAGAAACCTTTCGTATTCACAGTGTGTCCATTCTCTAGGTTTCCTGTACATGTTATAGCTGTAGTAATATTCCCTTGAACCTGGAGAGTTGGGACCCATGGAATGGGGGCCATGCATTATTGCTTGAAAGGGTCTGCATTTGCTCACCCAATCTCACCAATCCTCTCAGTCCCAAGTGTCCAGCCTTATGCCACATCCAGCTGTCATTGTAGATAGGGTCTTTCCAGGTTTCCTCAGACACCCTGAAGGAATTGTAAAGAATTTCCCTGTTTTTTGGTTTTGCTTTTGAAATTCCTTTTTATAGTGGGTTTGAGCTGATTCTCGCTGCCATGTTTATGCCACTCTAGACACACTTGATTCCCTTATGGAGACATATCAATACATAGGTTTTAAGATTCTTACTAGTCAGATATATTCCTCTGTGGGAAATATGGGGTTTTGAGTCTCTTTCACTGAGGAAGGTGTAGGTCTTGTCTATTCCAAAGTTGGTTTTTGAAACGGTCCCTGTGCTTATATCAAACTCTGGTTTTATGCATCACCCCACCTCTCCTTCCCCTTTATGCAGGCATAAGAGTGTTTTCTAAATGTGAGACTCTGTTCTCTTTCCTAACTCAGTTCACGTGTAGCCATGTTTACAGGATCTTCATAAGTGATATCTTATGATAAGTTTCTTTTTCTGTGTGACTTATTTCACTTAGAATCATCGTACTTGAATCCACTCACTTTGCTGCTACTGGTCTTATGACATTGATTTCATGGCTGAGGGATATTCCATCGTACGTAAGTACCACAATGTTTTGAACCATTTTTATATTTCCTGGGATATTTAAGGTGTACCCAAGTTGAGGTTCTTGTAGTCAGTGCAGCCCTAAATTTGGAGGTGGCTCTTTCTTATTGATTTTCAGTTTTCCCAAGGTATATTCCCTAGACTGGAAGTGGCCTTGGCTCTGTAGCTCTGTTGTTTACTTGTTTTAGGGAACACAATGCACTCCTCCAGTGAGGCAGTTGGCAGTTTACATCCCGCCCATCAGCATAACAAGGCTCCCAGTTCTCCAGGGCCTGTCTTGCCTTTCTGGTTTTTACACATTTTGTGGATGTCCCTTTTGGCCGGTGGGAAGTGATACTTCTTTGTAGTGCAGATTTGCATTGCCCGCTTGCTTGCTTGGCCAAAAAGGGCGTATGCGTTTTCTCCTGAATATATTCAGGAGAAAACGCATACGCCCTTTTTGGCCAAGTGCACCATTGTCCAAGTTGTGCCCCTCTTCCTGTGCTTTACAGGCGATTCCAAGGTACCTCTTGAAATCTGTTTCCTGCTATTTTGCCTCGCTTTCAAGTCCGCCTCGTTGACTTCCCTCAACAGATTTTTGGACGATAGTTGTCCTTTATCACTCTGAAAGTTTGTGAATTGCTGTGCCCCTGAGCTCCATTTCTCAACTCGTTTTTTGTGAGCTGAACGCAAGTCCAAAATTTTGGATCATGTCCTATACTGGTTCCCGGTGGGTGGCTGAGACTTTGGTTAATTCTTCTTCCTGCCGGGAAATTAGAGTGACATGTGCCCGTCCAAATGCCTAACAGCTACTCTCTCATGGGTTCTCTCTCGTCCCTTCCATCCTCTGCCAAATTGGGAACCTGTGCAAACCAGGAGGTTAAAGGGCCTGTCTCTCCAAGTTGGGAGATTGATAGTAAGGCAGTTGGAAAGTCAAACTGGAGCACCAGGAGAGGGACTATTCGTTGAGTTTTAGAAACCTTTCGTATTCACAGTGTGTCCATTCTCCAGGTTTCCTGTACATGTTATAGCTGTAGTAATATTCCCTTGAACCTGGAGAGTTGGGAACCATGGAATGGGGGCCATGCATTATTGCTTGAAATGGTCTGCATTTGCTCACCCAATCTCACCAATCCTCTCAGTCCCAACTGTCCAGCCTTATGCCACATCCAGCTGTCATTGTAGATAGGGTCTTTCCAGGTTTCCTCAGACACCCTGAAGGAATTGTAAAGAATTTCCCTGTTTTTTGGTTTTGCTTTTGAAATTCCTTTTTATAGTGGGTTTGAGCTGATTCTCGCTGCCATGTTTATGCCACTCTAGACACACTTGATTCCCTTATGGAGTCATATCAATACATAGGTTTTAAGATTCTTACTAGTCAGATATATTCCTCTGTGGGAAATATGGGGTTTTGAGTCTCTTTCACTGAGGAAGGTGTCGGTCTTGTCAATTCCAAAATTGGTTTTTGGAACGGTCCCTGTGCTTATATCAAACTCTGGTTTTATGCATCACCCCACCTCTCCTTCCCCTTTATGCAGGCATAAGAGTTTTTTCTAAATGTGAGACTCTGTTCTCTTTCCTAACTCAGTTCACGTGTAGCCATGTTTACAGGATCTTCATAAGTGATATCTTATGATAAGTTTCTTTTTCTGTGTGACTTATTTCACTTAGAATCATCGTACCTGAATCCACTCACTTTGCTGCTACTGGTCTTATGACATTGATTTCATGGCTGAGGGATATTCCATCGTACGTAAGTACCACAATGTTTTGAACCATTTTTATATTTCCTGGGATATTTAAGGTGTACCCAAGTTGAGGTTCTTGTAGTCAGTGCAGCCCTAAATTTGGAGGTGGCTCTTTCTTATTGATTTTCAGTTTTCCCAAGGTATATTCCCTAGACTGGAAGTGGCCTTGGCTCTGTAGCTCTGTTGTTTACTTGTTTTAGGGAACACAATGCACTCCTCCAGTGAGGCAGTTGGCAATTTACATCCCGCCCATCAGCATAACAAGGCTCCCAGTTCTCCAGGGCCTGTCTTGCCTTTCTGGTTTTTAAACATTTTGTGGATGTCCCTTTTGACCGGTGGGAAGTGATACTTCTTTGTAGTGCAGATTTGCATTGCCCGCTTGCTTGCTTGGCCAAAAAGGGCGTATGCGTTTTCTCCTGAATATATTCAGGAGAAAACGCATACGCCCTTTTTGGCCAAGTGCACCATTGTCCAAGTTGTGCCCCTCTTCCTGTGCTTTACAGGCGATTCCAAGGTACCTCTTGAAATCTGTTTCCTGCTATTTTGCCTCGCTTTCAAGTCCGCCTCGTTGACTTCCCTCAACAGATTTTTGGACGATAGTTGTCCTTTATCACTCTGCCAGTTTGTGAATTGCTGTGCCCCTGAGCTCCATTTCTCAACTCGTTTTTTGTGAGCTGAACGCAAGTCCAAAATTTTGGATCATGTCCTATACTGGTTCCCGGTGGGTGGCTGAGACTTTGGTTAATTCTTCTTCCTGCCGGGAAATTAGAGTGACATGTGCCCGTCCAAATGCCTAACAGCTACTCTCTCATGGGTTCTCCCTCGTCCCTTCCATCCTCTGCCAAATTGGGAACCTGTGCAAACCAGGAGGTTAAAGGGCTTGTCTCTCCAAGTTGGGAGATTGATAGTAAGGCAGTTGGAAAGTCAAACTGGAGCACCAGGAGAGGGACTATTCGTTGAGTTTTAGAAACCTTTCGTATTCACAGTGTGTCCATTCTCTAGGTTTCCTGTACATGTTATAGCTGTAGTAATATTCCCTTGAACCTGGAGAGTTGGGACCCATGGAATGGGGGCCATGCATTATTGCTTGAAAGGGTCTGCATTTGCTCACCCAATCTCACCAATCCTCTCAGTCCCAAGTGTCCAGCCTTATGCCACATCCAGCTGTCATTGTAGATAGGGTCTTTCCAGGTTTCCTCAGACACCCTGAAGGAATTGTAAAGAATTTCCCTGTTTTTTGGTTTTGCTTTTGAAATTCCTTTTTATAGTGGGTTTGAGCTGATTCTCGCTGCCATGTTTATGCCACTCTAGACACACTTGATTCCCTTATGGAGACATATCAATACATAGGTTTTAAGATTCTTACTAGTCAGATATATTCCTCTGTGGGAAATATGGGGTTTTGAGTCTCTTTCACTGAGGAAGGTGTAGGTCTTGTCTATACCAAAGTTGGTTTTTGAAACGGTCCCTGTGCTTATATCAAACTCTGGTTTTATGCATCACCCCACCTCTCCTTCCCCTTTATGCAGGCATAAGAGTGTTTTCTAAATGTGAGACTCTGTTCTCTTTCCTAACTCAGTTCACGTGTAGCCATGTTTACAGGATCTTCATAAGTGATATCTTATGATAAGTTTCTTTTTCTGTGTGACTTATTTCACTTAGAATCATCGTACTTGAATCCACTCACTTTGCTGCTACTGGTCTTATGACATTGATTTCATGGCTGAGGGATATTCCATAGTACGTAAGTACCACAATGTTTTGAACCATTTTTATATTTCCTGGGATATTTAAGGTGTACCCAAGTTGAGGTTCTTGTAGTCAGTGCAGCCCTAAATTTGGAGGTGGCTCTTTCTTATTGATTTTCAGTTTTCCCAAGGTATATTCCCTAGACTAGAAGTGGCCTTGGCTCTGTATCTCTGTTGTTTACTTGTTTTAGGGAACACAATGCACTCCTCCAGTGAGGCAGTTGGCAATTTACATCCTGCCCATCAGCATAACAAGGCTCCCAGTTCTCCAGGGCCTGTCTTGCCTTTCTGGTTTTTACACATTTTGTGGATGTCCCTTTTGACCGGTGGGAAGTGATACTTCTTTGTAGTGCAGATTTGCATTGCCCGCTTGCTTGCTTGGCCAAAAAGGGCGTATGCGTTTTCTCCTGAATATATTCAGGAGAAAACGCATACGCCCTTTTTGGCCAAGTGCACCATTGTCCAAGTTGTGCCCCTCTTCCTGTGCTTTACAGGCGATTCCAACATACCTCTTGAAATCTGTTTCCTGCTATTTTGCCTCGCTTTCAAGTCCGCCTCGTTGACTTCCCTCAACAGATTTTTGGACGATAGTTGTCCTTTATCACTCTGCCAGTTTGTGAATTGCTGTGCCCCTGAGCTCCATTTCTCAACTCGTTTTTTGTGAGCTGAACGCAAGTCCAAAATTTTGGATCATGTACTATACTGGTTCCCGGTGGGTGGCTGAGACTTTGGTTAATTCTTCTTCCTGCCGGGAAATTAGAGTGACATGTGCCCGTCCAAATGCCTAACAGCTACTCTCTCATGGGTTCTCCCTCGTCCCTTCCATCCTCTGCCAAATTGGGAACCTGTGCAAACCAGGAGGTTAAACGGCCTGTCTCTCCAAGTTGGGAGATTGATAGTAAGGCAGTTGGAAAGTCAAACTGGAGCACCAGGAGAGGGACTATTCGTTGAGTTTTAGAAACCTTTCGTATTCACAGTGTGTCCATTCTCTAGGTTTCCTGTACATGTTATAGCTGTAGTAATATTCCCTTGAACCTGGAGAGTTGGGACCCATGGAATGGGGGCCATGCATTATTGCTTGAAAGGGTCTGCATTTGCTCACCCAATCTCACCAATCCTCTCAGTCCCAAGTGTCCAGCCTTATGCCACATCCAGCTGTCATGGTAGATAGAGTCTTTCCAGGTTTCCTCAGACACCCTGAAGGAATTGTAAAGAATTTCCCTGTTTTTTGGTTTTGCTTTTGAAATTCCTTTTTATAGTGGGTTTGAGCTGATTCTCGCTGCCATGTTTATGCCACTCTAGACACACTTGATTCCCTTATGGAGACATATCAATACATAGGTTTTAAGATTCTTACTAGTCAGATATATTCCTCTGTGGGAAATATGGGGTTTTGAGTCTCTTTCACTGAGGAAGGTGTAGGTCTTGTCTATTCCAAAGTTGGTTTTTGAAACGGTCCCTGTGCTTATATCAAACTCTGGTTTTATGCATCACCCCACCTCTCCTTCCCCTTTATGCAGGCATAAGAGTGTTTTCTAAATGTGAGACTCTGTTCTCTTTCCTAACTCAGTTCACGTGTAGCCATGTTTACAGGATCTTCATAAGTGATATCTTATGATAAGTTTCTTTTTCTGTGTGACTTATTTCACTTAGAATCATCGTACCTGAATCCACTCACTTTGCTGCTACTGGTCTTATGACATTGATTTCATGGCTGAGGGATATTCCATCGTACGTAAGTACCACAATGTTTTGAACCATTTTTATATTTCCTGGGATATTTAAGGTGTACCCAAGTTGAGGTTCTTGTAGTCAGTGCAGCCCTAAATTTGGAGGTGGCTCTTTCTTATTGATTTTCAGTTTTCCCAAGGTATATTCCCTAGACTGGAAGTGGCCTTGGCTCTGTAGCTCTGTTGTTTACTTGTTTTAGGGAACACAATGCACTCCTCCAGTGAGGCAGTTGGCAGTTTACATCCCGCCCATCAGCATAACAAGGCTCCCAGTTCTCCAGGGCCTGTCTTGCCTTTCTGGTTTTTACACATTTTGTGGATGTCCCTTTTGGCCGGTGGGAAGTGATACTTCTTTGTAGTGCAGATTTGCATTGCCCGCTTGCTTGCTTGGCCAAAAAGGGCGTATGCGTTTTCTCCTGAATATATTCAGGAGAAAACGCATACGCCCTTTTTGGCCAAGTGCACCATTGTCCAAGTTGTGCCCCTCTTCCTGTGCTTTACAGGCGATTCCAAGGTACCTCTTGAAATCTGTTTCCTGCTATTTTGCCTCGCTTTCAAGTCCGCCTCGTTGACTTCCCTCAACAGATTTTTGGACGATAGTTGTCCTTTATCACTCTGAAAGTTTGTGAATTGCTGTGCCCCTGAGCTCCATTTCTCAACTCGTTTTTTGTGAGCTGAACGCAAGTCCAAAATTTTGGATCATGTCCTATACTGGTTCCCGGTGGGTGGCTGAGACTTTGGTTAATTCTTCTTCCTGCCGGGAAATTAGAGTGACATGTGCCCGTCCAAATGCCTAACAGCTACTCTCTCATGGGTTCTCTCTCGTCCCTTCCATCCTCTGCCAAATTGGGAACCTGTGCAAACCAGGAGGTTAAAGGGCCTGTCTCTCCAAGTTGGGAGATTGATAGTAAGGCAGTTGGAAAGTCAAACTGGAGCACCAGGAGAGGGACTATTCGTTGAGTTGTAGAAACCTTTCGTATTCACAGTATGTCCATTCTCTAGGTTTCCTGTACATGTTATAGCTGTAGTAATATTCCCTTGAACCTGGAGAGTTGGGACCCATGGAATGGGGGCCATGCATTATTGCTTGAAAGGGTCTGCATTCGCTCACCCAATCTCACCAATCCTCTCAGTCCCAAGTGTCCAGCCTTATGCCACATCCAGCTGTCATTGTAGATAGGGTCTTTCCAGGTTTCCTCAGACACCCTGAAGGAATTGTAAAGAATTTCCCTGTTTTTTGGTTTTGCTTTTGAAATTCCTTTTTATAGTGGGTTTGAGCTGATTCTCGCTGCCATGTTTATGCCACTCTAGACACACTTGATTCCCTTATGGAGACATATCAATACATAGGTTTTAAGATTCTTACTAGTCAGATATATTCCTCTGTGGGAAATATGGGGTTTTGAGTCTCTTTCACTGAGGAAGGTGTCGGTCTTGTCAATTCCAAAGTTGGTTTTTGAAACGGTCCCTGTGCTTATATCAAACTCTGGTTTTATGCATCACCCCACCTCTCCTTCCCCTTTATGCAGGCATAAGAGTGTTTTCTAAATGTGAGACTCTGTTCTCTTTCCTAACTCAGTTCACGTGTAGCCATGTTTACAGGATCTTCCTAAGTGATATCTTATGATAAGTTTCTTTTTCTGTGTGACTTATTTCACTTAGAATCATCGTACCTGAATCCACTCACTTTGCTGCTACTGGTCTTATGACATTGATTTCATGGCTGAGGGATATTCCATCGTACGTAAGTACCACAATGTTTTGAACCATTTTTATATTTCCTGCGATATTTAAGGTGTACCCAAGTTGAGGTTCTTGTAGTCAGTGCAGCCCTAAATTTGGAGGTGGCTCTTTCTTATTGATTTTCAGTTTTCCCAAGGTATATTCCCTAGACTGGAAGTGGCCTTGGCTCTGTAGCTCTGTTGTTTACTTGTTTTAGGGAACACAATGCACTCCTCCAGTGAGGCAGTTGGCAGTTTACATCCCGCCCATCAGCATAACAAGGCTCCCAGTTCTCCAGGGCCTGTCTTGCCTTTCTGGTTTTTACACATTTTGTGGATGTCCCTTTTGACCGGTGGGAAGTGATACTTCTTTGTAGTGCAGATTTGCATTGCCCGCTTGCTTGCTTGGCCAAAAAGGGCGTATGCGTTTTCTCCTGAATATATTCAGGAGAAAACGCATACGCCGTTTTTGGCCAAGTGCACCATTGTCCAAGTTGTGCCCCTCTTCCTGTGCTTTACAGGCGATTCCAAGGTACCTCTTGAAATCTGTTTCCTGCTATTTTGCCTCGCTTTCAAGTCCGCCTCGTTGACTTCCCTCAACAGATTTTTGGACGATAGTTGTCCTTTATCACTCTGCCAGTTTGTGAATTGCTGTGCCCCTGAGCTCCATTTCTCAACTCGTTTTTTGTGAGATGAACGCAAGTCCAAAATTTTGGATCATGTCCTATACTGTTTCCCGGTGGGTGGCTGAGACTTTGGTTAATTCTTCTTCCTGCCGGGAAATTAGAGTGACATGTGCCCGTCCAAATGCCTAACAGCTACTCTCTCATGGGTTCTCCCTCGTCCCTTCCATCCTCTGCCAAATTGGGAACCTGTGCAAACCAGGAGGTTAAAGGGCCTGTCTCTCCAAGTTGGGAGATTGATAGTAAGGCAGTTGGAAAGTCAAACTGGAGCAACAGGAGAGGGACTATTCGTTGAGTTTTAGAAACCTTTCGTATTCACAGTGTGTCTATTCTCTAGGTTTCCTGTACATGTTATAGCTGTAGTAATATTCCCTTGAACCTGGAGAGTTGGGACCCATGGAATGGGGGCCATGCATTATTGCTTGAAAGGGTCTGCATTCGCTCACCCAATCTCACCAATCCTCTCAGTCCCAAGTGTCCAGCCTTATGCCACATCCAGCTGTCATTGTAGATAGGGTCTTTCCAGGTTTCCTCAGACACCCTGAAGGAATTGTAAAGAATTTCCCTGTTTTTTGGTTTTGCTTTTGAAATTCCTTTTTATAGTGGGTTTGAGCTGATTCTCGCTGCCATGTTTATGCCACTCTAGACACACTTGATTCCCTTATGGAGTCATATCAATACATAGGTTTTAAGATTCTTACTAGTCAGATATATTCCTCTGCGGGAAATATGGGGTTTTGAGTCTCTTTCACTGAGGAAGCTGTAGGTCTTGACTATTCCAAAGTTGATTTTTGGAACGGTCCCTGTGCTTATATCAAACTCTGGTTTTATGCATCACCCCAGCTCTCCATCCCCTTTATGCAGGCATAAGAGTGTTTTCTAAATGTGAGACTCTGTTCTCTTTCCTAACTCAGTTCAGGTGTAGCCATGTTTACAGGATCTTCATAAGTGATATCTTATGATAAGTTTCTTTTTCTGTGTGACTTATTTCACTTAGAATCATCGTACCTGAATCCACTCACTTTGCTGCTACTGGTCTTATGACATTGATTTCATGGCTGAGGGATATTCCATCGTACGTAAGTACCACAATGTTTTGAACCATTTTTATATTTCCTGGGATATTTAAGGTGTACCCAAGTTGAGGTTCTTGTAGTCAGTGCAGCCCTAAATTTGGAGGTGGCTCTTTCTTATTGATTTTCAGTTTTCCCAAGGTATATTCCCTAGACTGGAAGTGGCCTTGGCTCTGTAGCTCTGTTGTTTACTTGTTTTAGGAAACACAATTCACTGCTCCAGTGAGCCAGTTGGCAGTTTACATCCTGCCCATCAGCATAACAAGGCTCCCAGTTCTCCAGGGCCTGTCTTGCCTTTCTGGTTTTTACACATTTTGTGGATGTCCCTTTTGACCGGTGGGAAGTGATACTTCTTTGTAGTGCAGATTTGCATTGCCCGCTTGCTTGCTTGGCCAAAAAGGGCGTATGCGTTTTCTCCTGAATATATTCAGGAGAAAACGCATACGCCCTTTTTGGCCAAGTGCACCATTGTCCAAGTTGTGCCCCTCTTCCTGTGCTTTCCAGGCGATTCCAACGTACCTCTTCAAATCTGTTTCCTGCTATTTTGCCTCACTTTCAAGTCCGCCTCGTTGACTTCCCTCAACAGATTTTTGGACGATAGTTGTCCTTTATCACTCTGCCAGTTTGTGAATTGCTGTGCCCCTGAGCTCCATTTCTCAACTCGTTTTTTGTGAGCTGAACGCAAGTCGAAAATTTTGGATCATGTCCTATACTGGTTCCCGGTGGGTGGATGAGACTTTGGTTAATTCTTCTTCCTGCCAGGAAATTAGAGTGACATGTGCCGGTCCAAATGCCTAACAGCTACTCTCTCATGGGTTCTCCCTCGTCCCTTCCATCCTCTGCCAAATTGGGAACCTGTGCAAACCAGGAGGTTAAAGGGCCTGTCTCTCCAAGTTGGGAGATTGATAGTAAGGCAGTTGGAAAGTCAAACTGGAGCACCAGGAGAGGGACTATTCGTTGAGTTTTAGAAACCTTTCGTATTCACAGTGTGTCCATTCTCTAGGTTTCCTGTACATGTTATAGCTGTAGTAATATTCCCTTGAACCTGGAGAGTTGGGACCCATGGAATGGGGGCCATGCATTATTGCTTGAAAGGGTCTGCATTTGCTCACCCAATCTCACCAATCCTCTCAGTCCCAAGTGTCCAGTCTTATGCCACATCCAGCTGTCATGGTAGATAGGGTCTTTCCAGGTTTCCTCAGACACCCTGAAGGAATTGTAAAGAATTTCCCTGTTTTTTGGTTTTGCTTTTGAAATTCCTTTTTATAGTGGGTTTGAGCTGATTCTCGCTGCCATGTTTATGCCACTCTAGACACACTTGATTCCCTTATGGAGACATATCAATACATAGGTTTTAAGATTCTTACTAGTCAGATATATTCCTCTGTGGGAAATATGGGGTTTTGAGTCTCTTTCACTGAGGAAGGTGTAGGTCTTGTCTATTCCAAAGTTGGTTTTTGAAACGGTCCCTGTGCTTATATCAAACTCTGGTTTTATGCATCACCCCACCTCTCCTTCCCCTTTATGCAGGCATAAGAGTGTTTTCTAAATGTGAGACTCTGTTCTCTTTCCTAACTCAGTTCAGGTGTAGCCATGTTTACAGGATCTTCATAAGTGATATCTTATGATAAGTTTCTTTTTCTGTGTGACTTATTTCACTTAGAATCATCATACTTGAATCCACTCACTTTGCTGCTACTGGTCTTATGACATTGATTTCATGGCTGAGGGATATTCCATCGTACGTAAGTACCACAATGTTTTGAACCATTTTTATATTTCCTGGGATATTTAAGGTGTACCCAAGTTGAGGTTCTTGTAGTCAGTGCAGCCCTAAATTTGGAGGTGGCTCTTTCTTATTGATTTTCAGTTTTCCCAAGGTATATTCCCTAGACTGGAAGTGGCCTTGGCTCTGTAGCTCTGTTGTTTACTTGTTTTAGGGAACACAATGCACTCCTCCAGTGAGGCAGTTGGCAGTTTACATCCCGCCCATCAGCATAACAAGGCTCCCAGTTCTCCAGGGCCTGTCTTGCCTTTCTGGTTTTTACACATTTTGTGGATGTCCCTTTTGGCCGGTGGGAAGTGATACTTCTTTGTAGTGCAGATTTGCATTGCCCGCTTGCTTGCTTGGCCAAAAAGGGCGTATGCGTTTTCTCCTGAATATATTCAGGAGAAAACGCATACGCCCTTTTTGGCCAAGTGCACCATTGTCCAAGTTGTGCCCCTCTTCCTGTGCTTTACAGGCGATTCCAAGGTACCTCTTGAAATCTGTTTCCTGCTATTTTGCCTCGCTTTCAAGTCCGCCTCGTTGACTTCCCTCAACAGATTTTTGGACGATAGTTGTCCTTTATCACTCTGAAAGTTTGTGAATTGCTGTGCCCCTGAGCTCCATTTCTCAACTCGTTTTTTGTGAGCTGAACGCAAGTCCAAAATTTTGGATCATGTCCTATACTGGTTCCCGGTGGGTGGCTGAGACTTTGGTTAATTCTTCTTCCTGCCGGGAAATTAGAGTGACATGTGCCCGTCCAAATGCCTAACAGCTACTCTCTCATGGGTTCTCTCTCGTCCCTTCCATCCTCTGCCAAATTGGGAACCTGTGCAAACCAGGAGGTTAAAGGGCCTGTCTCTCCAAGTTGGGAGATTGATAGTAAGGCAGTTGGAAAGTCAAACTGGAGCACCAGGAGAGGGACTATTCGTTGAGTTGTAGAAACCATTCGTATTCACAGTATGTCCATTCTCTAGGTTTCCTGTACATGTTATAGCTGTAGTAATATTCCCTTGAACCTGGAGAGTTGGGACCCATGGAATGGGGGCCATGCATTATTGCTTGAAAGGGTCTGCATTCGCTCACCCAATCTCACCAATCCTCTCAGTCCCAAGTGTCCAGCCTTATGCCACATCCAGCTGTCATTGTAGATATGGTCTTTCCAGGTTTCCTCAGACACCCTGAAGGAATTGTAAAGAATTTCCCTGTTTTTTGGTTTTGCTTTTGAAATTCCTTTTTATAGTGGGTTTGAGCTGATTCTCGCTGCCATGTTTATGCCACTCTAGACACACTTGATTCCCTTATGGAGACATATCAATACATAGGTTTTAAGATTCTTACTAGTCAGATATATTCCTCTGTGGGAAATATGGGGTTTTGAGTCTCTTTCACTGAGGAAGGTGTCGGTCTTGTCAATTCCAAAGTTGGTTTTTGAAACGGTCCCTGTGCTTATATCAAACTCTGGTTTTATGCATCACCCCACCTCTCCTTCCCCTTTATGCAGGCATAAGAGTGTTTTCTAAATGTGAGACTCTGTTCTCTTTCCTAACTCAGTTCAGGTGTAGCCATGTTTACAGGATCTTCATAAGTGATATCTTATGATAAGTTTCTTTTTCTGTGTGACTTATTTCACTTAGAATCATCGTACCTGAATCCATTCACTTTGCTGCTACTGGTCTTATGACATTGATTTCATGGCTGAGGGATATTCCATCGTACGTAAGTACCACAATGTTTTGAACCATTTTTATATTTCCTGGGATATTTAAGGTGTACCCAAGTTGAGGTTCTTGTAGTCAGTGCAGCCCTAAATTTGGAGGTGGCTCTTTCTTATTGATTTTCAGTTTTCCCAAGGTATATTCCCTAGACTGGAAGTGGCCTTGGCTCTGTAGCTCTGTTGTTTACTTGTTTTAGGAAACACAATTCACTGCTCCAGTGAGCCAGTTGGCAGTTTACATCCTGCCCATCAGCATAACAAGGCTCCCAGTTCTCCAGGGCCTGTCTTGCCTTTCTGGTTTTTACACATTTTGTGGATGTCCCTTTTGACCGGTGGGAAGTGATACTTCTTTGTAGTGCAGATTTGCATTGCCCGCTTGCTTGCTTGGCCAAAAAGGGCGTATGCGTTTTCTCCTGAATATATTCAGGAGAAAACGCATACGCCCTTTTTGGCCAAGTGCACCATTGTCCAAGTTGTGCCCCTCTTTCTGTGCTTTCCAGGCGATTCCAACGTACCTCTTCAAATCTGTTTCCTGCTATTTTGCCTCACTTTCAAGTCCGCCTCGTTGACTTCCCTCAACAGATTTTTGGACCATAGTTGTCCTTTATCACTCTGCCAGTTTGTGAATTGCTGTGCCCCTGAGCTCCATTTCTCAACTCGTTTTTTGTGAGATGAACGCAAGTCCAAAATTTTGGATCATGTCCTATACTGGTTCCCGGTGGGTGGCTGAGACTTTGGTTAATTCTTCTTCCTGCCGGGAAATTAGAGTGACATGTGCCCGTCCAAATGCCTAACAGCTACTCTCTCATGGGTTCTCTCTCGTCCCTTCCATCCTCTGCCAAATTGGGAACCTGTGCAAACCAGGAGGTTAAAGGGCCTGTCTCTCCAAGTTGGGAGATTGATAGTAAGGCAGTTGGAAAGTCAAACTGGAGCACCAGGAGAGGGACTATTCGTTGAGTTTTAGAAACCTTTCGTATTCACAGTGTGTCCATTCTCTAGGTTTCCTGTACATGTTATAGCTGTAGTAATATTCCCTTGAACCTGGAGAGTTGGGACCCATGGAATGGGGGCCATGCATTATTGCTTGAAAGGGTCTGCATTCGCTCACCCAATCTCACCAATCCTCTCAGTCCCAAGTGTCCAGCCTTATGCCACATCCAGCTGTCATTGTAGATAGGGTCTTTCCAGGTTTCCTCAGACACCCTGAAGGAATTGTAAAGAATTTCCCTGTTTTTTGGTTTTGCTTTTGAAATTCCTTTTTATAGTGGGTTTGAGCTGATTCTCGCTGCCATGTTTATGCCACTCTAGACACACTTGATTCCCTTATGGAGACATATCAATACATAGGTTTTAAGATTCTTACTAGTCAGATATATTCCTCTGTGGGAAATATGGGGTTTTGAGTCTCTTTCACTGAGGAAGGTGTCGGTCTTGTCAATTCCAAAGTTGGTTTTTGAAACGGTCCCTGTGCTTATATCAAACTCTGGTTTTATGCATCACCCCACCTCTCCTTCCCCTTTATGCAGGCATAAGAGTGTTTTCTAAATGTGAGACTCTGTTCTCTTTCCTAACTCAGTTCACGTGTAGCCATGTTTACAGGATCTTCATAAGTGATATCTTATATGTTCCTTTTTCTGTGTGACTTATTTCACTTAGAATCATCGTACCTGAATCCACTCACTTTGCTGCTACTGGTCTTATGACATTGATTTCATGGCTGAGGGATATTCCATCATACGTAAGTACCACAATGTTTTGAACCATTTTTATATTTCCTGGGATATTTAAGGTGTACCCAAGTTGAGGTTCTTGTAGTCAGTGCAGCCCTAAATTTGGAGGTGGCTCTTTCTTATTGATTTTCAGTTTTCCCAAGGTATATTCCCTAGACTGGAAGGGGCCTTGGCTCTGTAGCTCTGTTGTTTACTTGTTTTAGGGAACACAATGCACTCCTCCAGTGAGGCAGTTGGCAATTTACATCCCACCCATCAGCATAACAAGGCTCCCAGTTCCTCAGGGCCTGTCTTGCCTTTCTGGTTTTTACACATTTTGTGGATATCCCTTTTGACCGGTGGGAAATGATACTTCTTTGTAGTGTAGATTTGCATTGCCCACTTGCTTGCTTGGCCAAAAAGGGCGTATGCGTTTTCTCCTGAATATATTCAGGAGAAAACGCATACGCCCTTTTTGGCCAAGTGCACCATTGTCCAAGTTGTGCCCCTCTTCCTGTGCTTTACAGGCGATTCCAAGGTACGTCTTGAAATCAGTTTCCTGCTATTTTGCCTCGCTTTCAAGTCCGCCTCGTTGACTTCCCTCAACAGATTTTTGGACGATTGTTGTCCTTTATCACTCTGCCAGTATGTGAATTGCTGTGCCCCTGAGCTCCATTTCTCAACTCGTTTTTTGGGAGCTGAACGCAAGTCCAAAATTTTGGATCATGTCCTATACTGGTTCCCTGTGGCTGGCTGAGACTTTGGTTAATTCTTCTTCCTGCCGGGAAATTACAGTGACATGTGCCCGTCCAAATGCCTAACAGCTACTCTTTCATGGGTTCTCCATCGTCCCTTCCATCCTCTGCCAAATTGGGAACCTGTGCAAACCAGGAGGTTAAAGGGCCTGTCTCTCCAAGTTGGGAGATTGATAGTAAGGCAGTTGGAAAGTCAAACAGGAGCACCAGGAGAGGGACTATTCGTTGAGTTTTAGAAACCTTTCGTATTCACAGTGTGTCTATTCTCTAGTTTTCCTGTACATGTTATAGCTGTAGTAATATTCCCTTGAACCTGGAGAGTTGGGACCCATGGAATGGGGGCCATGCATTATTGCTTGAAAGGGTCTGCATTTGCTCACCCAATCTCACCAATCCTCTCAGTCCCAAGTGTCCAGCCTTATGCCACATCCAGCTGTCATTGTAGATAGGGTCTTTCCAGGTTTCCTCAGACACCCTGAAGGAATTGTAAAGAATTTCCTGTTTTTTGGTTTTGCTTTTGAAATTCCTTTTTATAGTGGGTTTGAGCTGATTCTCGCTGCCATGTTTATGCTACTCTAGACACACTTGATTCCCTTATGGAGTCATATCAATACATAGGTTTTAAGATTCTTACTAGTCAGATATATTCCTCTGCGGGAAATATGGGGTTTTGAGTCTCTTTCACTGAGGAAGCTGTAGGTCTTGTCTATTCCAAAGTTGGTTTTTGGAACGGTCCCTGTGCTTATATCAAACTCTGGTTTTATGCATCACCCCACCTCTCCATCCCCTTTATGCAGGCATAAGAGTGTTTTCTAAATGTGAGACTCTGTTCTCTTTCCTAACTCAGTTCACGTGTAGCCATGTTTACAGGATCTTCATAAGTGATATCTTATGATAAGTTTCTTTTTCTGTGTGACTTATTTCACTTAGAATCATCGTACCTGAATCCACTCACTTTGCTGCTACTGGTCTTATGACATTGATTTCATGGCTGAGGGATATTCCATCGTACGTAAGTACCACAATGTTTTGAACCATTTTTATATTTCCTGGGATATTTAAGGTGTACCCAAGTTGAGGTTCTTGTAGTCAGTGCAGCCCTAAATTTGGAGGTGGCTCTTTCTTATTGATTTTCAGTTTTCCCAAGGTATATTCCCTAGACTGGAAGTGGCCTTGGCTCTGTAGCTCTGTTGTTTACTTGTTTTAGGGAACACAATGCACTCCTCCAGTGAGGCAGTTGGCAGTTTACATCCCGCCCATCAGCATAACAAGGCTCCCAGTTCTCCAGGGCCTGTCTTGCCTTTCTGGTTTTTACACATTTTGTGGATGTCCCTTTTGACCGGTGGGAAGTGATACTTCTTTGTAGTGCAGATTTGCATTGCCCGCTTGCTTGCTTGGCCAAAAAGGGCGTATGCGTTTTCTCCTGAATATATTCAGGAGAAAACGCATACGCCCTTTTTGGCCAAGTGCACCATTGTCCAAGTTGTGCCCCTCTTCCTGTGCTTTACAGGCGATTCCAAGGTACCTCTTGAAATCTGTTTCCTGCTATTTTGCCTCGCTTTCAAGTCCGCCTCGTTGACTTCCCTCAACAGATTTTTGGACGATAGTTGTCCTTTATCACTCTGCCAGTTTGTGAATTGCTGTGCCCCTGAGCTCCATTTCTCAACTCGTTTTTTGTGAGATGAACGCAAGTCCAAAATTTTGGATCATGTCCTATACTGGTTCCCGGTGGGTGGCTGAGACTTTGGTTAATTCTTCTTCCTGCCGGGAAATTAGAGTGACATGTGCCCGTCCAAATGCCTAACAGCTACTCTCTCATGGGTTCTCCCTCGTCCCTTCCATCCTCTGCCAAATTGGGAACCTGTGCAAACCAGGAGGTTAAAGGGCCTGTCTCTCCAAGTTGGGAGATTGATAGTAAGGCAGTTGGAAAGTCAAACTGGAGCAACAGGAGAGGGACTATTCGTTGAGTTTTAGAAACCTTTCGTATTCACAGTGTGTCTATTTTCTAGGTTTCCTGTACATGTTATAGCTGTAGTAATATTCCCTTGAACCTGGAGAGTTGGGACCCATGGAATGGGGGCCATGCATTATTGCTTGAAAGGGTCTGCATTCGCTCACCCAATCTCACCAATCCTCTCAGTCCCAAGTGTCCAGCCTTATGCCACATCCAGCTGTCATTGTAGATAGGGTCTTTCCAGGTTTCCTCAGACACCCTGAAGGAATTGTAAAGAATTTCCCTGTTTTTTGGTTTTGCTTTTGAAATTCCTTTTTATAGTGGGTTTGAGCTGATTCTCGCTGCCATGTTTATGCCACTCTAGACACACTTGATTCCCTTATGGAGTCATATCAATACATAGGTTTTAAGATTCTTACTAGTCAGATATATTCCTCTGCGGGAAATATGGGGTTTTGAGTCTCTTTCACTGAGGAAGCTGTAGGTCTTGACTATTCCAAAGTTGATTTTTGGAACGGTCCCTGTGCTTATATCAAACTCTGGTTTTATGCATCACCCCAGCTCTCCATCCCCTTTATGCAGGCATAAGAGTGTTTTCTAAATGTGAGACTCTGTTCTCTTTCCTAACTCAGTTCAGGTGTAGCCATGTTTACAGGATCTTCATAAGTGATATCTTATGATAAGTTTCTTTTTCTGTGTGACTTATTTCACTTAGAATCATCGTACCTGAATCCACTCACTTTGCTGCTACTGGTCTTATGACATTGATTTCATGGCTGAGGGATATTCCATCGTACGTAAGTACCACAATGTTTTGAACCATTTTTATATTTCCTGGGATATTTAAGGTGTACCCAAGTTGAGGTTCTTGTAGTCAGTGCAGCCCTAAATTTGGAGGTGGCTCTTTCTTATTGATTTTCAGTTTTCCCAAGGTATATTCCCTAGACTGGAAGTGGCCTTGGCTCTGTAGCTCTGTTGTTTACTTGTTTTAGGAAACACAATTCACTGCTCCAGTGAGCCAGTTGGCAGTTTACATCCTGCCCATCAGCATAACAAGGCTCCCAGTTCTCCAGGGCCTGTCTTGCCTTTCTGGTTTTTACACATTTTGTGGATGTCCCTTTTGACCGGTGGGAAGTGATACTTCTTTGTAGTGCAGATTTGCATTGCCCGCTTGCTTGCTTGGCCAAAAAGGGCGTATGCGTTTTCTCCTGAATATATTCAGGAGAAAACGCATACGCCCTTTTTGGCCAAGTGCACCATTGTCCAAGTTGTGCCCCTATTCCTGTGCAATACAGGCGATTCCAACGTACCTCTTGAAATCTGTTTCCTGCTATTTTGCCTCACTTTCAATTCCGCCTCGATGACTTCCCTCAACAGATTTTTGGACGATAGTTGTCCTTTATCACTCTGCCAGTTTGTGAATTGCTGTGCCCCTGAGCTCCATTTCTCAACTCGTTTTTTGTGAGCTGAACGCAAGTCCAAAATTTTGGATCATGTCCTATACTGGTTCCCGGTGGGTGGCTGAGACTTTGGTTAATTCTTCTTCCTGCCGGGAAATTAGAGTGACATGTGCCCGTCCAAATGCCTAACAGCTACTCTCTCATGGGTTCTCTCTCGTCCCTTCCATCCTCTGCCAAATTGGGAACCTGTGCAAACCAGGAGGTTAAAGGGCCTGTCTCTCCAAGTTGGGAGATTGATAGTAAGGCAGTTGGAAAGTCAAACTGGAGCACCAGGAGAGGGACTATTCGTTGAGTTTTAGAAACCTTTCGTATTCACAGTGTGTCCATTCTCTAGGTTTCCTGTACATGTTATAGCTGTAGTAATATTCCCTTGAACCTGGAGAGTTGGGACCCATGGAATGGGGGCCATGCATTATTGCTTGAAAGGGTCTGCATTCGCTCACCCAATCTCACCAATCCTCTCAGTCCCAAGTGTCCAGCCTTATGCCACATCCAGCTGTCATTGTAGATAGGGTCTTTCCAGGTTTCCTCAGACACCCTGAAGGAATTGTAAAGAATTTCCCTGTTTTTTGGTTTTGCTTTTGAAATTCCTTTTTATAGTGGGTTTGAGCTGATTCTCGCTGCCATGTTTATGCCACTCTAGACACACTTGATTCCCTTATGGAGACATATCAATACATAGGTTTTAAGATTCTTACTAGTCAGATATATTCCTCTGTGGGAAATATGGGGTTTTGAGTCTCTTTCACTGAGGAAGGTGTCGGTCTTGTCAATTCCAAAGTTGGTTTTTGAAACGGTCCCTGTGCTTATATCAAACTCTGGTTTTATGCATCACCCCACCTCTCCTTCCCCTTTATGCAGGCATAAGAGTGTTTTCTAAATGTGAGACTCTGTTCTCTTTCCTAACTCAGTTCACGTGTAGCCATGTTTACAGGATCTTCATAAGTGATATCTTATATGTTCCTTTTTCTGTGTGACTTATTTCACTTAGAATCATCGTACCTGAATCCACTCACTTTGCTGCTACTGGTCTTATGACATTGATTTCATGGCTGAGGGATATTCCATCGTACGTAAGTACCACAATGTTTTGAACCATTTTTATATTTCCTGGGATATTTAAGGTGTACCCAAGTTGAGGTTCTTGTAGTCAGTGCAGCCCTAAATTTGGAGGTGGCTCTTTCTTATTGATTTTCAGTTTTCCCAAGGTATATTCCCTAGACTGGAAGGGGCCTTGGCTCTGTAGCTCTGTTGTTTACTTGTTTTAGGGAACACAATGCACTCCTCCAGTGAGGCAGTTGGCAATTTACATCCCACCCATCAGCATAACAAGGCTCCCAGTTCCTCAGGGCCTGTCTTGCCTTTCTGGTTTTTACACATTTTGTGGATGTCCCTTTTGACCGGTGGGAAATGATACTTCTTTGTAGTGTAGATTTGCATTGCCCACTTGCTTGCTTGGCCAAAAAGGGCGTATGCGTTTTCTCCTGAATATATTCAGGAGAAAACGCATACGCCCTTTTTGGCCAAGTGCACCATTGTCCAAGTTGTGCCCCTCTTCCTGTGCTTTACAGGCGATTCCAAGGTACGTCTTGAAATCAGTTTCCTGCTATTTTGCCTCGCTTTCAAGTCCGCCTCGTTGACTTCCCTCAACAGATTTTTGGACGATTGTTGTCCTTTATCACTCTGCCAGTATGTGAATTGCTGTGCCCCTGAGCTCCATTTCTCAACTCGTTTTTTGGGAGCTGAACGCAAGTCCAAAATTTTGGATCATGTCCTATACTGGTTCCCTGTGGCTGGCTGAGACTTTGGTTAATTCTTCTTCCTGCCGGGAAATTACAGTGACATGTGCCCGTCCAAATGCCTAACAGCTACTCTTTCATGGGTTCTCCATCTTCCCTTCCATCCTCTGCCAAATTGGGAACCTGTGCAAACCAGGAGGTTAAAGGGCCTGTCTCTCCAAGTTGGGAGATTGATAGTAAGGCAGTTGGAAAGTCAAACAGGAGCACCAGGAGAGGGACTATTCGTTGAGTTTTAGAAACCTTTCGTATTCAGAGTGTGTCTATTCTCTAGTTTTCCTGTACATGTTATAGCTGTAGTAATATTCCCTTGAACCTGGAGAGTTGGGACCCATGGAATGGGGGCCATGCATTATTGCTTGAAAGGGTCTGCATTTGCTCACCCAATCTCACCAATCCTCTCAGTCCCAAGTGTCCAGCCTTATGCCACATCCAGCTGTCATTGTAGATAGGGTCTTTCCAGGTTTCCTCAGACACCCTGAAGGAATTGTAAAGAATTTCCCTGTTTTTTGGTTTTGCTTTTGAAATTCCTTTTTATAGTGGGGTTGAGCTGATTCTCGCTGCCATGTTTATGCTACTCTAGACACACTTGATTCCCTTATGGAGTCATATCAATACATAGGTTTTAAGATTCTTACTAGTCAGATATATTCCTCTGCGGGAAATATGGGGTTTTGAGTCTCTTTCACTGAGGAAGCTGTAGGTCTTGTCTATTCCAAAGTTGGTTTTTGGAACGGTCTCTGTGCTTATATCAAACTCTGGTTTTATGCATCACCCCACCTCTCCATCCCCTTTATGCAGGCATAAGAGTGTTTTCTAAATGTGAGACTCTGTTCTCTTTCCTAACTCAGTTCACGTGTAGCCATGTTTACAGGATCTTCATAAGTGATATCTTATGATAAGTTTCTTTTTCTGTGTGACTTATTTCACTTAGAATCATCGTACCTGAATCCACTCACTTTGCTGCTACTGGTCTTATGACATTGATTTCATGGCTGAGGGATATTCCATCGTACGTAAGTACCACAATGTTTTGAACCATTTTTATATTTCCTGGGATATTTAAGGTGTACCCAAGTTGAGGTTCTTGTAGTCAGTGCAGCCCTAAATTTGGAGGTGGCTCTTTCTTATTGATTTTCAGTTTTCCCAAGGTATATTCCCTAGACTGGAAGTGGCCTTGGCTCTGTAGCTCTGTTGTTTACTTGTTTTAGGGAACACAATGCACTCCTCCAGTGAGGCAGTTGGCAGTTTACATCCCGCCCATCAGCATAACAAGGCTCCCAGTTCTCCAGGGCCTGTCTTGCCTTTCTGGTTTTTACACATTTTGTGGATGTCCCTTTTGACCGGTGGGAAGTGATACTTCTTTGTAGTGCAGATTTGCATTGCCCGCTTGCTTGCTTGGCCAAAAAGGGCGTATGCGTTTTCTCCTGAATATATTCAGGAGAAAACGCATACGCCCTTTTTGGCCAAGTGCACCATTGTCCAAGTTGTGCCCCTCTTCCTGTGCTTTACAGGCGATTCCAAGGTACCTCTTGAAATCTGTTTCCTGCTATTTTGCCTCGCTTTCAAGTCCGCCTCGTTGACTTCCCTCAACAGATTTTTGGACGATAGTTGTCCTTTATCACTCTGCCAGTTTGTGAATTGCTGTGCCCCTGAGCTCCATTTCTCAACTCGTTTTTTGTGAGATGAACGCAAGTCCAAAATTTTGGATCATGTCCTATACTGGTTCCCGGTGGGTGGCTGAGACTTTGGTTAATTCTTCTTCCTGCCGGGAAATTAGAGTGACATGTGCCCGTCCAAATGCCTAACAGCTACTCTCTCATGGGTTCTCCCTCGTCCCTTCCATCCTCTGCCAAATTGGGAACCTGTGCAAACCAGGAGGTTAAAGGGCCTGTCTCTCCAAGTTGGGAGATTGATAGTAAGGCAGGTGGAAAGTCAAACTGGAGCAACAGGAGAGGGACTATTCGTTGAGTTTTAGAAACCTTTCGTATTCACAGTGTGTCTATTCTCTAGGTTTCCTGTACATGTTATAGCTGTAGTAATATTCCCTTGAACCTGGAGAGTTGGGACCCATGGAATGGGGGCCATGCATTATTGCTTGAAAGGGTCTGCATTCGCTCACCCAATCTCACCAATCCTCTCAGTCCCAAGTGTCCAGCCTTATGCCACATCCAGCTGTCATTGTAGATAGGGTCTTTCCAGGTTTCCTCAGACACCCTGAAGGAATTGTAAAGAATTTCCCTGTTTTTTGGTTTTGCTTTTGAAATTCCTTTTTATAGTGGGTTTGAGCTGATTCTCGCTGCCATGTTTATGCCACTCTAGACACACTTGATTCCCTTATGGAGACATATCAATACATAGGTTTTAAGATTCTTACTAGTCAGATATATTCCTCTGTGGGAAATATGGGGTTTTGAGTCTCTTTCACTGAGGAAGGTGTCGGTTTGTCAATTCCAAAGTTGGTTTTTGAAACGGTCCCTGTGCTTATATCAAACTCTGGTTTTATGCATCACCCCACCTCTCCTTCCCCTTTATGCAGGCATAAGAGTGTTTTCTAAATGTGAGACTCTGTTCTCTTTCCTAACTCAGTTCACGTGTAGCCATGTTTACAGGATCTTCATAAGTGATATCTTATGATAAGTTTCTTTTTCTGTGTGACTTATTTCACTTAGAATCATCGTACCTGAATCCACTCACTTTGCTGCTACTGGTCTTATGACATTGATTTCATGGCTGAGGGATATTCCATCGTACGTAAGTACCACAATGTTTTGAACCATTTTTATATTTCCTGGGATATTTAAGGTGTACCCAAGTTGAGGTTCTTGTAGTCAGTGCAGCCCTAAATTTGGAGGTGGCTCTTTCTTATTGATTTTCAGTTTTCCCAAGGTATATTCCCTAGACTGGAAGTGGCCTTGGCTCTGTAGCTCTGTTGTTTACTTGTTTTAGGGAACACAATGCACTCCTCCAGTGAGGCAGTTGGCAGTTTACATCCCGCCCATCAGCATAACAAGGCTCCCAGTTCTCCAGGGCCTGTCTTGCCTTTCTGGTTTTTACACATTTTGTGGATGTCCCTTTTGACCGGTGGGAAGTGATACTTCTTTGTAGTGCAGATTTGCATTGCCCGCTTGCTTGCTTGGCCAAAAAGGGCGTATGCGTTTTCTCCTGAATATATTCAGGAGAAAACGCATACGCCCTTTTTGGCCAAGTGCACCATTGTCCAAGTTGTGCCCCTCTTCCTGTGCTTTACAGGCGATTCCAAGGTACCTCTTGAAATCTGTTTCCTGCTATTTTGCCTCGCTTTCAAGTCCGCCTCGTTGACTTCCCTCAACAGATTTTTGGACGATAGTTGTCCTTTATCACTCTGCCAGTTTGTGAATTGCTGTGCCCCTGAGCTCCATTTCTCAACTCGTTTTTTGTGAGATGAACGCAAGTCCAAAATTTTGGATCATGTCCTATACTGGTTCCCGGTGGGTGGCTGAGACTTTGGTTAATTCTTCTTCCTGCCGGGAAATTAGAGTGACATGTGCCCGTCCAAATGCCTAACAGCTACTCTCTCATGGGTTCTCCCTCGTCCCTTCCATCCTCTGCCAAATTGGGAACCTGTGCAAACCAGGAGTTTAAAGGGCCTGTCTCTCCAAGTTGGGAGATTGATAGTAAGGCAGGTGGAAAGTCAAACTGGAGCAACAGGAGAGGGACTATTCGTTGAGTTTTAGAAACCTTTCGTATTCACAGTGTGTCTATTCTCTAGGATTCCTGTACATGTTATAGCTGTAGTAATATTCCCTTGAACCTGGAGAGTTGGGACCCATGGAATGGGGGCCATGCATTATTGCTTGAAAGGGTCTGCATTCGCTCACCCAATCTCACCAATCCTCTCAGTCCCAAGTGTCCAGCCTTATGCCACATCCAGCTGTCATTGTAGATAGGGTCTTTCCAGGTTTCCTCAGACACCCTGAAGGAATTGTAAAGAATTTCCCTGTTTTTTGGTTTTGCTTTTGAAATTCCTTTTTATAGTGGGTTTGAGCTGATTCTCGCTGCCATGTTTATGCCACTCTAGACACACTTGATTCCCTTATGGAGTCATATCAATACATAGGTTTTAAGATTCTTACTAGTCAGATATATTCCTCTGCGGGAAATATGGGGTTTTGAGTCTCTTTCACTGAGGAAGCTGTAGGTCTTGACTATTCCAAAGTTGATTTTTGGAACGGTCCCTGTGCTTATATCAAACTCTGGTTTTATGCATCACCCCACCTCTCCATCCCCTTTATGCAGGCATAAGAGTGTTTTCTAAATGTGAGACTCTGTTCTCTTTCCTAACTCAGTTCAGGTGTAGCCATGTTTACAGGATCTTCATAAGTGATATCTTATGATAAGTTTCTTTTTCTGTGTGACTTATTTCACTTAGAATCATCGTACCTGAATCCACTCACTTTGCTGCTACTGGTCTTATGACATTGATTTCATGGCTGAGGGATATTCCATCGTACGTAAGTACCACAATGTTTTGAACCATTTTTATATTTCCTGGGATATTTAAGGTGTACCCAAGTTGAGGTTCTTGTAGTCAGTGCAGCCCTAAATTTGGAGGTGGCTCTTTCTTATTGATTTTCAGTTTTCCCAAGGTATATTCCCTAGACTGGAAGTGGCCTTGGCTCTGTAGCTCTGTTGTTTACTTGTTTTAGGGAAAACAATTCACTGCTCCAGTGAGCCAGTTGGCAGTTTACATCCTGCCCATCAGCATAACAAGGCTCCCAGTTCTCCAGGGCCTGTCTTGCCTTTCTGGTTTTTACACATTTTGTGGATGTCCCTTTTGACCGGTGGGAAGTGATACTTCTTTGTAGTGCAGATTTGCATTGCCCGCTTGCTTGCTTGGCCAAAAAGGGCGTATGCGTTTTCTCCTGAATATATTCAGGAGAAAACGCATACGCCCTTTTTGGCCAAGTGCACCATTGTCCAAGTTGTGCCCCTCTTCCTGTGCTTTCCAGGCGATTCCAACGTACCTCTTCAAATCTGTTTCCTGCTATTTCGCCTCACTTTCAAGTCCGCCTCGTTGACTTCCCTCAACAGATTTTTGGACCATAGTTGTCCTTTATCACTCTGCCAGTTTGTGAATTGCTGTGCCCCTGAGCTCCATTTCTCAACTCGTTTTTTGTGAGCTGAACGCAAGTCCAAAATTTTGGATCATGTCCTATACTGGTTCCCGGTGGGTGGCTGAGACTTTGGTTAATTCTTCTTCCTGCCGGGAAATTAGAGTGACATGTGCCCGTCCAAATGCCTAACAGCTACTCTCTCATGGGTTCTCTCTCGTCCCTTCCATCCTCTGCCAAATTGGGAACCTGTGCAAACCAGGAGGTTAAAGGGCCTGTCTCTCCAAGTTGGGAGATTGATAGTAAGGCAGTTGGAAAGTCAAACTGGAGCACCAGGAGAGGGACTATTCGTTGAGTTTTAGAAACCTTTCGTATTCACAGTGTGTCCATTCTCTAGGTTTCCTGTACATCTTATAGCTGTAGTAATATTCCCTTGAACCTGGAGAGTTGGGACCCATGGAATGGGGGCCATGCATTATTGCTTGAAAGGGTCTGCATTCGCTCACCCAATCTCACCAATCCTCTCAGTCCCAAGTGTCCAGCCTTATGCCACATCCAGCTGTCATTGTAGATAGGGTCTTTCCAGGTTTCCTCAGACACCCTGAAGGAATTGTAAAGAATTTCCCTGTTTTTTGGTTTTGCTTTTGAAATTCCTTTTTATAGTGGGTTTGAGCTGATTCTCGCTGCCATGTTTATGCCACTCTAGACACACTTGATTCCCTTATGGAGACATATCAATACATAGGTTTTAAGATTCTTACTAGTCAGATATATTCCTCTGTGGGAAATATGGGGTTTTGAGTCTCTTTCACTGAGGAAGGTGTCGGTCTTGTCAATTCCAAAGTTGGTTTTTGAAACGGTCCCTGTGCTTATATCAAACTCTGGTTTTATGCATCACCCCACCTCTCCTTCCCCTTTATGCAGGCATAAGAGTGTTTTCTAAATGTGAGACTCTGTTCTCTTTCCTAACTCAGTTCACGTGTAGCCATGTTTACAGGATCTTCATAAGTGATATCTTATATGTTCCTTTTTCTGTGTGACTTATTTCACTTAGAATCATCGTACCTGAATCCACTCACTTTGCTGCTACTGGTCTTATGACATTGATTTCATGGCTGAGGGATATTCCATCGTACGTAAGTACCACAATGTTTTGAACCATTTTTATATTTCCTGGGATATTTAAGGTGTACCCAAGTTGAGGTTCTTGTAGTCAGTGCAGCCCTAAATTTGGAGGTGGCTCTTTCTTATTGATTTTCAGTTTTCCCAAGGTATATTCCCTAGACTGGAAGGGGCCTTGGCTCTGTAGCTCTGTTGTTTACTTGTTTTAGGGAACACAATGCACTCCTCCAGTGAGGCAGTTGGCAATTTACATCCCACCCATCAGCATAACAAGGCTCCCAGTTCCTCAGGGCCTGTCTTGCCTTTCTGGTTTTTACACATTTTGTGGATGTCCCTTTTGACCGGTGGGAAATGATACTTCTTTGTAGTGTAGATTTGCATTGCCCACTTGCTTGCTTGGCCAAAAAGGGCGTATGCGTTTTCTCCTGAATATATTCAGGAGAAAACGCATACGCCCTTTTTGGCCAAGTGCACCATTGTCCAAGTTGTGCCCCTCTTCCTGTGCTTTACAGGCGATTCCAAGGTACGTCTTGAAATCAGTTTCCTGCTATTTTGCCTCGCTTTCAAGTCCGCCTCGTTGACTTCCCTCAACAGATTTTTGGACGATTGTTGTCCTTTATCACTCTGCCAGTATGTGAATTGCTGTGCCCCTGAGCTCCATTTCTCAACTCGTTTTTTGGGAGCTGAACACAAGTCCAAAATTTTGGATCATGTCCTATACTGGTTCCCTGTGGCTGGCTGAGACTTTGGTTAATTCTTCTTCCTGCCGGGAAATTACAGTGACATGTGCCCGTCCAAATGCCTAACAGCTACTGTCTCATGGGTTCTCCATCGTCCCTTCCATCCTCTGCCAAATTGGGAACCTGTGCAAACCAGGAGGTTAAAGGGCCTGTCTCTCCAAGTTGGGAGATTGATAGTAAGGCAGTTGGAAAGTCAAACAGGAGCACCAGGAGAGGGACTATTCGTTGAGTTTTAGAAACCTTTCGTATTCACAGTGTGTCTATTCTCTAGTTTTCCTGTACATGTTATAGCTGTAGTAATATTCCCTTGAACCTGGAGAGTTGGGACCCATGGAATGGGGGCCATGCATTATTGCTTGAAAGGGTCTGCATTTGCTCACCCAATCTCACCAATCCTCTCAGTCCCAAGTGTCCAGCCTTATGCCACATCCAGCTGTCATTGTAGATAGGGTCTTTCCAGGTTTCCTCAGACACCCTGAAGGAATTGTAAAGAATTTCCCTGTTTTTTGGTTTTGCTTTGAAATTCCTTTTTATAGTGGGTTTGAGCTGATTCTCGCTGCCATGTTTATGCCACTCTAGACACACTTGATTCCCTTATGGAGTCATATCAATACATAGGTTTTAAGATTCTTACTAGTCAGATATATTCCTCTGCGGGAAATATGGGGTTTTGAGTCTCTTTCACTGAGGAAGCTGTAGGTCTTGTCTATTCCAAAGTTGGTTTTTGGAACGGTCCCTGTGCTTATATCAAACTCTGGTTTTATGCATCACCCCACCTCTCCATCCCCTTTATGCAGGCATAAGAGTGTTTTCTAAATGTGAGACTCTGTTCTCTTTCCTAACTCAGTTCACGTGTAGCCATGTTTACAGGATTTTCATAAGTGATATCTTATGATAAGTTTCTTTTTCTGTGTGACTTATTTCAATTAGAATCATCGTACCTGAATCCACTCACTTTGCTGCTACTGGTCTTATGACATTGATTTCATGGCTGAGGGATATTCCATCGTACGTAAGTACCACAATGTTTTGAACCATTTTTATATTTCCTGGGATATTTAAGGTGTACCCAAGTTGAGGTTCTTGTAGTCAGTGCAGCCCTAAATTTGGAGGTGGCTCTTTCTTATTGATTTTCAGTTTTCCCATGGTATATTCCCTAGACTGGAAGTGGCCTTGGCTCTGTAGCTCTGTTGTTTACTTGTTTTAGGGAACACAATGCACTCCTCCAGTGAGGCAGTTGGCAGTTTACATCCCGCCCATCAGCATAACAAGGCTCCCAGTTCTCCAGGGCCTGTCTTGCCTTTCTGGTTTTTACACATTTTGTGGATGTCCCTTTTGACCGGTGGGAAGTGATACTTCTTTGTAGTGCAGATTTGCATTGCCCGCTTGCTTGCTTGGCCAAAAAGGGCGTATGCGTTTTCTCCTGAATATATTCAGGAGAAAACGCATACGCCCTTTTTGGCCAAGTGCACCATTGTCCAAGTTGTGCCCCTCTTCCTGTGCTTTACAGGCGATTCCAAGGTACCTCTTGAAATCTGTTTCCTGCTATTTTGCCTCGCTTTCAAGTCCGCCTCGTTGACTTCCCTCAACAGATTTTTGGACGATAGTTGTCCTTTATCACTCTGCCAGTTTGTGAATTGCTGTGCCCCTGAGCTCCATTTCTCAACTCGTTTTTTGTGAGCTGAACGCAAGTCCAAAATTTTGGATCATGTCCTATACTGGTTCCCGGTGGGTGGCTGAGACTTTGGTTAATTCTTCTTCCTGCTGGGAAATTAGAGTGACATGTGCCCGTCCAAATGCCTAAAAGCTACTCTCTCATGGGTTCTCTCTCGTCCCTTCCATCCTCTGCCAAATTGGGAACCTGTGCAAACCAGGAGGTTAAAGGGCCTGTCTCTCCAAGTTGGGAGATTGATAGTAAGGCAGTTGGAAAGTCAAACTGGAGCACCAAGAGAGGGACTATTCGTTGAGTTTTAGAAACCTTTCGTATTCACAGTGTGTCCATTCTCTAGGTTTCCTGTACATCTTATAGCTGTAGTAATATTCCCTTGAACCTGGAGAATTGGGACCCATGGAATGGGGGCCATGCATTATTGCTTGAAAGGGTCTGCATTTGCTCACCCAATCTCACCAATCCTCTCAGTCCCAAGTGTCCAGCCTTATGCCACATCCAGCTGTCATTGTAGATAGGGTCTTTCCAGGTTTCCTCAGACACCCTGAAGGAATTGTAAAGAATTTCCCTGTTTTTTGGTTTTGCTTTTGAAATTCCTTTTTTTTTTTTTTTTTCTTTTTGCGATATGTGGGCCTCTCACTGTTGTGGCCTCTCCCGTTGCGGAGCACAGGCTCCGGATGCGCAGGCCCAGCGGCCATGGCTCTCGGGCCCAGCCGCTCCGCGGCATATGGGATCCTCCCAGACCGGGGCACGAACCCGTATCCCCTGCATCGGCAGGCGGACTCTTAACCACTGCGCCACCAGGGAGGCCCTGAAATTCCTTTTTATAGTGGGTTTGAGCTGATTCTCGCTGCCATGTTTATGCCACTCTAGACACCCTTGATTCCCTTATGGAGACATATCAATACATAGGTTTTAAGATTCTTACTAGTCAGATATATTCCTCTGTGGGAAATATGGGGTTTTGAGTCTCTTTCACTGAGGAAGGTGTAAGTCTTGTCTATTCCAAAGTTGGTTTTTGAAACGGTTCCTGTGCTTATATCAAACTCTGGTTTTATGCATCACCCCACCTCTCCTTCCCCTTTATGCAGGCATAAGAGTGTTTTCTAAATGTGAGACTGTGTTCTCTTTCCTAACTCAGTTCACGTGTAGCCATGTTTACAGGATCTTCATAAGTGATATCTTATGATAAGTTTCTTTTTCTGTGTGACTTATTTCACTTAGAATCATCGTACCTGAATCCACTCACTTTGCTGCTACTGGTCTTATGACATTGATTTCATGGCTGAGGGATATTCCATCGTACGTAAGTACCACAATGTTTTGAACCATTTTTATATTTCCTGGGATATTTAAGGTGTACCCAAGTTGAGGTTCTTGTAGTCAGTGCAGCCCTAAATTTGGAGGTGGCTCTTTCTTATTGATTTTCAGTTTTCCCAAGGTATATTCCCTAGACAGGAAGTGGACTTGGCTCTGTAGCTCTGTTGTTTACTTGTTTTAGGGAACACAATGCACTCCTCCAGTGAGGCAGTTGGCAGTTTACATCCCGCCCATCAGCATAACAAGGCTCCCAGTTCTCCAGGGCCTGTCTTGCCTTTCTGGTTTTTACACTTTTTGTGGATGTCCCTTTTGACCGGTGGGAAGTGATACTTCTTTGTAGTGCAGATTTGCATTGCCCGCTTGCTTGCTAGGCCAAAAAGGGCGTATGCGTTTTCTCCTGAATATATTCAGGAGAAAACGCATACGCCCTTTTTGGCCAAGTGCACCATTATCCAAGTTGTGCCCCTCTTCCTGTGCTTTACAGGCGATTCCAAGGTACCTCTTGAAATCTGTTTCCTGCTATTTTGCCTCGCTTTCAAGTCCGCCTCGTTGACTTCCCTCAACAGATTTTTGGACGATAGTTGTCCTTTATCACTCTGCCAGTTTGTGAATTGCTGTGCCCCTGAGCTCCATTTCTCAACTCGTTTTTTTGTGAGCTGAACGCAAGTGCAAAATTTTGGATCATGTCCTATACTGGTTCCCGGTGGGTGGCTGAGACTTTGTTTAATTCTTCTTCCTGCCGGGAAATTAGAGTGACATGTGCCCGTCCAAATGCCTAACAGCTACTCTCTCATGTGTTCTCTCTCGTCCCTTCCATCCTCTGCCAAATTGGGAACCTGTGCAAACCAGGAGGTTAAAGGGCCTGTCTCTCCAAATTGGGAGATTGATAGTAAGGCAGTTGGAAAGTCAAACTGGAGCACCAGGAGAGGGACTATTCGTTGAGTTTTAGAAACCTTTCATATTCACAGTGTGTCCATTCTCTAGGTTTCCTGTACATGTTATTGCTGTAGTAATATTCCCTTGAACCTGGAGAGTTGGGACCCATGGAATGGTGGCCATGCATTATTGCTTGAAAGTGTCTGCATTCGCTCACCCAATCTCACCAATCCTCTCAGTCCCAAGTGTCCAGCCTTATGCCACATCCAGCTGTCATTGTAGATAGGGTCTTTCCAGGTTTCCTCAGACACCCTGAAGGAATTGTAAAGAATTTCCCTGTTTTTTGGTTTTGCTTTTGAAATTCCTTTTTATAGTGGGTTTGAGCTGATTCTCGCTGCCATGTTTATGCCACTCTAGACACACTTGATTCCCTTATGGAGACATATCAATACATAGGTTTTAAGATTCTTACTGGTCAGATATATTCCTCTGTGGGAAATATGGGGTTTTGAGTCTCTTTCACTGAGGAAGGTGTCGGTCTTGTCAATTCCAAAGTTGGTTTTTGAAACGGTCCCTGTGCTTATATCAAACTCTGGTTTTATGCATCACCCCACCTCTCCTTCCCCTTTATGCAGGCATAAGAGTGTTTTCTAAATGTGAGACTCTGTTCTCTTTCCTAACTCAGTTCACGTGTAGCCATGTTTACAGGATCTTCATAAGTGATATCTTATGATAAGTTTCTTTTTCTGTGTGACTTATTTCACTTAGAATCATCGTACCTGAATCCACTCACTTTGTTGCTACTGGTCTTATGACATTGATTTCATGGCTGAGGGATATTCCATCATACGTAAGTACCACAATGTTTTGAACCATTTTTATATTTCCTGGGATATTTAAGGTGTACCCAAGTTGAGGTTCTTGTAGCCAGTGCAGCCCTAAATTTGGAGGTGGCTCTTTCTTATTGATTTTCAGTTTTCCCAAGTATATTCCCTAGACTGGAAGTGGCCTTGGCTCTGTAGCTCTGTTGTTTACTTGTTTTAGGGAACACAATGCACTCCTCCAGTGAGGCAGTTGGCAATTTACATCCCACCCATCAGCATAACAAGGCTCCCAGTTCCTCAGGGCCTGTCTTGCCTTTCTGGTTTTTACACATTTTGTGGATGTCCCTTTTGACCGGTGGGAAATGATACTTCTTTGTAGTGCAGATTTGCATTGCCTGCTTGCTTGCTTGGCCAAAAAGGGCGTATGCGTTTTGTCCTGAATATATTCAGGAGAAAACGCATACGCCCTTTTTGGCCAAGTGCACCATTGTCCAAGTTGTGCCCCTCTTCCTGTGCTTTACAGTCGATTCCAACGTACCTCTTGAAATCTGTTTCCTGCTATTTTGCCTCGCTTTCAAGTCCGCCTCGTTGACTTCCCTCAACAGATTTTTGGACGATAGTTGTCCTTTATCACTCTGCCAGTTTGTGAATTGCTGTGCCCCTGAGCTCCATTTCTCAACTCGTTTTTTGTGAGCTGAACGCAAGTCCAAAATTTTGGATCATGTCCTATACTGGTTCCCGGTGGGTGGCTGAGACTTTGGTTAATTCTTCTTCCTGCCGGGAAATTAGAGTGGCATGTGCCCGTCCAAATGCCTAACAGCTACTCTCTCATGGGTTCTCCCTCGTCCCTTCCATCCTCTGCCAAATTGGGAACCTGTGCAAACCAGGAGGTTAAACGGCCTGTCTCTCCAAGTTGGGAGATTGATAGTAAGGCAGTTGGAAAGTCAAACTGGAGCACCAGGAGAGGGACTATTCGTTGAGTTTTAGAAACCTTTCGTATTCACAGTGTGTCTATTCTCTAGGTTTCCTGTACATGTTATAGCTGTAGTAATATTCCCTTGAACCTGGAGAGTTGGGACCCATGGAATGGGGGCCATGCATTATTGCTTGAAAGGGTCTGCATTTGCTCACCCAATCTCACCAATCCTCTCAGTCCCAAGTGTCCAGCCTTATGCCACATCCAGCTGTCATTGTAGATAGGGTCTTTCCAGGTTTCCTCAGACACCCTGAAGGAATTGTAAAGAATTTCCCTGTTTTTTGGTTTTGCTTTTGAAATTCCTTTTTATAGTGGGTTTGAGCTGATTCTCGCTGCCATGTTTATGCCACTCTAGACACACTTGATTCCCTTATGGAGTCATATCAATACATAGGTTTTAAGATTCTTACTAGTCAGATATATTCCTCTGCGGGAAATATGGGGTTTTGAGTCTCTTTCACTGAGGAAGGTGTAGGTCTTGTCTATTCCAAAGTTGGTTTTTGGAACGGTCCCTGTGCTTATATCAAACTCTGGTTTTATGCATCACCCCACCTCTCCATCCCCTTTATGCAGGCATAAGAGTGTTTTCTAAATGTGAGACTCTGTTCTCTTTCCTAACTCAGTTCACGTGTAGCCATGTTTACAGGATCTTCTTAAGTGATATCTTATGATAAGTTTCTTTTTCTGTGTGACTTATTTCACTTAGAATCATCGTACCTGAATCCACTCACTTTGCTGCTACTGGTCTTATGACATTGATTTCATGGCTGAGGGATATTCCATCGTACGTAAGTACCACAATGTTTTGAACCATTTTTATATTTCCTGGGATATTTAAGGTGTACCCAAGTTGAGGTTCTTGTAGTCAGTGCAGCCCTAAATTTGGAGGTGGCTCTTTCTTATTGATTTTCAGTTTTCCCAAGGTATATTCCCTAGACTGGAAGTGGCCTTGGCTCTGTAGCTCTGTTGTTTACTTGTTTTAGGGAACACAATGCACTCCTCCAGTGAGGCAGTTGGCAGTTTACATCCCGCCCATCAGCATAACAAGGCTCCCAGTTCTCCAGGGCCTGTCTTGCCTTTCTGGTTTTTACACTTTTTGTGGATGTCCCTTTTGACCGGTGGGAAGTGATACTTCTTTGTAGTGCAGATTTGCATTGCCCGCTTGCTTGCTTGGCCAAAAAGGGCGTATGCGTTTTCTCCTGAATATATTCAGGAGAAAACGCATACGCCCTTTTTGGCCAAGTGCACCATTGTCCAAGTTGTGCCCCTCTTCCTGTGCTTTACAGGCGATTCCAAGGTACCTCTTGAAATCTGTTTCCTGCTATTTTGCCTCACTTTCAAGTCCGCCTCGTTGACTTCCCTCAACAGATTTTTGGACGATAGTTGTCCTTTATCACTCTGCCAGTTTGTGAATTGCTGTGCCCCTGAGCTCCATTTCTCAACTCGTTTTTTGTGAGCTGAACGCAAGTCCAAAATTTTGGATCATGTCCTATACTGGTTCCCGGTGGGTGGCTGAGACTTTGGTTAATTCTTCTTCCTGCCGGGAAATTAGAGTGACATGTGCCCGTCCAAATGCCTAACAGCTACTCTCTCATGGGTTCTCACTCGTCCCTTCCATCCTCTGCCAAATTGGGAACCTGTGCAAACCAGGAGGTTAAAGGGCCTGTCTCTCCAAGTTGGGAGATTGATAGTAAGGCAGTTGGAAAGTCAAACTGGAGCACCAGGAGAGGGACTATTCGTTGAGTTTTAGAAACCTTTCGTATTCACAGTGTGTCCATTCTCTAGGTCTCCTGTACATGTTATAGCTGTAGTAATATTCCCTTGAACCTGGAGAGTTGGGACCCATGGAATGGGGGCCATGCATTTTTGCTTTAAAGGGTCTGCATTTGCTCACCCAATCTCACCAATCCTCTCAGTCCCAAGTGTCCAGGCTTATGCCACATCCAGCTGTCATTGTAGATAGGGTCTTTCCAGGTTTCCTCAGACACCCTGAAGGAATTGTAAAGAATTTCCCTGTTTTTTGGTTTTGCTTTTGAAATTCCTTTTTATAGTGGGTTTGAGCTGATTCTTGCTGCCATGTTTATGCCACTCTAGACACACTTGATTCCCTTATGGAGTCATATCAATACATAGGTTTTAAGATTCTTACTAGTCAGATATATTCCTCTGTGGGAAATATGGGGTTTTGAGTCTCTTTCACTAAGGAAGGTGTCGGTCTTGTCAATTCCAAAGTTGGTTTTTGAAACGGTCTCTGTGCTTATATCAAACTCTGGTTTTATGCATCACCCCACCTCTCCTTCCCCTTTATGCAGGCATAAGAGTGTTTTCTAAATGTGAGACTCTGTTCTCTTTCCTAACTCAATTCACGTGTAGCCATGTTTACAGGATCTTCATAAGTGATATCTTATGATAAGTTTCTTTTTCTGTGTGACTTATTTCACTTAGAATCATCGTACCTGAATCCACTCACTTTGCTGCTACTGGTCTTATGACATTGATTTCATGGCTGAGGGATATTCCATCGTACGTAAGTACCACAATGTTTTGAACCATTTTTATATTTCCTGGGATATTTAAGGTGTACCCAAGTTGAGGTTCTTGTAGTCAGTGCAGCCCTAAATTTGGAGGTGGCTCTTTCTTATTGATTTTCAGTTTTCCCAAGGTATATTCCCTAGACTGGAAGTGGCCTTGGCTCTGTAGCTCTGTTGTTTACTTGTTTTAGGGAACACAATGCACTCCTCCAGTGAGGCAGTTGGCAATTTACATCCCGCCCATCAGCATAACAAGGCTCCCAGTTCTCCAGGGCCTGTCTTGCCTTTCTGGTTTTTACACATTTTGTGGATGTCCCTTTTGACCGGTGGGAAGTGATACTTCTTTGTAGTGCAGATTTGCATTGCCCGCTTGCTTGCTTGGCCAAAAAGGGCGTATGCGTTTTCTCCTGAATATATTCAGGAGAAAACGCATACGCCCTTTTTGGCCAAGTGCACCATTGTCCAAGTTGTGCCCCTCTTCCTGTGCTTTACAGGCGATTCCAAGGTACCTCTTGAAATCTGTTTCCTGCTATTTTGCCTCGCTTTCAAGTCCGCCTCGTTGACTTCCCTCAACAGATTTTTGGACGATAGTTGTCCTTTATCACTCTGCCAGTTTGTGAATTGCTGTGCCCCTGAGCTCCATTTCTCAACTCGTTTTTTGTGAGCTGAACGCAAGTCCAAAATTTTGGATCATGTACTATACTGGTTCCCGGTGGGTGGCTGAGACTTTGGTTAATTCTTCTTCCTGCCGGGAAATTAGAGTGACATGTGCCCGTCCAAATGCCTAACAGCTACTCTCTCATGGGTTCTCCCTCGTCCCTTCCATCCTCTGCCAAATTGGGAACCTGTGCAAACCAGGAGGTTAAACGGCCTGTCTCTCCAAGTTGGGAGATTGATAGTAAGGCAGTTGGAAAGTCAAACTGGAGCACCAGGAGAGGGACTATTCGTTGAGTTTTAGAAACCTTTCGTATTCACAGTGTGTCCATTCTCTAGGTTTCCTGTACATGTTATAGCTGTAGTAATATTCCCTTGAACCTGGAGAGTTGGGACCCATGGAATGGGGGCCATGCATTATTGCTTGAAAGGGTCTGCATTCGCTCACCCAATCTCACCAATCCTCTCAGTCCCAAGTGTCCAGCCTTATGCCACATCCAGCTGTCATTGTAGATAGGGTCTTTCCAGGTTTCCTCAGACACCCTGAAGGAATTGTAAAGAATTTCCCTGTTTTTTGGTTTTGCTTTTGAAATTCCTTTTTATAGTGAGTTTGAGCTGATTCTCGCTGCCATGTTTATGCCACTCTAGACACACTTGATTCCCTTATGGAGTCATATCAATACATAGGTTTTAAGATTCTTACTAGTCAGATATATTCCTCTGCGGGAAATATGGGGTTTTGAGTCTCTTTCACTGAGGAAGGTGTAGGTCTTGTCTATTCCAAAGTTGGTTTTTGGAACGGTCCCTGTGCTTATATCAAACTCTGGTTTTATGCATCACCCCACCTCTCCATCCCCTTTATGCAGGCATAAGAGTGTTTTCTAAATGTGAGACTCTGTTCTCTTTCCTAACTCAGTTCACGTGTAGCCATGTTTACAGGATCTTCATAAGTGATATCTTATGATAAGTTTCTTTTTCTGTGTGACTTATTTCACTTAGAATCATCGTACCTGAATCCACTCACTTTGCTGCTACTGGTCTTATGACATTGATTTCATGGCTGAGGGATATTCCATCGTACGTAAGTACCACAATGTTTTGAACCATTTTTATATTTCCTGGGATATTTAAGGTGTACCCAAGTTGAGGTTCTTGTAGTCAGTGCAGCCCTAAATTTGGAGGTGGCTCTTTCTTATTGATTTTCAGTTTTCCCAAGGTATATTCCCTAGACTGGAAGTGGCCTTGGCTCTGTAGCTCTGTTGTTTACTTGTTTTAGGGAACACAATGCACTCCTCCAGTGAGGCAGTTGGCAGTTTACATCCCGCCCATCAGCATAACAAGGCTCCCAGTTCTCCAGGGCCTGTCTTGCCTTTCTGGTTTTTACACTTTTTGTGGATGTCCCTTTTGACCGGTGGGAAGTGATACTTCTTTGTAGTGCAGATTTGCATTGCCCGCTTGCTTGCTTGGCCAAAAAGGGCGTATGCGTTTTCTCCTGAATATATTCAGGAGAAAACGCATACGCCCTTTTTGGCCAAGTGCACCATTGTCCAAGTTGTGCCCCTCTTCCTGTGCTTTACAGGCGATTCCAAGGTACCTCTTGAAATCTGTTTCCTGCTATTTTGCCTCGCTTTCAAGTCCGCCTCGTTGACTTCCCTCAACAGATTTTTGGACGATAGTTGTCCTTTATCACTCTGCCAGTTTGTGAATTGCTGTGCCCCTGAGCTCCATTTCTCAACTCGTTTTTTGTGAGCTGAACGCAAGTCCAAAATTTTGGATCATGTCCTATACTGGTTCCCGGTGGGTGGCTGAGACTTTGGTTAATTCTTCTTCCTGCCGGGAAATTAGAGTGACATGTGCCCGTCCAAATGCCTAACAGCTACTCTCTCATGGGTTCTCCCTCGTCCCTTCCATCCTCTGCCAAATTGGGAACCTGTGCAAACCAGGAGGTTAAAGGGCCTGTCTCTCCAAGTTGGGAGATTGATAGTAAGGCAGTTGGAAAGTCAAACTGGAGCACCAGGAGAGGGACTATTCGTTGAGTTTTAGAAACCTTTCGTATTCACAGTGTGTCCATTCTCTAGGTTTCCTGTACATGTTATAGCTGTAGTGATATTCCCTTGAACCTGGAGAGTTGGGACCCATGGAATTGGGGCCATGCATTATTGCTTGAAAGGGTCTGCATTTGCTCACCCAATCTCACCAATCCTCTCAGTCCCAAGTGTCCAGCCTTATGCCACATCCAGCTGTCATTGTAGATAGGGTCTTTCCAGGTTTCCTCAGACACCCTGAAGGAATTGTAAAGAATTTCCCTGTTTTTTGGTTTTGCTTTTGAAATTCCTTTTTATAGTGGGTTTGAGCTGATTCTCGCTGCCATGTTTATGCCACTCTAGACACACTTGATTCCCTTATGGAGACATATCAATACATAGGTTTTAAGATTCTTACTAGTCAGATATATTCCTCTGTGGGAAATATGGGGTTTTGAGTCTCTTTCACTAAGGAAGGTGTCGGTCTTGTCAATTCCAAAGTTGGTTTTAGAAACGGTCCCTGTGCTTATATCAAACTCTGGTTTTATGCATCACCCCACCTCTCCTTCCCCTTTATGCAGGCATAAGAGTGTTTTCTAAATGTGAGACTCTGTTCTCTTTCCTAACTCAGTTCACGTGTAGCCATGTTTACAGGATCTTCATAAGTGATATCTTATGATAAGTTTCTTTTTCTGTGTGACTTATTTCACTTAGAATCATCGTACCTGAATCCACTCACTTTGCTGCTACTGGTCTTATAACATTGATTTCATGGCTGAGGGATATTCCATCGTACGTAAGTACCACAATGTTTTGAACCATTTTTATATTTCCTGGGATATTTAAGGTGTACCCAAGTTGAGGTTCTTGTAGTCAGTGCAGCCCTAAATTTGGAGGTGGCTCTTTCTTATTGATTTTCAGTTTTCCCAAGGTATATTCCGTAGACTGGAAGTGGCCTTGGCTCTGTAGCTCTGTTGTTTACTTGTTTTAGGGAACACAATGCACTCCTCCAGTGAGGCAGTTGGCAATTTACATCCCGCCCATCAGCATAACAAGGCTCCCTGTTCTCCAGGGCCTGTCTTGCCTTTCTGGTTTTTACACATTTTGTGGATGTCCCTTTTGACCGGTGGGAAATTATACTTCTTTGTAGTGCAGATTTGCATTGCCCGCTTGCTTGCTTGGCCAAAAAGGGCGTATGCGTTTTCTCCTGAATATATTCAGGAGAAAACGCATACGCTCTTTTTGGCCAAGTGCACCATTGTCCAAGTTGTGCCCCTCTTCCTGTGCTTTACAGGCGATTCCAAGGTACCTCTTGAAATCTGTTTCCTGCTATTTTGCCTCGCTTTCAAGTCCGCCTCGTTGACTTCCCTCAACAGATTTTTGGACGATAGTTGTCCTTTATCACTCTGCCAGTTTGTGAATTGCTGTGCCCCTGAGCTCCATTTCTCAACTCGTTTTTTGTGAGCTGAACGCAAGTCCAAAATTTTGGATCATGTCCTATACTGGTTCCCGGTGGGTGGCTGAGACTTTGGTTAATTCTTCTTCCTGCCGGGAAATTAGAGTGACATGTGCCCGTCCAAATGCCTAACAGCTACTCTCTCATGGGTTCTCCCTCGTCCCTTCCATCCTCTGCCAAATTGGGAACCTGTGCAAACCAGGAGGTTAAAGGGCCTGTCTCTCCAAGTTGGGAGATTGATAGTAAGGCAGTTGGAAAGTCAAACTGGAGCACCAGGAGAGGGACTATTCGTTGAGTTTTAGAAACCTTTCGTATTCACAGTGTGTCCATTCTCTAGGTTTCCTGTACATGTTATAGCTGTAGTAATATTCCCTTGAACCTGGAGAGTTGGGACCCATGGAATGGGGGCCATGCATTATTGCTTGAAAGGGTCTGCATTTGCTCACCCAATCTCACCAATCCTCTCAGTCCCAAGTGTCCAGCCTTATGCCACATCCAGCTGTCATTGTAGATAGGGTCTTTCCAGGTTTCCTCAGACACCCTGAAGGAATTGTAAAGAATTTCCCTGTTTTTTGGTTTTGCTTTTGAAATTCCTTTTTATAGTGGGTTTGAGCTGATTCTCGCTGCCATGTTTATGCCACTCTAGACACACTTGATTCCCTTATGGAGACATATCAATACATAGGTTTTAAGATACTTACTAGTCAGATATATTCCTCTGTGGGAAATATGGGGTTTTGAGTCTCTTTCACTGAGGAAGGTGTCGGTCTTGTCAATTCCAAAGTTGGTTTTTGAAACGGTCCCTGTGCTTATATCAAACTCTGGTTTTATGCATCACCCCACCTCTCCTTCCCCTTTATGCAGGCATAAGAGTGTTTTCTAAATGTGAGACTCTGTTCTCTTTCCTAACTCAGTTCACGTGTAGCCATGTTTACAGGATCTTCATAAGTGATATCTTATGATAAGTTTCTTTTTCTGTGTGACTTATTTCACTTAGAATCATCGTACCTGAATCCACTCACTTTGCTGCTACTGGTCTTATGACATTGATTTCATGGCTGAGGGATATTCCATCGTACGTAATTACCACAATGTTTTGAACCATTTTTATATTTCCTGGGATATTTAAGGTGTACCCAAGTTGAGGTTCTTGTAGTCAGTGCAGCCCTAAATTTGGAGGTGGCTCTTTCTTATTGATTTTCAGTTTTCCCAAGGTATATTCCCTAGACTGGAAGTGGCCTTGGCTCTGTAGCTCTGTTGTTTACTTGTTTTAGGGAACACAATGCACTCCTCCAGTGAGGCAGTTGGCAATTTACATCCCGCCCATCAGCATAACAAGGCTCCCAGTTCTCCAGGGCCTGTCTTGCCTTTCTGGTTTTTACACATTTTGTGGATGTCCCTTTTGACCGGTGGGAAGTGATACTTCTTTGTAGTGCAGATTTGCATTGCCCGCTTGCTTGCTTGGCCAAAAAGGGCGTATGCGTTTTCTCCTGAATATATTCAGGAGAAAACGCATACGCCCTTTTTGGCCAAGTGCACCATTGTCCAAGTTGTGCCCCTCTTCCTGTGCTTTCCAGGCGATTCCAAGGTACCTCTTGAAATCTGTTTCCTGCTATTTTGCCTCGCTTTCAAGTCCGCCTCGTTGACTTCCCTCAACAGATTTTTGGACGATAGTTGTCCTTTATCACTCTGCCAGTTTGTGAATTGCTGTGCCCCTGAGCTCCATTTCTCAACTCGTTTTTTGTGAGCTGAACGCAAGTCGAAAATTTTGGATCATGTCCTATACTGGTTCCCGGTGGGTGGCTGAGACTTTGGTTAATTCTTCTTCCTGCCGGGAAATTAGAGTGACATGTGCCCGTCCAAATGCCTAACAGCTACTCTCTCATGGGTTCTCCCTCGTCCCTTCCATCCTCTGCCAAATTGGGAACCTGTGCAAACCAGGAGGTTAAAGGGCCTGTCTCTCCAAGTTGGGAGATTGATAGTAAGGCAGTTGGAAAGTCAAACTGGAGCACCAGGAGAGGGACTATTCGTTGAGTTTTAGAAACCTTTCGTATTCACAGTGTGTCCATTCACTAGGTTTCCTGTACATGTTATAGCTGTAGTGATATTCCCTTGAACCTGGAGAGTTGGGACCCATGGAATGGGGGCCATGCATTATTGCTTGAAAGGGTCTGCATTTGCTCACCCAATCTCACCAATCCTCTCAGTCCCAAGTGTCCAGCCTTATGCCACATCCAGCTGTCATTGTAGATAGGGTCTATCCAGGTTTCCTCAGACACCCTGAAGGAATTGTAAAGAATTTCCCTGTTTTTTGGTTTTGCTTTTGAAATTCCTTTTTATAGTGGGTTTGAGCTGATTCTCGCTGCCATGTTTATGCACTCTAGACACACTTGATTCCCTTATGGAGACATATCAATACATAGGTTTTAAGATTCTTACTAGTCAGATATATTCCTCTGTGGGAAATATGGGGTTTTGAGTCTCTTTCACTAAGGAAGGTGTCGGTCTTGTCAATTCCAAAGTTGGTTTTAGAAACGGTCCCTGTGCTTATATCAAACTCTGGTTTTATGCATCACCCCACCTCTCCTTCCCCTTTATGCAGGCATAAGAGTGTTTTCTAAATGTGAGACTCTGTTCTCTTTCCTAACTCAGTTCACGTGTAGCCATGTTTACAGGATCTTCATAAGTGATATCTTATGATAAGTTTCTTTTTCTGTGTGACTTATTTCACTTAGAATCATCGTACCTGAATCCACTCACTTTGCTGCTACTGGTCTTATGACATTGATTTCATGGCTGAGGGATATTCCATTGTACGTAAGTACCACAATGTTTTGAACCATTTTTATATTTCCTGGGATATTTAAGGTGTACCCAAGTTGAGGTTCTTGTAGTCAGTGCAGCCCTAAATTTGGAGGTGGCTCTTTCTTATTGATTTTCAGTTTTCCCAAGGTATATTCCGTAGACTGGAAGTGGCCTTGGCTCTGTAGCTCTGTTGTTTACTTGTTTTAGGGAACACAATGCACTCCTCCAGTGAGGCAGTTGGCAATTTACATCCCGCCCATCAGCATAACAAGGCTCCCAGTTCTCCATGGCCTGTCTTGCCTTTCTGGTTTTTACACATTTTGTGGATGTCCCTTTTGACCGGTGGGAAGTGATACTTCTTTGTAGTGCAGATTTGCATTGCCCGCTTGCTTGCTTGGCCAAAAAGGGCGTATGCGTTTTCTCCTGAATATATTCAGGAGAAAACGCATACGCCCTTTTTGGCCAAGTGCACCATTGTCCAAGTTGTGCCCCTCTTCCTGTGCTTTACAGGCGATTCCAAGGTACCTCTTGAAATCTGTTTCTTGCTATTTTGCCTCGCTTTCAAGTCCGCCTCGTTGACTTCCCTCAACAGATTTTTGGACGATAGTTGTCCTTTATCACTCTGCCAGTTTGTGAATTGCTGTGCCCCTGAGCTCCATTTCTCAACTCGTTTTTTGTGAGCTGAACGCAAGTCCAAAATTTTGGATCATGTCCTATACTGGTTCCCGGTGGGTGGCTGAGACTTTGGTTAATTCTTCTTCCTGCCGGGAAATTAGAGTGACATGTGCCCGTCCAAATGCCTAACAGCTACTCTCTCATGGGTTCTCCCTCGTCCCTTCCATCCTCTGCCAAATTGGGAACCTGTGCAAACCAGGAGGTTAAAGGGCCTGTCTCTCCAAGTTGGGAGATTGATAGTAAGGCAGTTGGAAAGTCAAACTGGAGCACCAGGAGAGGGACTATTCGTTGAGTTTTAGAAACCTTTCGTATTCACAGTGTGTCCATTCTCTAGGTTTCCTGTACATGTTATAGCTGTAGTAATATTCCCTTGAACCTGGAGAGTTGGGACCCATAGAATGGGGGCCATGCATTATTGCTTGAAAGGGTCTGCATTTGCTCACCCAATCTCACCAATCCTCTCAGTCCCAAGTGTCCAGCCTTATGCCACATCCAGCTGTCATTGTAGATAGGGTCTTTCCAGGTTTCCTCAGACACCCTGAAGGAATTGTAAAGAATTTCCCTGTTTTTTGGTTTTGCTTTTGAAATTCATTTTTATAGTGGGTTTGAGCTGATTCTCGCTGCCATGTTTATGCCACTCTAGACACACTTGATTCCCTTATGGAGACATATCAATACATAGGTTTTAAGATACTTACTAGTCAGATATATTCCTCTGTGGGAAATATGGGGTTTTGAGTCTCTTTCACTGAGGAAGGTGTCGGTCTTGTCAATTCCAAAGTTGGTTTTTGAAACGGTCCCTGTGCTTATATCAAACTCTGGTTTTATGCATCACCCCACCTCTCCTTCCCCTTTATGCAGGCATAAGAGTGTTTTCTAAATGTGAGACTCTGTTCTCTTTCCTATCTCAGTTCACGTGTAGCCATGTTTACAGGATCTTCATAAGTGATATCTTATGATAAGTTTCTTTTTCTGTGTGACTTATTTCACTTAGAATCATCGTACCTGAATCCACTCACTTTGCTGCTACTGGTCTTATGACATTGATTTCATGGCTGAGGGATATTCCATCGTACGTAAGTACCACAATGTTTTGAACCATTTTTATATTTCCTGGGATATTTAAGGTGTACCCAAGTTGAGGTTCTTGTAGTCAGTGCAGCCCTAAATTTGGAGGTGGCTCTTTCTTATTGATTTTCAGTTTTCCCAAGGTATATTCCCTAGACTGGAAGTGGCCTTGGCTCTGTAGCTCTGTTGTTTACTTGTTTTAGGGAACACAATGCACTCCTCCAGTGAGGCAGTTGGCAATTTACATCCCGCCCATCAGCATAACAAGGCTCCCAGTTCTCCAGGGCCTGTCTTGCCTTTCTGGTTTTTACACATTTTGTGGATGTCCCTTTTGACCGGTGGGAAGTGATACTTCTTTGTAGTGCAGATTTGCATTGCCCACTTGCTTGCTTGGCCAAAAAGGGCGTATGTGTTTTCTCCTGAATATATTCAGGAGAAAACGCATACGCCCTTTTTGGCCAAGTGCACCATTGTCCAAGTTGTGCCCCTCTTCCTGTGCTTTACAGGCGATTCCAACGTACCTCTTGAAATCTGTTTCCTGCTATTTTGCCTCACTTTCAAGTCCGCCTCGTTGACTTCCCTCAACAGATTTTTGGACGATAGTTGTCCTTTATCACTCTGCCAGTTTGTGAATTGCTGTGCCCCTGAGCTCCATTTCTCAACTCGTTTTTTGTGAGCTGAACGCAAGTCCAAAATTTTGGATCATGTCCTATACTGGTTCCCGGTGGGTGGCTGAGACTTTGGTTAATTCTTCTTCCTGCCGGGAAATTAGAGTGACATGTGCCCGTCCAAATGCCTAACAGCTACTCTCTCATGGGTTCTCTCTCGTCCCTTCCATCCTCTGCCAAATTGGGAACCTGTGCAAACCAGGAGGTTAAAGGGCCTGTCTCTGCAAGTTGGGAGATTGATAGTAGGGCAGTTGGAAAGTCAAACTGGAGCACCAGGAGAGGGACTATTCGTTGAGTTTTAGAAACCTTTCGTATTCACAGTGTGTACATTCTCTAGGTTTCCTGTACATGTTATAGCTGTAGTAATATTCCCTTGAACCTGGAGAGTTGGGACCCATGGAATGGGGGCCATGCATTATTGCTTGAAAGGGTCTGCATTCGCTCACCCAATCTCACCAATCCTCTCAGTCCCAAGTGTCCAGCCTTATGCCACATCCAGCTGTCATTGTAGATAGGGTCTTTCCAGGTTTCCTCAGACACCCTGAAGGAATTGTAAAGAATTTCCCTGTTTTTTGGTTTTGCTTTTGAAATTCCTTTTTATAGTGGGTTTTAGCTGATACTCGCTGCCATGTTTATGCCACTCTAGACACACTTGATTCCCTTATGGAGACATATCAATACATAGGTTTTAAGATTCTTACTAGTCAGATATATTCCTCTGTGGGAAATATGGGGTTTTGAGTCTCCTTCACTGAGGAAGGTGTCGGTCTTGTCAATTCCAAAGTTGGTTTTTGAAACGGTCCCTGTGCTTATATCAAACTCTGGTTTTATGCATCACCCCACCTCTCCTTCCCCTTTATGCAGGCATAAGAGTGTTTTCTAAATGTGAGACTCTGTTCTCTTTCCTAACTCAGTTCACGTGTAGCCATGTTTACAGGATCATCATAAGTGATATCTTATGATAAGTTTCTTTTTCTGTGTGACTTATTTCACTTAGAATCATCGTACCTGAATCCACTCACTTTGCTGCTACTGGTCTTATGACATTGATTTCATGGCTGAGGGATATTCCATCGTACGTAAGTACCACAATGTTTTGAACCATTTTTATATTTCCTGGGATATTTAAGGTGTACCCAAGTTGAGGTTCTTGTAGTCAGTGCAGCCCTAAATTTGGAGGTGGCTCTTTCTTATTGATTTTCAGTTTTCCCCAGGTATATTCCCTAGACTGGAAGTGGCCTTGGCTCTGTAGCTCTGTTGTTTACTTGTTTTAGGGAACACAATGCACTCCTCCAGTGAGGCAGTTGGCAATTTACATCCCGCCCATCAGCATAACAAGGCTCCCAGTTCTCCAGGGCCTGTCTTGCCTTTCTGGTTTTTACACATTTTGTGGATGTCCCTTTTGACCGGTGGGAAGTGATACTTCTTTGTAGTGCAGATTTGCATTGCCCGCTTGCTTGCTTGGCCAAAAAGGGCGTATGCGTTTTCTCCTGAATATATTCAGGAGAAAACGCATACGCCCTTTTTGGCCAAGTGCACCATTGTCCAAGTTGTGCCCCTCTTCCTGTGCTTTACAGGCGATTCCAACGTACCTCTTGAAATCTGTTTCCTGCTATTTTGCCTCACTTTCAAGTCCGCCTCGTTGACTTCCCTCAACAGATTTTTGGACGATAGTTGTCCTTTATCACTCTGCCAGTTTGTGAATTGCTGTGCCCCTGAGCTCCATTTCTCAACTCGTTTTTTGTGAGCTGAACGCAAGTCGAAAATTTTGGATCATGTCCTATACTGGTTCCCGGTGGGTGGCTGAGACTTTGGTTAATTCTTCTTCCTGCCGGGAAATTAGAGTGACATGTGCCCGTCCAAATGCCTAACAGCTACTCTCTCATGGGTTCTCTCTCGTCCCTTCCATCCTCTGCCAAATTGGGAACCTGTGCAAACCAGGAGGTTAAAGGGCCTGTCTCTCCAAGTTGGGAGATTGATAGTAAGGCAGTTGGAAAGTCAAACTGGAGCACCAGGAGAGGGACTATTCGTTGAGTTTTAGAAACCTTTCGTATTCACAGTGTGTCCATTCTCTAGGTTTCCTGTACATGTTATAGCTGTAGTAATATTCCCTTGAACCTGGAGAGTTGGGACCCATGGAATGGGGGCCATGCATTATTGCTTGAAAGGGTCTGCATTTGCTCACCCAATCTCACCAATCCTCTCAGTCCCAAGTGTCCAGCCTTATGCCACATCCAGCTGTCATTGTAGATACGGTCTTTCCAGGTTTCCTCAGACACCCTGAAGGAATTGTAAAGAATTTCCCTGTTTTTTGGTTTTGCTTTTGAAATTCCTTTTTATAGTGGGTTTGAACTGATTCTCGCTGCCATGTTTATGCCACTCTAGACACACTTGATTCCCTTATGGAGTCATATCAATACATAGGTTTTAAGATTCTTACTAGTCAGATATATTCCTCTGTGGGAAATATGGGGTTTTGAGTCTCTTTCACTGAGGAAGGTGTCGGTCTTGTCAATTCCAAAGTTGGTTTTTGAAACGGTCCCTGTGCTTATATCAAACTCTGGTTTTATGCATCACCCCACCTCTCCTTCCCCTTTATGCAGGCATAAGAGTGTTTTCTAAATGTGAGACTCTGTTCTCTTTCCTAACTCAGTTCACGTGTAGCCATGTTTACAGGATCTTCATAAGTGATAACTTATGATAAGTTTCTTTTTCTGTGTGACTTATTTCACTTAGAATCATCGTACCTGAATCCACTCACTTTTCTGCTACTGGTCTTATGACATTGATTTCATGGCTGAGGGATATTCCATCGTACGTAAGTACCACAATGTTTTGAACCATTTTTATATTTCCTGGGATATTTAAGGTGTACCCAAGTTGAGGTTCTTGTAGTCAGTGCAGCCCTAAATTTGGAGGTGGCTCTTTCTTATTGATTTTCAGTTTTCCCCAGGTATATTCCCTAGACTGGAAGTGGCCTTGGCTCTGTAGCTCTGTTGTTTACTTGTTTTAGGGAACACAATGCACTCCTCCAGTGAGGCAGTTGGCAATTTACATCCCGCCCATCAGCATAACAAGGCTCCCAGTTCTCCAGGGCCTGTCTTGCCTTTCTGGTTTTTACACATTTTGTGGATGTCCCTTTTGACCGGTGGGAAGTGATACTTCTTTGTAGTGCAGATTTGCATTGCCCGCTTGCTTGCTTGGCCAAAAAGGGCGTATGCGTTTTCTCCTGAATATATTCAGGAGAAAACGCATACGCCCTTTTTGGCCAAGTGCACCATTGTCCAAGTTGTGCCCCTCTTCCTGTGCTTTACAGGCGATTCCAACGTACCTCTTGAAATCTGTTTCCTGCTATTTTGCCTCACTTTCAAGTCCGCCTCGTTGACTTCCCTCAACAGATTTTTGGACGATAGTTGTCCTTTATCACTCTGCCAGTTTGTGAATTGCTGTGCCCCTGAGCTCCATTTCTCAACTCGTTTTTTGTGAGCTGAACGCAAGTCCAAAATTTTGGATCATGTCCTATACTGGTTCCCGGTGGGTGGCTGAGACTTTGGTTAATTCTTCTTCCTGCCGGGAAATTAGAGTGACATGTGCCCGTCCAAATGCCTAACAGCTACTCTCTCATGGGTTCTCCCTCGTCCCTTCCATCCTCTGCCAAATTGGGAACCTGTGCAAACCAGGAGGTTAAAGGGCCTGTCTCTCCAAGTTGGGAGATTGATAGTAAGGCAGTTGGAAAGTCAAACTGGAGCACCAGGAGAGGGACTATTCGTTGAGTTTTAGAAACCTTTCGTATTCACAGTGTGTCCATTCTCTAGGTTTCCTGTACATGTTATAGCTGTAGTAATATTCCCTTGAAGCTGGAGAGTTGGGACCCATGGAATGGGGGCCATGCATTATTGCTTGAAAGGGTCTGCATTTGCTCACCCAATCTCACCAATCCTCTCAGTCCCAAGTGTCCAGCTTTATGCCACATCCAGCTGTCATTGTAGATAGGGTCTTTCCAGGTTTCCTCAGACACCCTGAAGGAATTGTAAAGAATTTCCCTGTTTTTTGGTTTTGCTTTTGAAAATCCTTTTTATAGTGGGTTTGAGCTGATTCTCGCTGCCATGTTTATGCCACTCTAGACACACTTGATTCCCTTATGGAGTCATATCAATACATAGGTTTTAAGATTCTTATTAGTCAGATATACTCCTCTGCGGGAAATATGGGGTTTTGAGTCTCTTTCACTGAGGAAGGTGTAGGTCTTGTCTATTCCAAAGTTGGTTTTTGGAACGGTCCCTGTGCTTATATCAAACTCTGGTTTTATGCATCACCCCACCTCTCCATCCCCTTTATGCAGGCCTAAGAGTGTTTTCTAAATGTGAGACTCTGTTCTCTTTCCTAACTCAGTTCACGTGTAGCCATGTTTACAGGATCTTCAGAAGTGATATCTTGTGATAAGTTTCTTTTTCTGTGTGACTTATTTCACTTAGAATCATCGTACCTGAATCCACTCAATTTGCTGCTACTGGTCTTATGACATTGATTTCATCGCTGAGGGATATTCCATCGTACGTAAGTACCACAATGTTTTGAACCATTTTTATATTTCCTGGGATATTTAAGGTGTACCCAAGTTGAGGTTCTTGTAGTCAGTGCAGCCCTAAATTTGGAGGTGGCTCTTTCTTATTGATTTTCAGTTTTCCCAAGGTATATTCCCTAGATTGGAAGTGGCCTTGGCTCTGTAGCTCTGTTGTTTACTTGTTTTAGGGAACACAATGCACTCCTCCAGTGAGGCAGTTGGCAGTTTACATCCCGCCCATCAGCATAACAAGGCTCCCAGTTCTCCAGGGCCTGTCTTGCCTTTCTGGTTTTTACACATTTTGTGGATGTCCCTTTTGACCGGTGGGAAGTGATACTTCTTTGTAGTGCAGATTTGCATTGCCCGCTTGCTTGCTTGGCCAAAAAGGGCGTATGCGTTTTCTCCTGAATATATTCAGGAGAAAACGCATACGCCCTTTTTGGCCAAGTGCACCATTGTCCAAGTTGTGCCCCTATTCCTGTGCAATACAGGCGATTCCAACGTACCTCTTGAAATCTGTTTCCTGCTATTTTGCCTCACTTTCAATTCCGCCTCGATGACTTCCCTCAACAGATTTTTGGACGATAGTTGTCCTTTATCACTCTGCCAGTTTGTGAATTGCTGTGCCCCTGAGCTCCATTTCTCAACTCGTTTTTTGTGAGCTGAACGCAAGTCCAAAATTTTGGATCATGTCCTATACTGGTTCCCGGTGGGTGGCTGAGACTTTGGTTAATTCTTCTTCCTGCCGGGAAATTAGAGTGACATGTGCCCGTCCAAATGCCTAACAGCTACTCTCTCATGGGTTCTCTCTCGTCCCTTCCATCCTCTGCCAAATTGGGAACCTGTGCAAACCAGGAGGTTAAAGGGCCTGTCTCTGCAAGTTGGGAGATTGATAGTAGGGCAGTTGGAAAGTCAAACTGGAGCACCAGGAGAGGGACTATTCGTTGAGTTTTAGAAACCTTTCGTATTCACAGTGTGTACATTCTCTAGGTTTCCTGTACATGTTATAGCTGTAGTAATATTCCCTTGAACCTGGAGAGTTGGGACCCATGGAATGGGGGCCATGCATTATTGCTTGAAAGGGTCTGCATTCGCTCACCCAATCTCACCAATCCTCTCAGTCCCAAGTGTCCAGCCTTATGCCACATCCAGCTGTCATTGTAGATAGGGTCTTTCCAGGTTTCCTCAGACACCCTGAAGGAATTGTAAAGAATTTCCCTGTTTTTTGGTTTTGCTTTTGAAATTCCTTTTTATAGTGGGTTTTAGCTGATACTCGCTGCCATGTTTATGCCACTCTAGACACACTTGATTCCCTTATGGAGACATATCAATACATAGGTTTTAAGATTCTTACTAGTCAGATATATTCCTCTGTGGGAAATATGGGGTTTTGAGTCTCCTTCACTGAGGAAGGTGTCGGTCTTGTCAATTCCAAAGTTGGTTTTTGAAACGGTCCCTGTGCTTATATCAAACTCTGGTTTTATGCATCACCCCACCTCTCCTTCCCCTTTATGCAGGCATAAGAGTGTTTTCTAAATGTGAGACTCTGTTCTCTTTCCTAACTCAGTTCACGTGTAGCCATGTTTACAGGATCATCATAAGTGATATCTTATGATAAGTTTCTTTTTCTGTGTGACTTATTTCACTTAGAATCATCGTACCTGAATCCACTCACTTTGCTGCTACTGGTCTTATGACATTGATTTCATGGCTGAGGGATATTCCATCGTACGTAAGTACCACAATGTTTTGAACCATTTTTATATTTCCTGGGATATTTAAGGTGTACCCAAGTTGAGGTTCTTGTAGTCAGTGCAGCCCTAAATTTGGAGGTGGCTCTTTCTTATTGATTTTCAGTTTTCCCCAGGTATATTCCCTAGACTGGAAGTGGCCTTGGCTCTGTAGCTCTGTTGTTTACTTGTTTTAGGGAACACAATGCACTCCTCCAGTGAGGCAGTTGGCAATTTACATCCCGCCCATCAGCATAACAAGGCTCCCAGTTCTCCAGGGCCTGTCTTGCCTTTCTGGTTTTTACACATTTTGTGGATGTCCCTTTTGACCGGTGGGAAGTGATACTTCTTTGTAGTGCAGATTTGCATTGCCCGCTTGCTTGCTTGGCCAAAAAGGGCGTATGCGTTTTCTCCTGAATATATTCAGGAGAAAACGCATACGCCCTTTTTGGCCAAGTGCACCATTGTCCAAGTTGTGCCCCTCTTCCTGTGCTTTACAGGCGATTCCAACGTACCTCTTGAAATCTGTTTCCTGCTATTTTGCCTCACTTTCAAGTCCGCCTCGTTGACTTCCCTCAACAGATTTTTGGACGATAGTTGTCCTTTATCACTCTGCCAGTTTGTGAATTGCTGTGCCCCTGAGCTCCATTTCTCAACTCGTTTTTTGTGAGCTGAACGCATGTCGAAAATTTTGGATCATGTCCTATACTGGTTCCCGGTGGGTGGCTGAGACTTTGGTTAATTCTTCTTCCTGCCGGGAAATTAGAGTGACATGTGCCCGTCCAAATGCCTAACAGCTACTCTCTCATGGGTTCTCTCTCGTCCCTTCCATCCTCTGCCAAATTGGGAACCTGTGCAAACCAGGAGGTTAAAGGGCCTGTCTCTCCAAGTTGGGAGATTGATAGTAAGGCAGTTGGAAAGTCAAACTGGAGCACCAGGAGAGGGACTATTCGTTGAGTTTTAGAAACCTTTCGTATTCACAGTGTGTCCATTCTCTAGGTTTCCTGTACATGTTATAGCTGTAGTAATATTCCCTTGAACCTGGAGAGTTGGGACCCATGGAATGGGGGCCATGCATTATTGCTTGAAAGGGTCTGCATTTGCTCACCCAATCTCACCAATCCTCTCAGTCCCAAGTGTCCAGCCTTATGCCACATCCAGCTGTCATTGTAGATACGGTCTTTCCAGGTTTCCTCAGACACCCTGAAGGAATTGTAAAGAATTTCCCTGTTTTTTGGTTTTGCTTTTGAAATTCCTTTTTATAGTGGGTTTGAACTGATTCTCGCTGCCATGTTTATGCCACTCTAGACACACTTGATTCCCTTATGGAGTCATATCAATACATAGGTTTTAAGATTCTTACTAGTCAGATATATTCCTCTGTGGGAAATATGGGGTTTTGAGTCTCTTTCACTGAGGAAGGTGTCGGTCTTGTCAATTCCAAAGTTGGTTTTTGAAACGGTCCCTGTGCTTATATCAAACTCTGGTTTTATGCATCACCCCACCTCTCCTTCCCCTTTATGCAGGCATAAGAGTGTTTTCTAAATGTGAGACTCTGTTCTCTTTCCTAACTCAGTTCACGTGTAGCCATGTTTACAGGATCTTCATAAGTGATAACTTATGATAAGTTTCTTTTTCTGTGTGACTTATTTCACTTAGAATCATCGTACCTGAATCCACTCACTTTGCTGCTACTGGTCTTATGACATTGATTTCATGGCTGAGGGATATTCCATCGTACGTAAGTACCACAATGTTTTGAACCATTTTTATATTTCCTGGGATATTTAAGGTGTACCCAAGTTGAGGTTCTTGTAGTCAGTGCAGCCCTAAATTTGGAGGTGGCTCTTTCTTATTGATTTTCAGTTTTCCCCAGGTATATTCCCTAGACTGGAAGTGGCCTTGGCTCTGTAGCTCTGTTGTTTACTTGTTTTAGGGAACACAATGCACTCCTCCAGTGAGGCAGTTGGCAATTTACATCCCGCCCATCAGCATAACAAGGCTCCCAGTTCTCCAGGGCCTGTCTTGCCTTTCTGGTTTTTACACATTTTGTGGATGTCCCTTTTGACCGGTGGGAAGTGATACTTCTTTGTAGTGCAGATTTGCATTGCCCGCTTGCTTGCTTGGCCAAAAAGGGCGTATGCGTTTTCTCCTGAATATATTCAGGAGAAAACGCATACGCCCTTTTTGGCCAAGTGCACCATTGTCCAAGTTGTGCCCCTCTTCCTGTGCTTTACAGGCGATTCCAACGTACCTCTTGAAATCTGTTTCCTGCTATTTTGCCTCACTTTCAAGTCCGCCTCGTTGACTTCCCTCAACAGATTTTTGGACGATAGTTGTCCTTTATCACTCTGCCAGTTTGTGAATTGCTGTGCCCCTGAGCTCCATTTCTCAACTCGTTTTTTGTGAGCTGAACGCAAGTCCAAAATTTTGGATCATGTCCTATACTGGTTCCCGGTGGGTGGCTGAGACTTTGGTTAATTCTTCTTCCTGCCGGGAAATTAGAGTGACATGTGCCCGTCCAAATGCCTAACAGCTACTCTCTCATGGGTTCTCCCTCGTCCCTTCCATCCTCTGCCAAATTGGGAACCTGTGCAAACCAGGAGGTTAAAGGGCCTGTCTCTCCAAGTTGGGAGATTGATAGTAAGGCAGTTGGAAAGTCAAACTGGAGCACCAGGAGAGGGACTATTCGTTGAGTTTTAGAAACCTTTCGTATTCACAGTGTGTCCATTCTCTAGGTTTCCTGTACATGTTATAGCTGTAGTAATATTCCCTTGAACCTGGAGAGTTGGGACCCATGGAATGGGGGCCATGCATTATTGCTTGAAAGGGTCTGCATTTGCTCACCCAATCTCACCAATCCTCTCAGTCCCAAGTGTCCAGCTTTATGCCACATCCAGCTGTCATTGTAGATAGGGTCTTTCCAGGTTTCCTCAGACACCCTGAAGGAATTGTAAAGAATTTCCCTGTTTTTTGGTTTTGCTTTTGAAAATCCTTTTTATAGTGGGTTTGAGCTGATTCTCGCTGCCATGTTTATGCCACTCTAGACACACTTGATTCCCTTATGGAGTCATATCAATACATAGGTTTTAAGATTCTTATTAGTCAGATATACTCCTCTGCGGGAAATATGGGGTTTTGAGTCTCTTTCACTGAGGAAGGTGTAGGTCTTGTCTATTCCAAAGTTGGTTTTTGGAACGGTCCCTGTGCTTATATCAAACTCTGGTTTTATGCATCACCCCACCTCTCCATCCCCTTTATGCAGGCCTAAGAGTGTTTTCTAAATGTGAGACTCTGTTCTCTTTCCTAACTCAGTTCACGTGTAGCCATGTTTACAGGATCTTCAGAAGTGATATCTTGTGATAAGTTTCTTTTTCTGTGTGACTTATTTCACTTAGAATCATCGTACCTGAATCCACTCAATTTGCTGCTACTGGTCTTATGACATTGATTTCATCGCTGAGGGATATTCCATCGTACGTAAGTACCACAATGTTTTGAACCATTTTTATATTTCCTGGGATATTTAAGGTGTACCCAAGTTGAGGTTCTTGTAGTCAGTGCAGCCCTAAATTTGGAGGTGGCTCTTTCTTATTGATTTTCAGTTTTCCCAAGGTATATTCCCTAGATTGGAAGTGGCCTTGGCTCTGTAGCTCTGTTGTTTACTTGTTTTAGGGAACACAATGCACTCCTCCAGTGAGGCAGTTGGCAGTTTACATCCCGCCCATCAGCATAACAAGGCTCCCAGTTCTCCAGGGCCTGTCTTGCCTTTCTGGTTTTTACACATTTTGTGGATGTCCCTTTTGACCGGTGGGAAGTGATACTTCTTTGTAGTGCAGATTTGCATTGCCCGCTTGCTTGCTTGGCCAAAAAGGGCGTATGCGTTTTCTCCTGAATATATTCAGGAGAAAACGCATACGCCCTTTTTGGCCAAGTGCACCATTGTCCAAGTTGTGCCCCTATTCCTGTGCAATACAGGCGATTCCAACGTACCTCTTGAAATCTGTTTCCTGCTATTTTGCCTCACTTTCAATTCCGCCTCGATGACTTCCCTCAACAGATTTTTGGACGATAGTTGTCCTTTATCACTCTGCCAGTTTGTGAATTGCTGTGCCCCTGAGCTCCATTTCTCAACTCGTTTTTTGTGAGCTGAACGCAAGTCCAAAATTTTGGATCATGTCCTATACTGGTTCCCGGTGGGTGGCTGAGACTTTGGTTAATTCTTCTTCCTGCCGGGAAATTAGAGTGACATGTGCCCGTCCAAATGCCTAACAGCTACTCTCTCATGGGTTCTCCCTCGTCCCTTCCATCCTCTGCCAAATTGGGAACCTGTGCAAACAAGGAGGTTAAAGGGCCTGTCTCTCCAATTTGGGAGATTGATAGTAAGGCAGTTGGAAAGTCAAACTGGAGCACCAGGAGAGGGACTATTCGTTGAGTTTTAGAAACCTTTCGTATTCACAGTGTGTACATTCTCTAGGTTTCCTGTACATGTTATAGCTGTAGTAATATTCCCTTGAACATGGAGAGTTGGGACCCATGGAATGGGGGCCATGCATTATTGCTTGAAAGGGTCTGCATTCGCTCACCCAATCTCACCAATCCTCTCAGTCCCAAGTGTCCAGCCTTATGCCACATCCAGCTGTCATTGGAGATAGAGTCATTTCAGGTTTCATCAGAGACCCTGAGGGAATTATAAAGAATTTCCCTGTTTTTTTCGTTTGTTTTGGAAATTACTTTTTATATTGGGTTTGAGCTGATTCTCGCTGCCATGTTTATGCCACTCTAGACACACTTGATTCCCTTATGCAGATATATCAATACATTGGTTTTAATATTCTTACAAGTGAAATATATTCCTCTGCAGAAAATATGGGGTTTTGATTCCCTTTCACTGAGGAAGGTGTAGGTCTTGTCTATTCAATAGTTGGTTTTTGGAACATGGCCTGAGCTTATATCAAACTCTGGTTTTATTCATCACCCCACCTCTCCTTCCCCTTTAAGAATGCATAAGAGTGTTTTCTAAATGTGAGACTCTGTTCTCTTTCCTAACTCAGTTCATGTGTAGCCATGTTTAAAGGAGCTTCATAAGTGATATCTTATGATAGGTTTCTTTTTCTGTGTGACTTATTTCACTTAGAATCATCATATCTGAATCGACTCATTTTGTGCAACTGGTCTTATGACATTGATTTCATGGCTGAGGGATATTCCATCGTACGTAAGTACCACAATATTTTGAACCAATTTTATATTTCCTGGGATATTTAAGGTGTACCCAAGTTGAGGTTCTTGTAAGCCGTGCAGCCCTAAATTTTGGGGTGGCTCTGTCTTATTGATTTTCAGTTTTCCCAAGGTATATTCCCTAGACAGGAAGCGCCCTTGGCTCTGTAGCTCTGTTGTTTACTTGTTTTAGGTAACACAATGCACTACTCCAGAGAGGCAGTTGGCAATTTACATCCCGCCCATCAGCATAACATGGCTCCGTGTTCTCCAGGGCATGTCTTGCCTTTCAGGTTTTTACACATTTTGTGGATGTCCCTTTTGACCGTTTGGTGTGATACTTCTTTGTAGTGCAGATTTGCTTTGCCCGCTTGCTTGCTTGGCCAAAAAGGGCGTATGCGTTTTCTCCTGAATATATTCAGGAGAAAACGCATACGCCCTTTTTGGCCAAGTGCATCATTGTCGAATTTGTGCCCCTCTTCCTGGGCTTTACAGGCGATTCCAAGGTACCTCTTGAAATCTGTTTCCTGCTATTTTGCCTCGCTTTCAAGTCCGCCTTGTTGACTTCCCTCAACAGATTTTTGGACGATAGTTTTCCTTTATCACTCTGCCAGTTTGTGAATTGCTGTGCCCCTGAGCTCCATTTCTCAACTCGTTTTTTGTGAGCTGAACGCAAGTCCAAAATTTTGGATCATGTCCTATACTGGTTCCCGGTGGGTGGCTGAGACTTTGGTTAATTCTTCTTCCTGCCGGGAAATTAGAGTGACATGTGCCCGTCCAAATGCCTAACAGCTACTCTCTCATGGGTTCTCCCTCGTCCCTTCCATCCTCTGCCAAATTGGGAACCTGTGCAAACCAGGAGGTTAAAGGGCCTGTCTCTCCAAGTTGGGAGATTGATAGTAAGGCAGTTGGAAAGTCAAACTGGAGCACCAGGAGAGGGACTATTCGTTGAGTTTTAGAAACCTTTCGTATTCACAGTGTGTCCATTCTCTAGGTTTCCTGTACATGTTATAGCTGTAGTAATATTCCCTTCAACCTGAAGAGGTGGGACCCATGGAATGTGGGCCATGCATTATTGCTTGAAAGGGTCTTCATTTGGTCACCCAATCCTCTCAGTCCCAAGTGTCCAGCCTTATGCCACATCCAGCTGTCATTGTAGATAGGGTCTTTCCAGGTTTCCTCAGACACCTTGAAGGAATTGTAAAGAATTTCCCTGTTTTTTGGTTTTGCTTTTGAAATTCCTTTTTATAGTGGGTTTGAGCTGATTCTCGCTGCCATGTTTATGCCACTCTAGACACACTTGATTCCCTTATGGAGACATATCAATACATAGGTTTTAAGATTCTTACTAGTCAGATATATTCCTCTGTGGGAAATATGGGTATTTGAGTCTCTTTCCCTGAGGAAGGTGTAGGTCTTGTCTATTCCAAAGTTGGTTTTTGGAACGGTCCCTGTGCTTATATCAAACTCTGGTTTTATGCATCACCCCACCTCTCCTTCCCCTTCATGCAGGCATAAGAGTGTTTTCTAAATGTGAGACTGTGTTCTCTTTCCTAACTCAGTTCATGTGTAGCCATGTTTACAGGATCTTCATAAGTGATATCTTATGATAAGTTTCTTTTTCTGTGTGACTTATTTCACTTAGAATCATCGTACCTGAATCAACTCACTTTGCTGCTTCTGGCCTTATGACATTGATTTCATGTCTGAGGGATATTCCATCGTACGTAAGTACCACAATGTTTTGAACCATTTTTATATTTCCTGGGATATTTAAGGTGTACCCAAGTTGAGGTTCTTGTAGTCAGTGCAGCCCTAAATTCGGAGGTTGCTCTTTCTTATTGATTTTCAGTTTTCCCAAGGTATATTCCCTAGACTGGAAGTGGCCTTGGCTCTGTAGCTCTGTTGTTTCCTTGTTCTAGGGAACACAATGCACTCCTCCAGTGAGGCAGTTGGCAATTTACATCCCGCCCATCAGCATAACAAGGCTCCCTGTTCTCCAGGGCCTGTCTTGCCTTTCTGGTTTTTACACATTTTGTGGATGTCCCTTTTGACCGGTGGGAAGTGATACTTCTTTGTAGTTCAGATTTGCATTGCCCGCTTGCTTGCTTGGCCAAAAAGGGCGTATGCGTTTTCTCCTGAATATATTCAGGAGAAAACGCATACGCCCTTTTTGGCCAAGTGCATCATTGTCGAACTTGTGCCCCTCTTCCTGTGCTTTACAGGCGATTCCAAGGTACCTCTTTAAATCTGTTTCCTGCAATTCTGCCTCGCATTAAAGTCCGCCTCTTTGCCTTCCCTCAACAGATTTTTGGACGATAGTTGTGCTTTATTACTCTGCCAGTTTGTGAATTGCTGTGCCCCTGAGCTCCATTTTTCAACTCGTTTTTAGTGAGCTGAACGCAAGCCCAAAATTTTGGTTCAGGACCTATACTGGTTCCCGGTGGGTGGCTGAGACTTTGGTTAATTCTTCTTCCTACCGGTATATTAGAGTGACACCTGCCCGTCCAAATGCCTAACAGCTACTCTCTCATTGGTTCTCCCTCTTCCCTTTCATCCTTTGCCAAATTGGCAACCTGTTCGAACCAGGAGGTGAATGGTGCTGTGTCTCCAAGTTGGGAGATTGATAGTAAGGCAGTTGGAAAGTCAAACTGGAGCACCAGGAGAGGGACTATTCGTTGAGTTTTAGAAACCTTTCGTATTCACAGTGTGTCCATTCTCTAGGTTTCCTGTACATGTTATAGCTGTAGTAATATTCCCTTGAACCTGGTGAGTTGGGACCCATGGAATAGGGGCCATGCATTATTGCTTGAAAGGGTCTGCATTTGCTCACCCAATCTCACCAATCCTCTCAGTCCCAAGTGTCCAGCCTTATGCCACATCCAGCTGTCATTGTAGATAGGGTCTTTCCAGGTTTCCTCAGACACCCTGAAGGAATTGTAAAGAATTTCCCTGTTTTTTGGTTTTGCTTTTGAAATTCCTTTTTATAGTGGGTTTTAGCTGATACTCGCTGCCATGTTTATGCCACTCTAGACACACTTGATTCCCTTATGGAGACATATCAATACATAGGTTTTAAGATTCTTACTAGTCAGATATATTCCTCTGTGGGAAATATGGGGTTTTGAGTCTCCTTCACTGAGGAAGGTGTCGGTCTTGTCAATTCCAAAGTTGGTTTTTGAAACGGTCCCTGTGCTTATATCAAACTCTGGTTTTATGCATCACCCCACCTCTCCTTCCCCTTTATGCAGGCATAAGAGTGTTTTCTAAATGTGAGACTCTGTTCTCTTTCCTAACTCAGTTCACGTGTAGCCATGTTTACAGGATCATCATAAGTGATATCTTATGATAAGTTTCTTTTTCTGTGTGACTTATTTCACTTAGAATCATCGTACCTGAATCCACTCACTTTGCTGCTACTGGTCTTATGACATTGATTTCATGGCTGAGGGATATTCCATCGTACGTAAGTACCACAATGTTTTGAACCATTTTTATATTTCCTGGGATATTTAAGGTGTACCCAAGTTGAGGTTCTTGTAGTCAGTGCAGCCGTAAATTTGGAGGTGGCTCTTTCTTATTGATTTTCAGTTTTCCCCAGGTATATTCCCTAGACTGGAAGTGGCCTTGGCTCTGTAGCTCTGTTGTTTACTTGTTTTAGGGAACACAATGCACTCCTCCAGTGAGGCAGTTGGCAATTTACATCACGCCCATCAGCATAACAAGGCTCCCAGTTCTCCAGGGCCTGTCTTGCCTTTCTGGTTTTTACACATTTTGTGGATGTCCCTTTTGACCGGTGGGAAGTGATACTTCTTTGTAGTGCAGATTTGCATTGCCCGCTTGCTTGCTTGGCCAAAAAGGGCGTATGCGTTTTCTCCTGAATATATTCAGGAGAAAACGCATACGCCCTTTTTGGCCAAGTGCACCATTGTCCAAGTTGTGCCCCTCTTCCTGTGCTTTACAGGCGATTCCAACGTACCTCTTGAAATCTGTTTCCTGCTATTTTGCCTCACTTTCAAGTCCGCCTCGTTGACTTCCCTCAACAGATTTTTGGACGATAGTTGTCCTTTATCACTCTGCCAGTTTGTGAATTGCTGTGCCCCTGAGCTCCATTTCTCAACTCGTTTTTTGTGAGCTGAACGCAAGTCGAAAATTTTGGATCATGTCCTATACTGGTTCCCGGTGGGTGGCTGAGACTTTGGTTAATTCTTCTTCCTGCCGGGAAATTAGAGTGACATGTGCCCGTCCAAATGCCTAACAGCTACTCTCTCATGGGTTCTCTCTCGTCCCTTCCATCCTCTGCCAAATTGGGAACCTGTGCAAACCAGGAGGTTAAAGGGCCTGTCTCTCCAAGTTGGGAGATTGATAGTAAGGCAGTTGGAAAGTCAAACTGGAGCACCAGGAGAGGGACTATTCGTTGAGTTTTAGAAACCTTTCGTATTCACAGTGTGTCCATTCTCTAGGTTTCCTGTACATGTTATAGCTGTAGTAATATTCCCTTGAACCTGGAGAGTTGGGACCCATGGAATGGGGGCCATGCATTATTGCTTGAAAGGGTCTGCATTTGCTCACCCAATCTCACCAATCCTCTCAGTCCCAAGTGTCCAGCCTTATGCCACATCCAGCTGTCATTGTAGATACGGTCTTTCCAGGTTTCCTCAGACACCCTGAAGGAATTGTAAAGAATTTCCCTGTTTTTTGGTTTTGCTTTTGAAATTCCTTTTTATAGTGGGTTTGAACTGATTCTCGCTGCCATGTTTATGCCACTCTAGACACACTTGATTCCCTTATGGAGTCATATCAATACATAGGTTTTAAGATTCTTACTAGTCAGATATATTCCTCTGTGGGAAATATGGGGTTTTGAGTCTCTTTCACTGAGGAAGGTGTCGGTCTTGTCAATTCCAAAGTTGGTTTTTGAAACGGTCCCTGTGCTTATATCAAACTCTGGTTTTATGCATCACCCCACCTCTCCTTCCCCTTTATGCAGGCATAAGAGTGTTTTCTAAATGTGAGACTCTGTTCTCTTTCCTAACTCAGTTCACGTGTAGCCATGTTTACAGGATCTTCATAAGTGATAACTTATGATAAGTTTCTTTTTCTGTGTGACTTATTTCACTTAGAATCATCGTACCTGAATCCACTCACTTTGCTGCTACTGGTCTTATGACATTGATTTCATGGCTGAGGGATATTCCATCGTACGTAAGTACCACAATGTTTTGAACCATTTTTATATTTCCTGGGATATTTAAGGTGTACCCAAGTTGAGGTTCTTGTAGTCAGTGCAGCCGTAAATTTGGAGGTGGCTCTTTCTTATTGATTTTCAGTTTTCCCAAGGTATATTCCCTAGAGTGGAAGTGTCCTTGTCTCTGTAGCTCTGTTGTTTACTTGTTTTAGGGAACACAATGCACTCCTCCAGTTAGGCAGTTGGCAATTTACATCCCACCCATCAGCATAACAAGGCTCCCAGTTCTCCAGGGCCTGTCTTGCCTTTCTGGTTTTTACACATTTTGTGGATGTCCCTTTTGACCGGTGGGAAGTGATACTTCTTTGTAATGCAGATTTGCATTGCCCACTTTCTTGCTTGGCCAAAAAGGGCGTATGTGTTTTCTCCTGAATATATTCAGGAGAAAACGCATACGCCCTTTTTGGCCAAGTGCACCATTGTCCAAGTTGTGCCCCTCTTCCTGTGCTTTACAGGCGATTCCAACGTACCTCTTGAAATCTGTTTCCTGCTATTTTGCCTCACTTTCAAGTCCGCCTCGTTGACTTCCCTCAACAGATTTTTGGACGATAATTGTCCTTTATCACTCTGCCAGTTTGTGAATTGCTGTGCCCCTGAGCTCCATTTCTCAACTAGTTTTTTGTGAGCTGAACGCAAGTCCAAAATTTTGGATCATGTCCTATACTGGTTCCCGGTGGGTGGCTGAGACTTTGGTTAATTCTTCTTCCTGCCGTGAAATTAGATTGACATGTGCCCGTCCAAATGCCTAACAGCTACTCTCTCATGGGTTCTCTCTCGTCCCTTCCATCCTCTGCCAAATTGGGAACCTGTGCAAACCAGGAGGTTAAAGCGCCTGTCTCTCCAAGTTGGGAGATTGATAGTAGGGCAGTTGGAAAGTCAAACTGGAGCACCAGGAGAGGGACTATTCGTTGAGTTTTAGAAACCTTTCGTATTCACAGTGTGTCCATTCTCTAGGTTTCCTGTACATGTTATAGCTGTAGTAATATTCCCTTGAACCTGGAGAGTTGGGACCCATGGAATGGGGGCCATGCATTATTGCTTGAAAGGGTCTGCATTCGCTCACCCAATCTCACCAATCCTCTCAGTCCCAAGTGTCCAGCCTTATGCCACATCCAGCTGTCATTGTAGATAGGGTCTTTCCAGGTTTCCTCAGACACCCTGAAGGAATTGTAAAGAATTTCCCTGTTTTTTGGTTTTGCTTTTGAAATTCCTTTTTATAGTGGGTTTTAGCTGATACTCGCTGCCATGTTTATGCCACTCTAGACACACTTGATTCCCTTATGGAGACATATCAATACATAGGTTTTAAGATTCTTACTAGTCAGATATATTCCTCTGTGGGAAATATGGGGTTTTGAGTCTCCTTCACTGAGGAAGGTGTCGGTCTTGTCAATTCCAAAGTTGGTTTTTGAAACGGTCCCTGTGCTTATATCAAACTCTGGTTTTATGCATCACCCCACCTCTCCTTCCCCTTTATGCAGGCATAAGAGTGTTTTCTAAATGTGAGACTCTGTTCTCTTTCCTAACTCAGTTCACGTGTAGCCATGTTTACAGGATTATCATAAGTGATATCTTATGATAAGTTTCTTTTTCTGTGTGACTTATTTCACTTAGAATCATCGTACCTGAATCCACTCACTTTGCTGCTACTGGTCTTATGACATTGATTTCATGGCTGAGGGATATTCCATCGTACGTAAGTACCACAATGTTTTGAACCATTTTTATATTTCCTGGGATATTTAAGGTGTACCCAAGTTGAGGTTCTTGTAGTCAGTGCAGCCCTAAATTTGGAGGTGGCTCTTTCTTATTGATTTTCAGTTTTCCCCAGGTATATTCCCTAGACTGGAAGTGGCCTTGGCTCTGTAGCTCTGTTGTTTACTTGTTTTAGGGAACACAATGCACTCCTCCAGTGAGGCAGTTGGCAATTTACATCCCGCCCATCAGCATAACAAGGCTCCCAGTTCTCCAGGGCCTGTCTTGCCTTTCTGGTTTTTACACATTTTGTGGATGTCCCTTTTGACCGGTGGGAAGTGATACTTCTTTGTAGTGCAGATTTGCATTGCCCGCTTGCTTGCTTGGCCAAAAAGGGCGTATGCGTTTTCTCCTGAATATATTCAGGAGAAAACGCATACGCCCTTTTTGGCCAAGTGCACCATTGTCCAAGTTGTGCCCCTCTTCCTGTGCTTTACAGGCGATTCCAACGTACCTCTTGAAATCTGTTTCCTGCTATTTTGCCTCACTTTCAAGTCCGCCTCGTTGACTTCCCTCAACAGATTTTTGGACGATAGTTGTCCTTTATCACTCTGCCAGTTTGTGAATTGCTGTGCCCCTGAGCTCCATTTCTCAACTCGTTTTTTGTGAGCTGAACGCAAGTCCAAAATTTTGGATCATGTCCTATACTGGTTCCCGGTGGGTGGCTGAGACTTTGGTTAATTCTTCTTCCTGCCGGGAAATTAGAGTGACATGTGCCCGTCCAAATGCCTAACAGCTACTCTCTCATGGGTTCTCCCTCGTCCCTTCCATCCTCTGCCAAATTGGGAACCTGTGCAAACCAGGAGGTTAAAGGGCCTGTCTCTCCAAGTTGGGAGATTGATAGTAAGGCAGTTGGAAAGTCAAACTGGAGCACCAGGAGAGGGACTATTCGTTGAGTTTTAGAAACCTTTCGTATTCACAGTGTGTCCATTCTCTAGGTTTCCTGTACATGTTATAGCTGTAGTAATATTCCCTTGAACCTGGAGAGTTGGGACCCATGGAATGGGGGCCATGCATTATTGCTTGAAAGGGTCTGCATTTGCTCACCCAATCTCACCAATCCTCTCAGTCCCAAGTGTCCAGCTTTATGCCACATCCAGCTGTCATTGTAGATAGGGTCTTTCCAGGTTTCCTCAGACACCCTGAAGGAATTGTAAAGAATTTCCCTGTTTTTTGGTTTTGCTTTTGAAAATCCTTTTTATAGTGGGTTTGAGCTGATTCTCGCTGCCATGTTTATGCCACTCTAGACACACTTGATTCCCTTATGGAGTCATATCAATACATAGGTTTTAAGATTCTTATTAGTCAGATATACTCCTCTGCGGGAAATATGGGGTTTTGAGTCTCTTTCACTGAGGAAGGTGTAGGTCTTGTCTATTCCAAAGTTGGTTTTTGGAACGGTCCCTGTGCTTATATCAAACTCTGGTTTTATGCATCACCCCACCTCTCCATCCCCTTTATGCAGGCCTAAGAGTGTTTTCTAAATGTGAGACTCTGTTCTCTTTCCTAACTCAGTTCACGTGTAGCCATGTTTACAGGATCTTCAGAAGTGATATCTTGTGATAAGTTTCTTTTTCTGTGTGACTTATTTCACTTAGAATCATCGTACCTGAATCCACTCAATTTGCTGCTACTGGTCTTATGACATTGATTTCATCGCTGAGGGATATTCCATCGTACGTAAGTACCACAATGTTTTGAACCATTTTTATATTTCCTGGGATATTTAAGGTGTACCCAAGTTGAGGTTCTTGTAGTCAGTGCAGCCCTAAATTTGGAGGTGGCTCTTTCTTATTGATTTTCAGTTTTCCCAAGGTATATTCCCTAGATTGGAAGTGGCCTTGGCTCTGTAGCTCTGTTGTTTACTTGTTTTAGGGAACACAATGCACTCCTCCAGTGAGGCAGTTGGCAGTTTACATCCCGCCCATCAGCATAACAAGGCTCCCAGTTCTCCAGGGCCTGTCTTGCCTTTCTGGTTTTTACACATTTTGTGGATGTCCCTTTTGACCGGTGGGAAGTGATACTTCTTTGTAGTGCAGATTTGCATTGCCCGCTTGCTTGCTTGGCCAAAAAGGGCGTATGCGTTTTCTCCTGAATATATTCAGGAGAAAACGCATACGCCCTTTTTGGCCAAGTGCACCATTGTCCAAGTTGTGCCCCTATTCCTGTGCAATACAGGCGATTCCAACGTACCTCTTGAAATCTGTTTCCTGCTATTTTGCCTCACTTTCAATTCCGCCTCGATGACTTCCCTCAACAGATTTTTGGACGATAGTTGTCCTTTATCACTCTGCCAGTTTGTGAATTGCTGTGCCCCTGAGCTCCATTTCTCAACTCGTTTTTTGTGAGCTGAACGCAAGTCCAAAATTTTGGATCATGTCCTATACTGGTTCCCGGTGGGTGGCTGAGACTTTGGTTAATTCTTCTTCCTGCCGGGAAATTAGAGTGACATGTGCCCGTCCAAATGCCTAACAGCTACTCTCTCATGGGTTCTCCCTCGTCCCTTCCATCCTCTGCCAAATTGGGAACCTGTGCAAACCAGGAGGTTAAAGGGCCTGTCTCTCCAATTTGGGAGATTGATAGTAAGGCAGTTGGAAAGTCAAACTGGAGCACCAGGAGAGGGACTATTCGTTGAGTTTTAGAAACCTTTCGTATTCACAGTGTGTACATTCTCTAGGTTTCCTGTACATGTTATAGCTGTAGTAATATTCCCTTGAACATGGAGAGTTGGGACCCATGGAATGGGGGCCATGCATTATTGCTTGAAAGGGTCTGCATTCGCTCACCCAATCTCACCAATCCTCTCAGTCCCAAGTGTCCAGCCTTATGCCACATCCAGCTGTCATTGGAGATAGAGTCATTTCAGGTTTCATCAGAGACCCTGAGGGAATTATAAAGAATTTCCCTGTTTTTTTCGTTTGTTTTGGAAATTACTTTTTATATTGGGTTTGAGCTGATTCTCGCTGCCATGTTTATGCCACTCTAGACACACTTGATTCCCTTATGCAGATATATCAATACATTGGTTTTAATATTCTTACAAGTGAAATATATTCCTCTGCAGAAAATATGGGGTTTTGATTCCCTTTCACTGAGGAAGGTGTAGGTCTTGTCTATTCAATAGTTGGTTTTTGGAACATGGCCTGAGCTTATATCAAACTCTGGTTTTATTCATCACCCCACCTCTCCTTCCCCTTTAAGAATGCATAAGAGTGTTTTCTAAATGTGAGACTCTGTTCTCTTTCCTAACTCAGTTCATGTGTAGCCATGTTTAAAGGAGCTTCATAAGTGATATCTTATGATAGGTTTCTTTTTCTGTGTGACTTATTTCACTTAGAATCATCATATCTGAATCGACTCATTTTGTGCAACTGGTCTTATGACATTGATTTCATGGCTGAGGGATATTCCATCGTACGTAAGTACCACAATATTTTGAACCAATTTTATATTTCCTGGGATATTTAAGGTGTACCCAAGTTGAGGTTCTTGTAAGCCGTGCAGCCCTAAATTTTGGGGTGGCTCTGTCTTATTGATTTTCAGTTTTCCCAAGGTATATTCCCTAGACAGGAAGCGCCCTTGGCTCTGTAGCTCTGTTGTTTACTTGTTTTAGGTAACACAATGCACTACTCCAGAGAGGCAGTTGGCAATTTACATCCCGCCCATCAGCATAACATGGCTCCGTGTTCTCCAGGGCATGTCTTGCCTTTCAGGTTTTTACACATTTTGTGGATGTCCCTTTTGACCGTTTGGTGTGATACTTCTTTGTAGTGCAGATTTGCTTTGCCCGCTTGCTTGCTTGGCCAAAAAGGGCGTATGCGTTTTCTCCTGAATATATTCAGGAGAAAACGCATACGCCCTTTTTGGCCAAGTGCATCATTGTCGAATTTGTGCCCCTCTTCCTGGGCTTTACAGGCGATTCCAAGGTACCTCTTGAAATCTGTTTCCTGCTATTTTGCCTCGCTTTCAAGTCCGCCTTGTTGACTTCCCTCAACAGATTTTTGGACGATAGTTTTCCTTTATCACTCTGCCAGTTTGTGAATTGCTGTGCCCCTGAGCTCCATTTCTCAACTCGTTTTTTGTGAGCTGAACGCAAGTCCAAAATTTTGGATCATGTCCTATACTGGTTCCCGGTGGGTGGCTGAGACTTTGGTTAATTCTTCTTCCTGCCGGGAAATTAGAGTGACATGTGCCCGTCCAAATGCCTAACAGCTACTCTCTCATGGGTTCTCCCTCGTCCCTTCCATCCTCTGCCAAATTGGGAACCTGTGCAAACCAGGAGGTTAAAGGGCCTGTCTCTCCAAGTTGGGAGATTGATAGTAAGGCAGTTGGAAAGTCAAACTGGAGCACCAGGAGAGGGACTATTCGTTGAGTTTTAGAAACCTTTCGTATTCACAGTGTGTCCATTCTCTAGGTTTCCTGTACATGTTATAGCTGTAGTAATATTCCCTTCAACCTGGAGAGGTGGGACCCATGGAATGTGGGCCATGCATTATTGCTTGAAAGGGTCTTCATTTGGTCACCCAATCCTCTCAGTCCCAAGTGTCCAGCCTTATGCCACATCCAGCTGTCATTGTAGATAGGGTCTTTCCAGGTTTCCTCAGACACCTTGAAGGAATTGTAAAGAATTTCCCTGTTTTTTGGTTTTGCTTTTGAAATTCCTTTTTATAGTGGGTTTGAGCTGATTCTCGCTGCCATGTTTATGCCACTCTAGACACACTTGATTCCCTTATGGAGACATATCAATACATAGGTTTTAAGATTCTTACTAGTCAGATATATTCCTCTGTGGGAAATATGGGTATTTGAGTCTCTTTCCCTGAGGAAGGTGTAGGTCTTGTCTATTCCAAAGTTGGTTTTTGGAACGGTCCCTGTGCTTATATCAAACTCTGGTTTTATGCATCACCCCACCTCTCCTTCCCCTTCATGCAGGCATAAGAGTGTTTTCTAAATGTGAGACTGTGTTCTCTTTCCTAACTCAGTTCATGTGTAGCCATGTTTACAGGATCTTCATAAGTGATATCTTATGATAAGTTTCTTTTTCTGTGTGACTTATTTCACTTAGAATCATCGTACCTGAATCAACTCACTTTGCTGCTTCTGGCCTTATGACATTGATTTCATGGCTGAGGGATATTCCATCGTACGTAAGTACCACAATGTTTTGAACCATTTTTATATTTCCTGGGATATTTAAGGTGTACCCAAGTTGAGGTTCTTGTAGTCAGTGCAGCCCTAAATTCGGAGGTTGCTCTTTCTTATTGATTTTCAGTTTTCCCAAGGTATATTCCCTAGACTGGAAGTGGCCTTGGCTCTGTAGCTCTGTTGTTTCCTTGTTCTAGGGAACACAATGCACTCCTCCAGTGAGGCAGTTGGCAATTTACATCCCGCCCATCAGCATAACAAGGCTCCCTGTTCTCCAGGGCCTGTCTTGCCTTTCTGGTTTTTACACATTTTGTGGATGTCCCTTTTGACCGGTGGGAAGTGATACTTCTTTGTAGTTCAGATTTGCATTGCCCGCTTGCTTGCTTGGCCAAAAAGGGCGTATGCGTTTTCTCCTGAATATATTCAGGAGAAAACGCATACGCCCTTTTTGGCCAAGTGCATCATTGTCGAACTTGTGCCCCTCTTCCTGTGCTTTACAGGCGATTCCAAGGTACCTCTTTAAATCTGTTTCCTGCAATTCTGCCTCGCATTAAAGTCCGCCTCTTTGCCTTCCCTCAACAGATTTTTGGACGATAGTTGTGCTTTATTACTCTGCCAGTTTGTGAATTGCTGTGCCCCTGAGCTCCATTTTTCAACTCGTTTTTAGTGAGCTGAACGCAAGCCCAAAATTTTGGTTCAGGACCTATACTGGTTCCCGGTGGGTGGCTGAGACTTTGGTTAATTCTTCTTCCTACCGGTATATTAGAGTGACACCTGCCCGTCCAAATGCCTAACAGCTACTCTCTCATTGGTTCTCCCTCTTCCCTTTCATCCTTTGCCAAATTGGCAACCTGTTCGAACCAGGAGGTGAATGGTGCTGTGTCTCCAAGTTGGGAGATTGATAGTAAGGCAGTTGGAAAGTCAAACTGGAGCACCAGGAGAGGGACTATTCGTTGAGTTTTAGAAACCTTTCGTATTCACAGTGTGTCCATTCTCTAGGTTTCCTGTACATGTTATAGCTGTAGTAATATTCCCTTGAACCTGGTGAGTTGGGACCCATGGAATAGGGGCCATGCATTATTGCTTGAAAGGGTCTGCATTTGCTCACCCAATCTCACCAATCCTCTCAGTCCCAAGTGTCCAGCCTTATGCCACATCCAGCTGTCATTGTAGATAGGGTCTTTCCAGGTTTCCTCAGACACCCTGAAGGAATTGTAAAGAATTTCCCTGTTTTTTGGTTTTGCTTTTGAAATTCCTTTTTATAGTGGGTTTGAGCTGATTCTCGCTGCCATGTTTATGCCACTCTAGACACACTTGATTCCCTTATGGAGTCATATCAATACATAGGTTTTAAGATTCTTACTAGTCAGATATATTCCTCTGCGGGAAATATGGGGTTTTGAGTCTCTTTCACTGAGGAAGGTGTAGGTCTTGTCTATTCCAAAGTTGGTTTTTGGAACGGTCCCTGTGCTTATATCAAACTCTGGTTTTATGCATCACCCCACCTCTCCATCCCCTTTATGCAGGCATAAGAGTGTTTTCTAAATGTGAGACTCTGTTCTCTTTCCTAACTCAGTTCACGTGTAGCCATGTTTACAGGATCTTCATAAGTGATATCTTATGATAAGTTTCTTTTTCTGTGTGACTTATTTCACTTAGAATCATCGTACCTGAATCCACTCACTTTGCTGCTACTGGTCTTATGACATTGATTTCATGGCTGAGGGATACTCCATCGTACGTAAGTACCACAATGTTTTGAACCAATTTTATATTTCCTGGGATATTTAAGGTGTACCCAAGTTGAGGTTCTTGTAGTCAGTGCAGCCCTAAATTTGGAGATGGCTCTTTCTTATTGATTTTCAGTTTTCCCCAGGTATATTCCCTAGACTGGAAGTGGCCTTGGCTCTGTAGCTCTGTTGTTTACTTGTTTTAGGGAACACAATGCACTCCTCCAGTGAGGCAGTTGGCAATTGACATCCCGCCCATCAGCATACCAATGCCCCCTGTTCTCCAGGGCCTGTCTTGCCTTTCTGGTTTTTACACATTTTGTGGATGTCCCTTTTGACCGGTGGGAAATGAAACTTCTTTGTATTGCAGATTTGCATTGCCAGCATGCTTGCTTGGCCAAAAAGGGCGTATGCGTTTTCTCCTGAATATATTCAGGAGAAAACGCATACGCCCTTTTTGGCCAAGTGCATCATTGTCCAAGTTGTGCCCCTCTTCCTGTGCTTTACAGGCGATTCCAAGGTACCTCTTGAAATCTGTTTCCTGCTATTTTGCCTCGCTTTCAAGTCCGCCTCGTTGACTTCCCTCAACAGATTTTTGGACGATAGTTGTCCTTTATCACTCTGCCAGTTTGTGAATTCCTGTGCCCCTGAGCTCCATTTCTCAACTCGTTTTTTGTGAGCTGAACGCAAGTCCAAAATTTTGGATCATGTCCTATACTGGTTCCCGGTGGGTGGCTGAGACTTTGGTTAATTCTTCTTCCTGCCGGGAAATTAGAGTGACATGTGCCCGTCCAAATGCCTAACAGCTACTCTCTCATGGGTTCTCCCTCGTCCCTTCCATCCTCTGCCAAATTGGGAACCTGTGCAAACCAGGAGGTTAAAGGGCCTGTCTCTCCAAGTTGAGAGATTGATAGTAAGGCAGTTGGAAAGTCAAACTGGAGCACCAGGAGAGGGACTATTCGTTGAGTTTTAGAAACCCTTTGTATTCACATTGTGTCCATTCTCTAGGTTTCCTGTACATGTTATAGCTGTAGTAATATTCCCTTGAACCTGGAGAGTTGGGACCCATGGAATGGGGGCCATGCATTATTGTTTGAAAGGGTCTGCATTTGCTCACCCAATCTCACCAATCCTCTCAGTCCCAAGTGTCCAGCCTTATGCCACATCCAGCTGTCATTGTACACAGGGTCTTTCCAGGTTTCCTCAGACACCCTGAAGGAATTGTAAAGAATTTCCCTGTTTTTTGGTTTTGCTTTTGAAATTCCTTTTTATAGTGGGTTTGAGCTGATTCTCGCTGCCATGTTTATGCCACTCTAGACACACTTGATTCCCTTATGGAGACATATCAATACATAGGTTTTAAGATTCTTACTAGTCAGATATATTCCTCTGTGGGAAATATGCGGTTTTGAGTCTCTTTCACTGAGGAATGTGTCGGTCTTGTCAATTCCAAAGTTGGTTTTGAAACGGTCCCTGTGCTTATATCAAACTCTGGTTTTATGCATCACCCCACCTCTCCTTCCCCTTTTTGCAGGCATAAGAGTGTTTTCTAAATGTGAGACTCTGTTCTCTTTCCTAACTCAGGTCACGTGTAGCCATGTTTACAGGATCTTCATAAGTGATATCTTATGATAAGTTTCTTTTTCTGTGTGACTTATTTCACTTAGAATCATCGTACCTGAATCCACTCACTTTGCTGCTACTGGTCTTATGACATTGATTTCATGGCTGAGGGGTATTCCATCGTACGTAAGTACCACAATGTTTTGAACCATTTTTATATTTCCTGGGATATTTAAGGTGTACCCAAGTTGAGGTTCTTGTAGTCAGTGCAGCCCTAAATTTGGAGGTGGCTCTTTCTTTTTGATTTTCAGTTTTCCCAAGGTATATTCCCTAGACTGGAAGTGGACTTGGCTCTGTAGCTCTGTAGTTTACTTGTTTTAGGGAACACAATACACTCCTCCAGTGAGGCAGTTGGCAATTTACATCCCGCCCATCAGCATGACAAGGCTCCCAGTTCTCCAGGGTCTGTCTTGCCTTTCTGGTTTTTACACATTTTGTGGATGTCCCTTTTGACCAGTGGGAAGTGATACTTCTTTGTAGTGCAGATTTGCATTGCCCGCTTGCTTGCTTGGCCAAAAAGGGCGTATGCGTTTTCTCCTGAATATATTCAGGAGAAAACGCATACGCCCTTTTTGGCCAAGTGCACCATTGTCCAAGTTGTGCCCCTCTTCCTGTGCTTTACAGGCGATTCCAAGGTACCTCTTGAAATCTGTTTCCTGCTATTTTGCCTCGCTTTCAAGTCCGCCTCGTTGACTTCCCTCAACAGATTTTTGGACGATAGTTGTCCTTTATCACTCTGCCAGTTTGTGAATTGCTGTGCCCCTGAGCTCCATTTCTCAACTCGTTTTTTGTGAGCTGAACGCAAGTCCAAAATTTTGGATCATGTCCTATACTGGTTCCCGGTGGGTGGCTGAGACTTTGGTTAATTCTTCTTCCTGCCGGGAAATTAGAGTGACATGTGCCCGTCCAAATGCCTAACAGCTACTCTCTCATGGGTTCTCCCTCGTCCCTTCCATCCTCTGCCAAATTGGGAACCTGTGCAAACCAGGAGGTTAAAGGGCCTGTCTCTCCAAGTTGGGAGATTGATAGTAAGGCAGTTGGAAAGTCAAACTTGAGCACCAGGAGAGGGACTATTCGTTGAGTTTAAAAACCTTTCGTATTCACAGTGTGTCCATTCTCTAGGTTTCCTGTACATGTTATAGCTGTAGTAATATTCCCTTGAACCTGGAGAGTTGGGACCCATGGAATGGGGGCCATGCATTATTGCTTGAAAGGGTCTGCATTTGCTCACCCAATCTCACCAATCCTCTCAGTCCCAAGTGTCCAGCCTTATGCCACATCCAGCTGTCATTGTAGATAGGGTCTTTCCAGGTTTCCTCAGACACCCTGAAGGAATTGTAAAGAATTTCCCTGTTTTTTGGTTTTGCTTTTGAAATTCCTTTTTATAGTGGGTTTGAGCTGATTCTCGCTGCCATGTTTATGCCACTCTAGACACACTTGATTCCCTTATGGAGTCATATCAATACATAGGTTTTAAGATTCTTACTAGTCAGATATATTCCTCTGTGGGAAATATGGGGTTTTGAGTCTCTTTCACTGAGGAAGGTGTAGGTCTTGTCTATTCCAAAGTTGGTTTTTGAAACGGTCCCTGTGCTTATATCAAACTCTGGTTTTATGCATCACCCCACCTCTCCTTCCCCTTTATGCAGGCATAAGAGTGTTTTCTAAATGTGAGACTCTGTTCTCTTTCCTAACTCAGTTCACGTGTAGCCATGTTTACAGGATCTTCATAAGTGATATCTTATGATAAGTTTCTTTTTCTGTGTGACTTATTTCACTTAGAATCATCGTACCTGAATCCACTCACTTTGCTGCTTCTAGTCTTATGACATTGATTTCATGGCTGAGGGATATTCCATCGTACGTAAGTACCACAATGTTTTGAACCATTTTTATATTTCCTGGGATATTTAAGGTGTACCCAAGTTGAGGTTCTTGTAGCCAGTGCAGCCCGAAATTTGGAGGTGGCTCTTTCTTATTGATTTTCAGTTTTCCCAAGGTATATTCCCTAGACTGGAAGTGGCCTTGGCTCTGTAGCTCTGTTGTTTACTTGTTTTAGGGAACACAATGCACTCCTCCAGTGAGGCAGTTGGCAGTTTACATCCCGCCCATCAGCATAACAAGCCTCCCAGTTCTCCAGGGCCTGTCTTGCCTTTCTGGTTTTTACACTTTTTGTGGATGTCCCTTTTGACCGGTGAGAAGTGATACTTCTTTGTAGTGCAGATTTGCATTGCCCGCTTGCTTGCTTGGCCAAAAAGGGCGTATGCGTTTTCTCCTGAATATATTCAGGAGAAAACGCATACGCCCTTTTTGGCCAAGTGCACCATTGTCCAAGTTGTGCCCCTCTTCCTGTGCTTTACAGGCGATTCCATGGTACCTCTTGAAATCTGTTTCCTGCTATTTTGCCTCACTTTCAAGTCCGCCTCGTTGACTTCCCTCAACAGATTTTTGGACGATAGTTGTCCTTTATCACTCTGCCAGTTTGTGAATTGCTGTGCCCCTGAGCTCCATTTCTCAACTCGTTTTTTGTGAGCTGAACGCAAGTCCAAAATTTTGGATCATGTCCTATACTGGTTCCCGGTGGGTGGCTGAGACTTTGGTTAATTCTTCTTCCTGCCGGGAAATTAGAGTGACATGTGCCCGTCCAAATGCCTAACAGCTACTCTCTCATGGGTTCTCCCTCGTCCCTTCCATCCTCTGCCAAATTGGGAACCTGTGCAAACCAGGAGGTTAAAGGGCCTGTCTCTCCAAGTTGGGAGATTGATAGTAAGGCAGTTGGAAAGTCAAACTGGAGCACCAGGAGAGGGACTATTCGTTGAGTTTTAGAAACCTTTCGTATTCACAGTGTGTCCATTCTCTAGGTTTCCTGTACATGTTATAGCTGTAGTAATATTCCCTTGAACATGGAGAGTTGGGACCCATGGAATGGGGGCCATGCATTATTGCTTGAAAGGGTCTGCATTTGGTCACCCAATCTCACCAATCCTCTCAGTTCCAAGTGTCCAGCCTTATGCCACATCCAGCTGTCATTGTAGATAGGGTCTTTCCAGGTTTCCTCAGACACCCTGAAGGAATTGTAAAGAATTTCCCTGTTTTTTGGTTTTGCTTTTGAAATTCCTTTTTATAGTGGGTTTGAGCTGATTCTCGCTGCCATGTTTATGCCACTCTAGACACACTTGATTCCCTTATGGAGACATATCAATACATAGGTTTTAAGATTCTTACTAGTCAGATATATTCCTCTGTGGGAAATATGGGGTTTTGAGTCTCTTTCACTGAGGAAGGTGTAGGTCTTGTCTATTCCAAAGTTGGTTTTTGAAACCGTCCCTGTGCTTATATCAAACTCTGGTTTTATGCATCACCCCACCTCTCCTTCCCCTTTATGCAGGCATAAGAGTGTTTTCTAAATGTGAGACTCTGTTCTCTTTCCTAACTCAGTTCACGTGTAGCCATGTTTACAGGATCTTCATAAGTGATATCTTATGATAAGTTTCTTTTTCTGTGTGACTTATTTCACTTAGAATCATCGTACCTGAATCCACTCACTTTGCTGCTTCTAGTCTTATGACATTGATTTCATGGCTGAGGGATATTCCATCGTACGTAAGTACCACAATGTTTTGAACCATTTTTATATTTCCTGGGATATTTAAGGTGTACCCAAGTTGAGGTTCTTGTAGCCAGTGCAGCCCGAAATTTGGAGGTGGCTCTTTCTTATTGATTTTCAGTTTTCCCAAGGTATATTCCCTAGACTGGAAGTGGCCTTGGCTCTGTAGCTCTGCTGTTTACTTGTTTTAGGGAACACAATGCACTCCTCCAGTGAGGCAGTTGGCAGTTTACATCCCGCCCATCAGCATAACAAGGCTCCCAGTTCTCCAGGGCCTGTCTTGCCTTTCTGGTTTTTACACTTTTTGTGGATGTCCCTTTTGACCGGTGAGAAGTGATACTTCTTTGTAGTGCAGATTTGCATTGCCCGCTTGCTTGCTTGGCCAAAAAGGGCGTATGCGTTTTCTCCTGAATATATTCAGGAGAAAACGCATACGCCCTTTTTGGCCAAGTGCACCATTGTCCAAGTTGTGCCCCTCTTCCTGTGCTTTACAGGCGATTCCATGGTACCTCTTGAAATCTGTTTCCTGCTATTTTGCCTCACTTTCAAGTCCGCCTCGTTGACTTCCCTCAACAGATTTTTGGACGATAGTTGTCCTTTATCACTCTGCCAGTTTGTGAATTGCTGTGCCCCTGAGCTCCATTTCTCAACTCGTTTTTTGTGAGCTGAACGCAAGTCCAAAATTTTGGATCATGTCCTATACTGGTTCCCGGTGGGTGGCTGAGACTTTGGTTAATTCTTCTTCCTGCCGGGAAATTAGAGTGACATGTGCCCGTCCAAATGCCTAACAGCTACTCTCTCATGGGTTCTCCCTTGTCCCTTCCATCCTCTGCCAAATTGGGAACCTGTGCAAACCAGGAGGTTAAAGGGCCTGTCTCTCCAAGTTGGGAGATTGATAGTAAGGTAGTTGGAAAGTCAAACTGGAGCACCAGGAGAGGGACTATTCGTTGAGTTTAAAAACCTTTCGTATTCACAGTGTGTCCATTCTCTAGGTTTCCTGTACATGTTATAGCTGTAGTAATATTCCCTTGAACCTGGAGAGTTTTGACCCATGGAATGGGGGCCATGCATTATTGCTTGAAAGGGTCTGCATTTGCTCACCCAATCTCACCAATCCTCTCAGTCCCAAGTGTCCAGCCTTATGCCACATCCAGCTGTCATTGTAGATAGGGTCTTTCCAGGTTTCCTCAGACACCCTGAAGGAATTGTAAAGAATTTCCCTGTTTTTTGGTTTTGCTTTTGAAATTCCTTTTTATAGTGGGTTTGAGCTGATTCTCGCTGCCATGTTTATGCCACTCTAGACACACTTGATTCCCTTATGGAGTCATATCAATACATAGGTTTTAAGATTCTTACTAGTCAGATATATTCCTCTGTGGGAAATATGGGGTTTTGAGTCTCTTTCACTGAGGAAGGTGTAGGTCTTGTCTATTCCAAAGTTGGTTTTTGAAACGGTCCCTGTGCTTATATCAAACTCTGGTTTTATGCATCACCCCACCTCTCCTTCCCCTTTATGCAGGCATAAGAGTGTTTTCTAAATGTGAGACTCTGTTCTCTTTCCTAACTCAGTTCACGTGTAGCCATGTTTACAGGATCTTCATAAGTGATATCTTATGATAAGTTTCTTTTTCTGTGTGACTTATTTCACTTAGAATCATCGTACCTGAATCCACTCACTTTGCTGCTTCTAGTCTTATGACATTGATTTCATGGCTGAGGGATATTCCATCGTACGTAAGTACCACAATGTTTTGAACCATTTTTATATTTCCTGGGATATTTAAGGTGTACCCAAGTTGAGGTTCTTGTAGCCAGTGCAGCCCGAAATTTGGAGGTGGCTCTTTCTTATTGATTTTCAGTTTTCCCAAGGTATATTCCCTAGACTGGAAGTGGCCTTGGCTCTGTAGCTCTGTTGTTTACTTGTTTTAGGGAACACAATGCACTCCTCCAGTGAGGCAGTTGGCAGTTTACATCCCGCCCATCAGCATAACAAGCCTCCCAGTTCTCCAGGGCCTGTCTTGCCTTTCTGGTTTTTACACTTTTTGTGGATGTCCCTTTTGACCGGTGAGAAGTGATACTTCTTTGTAGTGCAGATTTGCATTGCCCGCTTGCTTGCTTGGCCAAAAAGGGCGTATGCGTTTTCTCCTGAATATATTCAGGAGAAAACGCATATGCCCTTTTTGGCCAAGTGCACCATTGTCCAAGTTGTGCCCCTCTTCCTGTGCTTTACAGGCGATTCCATGGTACCTCTTGAAATCTGTTTCCTGCTATTTTGCCTCACTTTCAAGTCCGCCTCGTTGACTTCCCTCAACAGATTTTTGGACGATAGTTGTCCTTTATCACTCTGCCAGTTTGTGAATTGCTGTGCCCCTGAGCTCCATTTCTCAACTCGTTTTTTGTGAGCTGAACGCAAGTCCAAAATTTTGGATCATGTCCTATACTGGTTCCCGGTGGGTGGCTGAGACTTTGGTTAATTCTTCTTCCTGCCGGGAAATTAGAGTGACATGTGCCCGTCCAAATGCCTAACAGCTACTCTCTCATGGGTTCTCCCTCGTCCCTTCCATCCTCTGCCAAATTGGGAACCTGTGCAAACCAGGAGGTTAAAGGGCCTGTCTCTCCAAGTTGGGAGATTGATAGTAAGGCAGTTGGAAAGTCAAACTGGAGCACCAGGAGAGGGACTATTCGTTGAGTTTTAGAAACCTTTCGTATTCACAGTGTGTCCATTCTCTAGGTTTCCTGTACATGTTATAGCTGTAGTAATATTCCCTTGAACATGGAGAGTTGGGACCCATGGAATGGGGGCCATGCATTATTGCTTGAAAGGGTCTGCATTTGGTCACCCAATCTCACCAATCCTCTCAGTTCCAAGTGTCCAGCCTTATGCCACATCCAGCTGTCATTGTAGATAGGGTCTTTCCAGGTTTCCTCAGACACCCTGAAGGAATTGTAAAGAATTTCCCTGTTTTTTGGTTTTGCTTTTGAAATTCCTTTTTATAGTGGGTTTGAGCTGATTCTCGCTGCCATGTTTATGCCACTCTAGACACACTTGATTCCCTTATGGAGACATATCAATACATAGGTTTTAAGATTCTTACTAGTCAGATATATTCCTCTGTGGGAAATATGGGGTTTTGAGTCTCTTTCACTGAGGAAGGTGTAGGTCTTGTCTATTCCAAAGTTGGTTTTTGAAACCGTCCCTGTGCTTATATCAAACTCTGGTTTTATGCATCACCCCACCTCTCCTTCCCCTTTATGCAGGCATAAGAGTGTTTTCTAAATGTGAGACTCTGTTCTCTTTCCTAACTCAGTTCACGTGTAGCCATGTTTACAGGATCTTCATAAGTGATATCTTATGATAAGTTTCTTTTTCTGTGTGACATATTTCACTTAGAATCATCGTACCTGAATCCACTCACTTTGCTGCTACTGGTCTTATGACATTGATTTCATGGCTGAGGGGTATTCCATCGTACGTAAGTACCACAATGTTTTGAACCATTTTTATATTTCCTGGGATATTTAAGGTGTACCCAAGTTGAGGTTCTTGTAGTCAGTGCAGCCGTAAATTTGGAGGTGGCTCTTTCTTATTGATTTTCAGTTTTCCCAAGGTATATTCCCTAGAGTGGAAGTGGCCTTGGCTCTGTAGCTCTGTTGTTTACTTGTTTTAGGGAACACAATGCACTCCTCCAGTGAGGCAGTTGGCAATTTACATCCCGCCCATCAGCATAACAAGGCTCCCAGTTCTCCAGGGCCTGTCTTGCCTTTCTGGTTTTTACACATTTTGTGGATGTCCCTTTTGACCGGTGGGAAGTGATACTTCTTTGTAGTGCAGATTTGCATTGCCCGCTTGCTTGCTTGGCCAAAAAGGGCGTATGCGTTTTCTCCTGAATATATTCAGGAGAAAACGCATACGCCCTTTTTGGCCAAGTGCACCATTGTCCAAGTTGTGCCCCTCTTCCTGTGCTTTACAGGCGATTCCAACGTACCTCTTGAAATCTGTTTCCTGCTATTTTGCCTCACTTTCAAGTCCGCCTCGTTGACTTCCCTCAACAGATTTTTGGACGATAGTTGTCCTTTATCACTCTGCCAGTTTGTGAATTGCTGTGCCCCTGAGCTCCATTTCTCAACTCGTTTTTTGTGAGCTGAACGCAAGTCCAAAATTTTGGATCATGTCCTATACTGGTTCCCGGTGGGTGGCTGAGACTTTGGTTAATTCTTCTTCCTGCCGGGAAATTAGAGTGACATATGCCCGTCCAAATGCCTAACAGCTACTCTCTCATGGGTTCTCCCTCGTCCCTTCCATCCTCTGCCAAATTGGGAACCTGTGCAAACCAGGAGGTTAAAGGGCCTGTCTCTCCAAGTTGGGAGATTGATAGTAAGGCAGTTGGAAAGTCAAACTGGAGCACCAGGAGAGGGACTATTCGTTGAGTTTTAGAAACCTTTCGTATTCACAGTGTGTCCATTCTCTAGGTTTCCTGTACATGTTATAGCTGTAGTAATATTCCCTTGAACCTGGAGAGTTGGGACCCATGGAATGGGGGCCATGCATTATTGCTTGAAAGGGTCTGCATTTGCTCACACAATCTCACCAATCCTCTCAGTCCCAAGTGTCCAGCCTTATGCCACATCCAGCTGTCATTGTAGATAGGGTCTTTCCAGGTTTCCTCAGACACCCTGAAGGAATTGTAAAGAATTTCCCTGTTTTTTCGTTTTGCTTTTGAAATTCCTTTTTATAGTGGGTTTGAGCTGATTCTCGCTGCCATGTTTATGCCACTCTAGACACACTTGATTCCCTTATGGAGACATATCAATACATAGGTTTTAAGATTCTTACTAGTCAGATATATTCCTGTGTGGGAAATATGGGGTTTTGAGTCTCTTTCACTGAGGAAGGTGTAGGTCTTGTCTATTCCAAAGTTGGTTTTTGAAACGGTCCCTGTGCTTATATCATACTCTGGTTTTATGCATCACCCCACCTCTCCTTCCCCTTTATGCAGGCATAAGAGTGTTTTCTAAATGTGAGACTCTGTTCTCTTTCCTAACTCAGTTCACGTGTAGCCATGTTTACAGGATCTTCATAAGTGATATCTTATGATAAGTTTCTTTTTCTGTGTGACTTATTTCACTTAGAATCATCGTACCTGAATCCACTCACTTTGCTGCTACTGGTCTTATGACATTGATTTCATGGCTGAGGGATATTCCATCGTACGTAAGTACCACAATGTTTTGAACCATTTTTATATTTCCTGGGATATTTAAGGTGTACCCAAGTTGAGGTTCTTGTAGTCAGTGCAGCCCTAAATTTGGAGGTGGCTCTTTCTTATTTATTTTCAGTTTTCCCAAGGTATATTCCCTAGAGTGGAAGTGGCCTTGGCTCTGTAGCTCTGTTGTTTACTTGTTTTAGGGAACACAATGCACTCCTCCAGTGAGGCAGTTGGCAATTTACATCCCGCCCATCAGCATAACAAGGCTCCCAGTTCTCCAGGGCCTGTCTTGCCATTCTGGTTTTTACACATTTTGTGGATGTCCCTTTTGACCGGTGGGAAGTGATACTTCTTTGTAGTGCAGATTTGCATTGCCCGCTTGCTTGCTTGGCCAAAAAGGGCGTATGCATTTTCTCCTGAATATATTCAGGAGAAAACGCATACGCCCTTTTTGGCCAAGTGCACCATTGTCCAAGTTGTGCCCCTCTTCCTGTGCTTTACAGGCGATTCCAAGGTACCTCTTGAAATCTGTTTCCTGCTATTTTGCCTCGCTTTCAAGTCCGCCTCGTTGACTTCCCTCAACAGATTTTTGGACGATAGTTGTCCTTTATCACTCTGCCAGTTTGTGAATTGCTGTGCCCCTGAGCTCCATTTCTCAACTCGTTTTTTGTGAGCTGAACGCAAGTCCAAAATTTTGGATCATGTCCTATACTGGTTCCCGGTGGGTGGCTGAGACTTTGGTTAATTCTTCTTCCTGCCGGGAAATTAGAGTGACATGTGCCCGTCCAAATGCCTAACAGCTACTCTCTCATGGGTTCTCCCTCGTCCCTTCCATCCTCTGCCAAATTGGGAACCTGTGCAAACCAGGAGGTTAAAGGGCCTGTCTCTCCAAGTTGGGAGATTGATAGTAAGGCAGTTGGAAAGTCAAACTGGAGCACCAGGAGAGGGACTATTCGTTGAGTTTTAGAAACCTTTCGTATTCACAGTGTGTCCATTCTCTAGGTTTCCTGTACATGTTATAGCTGTAGTAATATTCCCTTGATCCTGGAGAGTTTGGACCCATGGAATGGGGCCCATGCATTATTGCTTGAAAGGGTCTGCATTTGCTCACCCAATCTCACCAATCCTCTCAGTCCCAAGTGTCCAGCCTTATGCCACATCCAGCTGTCATTGTAGATAGGGTCTTTCCAGGTTTCCTCAGACACCCTGAAGGAATTGTAAAGAATTTCCCTGTTTTTTGGTTTTGCTTTTGAAATTCCTTTTTATAGTGGGTTTGAGCTGATTCTCGCTGCCATGTTTATGCCACTCTAGACACACTTGATTCCCTTATGGAGACATATCAATACATAGGTTTTAAGATTCTTACTAGTCAGATATATTCCTCTGTGGGAAATATGGGGTTTTGAGTCTCTTTCACTGAGGAAGGTGTCGGTTTGTCAATTCCAAAGTTGGTTTTTGAAACGGTCCCTGTGCTTATATCAAACTCTGGTTTTATGCATCACCCCACCTCTCCTTCCCCTTTATGCAGGCATAAGAGTGTTTTCTAAATGTGAGACTCTGTTCTCTTTCCTAACTCAGTTCACGTGTAGCCATGTTTACAGGATCTTCATAAGTGATATCTTATGATAAGTTTCTTTTTCTGTGTGACTTATTTCACTTAGAATCATCGTACCTGAATCCACTCACTTTGTTGCTACTGGTCTTATGACATTGACTTCATGGCTGAAGGATATTCCATCGTACGTATGTACCACAATGTTTTGAACCATTTTTATATTTCCTGGGATATTTAAGGTGTACCCAAGTTGAGGTTCTTGTAGCCAGTGAAGCCTTAAATTTGGAGGTGGCTCTTTCTTATTGATTTTCAGTTTTCCCAAGGTATATTCCCTAGACTGGAAGTGGCCTTGGCTCTGTAGCTCTGTTGTTTACTTGTTTTAGGGAACACAATGCACTCCTCCAGTGAGGCAGTTGGCAATTTACATCCCGCCCATCAGCATAACAAGGCTCCCAGTTCTCCAGGGCCTGTCTTGCCTTTCTGGTTTTTACACATTTTGTGGATGTCCCTTTTGACCGGTGGGAAGTGATACTTCTTTGTAGTGCAGATTTGCATTGCCTGCTTGCTTGCTTGGCCAAAAAGGGCGTATGCGTTTTCTCCTGAATATATTCAGGAGAAAACGCATACGCCCTTTTTGGCCAAGTGCACCATTGTCCAAGTTGTGCCCCTCTTCCTGTGCTTTACAGGCGATTCCAACGTACCTCTTGAAATCTGTTTCCTGCTATTTTGCCTCGCTTTCAAGTCCGCCTCGTTGACTTCCCTCAACAGATTTTTGGACGATAGTTGTCCTTTATCACTCTGCCAGTTTGTGAATTGCTGTGCCCCTGAGCTTCATTTCTCAACTCGTTTTTTGTGAGCTGAACGCAAGTCCAAAATTTTGGATCATGTCCTATTCTGGTTCCCGGTGGGTGGCTGAGACTTTGGTTAATTCTTCTTCCTGCCGGGAAATTAGAGTGACATGTGCCCGTCCAAATGCCTAACAGCTACTCTCTCATGGGTTCTCCCTCGTCCCTTCGATCCTCTGCCAAATTGGGAACCTGTGCAAACCAGGAGGTTAAAGGGCCTGTCTCTCCAAGTTGGGAGATTGATAGTAAGGCAGTTGGAAAGTCAAACTGGAGCACCAGGAGAGGGCCTATTCGTTGAGTTTTAGAAACCTTTCATATTCACAGTGTGTCCATTCTCTAGGTTGCCTGTACATGTTATAGCTGTAGTAATATTCCCTTGAACCTGGAGAGTTGGGACCCATGGAATGGGGGCCATGCATTATTGCTTGAAAGGGTCTGCATTTGCTCACCCAATCTCACCAATCCTCTCAGTCCCAAGTGTCCAGCCTTATGCCACATCCAGCTGTCATTGTAGATAGGGTCTTTCCAGGTTTCCTCAGACACCCTGAAGGAATTGTAAAGAATTTCCCTGTTTTTTGGTTTTGCTTTTGAAATTCCTTTTTATAGTGGGTTTGAGCTGATTCTCGCTGCCATGTTTATGCCACTCTAGACACACTTGATTCCCTTATGGAGACATATCAATACATAGGTTTTAAGATTCTTACTAGTCAGATATATTCCTCTGTGGGAAATATGGGGTTTTGAGTCTCTTTCACTAAGGAAGGTGTCGGTCTTGTCAATTCCAAAGTTGGTTTTTGAAACGGTCCCTATTCTTATATCAAACTCTGGTTTTATGCATCACCCCACCTCTCCTTCCCCTTTATGCAGGCATAAGAGTGTTTTCTAAATGTGAGACTCTGTTCTCTTTCCTAACTCAGTTCACGTGTAGCCATGTTTACAGGATCTTCATAAGTGATATCTTATGATAAGTTTCTTTTTCTGTGTGACTTATTTCACTTAGAATCATCGTACCTGAATCCACTCACTTTGCTGCTACTGGTCTTATGACATTGATTTCATCGCTGAGGGATATTCCATCATACGTAAGTACCACAATGTTTTGAACCATTTTTATATTTCCTGGGATATTTAAGGTGTACCCAAGTTGAGGTTCTTGTAGTCAGTGCAGCCCTAAATTTGGAGGTGGCTCTTTCTTATTGATTTTCAGTTTTCCCAAGGTATATTCCCTAGACTGGAAGTGGCCTTGGCTCTGTAGCTCTGTTGTTTACTTGTTTTAGGGAACACAATGCACTCCTCCAGTGAGGCAGTTGGCAGTTTACATCCCGCCCATCAGCATAACAAGGCTCCCAGTTCTCCAGGGCCTGTCTTGCCTTTCTGGTTTTTACACATTTTGTGGATGTCCCTTTTGACCGGTGGGAAGTGATACTTCTTTGTAGTGCAGATTTGCATTGCCCGCTTGCTTGCTTGGCCAAAAAGGGCGAATGCGTTTTCTCCTGAATATATTCAGGAGAAAACGCATACGCCCTTTTTGGCCAAGTGCACCATTGTCCAAGTTGTGCCCCTCTTCCTGTGCTTTACAGGCGATTCCAACGTACCTCTTTAAATCTGTTTCCTGCTATTCTGCATCGCATTAAAGTCCGCCTCGTTGCCTTCCCTCAACAGATTTTTAGACGATAGTTGTGTTTTATTACTCTGCCAGTTTGTGAATTGCTGTGCCCCTGAGCTCCATTTTTCAACTCGTTTTTAGTGAGCTGAACGCAAGTCCAAAATTTTGGTTCAGGACCTATACTGGTTCCCGGTGGGTGGCTGAGACTGGTTAATTCTTCTTCCTAACTGTATATTAGAGTGACACGTGCCCGTCCAAATGCCTATCAGCTACTCTCTCATTGGTTCTCCCTCTTCCCTTTCATCCTCTGCCAAATTGGCAACCTATTCGAACCAGGAGGTAAATGGCGCTGTGTCTCCAAGTTTGGAGATTGATAGTAAAGCAGTTGGAAAGTCAAACCAGAGCACCAGGAGAGGGACTATTCATTGAGATTTAGAAACATTTCGTATTCACAGTGTGTCCATTCTCTAGGTTTCCTGTACCAGTTCTTGCTGTATTAATATTCCCTTCAACCTCGAGAGTTGGGACCCATGGAATGGGGGCCACGCATTCTTGCTTTAAAGGGTCTGCATTTGCTCACCCAATCTCACCAATCCTCTCAGTCCCAAGTGTCCAGCCTTATGCCATATCCAGCTGTCATTGTAGATAGGTTCATTCCACGTTTCATCAGAGACCCTGAAGGAATTGTAAAGACTTTCCCTGTTTTTTTGTTTTGTTTTTGAAATTCGTTTTTATAGTGGGTTTGAGCTGATTCTCGCTGCCATGTTTATGCCAGTCAAGACACACTTGATAACCTTATGGAGACATATCAATACATAGGTTTTAAGATTCTTACTAGTCAGATCTATTCCTCTGCGGGAAATATGTGGTTTTGAGTCCCTTTCACTGAGGAAGGTGTAGGTCTTATCTATTCCATAGTAAGTTTTTGGAACGGTCCCTGTGATTATATCAAACTCTGGTTTTATGCATTACCCCACCTCTCTTTCCCCCTTAAGCATGCATACGAGTTTTTTTCTAAATGTGAGACACTGTTCTCTTTCCTAACTCAGTTCATATGTAGCCATGTTTACAGGATCTCCAAAAGTCATATCTTATGATAAGTTTCTTTTTCTGTGTGACTTATTTCACTTAGAATCATCGTACCTGAATCGACTCATTTTGCTGCTACTGGTCTTATGACAATGATTTCATGGATGAGGGATATTACATCTTTCGTATGTACCACAATTTTTTGAATCCATTTTATATTTCCTGGGATATTTAAGGTGTACCCAAGTTGAGGTTCTTGTAAGCAATGCAGCCCTAAATTTTGGGGTGACTCTGTCTTATTGATTTTCAGTTTTCCCAAGATATATTCCCTAGACTGAAAGTGCCCTTGGCTCTGTAGCTCTGTTGTTTACTTGTTTTAGGGAACACAGTGCACTCCTCCAGAGAGGCAGTTGGCAATTTACATCCGGACCATCAGCATAAAAAGGCTCCGTGTTCTCCAGGCCCTGTCATGCCTTTCTGTTTTTTACACATTTTGTGGATGTCCGTTTTGACCGGTGGGAAGTGACACTTCTTTGTAGTGCAAATTTGCATTGCCTGCTTGCTTGCTTGGCCAAAAAGGGCGTATGCGTTTTCTCCTGAATATATTCAGGAGAAAACGCATACGCCCTTTTTCTCCAAGTGCATCGTTGTCCAAGTTGTGCCTCTCTTCCTGTGCTTTAAAGGCGATTCCAACGTACCTCTTGAAATCTGTTTCCTGCTATTCGGCATCGCTTTCAAGTCTGCCTCGTTTCCTTCCCTCAACAGATTTATGGACGATAGATGTCCTGTATTACTCTGCCAGTTTGTGAATTGCTGTGCCCCTGAGCTCCATTTTACAACTCGATTTTTGTGAGCTGAACGCAATTCCAAAATTTTGGTTCAGGATCTATACTGGTTCCCGGTGGGTGGCTGAGACTTTGGTTAATTCTTCTTCCTGCTGGGAAATTAGTATGAAATGTGCCTGTCCAAATGCCTAACAGCTACTCTCTCATTGTTTCTTCCTCTTCCCTTTCATCCTCTGCCAAATTGACAACCTGTGCGAACCAGGAGGTTAAAGGGGCTGTCTCTCCTAGTTGGTTGATTGATAGTAAAGCAGTTGGAAAGTCAAACCAGAGCAGCAGTAGAGGGACTATTCGTTGAGTTTTAGAAACCTTTCATAATCACAGTGTGTCTATTCTCTAGGTTTCACGTACATGTTATAGCTGTAGTAATATTCCCTTCAACATGAAGAGTTGGGACCCATGGAAGAGGTGGCATGCATTATTGCTTGAAAGGGACTGCCTTTGCTCACCCAATCTCACCAATTTTCTCAGTCCCAAGTGTCCCCCCTTATGCCACATCCAGCTGTCATTGTAGATAGGGTCATTCCAGGTTTCATCAGAGACCCCGAAGGAATTTTAAAGAATTTCCCGTTTTTTTTGTTTTGTTTTTGTAATTCCTTTTTATTGTGTGTTTGAGCTGATTCTCGCTGCCATGTTTATGCCATTCTAGACTCAGTAGATTCCCTTATGGATACATATCAATAAATAAGTTTTATGATTCTTACTCGTGAGAAATATTCATCTGTGGGAAATATGGGGTTTTGAGTCCCTTTCACTGAGGAAGGTGTAGGTCTTGTCTATTCCATAGTTGGTTTTTGGAATGGTACCTGTGCTTATATCAAACTCTGGTTTTATGCATCACCACACCTCTCCTTCCCCCTTAAGAAGGCATAAGAGTGTTTTCTAAATGTGAGACTCTGTTCTCTTTCCTAACTCAGTTCATGTGTAGCCATGTTTACAGGATCTTCATAAGTGATATCTTATGATAAGTTTCATTTTCTGTGTGACATATTTCACTTAGAATCATCGTACCTGAATCCACTCATTTTGGTGCAACTGGTCCTATGACATTGATTTCATGGCTGAGGGATATTCCATCTTACGTAAATACCACAATTTTTTGAACCAATTTTATATTTCCTAGGATATTTAAGGTGTACCCATGTTGAGGTTCTTGTAAGCAGTGCAGCCCTAAATATTGGGGTGGCTCTGTCTTATTGATTTTCAGTTTTCCCAAGGTATATTCCCTAGACTGGAAGCGCCCTTGGCTCTGTAGCTCTGTTGTTTACTTGTTTTAGGGAACACAATGCACTCTTCCAGAGAGGCAGTTGGCAATTTACATCCCGCCCATCAGCATAACAAGGCTCCTTGTTCTCCAGGGTCTGTCTTGCCTTTCAGGTTTTTACACATTTTGTGGATGTTCCTTTTGACCGTTGGGAAGTGATACTTCTTTGTAGTGCAGATTTGCATTGCCCGCTTGCTTGCTTGGCCAAAAAGGGCGTATGCGTTTTCTCCTGAATATATTCAGGAGAAAACGCATACGCCCTTTTTGGCCAAGTGCATCATTGTCCAAGTTGTGCCCCTCTTCCTGTGCTTTAAAGGTGATTCCAACGTACCTCTTGAAATCTGTTTCCTGCCATTCTGCCTCACATTCAAGTCCGCCTCGTTGCCTTCCCTCAACAGATTTTTGGACGATAGTTGTCCTTTATTACTCTGCCAGTTTGTGAATTGCTGTGCCCCTGAGCTCCATTTTTCAACTCGTTTTTTGTGAGCTGAACGCAAGTCCAAAATTTTGGTTCAGGACTTATACTGGTTCCCGGTGGGTGGGAGAGATTTTGGTTAATTCTTCTTCCTGCCGGGGAATTAGAGTGACATGTGCCCGTCCAAATGCCTAACAGCTACTCTCTCATTGGATCTCCCTCTTCCCATTCCTCCTCAGCAAAATTGGCAACCTGTGCAAACCAGGAGGTAAAAGGGGCTGTCTCTCCATGTTGGGAGATTGATAGTAAATCAGTTGGAAAGTCAAACCAGAGCACCAGGAGAGGGACAATTCATTGAGTTTTAGTAACCTTTCGTATTCCCTGTGTGTCCATTCTCTAGGTTTCCCGTACATGTTATAGCTGTCGTAATATTCACTTCAATCTGAAGAGTTGGGACCCATGGAATGGGTCCATGCATTATTGCTTTAAAGGGTCTGCTTTTGCTCACCCAATCTCACCAGTCCTCTCAGTCCCAAGTGTCCAGCCTTATGCCACATCCAGCTGTCACTGGAGATAGAGTCATTTCAGGTTTCATCAGAGACCCTGAGGGAATTATAAAGAATTTCCCTGTTTTTTTCTTTTGTTTTTGAAATTACTTTTTATAGTGGGTTTGAGCTGATTCTCGCTGCCATGTTTATGCCACTCTAGACACACTTCATTCCCTTATGCAGATATATCAATACATTGGTTTTAATATTCTTACAAGTGAAATATATTCCTCTGCAGGAAATATGGGGTTTTGATTCCCTTTCACTGAGGAAGGTGTAGGTCTTGTCTATACAATAGTTGGTTTTTGGAACATGGCCTGAGCTTATATCAAACTCTGGTTTTATTCATCACCCCACCTCTCCTTCCCCTTTAAGAAGGAATAAGAGTGTTTTCTAAATGTGAGACTCTGTTCTCTTTCCTAACTCAGTTCATGTGAAATCATGTTTAAAGGAGCTTCATAAGTGATATCTTATGATAGGTTTCTTTTTCTGTTTGAATTATTTGACTTAGAATCATCATACCAGAATCGACTCATTTTGTGCAACTGGTCTTATGACATTGATTTCATGGCTGAGGGATATTCCATCGTACGTAAGTACCACAATATTTTGAACCAATTTTATATTTCCTGGGATATTTAAGGTGTACCCAAGTTGAGGTTCTTGTAAGCCGTGCAGCCCTAAATTTGGAGGTGGCTCTTTCTTATTGATTTTCAGTTTTCCCAAGGTATATTCCCTAGACAGGAAGCGCCCTTGGCTCTGTAGCTCTGTTGTTTACTTGTTTTAGGTAACACAATGCACTCCTCCAGAGAGGCAGTTGGCAATTTACATCCCGTCCATCAGCATAACATGGCTCCGTGTTCTCCATGGCATGTCTTGCCTTTCAGGTTTTTACACATTTTGTGGATGTCCCTTCTGACCGTTTGGTGTGATACTTCTTTGTAGTGCAGATTTGCATTGCCCGCTTGCTTGCTTGGCCAAAAAGGGCGTATGTGTTTTCTCCTGAATATATTCAGAAGAAAACGCATACGCCCTTTTTGTCCAATTCCATCAGTGTCAAAGTTGTGCCCCTCTTCCTGTGCTTTAAAGGCGATTCCAACGTAACTCTTGAAATCTGTTTCCTTCTCTTCTGCCTCACTTTCAAGTCTGGCTCGCTGCATTCCCTCAACAGATTTTTGGACGGTAGTTGTCCTTTATCACTCTGCCAGTTTGTGAATTGCTGTGCTCCTGAGCTCCATTTCTCAACTCTTTTTTTGTGAGCTGAACAGAAGTCCAAAATTTTGGATCATGTCCTATACTGGTTCCCGGTGGGTGGCTGAGACTTTGGTAAATTCTTCTTCCTGCCGGGAAATTAGAGTGACATGTGCCTGTCCAAATGCCTAACAGCTACTCTCTCATGGGTTCTACCTCGTCCCTTCCATCCTCTGCCAAATTGGGAACCTATGCAAACCAGGAGGTTAAAGGGCCTGTCTCTCCAAGTTGGGAGATTGATAGTAAGGCAGTTGGAAAGTCAAACTGGAACACCAGGAGAGGGACTATTCGTTGAGTTTTAGAAACCTTTCGTATTCACAGTGTGTACATTCTCTAGGTTTCCTGTACATGTTATAGCTGTAGTAATATTCCCTTCAACCTGGAGAGGTGGGACCCATGGAATGTGGGCCATGCATTATTGCTTGAAAGGGTCTGCATTTGCTCACCCAATCTCACCAATCCTCTGAGTCCCAAGTGTCCAGCCTTATGCCACATCCAGCTGTCATTGTAGATAGCGTCTTTCCAGGTTTCCTCAGACACCTTGAAGGAATTGTAAAGAATTTCCCTGTTTTTTGGTTTTGCTTTTGAAATTCCTTTTTATAGTGGGTTTGAGCTGATTCTCGCTGCCATGTTTATGCCACTCTAGACACACTTGATTCCCTTATGGAGACATATCAATACATAGGTTTTAAGATTCTTACTAGTCAGATATATTCCTCTATGGGAAATATGGGTATTTGAGTCTCTTTCCCTGAGGAAGGTGTAGGTCTTGTCTATTCCAAAGTTGGTTTTTGGAACGGTCCGTGTGCTTATATCAAACTCTGGTTTTATGCATCACCCCACCTCTCCTTCCCCTTCATGCAGGCATAAGAGTGTTTTCTAAATGTGAGACTCTGTTCTCTTTCCTAACTCAGTTCATGTGTAGCCATGTTTACAGGATCTTCATAAGTGATATCTTATGATAAGTTTCTTTTTCTGTGTGAGTTATTTCACTTAGAATCATCGTACCTGAATCAACTCACTTTGCTGCTTCTGGCCTTGTGACATTGATTTCATGGCTGAGGGATATTCCATCGTACGTAAGTACCACAATGTTTTGAACCATTTTTATATTTCCTGGGATATTTAAGGTGTACCCAAGTTGAGGTTCTTGTAGTCAGTGCAGCCGTAAATTCGGAGGTTGCTCTTTCTTATTGATTTTCAGTTTTCCCAAGGTATATTCCCTAGACTGGAAGTGGCCTTGGCTCTGTAGCTCTGTTGTTTCCTTGTTTTAGGGAACACAATGCACTCCTCCAGTGAGGCAGTTGGCAATTTACATCCCGCCCATCAGCATAACAAGGCTCCCTGTTCTCCAGGGCCTGTCTTACCTTTCTGGTTTTTACACATTTTGTGGATGTCCCTTTTGACCGGTGGGAAGTGATACTTCTTTGTAGTGCAGATTTGCATTGCCTGCTTGCTTGCTTGGCCAAAAAGGGCGTATGTGTTTTCCCCTGAATATATTCAGGAAAAAACGCATACGCCCTTTTTGGCCAAGTGCATCATTGTCGAACTTGTGCCCCTCTTCCTGTGCTTTACAGGCGATTCCAACGTACCTCTTTAAATCTGTTTCCTGCTATTCTGCCTGGCATTCAAGTCCGCCTCGTTGCCTTCCCTCAACAGATTTTTGGGCGATAGTTGTGCTTTATTACTCTGCCAGTTTGTGAATTGCTGTGCCCCTGAGCTCCATTTTTCAACTCGTTTTTAGAGAGCTGATCGCAAGCCCAAAATTTTGGTTCAGGACCTATAGTGGTTCCCGGTGGGTGGCTGAGACTTTGGTTTATTCTTCTTCCTACCGGTATATTAGAGTGACACCTGCCCGTCCAAATGCCTAACAGCTACTCTCTCATTGGTTCTCCCTCTTCCCTTTCATCCTTTGCCAAATTGGCAACCTGTTCGAACCAGGAGGTAAATGGCGCTGTGTCTCCAAGTTTGGAGATTGATAGTAAAGCAGTTGGAAAGTCAAACCAGAGCACCAGTAGAGGGACTATTCGTTGAGATTTAGAAACATTTCATATTCACAGTGTGTCCATTCTCTTGGTTTCCTGTACCAGTTCTTGCTGTATTAATATTCCCTTCAAGCTCGAGAGTTGGGACCCATGGAATGGGGGCCATGCATTATTGCTTGAAAGGGTCTGCATTTGCTCACCCAATCTCAACAATCCTCTCAGTCCCAAGTGTCCAGCCTTATGCCACATCCAGCTGTCATTGTAGATAGGGTCTTTCCAGGTTTCCTCAGACACCCTGAAGGAATTGTAAAGAATTTCCCTGTTTTTTCGTTTTGCTTTTGAAATTCCTTTTTATAGTGGGTTTGAGCTGATTCTAGCTGCCATGTTTATGCCACTCTAGACACACTTGATTCCCTTATGGAGTCATATCAATACATAGGTTTTAAGATTCTTACTAGTCAGATATATTCCTCTGTGGGAAATATGGGGTTTTGAGTCTCTTTCACTGAGGAAGGTGTAGGTCTTGTCTATTCCAAAGTTGGTTTTTGGAACGGTCCCTGTGCTTATATCAAACTCTGGTTTTATGCATCACCCCACCTCTCCATCCCCTTTATGCAGGCATAAGAGTGTTTTCTAAATGTGAGACTCTGTTCTCTTTCCTAACTCAGTTCACGTGTAGCCATGTTTACAGGATCTTCATAAGTGATATCTTATGATAAGTTTCTTTTTCTGTGTGACTTATTTCACTTAGAATCATCGTACCTGAATCCACTCACTTTGCTGCTTCTAGTCTTATGACATTGATTTCATCGCTGAGGGATATTCCATCGTACGTAAGTACCACAATGTTTTGAACCATTTTTATATTTCCTGGGATATTTAAGGTGTACCCAAGTTGAGGTTCTTGTAGCCAGTGCAGCCCGAAATTTGGAGGTGGCTCTTTCTTATTGATTTTCAGTTTTCCCAAGGTATATTCCCTAGACTAGAAGTGGCCTTGGCTCTGTATCTCTGTTGTTTACTTGTTTTTGGGAACACAATGCACTCCTCCAGTGAGGCAGTTGGCAGTTGACATCCCGCCAATCAGCATGACAAGGCTCCCTGTTCTCCAGGGCCTGTCTTGCCTTTCTGGTTTTTACACATTTTGTGGATGTCCCTTTTGACCGGTGGGAAGTGATACTTCTTTGTAGTGCAGATTTTCATTGCCCACTTGCTTGCTTGGCCAAAAAGGGCGTATGCTTTTTCTCCTGAATATATTCAGGAGGAAACGCATACGCCCTTTTTTGCCAAGTGCACCATTGTCCAAGTTGTGCCCCTCTTCCTGTGCTTTACAGGCGATTCCAACGTACCTCTTGAAATCTGTTTCCTCCTATTTTGCCTCACTTTCAAGTCCACCTCGTTGAATTCCCTCAACAGATTTTTGGACGATAGTTGACCTTTATCACTCTGCCAGTTTGTGAATTGCTGTGCCCCTGAGCTCCATTTCTCAACTCGTTTTTTGGGAGCTGAACGCAAGTCCAAAATTTTGGATCATGTCCTATACTGGTTCCCGGTGGGTGGCTGAGACTTTGGTTCATTCTTCTTCCTGCCGGGAAATTAGAGTGACATGTGCCCGTCCAAATGCCTAACAGCTACTCTCTCATGGGTTCTCCCTCGTCCCTTCCATCCTCTGCCAAATTGGGAACCTGTGCAAACCAGGAGGTTAAAGGGCCTGTCTCTCCAAGTTGGGAGATTGATAGTAAGGCAGTTGGAAAGTCAAACTGGAGCACCAGGAGAGGGACTATTCGTTGAGTTTTAGAAACCTTTCGTATTCACAGTGTGTCCATTCTCTAGGTTTCCTGTACATGTTATAGCTGTAGTAATATTCCCTTGAACCTGGAGAGTTGGGACCCATGGAATGGGGGCCATGCATTATTGCTTGAAAGGGTCTGCATTTGCTCACACAATCTCACCAATCCTCTCAGTCCCAAGTGTCCAGCCTTATGCCACATCGAGCTGTCATTGTAGATAGGGTCTTTCCAGGTTTCCTCAGACACCCTGAAGGAATTGTAAAGAATTTCCCTGTTTTTTCGTTTTGCTTTTGAAATTCCTTTTTATAGTGGGTTTGAGCTGATTCTCGCTGCCATGTTTATGCCACTCTAGACACACTTGATTCCCTTATGGAGTCATATCAATACATAGGTTTTAAGATTCTTACTAGTCAGATATATTCCTCTGTGGGAAATATGGGGTTTTGAGTCTCTTTCACTGAGGAAGGTGTAGGTCTTGTCTATTCCAAAGTTGGTTTTTGGAACGGTCCCTGTGCTTATATCAAACTCTGGTTTTATGCATCACCCCACCTCTCCTTCCCCTTTATGCAGGAATAAGAGTGTTTTCTAAATGTGAGACTCTGTTCTCTTTCCCAACTCAGTTCACGTGTAGCCATGTTTACAGGATCTTCCTAAGTGATATCTTATGATAAGTTTCTTTTTCTGTGTGACATATTTCACTTAGAATCATCGTACCTGAATCCACTCACTTTGCTGCTACTGGTCTTATGACATTGATTTCATGGCTGAGGGATATTCCATCGTACGTAAGTACCACAATGTTTTGAACCATTTTTATATTTCCTGGGATATTTAAGGTGTACCCAAGTTGAGGTTCTTGTAGCCAGTGAAGCCCTAAATTTGGAGGTGGCTCTTTCTTATTGATTTTCAGTTTTCCCCAGGTATATTCCCTAGACTGGAAGTGGCCTTGGCTCTGTAGCTCTGTTGTTTACTTGTTTTAGGGAACACAATGCACTCCTCCAGTGAGGCAGTTGGCAATTTACATCCCCCCATCAGCATAACAAGGCTCCCAGTTCTCCAGGGCCTGTCTTGCCTTTCTGGTTTTTACACATTTTGTGGATGTCCCTTTTGACCGGTGGGAAGTGATACTTCTTTGTAGTGCAGATTTGCAATGCCCGCTTGCTTGCTTGGCCAAAAAGGGCGTATGCGTTTTCTCCTGAATATATTCAGGAGAAAACACATACGCCCTTTTTGGCCAAGTGCACCATTGTCCAAGTTGTGCCCCTCTTCCTGTGCTTTACAGGCAATTCCAACGTACCTCTTGAAATCTGTTTCCTGCTATTTTGCCTCACTTTCAAGTCCGCCTCGTTGACTTCCCTCAACAGATTTTTGGACGATAGTTGTCCTTTATCACTCTGCCAGTATGTGAATTGCTGTGCCCCTGAGCTCCATTACTCAACTCGTTTTTTGGGAGCTGAACGCAAGTCCAAAATTTTGGATCATGTCCTATACTGGTTCCCGGTGGGTGGCTGAGACTTTGGTTAATTCTTCTTCCTGCCGTGAAATTAGAGTGACATGTGCCCGTCCAAATGCCTAACAGCTACTCTCTCATGGGTTCTCTCTCGTCCCTTCCATCCTCTGCCAAATTGGGAACCTGTGCAAACCAGGAGGTTAAAGGGCCTGTCTCTCCAAGTTGGGAGATTGATAGTAAGGCAGTTGGAAAGTCAAACTGGAGCACCAGGAGAGGGACTATTCGTTGAGTTTTAGAAACCTTTCGTATTCACAGTGTGTCCATTCTCTAGGTTTCCTGTACATGTTATACCTGTAGTAATATTCCCTTGAACCTGGAGAGTTGGGACCCATGGAATGGGGGCCATGCATTATTGCTTGAAAGGGTCTGCATTTGCTCACACAATCTCACCAATCCTCTCAGTCCCAAGTGTCCAGCCTTATGCCACATCCAGCTGTCATTGTAGATAGGGTCTTTCCAGGTTTCCTCAGACACCCTGAAGGAATTGTAAAGAAGTTCCCTGTTTTTTCGTTTTGCTTTTGAAATTCCTTTTTATAGTGGGTTTGAGCTGATTCTCGCTGCCATGTTTATGCCACTCTAGACACACTTGATTCCCTTATGGAGTCATATCAATACATAGGTTTTAAGATTCTTACTAGTCAGATATATTCCTCTGTGGGAAATATGGGGTTTTGAGTCTCTTTCACTGAGGAAGGTGTAGGTCTTGTCAATTCCAAAGTTGGTTTTTGAAACGGTCCCTGTGCTTATATCAAACTCTGGTTTTATGCATCACCCCAACTCTCCTTCCCCTTTATGCAGGCATAAGAGTGTTTTCTAAATGTGAGACTCTGTTCTCTTTCCCAACTCAGTTCACGTGTAGCCATGTTTACAGGATCTTCCTATGTGATATCTTATGATAAGTTTCTTTTTCTGTGTGACATATTTCACTTAGAATTATCGTACCTGAATCCACTCACTTTGCTGCTACTGGTCTTATGACATTGATTTCATGGCTGAGGGATATTCCATCGTACGTAAGTACCACAATGTTTTGAACCATTTTTATATTTCCTGGGATATTTAATGTGTACCCAAGATGAAGTTCTTGTAGCCAGTGAAGCCCTAAATTTGGAAGTGGCTCTTTCTTATTGATTTTCAGTTTTCCCCAGGTATATTCCCTAGACTGGAAGTGGCCTTGGCTCTGTAGCTCTGTTGTTTACTTGTTTTAGGGAACACAATGCACTCCTCCAGTGAGGCAGTTGGCAATTTACATCCCGCCCATCAGCATAACAAGGCTCCCAGTTCTCCAGGGCCTGTCTTGCCTTTCTGGTTTTTACACATTTTGTGGATGTCCCTTTTGACCGGTGGGAAGTGATACTTCTTTGTAGTGCAGATTTGCAATGCCCGCTTGCTTGCTTGGCCAAAAAGGGCGTATGCGTTTTCTCCTGAATATATTCAGGAGAAAACGCATACGCCCTTTTTGGCCAAGTGCACCATTGTCCAAGTTGTGCCCCTCTTCCTGTGCTTTACAGGCGATTCCAACGTACCTCTTGAAATCTGTTTCCTGCTATTTTGCCTCACTTTCAAGTCGGCCTCGTTGACTTCCCTCAACAGATTTTTGGACGATAGTTTTCCTTTATCACTCTCCCAGTATGTGAATTGCTGTGCCCCTGAGCTCCATTTCTCAACTCGTTTTTTGGGAGCTGAACGCAAGTCCAAAATTTTGGATCATGTCCTATACTGGTTCCCGGTGGGTGGCTGAGACTTTGGTTAATTCTTCTTCCTGCCGGGAAATTAGAGTGACATGTGCCCGTCCAAATGCCTAACAGCTACTCTCTCATGGGTTCTCTCTCGTCCCTTCCATCCTCTGCCAAATTGGGAACCTGTGCAAACCAGGAGGTTAAAGGGCCTGTTTCTCCAAGTTGGGAGATTGATAGTAAGGCAGTTGAAAGTCAAACTGGAGCACCAGGAGAGGGACTATTCGTTGAGTTTTAGAAACCTTTCGTATTCACAGTGTGTCCATTCTCTAGGTTTCCTGTACATGTTATAGCTGTAGTAATATTCCCTTGAACCTGGAGAGTTGGGACCCATGGAATGGGGGCCATGCATTATTGCTTGAAAGGGTCTGCATTTGCTCACACAATCTCACCAATCCTCTCAGTCCCAAGTGTCCAGCCTTATGCCACATCCAGCTGTCATTGTAGATAGGGTCTTTCCAGGTTTCCTCAGACACCCTGAAGGAATTGTAAAGAATTTCCCTGTTTTTTCGTTTTGCTTTTGAAATTCCTTTTTATAGTGGGTTTGAGCTGATTCTCGCTGCCATGTTTATGCCACTCTAGACACACTTGATTCCCTTATGGAGTCATATCAATACATAGGTTTTAAGATTCTTACTAGTCAGATATATTCCTCTGTGGGAAATATGGGGTTTTGAGTCTCTTTCACTGAGGAAGGTGTAGGTCTTGTCTATTCCAAAGTTGGTTTTTGGAACGGTCCCTGTGCTTATATCAAACTCTGGTTTTATGCATCACCCCACCTCTCCATCCCCTTTATGCAGGCATGAGAGTGTTTTCTAAATGTGAGACTCTGTTCTCTTTCCTAACTCAGTTCACGTGTAGCCATGTTTACAGGATCTTCATAAGTGATATCTTATGATAAGTTTCTTGTTCTGTGTGACTTATTTCACTTAGAATCATCGTACCTGAATCCACTCACTTTGCTGCTTCTAGTCTTATGACATTGATTTCATCGCTGAGGGATATTCCATCGTACGTAAGTACCACAATGTTTTGAACCATTTTTATATTTTCTGGGATATTTAAGGTGTACCCAAGTTGAGGTTCTTGTAGCCAGTGCAGCCCGAAATTTGGAGGTGGCTCTTTCTTATTGATTTTCAGTTTTCCCAAGGTATATTCCCTAGACTAGAAGTGGCCTTGGCTCTGTATCTCTGTTGTTTACTTGTTTTAGGGAACACAATGCACTCCTCCAGTGAGGCAGTTGGCAATTGACATCCCGCCAATCAGCATGACAAGGCTCCCTGTTCTCCAGGGCCTTTCTTGCCTTTCTGGTTTTTACACATTTTGTGGATGTCCCTTTTGACCGGTGGGAAGTGATACTTCTTTGTAGTGCAGATTTTCATTGCCCACTTGCTTGCTTGGCCAAAAAGGGCGTATGCGTTTTCTCCTGAATATATTCAGGAGAAAACGCATACGCCCTTTTTTGCCAAGTGCACCATTGTCCAAGTTGTGCCCCTCTTCCTGTGCTTTACAGGTGATTCCAACGTAGCTCTTGAAATCTGTTTCCTGCTATTTTGCCTCACTTTCAAGTCCACCTCGTTGAAATCCCTCAACAGATTTTTGGACGATAGTTGACCTTTATCACTCTGCCAGTTTGTGAATTGCTGTGCCCCTGAGCTCCATTTCTCAACTCGTTTTTTGTGAGCTGAACGCAAGTCCAAAATTTTGGATCATGTCCTATACTGGTTCCCGGTGGGTGGCTGAGACTTTGGTTAATTCTTCTTCCTGCCGGGAAATTAGAGTGACATGTGCCCGTCCAAATGCCTAACAGCTACTCTCTCATGGGTTCTCCCTCTTCCCTTCCATCCTCTGCCAAATTGGGAACCTGTGCAAACAAGGAGGTTAAAGGGCCTGTCTCTCCAAGTTGGGAGATTGATAGTAAGGCAGTTGGAAAGTCAAACTGGAGCACCAGGAGAGGGACTATTCGTTGAGTTTTAGAAACCTTTCGTATTCACAGTGTTTCCATTCTCTAGGTTTCCTGTACATGTTATAGCTGTAGTAATATTCCCTTGAACCTGGAGAGTTGGGACCCATGGAATGGGGGCCATGCATTATTGCTTGAAAGGGTCTGCATTTGCTCACACAATCTCACCAATCCTCTCAGTCCCAAGTGTCCAGCCTTATGCCACATCCAGCTGTCATTGTAGATAGGGTCTTTCCAGGTTTCCTCAGACACCCTGAAGGAATTGTAAAGAATTTCCCTGTTTTTTCGTTTTGCTTTTGAAATTCCTTTTTATAGTGGGTTTGAGCTGATTCTCGCTGCCATGTTTATGCCACTCTAGACACACTTGATTCCCTTATGGAGTCATATCAATACATAGGTTTTAAGATTCTTACTAGTCAGATATATTCCTCTGTGGGAAATATGGGGTTTTGAGTCTCTTTCACTGAGGAAGGTGTAGGTCTTGTCTATTCCAAAGTTGGTTTTTGGAACGGTCCCTGTGCTTATATCAAACTCTGGTTTTATGCATCACCCCACCTCTCCTTCCCCTTTATGCAGGCATAAGAGTGTTTTCTAAATGTGAGACTCTGTTCTCTTTCCCAACTCCGTTCACGTGTAGCCATGTTTACAGGATCTTCCTAAGTGATATCTTATGATAAGTTTCTTTTTCTGTGTGACATATTTCACTTAGAATCATCGTACCTGAATCCACTCACTTTGCTGCTACTGGTCTTATGACATTGATTTCATGGCTGAGGGATATTCCATCGTACGTAAGTACCACAATGTTTTGAACCATTTTTATATTTCCTGGGATATTTAAGGTGTACCCAAGTTGAGGTTCTTGTAGCCAGTGAAGCCCTAAATTTGGAGGTGGCTCTTTCTTATTGATTTTCAGTTTTCCCCAGGTATATTCCCTAGACTGGAAGTGGCCTTGGCTCTGTAGCTCTGTTGTTTACTTGTTTTAGGGAACACAATGCACTCCTCCAGTGAGGCAGTTGGCAATTTACATCCCCCCATCAGCATAACAAGGCTCCCAGTTCTCCAGGGCCTGTCTTGCCTTTCTGGTTTTTACACATTTTGTGGATGTCCCTTTTGACCGGTGGGAAGTGATACTTCTTTGTAGTGCAGATTTGCAATGCCCGCTTGCTTGCTTGGCCAAAAAGGGCGTATGCGTTTTCTCCTGAATATATTCAGGAGAAAACGCATACGCCCTTTTTGGCCAAGTGCACCATTGTCCAAGTTGTGCCCCTCTTCCTGTGCTTTACAGGCAATTCCAACGTACCTCTTGAAATCTGGTTCCTGCTATTTTGCCTCACTTTCAAGTCCGCCTCGTTGACTTCCCTCAACAGATTTTTGGACGATAGTTGTCCTTTATCACTCTGCCAGTATGTGAATTGCTGTGCCCCTGAGCTCCATTTCTCAACTCGTTTTTTGGGAGCTGAACGCAAGTCCAAAATTTTGGATCATGTCCTATACTGGTTCCCGGTGGGTGGCTGAGACTTAGGTTAATTCTTCTTCCTGCCGTGAAATTAGAGTGACATGTGCCCGTCCAAATGCCTAACAGCTACTCTCTCATGGGTTCTCTCTCGTCCCTTCCATCCTCCGCCAAATTGGGAACCTGTGCAAACCAGGAGGTTAAAGGGCCTGTCTCTCCAAGTTGGGAGATTGATAGTAAGGCAGTTGGAAAGTCAAACTGGAGCACCAGGAGAGGGACTATTCGTTGAGTTTTAGAAACCTTTCGTATTCACAGTGTGTCCATTCTCTAGGTTTCCTGTACATGTTATAGCTGTAGTAATATTCCCTTGAACCTGGAGAGTTGGGACCCATGGAATGGGGGCCATGCATTATTGCTTGAAAGGGTCTGCATTTGCTCACACAATCTCACCAATCCTCTCAGTCCCAAGTGTCCAGCCTTATGCCACATCCAGCTGTCATTGTAGATAGGGTCTTTCCAGGTTTCCTCAGACACCCTGAAGGAATTGTAAAGAATTTCCCTGTTTTTTCGTTTTGCTTTTGAAATTCCTTTTTATACTGGGTTTGAGCTGATTCTCGCTGCCATGTTTATGCCACTCTAGACACACTTGATTCCCTTATGGAGTCATATCAATACATAGGTTTTAAGATTCTTACTAGTCAGATATATTCCTCTGTGGGAAATATGGGGTTTTGAGTCTCTTTCACTGAGGAAGGTGTAAGTCTTGTCAATTCCAAAGTTGGTTTTTGAAACGGTCCCTGTGCTTATATCAAACTCTGGTTTTATGCATCACCCCACCTCTCCTTCCCCTTTATGCAGGCATAAGAGTGTTTTCTAAATGTGAGACTCTGTTCTCTTTCCCAACTCAGTTCACGTGTAGCCATGTTTACAGGATCTTCCTATGTGATATCTTATGATAAGTTTCTTTTTCTGTGTGACATATTTCACTTAGAATTATCGTACCTGAATCCACTCACTTTGCTGCTACTGGTCTTATGACATTGATTTCATGGCTGAGGGATATTCCATCGTACGTAAGTACCACAATGTTTTGAACCATTTTTATATTTCCTGGGATATTTAATGTGTACCCAAGATGAAGTTCTTGTAGCCAGTGAAGCCCTAAATTTGGAAGTGGCTCTTTCTTATTGATTTTCAGTTTTCCCCAGGTATATTCCCTAGACTGGAAGTGGCCTTGGCTCTGTAGCTCTGTTGTTTACTTGTTTTAGGGAACACAATGCACTCCTCCAGTGAGGCAGTTGGCAATTTACATCCCGCCCATCAGCATAACAAGGCTCCCAGTTCTCCAGGGCCTGTCTTGCCTTTCTGGTTTTTACACATTTTGTGGATGTCCCTTTTGACCGGTGGGAAGTGATACTTCTTTGTAGTGCAGATTTGCAATGCCCGCTTGCTTGCTTGGCCAAAAAGGGCGTATGCGTTTTCTCCTGAATATATTCAGGAGAAAACGCATACGCCCTTTTTGGCCAAGTGCACCATTGTCCAAGTTGTGCCCCTCTTCTTGTGCTTTACAGGCGATTCCAAGGTACCTCTTGAAATCTGTTTCCTGCTATTTTGCCTCACTTTCAAGTCCGCCTCGTTGACTTCCCTCAACAGATTTTTGGACGATAGTTGTCCTTTATCACTCTGCCAGTATGTGAATTGCTGTGCCCCTGAGCTCCATTTCTCAACTCGTTTTTTGGGAGCTGAACGCAAGTCCAAAATTTTGGATCATGTCCTATACTGGTTCCCGGTGGGTGGCTGAGACTTTGGTTAATTCTTCTTCCTGCCGGGAAATTAGAGTGACATGTGCCCGTCCAAATGCCTAACAGCTACTCTCTCATGGGTTCTCCCTCGTCCCTTCCATCCTCTGCCGAATTGGGAACCTGTGCAAACCAGGAGGTTAAAGGGCCTGTCTCTCCAAGTTGGGAGATTGATAGTAAGGCAGTTGGAAAGTCAAACTGGAGCACCAGGAGAGGGACTATTCGTTGAGTTTTAGAAACCTTTCGTATTCACAGTGTGTCCATTCTCTAGGTTTCCTGTACATGTTATAGCTGTAGTAATATTCCCTTGAACCTGGAGAGTTGGGACCCATGGAATGGGGGCCATGCATTATTGCTTGAAAGGGTCTGCATTCGCTCACCCAATCTCACCAATCCTCTCAGTCCCAAGTGTCCAGCCTTATGCCACATCCAGCTGTCATTGTAGATAGGGTCTTTCCAGGTTTCCTCAGACACCCTGAAGGAATTGTAAAGAATTTCCCTGTTTTTTCGTTTTGCTTTTGAAATTCCTTTTTATAGTGGGTTTGAGCTGATTCTCGCTGCCATGTTTATGCCACTCTAGACACACTTGATTCCCTTATGGAGTCATATCAATACATAGGTTTTAAGATTCTTACTAGTCAGATATATTCCTCTGTGGGAAATATGGGGTTTTGAGTCTCTTTCACTGAGGAAGGTGTAGGTCTTGTCTATTCCAAAGTTGGTTTTTGGAACGGTCCCTGTGCTTATATCAAACTCTGGTTTTATGCATCACCCCACCTCTCCATCCCCTTTATGCAGGCATGAGAGTGTTTTCTAAATGTGAGACTCTGTTCTCTTTCCTAACTCAGTTCACGTGTAGCCATGTTTACAGGATCTTCATAAGTGATATCTTATGATAAGTTTCTTTTTCTGTGTGACTTATTTCACTTAGAATCATCGTACCTGAATCCACTCACTTTGCTGCTTCTAGTCTTATGACATTGATTTCATCGCTGAGGGATATTCCATCGTACGTAAGTACCACAATGTTTTGAACCATTTTTATATTTTCTGGGATATTTAAGGTGTACCCAAGTTGAGGTTCTTGTAGCCAGTGCAGCCCGAAATTTGGAGGTGGCTCTTTCTTATTGATTTTCAGTTTTCCCAAGGTATATTCCCTAGACTAGAAGTGACCTTGGCTCTGTATCTCTGTTGTTTACTTGTTTTAGGGAACACAATGCACTCCTCCAGTGAGGCAGTTGGCAATTGACATCCCGCCAATCAGCATGACAAGGCTCCCTGTTCTCCAGGGCCTGTCTTGCCTTTCTGGTTTTTACACATTTTGTGGATGTCCCTTTTGACCGGTGGGAAGTGATACTTCTTTGTAGTGCAGATTTGCAATGCCCGCTTGCTTGCTTGGCCAAAAAGGGCGTATGCGTTTTCTCCTGAATATATTCAGGAGAAAACGCATACGCCCTTTTTGGCCAAGTGCACCATTGTCCAAGTTGTGCCCCTCTTCCTGTGCTTTACAGGCAATTCCAACGTACCTCTTGAAATCTGGTTCCTGCTATTTTGCCTCACTTTCAAGTCCGCCTCGTTGACTTCCCTCAACAGATTTTTGGACGATAGTTGTCCTTTATCACTCTGCCAGTATGTGAATTGCTGTGCCCCTGAGCTCCATTTCTCAACTCGTTTTTTGGGAGCTGAACGCAAGTCCAAAATTTTGGATCATGTCCTATACTGGTTCCCGGTGGGTGGCTGAGACTTTGGTTAATTCTTCTTCCTGCCGTGAAATTAGAGTGACATGTGCCCGTCCAAATGCCTAACAGCTACTCTCTCATGGGTTCTCTCTCGTCCCTTCCATCCTCCGCCAAATTGGGAACCTGTGCAAATCAGGAGGTTAAAGGGCCTGTCTCTCCAAGTTGGGAGATTGATAGTAAGGCAGTTGGAAAGTCAAACTGGAGCACCAGGAGAGGGACTATTCGTTGAGTTTTAGAAACCTTTCGTATTCACAGTGTGTCCATTCTCTAGGTTTCCTGTACATGTTATACCTGTAGTAATATTCCCTTGAACCTGGAGAGTTGGGACCCATGGAATGGGGGCCATGCATTATTGCTTGAAAGGGTCTGCATTTGCTCACACAATCTCACCAATCCTCTCAGTCTCAAGTGTCCAGCCTTATGCCACATCCAGCTGTCATTGTAGATAGGGTCTTTCCAGGTTTCCTCAGACACCCTGAAGGAATTGTAAAGAATTTCCCTGTTTTTTCGTTTTGCTTTTGAAATTCCTTTTTATAGTGGGTTTGAGCTGATTCTCGCTGCCATGTTTATGCCACTCTAGACACACTTGATTCCCTTATGGAGTCATATCAATACATAGGTTTTAAGATTCTTACTAGTCAGATATATTCCTCTGTGGGAAATATGGGGTTTTGAGTCTCTTTCACTGAGGAAGGTGTAGGTCTTGTCTATTCCAAAGTTGGTTTTTGGAACGGTCCCTGTGCTTATATCAAACTCTGGTTTTATGCATCACCCCACCTCTCCTTCCCCTTTATGCAGGAATAAGAGTGTTTTCTAAATGTGAGACTCTGTTCTCTTTCCCAACTCAGTTCACGTGTAGCCATGTTTACAGGATCTTCCTAAGTGATATCTTATGATAAGTTTCTTTTTCTGTGTGACATATTTCACTTAGAATCATCGTACCTGAATCCACTCACTTTGCTGCTACTGGTCTTATGACATTGATTTCATGGCTGAGGGATATTCCATCGTACGTAAGTACCACAATGTTTTGAACCATTTTTATATTTCCTGGGATATTTAAGGTGTACCCAAGTTGAGGTTCTTGTAGCCAGTGAAGCCCTAAATTTGGAGGTGGCTCTTTCTTATTGATTTTCAGTTTTCCCCAGGTATATTCCCTAGACTGGAAGTGGCCTTGGCTCTGTAGCTCTGTTGTTTACTTGTTTTAGGGAACACAATGCACTCCTCCAGTGAGGCAGTTGGCAATTTACATCCCCCCATCAGCATAACAAGGCTCCCAGTTCTCCAGGGCCTGTCTTGCCTTTCTGGTTTTTACACATTTTGTGGATGTCCCTTTTGACCGGTGGGAAGTGATACTTCTTTGTAGTGCAGATTTGCAATGCCCGCTTGCTTGCTTGGCCAAAAAGGGCGTATGCGTTTTCTCCTGAATATATTCAGGAGAAAACGCATACGCCCTTTTTGGCCAAGTGCACCATTGTCCAAGTTGTGCCCCTCTTCCTGTGCTTTACAGGCAATTCCAACGTACCTCTTGAAATCTGGTTCCTGCTATTTTGCCTCACTTTCAAGACCGCCTCGTTGACTTCCCTCAACAGATTTTTGGACGATAGTTGTCCTTTATCACTCTGCCAGTATGTGAATTGCTGTGCCCCTGAGCTCCATTTCTCAACTCGTTTTTTGGGAGCTGAACGCAAGTCCAAAATTTTGGATCATGTCCTATACTGGTTCCCGGTGGGTGGCTGAGACTTTGGTTAATTCTTCTTCCTGCCGTGAAATTAGAGTGACATGTGCCCGTCCAAATGCCTAACAGCTACTCTCTCATGGGTTCTCTCTCGTCCCTTCCATCCTCCGCCAAATTGGGAACCTGTGCAAACCAGGAGGTTAAAGGGCCTGTCTCTCCAAGTTGGGAGATTGATAGTAAGGCAGTTGGAAAGTCAAACTGGAGCACCAGGAGAGGGACTATTCGTTGAGTTTTAGAAACCTTTCGTATTCACAGTGTGTCCATTCTCTAGGTTTCCTGTACATGTTATACCTGTAGTAATATTCCCTTGAACCTGGAGAGTTGGGACCCATGGAATGGGGGCCATGCATTATTGCTTGAAAGGGTCTGCATTTGCTCACACAATCTCACCAATCCTCTCAGTCTCAAGTGTCCAGCCTTATGCCACATCCAGCTGTCATTGTAGATAGGGTCTTTCCAGGTTTCCTCAGACACCCTGAAGGAATTGTAAAGAATTTCCCTGTTTTTTCGTTTTGCTTTTGAAATTCCTTTTTATAGTGGGTTTGAGCTGATTCTCGCTGCCATGTTTATGCCACTCTAGACACACTTGATTCCCTTATGGAGTCATATCAATACATAGGTTTTAAGATTCTTACTAGTCAGATATATTCCTCTGTGGGAAATATGGGGTTTTGAGTCTCTTTCACTGAGGAAGGTGTAGGTCTTGTCAATTCCAAAGTTGGTTTTTGAAACGGTCCCTGTGCTTATATCAAACTCTGGTTTTATGCATCACCCCACCTCTCCTTCCCCTTTATGCAGGCATAAGAGTGTTTTCTAAATGTGAGACTCTGTTCTCTTTCCCAACTCAGTTCACGTGTAGCCATGTTTACAGGATCTTCCTATGTGATATCTTATGATAAGTTTCTTTTTCTGTGTGACATATTTCACTTAGAATCATCGTACCTGAATCCACTCACTTTGCTGCTACTGGTCTTATGACATTGATTTCATGGCTGAGGGATATTCCATCGTACGTAAGTATCACAATGTTTTGAACCATTTTTATATTTCCTGGGATATTTAATGTGTACCCAAGTTGAAGTTCTTGTAGCCAGTGAAGCCCTAAATTTGGAGGTGGCTCTTTCTTATTGATTTTCAGTTTTCCCCAGGTATATTCCCTAGACTGGAAGTGGCCTTGGCTCTGTAGCTCTGTTGTTTACTTGTTTTAGGGAACACAATGCACTCCTCCAGTGAGGCAGTTGGCAATTGACATCCCGCCAATCAGCATGACAAGGCTCCCTGTTCTCCAGGGCCTGTCTTGCCTTTCTGTTTTTTACACATTTTGTGGATGTCCCTTTTGACCGGTGGGAAGTGATACTTCTTTGTAGTGCAGATTTTCATTGCCCACTTGCTTGCTTGGCCAAAAAGGGCGTATGCTTTTTCTCCTGAATATATTCAGGAGAAAACGCATACGCCCTTTTTTGCCAAGTGCACCATTGTCCAAGTTGTGCCCCTCTTCCTGTGCTTTACAGGTGATTCCAACGTACCTCTTGAAATCTGTTTCCTGCTATTTTGCCTCACTTTCAAGTCCACCTCGTTGAAATCCCTCAACAGATTTTTGGACGATAGTTGACCTTTATCACTCTGCCAGTTTGTGAATTGCTGTGCCCCTGAGCTCCATTTCTCAACTCGTTTTTTGTGAGCTGAACGCAAGTCCAAAATTTTGGATCATGTCCTATACTGGTTCCCGGTGGGTGGCTGAGACTTTGGTTAATTCTTCTTCCTGCCGGGAAATTTGAGTGACATGTGCCCGTCCAAATGCCTAACAGCTACTCTCTCATGGGTTCTCCCTCGTCCCTTCCATCCTCTGCCAAATTGGGAACCTGTGCAAACAAGGAGGTTAAAGGGCCTGTCTCTCCAAGTTGGGAGATTGATAGTAAGGCAGTTGGAAAGTCAAACTGGAGCACCAGGAGAGGGACTATTCGTTGAGTTTTAGAAACCTTTCGTATTCACAGTGTGTCCATTCTCTAGGTTTCCTGTACATGTTATAGCTGTAGTAATATTCCCTTGAACCTGGAGAGTTGGGACCCATGGAATGGGGGCCATGCATTATTGCTTGAAAGGGTCTGCATTTGCTCACACAATCTCACCAATCCTCTCAGTCCCAAGTGTCCAGCCTTATGCCACATCCAGCTGTCATTGTAGATAGGGTCTTTCCAGGTTTCCTCAGACACCCTGAAGGAATTGTAAAGAATTTCCCTGTTTTTTCGTTTTGCTTTTGAAATTCCTTTTAATAGTGGGTTTGAGCTGATTCTCGCTGCCATGTTTATGCCACTCTAGACACACTTGATTCCCTTATGGAGTCATATCAATACATAGGTTTTAAGATTCTTACTAGTCAGATATATTCCTCTGTGGGAAATATGGGGTTTTGAGTCTCTTTCACTGAGGAAGGTGTAGGTCTTGTCTATTCCAAAGTTGTTTTTTGGAACGGTCCCTGTGCTTATATCAAACTCTGGTTTTATGCATCACCCCACCTCTCCATCCCCTTTATGCAGGCATAAGAGTGTTTTCTAAATGTGAGACTCTGTTCTCTTTCCTAACTCAGTTCACGTGTAGCCATGTTTACAGGATCTTCATAAGTGATATATTATGATAAGTTTCTTTTTCTGTGTGACTTCTTTCACTTAGAATCATCGTACCTGAATCCACTCACTTTGCTGCTTCTAGTCTTATGACATTGATTTCATCGCTGAGGTTATTCCATCGTACGTAAGTACCACAATGTTTTGAACCATTTTTATATTTCCTGGGATATTTAAGGTGTACCCAAGTTGAGATTCTTGTAGCCAGTGCAGCCCGAAATTTGGAGGTGGCTCTTTCTTATTGATTTTCAGTTTTCCCAAGGTATATTCCCTAGACTAGAAGTGGCCTTGGCTCTGTATCTCTGTTGTTTACTTGTTTTAGGGAACACAATGCACTCCTCCAGTGAGGCAGTTGGCAATTGATATCCCGCCAATCAGCATGACAAGGCTCCCTGTTCTCCATGGCCTGTCTTGCCTTTCTGGTTTTTACACATTTTGTGGATGTCCCTTTTGACCGGTGGGAAGTGATACTCCTTTGTAGTGCAGATTTTCATTGCCCACTTGCTTGCTTGGCCAAAAAGGGCGTATGCTTTTTCTCCTGAATATATTCAGGAGAAAACGCATACGCCCTTTTTTGCCAAGTGCACCATTGTCCAAGTTGTGCCCCTCTTCCTGTGCTTTACAGGCGATTCCAACGTACCTCTTGAAATCTGTTTCCTGCTATTTTGCCTCACTTTCAAGTCCACCTCGTTGAAATCCCTCAACAGATTTTTGGACGATAGTTGACCTTTATCACTCTGCCAGTTTGTGAATTGCTGTGCCCCTGAGCTCCATTTCTCAACTCGTTTTTTGTGAGCTGAACGCAAGTCCAAAATTTTGGATCATGTCCTATACTGGTTCCCGGTGGGTGGCTGAGACTTTGGTTAATTCTTCTTCCTGCCGGGAAATTAGAGTGACATGTGCCCGTCCAAATGCCTAACAGCTACTCTCTCATGGGTTCTCCCTCGTCCCTTCCATCCTCTGCCAAATTGGGAACCTGTGCAAACCAGGAGGTTAAAGGGCCTGTCTCTCCAAGTTGGGAGATTGATAGTAAGGCAGTTGGAAAGTCAAACTGGAGCACCAGGAGAGGGACTATTCGTTGAGTTTTAGAAACCTTTCGTATTCACAGTGTGTCCATTCTCTAGGTTTCCTGTACATGTTATAGCTGTAGTAATATTCCCTTGAACCTGGAGAGTTGGGACCCATGGAATGGGGGCCATGCATTATTGCTTGAAAGGGTCTGCATTTGCTCACACAATCTCACCAATCCTCTCAGTCCCAAGTGTCCAGCCTTATGCCACATCCAGCTGTCATTGTAGATAGGGTCTTTCCAGGTTTCCTCAGACACCCTGAAGGAATTGTAAAGAATTTCCCTGTTTTTTCGTTTTGCTTTTGAAATTCCTTTTTATAGTGGGTTTGAGCTGATTCTCGCTGCCATGTTTATGCCACTCTAGACACACTTGATTCCCTTATGGAGTCGTATCAATACATAGGTTTTAAGATTCTTACTAGTCAGATATATTCCTCTGTGGGAAATATGGGGTTTTGAGTCTCTTTCACTGAGGAAGGTGTAGGTCTTGTCTATTCCAAAGTTGGTTTTTGGAACGCTCCCTGTGCTTATATCAAACTCTGGTTTTATGCATCACCCCACCTCTCCTTCCCCTTTATGCAGGAATAAGAGTGTTTTCTAAATGTGAGACTCTGTTCTCTTTCCTAACTCAGTTCACGTGTAGCCATGTTTACAGGATCTTCATAAGTGATATCTTATGATAAGTTTCTTTTTCTGTGTGACTTCTTTCACTTAGAATCATCGTACCTGAATCCACTCACTTTGCTGCTTCTAGTCTTATGACATTGATTTCATCGCTGAGGGATATTCCATCGTACGTAAGTACCACAATGTTTTGAACCAATTTTATATTTCCTGGGATATTTAAGGTGTACCCAAGTTGAGGTTCTTGTAGCCAGTGCAGCCCGAAATTTGGAGGTGGCTCTTTCTTATTGATTTTCACTTTTCCCAAGGTATATTCCCTAGACTAGAAGTGGCCTTGGCTCTGTATCTCTGTTGTTTACTTGTTTTAGGGAACACAATGCACTCCTCCAGTGAGGCAGTTGGCAATTGACATCCCGCCAATCAGCATGACAAGGCTCCCTGTTCTCCAGGGCCTGTCTTGCCTTTCTGGTTTTTACACATTTTGTGGATGTCCCTTTTGACCGGTGGGAAGTGATACTTCTTTGTAGTGCAGATTTTCATTGCCCACTTGCTTGCTTGGCCAAAAAGGGCGTATGCTTTTTCTCCTGAATATATTCAGGAGAAAACGCATACGCCCTTTTTTGCCAAGTGCACCATTGTCCAAGTTGTGCCCCTCTTCCTGTGCTTTACAGGCGATTTCAACGTACCTCTTGAAATCTGTTTCCTGCTATTTTGCCTCACTTTCAAGTCCACCTCGTTGAAATCCTTCAACAGATTTTTGGACGATAGTTGACCTTT